>NC_135320.1:90670472-92161512 GCF_048772815.1 Callospermophilus lateralis
CTTGCCAAGTCCCCTGGGGCTATGAGTCCCACCCCTCTGGGCCCCTGCCTTGTGCACCTGTTGGTGGCTGAGATGCCACCCAGGTCTGTCCAGTGGGTGAGAAATAGTATCTCAGTGCAAGTTTAATTGGCATTTTTCTGAATATGAAGATGTTTGAGTCGCTTCTCAAAGAGCTAAGAGATATTTGCATGGATTTTTCTGGAAACTCTCTATTCGTATGTTTTCCAGTTTTTCTGTTTTCTTCCCCCTGAGTTTTAGGAGCTCTTTATGTATTCAAGGAAACCAGCCCTTTGCCTCTAAGTGCCGCCCTCCACACCTTCCTTCCCTTCTCCCCCTTCCTCTCTCCTGTCCTTCCTGCGTCATGGCCACTGTCACGCCCCTCTTTCCCAGTGGCAAGGCTCCCCCCAGCTGTGTGATGGGAGGCAGGCACTGTGGAACTGAGGCACCTCCTTGTGGGGTCCTGGGCCTCCTCCATGCCCTTGGCTGACATGTTAGGACCTGCATGTCTGCGTGGTTTGCTCCTCTGCTTGGCAAAGGGGGACTGCCTGGTGCAGGGGGCTGCAAGGGAGGGTACCTGCTCAGTGCTTGAGCTGTGGGGAACCCCCAAGTTCACTCCCCTCCTTTTTTCAACTCTGCCTAGCCTCAGGAGGCCTGGGTCTGGCTTCCCCAGTTACATATGCCCCTGTCCACCTCTCCTCCTGTCACCTTAGGACTTTGATGGTATCCCTGTTATGCCATTCAGCTGCCCCCACCAACCCTGATTCCACATGTGCGAGGGTTCAGTACCTGCCTGTGAACAGCTGGGTTCAGTCAACGTCCAGGAGGGAAGAACTGGATGCAGGACCCCTCCCACAAGAGGCGCAGAGGGGCGAAGGTAAGCTTGTGAAGGGGCATCGGGGAGTCCTCCAGGAGGTCAGGCGTGCATAAGTAGGAGGGTGGCCAGATTTCCTGGAGGGACTGGCAGCTCCCTCCCTACCACCCACGCCAAGGAGGCCACGTTTCTGCCCGCATCCCTGTGGGAAGGCACCTGAGAGAGCCCTGGGAGCGGGAGGCAACATCGCTGAGCTGGTGCCAACAGGCGAGCAGAACCCCAGCCTGATGAACTTGGGGCACCATGCGCTCCAGGGGGCGCCAGTCCCAGAGAGCAGAATCTGGGCCACCCGCAGGTCTCGAGGTGGCAGGGCTCCGGACAGCGGGGACAACGCATAGGAGAAGCGCCTGGGCTGGGGGCCGGTGCACCTGAGGGCCGCCTTCGCCACGCCCACATGGTGTGCCTGCGCTAGGGCTGTTCACCTGGCTGGCAAGGCAGGTCCCGCGCACCCCAAGCACCTGCTGGCGGCGGTGGTGGCACTGGGGTACCTGCACCCCAAGGCCAAACCGCTTTTCAGTGGCTGTCCCTGTCCTGGAGCCACAGATTCTGGGTAGGGACCCAGGCCCCACGCTCTGGGCAGGGATGGAGACTGGATGAGGGCAGGTAGAGATTTCCTGGGAGTGCCAGGTGGAGGAGTTGTGCCTGAAGGAACTAGATATGCCTATTCCCTGGCTGTGCCCAGGCGCTCATGACCCCGGACTCCAAGCATTCTCGGAGCCGAGGGCAACGTCCTTCCAGCTGGAGCTGCAGCAGGCCTGAGCACAGCCAGCACCCCCCAGAGCCTGGAGGACCTTCCCAGGGACAGGAAGTTCAGGTACATGGCCCAGGTTAAGTCTGTCCTTGGCAGAGGAGCCATTGGAAATGAGCCTGAGTCAGCCCTGTGTGGTGGCCCACCTGTAATCCCAGCAGCTGTGGAGTCGGAGGCCAGTTCAAAGCCAGCCTCAGCAACTGAGAGAGATCCTACGTCAAATAAAAAATTAAAAAAGGCTTGGGAAACTTAGTACTTAAGCATGCTTGGGTTCAATCCCCAGTACCAAAAAAGAAAAAGAAACAAACAAACGAGGCTGAATTACTGAGAAGCAGATATGTCTGATGAACACAGCTTCCTCCCTCAAACCCAGGGACCTCCTCGTGGTGACCCTCTCCTGCATAGCCTGGCTCTGAGGGACGTAACTTTGGGTCTGAGACTGTCCTCATCACCTCTCTGTACTCAGGGAGGGTCCAGCTCACTGAGAGGCAAGAACCCCTTGAATTGGGGCCTTCCGGGAATCCCTGGGAAGGGCTCCTGCCTCCCTGTCATCCACTCTGCAGTTATCCTCATTTACCCCTTTCTTTGTATTTACATTGCTTTCTCTGACTTCCTGAGATAGATGTGGCTGATATTTAAGGCCAACATTCTGCCGGGTTGAACTTGCCATTGTGAAGCGGCCTTCTTTATCTCTGGTGTTTATATTTGCCTCCCAGGCTCTGTGTCTGTCGGGAGCCATTCTCACACGTGACTGGGTGACTCCCGGTTAGGGTCTGAGGCGCTCTGGCTGTGTCGGAGCTTTCCCGGCCCTCTCCTGTTGAGAGAACCTGTCCGTGTGGGGGTGTGACTGACCACTGACCCCGGAGGCCCAATCACTGACCCTGACCTTGGAGTGCGGCCCCCCCCTTCAACCTTCATTGGATGGAATTCTCCCCTGAATTTCTTGCTCCCCAATAAAAGGCTACTCCCTGGCGTGCTCGCTCTCTCTCTCCTGCTAGCCCTGAGTAATCCTTGCTGCCCTGCCTGGCGGTTAGTGGAGGGAACCAAAGAGGGGAGCCGTCTCGGACCTGGTCATAGAAAAAGGTAACTGAGTCTGTGTGTTTATTTCGATCTCGCTAGCTAATTTTTATGCCAAGAACCTCATTAATGAAACCATTGCGCTGGCCGCATGGTAGATGTGTCTTCTGGGGACACAGCTACACCTGCTCTTGGGGTGGCACTGGGTGCCTCTCTGCTCTCCAGGGAACCTGTGGACGTCTGTAGAGGACCCACTGGGCTGTCTCTCCAGGTGGAAACCATCTTCCTGGGGCGCCATCTTTCCATCCTTCCCAGGTGCCAAGCTCTGATGGAGTGCAGCTGAGACCACTTGCCCTTGGCCTGGCCTGCCTGTCTTGACACCCCTTCCAGATAGTCCCTTCCCGCCTTCCCACTCACCCAGGCCCCGACCCTGAACACTCCCGCAGATCTTGTCCCCTGTGGTCAGTTCACTCTTCTCACACTGAGGACATGTGGTCGTTCTGGTCACTGGTGTGGTCAATTGGTCACCCAGCTACCTCAGTCGTGGAGGGCAGAGACGCGGAGTCAACACACAGACACCGGGAGCTGGTGAGGAAGCTGGTTGGTGACAACCACGGTCTGCGTACAACAGCCCGTTTAAGCCAAATAGCATCTATAAGCCAATCATCTTATGCCTAATGTAACCACACTATGAGGAAGTTCTAAATGTTGCTGTCGTGGTGGAAAGCAGTCTGGAAGGATCTTGGTCCCTAGGGGAGGGGGCCTTATGAGTCGGGGGTTTCATGCCCTGAAGCACCTGACTCCTGGTTTCCTGGCCTGGTAGCCTGATAGCTTGGCAATGCTGACCGCAAGTGCTGAGGATGTGGGCTCACAGACGGCTCTCTGGAGCAGAGCACTCCACCCTGCAGCTGTTCCTGTTAGGCCTGAACGCGTCTAGGTTTTTCAAGCACTCCAAGTTGCTCGTAGCTGCTGGCTGTAAACCAAAAGTTATCCCAACAAGGGCAGGTGCATAGGGTCCAAAGTCTTCAGTTTCACCCTAACCCCCAGCCAGTGCAGGCACCCTGCTCCACAGTGAGGGTGGACTCAGTTGACACCTATCTCTCAGGTTCCTTGACCTCCTTACTTCCAAGATCCTCTCCCCGGCTCACCTCATGGCCCTGTGGTCACCCCTGGTCTCTCTCCCTGTGTACTCCCCTCCTGCCTGCTCCCCTTCAGCCCTGGTCGCCATCCTCGGTTCCCTTTCTCCTGGTGACCAATAAACTCAGCCCTGCACAAAGCCCTGCTCCAGATTTCCTCTGCCACAGGGACAGCTGATGTCCACTGAAAATTGCTGCTGAGCCTATCAGCCTCAGACCTTGGGTGCTGGGCACCCCGCAGCTCCTGCTGCTGTGGAGAGTTCACACTCTATAAGAACACCTGTTACTGAATCTAGGACTTACCCTGATCCAGGATGACCACATCTCAAAATCCTGGACTCAATTACACTTGCAAATATAGATTTTATCCAATAGGGCCATATTCACAGGTTCTGAGGGCAACAGTTGGATGCTCCTCTGGGGGGACTGTGCAGCCCCTATGCCGTCCTTCCTGGAAATAGCATGGGGCTGCTCAGGGACCCAGAGAGTGAAGCATGTCTGGCCCTGGACTCAGTGACTGTGCCCTGGGAAGTGGCCACACACAGGGGTTATTGGTCTACTGAGCCCCACAGTGAAGGTGCTCCCCAAAGCCACCCCAATTGGAAGAGGGACCAGAATGGCCCCCTGGTCTCCTGCTTCTCAGCCTCCCAGCCAATCTGGGAGCCTGAGCTCCAAAGCTTTTGAACAGATTCCTCTTCTGCTCCCACCAACCAGGAGCCCTATGTGCCTTGGCAGCAGTTACATGTCCACTAGGGGCAGAGGACTCAGCACATCCCAGGGTACCTGAAGTCCCTTTGCAGCTCCTGCCCCGCATGCACACACAAGGCACTATGCACAGTTTGCAAGCCGTGGGATTCTGTGCAGAGGCTTCACGCATCCACACAGCCAGAACATCAGTCTGATATATTCTTGCTGCTGGCATCTGAAGGGACAAGCAGAGAGCTCTTTTCTTCTGTCCACCCCACCATCAGCCAAGGGTACCACCTGTGAGCCTGGAGGCTGGGGAGTAGGGGTTCTCTTATAGGAAGACTAGAGGCTTTGACTTCTACAGCTGGGATTGTAGGAGGTGGGTTGTGATGGAGGAGAAGGAACAGGCCTTGGGGGGAGAGCAGCAGCAGGGTGGCATGGTCAGGGCAGGAAGAAACAGGGCACCTGACACCAGACCCTGCCAGGCTGGCACACAGCAGCTGTGCCCAGAGAGGCCAGCAGCTCAGCTGGCATGCTCAGCCTCCACGGGGACACAGGGGACTCGGGGATCACAAGGTGGTCCAAAGGCCTCAGGATACTACCTCAAAGGCACGAGGCACTAAAGCCTGGTGGGGGCTGCTGGGAGCGGGGCTCAGAGCCACCCGGCTGGCTGAGGAGCCCTGACCAAGCAGGGACGGACAGCACCAGCCTGGAAGGTGGGCAGTGGGACTGCCTCCCTCCTCTTGGCCACTCCCAGCCTAGGAGGGCTGGGTCTTTGGGCTGCAGGGTGGGACAAGCACTGGTTCTGCCCCTAAGGGTGGCCCTGCCCAATACCTCCCGCAGCTCACTCTCATATATGCAAGCTCAAGGACCATTAGTCCTTGATGGGTTGTGACCTAGCTGAGGTCCTTCCTGTCTGGCCCAGGAAGGCCTCCTTGGAAAGGGCTCTAGAGGAAGTTCCAGGGCTCTGGGGGCCAGCAGTTCCCTGGGGCAGGAGCCCAGTGACACCACCCAATCTGCCTTTACCCACTGGCAACACACCCAGCCACACAGCCACCTGCTCCCCCGGTTAGTCCCCCACCCAATGCCCAGCGTCCGGTGGGATCCTGCTCTGAGCAGGCGACACAATGTGCCTGCAGGTGTCAGCCTTGCCCTGGCCACATTCCTTCTGAGGGTGGCAGGGTCTGGGGCTGCTCTGGGGCAACAGCAGCATCCTAGGCCAGCTTAGGGGATCTGGTGAGGACAGTTAGAAAGGGGCCCATGGCAGTGATGCACAGACTCTGTACCTGCGGCAGGTGTGGACCTGACTCGCCAACCTCTGCCGATGGCCGTGGCAGTGGCTGAGGCTGTGCCTGACCACAGGGTGGATCCATATGCTTGCCCTCTGCCCTCCTCCTGGGCCTCTGTTGGCCAACCTCTTCTGTCCCGTAGCCTTGTTATTGCTATCGAGTCCCATGAGTGAAATGTCACCAAGTCTGTCCCCCAGGTAGGGTCCGGGAGGCACAGTCCTGGTTGGGGAGCTGGAGGGTGCATGGAGGTGGGGGGGGGCACCTGCGCTGGGGTAGCTCCCTGGGCTTCCTCATCTGTGGCATTAACCCAAACTGCACGTGGCCTAAGCACACCTGGGTACTGAGTCCCCATGCTGTGTGGCCTGGGGCTCGAGGAGCTGTGGCCACTGAGGTCCGTACCCCCTCCCTCCTCTGTGCATAGCACTGCAGGCCCACATGGGGCCCAGCTCTGAGCCTGTTCCTGTTCAGAAGGCTGCCCAAGTGCCAATCATCCTTTGCTCCAGGAAACTCTGTTAAATGTGACTTGCCTAAGGCTTGTGGGCGTCAAGTTCCCACAACTCTGTTTGCTCAGGAAAGCAAGTCTGGCCCAGGAATGCAGCAGAGCCCCGAGCCCTTCAGCTGAGGGCCAGCTCGGCCAGTCAGTGCCACTGGGCACAGCAGAAGCTTGTGTGGTCTGAGGAAGCTCCAAGGAGGCAGAGACAGGGCTGCTAGTGGCCACCACTGCTCCTGGAGAGGGGAGTGAGGCTGGGCCAGGCACCCCGCCACCCAGGAATAGCAGCTGAGGCCTGTACTCTGGCTCCCCACTCTTCCTTCCAGAATGTATTCAAGGGTCGAGGTGCACACACTAGGGCCCAAGGCTGGGCCAAGTGCTGCCCCCACAGCTGGCTGCAGCTCCCCTGAAGCCCATGGCTCCGGGGTGAGGGCTTTCAGCCTGGTCCTGGCCTGCATGACCCAGGGACTCTTACCATCCAGGACTGGCCCACAGGTCAGGCCCTGCAAGCCCCACCTCCCCTCTTCCACCCCAGATCCTGGACCCCTGAAGGAGCAGCAGGACTGGCTCCTCTTGGTTCGACGAGGCTGCCCTTCCCATGGTTATCTAAGACTCCAACACAAGCGCTTGGTGAGGATGGGCAGCTCCCTCACCACCGGGTGCAGAGCAGGAACCCCACACCCTCTTGCCTCCTCCTGCAGGGGTGGCGCCTCCTCTCCCACCCTCCCCAGGGGAACCTACCTGAGGTTTCTCAACCTGCCAGGAGCCCTTGTGGCCATGCCCACCCAGCTTCCCACCCTCTGTGATATGCAGACACTGCCACAGGGTTTTGTGTGACCAAGGCTGGGGGCCACCCATGGTGGGCAAGGGGCTCCTGCTCACTGGGCCCCTTACTTTGGGTTCTGCAGCAGCTGGTGGCCCTGCAGCCACATGTACATCATATGCCACCTTGCGGAGGCAGGGCCAGGCTCTGCACATCCGCTCCTTGCTTTCCAGGGACTTGGGAGTCGCCCCGTGCCGCCTTCTGCTGGCTCTGAGCTTGGGCAGGCAGGGGCCAAGCTTCGGTCCACGCTCGAGGAGCCCCTCACCTATCCACTTCCTGCTTTTCTGAATTAGGACAAGAGAACCAGCATAATTATGTTTCGAGTCTTTCCTATCTGTCAGGTGAGAGGGATGAATGTCGACTGAGGTAAAATGAATGACACGCACAAAGTCTACCTGGCTCGTCATTTCCCAGGGGAGCATCAGTACCCCACACAGCAGGGGAGTAGAGAAGGCCGAGCCTTGGGCCCTCAAGCCTGAGGACGGGCCTTCTCAGGAAGGATGGGCTGAGCTACTGCTGAGAGGGCAGAGCAGGGACTGGGCCAGCACTGACCAAGGCCTGTGAAGGACTTTGCAGCCTGCTGCGCCAACCACAGATGGGTATTAGCCACCTCCACTCTGGGGGTCAGGGCTGAAGGAAGAGTCTCCAGGTCGCCAAGGGTGTCTAATGGACCCTGAGGGCTCCTGGGGCATGGGACCATATGGAGGGAGAAGTGGCAGCCAGAGGAGGACAAGAGAAGAAGGTGCATGTCCAGGATGGGAATACCAAGGTTCTCAGAGATTGTGATGTGTCCCCTCGTGGGCTCCTGGGTATGGGTGGGGTGAAGGAATAAGTCCTGGGTCCTCCCACCCACAGCTGCTTCCGGAGTGCTCGTTCCAGGGAGGAAAGGAGCCTGCGCCTTACTAGCTGTGTCCACCACTCATTTCTGAGGGTTCGCCCTGTCCCTGCCCACCCAGGGGAGGAGGGTCTAGCCTCTGCCAGAAGGGGAGAAGGTCAGTTACAGAGGGTGAAGGGAGCCCAGAGCAGGGACACAGGCACAAGGGCTGGCATCTATGAAGCCCACTTCCGTGCAAAGGCCCCTCTCCCAACACAACACCAGCCCCATGCCCTGGTGGCACTGCTGGTCCCACCCCAGCTCCATGGTGGCCTTCTCTGGAACACCTCCCTAACACCTTCCCTGTAGATGAGTCTGATACTCCCCAGAGGCCAACATGGGTGCCATGGTGCCCAGGTCAGGCCACACAGCCCCCCAGAACTGCAGGGCCCACAGCACCCCCTCAGCATAATGCCAGCACTGACCTGCCCTCTGCACCCCACCTCACCATCTCCGGCTGGAAGGAGGGTGACAGCTGGATGCCCCCTGTCCACAGCCAGCATGGAGCTCTCAGCCCAGGGCTTCTGCTGCCAGAAGGAGCAGTGTGACCCATGTGGGCCCCACGTGGGGAGGGACCCAAGATCAGTGGCCACAGGGGCCAGCCCCACCAAGCCAGGGAGCACAGGCAAGGTCAGGGCCCAGAGGCACAGGAGTCTGCAGGTAGGGGGCTGTCCCTAAGGGCACTTTGGGGCGTGGGTATGGCCAAGGGGGTAAGTGTGGGCTGGGAGGGGTCAGAGGTCCTGCAGGAACCATCCTCAGGGCCACAAGCCCTCAGCCCTGGTCCCGAGAGCCTCAGGGGCCCTGCCCTGGGGAGCTTGAGGGAAGCCTGGTGGAGGTGAGCTGGGCTCCGCACACACTGAACTGGCCACTTCCACCTTCAGACTGGGGGGCAGTGCTGGGGGCGCCAGGAGTCTGCCATGGAGGAGTCACAGCAGGGGGCCGTGTCACCATCATTGGTCATAGGCCCTGGCCTGGCCAGGTGTCAGCTCCCATGAGCGCTGAGCCAGACCCACAGCCTCTCCTGGTCCGGACAGGGGGAACAGTGTGTGCTGGGCACACAGGGGTATGCATTCCAGAACCAGGAGGGTGTGTCCTCGCAGCCTAGGTCCTTAAGGGAAAGAAAGCTGGCCACACCACTGCCCCCTAGAGTTGTGGAGGATCAAACAACCAAGACTAATTTTAGCGAGTCCAATGTTTCTGTCTTCCCTCCGCAATACTCAAGAGCTCTGGCCTAGGCCTGGGATGGCCAAGGAGGAGCTGGGCTCAGGAGGAGGCTGCTCAGCTGGCCTGGGCCCATGGAGGGTGGCAGGTGGGGGGCCCTGGCTCCCTAACAGGGCCTCCCTGGAATCCAATCCTGCCTGCCCAGACCATAGTGCCTACAGGAAGCTGCTGGAGGTGGGGGGCTGGGCCCCTACTGGGCTCCTGTCCAGCACCTGCCTCTGCCCCCTCAGGAAAGGGGAAGCCCCAATGCTGCAGTCTGCACCCCCAGAGGCATGGGGACACCCACAGGGAGGCTGGGGCTGGTGGCTGCCCCAGCAGAAGGCCAAGGAAGGTGTGTCCCAGGGTCCCAGAGAGACCCCTTGTCCTCCCCAGCCAGCTGTAGCTCAGGCACAAGGAGACCAGGGGACTTGCCTTGAACAGCCTCACCATGGCAGGACATCCAGAAAGAACAGGGCTGAGATGGGGTGGCTGGCAAAGGCTATCTAGGGAGGGGACAAGTGAGCGGGGACAATGAGGCAGGCACAGCCACGTGGGCACAGCAGGAACAGCATTCCAGGCAGAGGAACAGTGAGGGCAAAGGCCTGAGGACAGGGACAGCGGAGGCCCTGGTCCCAGCCAGCGCACAGGCAAGGAGGTGGGAAGGGGCCAAGCTGGAGGACACCGGTCGCGTTCTCACTCTGACACCCCAAGCGGGATGCCCACTAGGAGGAGGTGCCTGACACCCAAGCCCCTGTGGCTGTGTGGCCAGGGTCCCTAGGAGGAAGGGACAGACAGGCACTGCCCCAGGCTGCATGGCAAAGCTGAGGCTCCAGGGCCCAGGAGCCATGGCGGGGCCAGGAGGCTCCTGAGGCTGCACTCACCTTCTGCAGCCCCCCAGGCCACAGGTGCAGCACAGGTAGACAGGATGCCCCAAGACTGACACAGTGACTTCCCCTTCCCCTCCAGCCCCAAGGTCCTGGAGGAAAGCAATGTCCCTGGCATGGTGCCTTCAAATAGCGTAAGGCCCATTGTTTGGAGCTGGAGCTGGTGGGGGCCACGGAAGCCCCGGCAATGCCCTGCGTCCCACTTACCGCAGATCCGAGCCCTGAGTGAGGACCAGAAGAGTGCATCCAGCAGCGCCCAGCAGGATGGAGGTGCTCAGGGCTGTCCTCCTGGCCCTGCTGCTGTGCGGGCAATCAGGTGCGGGCACGAGGGGGTGGTGTAGTCCTGGCCCTGGGACACCCATGGGCCCCCAGTCTGGGGACAAGGCATGGGTTTGGGGAGAAGGAGGGATGAGGCTGGTGTCCCCAGGCTAGAAGGAGGTGGGTAAGGCTGTCCTGGGCCCCCAGAATCATGGCCCCAGCTGGGATCAGGTTCCCCTCTTCCCCAGAACGACAGGGCTTTGGGGACCTTGCTCACTTCTGGTCTGTTTCCTCTTCTGTGAACCAGACAAGCCGTGGAGAGAAGGGTGGACGGGGGTGGGGGGCACTCCACTCGAGTGTATGTCCTCTGTACCTGGGTAGCTGAGGTTTATAGGCGTCCCTGCACGGCCAGGGTGTAGACAGGCACAGGAGGAAGATGCTGATGACATGGACTTGGGGCCGGACAGCTACGGTTATGATGATGAGGACGAGGAGGACGAGGAGACCAACGTGGCCCCTGGCACAGGTACCCTTCACCACCCGGCCCAGGGCCCTGTCCCCCTGCCTGGCTGGAGGGAGCCTCTGTCCTCACCTCCACCCTGAGGGTGGAGCAGAGAGAATGCAGGCGCAGCACACTGCCAGGGCCTGCTCCACACCAGGAGGCCCTTGCCTGCCCCAGGCTGCTCTCTGTCCCATAGCCTTCAAGGGCCAGGCTGCCTGCCCAGAGTTCTCAGATGCACCTCCAAGCCCTCAAGGCCAATGGCAGGGGCCTGGGGCCTGGGGCACTGCCACTGAGCAGGTAACCAATGGAGGCACAGAGAGTTCACCCTGCTGTCCCCATGCCTCATCCTGGCTCATCCTTCAAGAACCCCCAGCAAGGGGCCCCCAGGGTAGGCCCTGGGAGCGGCTCATGGGAAGGGTGGATGGGGCTTGCTTGAGAAGGCCCTGCAGACCCTGCCCTGCTGAGAAGGCCGCGCCCACAGAGCGCCTGCAGTGTTACGCCTGCCAGTCCCTGCACAGGGGCGAGAACTGCACCCAGATGCAGAGCTGCCCTAGCCACGCCTCCTGCACCATGCTAATCGCCCACGGAAACACAGGTGAGTGAATGCAGCTGGCACACACTTGGCGGCCCCAAGGGCAGGAGCCCACCTCTGTGCTCCTACTTTAGCACCTGTTCTCCACCTTCCCCCAGACTCAGGTTTCCTGACCACCTACTCCATGTGGTGTGTGGACACGTGCCATCCTATCATCAAGACAGTAGATGGAACCCAGATGACCAAGACCTGCTGCCAGTCCACCCTGTGCAATGTCCCACCCTGGCAGAGGCCCCAAATCCGGGATCCTCTGGGTGGCAGGGAAGGCAGCCCACAGGACGGTGGAGCTGGCCATCCCCAGGGAGGCAGGGCAGGCAGCTCCCAAGATGGCGGAGCTGGCCATCCCCAGGAAGAGGAGGCAGACAGTCCCCAAGACAGCAGAACTGGCCATCCCCAGGGCGGTGGGGCTGGCCATCCCAAGGGCAGCAGGCCTGGACATCCCCGGAGTGGTGGGGCTGGCCATCCCCAGGGAGGCAAGGCAGGCAGCCCCCAAGATAGTGGAACTGGCCATCCTCAGGGCAGCAGGCCTGGACATCCCCAGAGTGGTGGAGCTGGCCGTCCCCAGGGTGGCAGGGCAGGTGGCCCCCTAGGATGTCCCCAAAATGTGGGTACAGCCCTCCTGCTTAGCCTCCTCACCAACCTTTGGGCAACGGGGGCCTGAAGACTTGCCCTCTCCCACCACTTAGGCCCTGGCCTGGCATTCTGTCCAGTGCCTCCCCTACCCCATCTCTAGCCTGAGAATAAACCTGGAGTGTCCTTCATGACCCAGCCAGCTCGGGCTCTCTTGGCCAGTGTGTCTGCAATCCCTCCTAAGGTCCTGTTGTAGCCAGCACAGGACGTCAGTCCTGAGGACAGAGAGCAGGACACCAGAGGCTCTGGGAGGGGCCACCCTCTCTCATCCAGCCATCTAGAGTGGCGAGGTGGGGCTGGACCCCATACCACCATTAGGGCCATGGTCACTGTAGCAAATTACCACAGACTAAAAACAACACAAGTCCACGCTCCACACTGAAGGCCAGACACGTGAAATCAAGGTGCTGGCTCCAGGGCTCCATATCCTCTGCAGCAGACCCCTCTGACTCCCTCCAGAGCCCCCGTGACATGTTCAGGGTCCACCTGTATCACCCAGAGCAACCTCATCTCAGATCCTTCTCTCTATTGTGCCTGCCGAGTGCCACATGCCACTTGAGGCAGCATCTGTGGGTCCTAAGGATCAGGGCCTGGGGATCGTCACCCTCTCTGGACACCAACCCTGTGTCTGGCTGTGTCTAGGAGCCACGGATAAGCCTGACTACAGGATTCAAGGAGGCATGGTCCACCAGGAGGGGCACTTGCTGGGGCCTTGTCCAGACTGCAGAAGCCAGACTGGAATGCTGCAGCCTGGGCTGGACTCCTGGCCTGCAGTGTAGATTCAGGCTCCTCAGGACTAGGGTTTAAAGTTGAGTCTGTTTTAAAGCCACATTAGGGAAAGTATTGAGAATGAAGAGGCCCCCCGAAGAGGCACAGCCAGCCTGTGTCCAGACCGGCCTGGCCCCTTGCCATTTCACACAGGCCTGTGCTCCTCAGGACCCCCGCATGTGGCTGGGACCACACCTGGCTGTGGAAGAGCAGGGCATTGCTGGACTCCGGGACAATGTCCAAACACAGCTCTCCTGCCCAGGAGCCCTGACCATCCACACACAGGACCCTCCCAGGGGCCACAGCCGCAGCCTGTGCTCACCACCAGGGGGGACAGAAGGTAAAAGGAAGGACCCTGAGACTGGAGGTCCGAGGTGCACAGATCGGAGGGTAGGCAGGAGAGACAGAGCAGGACCTGCCCAGCACCCTCCAGGCCTAAGGCTCCGGCTCTCAGGGACTGAGTGGGGAGCAGACCTGCTCTTGGCACAGACGCAGACGTCAGGGAGCGATTAGGTGCCTCCCAGCAGGCCCCACTCTCAGTCTCACGATTCTGACTTCACACTGCTGCAGAGCGGCTTAGCAGGCGGCTGGAGAAGCTCTGAGCTCCATCTCTGCCTGAGCACCTGCGTCCCCCCAGCCTAGGATCTAGCTGCAGAACTGGGTCCCTGAAGGCTCTGAATTGTGTCACACAGCTCCCCAGGCAAAAGCCTGGCCCTTTACCCCTCAGAGGGGCCTGCCTATGCACACAAAGGCCTTCTACCCACATGAAGCCCCAGAGCCCGTGTGCATTTGTGTACGCATGTGTGAGTGCGAGAGAGCTGAATCCAGCACCTTGTGCATGCCAGGCAAGCACTCTACCACTGAGCTACACCTCCAGCCCTTCTTATTTTTTGAGGCACGATATTGCTACATTGCCGAGGCTGGTCTTGAACTTGCTATCCTCCGGCTCTAGCCTCCTGAGGGGCTAGGGAGCCTGTTAGCAGCAACCTCTTGCACTCTTCCCTCAGCCTTGCTTCTCCGCAGCCTCTGGTGTCCAGGCCTTGGTGCATGCCATGGCTCCAGGGAAGCACAACTCCACCTCCATATGAAGGGACCTGACATGCAGAGAGCAGCTCTTGCTGCAGCAGATAAAAGGAAATGTAATGGATCTCTGAGCCTCATGCAGCTTGCCGAGCTTCCGCCTCCCTAGGGTTATCTCCTGCCAAGAATGGAACACCTGGGGAGGAGGGCCCTCAGAGGCTGACGCCCCTGGGGAGGGACTCTGGGGTGGCTCCCCGCGCCTCCAGACATCAGAAGAGGGTGCTGCAGTGGGCAGTCCTCACACCGGGCCAGAGACCTGCACCTGCCCCCTCTAGGCCTCACTTCCCTTGAGTTCAGGTGGCTAGGCGCTCACTGGGGAAAAGACCTGGTCACCCTAGGGAACACCTCACCGTCTGGTGACATGGGGTGGGGGCAGGGAAACTGGGACTTGGAGCTCAGTCACTGTGGGAACGCCTTTCTGGGAGCATGGCCTCTTTCTGTGGGCCAGGACCCAGCTCTAGAGGGTGATATGGCCAGACCTGAGACCAGAACCCTGCAGGCACCCTGGCCAGGGACAGGGCTGCAGGTGCCAAAGCCACTAAGTACCAGTCTTCCCACATCTGGGACAGGGCAGGCCATTACAGCTGTGCTAGAGATGCTACCTGTCTGTTGCCTGGCCTTCAGCCTCTGTCCTTTTCTCCTGAGCACTTGGTTGCTCCAGTGGTCATCAGCCTTGCTTTGTCCACTCCAGTGACTGCTAGGGCCCCCCTAGGTCCAGCACCGGGGTGCCTGCGACCCTCAGCCTTGCAGTGTGTGCTCACAGCATCAACTCAGCAAACTCCGGGGTCTCCTGGCTGGGGTGAAGGTATCTGCAGACCTAACCTGGCACATCCCCACATGCGTGACAGCAACTGGGTGGTGGCAGAGATTCTCTGCCTTGAGCTGCCGCTGTCCCGAACACCTGGTTCAGCTGCCACCATGGCAAGCTGTTAGGAAACAGACCACCCCTCTCCCTGCCCTGGGCCCCAGTGCTCTGTCTGCCAGGCAGGGGGCATGAGCACGGGCTAAGATCCCTGCCCATAGCAGAGGCCCGGAGCCAGAAGGACAAGGGCCTGGCAGGGCTGGACGAACTCCTCGGGCACAAGTGTGGTCAGCAGAGATTATCCCTGACCTGAGCTCACAGAAGCCAGCCCAGCCAGCCCAAGGACACCCAGAGGAGGGGTGTTCAGAGCTTGGCCTGTTGGAGAAAGTCAGGTCTACCCCACACTATGATGCAGGAAGCCCTTGTCCCCTCTTCCAGTCCAGGTGACCACAGCCACCTGTACACGTATCGAGAAGGCACTTACCTTCCCACCTGGCCTGGGGATCCTTGCAGCAACACCTGGCAGGAGTCCAGGCCATGTCTGGTGGGTGTCAATGGCAGTCTCCTTCATTTTCCTCCTGGAGCCACCAGCCTGAGCATGGTCCATGCACAGAATCCTGGGAGAGGGACTCCTATTGTCTGGCAGAGCACTAGGGACATTTCCACTCCTATTTCCAGACCCCAAGCTTGGACAGGGAACCACTGTGGGCTCCTGAGGAAGCTCGGCCCACAGAGGTCTCTTTGTGGTTGCCCTCAAGTTCTGGCAGCATGGGGGGGGCTCTTGTGTGGGCACTTTAGGGCAGGCTGAGGGTGGGGCTCGTGTTAACCGCAGGGGTGCTCTGAGGGCAGCTCGGTGCCTCCCTGTCCATCCCTCCCCGTCCCCCTTCAGTCAGAGAATGCAGCCTTCACCTCAGACCCTGGTGCAGAGAGCCTCGGGTCCACCTCTGCTGTGTCCAGGAAGCAGCGACACGGCCGGAGCCGAGCGGAGCTCTTCAGGGAGGAGACTGCCAGCATCATTCCATGTGGGGGTGGGGTCCCAGAGAGAACAGCAGCCACTGGGAGGGCCTCCAGCTGCTCAGTGAATGCCAAGGGCAGGGGTAAAGTGACAGAAAAGTCCCTCCTCACGGCTCTGGGGCTGGAGTCTAAGGTCAAGATGTGGGTGGGGTTGGTTTCTCCTGGACACATGTGCACTCCGTCCTCTCTGGGTGTCCTCCCATGGCTCACTCTGATGACCTCATTTTACCTCGGACACCTCTATGAAAACTCGCCTCTCCAAATACAGCCACACCGTGAGGCGTGAAGAGGAGCAGGGCAGCACACGACTCCTAGGAACACGGGCACCGTGACAGGGCTTGTGGCACTTGAGACTGGGAAGGCAGGGGGTCCGGTGCTTCCATGGAGCCCTCAGCACTGACCACCACACTCAGCAGTTACCCAGACACATTTGTCCCTCACATCCAGTGTACATGTACCTGCACGTCCTGCTGGCCTCTGGCTAACCACAAGGATGGCAGATGTCTGGGAGCACGGCGCCTGGAGTGGCCAGTCAGGACATGTCTATCTGGAAGCCTAGGAAAAGTGGACTTCTGCCTAAGGCCTGAGGGGCTGAGCAGGCTACTGTAAGCTGCCCTGTGCCAGCTGTCCTCACATGATCATTTAGCTGACCCTCACCCTCACCTGGGATCAGGAAGTATGGGGACACAAGCTGGAGACATGTGGCTTGGCTCTGGCAGAGGCATCTGCAGGGGTACTACGATAAGGAGTGACCCGTCTGCCCTAGGGGCCAGTGGTACCTGGGAAGGGAGGGGGCACAGGATGCAGACCAGCCCCTGGGAGCAGGCCCAGCACCACACGGTGTTCCCTCCTTGCTCAGGGCCCACCATGATCTGCTGGCTCAAGAGTGCAGGGTGCCCGTGCCTGGCTCCAGGGAGTCGGGAGGGGGCTCTGTGGGGTATGCAGACCCTTCCTGGGGCCCAATGGACAGGTCTGGGAAAATAAGTCACCTACAGTACCCAAGGGCTCCTCAGATCAAATGTGTCTTGAGTGTTCATTCCTACTCCAGAGTCACCTACCCACCCCTGCTCTACTGAAGGGAGACACAGGCCAGGAACTTGACTCCTCTAACGTTCCTTGGGGATTTCCTGCCTCCCCGGACAGGAAGCAGCAGTCCACAGGCACCTCCTGCTCCTGGCCCTGGACTATGAGAACTCGCTGAGGCAGGCCCTGTCCCTAGAGCAGGAAATTCCTGAGGAAGGAGACTCGTTATCAGTGCCCTCAGAGACCACAAGGGCTTGCAGAAGCTGCTGAACACGGGAACAGGGGGCACCACCAGAGGCAGAGCTAGGCTACCCTCTCCTCTGCACCCAGGTCCCAACACAGACAACTCTCAGGAACTTTCCAGAAGAGACATCACCTGCTTGGTGCCATGGGAGACAGTACCTCCTCATGCTGTGCACATAAACAGCTCCTGCCCACCAGACTGTAGGGTGGGGCAGGGTCCCGCTGGTCCAGAGAGAGCTCCTGGAAGTCAGGGATGTGGGAGGTAGGCTTGACATTCCAGCTTGTCTGCAGAGGCTCCCTAAGGAAAAGGTGCTTTAGTGTCTCAGGTGTTCAGCAAAGAGAAGCTGGGACCACACAGTCCAGCGCGTTCCAGCCCAATTATCCCATGAACATGGCTGCCCATGGTGGGCAGCCATACCAAAATAGAAACCACTCAGCAAAAGACCCAGGGAGGGGACACAGGAACAAACAGGAGTGGGAGCATCTCTGCAATCCACATATGGGACAAGATCATATCTACAGTGCATCTACCTACCACCTCATGAGGGAACAACCACCCAACTAAGAGGGGCAAGAGGCCCTTGCTGAGGAACAAGCAGACCACAACAGGCATGTGGAGAGACCCATCACCACTAGCCCTGAAGACACAAATTAAAACCACAGGGAGGTGTCCCCACACACCACACAGAATGGCCAAAATAATAATAGACCAAATACCAAACCGGGGTGGGTGCAGGGAAATGAGGCCATACACACATACTACTGGTGGCAAGGGGAAAGTTGTATGGCCACTCTAGAAAAGAGTGTGGCTGATTCTTACAAAACTAAATGTGCAGGGCTGGGGTTGTGGCTCAGCAGTAGAGTGCTCACCAAGCATGCGCGAGGCCCTGAGTTCGATCCTCAACACCACATAAAAATAAATAAACAAAATAAAGGTATTGTGTACAACTAAAAAATAAAAACAAAACAAAAAAGAAAAAAAGAAAAAAAACCCAAAACCCTAAATGTGCAATTACCATATGACCTACTCATTGCACTTCTGGGCACTGATCCCAGTGACATGAAGGTTACCTTCAAACAAAAGCCTGCACATGAGTGTTTATAGCAACTTTGTTACAATCCCAAACCGGAAACAGTGCCCATCCCAGTCACTCCTAGGGTGAGTGGTCAAACTGTGATGCACACACCAGAGGGCACTTCAGCAACAAATAGGAGAGAACATCTACAGAGGGACACCCAGGGAGAAAAGGAAAGTTCCGGGGCCGGGTGAGGGTCCCCGACTTCATTTCAGCGTTAGTTTAAAAATGAAGAGAACAGATCAGCGCTGCTAGGGATCTGAATGTGATTTCGAACTAGTCAGGCAAAGTGACATTCTTGGAGGAAACTCGGCAAAGTGTACAACTGATTTCTCAGGATATCATCATCCTGGTTATCCTCACTGAGTTACTGGGGACGGAACTCGGGGCCTCTGCTTGCTAGGCAAGGGCTCCACCTCGGAGCCACGCCCCAAATTCATGGAGACATCTCACTAAACTGTCTAGACTTGCCTCCCACTCGGGACCCTCCTACTGCAGCCTCCCCGGTAGCTGGGATCACAGGCTTGCGCCACGTGCCCGGCTCTCTATTATTTCTTAAAACCGGGCGCGAATATACAATTACCTTTTACTTAAAAGTTTTAATTAAAAAGCAAAGAAAGCAGCCTCGGAAAGTCCTGCTGGGGAGAATACCAGCAGGTATGGACCTCGCTGTGAAAGACCCACCGATTCCCTGTCCAGGAAAGACGCACGAGGCACTGGCTGCAAATGCATGAGGTTTATTCAGACACAGACGCCTGTGGGTGCTCAGCGAAACCTCAGCCGGAGCTTCGGTGAGCTGGCACACCGGGCTTTGGGGTACAGGTCTTTTATAGGGTCAAGGGGCAGGTTTCGCGCCCGGTAAGCAACAGGTTTCTTATTGGCTATTTTGAACCCAGCATATAGGTTACCTAAAGGGTAAAGTTATTTTTTATTTTATGTTTCTGGAATTACACCACATGACAGTTACATATGAGCACTCTGATTTTTCTGTTCCTGCTTATTAGCCCCTGTTTATTCAGGCATGCCCTGGAATCTGTTTTTCTGCTCTTTCCCAACCATCCTGTTTTTCCCTTTTCAATCGGTCACACTTAACTGATTATCTGAAAAACACATTGTCTGCAGGTTTGTGACGTGCCCTAATAATTTTGTAACTAAGCCTAAGGTTGCTGGGCTGGGGTCTTTCAGCTGGACTGGACTATGCGGAGAAGCCTTTGGCGGAGCGCTTTCCGGGCTGCCTACCCCTGAGCACTGGGGACCGCCGACCGGGCCCCAGCGGCCCTCCTGCCTCCGCGGCCGGGGGCGGCCAGGGCGGCCAGGGCGGCCAGGGCGGCCGGGGAGACCCAGGCTTGGCAGGCGCAGGAGATCAGCTGCAGGCTGAGCGGGCTCCGAGGAGTCCCGCGGTTGAGCTCTGTACCTTTCCCATGGCCACATGGGGAATGCCTGCAGCCGGGCCTCCTAGGGAAGAGGCTCACCGACCTCCCAGTGCTGGAGGCGCGAAGCCCCAACAGCTCAGACTCTGAGCACAGCGAGGGGAAAGTTGGGAAGGGGCGGGGGCAGCGACGCGGGCGGGGCGGGCGAGAGGCCCAGGGCAGGGGAGTGGCGCGGTACGCGCCCGGGGCCCGCAGAGGAGGGGCGCCGCCTGCCGACTTCCCGGCAGCCTTCCAGGCTCTGTGCGAGGGAAACGGCACCGCCCTCACCCGGCCGCGCGTCAGCACCGAGAAGCCGCGTGACGTCCTAGAGCGGCGCCGGAAGAAGCGGGACCAGGGTGGGGCGGAACATGGCGTAGCACCACCGAGAGGCCGTGCGACGGCCTAGAGCAGCACCGGAAGGGGCGTGTCGGCGGGTGAGCGGGGGGCGCGTCTTCCTGCGGGCTCCTCACGCTAGTGCGGTGGGAGAGGCGTGCCGGGTCCGGGCGGCGGTGCTCTCTGGCCGCCAGCCCCCAGCCGGGCTCGGCGGGGCATCTGCTCCTCTGGGCGGAGGCGCTCGCCACCCTTGGGCTCCACCAGGTATCTCCTGCATTCGCGCGCGGCGGAATGGGCAGCAGGAGGGCCGGGCTCGGGCTCGTGCTCGGGCGCTGGCGTCGGAGGGCCAGCTGCGGAGGCCTGCGGCAGGCTTGAGCGGGTCTGGCTGGCCAGGTGGGAGCCCGTCTATCCAGGGCTCTCCAGCCCGCGAAGGCGCCAGTCTCCGTGGTTCCAGGTTCCCCAAGGCAGGGCCGGGGGGACAGGCTTCCAGGGAGGCCCTCCTGCTGCTGGGTGCTCAGAGCTTGGAGAAGCCTCATCAGAGAGGTAAAGGAGCCACCGCGAAGTTGCACAGCAGGCCAGGGAGCAGCAGCAAGGCTGATGTGGACTGAGTGGATAACTGCTTGTGTCCACAGGCCCGTAAAGTGAGGGATTCCGTTTTTAATGGTTATCTTATGTCATGTTATAGGGAGCCGCTTCAGAAAACACTCTTAAGTCCAAATTCAAATCCACCAGAACTTTACTTACCTGGCCAGGGACTGTCACCCACCCGTAGAGACTGAAACTCTGTGGGAGAACAGAATTTCCTGGCCTGTATCTTGGGAATTTAAGAATGAAAAACACAGCTCAGGGGCTTTTCTCAGCGTCATACAAGCAAGCCAATCATAGATGCTAAGACAGTAGTTACCTGCGAGCCCTAAGCAGGACTGGAATTTTCCAGTTAGCAAGCAAGCAAGTTAGACAAGCTAAAAAGCAGTTCAGCTTGCAACTCAGTTAACTGCATCTTGGGTCTGAGCAGGTGTTAGACAACCGTATCCTGAGTCGGAGCAGGTGGTTAATGGGGGCAAGAATCTACTTCAAAGTCTTGGGTCACCAAGACCACCATGTCCTGGGTTGAGTACATTTTGTGGGGTATAAAATACAGAAAAAAGTATATTATGAGAAAACAGCTTTCATTTCAGTTTTTCAGAAACAGCTCTTGTAACAGTTTTTTAATAGAAGGTAGTAAAATGGAGGCCTAGGCCTATGACAGTTCTTGCTTTATAATGGTCTTTTCTCAATTCTAAAAATCTTGTATCCACCGTCTATATTTTTAACTAATCTATAACCTATAACTTACACTTTTATTGATTGCATTTATCAGTTCACACTAGTCAGTGTGGACACAGGTAGAGAAGTGAGCAAACCTAGTCCCTGCCTTCGTGCCTGCCCCATCATAAAAAGTATTCTGAGCATGTTAGTGACAGGGACTGGGGACAAAGACACAGCCCTACCCTCAAAACCCCTGCCTCCTAAGGAAGCTTGCACACATGAGGAGCCACCTGAGAAGGGAACACTGCTGTGGAGCTCAGGACTCCACACCTTGTCCTAGAGAGTGGTCGCCTGTGGGGCACACGGTGTGTTCTGACAGTTCCTGGGTCACCCGCTTCCTACTGGTACCTGGCCTCCAAGTGCCCTAGGGCTGGGGCCTCTGAGAGCACCCCTGCTCTTCCTAGAAGAGTGGTGCCGCATTCCCAAAGCCTCCGCCAGCACATAGGACTGCTTCACCTACAGCTGCATCTCCCACCAGACCCTGGACCGACTTCTCCCAGAAGCCGTCTCCAGGCAGAGCCCAGAGAAAGGGGTGTGGGCCTGTAGCTGAATCATCTGAACGTTTCATTTGGGAAACTGCACTCTCAAACTCCTTGTGAGGTAGAACTCTGGTCACTTGGGGCCACTTCCCCTCTTGGAGGGAAGGCCAAACATCCCCTCCCGACTTAGCAAAGAGAAGTCAAAGGATTTATATTAAAATATTTCACTTAAATGTGTGTTTCACTTCCATTTCCTATTCACACTAGACTACAGCCTGGTTGACCAGTACAAATAGGTGGAATATTGTTACATGGAGCACCACATTTTGAGGTAAGAGAATGTCCTAGTGAGCGAGAGTGACCATCCTGGGACTCTGACACTTTGCCAAGAACACTGTCTGCAAGCATGGTTCCAGGAGCCAGGTAGTCCACCCTCCTTGGAGCTGCAAGCAGAAGAGTGCTCCCCGTATCTTACGGGGCTATCTTTTACCAGCATCTGAACGGGCCTGATGTTTTTCAGGGTGTTGTGCTGGAATCCATCAGTTAGTACTTAGAGGCAAAACAATACACAGAAGAAATGGAACAGGATTATTTTTTTTTAAGGGATTGAACCCAAGAGCAGGATTCTTAACAAATGAAAAGGTGCAGCTGACTCTTAAGAGACCTGGGCCTTGCCTGTTACTCCTCTGGCTCTGGTTGACTAACTCTCGTGTGAACTGGAGCTGAGGTTGGGAGTCTGTCACGTGGACGTGTGGATGGGAATTCAGGTCTTCTCCCCAAGTGGTCCTTGCAAGAGGCCGACATTTCTATAGGACAGTGTCCAGGCCATGCAAGCACAGGCCTACTTGGTAGTTAGCTGCAGCTTTGGCCCCAAGTCTGAATGAGAACAGCCGGTTGCTCAGGCAAGAAGGTGGTGGGGGAGTCACCAGAGCAGTACCACGGCTGCCACCCCTCCTGAGAGGCCCAGTGGACGGCAGCAGAGATCAGACAGTGTGCTCTGGAAGTGATTTCGTTCAATTTTTCAGACTTTCAGCACAGTTAATGACGTACTTCCATGTCCAGGAGCTTTTCCAAAGCCCTGGAAGAAACTGTATAAACTAGAAAAATCATACATTTGGTTAAGGACGAGAGTAACTTGAGGGAAAAGGTGTGTGGGACTCTGGAGAAGGAGCCACTGAAGGCGAAGGGCCCTCCGTGTGCAGACCTCCAGGGGCAGGAAGGATGGTGGGTGCTTGGGACACTAGAGCCAGCTGGTGAGGAGGGAGACGTGAGGGCCGGGGTGCGGAAGCCTTGGTAGTACGAGTGGAAGCCTTTGGGAATTTGAGCGGGGATAGGTGTGGGATTTGCTGGCTGCTGTGGGCCAAGGGGGTAACCCACGTTTCACCCGGCTCAGCACTAAGATGTGGGTGATGGAGGCACCCCTCAGAAGCCCCTATTCCAGAGCATGCCCACTGATCCCAGTGTGAAAGGGACAATTAGGGAAGTGGAGAAAAGAAAGCCATGTGGTGGCCATTCATTCCTAGTGCACACAGAACCCTGCTGGACACTTGAAATCCCTGCCCCAGCAAGAGGAGGAAGCCGGGGGCGGGTGAGATGAGGTGGGAGCTCGTAGCACCAAAAGCACCTTGATCTGGTATTCAGTCTTGCCCTTTCAGCCACAGAGCCGGTGGTGCGGTCTTCCCCACAGAGCCTCAGCCACACAGCGGGAAGCTGCCTCGAGGGGCGTGGTGTCAGGAGGAGGAGCTGGGAGCCCTCAGCTTCCTGGGTGCCTTCTCCTAGGATCAGCATGGAGAAGCCTGCAGGCAGGAAAAGGAAAACCCAGGCCCCAAAGGCAGAGGCAGATGTGCAGAAGGCCACTCTGAAAGGAGAGAGAGCATCTGGTGGCAAGAGACCCAGCAAGAGACCCGCAGCGCCCCGAGAGCACCACAAGGAGCCGAGTCTGAGCCCTGAAGACGAGGCACAGCTCTTTGATGCCTTCGACGCCTCGTTTAAAGATGACTTTGAGGGTGTCCCTGTGTTCATTCCTTTTCAGAGAAAGAAACCCTATGAATGCAGTGAGTGCGGACGGATCTTTAAGCACAAGACGGATCACATTCGCCATCAGAGAGTTCACACTGGGGAGAAGCCCTTTAAGTGTGATCAGTGTGGGAAAACGTTCCGGCACAGCTCTGACGTCACCAAACATCAGAGGATCCACACTGGGGAGAAGCCGTTTAAGTGTGGGGAGTGTGGGAAAGCCTTCAACTGTGGCTCCAACCTCCTGAAACACCAGAAAACCCACACCGGAGAGAAGCCATATGAATGCCAAGAGTGTGGGAAAGCCTTTGCCTACAGCTCCTGTCTTATCCGGCACCGGAAACGCCACCCACGGAAGAAGCATTGAGTGGGGGTGGCCTTCAGGTCACAGAGTCCCTGCTGGGGCACCAGGGCTCCCTCATGCAGCATCCAGTGAGGCCTGGCCCTGTGCTGTGTGCTGTGCGTACCTCTGGCTACCATCCCTGTCGGCACCAGGAGAACCACCCATGAGTGTGAGTTGGCCAGAGGCCTTTCTGCATCAAGCTGCAGTGGTGGCTCGGAAGCTTCTCGAGGCTTCCTGCAGCCACAGCCGTTTTCCATGCTGCTCTGTGCTGCTCAGTGCTCACCAGGACACACCAGCCTGCTACCTGCCAGCCATGGGACACCTGAGGGCACCCCTGTGTTCAGTCCCCAGTAGGAGTGGCATTCGTAGTTGGTGAAGGCTGATGGCTCCTGAGTGGCCCTGCCTATAGTGTCCACTCCACTCTGGTCCTGTTACTAACACCTTGAAGACTCACTCCATCTGTGGATGCTCAGCCCCTTGGATCCCTGAGTTTAGTCCCAGGAACTGAGCAGGCACCTGGGACCCCAAGCTGGATAGCAGTGGTCTGTGACCAGCTCTGGCTTCTTTACTAGGGCACCAGGCCCCAAGTTCAGCCCCTGTCCCTGGAACTGAGCCGCACCTGTGCTCTCCCACCCAGCCGCCACCCCAGATGGACAACCTGACTTACCCAGACCAACCCGTCAGACTTGGGCTCCTCGGCTCCTGAGTGCTGCCGCCTTGGGAGATTCCTGCCCTGGCCATGTGCTAGGCCCCCAGGGTGCTACCTGCAGCTTCCATCCACTTGACCTTCAGACATGGTGGTGGCCCTGCCCCCTTGGTGGCCTCCACTCAGGTTAGTTCCAGTTCCCTGCCTCTCCCCAAGTCTGTCGAGTCCACGTGGCTGTGCTGGCCCTTCGTATCCCAAGAGTGATTGGGATGGGACTCTGTGCTCTTGGGGACTGGCTTGTAGGAGGGCAGCAGAGCAGTGCCAGCAGGAAGCAGGACAGCTCTTTACCGGGAGAGTGCTGGCACCCATGTTTTCAGCGGGGAGTAAAGACTGATAATGGCCTGATAGAGTGTGTGGAGACTCACCCTGAAAAGCTTCCCGCCAGAGCGGAAGACAAGCGTGTCATTCAAGCAGTCACAGAAAGCCAGGGACACCACCCCAAATGGTTGAGAGTGGTCCTATTCCCAGTGCAAATATTTTGCCAGGTGAACAGCTTTTACTCTCTGAATCCCCTAGGAGCTGTGATGCTCAGTGCCACTGCATGACCAGGTGTGCCCTGAGGCAGCCTCCCAGCCAGATTGGCCACACTAGTATCACAGGCATCGCCACCCTTGCAGAGTGGCCTGCCACTCTGAACACACTTCAGTCCCTGTGCTCAGTTCTACTTGAGAACACTGCACAGTGTACACAAAGCCTACTGCTTCCTGGCAGTGCATGCTGGCTGCCCAGTCAAGGAGCTCACTGTGATTGATGCTGGGGGCTGCAGTATGGCCAGCAGCTGCCTCATGCAGAGGCGGTGTGACTCCCCAGCTCTTGAGCCAGTTTTCTGAAGGTTCACACTGAGTTCCTAGCACCAGACTCCCTCTGCTTACACACACAGTAGCCTAGACATTAGGGGAAACATCACCTAAACCAGCAGGGCACAGTGGCATGGGCCTAGAATCCCAGCTACTCAGGAGCCTGAAGACGGAAGATCACAAGTTGAGGCCAGTCTGGGCAACCTAGTGAGCCTGACTCGAAGTTGGAAGGGCTGGAATGCAGCTCAGTTGTGGAGCACCCCTGTGTTCAATCCCTAGGACCACCAAAGAACAATAATCCACCTAAATTCCAAAAACAAGTGAAGGCCTGACATAGGAGTTTAGCTTCTGGCCCAGTTAATCTATAATGGCAGGTCCTGGAGCCTGGCCTGTCACTTTCCCATGTCCATTCTTTGGTCCATAAGACAGCACCTCACAGACTCCTGGAATATTCTGAGGCCAGGCTCTCTGGGGCTTCACCCAATTCACTGCTCTTGGCCTGGAGTGCAGGGCAGCATGCCCACCTGGACAGCTAGCTCCTAGCGATGCAGGGGACATTGGTGGTACTGCCCCACGGGACAGGCTTTCAGGTGAAGAGCCTCCCATGCTGGGGCCTCCTTCTGAGTTGTCCCAGGGGCTGTCCTGCCCAGGCTGGGTCACCTCAGTCCCAAGAGGAAGCCCTAGTCTCAGAAGTGCAGATCTGATGAAGTGGAAGTATACAAAAGCAGATGTCAGCGTTGGTGTAGGACACTTGTGTGCTCACCCTTCTGTAGCATGTGGTCCTCAGTTGGAAGAGTTGCCCACGTTGCTGGGATGTTTGAAGGCACTAGGTTGTCAAGCAGTGTTTGCCTCCTAGCCCACGTCTCAGTTCCTAAAGGTGAGAGGTTTTCAGGGTTTAGTATCATGGTGTCTGCAGCTTATATTCAGATGTTGTACTAAAACCAGTGCCAACAACATGTGTGTTCATATTGAGCTGCAGAGTAGATTGGCCAGTGTTGGTTCTGAGTGACGAGGTCGGAGGCTGGCACATGTCTTCTGTGAAAGGCCAGAGAGCAACCATTCCTGGCTCTGCGACAGACAGTTATCACGTGCTGGAGCCCAGTCAGAGACCGTGTGGAGTGAACGAGCCAGGCTGGGTGCGGGCCAGAGCCCGTGGACCAGGCAGCAGCTGTCACTTTCCCACTGTGGTACAGGGTTAGGGCACTGAACCCTCAAAGCTGGCAGACTTTTTCTTTGCAAACTTTCCATAGGTCTTAAAGTCCTTCAGAACTAGATGTTGGCCAGGAAGTTGGGAGACTTGGGTAGAGGACATGCATGGGAGCCAGAGTGGCCAAGAATGGCTCAGTCTGTGTCCTCTGATGCTTGGTGTGCCAGGAGGAGGGTGACCTAGACATCACAGCAGTCTGGGCATTCACGTGCCCCCACTGGTGTCTGCATTTGGTTTATTTATTTATTTATTTTTCCTCCTTTTGGTACTGGGGATTGAACCCTGGGCTGCTCTACCACTGAGCTACATCCCTAGCCCTTTTTATTTTATTTTGAGATAGGATCTCGCTAAGTTGCCCAGGCTGGACTTGAACTTGTGATCCTTCTGCCTCAGCCTCCCAAGTAATAGTGGAATTGTGCACATGTGCCACCATGCCCAGCTGCTTTGTGTTTTGTTTGCAATAATTTCTCCCTGCTGTTACTGGGAAACATCACTTTTAATGAATGCCTAATGATCTGTTGACTAAGAAAATCAAAGCTGACTTAATCATCTCCTAGCCTGGTCACACAGATTTGGGCTTAAATTGTTATAAATAAGGCCATGAGAAAAAAATAAAAACTAACAAAAGAACAATGATGGCATAGTAAGTGCTTTTTTCCACTTAGGACCTGTAGGTTGTGTCCCAGATGCAGAGTTCCATGTTGCTGAGCACCTGCCCCTGGTCCGGGCCTTGAAGACACTGCAGCAGTATGGACAGAGGGCTGCCCCTGACAGCAGCTGACAGGTAGGTTCTCACTCTTGCTGGCTCACTGAGAGAGAAGAGGTGTATTGTAACCTAGTGTCCGTGATCTCTGTGAAAGAAGGAGGTGCTAGAGAGCATACAGGCACTGGTTTGGCCCTAGACTACAGTGTGGGACCTGGAGTGTGTCGCTCAAGCAACTTGCACCTCATTCTCCAGTGTGAAATGGGGTGCTGATGGTGCTCAACCCCAGAGGGTCTCCAGAAATCAGTGATTTGATGCATGAAGGTATAAGTACAGGGCTGGTTCATACTGAAGGTTAACAAATGCTAACTCTCAGCAAGGCGCAGTGGCACACATCTGTGAGACCAGCTACTCAGGAGGTTGAGGCAGGAGGATCACAAGATCAAGGCTAGCCTCAGCAACTTATGAGACCCTATCTCAAAAATTTAAATAAGGGTTTGGGATGTAGTTCAGTGGTAGAGCACCCCTAGGTTCAATCCCTGGTACCACCAAAGAAAGAAAAAAATACTAGTCTTCTCACATGTTTGTGTTCTTAAATGCTCATTCACATGTGTGGAGGGGTGCCCTGGATGTTTCTCTCAAGAAAAGATGAGAGCAGAATTTTTAAAAATCACCATGGAGAAGAGCACATGACAAGGTGTTTTTTTGTTTTTGTTTTTTAATACAATTAGATTTTTATTTATTTATTGGGGGGGGGATGCCAGGGATTGAACTTGGGGGCACTCAGCCACTGAGCCCCATCCCCAGCCCTATTTTGTATTTTATTTAGAGGCAGGGTCTCACCAAGTGGCTTAGCGTCTCACTTTTGCTGAGGCTGCCTTAGAACTCGTGATCCTCCTGCCTCAGCCTCCCGAGCCTCTGGGATCACAGGCACTACACCAACTTGCCCAGCAGATGTTTTTTTTTAATCACGGTTCATGGTTATGAGGAAAATCACCCACCCAACCCCAAATCAGGCAGCGTTCTCTTTTGCCATCTTTCTGGCACAGACAAACAGGTGAGCGCATTTCCTTTTTTCTGAGGCAACCAGGACAACACCAAGCACCAAGACCAGATGATGCAGGTCGACTCTGACATTCCGTTGTTTAATGAAACTCGCGGTCCAGGGAAAGAGATCCCTGATCGCCCAAGTCAAAGCCAAAACGGTGCAAGAGACAGAGCTCCTGGAGCTCAGTGCCCCGAGAGCCACTGGGACAGCTGAGGCCCAGAGGCCCAGAGGCCCCAGGTGCCGGCAGAAGAGCAGGACCAGTGAGCCAGACTCAGAAAGGGAGAAGGAAGCCAGGGAGGCTCAGGGACGGAAGGAAAGGCTGTGAAAACCGATGAGGATCAGTGTGTTGAGGGAGGGGACAGATGAAGCGTCCGTCGTGTCGTGGTTTGGATTTGAGTTGACAGAGCTCATGTGTGTCAGCGCCGACAGGCCTCAAGGTGAAGTGGCTGGGACCTGATCAGCAGTGATCCATGGTGGAGATTCACTGGCGGGTGGGGCGTGGCGGGGTCCTAGGGGTGTCTCAGGATTATTGAGCAGAGCCTCTGCTCCCTGGTGCCTCTTCCCAGCTGCGTCCCTCAGCCACCCTCCTGCTGTCATGCTGTCTTATCTCAGGCCCCATGGAATGGAGTCAGCCACCTGCAGACTGAGACCTTTCAACCCTGAGCCCCCAAATAAACTTATTCCTCCAAAATTATTATATTTTTAGTTGTGGATGAACACAACACCTTTATTTTTTACTTATTTATTTAATTTAAAATTTTTTTAGACATTGATGACCTTTAATAAAATATTCATTTATTTATGGGTGGTGCTGAGAATTGAACCCAGTGCCTCACACATGCCAGGCAAGCGCTCTACCACTGAGCCACAGCCCTAGTCCCCAAAATCATTCTTGTGGGGTCTTTGGGTCACAGCAGTGAAAAATCTACTAAAACCAGTAGTGAGAGGGGAGACAAGTTCAGATTTGAGAACACAAAGATGAGAACCACCACATAGACCGCACACAGGCAGGAGCCCCGAGAAGCAGCCAGGCTCCGAAGACAGTGTACCAAGCCACTTGTGGAGGAGTCCCCTGCAGAGTCCCGTCACACCTAAGGAGATGGTCAGTGGCTTACATTCTTCCCAAAAGAATCCAAATTCAGGAAACCCCAACTCCAGTTATACGTGATGGAAAAACAGGAAATAGTGGGATACACACGTGTAATTCCAGCAACTTAGGAGGGTGAGGCAGAAGGATTGTGAGTTGAAGTCCAGCCTTAGTAAGACCCTGCCTGAAAATATGTTGTTGAGTGGGAGACAGACAGGAGCTGGAGAAAACATCCCTTTATTTTATGGGACAGGTATAACTTTGAAATCCAAGTTACAGCTCTGTTTCTGTGTCACATACATAGACATAGAAATCCTAAACAAAACCCTAGCAAGCAAAGTTCAGTGGAACGTACAATGTAGCATGACCAAATCAGGTTTACTTCAGGAAGGCAGATTTGGTTCCAGGTTGTTGGAGTGGGACTGGCAATGTAGCTCGATGGCAGAGTGCTTGCCTAGCATTTGTGAAGCCCAGCTTCTATCCCCAGTACTGCAAAAGAAAGAAAGAAACCCTGATCATCATGATTGACAGGTAATGTCACTGTGTACACAGAAATCTGAAAATCATCACAGAACTACTGGATTTATTAAGACTTTAGTAAGGTCATGTAGAAGATCGATGTTATAAAAGTTAGTTGAAATTAAGACCAAAGAGAATAGACAGCAGAGGTGTAAATGAACATCACTGTATAATGTTGATAGCAGCATCATTTACAGCAACTTAGGAAAGATGTAAAACAAAAGTGTGAGACTTACGTAGAAATTTTACATGTCCTTTAAGTAAATAATCTAAATAAATTAGGAAGCTGTATCACAACACCAACAGTCCTAAAATTATAAAGACATTATCTCTCCCTCAAATTAATTTAGAACGCCAATCTAATTACGTTTCCAGCTAGGTTGTATGCAGAGCCCAAGTGATTCAGAAGTGTGTGTGGAAAAGCCCATCAGCCAGACGGCTGAAGAAGGGGCAGGTGGGGTCCTGGGGAACCTGCCCTGCCACAACCAGAGCTTCTCAGCTTGGCAGCGTCAGGTGTGGGGACTCGGGGGGCCTCACAGCAAAGGCAGGGCCTAGACCCAGAGCATCCCCAGACCTTCGAGGTTAGCAAGAAGCAAGCACCTGCTGTGTTGGGACCCAGCTGAAGCCTCTGGCTGACACCAGGTACTCACCCTGACTGCTGCTGCAGCAGGTGACACCTTCCCAATCCAGGGGCACTTTTTTTTTTTTTTTTTTTAGGAAAAAGACAAGTAGCAATTAGAAAGCAGACAGAAGACAGGCATTTCACAGAAAAAAAACGTGAACAGCTCATAAGTCTATGAAAAGATCTTGATCTCAATAAGGAATACAAGATGGGACGGCAGGGAGATAACAGATTCAGTAAAATGTGTGAGTCTCCTCATCTACTCAGGAAAGAAGCTAAGCCAAGGAACTGTCATCTGTACTGTTGGAGTGTCCCAAGGTCAGCAACTTTGGGGAACGGTCTGGTGTTTCCCTGCCAGTTGAAGGTCTGCACCCCATTAACCCAGAGACTTCACTTATTTATTGCCTCAGACAAACTTTGTACATCTGCCCAAGGACATGGTTGTAGCATCAGTGGTGGTCATGGTGTGCTGTGTCACAACCTGGAAGTCCCCATGTGTCACTAGTACAAGTGTTTCCATGGGCCCAGGGGCGTCCACAGGAACAAGGCAGCTGCAGGGTGCACTGGGACATGATCTTGGGCAGAGGAATTAATCCAGAAGCCAAGAGTGTGCTGTGGGGCTGTGAGTGGCAAAGCACAGGAGCGCTAGAGGTGCTGAGAATGGGCGGGAGTGGCTGTCAGGTCATTCCACTCCCAGCTCCAAGTCTTAGAAGCAGCAGGGCTTCCTGCATGAGAGTGCCACCCGGTCTGGACCCATGCTGCCCGTCCCGCTTTGCCTTCTCTGAGCCCCTCCACCAGCTCCTAGCACCCCTGCTCCCCCTTGGCAGCACCCCTGCTCGCTCAGTCGGCTTTCTCCCAGCCAAGGGACGAGGCAGGAACTCCACCTCTTCCCTTCGCTCCTGTTATTTCTCATCCTTTCCAGGCCGCTGGAGAGGACCGTCCCAGCAAGGTGTCCTGAGGAAAGGACCCTGGAACCAACAGGCAAGACCCCATGTTCCTGCATTCAGAGGGGAGTAGAGAGGACCAGTGTCCACATGCAGCTCCTCTGGCCATCCAGGCTGAGGCCTTGTACACCGCTGAGGGCACAATAGAGAGGGCCTCTGGGGACATGTAGGAAGAAAGCCAGGCGGCGGGTAGGGACGAGCAGAGAGGCCCTGTCGACACAACCACTCCGCAGCAAGTGCCCATACTGCACACCGCTCAGCCACATCAGGCAGCTGCCCACCAGGGACAGTCCTTGCTCACTGTCAGCTGCCAGCCATTGCAGGGGCGCTCTTCATACCAACTCCATGCTCAGAACCCTCTGGACACCTGAGAAGAGTCCTGGGAGAAACGGGACAGTCCTTGAGCCATGTGACAGGGCTCCCTCACAGGAAAACGATCGACAAAAGCCAGAAGCTTCTCAGGAGCTGGAGGAGCCCACCTAGGCAGTGCCACTATAACCACCACATCCAGCAGACACTGCCCACTGGGTCCTTGACCTGGTGTTTCCCAGGCAGCACCCATGCCAGGCCCTGTGGGGAAGCATGGCCTGCAGGTTGCAGCTAGGCCTTGCCCACAGAGAGGCTCTGCCAGGGACCCGACATCACGAATCCAGACCCAGTGTTCTGGTAGCTGCTTTTCTCTCCCTGAAGCCTTCTCTGGCACACAGGTGGGCAGGCTGGCCAGCAGCATGGCCTTGGCCCGTCTGCCTGCATTTTCAGACTCCCAGTTATACCTGGGCACCATTCCCTGTCCCAATTTGGGCACAAGATAAACTCATTTCCATCCTGTGCCAGTGAAGACACTATGGAGGAAGGCAGGACTGCGGGCGTGGGGAGAGCCAGGTGCTCAGGAGCATGGGGTAGGCTCCAGGTGAGGAGCTGGGCCCACACACTGCCGCTGTCTGCAGACAGCAAATGGCTCTGGGCCTGTGTTTTCCAGAGCCTCATACCTGGAACTTGGCCCCTGCCTCCTCCTGGTGTCCTCCTCCTGAACACCAGGTACGTATTCAGCTCGTGGAGGTCAGGCAGGCCGTCCTCATCTTGACTGCACCCCAGGACTTGTGCTTGTCTGTGGTGCAGCTCCAGCTGATGCCAAAGTGGCACAGGGAGAACCTTTGGGACCAGCAAGGGTCCCTGGGCTTCTGCAAGCAGCACCCATGCTAGGCCCTGTGCAGCCTCACCTCAGCCACCTGTGGGCTCATCTGAGTGTTTGCACCTCTTTGTTTTCCTGTATGTGGGACTCCTGGTGCAGCTGGAGGCAAGTATCATAGGACTCTTCTGTTCTGTCGGGGGCAACACCCTGTGCACCTTGTGACCCATGTACTGCTGTTAACAGTTATGTTCTGGCCTCCTGTGCTGTGACAGATACTCTCCCTAGTCCAATTTTTCCCACTATAATTTGTATTGTCCAAAAATTTAACTCTCCAGCTAGCCAGAGTCGCTCCACGTGTGTTCAACCTTGGGGTGAAACTGTTTGCGGCCTCTGTGACTTGCTCTGTCCTTGGCTCCCTCTACCCTGAGGGCTGCCTTGCGGGGCCACCACAGCTCTGGTCGCCGAGCCTGCCTGTCTCTGCTGCTCATGGACATGTGTCCTCCTGGAGTGGACGTCTGCCTCCAGCCCATCTGCTGTGTTCCATTGTGCCTCCTGCAGTTTGGGGTGTGCTCAAGATTCCCTCAAGGAGGCCACTGGCTTCCTCTCCAGGGAAAGTGAGGATGCCCCTTCCCAGGTCACCCCAGTACAGGGTGGGACCCCAGCTGGCCACTGCCCCCAGTGAAAGTCTTTAGGATGCTCCCATTAACCAAACTCATGAGAACCTGACACACACAAGAAAACTAATCACTGCCTTGTAATGGGAGTGCCCCTTCCCAGAGACAACACCACCCTGCCTTTCTGGCTCCAGGCAGCTGGGAGGGAGGCTAGTTGGAGTTTGGTCAGTTGTGCATCACCTGCAGTCAGGACTTCCAGGGAGGCCTGGGAGGTTTCTGGGCTCCTCCCTGGCACCCTGTCATCCCCAGCCCCCCTCCCTGAATTCCAGATAACATGCAGACCAATGTGCCCTTGCTCACACATCCTTCATTTTGCGCTATAGTTCTCAGCAAGGGGCAATTCTGTCACCAGGGAACACTTGGCAATGTGGGGACAACTTTGTCAACAACTGGGAGGACCTGGTGGGTGAAGGGCAGGGATGCTACTGAGCATCCTGCAGCACACAGGCCAGCCCCCAAGTTGGCTAACAGGAGGTACATCTACCACAAAGGATAGTGGGCCCAAGGGTCAGGAGCTATGGCAGGCTGAGGATGGTCCACAAGCCCACAGAGCAGCCAAGAGCAGCTGAGGTGTGTGTGTTTGGTTTGGGTACTGGGAGTTGAACCTAGGGTGCTTTATCACTGAGCTACAAACCCAGCACTTTTGACGTTCTCAGATTGGCCAGGCTGGCCTTGAACTTGATGATTCTCCTGCTTCAGCCTTTTAAGTCCTGGGATTCACCAACAAGTGCCACCACACCCATCTCTCCTGCTCTTTTTCTTTTTGAGTAAAGGGCATTTTATTCAGTAAATAATGCAATTTGGATATTTACATTGATTATGAAACTTTACCAGTTCCAGGTTTATTTAACTGGCCAGAAAGGCAGCCAAGGTTTAGTGTCCCACTGAGAGCACAGCAGGGGCCAGAGCCTGACTCAGCCTGCAGTGCCAACCTCGAAGTCACCACAGCTGCCCTGTCCAACCACTACTGCACTCCAGGGGGCCTGGTCGCCTGCTCCACCTTCTCCCCACCAGCAGTATTTGCCACCTCCAAAGTCAGTGACCAGTTGGAGCCAGCACAGGCCTCATAAGGCACGATGGGCAACCCCCAGGACCACTGGGGTCAGGACCCCAGAGAAAGGGGTCCTGAAGTCTGTGTGACTTCAGCAGGACCAAGGAGGGGGACAATCAGTCTGCAGCCCACTCTCCTGTTCAGGAACTGAACCCACATGAGGATCTTGAGTTGTCCCAGGCTTGCTGTCCACCAGGGCCCTGGTGGTCCTGTTCTTTAGAGGACTCCTCCTCCCCAGCTGCAGGTCAGTCTCTCAGCTCTTGTCCTGGACACCACCTTGTCACAGGAGAGTAGGGAGCAGGAGCTCCAAACCTCAGTTCTGTGTCCTGGCGAAAGAAAATCTATAAAGTCAGACATGAAAAGCTAAACATAGGAATGTTATGAGTGATTCATAAATAGATAAAGATGGTGAACAAATGACCCTCCAGATTCTGGATATACCTTCTAAAAGGAGATGGTGAGGGCTGGGGTTGTGGCTCAGCAGTAGAGTGCTCGCCTCACCCTGGGTTCTATCCTCAGCACCACATACAAATAATTAATAAAGTAAAAAAAAAAAAAAAAGGAGATGGTGATAATACTCAGGTGTACGCCATAAGACAAAAGCCGCAATGGTGGAGATGGTCTTACTGCCTCTGCAGCGACTTTGCTCAAAAGGATGGTACAAGAGGCAAGAGAGTATCAGCTTGTGTGCCAGCTGGAAAACACAAGGTGCCACTGCAGTCGCCAACTGCATGAAAGCTGAACAAATGCAACAAGATGATCCAAGCAGACAGAGCATGGGCGTGACATACAAAGGAATGGTGCCCAGAGAAATCCAAGGCAAAGGGCAAGATTTCAGAGGCTAAACTGGACATAATCTCAGCCAAAGCCTGAAGATGAACAAGGTGAAGTTTAAATACCTGTCCTGTAGGTGGGTGGCGCTGGTCCCAGTCCAGCTTGAACTCCAAATCTAGTTCTGGAGTCGGAAGAAAATTCTAAAGTCAGACACGAAAAGCCAAGCAAGAGGAATGTATTACGAGTGAAAGCTAAGAGGGCTCGAGCAGAGAGCACCCCCAGGGCAGTCAACACTTCACTGCGGCTTCCCGGGCTTGCCCGGAGAGCGGGGGTCCACCGGTGCAGTCCTCGCCGTCAGCCGGTTAGCTCCTCCTGGGTGGCAGGCGGGCAGGTTTGGACCCTAGCTGGTCCCCTGCGGAACTGCCACGGCCACACCGCATTCAGGGGCCTCCGGAGAGTCGGCCGGTGCTGGGCTCGGTGCGCTACCGAAGAGCCCCTCCTCACGCGCTACCGCGCTGCTCTCGAGCCGTCAGGGCAACTCGCAGTCCCCGCGACGCCGCCCGCCGCCCGCCCAGCACCCCGCGCGCGCGCCTGCTCTCCTGGCGGGAGTCAAGGGGCCGCGGCGGGAAGGCCACCGAGGCGCGGACCTCCGGCGCCCAGAGCGCCCCGGAAGCGCGCGGGCGGGCCGGCGAGGCAGTTCCGGTCGGCGCCGGCGGCGCCCTCCCGCTCGGAAGGTGAGTGGGCGCCGGTCCGCCGGGTCTGCCCGGCCCGCGACGTCCCGCGCGGTGACCGCGGCCATCGCTGCACGCGGCCCCGAGGCGGCGCGGGGAGCATCCCGGGTCGGGCGCGGGAGGAGGGCGGGGCCAGCGCAGGCCACGCCCGCTGCCCTCGGCGCCCGCTGCCCGCTTCTGCTGAAGGCGCGTTGCTGCAGACCTCCCGCGCCGCAGTGTGGAAGAAAAACGCTCTCACGCTGGACGCGAGCCGTTCGTGCAAACCAAGTTAAGGAACAGTGTTTGGCCCCAGATGAGTCTCGGGGTGTGGCGGGCAGGCCCGACTTGGGGGTTGCCCCCTGCGGCCTCCGACTCTGCAGGGCGGGAGGAAGAGCCTCCTGGGATCTAATCTCGCACCTCCATGCCCCAGCAGGCATGTTCAGCTTTTCACCCCCCTAGGGCCAGGAGCCCCCGGATATTACAGGAGGTTCCCCTGGAAGTGTCAGCATGCTCTTATGGTGGGTGAAGCCTCGGGTTGGAAGGACATTCAGGATCCTTTGCTGAAGAACTTAGGGTCAGTCCCTGCAGGTCTGCTGCTGCTGTCCAGGTGACGTCCTAATAGGATTTCACATTGAACAAAACATCCCAGGTCCTTGAATCACCACCTACCACAAGCTGGACACCTCTCCACTTGCCCTTACCTCTTGGCATCCTTGTGTTCCTGAATGAGGAACACTGTGTCAGATGGGGCTGCTTAGGAGCTGGTGTGTTGTCCCCTCTCCCCCACAGACTTCTCCACCACCCTCATCTGCCTTGATTTTCATTTTCTTCAGGTCCCAGGTGCACACACCTTCAGGAAGTCTCCGGAAGATGGCGGCTCTAGGAGCTGTTGAGGAAGTTCTTCCTGTCCCATCTCCCATCAGTCTGTCATCATCAGGGACACCTGGAGCCCGGCACCACACAGCACAGCTTCACCTCCACAGTCATCCACACGGTACTCATCTGGCCCACTGTGTTCCCTCTGCCCTACCTCCACACTATGGAGCCCCATCTGACCCAGCAACCAGCTGCCTGAGAGGCAGCAGCAGACAGTTGTGCAGCTTCTTGGAGGCAGGGGCCTGAGGGGCAGCGCTAGGTCAGGACGCAGCCGTGGGAGGAGACCAAACCCATGTCTGGCTTCCTAGGAAGAAGCCCCTGGGACCATTTCTTCCCTGGTGTAGAAAGAATAGCCTCAGAATCTGGGCCTGGTGTGAGCAGGAGTGAGCCAGCACCCCCAGCCCTGTCTGAAGCTGTGTTCCCAAGCAGGAGAAGAGAGCCCAGAGTTGTTGCTAGGCTGCTTTGGGTATGGAACCTGTGGGACCTGCAGGGATGGAGCCATTGGCCTTGATTTTACCCACAGTGTGTGTCTTTACTGGTCACAAGTAAGGAGCAGGCAGGGCGCACTGTGCCCCTGGCACACCTGGCTTTTGGGTCATGGTGTCCTGAGGCTTCCTCTCTGTGTTGGATAGCCAGGCTCAGTGCTCCTAAGAGCCTGAGCCATTGACAGCAAAGACAAGGTCCCTCGTAAGGTATGTCCTGGCAGCCTGCACCTATGTTTAGATGCTGGTGAAAGGTCCAGGAAAACAGCCTTCCTGGTGCCCAAGGTTCTCAGTCTTGGCTGTTCTTGTTAGTCTGTCTACTGGCATAGTGACGCTGAGGCTTGTGGAGGGTGACTGCTGTACCGGGTCTAGGATGAGCTTTTCAAAGCCCAGCCACAGCCTTTCACATGCACACTCACAGATAAGGACAGAGAGGACACAAATAGCCAGGAAATCACATGGTGCAGCACAGGCCAAAATGGGAGTCGTGAGCTCTGCTGTCTGCTGCCTGACGGCAGGACCTTTTGCCCCTGCCCATCCCCAGGAGATTGCTGGGAAAGTACTTCTTTGGAGCACCTTGCAGTGGTTCCCGTGAACTAGGTGGAATGTCTGGAAGGACCTCAGACTCATTCTGTGCTGAGCCTTGTGGGGCCACCCCTACCACCATCTCTTTCTCCTCTCCAGTGGCTTCTGGACCGTCAAGGGCCCCTGGTCTGTGCCCCAGGGCCTGCGTCTCAGAGCCCAGAGCTGAGCCCCTTTGCCATCTGGTTTCTCAGGAGTGCTCCAAGGCCCACAGATCCCTGACAGACCCCAGTGTTTCCAGAACCTGCCCAGGGTTCCCCTGCCAGTTAGAATTCGAGGCAGAACTTCTTAGAGCCAGTCCTTCCAGCTTCCAGGTCAGAGTCTGAGATGAGCCAAAGGAAGCCCACCCAGGAGCCCTGAGTCCCAGTGATCGTCAGAGCCCACCCCATACCCAGTCACTCCTGGAGACTCTCTGGCTGGGCTCATACTGGGCACTTGGTGTCCTTGCAGGAGGAGCTGGCTCCTTCCTCCTCAGAGGAAATGAAGGATGCAGGGGGCTCGTTAAGCAGGGTGCTCAGCTGTCCCTGTGGGCAGCAGGCTGAGATCCTGTGTCCGAAGCTGAGACCACCTCCTGGCTGGTCCCAGCCTCTTAGAGCAGGCTAGGAAGCAGGTGTAGGACATAGTTGTTCTTCTCCCAGGACCTCTGTGTTCCTACGTAGACATAGGTCAGGAGCCATGGCCAGTTTTGGGGTGCTGAGGGTCTGACACATCTCCTCAGGGTCTGTGTTGTATCAATATAGGGGCAGTGGAGGGCAGTGGGGCCTTCTGATGGGGGCATGGGAAGGAGGCCAGGCCAGAGAGTGTCCAGCTTTTGTCTGCTTACAGAGCAAGGGAGGGTAAGTCCCAAAACCAGGTTCTCAGGAGGGCTCTTGACCAAGCTGGGGAGGAGGAGAAAGGGTGCTCCTGGCTGGGGAGGCTCCTGGCAGTGGCAGGAGTCAAGCTGCCCTGCTCTTCGAGAGGTGCTGGGGAGGTGTATACGTGGCAGTGGAGAAGGTGGTGCTGTGTGTGAAGGGCTTGGCCCAGGAGCACGTGGCATCCTGTAGGTGGCCTGGGCAAGTGGGGCTGATTCCAGGGGAGGCAGCACTCTGGAGGGTGGGGCCTGAGCCATAGCCCCCAACCCCTAGGCTCTCCCAGCTCCAACCCTGAGGTGCTCTCCCCGCCATCAGAACTGGATCTCCAAGACCTAGAGGAAGTGGAGATCGGCAGAGACACCTGGCTTGGTGAGTGAGGACCACTACCCACCCTGCCCCGGCACACTGAGCGCGTCTCCCATTGCCCTGGAGCGCCTGAGCACCAGGCTCTGGGTATTCCCACTGCTGTGGCTGGCGGCTGCTGTCTGAGGTGGGCCAGGAAGTTGGGCTACAGTACAGTTGTCACTGAGGCCACCGCCACCCCATGGAGCTCTCTGAGCAGATATGAGCTCATTGGATCTTACCCGTCTGGCATGGCAGGCTTCAGGAGAGGCTTGTTCCTTGTCCCTCAGTACTTAAGCCCAAAGGATCAGTTTTGAGAGTTCTCAAAGTTCCAGATCCTTGCCAGTTCTCAATGTCAACCCTGGGGCCACCTCCTCCCAGCTCAGAGTAGACATGCAGGTCTTGTTAACCACTGTGTCCTCGTAGCCAGCCAAGGCCCTGAACACATGCTCAGGTCACCATCTGACAGAGCCCAGCTGCCCCCCGCCTTACGTTTTATCTCAGCTGTTTGGGGCAGAACACCTTGGCCACTGTTCGGGGCCTCCTTCCACCTCACCAGTCCCAAGTCAGGCTTGCCCCCCCAGGTTCTGCTCTTACTTGGTCCCAGTCCCTAGAATGCCGCAGTGGGGCTGGAGCTGGGTACCATCTGTCTGCCGTCTCTCCTTTCAGACCCAGAGGCAGAGCCTGGGCAGGCTCCATCATCTCCCCACCAGCATGTTTCTGAAGACAGGGTGGACCCAGAGAGAGGGGCACTGAGGGGCCTCCTGAGGAACTTTCCCCATAGGCCCAAGTGTGGGGACAGCTTTGGGCAGGAGTCCAGCCTGGAGCGGCCAGCAGACCAGCCTCCAGGGCCCATGCCCTGCACCCTGAGGAGGAGTGCCTGGTGCCTGGCACTCCTGCCGCAGGGAGCTTCAGAGACGGAGGGCAGCCCTGAACAGGCTCCAGAGCTGGGGTGCAGCTTGGGTCCCAGTCCACTACAGGCCAGTGCACGCAGCACCAAGCCGCACTGCTGCGAAGCCTGTGGCAAGAGCTTCAAGTACAACTCGCTGCTGCTGAAGCACCAGCGCATCCACACCGGGGAGAAGCCCTATGCCTGCCACGAGTGCGGCAAGCGCTTCCGAGGCTGGTCGGGCTTCATCCAGCACCACCGCATCCACACTGGGGAGAAGCCCTATGAGTGTGGCCAGTGCGGCCGCGCCTTCAGCCACAGCTCACACTTTACACAGCACTTGCGCATCCACAACGGCGAGAAGCCCTACAAGTGCCGCGAGTGTGGCCAGGCCTTCAGCCAGAGCTCCAACCTGGTGCGCCACCAGCGGCTGCACACGGGTGAGAGGCCCTACGCCTGCAGCCAGTGTGGCAAGGCCTTCATCTGGAGCTCCGTGCTCATTGAGCACCAGCGCATCCACACTGGCGAGAAGCCCTACGAGTGCGCCGACTGCGGCAAGGCCTTCCGCGGCCGCTCGCACTTCTTCAGGCACCTACGGACCCATACCGGCGAGAAGCCTTTCACATGTGGTGCCTGCGGCAAGGCCTTCGGCCAGAGTTCCCAGCTTATCCAGCACCAGAGGGTGCACTACCGCGAGTAGCCACAGCCTGGCCTGCAATAAATCCTGTGTGGAAACAGGAGCTGGCTTCTGCTGGGCGAGGTGGGCTGCTGCCCAACCTGAGGGCCACCACAGGGGGAGGGCCTGAGGCCAGGAGCTGACCTGACCCTTCCAGAGCCTTGCCATGGAGCTGTCAGACCTGCCCAGCACCAGATGGGGACCAGTGGGAGCACCTGGAGCAGGCGGGGCGGTCAGGGGGCTGCCTTCCAGGCTCCTGCATTCCTCCAGCAGCCTGTGGCCTGGCCCAGGCTTCCTGTCGACCCTGGGCAATAGGGTCTGCAGCAGCTGGGTCTCCTCAAGGCATGTTCTCCCTGCACAGCCCTCAGACCTGTTCGTTGTCTCCTCCTGGCTCTTCCATTTAGGGCTTGCAAGGTCAGCAGGCTTCCATGAGAGGACCTCGCCAACCTGTGTTCTCCCTACCTGGCCTCCCATGCTGCTCCTGCTCTGAGAAGGTGGGGACCTTGAGTTGTCGGGGCTGGACAGGTGTGCAGAGGGGTCAGGCTTGTGTCCTCTGAAGATCTTCCCAGAGAGTCCTGTGGAGGGAAGGGCAGAGCCTGGTGGAGAGGGTAAGCTCCAAGCAGCCAGGGTTCCGGGCACCTTTCCTGCCCAGCTGTTCCCTCCAGAGCAGCTGAGGGACAGCAGACTCCTCCCAAGACTGCAGTGCCCAAGTGTGACCTCCCTGGCCCTCCCCACTGCTGGGCTTGCTCAGGGTTCCTGCTGGCAGGTCCTCGTGGTGGCTGGGAGGCACTCCCTGCTGCACTGGTGGTGTGCTTTGTGGCTGTCATCAGCCCTTGGCTAGCCTGTTTCCAGGGGACACGGAAGTTATGAGGTGACGCATGGCTTCCTGCGTGTCACAAGCAGTGACCAATCTCAAGTCTCCTGATGGGTCACACAGCCCCTTGAGGAAGACACCTGTGGCCACCAAGTGCTGTTTACCCCCACCTGTGTCCCCATGCCAACTGAGAGCCAATCTAGAGGTGAGAGCTAGAGGTTAGGCTGTTGCCTGCCTCCCCCGCCCCTCAGGGATATGTGGGCAGCGCAAGACTGCAGGCAGCCCAGCAGCCTCATCACCAAGGACGGGCTCCATTGGCAGTAATGGAACCCAGCAGCATCTAGGAAGGTCCTGTGGTGCTCCAGGGGTCCCAGCCTCCTGGAAGTGGCCTTCAGGCACCTTGTGGGGCAGGGCCAGGTGCCCCAGAACTAGCTGTGGGTGCTAGTGGCTGGCAGGGCAGCTCTTCTGTGCCAGGTCTAAACCCTTGCTGAGGCAAAGTCACCGTTGTCCCTTGCTGGGCAGGACCACCAAGATGAGCTGAAGTGGAATTTGCATCTCCTGTGGTACCCTTTTTCCTCCAAGCCCTGGCAGTCAGCAGACTCCCAGATGTTCCACCTGATCTCCACCCAATGTTTCCAGGAAATTCAGAGTGGTAGGGGTCAGGCATGGCTCCTCAGGACCGTTCTACTTATCCTTGCCCATCCCCATCAGCATTCACTTGATTGGGGCACTTCTCTTATTTCCTGTGCCCCAGAGGAACCTGGGCACCATCTCCCCTCAGTTATTCCTGCCTTGCAGGAGGTATCTTGTCTGCGCCAGCCTGTGAAGGCAGCTGTGAAGGGCTCCTGCAGTGGCTGTTTCCAAACTCCAGAAGTGACCATTTCTGTGAGCACAGCGTCTGCATTTGGACCCGGAGAAAGGGGCCCTAGAGGGACACTTGAGCCATCAGGTCCTGGAGCTGCCAGAAAGGATTTTGTGAGGCAGTTTCCAGGGATTGCAGGCAAGGGGAGGAGGGCTGTGAGCTGATGAATCCTAGATGGAACCACTTGGTTTTAGAGTATGAGGATCTGCCCAGGGTGCCGAGAGACAAGAGGCGGATATATCCAGGGTCACGCTGCATTTTATTGTGGAACTTACTGACAAAAGCAAAGTTGTGATAAGATCAATTGAATTCTCAAAATTTAGATCAGAAGGTGCATATATATGAATCAGGACCAAAGTAACCTCATCCTGGCTGAATTGTACCTGGTTTATCTTAATATGGAAGAGTTGGGTACATCCCTGGAGTCGGGGTCTAACCTTGTGCTTTGCTAGTTGGTGAGTGCAAAACCACTAAGCACCACCAGGAGGAAGAGTAGAGAGGCATATTACTTGAAGTCAGGAGAACACTGGAGATAATTCTCAAAGCAGTGTGTCCCCCCAAAACAAAGCAATGGGCTTTTATTGGGGAAATGCACATATTTCCCTAGGAGACTCATCACTTCTAGAGGTGGGCACACTGCTGGGAATGCTCAGTTTGAGGTCACAGCACAGCCTAAAAAAAAAAAAAAAATCCAGCTGGGGATGCCTCTGGGCAGAGAATTCAGTATTACAATGAGCAAAGTTCACTCCAGGTTACCTAGACTCCGTGATCAGCAGCTTGCACTGGTTCCTTGTAAGTTGCTCTGGAGAGTTTGGTCTGAAACAAAACACCTCTGATGGAGCATTAAGTCACTTAGGGGGCGGCTTCTCCCTTCCTCCAGGAAGCCTAGGCGTTTGTCCCTAACTGTACCAGCCCAGTGCTAACAGTATGATTCTGTGGTTTGTCTATTACAGTTTGCTGGGGAACTCTGCAGGAAAAATCAATTAGGGTTACTCTGGGGCAGTTGTGGGGGTAGACTCCAGGTGGCTGTAGTCAAGCTGAATCTACCCAGGCTGCACGTGGCTGTGGCAAAAAGGGTCAGTCCTGGGTTTGGAGACTGCTGTTGGACACAAGGGTTTTATTTTTACATAAACATACCTGTATGGTGCAATGGATAAGAAAATCAACTGTGGAACTTAAAGGACAGCTCTACTCTTATCTGTGTAAAATGAGATTAATTTCTCTGAACCTGTTTCCTGGTTAGTAATATGATGAAGTCGGGTTTTCAGTGTTTTGAGAGCCCTTGGGTAAGTTGGGACTTCAGTCGCAAAGCAGTTAGCAACCCTGCCCTTCAGGGGGATAGAGGAGGCCAGATCCTGGTGTTGACCAGGTGCCCCTCACGGGATACTTCATCTGGTAGGTAGCCTTGTGTTTAGCTGTGGACCTGTACCCAGGTTTCCTCACTTGGGGGTGTGTCTATGCTGGCAAACACCTGAGTGGCTCTTGTCTGGCCCATTTGTGGAAGGCAATCCATCTTTGCCCCCGCGGTTCCTTTCTAAGTACTCGGCTCCTGCAGCTGGTCCGACTGTGGCTAGACTGGGTTCGTTGCTGGACGCTCATGTTCCCACCCCAGTCCCCGCCAGCACCCCCTCTCTCCTGGACCACAGCCTCAACCCAGAATTGGATTCCCTTTTTCTTCCCACCTACAAGCACAAAGGCCTTGACGCCGCCCACTTCCCGCAAGCCCTTCTGGCCTCTAGGTCCCCTTGCTTGCCCCGTCTGTGCCCCACCGCCGCATCCCCCAGCACCTCGGACAGCGCCGGGCGAGCAGCCGCGGTCCCCAGGCTGGGCTTGGGAGCCAGCCCTCGGAAGAGCCTGCGGCGTGGGGCGGGGCCTGCAGGCCGCTCTTCGGTCTCGGCGGTGCGCGTTCCGCGCGCTGGAACTTGGGCCTCCGGGGCCGCGGAGCACCCCCGAGCCGGCCGGCCGCGCGTCCTCCGGGGCCCCTCTGGTCCCGGCCCGCCCCGCGCGCGGCGGCCAGCTGGAGCTGTGAGCGTGGGGCGTGTCCCCTTCATCAAGCCAGGGACCCGCTCCGCAGGCGCGCCTTGAACGAGGCCGGTATCGTTTGGTCAGCGACACCTGGTGGCCACCGTGAAAGGAGGGAAGCTGGAGGAGTCGTGGGGAGAGCTGCGCGTCCTGGAATGTCAGGACAGCGCTTTCTCGGTGCAGCCCACCGGGATCGCCGAGCGCCTGGCCCTGTCACCTTCTGCACACCAGTCGTGGCGAAAGGGATGCTCCTGCTCTTGCCGCCAGAAGAGACCCACCCTCCTGGACCTTGCCTGGACCCCGTCTGTTGGCCAGGCAGCTAGCCGCTGCCTGCCTCCTGCGCAGTCCTGTGTCCCTTCGGAGCGCACCTGGGCTCTAAGCACAGCCCGGGGGGTGCCTTCTGCGACCCTCAGGACCGGGAAGTGTACATCCCGGCCAATGGGCTCTGGCACCCGCTCTAACCTGTCTCCCGCCTCACCTGCCCAGGGAGACCGGCCAGACTCTCCGTCAGGCAGCCAGCATCCCAGAACACGGTACTTACCTCTCCAGCTCCCTTCTTCGTCCCTCAGGCTCGAGCCCCGACCCTGCTGCCTGCCCTCACTCAGCCAGCAGTCTCCATGGGCTCTGCGAACAGCCCACCCTTGCTGCTGCCCTACTGGGTGGGTGGGAGGTACCCCACCACACCGCAGACCTCAGGGAGGAAAGTTGAAGTCACATCCTTAAAAAGCACGTTTTTAACAAATTTCTTTTTCCCCAAAGCATTTGTTTGTGTTCTTTAAAGAAATTTTAGAAAATGTAAAAAGAAAAGAAAGCAAGAAAAAGAATAATGGAAACCAGGAAACGTTTTTCCTTCCTGTCAGTAATTATGAAGAAGTGTTTGCTTATATTTTCAATCAGTTCTTGGTTTTAAAACGAACTCAATGCTTAACTCTTCCCTAAAGTAATCTTCCTGACCTGAGGTCTCAGATTTGCCAGGATCTGTCCTGGAGCCCTTGTCCCTGCCTTGTGAGGCGCTCCAGGGGGATGAGGCCCTACACACAGCTGTGTGCTGAGCCCAGGACAGGACTCTGGAGCCCATACTGCACCCCACCGCCGCCCTGTCCTCCCTCAGTTTGCTGTGACTGTGAGTGGATGGCGCGTTTCCAGGGAGGATGCCTGGATGGGGGTCACAGGGGCAGCAGTGTGAGCAGGGTCCTCCAGGCTCCCTTTCAGTGTCGTGGAATGCCCATCCATGCTCCTTGGGAGACCTTTTATCCCAAATGGGAGAGCTGTTCCTCAGTGTGTCCCCAGCGTGGGGAGCAGGTTTGGCCAGTTACGCCCCAGGCATTGCCCAGGGGTGCTTCATGCATTCCAGTGCATCTGGTGTTAGCGGAGGTCTCAAAGTCAGGAGGATGCTCCAGAGAGCCTGGTTGCTTGTGGGCCACTTTCAGAGTGTCCAGCAGTGGTGACTTTGTCACATACCTCCTTACCCACTCTCTAATTCAGTACAGCCTGCTGGCCCCAGGCAGCTGAGGTGAAAAGCACTGACTCCCAAGAGCCAGATAGCTCCCCATGGCCTGGGGGGAGGCAGGTGGGGACAGAAGTCCACCTGTGTGCTGGGAGGCAGGGGGACTCAGTCTTGTAATTCGCATTGGGTAACTCCCAGCTCCGACCCGGCCTTAGGCAGGGCGTCATCTGCCCGCAGAGGGCAATGTGGTTTGGTGCAGATTCAGGCTTTCCTTTGGGTTCTCATAGGCAGCCTGTCCTGGCAGGAGAGCCGGTTGCCCCGTTGCCAGTTCTGCCATGTCCCTTACAGGAGCCAGGTCTTCCCTAAGCTGTGGCCCCATGTCTTCTTTAAAATGCAGTATCCCTCTTTCCTCACCTCTCCAGCCCACAGACCACCCTCCTGGGTCACACTAGGCCTGTAGGACATTCTCCACCTCTCCTCAGAGGCTGCCCAGGCGGAGCTGTGTCCAGCCAACTCCAGCCCAGACTTAGCCGAGAGCAGGACCACATCACCATGCCCTCTGCTCTTTCTCTTCTGTGACTTATTTTTAGGAAGAAACAAGAAGGTTCTAGAAATAGTTAGAAACGCACTGTGTCACAGCAGCTCAGTGAGGACAAGGGGCAGGTCGCACAGCTGCCTGGATCTGTGTTTCCCTACCCAGATGAGACACAGAGGCCGCTCCGCAGGGAGCTCAGGCAGGATGCTTGCTGGTGACAAGCATGGTGGTGGGCAGACAGGCCCACAGAGAGGTCCTTGGACAGTCCTGGGAGCAGACAGCCTGTCCCCTGCTGACTCTGTGAGGTCCTGTGCCCCACCTGCGCCTGGCAGTCACCTCTCCTTTGGTCCTATGGCCTGCCTTTAGGCCAGGGAGCAGGAACCCACTGAGCTTTCCAGCCCTGGCACCTTTAAGGAGTGCTTAGCTGTGGTGACCTAGGCCTGCAGTCAGCATTTGGAGGTGCAGGGCCCAGGCCCTTTCCAATACCTACACATCCTGCCACGGCTCCCTGCTGCGCCCCTCCCCCGACTCAGGCAATGGCAAGGCCCTACTGAGGTGGACCACGCAAGGTGTCCATCCTCTGGAGGAGCGCAGTATGTTTCTGGGAATGGGCTGGTCTGTTTCTGTATTCCTTTAATAAGTATAATTGCGACTTCTCATATGACCATTAAATATGAAGGAAAAAATGTGACTTTCCCAATTAATGCAATAACCTCTAAAGAATGAATCTGTTTGCTCTAAATGATTCAGCTGTGGAACTGTAAATTGTTAATGTTTAATGAGAAACCCCCTGTAGGAAAAACAATCAAGGAAGTTTTTGAGAAATTAAATTAAAATCTAGAGAAGAAGAATTCATGTTAAGAAGACAGATTAGCGTTTGGTACTGGGCAACTTGTTCTTGTTCCTGTGCACAATGTTTGATGCTCTTACTTTTGTTTGATTAAAATTAGTAGCCTCTCTTTTTCAGGCTAACCACATGCCATACCCGTGGAGCTGTTCTAGTCAATAAGTCAAGAAAGAATAGTCAAGGTATAGGCCAGTAGTCTGGACATTTCTAACTATTATTAAAAGCTAACTAACAGAAACAGCTCAAAGCAAAACGCAAACTGAAAGTAAAAATGCTTGCTTATGCATAAGCCAGGATACATTCTTCTTATCTAATTTTAGCTACGTAATATTTTGTTTCTTTGAATAATGATTCCTGTTTTGTAACCACAAAGTACTGTGAGCCTGCCAAAATGAAAAGTATGCATGATTAACTTCACAAGTAGAGATGGGATTGGCACCTTCACTCTGTGTGGATTCTCCGCCGCCTTTCGCCGTCTCTCGAGGACTCCTCGCCATCCGTTCCTCTCCTGAGACCCCCTGCCGCAGCTGGACTCCGACAGCTCCCTACAGCCCCGTCCGTGCCCCCCCCCCCCCCGCTCCGCGTCCAGGACAAAGCTCCTAATTTCCCTTCTCCCTGCCTCTCACGAAAACGGACGCTCTTGCCCCCCATGGCCCGGGCACGACCAGAGTCCGGTGACACTGCCCTGTCCCTTTCTGGTTTCAGACGGTGAGGACCAAGGAGCGCAGAGCAGGGAGCCGGTCCCAGAGCAGGGAGGCCTGGAGCGGGCAGCGCCCCGGGGCGCCCGCGGGGGAAAGCCCAGCCCAGCCCGCGCCTGGGGCCAGGGCGCACGCGTGGGGCGAGTGCGGGGGGCCTTCCGCCGGAGGGCGGGCGCCGCCCAGCACCGGCGCGTCTCACGGGGAGAAGCCCAACGCGTCGGCCACTGCGGCCGCCCTCGCGCACAGCTCGCACTTCACCTTCACGGCACCTGCGCTCCACGCCGGCGGGAAGCCCTTCAGCCAAGCCCCAGCACCGCAGGGCCCCACGGGCGAGCGGCCCTACGCGTGCCAGGACCGCGGCCGCGCCCTCAGCCGCGCCTCCTTCCGCAGCGAGCACCGCCGCATCCACACGGGCGAGAAGCCCCACGAGTGCGGCCAGTGCGGCCAGTGCGGCCGCGCCTTCCGGGCGCTGTCCGGCTTCTTCCGGCACCAGAGGGTGCACACGGGCGAGCGGCCGTTCCGCTGCTGCTCCGAGTGGGCAGCTCCTTCCGCCTCAGCTCCCATCTGATCCAGCACCGGAGGGTGCCCGGCGCCGAGTGAGCCCGGCCCGCCGCCCGCGGAGAGAACCCGAGGCTGGCCGGTGGCGCGGGGCAGCTGCGGATCGACGCGGGATGGCCGGGGACCCTCGCAGCGCCTGACACCTGCGCAGGAATTGCCCTCCTGAGATGGCTTTTGACAATGCCGGAGACCAGGTCAGGAGCTGGGCCAGAGGCGACGCGGCCTGACTTTGGACCGGCTTCAGGTGAACCATGCTTTTACACCATTTCACTGTCTGGCTTTATGTCCAGGCCTTCACCTCCCACTCCGACCCTTCACAAGAATGGCGAGAACCTACTGGGCCAGCCCGAAGCCAGGCCCAGGGGGTTCCTTGCCCCTTCCCAGCAGATGGGGAGAGAGGAAAGGCCTTAGCCCGCAGGGTTCAGAGTCACACTGCTTGGTCAAGGAGAGATGGAATTTGCAAAGGAGCCAGGTGCGGGGCATGGTGGAAGGGACAGGAAAAGGATGAGCAGGAAAGAGAGGAGACTCCTGCCCAGGGAAAAGGGCTTGAACTCTGTCCAGTGGGTGGTGCGCAGCTCACCTGAGTCACAAATCAAGATCAAACAGGAAACATCAATAACTGGGGGGGGGGCACATCTCCCCAATATAGAATGTTCCATGGGGATGGGGGGAAGGGCTTTTATGCTTTAGAGGTCATCCCCTTTAGTTGTTTTGGTTTTATATGTGTTTTGCAACACTGCATAATTTTTTTCAAATAAATATGCAGCATATGGTGGGTATGCATCACAGATGCTCTTATTGATGCAGTAATGAGAAAGCCACAGCACACAATGGTGAGGGATGGCAGGAGACAGGTGCAGGAGCCCAGTTCCAGGGCAGCAGGCTGCAGGTGCCTAAGGGAGCTTGCTGGGGCTGACCCAGGCTTCTGCGCTGAGGATAAGTGCCCAGGGGCACTGTATCAGGGAAGGTATCCTACCTACCCCTGGCCGCTCTTTGCCCCTGCTGTGGTCCTAGGCCTGTGGTCTGCATTCTCCAACTCCGCATTCAGAAACTATGACTGCATCAGAAAAGGAAAGGATCCTGACAATGAGAGGCCTGCTTGACCACCATGGGCAAAGTGGCAGCCAAAAGGCCTGTTCACCATTCTTCCTGGCCATCTCTCCCAGCTTGCAGCAGATTCCCACTGTCATTTTTGCTGAACTCATTGTGCTGGGGACACAGGAAGAGCCCCTGTGGCTTCTCCACATTGACTAGGGATATCCTAAGGGGTTAAACTATTCTGTCAGACTGGGTCCTGGAATGATGTCCAAGACACAGTGCCTACTATCTGGCCTTTACCAAAAGGCTGATCCTGTGATTGGATGAGAAGTGGGCCTCTGTAGTTTCTGGCTACTATTCTTAGCACAGCAAAGCCTGGTGGAGCAGGGGGGTCCCCCATTTCCTATACACCAGTCTTTCCTCTCAAAATGCTCATCTATAAAACAGACTCTCAGGGTTACTGAATTAAAGGCTGACTGTTGTGGCTAGGGACTGTGGAAGAGAATGGTGACTGGAAGCCAACATGAGTGGGCCTGCCTGCCTGTGTCGTCCCCTGAAGTCTAAATTAGTGGAGGGAGAGAGCACACGTGGCGTGTTGGAGACAAACCAATCAGCAAACATATGGCTCCCTGTGCACATGCCCACAAGTCCTGCCTGGCACCCCTGCAGTCGCCTCTCCAGGGACTTCCCAGCTCTGAGTGTTCTCAGCCTGAACTCTTGGAGTCAAGTGGACCCACCAAAACAAAGGTCAAGTGTCAGAGTGCTCCTCTGACCTGGGCAGCACATGGGATCTGAGGAGGAGTGCTCAGGTTGGGACCAGAGCCTTCACGCAACCTGGTCTCTCTTAAGACTGACTGGCCTTGGTCCCCAGCTGCTGCAGGCCTGACACCATCTCAGCCCAAGGCTGCAGAGGGTGGAGACCTCTCCCAGTCTCTGGAGAAAGGCTGGCAGAAGGCCCATCTTGGATGAACAGGCAGGGGCAGAATTCCAGAAAAATCTGGTGGGAAAAGGGAGCTTTCTCCATCCCAGACAGGAGAGAATGCTGCTGTCAGGTGGTGTGAAGAAGGGGCCTCAGCAGAACCAGTAATGGGCCCCAGATGCATCTCTGAACTGTTGGGAAGGAAAATCCAATGCAGATCTCATGGCTGAATCTGCCTTGTGCCATCTTCAGGAACAAATGTCAGCAACACATCTGCATGACGGTAAAGTAGGCGCATTTGAAGAGAATCCTCTCAGCATCTTGGTGTGCAGGCCTAGCCATTGTGTCCACTGTCCAGTGGTCCAAGAACATACTCTGTTGGGACTTAGACATGAAACAGCTTTCCCCTATATTCTTTCTTTTAAAGAATTCACTGTTTGTTCATTTGCTTTATGTGGCACTGAGGAGTGAACCCTCAAATATGTGAGGCAAGTGTTCTACCTCTGAGCTACACCCTGACCTTTTTTAAAATTTATTTTGAGGCAGGATCTCCCTAAGCTGCCCAAGTGACGTCATGCTTGTAATCCTCCTGCCACAGGCACACAAGGAGCTGGGATTGTCATCCCCTCTAGCTCCTTTTTATTTTATTTTGAGAGTCTCCTGCCTCCGTCCCCTGAAAATCTAGGATCACAGGTGTGCACCACCACACTCTGCATCCCCTCATTTTTTTTCAAGCTTATAAATGTCATATTTTACTTGTTTATCAAGAGGTCATTTTTGAGGGGCTGGGGATGTGGCTCAAGCGGTAGTGCGCTCGCCTGGCATGTGTGCGGCCTGGGTTCGATCCTCAGCACCACATACAAAGATGTTGTGTCCGCCGAAAAATATAAAAAAATAAAAATAAAAAAATGTTAAAATTCTCTAAAGAATGTCATTTTTGATAAAACACCTTATTTTCTTATTCAATAAGTAGAGTGTACTTCAGAGAAACTGGAAAATATAGAGTAGAAAGAAGGAAATCACCGGTTTGCATCACGTGGAAAATGCACCTTTCTTTCCTCACAGATTCCCCCCCTCGCCCTGCCCAGCGGTGCGCGTGCGGCGACCCCTGCCCCGGGTGCTTTCGGAGGGCCTCTCACAGACCACGGGGCAGTCGGCTGCCAAGTCAGGCTACGGAGCAGTGGCGGGCGCCTGGAGAAGCCCCGCTCCAGGTCAGCCTTTGTGCCACGCCCAGTGTGGCACTGTCCCCTCCCGCCGGGGTCCGCCCTCGCCTTCGGTCGCTGGGTCAGCTCCCCCGCCTTCCTCTGCTCCCGGGGAGGGCCGCACGGTGGCAGGGCCGGACGCCCAGGACCGTGGCCAGAGCGCCCGCTGCCCGGTGGGGCGTGGGAGCCAGGAGCTGCGGGCGCGCAGGGCGGGCGCCGGCCGGGCCGCTGCCCCCAGATCCTCCTGCTGGACTCGCGCGGCCCGAGCGCCCCAGCTCCGACCGAGGGCCGGAGTCTGAGGTTGGGAAGGGGGCGGCTGGGCGGGGCTGGGCACAGAGCAGCAGTCCTCCCGCGCCCAGAGCGCCCCGGAAGTGCCAGGGGGCGGGGCCGGCGGGTGGCACTTCCGGCTGCGGGCGGGGCCGGCCGGCCGCTGGGCGGTGGTGCGCGTCCTGGCGGTTGCCAGGGTACCCCTGTTCTGGCAGCCCCGCTTCCGGACGCAGTTGGATCCGCTCGCCTTGCCGCAGCATGGGGCTTGGAGAAGCCAGTCCTCAGCCCCAGCTGCACCATCCCATAACCTTTTCTGGTTTTAAAGTTTTATGTTCAAGTTTTTATAATTACTAAGAAAATATTAGGACCCATGGAAATTTCTCTAGACTCCCAGGGGCTGACCAACCTTCTGGGTGCACTCACTGCAGCAAGAAGCCACCGCCGGCTGCAGTGACCATTTGGTCTTGACCCTCTGGAGGGCCAGTGATGGGAATGGGGCCGCCCGCGGGACCCCCAGGTCCCCTTCCCAGTCTCTTCTCTGACCTCAGCTTACCCTCCGCTGCACCTAGCTCTCCCTATCATTCTGTTTCTTTTCTTCTTTTACCCAGGCAAGAATCGTTCCCTTTCCTGTTGTTCTGCAAGGTGCTGCCAAGCCTGATCTCCAAAAGCCTGTCCAAGGAGAGGGAGACCCTGATGGAGGCCCCCACAGGTGAGAGGTGTGAGGGGGCAAGCCCACAGTGAGGCTCAGGGGAGTTGGGGAGAGAGGGGGGCAGCTTAGGAATTCACCCCCTACCCACCCATCTGCCCAGCTACTCAAGATGTAGCCAGGGCTCACCTTCCTGCCCCTCTTCTTCAACACTTCCTGCTACCTCTCCAGGTGCTTTCCTGGCCACAGCATGCCTCATGCTCCTTCTTCCTGGCTCCTTGCCTGCTAGTTGGCCTAGGTTCAGGAGGTGACCAGGGAGAGTGAATGAAAGAATGGAAGTGCTGGTGAGTCTTCTGCTTATTGTCCAGCTGCCCTGTCAGGCTCTAAGTTCTACGCTCTCTCTGTCCCTAAGATGCAAGGCCACATCTGAAGTCCATAAAAGTTGAGGACTCATACTTCAATTTATTATTGTTGTTCCTATTAGTGTTCAGAACGATGCCGACTTCCCTTGGTAAGGAAGTGTGCACCGTCAAAGCCTCTGCATGCTCAGTTTGCCAATTCTTGCTTAATGGAAGCCTGAGTCAACCAACCATGGCCACCCAGAACACACACAGACCCAATACACCAGACTCACACCTCCCATGAACTGAAAGTCAGCCCTATGTCCACAGACAGATGCCTATCCCTCCAGGGGGTACCAGATGCACTGTTCTAGACCCACCCCTTAAGCCCAGACCACGAATGTTAGAAAATAGGAACTGGATAGGCAAAATAATAGATATCCACTACGTAGGACTTTAATCTTACTCCTCAGTCATTACCCTGGCTTGCTGGTGCCATCTCAAATTCACATGTATCATGGTGACGGTCGTCTTGTGTCTAAGCTTGTGCGTGTCTGATTCCTCTAGCTGTGAAAACTACATTTCTAGTGTGTGCTGGGCAGGCAGTGCAGACTGTGGGGCTGACTGCACAGCTGGAGGCTTCAGGGGCAGGAGGATGCCTTGAAGAGGCTGTGCCTGTGCTCCTGCAGGGGCCGCCCCGAGCACCCAGGTCTCAGGACCTTTGTGAACATGTGGATGCTGCACAGAGGCCTGGAGAGGGCCCCAGGGGACTGGGGACTGGTGAGAGAACTGGAGGGCACAGCAGGGGCCAGGGTGGTGTGTCCAGATCAGACAGCACACTGAACTCAGGCCCTGGAGCAGATCAGCGAGGCCGCTGCAGAGGGCGGCCTTATCAGTGTGACACCTGTGACCGGAGCTTCAAATGCCACTCAGATGTGGTGAAGCACCAAAGCATCCATTCTGGGGGCAAGCCCTACGAGTGCAGCGACTGCGGGAAGGCCTTCATCCACAGCTCCCACGTGGTGCGGCACCAGAGGACTCACCACGGGGACAAGCCCTACGTGTGCCAGGAGTGCGGGAAGGCCTTCAGCCAGAGCTTCAACCTCCTCAGACACCAGAGGGTCCACACGGGCGAGAAGCCCTACGAGTGCCCCGAGTGCGGCAAGTCCTTCAGCCAGAGGTCGGACGCCGCCAAGCACCGGAGGATCCACACTGGAGAGAGGCTGTACGAGTGCAGCGACTGCGGCAGGGCCTTCGTGCACAGCTCCAACGTGGTGCGCCACCAGCGCACTCACCACGGGGCCAGCCCGTACGCGTGCCAGGACTGCGGCCAGGCCTTCAGCCAGAGCTCCAACCTCCTCCAGCACCAGCGGGTCCACACGGGCGAGCGGCCCTACGCGTGCCAGGACTGCGGCCGCGCCTTCAGCCGCGCCTCCTTCCTCAGCGAGCACCGCCGCATCCACACGGGCGAGAAGCCCCACGAGTGCGGCCAGTGCGGCCGCGCCTTCCGGGCGCTGTCCGGCTTCTTCCGGCACCAGAGGGTGCACACGGGCGAGCGGCCGTTCCGCTGCTCCGAGTGCGGCAGGGCCTTCCGCCTCAGCTCCCATCTGATCCAGCACCGGAGGGTGCACGAGGCCGAGTGAGCGCAGCGGGGTGCGCAGGGGCAGCACCCTGGGGCCTCCACACCGCAGGCCTGTTCTCACTCTGTGCAGCCAGGGAAACAATAAAGGTTTCTGCCTCTGAAAGCCTCCCTCTGTCTGCACCCGGGGGGAAAGGAGGGTAGGAAAGGCCCGTGTCGCTGATGGGCACTGCAGACTTTCCCAAGGTAGAGACTTGAGGGACCCTGGGACTGTGCCAGCTTTGCTCTGTGGTCAGCAGGCCTCACCTGTGCCCTCATAACTTCCCTTAATCTCATTCTTCAATGTGAATGCAAAAAAGATATCAGGAGACTGCTTCTAATAGACAACCAAGAAACAGAATTTTTTAGAACGCAAAAGAAAATAGGGGTAGTGTGGGAAATAAGAAAAGGTGAACAAGATTATAAGTCATAACCTTAAGAGAAACTGCAAGGGAAGCCAGCTGTGGGTGAGGTCCACAGTTGCTTGAGCCCAGGAGTTTAAAAAGAAACTGTAGCATTAAATAACAGAATATTACTTTTAAAGGAAAATTCAAAAAAGTAAAAGGAAAGATAGATAATAATAAAGTTAAGATGAACAGACTCATATTTGTAATATGAATACTTTTTCACACTGCTCACTGCCTGTAGAAAGATTGGAATCCAAAGACCTCTTTTCATTTTGAACCATCTCAGTCCCTTTTCACTAAGACTGACACAAGTCCCTTAAAAATATCGTTGGTTGCCTATGTAGAGAATCCCAGTCGACTTTATTAGACAAAAATGCACTGTAAGTTTTGAGTAAATAGGGGCTGGGGATGTGGCTCAAGCAGTAGCACGCTCGCCTGGCATGCGTGCGGCCCGGGTTCGATCCTCAGCACCACATACAAACAAAGATGTGTCCGCCAATAACTAAAAAATAAATATTAAAAAATTCTTTCTCTCTTAAAAAAAAATGGAGTCACATCAGTTTCTCACTATCTTCTTCTGCTGCAGTCTCTGCTTTCATCCTCTGCTCTCTGCTCTCTTAAAAAAAAAGTTTTGAGTAAATATTTTCTCAGTTTTGTATGGTGTGTTAGAATGCTGTGGGACAGCATTTTTCAAGTTTTTAGAATCCCTCTTGTCTAGCTCGGGGAGTTTGTACTAGAAAGTCTCTAAAACATTTCCAAGGCCTTAAAAAAGAGTGTCACGGCACAACCTTGCTTCTTTGCCCTCGAGCTTCTTTTTAAGAATCTTGCTGACCAGGGACCAGATGTGAAATGGTGTTACTTCTGAAACAGTGCCAACTCCAGTTCTGTCACATGCTCTGGTTGCAGGCTGGACAGTTTCTTCTCTGGCTTCTTCACCCTTGAAGCCTGTGCAGGTGGAGACACTTTTAACACTCTCCTTATGCCCATCAGTCTCCTGGCTTTCGAGTTGCCGAAAGCACTGTTTTCCAACACCTCTTTTTTGAGGGGAGTGGGGGACACTGGGGATTGAACTCTGGCACTGGACCACTGAGCCACATCCCCAGCCCTATTTTGTATTTTATTTAAAGACAGAGTCTCACTGAGTGGCTTAGTGCCTTGCTGTTGCTGAGGCTGGCTTTGAACTCATGATCCTCCTGCCTCGGCCTCCTGAGCCACTGGGATCACAAGTATAATTATTACTGCCCCTGGCCTCCCCCACCTCTTGCTGCTGCCTAATGGGTTTCCCCAGGCGCTCTCTGCTAGCAGAGTCCTGATTTCCTGGACTCTGTCCGATGCCTGGGCTCAAGGTCAATGCTGTAGGAGACTTGGGTGCTGGTTTTTTTTGCACCTGTCTTGGCTGTAAGGGATCCACAGACTGAGTGTCTAATGCAACAGACATTTATTTCTCACAGTTCTAGGAGCTGGAAGTCCAGGGTCAAGATGCCAACAGATTTTGTTCCTGGAGATAGGTGCTTCCAGCTTGTAGAGGCCCTCCCTGTGGCATGCTTGTGGAGGGAAGCCCTGGAGTCCTTACTCTTCTCAGAGAGCCCCAGCCCCACCCGTGCCCACCACCGTTCAATCTCATGAACATCCAAAGGCCCTAGGACTATGTGCTATCACATTGGGGATTAGGACTTCAACATAGGGATCTGGGGGGCCACAACAGCACCCCCTTTTTTGGAACCTGTTTTATGTTAACATTTTCTGAGTAACAATCCACCCCCAAATCTAGTGGCTCGTGGTGATGGCAGCGTTGGCGGCCCATGCCTGAGGCTGCGGGGGCGAATGCAGTCACTGCAGCTATGAGGTAGACCCAAAGGTGAGCGTGGGCTCTGATCTCAGGAACAGCCTCCGAGGTGAGGTCCCTCGGGAGGAGCCCACCTCTGCCCTGGAGCTCTCCACTCACCCGCAGCCTTACCCACTGTCCTGGGCTGGGCCCGAGCCAGGCAACCTGGAGAACAGAGCAGACTGGAAATCCCAGGTTTCATCTCCAAGTGTGAAGTCAGTCTCATCTGTACAGGAGGCCAGGGCTGCTGACCCTTCTGTGAGATCAGCCTGAGACGCCTGTCAGGCCGACTCACTGCTGGCTCCTTTCCCAGGCCCTGGTCCCACCTCCACCACCTGGGACCACCTGTCCTGCAGCTGCGCTGTGGATCCAAGCACAGGAAGGCCCCTGCTGGAGCAGGTCAGGCAGCCCGGGCTCCTAGAGTGGTTCCCCTGATGGGAGCCCAGCTTCGCCTCGGTGACCCTGAGGAGCTAGACTGCTGAAGCCCCACTGTTGGGGCCTGGCCTGGAGTGCCACCAAGAGTCCCCTTGGGCTGACCAGGGGCCCTTCACACAGGGAACTGGAGCCCCCCTTGTTGGGATCGTAGTTTAGGCTGTGGGCAAGGGAGCCCCAGGTGAACCCCACTGAGGGAGCCAACAGCTGCAGATAGTCGGGGAGCAGAGCACTGAACACACAGGGCCGGCACCCCAAAGCCGGCCCCTGAGGGTAGGGTAGACCTGGGCGAGAATGGCATTGGGAAACGGAGGCAGGGCAGCATGAGTTGGCATCTGTGTGGTAGAGGGTCTGCGTGGCATGCATGGCGCTCAGCCAAGGGAGATGGGAACTGAAAAGTGGCCACTGGGCAAGGGACCAGGGGTCTGTGGCCTCTATGGAGCCAGGAGTGTGAAGATGAGGCCCTGCTGAGGGAGGACAGGCAGGCCCTGAGGGGCACTGAGGCTCCTCACCAGCCCACCAGAGGCTCGGATGCACTCTCTGCTATCCAGTAGGCGCGCCGGGCTGAAGCTGGAGCTGGGACGACATGCTGGGGTGTGACGTCCGGGCCTTTGTTCCAGGTCACCACACGACCAACGCTCTTCGCACACAGCGCCTCGCGTACGTAGTGACCGCCGTGTGACTTCAGTAGTGAAAACCACAGACAGCTGAGTCAGCCGTCCAGGGCCCAGGCGGGCTGCTCGCTCTGCTCCCTGGAGACCTTCTCTCCACTGAGCCTCTCGCACCTGAGGGGAAACAGCATCGGCCTGACGTCTGCCCACCTCCAAGGCCAAGGTAGAGTAAGGCAGCGGCCTTGGTGTAGCTGGGAGGCCAGAGACCCTGGGCATAGCCCAGACCTGCTGTCCCTGGGACCCCCCCAGGGGCACACCCCAACCCCAGCGCATCAAGACTGCACCTGCTGTCGCCAGGTATCACCAAGCAGGACCTTCAGGGAACCCTGTCCTTACCACCTCTCTCCCACTGGGCAGGCTGAGCATCAGGACCTCATGTCCCAGGGCACTGCCAGCCCTCACCCCAAGCCACCCCAAGGTTCAGGAAGGAGGAGGAAAGACACAGGACCTGGCATCAGGGACATGTGGTAGGGCAGGTTCCCATCATAGGAAGGACCTGTGCCCACCAGGGAAGACAGGAGGGAGCCCCGATGGGACCAATATGGGCCTCCTGGAACTCCAGGCACCTGTGGGCACTGACCTCAGGGCCCCACGACCGGCCTGCTGACTCGGGGGCCAGGCAGCTGAGTGTGGCTGTGAGGGCTCAAGTTGTTCCCCGTGTTGGTGGCCTGGCTGCTCACCTGGGCCAGCTGCTCCAGCAGATGCTGCTGCTTCTCAGGGAAACTGGCAGAAGGACAGGCCTCGGTGCCGGGCTGGGCCAGCAGCAGAGGAGACCTCACCTGCGGCTGCCAGCTTTCCCACGCACACCTGCCGTCCTCCCAGTCACAGGCCAGGTGCGAGGGGAGCGGTCGAGTCAGGTCAAAGACCAGACCCCAGCTCCACACCAGACCTGAGCAGCTGCTGCCCGAGCCGCCAGGAGCCTGCAGGGGAGGAAGGGCAGCCCAGGCTGCTGTAGGAAGGGGGAGGTGAGGGAGCCCGAGGGCCAAGGGAGGAGAGGAGGCAGACACCGGCCACAACTTCTGAGAAGGCGCTCAGCCCTACTCCTGCCTCTTTGAAGAAAAGCAGGTTGGAAAAATAGAGAAGTTCCTTTCACCTTGACCACCCTGCAACCTGCCAGCAGCTGTGACGAGCCAGGCACCAGCCCACCCTCGGCACCCTGCCACAAACACCTACACGCGTGTGGCCAGGCGGGCCGTCCTGAGCTGGCCAGCGCAGGCACTGTGGCCAGCCTGAGCTACACCACAGCACTGATGGACTGCCACTCAAGCCTCGCACACAGTGCGAGGTGGACGGTGGCCACACCCGGGCAGGGCACTTCTGGGAGAGTCACAAGGGTACTGAGTTCAGGGCTGTGACGGCCACACTTCTCACCAGGGCTGTGGTCTAACTGTGACGTCTGCTCCGCAGACACCATGGTCAAGGATCTCTCTGGACGCTTGTCACCCAGAGGAAACACAGAGGGCAAGGGGATGCCATGGACAGCTGGACACCCTCAAACCAGGCAGCGATGATTGTGGGAAGCTGGAACCCCAGGCCCTGCGTCCTCAGAGGCCACGCGCTCTGGCCGTGGTCCACCGCTGCCCTGGCTGGAGCCAGCAGGTGGGGCTCCAACCCTGCCTCCCGCTGCAGGTCCACCTGGGGGTGCGCAGTTTTAGCCTTGGACGGGAGGCTGTGTGGCTGCCAGACACAGCAGTGGGAACCCAGCGGGGCAGGTGGGCAGGCACGTGGGGATCCGGGGTCTCACCTGCCCGTCGCTGGGGCCAGCTTCCTGACTCCATTTCTCAGCAAAAATGCTTTTGTCCCTCTTGTGTCCAGCAGGAGGGTCAGAGGAAGGCTGGTTCTGGGTGAGAAAGGGGGAGACCTGGGAAGGGCAGCTGGCATCACTGAACGTGGACACGGATTTCATAACAAGGAAGGAAAAGGGCCCCACGGTGCTCTGGGTCCCGCGTCACACCTGCCAGGCCCCGGAGGTTCTGCGCCGCGCCTGCTGCCTCTGGTTCTGCCCAGCACCTTCTCTTCCCTGCCTTTGCTCTGTGTCCTCTGAGTGATGAGTCTCAGCCATAGGACACTGTGCACTGAGCCCTGGGACCTAGTGAACCAGGGATCTTGGGGTGGTCTCAGGGACCCCAACAGAACTAGCAATGAATGACCCAAAAAGGAAATGGAAGAGACAGTTGTATCTACAACTGCACAAGAAAATAAGACACTTCAGGATAAAGTGACCTTAAAAAAAGGGCAAAACTAAAAAAAAAAAAAAAAAAAAAAAAAGAGAGAGAACTTTGCTAGAAGAAATCAAAGAAGTCTTAGGTCACAAAGGACCTTGTATGCAGGCCACCCTGCAGGACGGCTCACTCCTCAGCTGCCCAGCAGACCCAATCTTGGCCCTCTGCAGAAACTGATCAGCAGATCCCAAAATTCATGTGGAGTTTCAAGGAACCCCAAAGAGCCAAAACAATCCATGAAGAGAAACACAAGTCAGAGGACTCCCTGCTGACCTCCTGACCTCCCCACTCCCATGCTCTGACCTCCTGACCTCCACACGGGGCAATCAGGACCTCGGGTGCTGGTTCAGAACACCCAGAACCAAAGTCCGGAATTGAGCCACAGGTCTGCAGTCAGCCAACTTCCAACGAGGACACCAGGGCCACTCAGCAGGGCCTGGACAGTCTCTTGGCAGAACCTGCTATCCTGTGCTGTCCTGCTCCGTGAGGCTGGACCAGGTCACACTGGACACAGCAGCCAGGGAGGGGACCTGCACTAACCACTGGGAGCCCTTGTAGGAGGAGACTTAGGAACAGGCCCACAGCCTCAGTTAGGCACAGCCTTCTTAGACAGGACCCTGACAGAACACATGACAGGCCAGGCACAGTGGTACAGCCCTAATCTCAATAGCTTGAGAGGCTGAGGCAGGATGGTCAAGACCAGCCTGGGAAAACCAGCAAGACCCTGTCTCAAAAAGAAAGAAAACAGTCTGGGATGTAGCCCGGGGGGCGCCTGCCTGGCACCCCAAGGTGTGATCCCCAGCACTGAGAGAAAAATGGGCCAAGTGGATCACTGAAGTGCAGACCACCGAGTGTCGGAGGTCACCTGGGAAGGGAAGGACACCCAAGGAGCGGGAGGAAACGTGCCCAAGTCTGATGGAGGACTGAGCCAAGGGCAGGTAGGGAGCTCTTACGCCCGGACAGAAGACGACCCATGGCCAGCAGGCACCTGAGAAGACGTGCACAGCAGGTCATCAGGCACACAAGCAAAGCCACCAAGAGAAGCCACCTCACACCCATCAGGCATCGGAACAGGAACGTGGCTGGGACGTGGGCAGGATGTGGAGACACTGGGACCCTCACACGGCACCGAGGAACAGGACGGTGCAGCCACCATGGAGCCTGTGGTGCTTTCTTAAAGTGACGAACATGGGGCTGCCAGAGACCCAGAAATGCCACTCTTAGGTACTTCCAAGGAGGGGGAAGGCCCAGGAGGCTCAGGCAGCAGGCACGGCCAGACTCCCACACCACGGGCATGGACAGCGGGGCCGACCTGGGACAGGATCTGCCACAAGAAGGAAACACAGGGTGAAGTTGCGCCCTGCTGGGGTGGTGGGCAGACGGCCTGCAGAGAGCCGCGCCTCCTCTGCATGGAGAGGCCGGGGCAGTGCTGGGCACAGCTTGCCCCAGTGTGCACCACATGGCCTCAGGCTCCACAGCCTGCTGCAGGCCAGCGGCCTCCCTCCTCCCCAGGACTTGGCCACTGCAGCCTTCTGCCAATCAGGCAGCGGCGGCAGCCAGTCCCAGCACAGCTCATCTCAGGAACAGGGCCTGTGAGTCGGGTCCCAACCCACTGGTGCCTCCTGTGGGTCAACCTGGGGCGGAGCGGCAGGCTCTCCAGCCCTGTGTCAGTGTGGTATGGGGTCAGAGCAGGCGTGGGGCCTGCTCCCCTCTGGTCAGTGCCCGCGGCTTCTCTTGCAGAGAGACGGAAGCATTCCCAAGGCATGAACCCACCGGGCACACAGCACCCTGGGGCCCAAAGGCCTCACAAAGCCGTGCCTCTTAAAACTGCCGCGCTCTGACTGGCCTGCCCACCTGAGCCTGTCCTGCAGCCTCACTCCCAGATGCCACTCCTAGTGGGAGCCTGGACCCACATCCTCCCTAGGGCGAGGCCAGCAAGCCACACCACGCTCTGCTGAGGCCCAGCCCCAGCGGGGGAGGCAGGGGAAGTGAGGGTCCAGGGTGGTCCCGAAGGAGGAGTGACGTCGGCGAAAGAAGAAGAGTCGGGAGGACAGGCTGCAAGTTAGGAGCAGCCTCCAGAAGACATCTCTGTCCCTGGAGGGACCTTTCTTTCTACCCCTTCTCACAGGTGTGTTTTCAGGTGGTTAATGGGTAGCTTCAAAGCCCAAAACTTTTTTTGATTTACATAATTTTCAAGAGTTAGTCTTTTCTGACATACATTGATTATCTGAGATATTGAGTACATTGTTCAAAATGTTTTTCTGTAACCTTAGACAGTCATGATTCAGCTTTTACGTGTTCTCCTCAATCACTGGGTGCTAGGCCACACAACTAGATCACACGACTCCTGGCTTATTATTCCCTTCTAACTCTAAAGCATACCTATAATTATTTCATTAACCTTTAACTTTAAAGCATACTTATGATCATTGCTAAGCTTTCTTACTTCTAAACTAAAATCCCAGTAAAACACACCTAAAGTAGTGAAAGTCTATTATTTAAAAGCCTACTACTCTGAAATGCCCTCTAAAATATATCTGTGTTAATTTTATATTATTCTACTTTAATTTCCAAGGTAATTTCCTTTTTTTCATACGACCTATTCAACTGCTTTCTTAAAGAACTCCCTTGATCCTTGGTCAAAGCACACCAATTCTTACGTCTTTGTAATCTCTAGCTAAAGGGCAGGCTTTACACCTCAACCCATTTGTGATTTACAGTAACTCTGTGTTTTCATTCTCATCATAAGTTTCTGTGTAAAGTAAAGGAGGGTCTATTGGTTGGGGAATGTATTTTTATTAACCTCTTGTCCCTGAGGGGGTACCATGAGCTACATACGGTGGTCCTTGTACTGTCTACCTACGGTGGTCCTTGTACTGTGGCACAGCCATCCTTTCTCTGTAGCTAGGTGTTGTTCAGGTTGTGGCTTTAGGATGGGGTTGGGGGAGGTGGGGTAAATTGTCAGCCATGGGATAGATATTTCTCGTTGCTCAGGCTTGAGGAATGACACTATTGCTCGTATCCTGAGAGACACTGAAACGCGCCTCATGGCCTGTCTCCGTCGTATCCTCCGTCTCATTCTGGGACTTTTCCTGCAACCTCAGGCAATAGGTCCTGTTATTATTGATTGACTATGCCCTATTATCCATGTCGTGAGGATCATAAACAAAACACTGAACATTCCTAATGGTTCCCGTTTCCAGAGGGTGTGTCCTTGCAGCATCCCCCTAGCTGGGACCCTGTCAGACAGCGGGTGCAGCCACGCATTCAGCAACGCTCTGGGTGTAAGAGACCCCCAGGCAGAGCCCCCAGCCCTCAGCCTCAGGCACCCATGAAGTTGGCCTACTCCCTGTCCCCTCCCCTTTGTGAGTGCAGCTGGAATGGAGGAGCCCAGGTCACAACTCTCCAAAAACAATTCTGCAACATTTCAGTAATGAAAATCACTAAAGCCTCTGATCCAATAATTTAAATTCTGAGATCCTATCCTAAGTAAATTATTTATAAATTATAATGTTAGAGACATATAAAGAAAAACTAAATAGTCCAGCAAATTCATTCAATGGAATATTAAGAAATTAAGAAAACATCTTAGCCTGCACCTGCTAACAAAATAGCTGAGCCTGGTGATTTAAAAGAAGTATCAATTTAATTAATTCTCACAGTTCTGGAGGCTGGCATCCAGATCAAGGTGGGCTGGCCCCTACTGCCAAGGTGGTGCCTTCTCATGGGGTCGGGGGCAGGTGGGCAGGTGCCCTCTAGCTTCTCCCAAAGCACGAACCCCCACCTGGCACACAGCGCCCTCCTGACCCCACCACCTCCCAAAGGCTCAGCTCTTCATACTGCTGCTCTGCCGACGGATCCCACAGGAATTCTGGAAGGGAGGAACATGCAACCACAGCAGAAACGGCGTGGGCCACCCTGCGTGCAAAGTGAACACAGGCCGGGCTCCGTGGGGAAACACGCGTGGCACACTGACCACAGTTGCCAAGACCTCTGGGGAAGAGCCAGAGCAGGGAGACAGGCCCGACACCAGGGAGAGCAGCAGGGCTCTCCTCCGCTCCCCAGGGAGACAGCCATCCAGCCCAGGCCAGCTCCTGCTCAGCCTGTTTCCCACCCTCTTTTTCTGCAGAACTCAGGGGAGACCCCACCTGGATAGGATGAAGCCCTGTTGGCCACAGGCCCCTTGCATTCCCTGCTTGGTCCCGCTGGCAAGCAGGACAGTCCACCTGCCCGTCTTTGTTCATGACCAAGAGAAGTTCTAACAGAAAAGAAGCAGCACCCCTGGACAACCAGCTGACCCGAGACTTGCCAGGCAGGCAGCGAGCCACGATGCGGACAGAACTCACAGGCCCTCCCAGAGACAAGACAGCATGGGGCCCGCCACACTGGGACGGTCAGAGACCCTGCTTTCCACAGCAATCTGCACGTCAGCCCAGACATTATACTTAACTGCAGACAGACCTAAGGGAGAAACCTAAACTATGAAACTTCTAGGGAAAAATGCAGAAGAAAATCTTTGTGACCTTTATTTAAGCAAAGACTTCTTAGACCCAAAGCACAACCCATAACAAAAAAAAAAATGACACACTTTACTTCACCCACCTCAAAAACTTCTCCAAGGACACCTAAAAGAATAACACGATAGCCAGGCACGGTGACACACCTGTAATCCCAGTGGTTTGGGAGGCTGAGGCAGGAGGATTACAAGCTTAAGGCCAGCCTCAGCAATTTAGCAAGGCCCTAAGCAACTTAGTGAGACCCTATCTCAAAATAAAATATAGAAAGGGCTAGGGATGTGGCCCAGTGGATAAGCACTCCTGGGTTCAATCCCTAGCACCTAATTACATACACCCCAAAAAAGAGAGAGGAGAGGTGAAAAAATAAGAGAAAACTTTCTGAAAATCATGTTTCCCATAAAACTTAAAAATACGCAAAAGTATTAATCAGGGCTGGGGATGGGGCTCAGGGGTGGAACACTTGCCTAGCACATGTAAGGCATTAGGTTCAATCCTCAGCACCACATAAATAAAAAATAATGATTAAAATAAAGGTATTGTGTCCTCTATAACTAAAAATAAGTATTAATCATAAAATAAAAAAATACTGATAAATCAAATAATTGACAAAGCAACACTTTCTGTTCATCCAGAGACCACAACGAGCAGACAACAGATAACAGGCATGTGGCTCGAGGCTCCCGGGGCCCACGGGCACACCTGGAGCAAAGGACCATACCCAGCAAGTCTTGAGAGTTCCAAATCACAAAGGAACACAGAAATAATTCAATGTTTCAAATATCTAAAAGCCCATAAAAGAAAATACCCAAGCCAAGCTCAGTAGCACATCTGTAATCCCAGTGAGCCAGGAGGCTGAGGCAAGAGGATCTCAAGTTCAAGACCAGCCCGGGCAACTTGGCAAGGCCTTAAACCAAAAAATAAACAAACAAAAAAAAAAGAGGGTGGGAGTGTGCCGCAGTCTGGCTGGGCACAATTCAGGAGCCACTTGTCAAAAGAAACGAACTTTATTTTTAGAACCACACACGCCAAACAAAACAGCTCCTCAGGAAAAACCCTCAGAGTCCAACTGCCACCACCGGCTTCCCACAAGCCTCTCAACCTCCCCCACTCCTCCTGCTCTTGAGGCCGATTGGCTGGGTCGTGTGAGCGGAGCCAATGAGCAGCTCCATGGTCTGAAAGGGCGGGGAAACAGCCCAATGAGCATCACCACAGAGGAGCCAATCAGTTGGCAGCTAGAAGTTTGCTGGGGCCGCTGTGAGCCAATCATCAGCTGGCAGCTGGAAGTTTGCTGGCAGCTGGAAGTTTGCTGGGGCCCCTTCGGCTGTGGATCTCAACATCTCCCCCTCTCTGTTTAAACAACAAGCATGTGGCTTAGGGACCATGCCTGCCTTAAGTTGTCCAATACTACATATGGTCCTTACCTGTCGTTGGATGAGCTGACCTCACAGCATCAGCCTCCTGTCTTAGGTTGGTACCATTGCAATTGGATCTTACCTGTCATTGACTACCGGTCCAGCATACAGCCACACCTTTGGATAGGTCTTTGTACCAGCAGGGCCGGAGAGGGGGGTGAGGTTCTTTGCCTCACCTCTGTTTGCCCCCAAATTTTAGCTGAATGACCATCACAAGCAGAAGGGAGGAAGATACACCAAGCCAATTGACGGCTCCTTTTGGAAAAATTGTACCACCAATGACACCATCAGCAAAAATACCCCAACACTACCACAAGTTGCTGCACCAACAGATAATTCACAATGCATACAAGTGAGTTCACAATGCATACAAGTGATACATAGTCCAGGCAAGTTCTGCAAGCAGTTCAGTGATAGCTATTGCAGAAGCTGTAGATTGGTTTTATCTTTGTCTTCACCGGCACTGGGATGAAGATAGGAATCCTGGCAATAATGGCTAAAGAAAAAATTATGTAACATTCCAGAAGGCACTAAGAAAACAATTTTCTGAACAATTTACATTATCTTGAACAGAATTATTAAATATAATGAAAAGGAAAGGTGAAAGTAAACAAACAGATCTGTTAACCTCCTTTTTTGTTCACATATTAAAACAATCCTCAACAGCTGTTTACCCAATTTAAATTAAACCATTTAAATCACATGAATAAAAAAATATTTTGATCCATTTTTTCATGAGCGCTATTCATATATGATATATGGACATACACTATTACAGACATCCAACACAAAACACACAAGTGTGCACACATAATATAATACATACAACACATAACATAATAGTAAAGGACTTATAACTTTTTACAGGTGAAATCTCCCTTGCAATGTTTAAAAACTCTATAGTCAAAAAATAGAACTGATCATCAAAACATTAACCTAGGTCTGTATGAGCTCAAAAAACAGAATAGAACTTCACGATGTGGGAAAGGGTAATAATAAAATAAATATTGAAAAAAGCATCCTGGTTCTGTCGCAGATGTAAGGGTAGCCAAACTGGAGTTCTGGATATCAGCTGTTAGGGATTTGAGCCAAATCATCTTCTTTTTGGTCTGTAGAAATCGCTTTAGTTAATCTCTCTGGAATCCAAATCGTCTGCTATTCTCCCTGTGGAAACACACAAACAGACCCCCGACTCCAGACAATCACTGGGTCAGGACCTTTCCATTGTCCTGTTAGAATATCCTTCCAAAGTACCTTGGGCTTATGTACATTTTTTGGACACATATGCCTTTCCGTAGCACTAAGTCCTGATGAATCCAAATTTAAAAAGTTTAGAGTAAAAAGGGTTATTTTAAGTTTATCTTTGGGGAATATATACCCCTTCCCAATTCCCTCTTTTTGCTTTAATAAGTACATTTTAATAGTTTGATGAGCTCTTTCAACTATGCCTTGTCCCTGTGGATTGTATGGGATTCCTGTTATATGAGTAATGCCAAATGATGAGCAAAATTGTTTAAAAGAGGTAGAAGTATAACCAGGGGCATTATCTGTTTTTAACTGTTTTGGAACACCCACAGTGGCAAAATTTTGTAAGCAATGAGCTATAATATCTTTAGTTTTTTCTCTGGCATGAAGGGAGCCCATCAAAAATCTGGAAGAAGTATCAACTGTAACATGCAAATATTTTAATTTTCCAAATTCTGGTAAGTGTGTGACATCCATCTGCTAAATATAGTTAGGTATCAGTCCTCTAGGATTGACTCCAAGATTAACTTGTGGTAAAAAGGTCACACAATTTTGACATTGTTTTATTATTTGTCTAGCTTGTTCCTTAGTTATTTTAAAACGCTTTGGTAAAATATTAGCATTGACATGGAACTTTTTATGAAAATTTGTAGCTTCTTCTTTGTGGAGAAAATATGTATGTCATGTGTAGTTTTATCTGCTAAATCATTGCCCAAACTAAGGGCTCCAGGCAATCCTGTATGTGCCCTGATATGTCCTATAAAGAATGGATCTTTTCTGTCCCAGATTAGGCTTTGTATAGTGGAAAACAAAGAGAAAACAGTAGAGGAAGGGGAAATCCTCCTGGCATCTTCAAGGGATACTATAGCATTAACTATATACCGACTATTGGAAAATAAATTAAATACAGAATCTTTAAACATCACAAAAGCTTGTAATACTGCATTAAGCTCTACCTTTTGAGCTGATTGTTTGGGTACTAAAAATGTAAAAGTTTGATCAGGTGTAACTACTGCTGCTGTACCATTATTTGACCCATCAGTGAATATATTTGGAGCATTCATGATAGGTGTTTTTCTTGACATTTTTGGAAAACTTACAGGATGCAATGACCAAAAAGACAATAAGGGATTAGATAGTAAGTGGTTATCAAATGAAACATTAGATTTGCACATAATTATTGCCCAAGTATTTAACTCATTAGCTAACTCATCAGTTTGATTCATAGTATATGGAGTAATAATTTTATTGGGAAAAATTCCAAACACTCCCTTTGCTGTTTTTATTCCTTTGAGCATTAATTGTCCTACAGCCTCAGAATACCTAGTAAGAATAATGTTAGGAGAATAAGATAAATGTATCCATAATAATGGACCTTCTTGCCAAAATACTCCTGTAGGAATATTTTTTGTTGGTAGTACAATAAATAATAAAGGCAAACTTATATCAATTCTATCCAAATGCATATTTTCCATATATGTTTCAATGATTTTTAATGCCTTTCTTGCTTCAGGCGTTAACATTCAGGGTGAATTTGGATCTGATGGACCTTTTAGGATATCAAATAAAGGTCCCAACTCTCCTGTTGGTATGCCTAGATAAGGCCTTATCCAATTTATGTCCCCTAATAACTTTTGAAAGTCGTTAAGTGATTTGAGTTGATCTACTCGTATTTGAATTTTTGATGGACGGACCATGGTTGAGGATAATAGAACTCCTAAATAATTAATTGGAAAATTTAATTATACTTTATCTATTGCTATCTCTAGATTATAATTTTTTAATAAGTTTGTAAGTGTGGCATAGCATTCTAGCAATGTATTTTTATCTTTGGTTGCTAATAAAACATCATCCATATAGTGAAATATTTGTAGTTCAGGATTTTGATTTCTAAGTGGCTGGATTGCTTTGTTAACATATATTTGACACGTAGTTGGCTGTTAGCCATCCCTTGAGGGAGTACTTTCCATTCATATCTCTGATCAGGACCTTCATGATTCAGTGCTGGGATAGTAAATGCAAAACGGGGACTATCCTCAGGATGAATTGGAATTGAAAAAAAAAAAACAACCTTTAATATCTATAACTAAAATATACCAGGTTTTTGGCAAAGCAGACAATTGAGGAATCCCCGATTGAGCAGGTCCCATAATAACCATCTCATTATTAATGGCTCTTAAATCTTGCAATAATCTCTATTTACCAGATTTCTTTTTGATGACAAAAATGGGAGTGTTATGGGGAGATACAGAAGGTTGTATATGTCCTTCTGCTAATTGTTGTTTGACCAGATCATGAGCTACTTGTATCTTTTCTTTAGTCAGGGGCCACTGAGGAACCCACACTGGTCTTTCTGATTTTCAAGTAATTTTTATTGTCTCAGTGACCCCTCCTGAAAAACCAATCCATGTCTGTCTGTTCCTTGATCTATTTGTATTGGTGCTGCTATACCTTGTTCTTGTTTTTCTAATCTTTTTCCTTTCCTAAAACCTTGTCTAGCCCTAATAGTGGGTGCATTTTGATTGATGTTATTTGTTAATGTCAAACCTAATTGATCTAGGACATCTCGTCCCCATAAATTTATAGGAAGATGATCCAATACATATGGCTGTATAGTTCCTTCGCATCCTTCAGGATCCTTCCAATCTAATACCATTGCACTTCTATGGGGATTAGTCACCACTCCTAGGCCTCGAAGCATTTGAGTGGCTTGTTGTAATGGCCAATGTTTTGGCCATTCTTGACGAGAGATGATGCTAAGGTCTGTACCTGTATCCAGTAGCCCATTAAATTCATGTCCTTGAATTTTTAGTTTTAGCATTGGGCAAGAATCTAAATTTAAAGACAGCATAGCCCAATCTACACCTGTGGAGCCTAATCCCTTGGAATGTCTTTCTACAGTACGACTGGAAAATTTATCATGTAGGCTGGGTATTATTAGTAAATGTGCTATTCTATCTCCTGGTGAAATTACTGATATACCCTTTGGAGAACTGGCTATAATTTTTATTTCACCTTCATAATCGGGATCAATTACCCCAGGACTTACCATAAGTCCTTTTAGAGTAGAAGAACTGCGTCACAATAATAAGCCTACTGTTCCTTGGGGAAGAGGTCCTTTTACCCCTGTGGGAATGATTTGAACTCCCATCTCTGGAGTTAGTACTGTTCTGGTGGAGGCGCAGATGTCCAACCCTGTGCTCCCTCTGGTTTGTCTGATGAGGGATTTAATGGACAATGTGTCCTGGGCACTACCCTAATGGGGTTGCTGGGTTCCTCCAGTGCTCCATGTATTTGTGGTCTTGGGCCCCGGAGCATTGGGCCCCCCTGTCCATTTTTTGGCAATGGAGCCCAATGCCTTTCTCCACGATATCGTGGATAGACACCTGGTCCTTGTTCGTTTTTTGATAATGGAGTATCCTCTATGGTGGTTTGAGAACGGCATTCATTAGCCCAATGTCTCCCTCTATGGCATCGTGGGCAAATACCCGGTATTCTACTCCTTTGATACCTAGTTTTGTTAAACCCTCCTCCTATGGGGCAACTCCTTTTAAAATGTCCTGTTTGTTCACAATTGTAGCATGTTTTTGGCCTGGCATCTAAAGCCTGTTGTACTGCAGCTGCCACGACTTGCCCTTGTTCATCAATGTCTCTACATAATTTAATATATGTGTTTAAATCTCCATGTTTCCATGGTCTAATGACCTCTCTGCACCAACGATTCGCTTGCTCATAAGCCAGTTGTTTTATTAATGGCATTGCTTCTTCTGTATTCCCAAAAACTCTGGTAGCTATTTGAATAAACCTATCTACAAATTCAGTGTAAGGTTCATTAGTTCCTTGTATTACCTTAGATAATTGACCTTGTAAACCTCCATGTCCTTGTAAAGTCTTCCATGCCCTTACCGCATCTGCAGCAATTTGTGAGTATACGCTAGGATCATATGCAATTTGTTGCTGCTGATCCTCATAAGGTCCCTTTCCTAACAACATATCTAGATTTCTCTGAGGATAACCAGCTGTTGCAATTTGCCTAGCCGTCTCCTTGCAAAATTCCTCATTAGCAACCTTCCATAACAGGTATTGTCCTCCATTTAGCACAGCTTTGCACATATTAGCCCAATCTGCTGGCATCATGTTCAAGTTGGTAATGGATTCGACCATCCTTACAGTGAAGGGTGCTTGGGGACCATAGGTTGTTACAGCCTCTTTTAGCTGCTTCACTGTTTTGAAATTTAAAGCATGGTGAATTCACTGCCCTCCTGCCTGCTCAAGTACAGGGCATGTTAATATTTGAGATCCTGTCTCAGGATCCCATCTATCAACTGCGGGGGTTGGGGGCCTCCCAGCATATGGATGTGGCGCTGTTGGTTGGACACTTACGCACTCTGTGTTAGTACCAGTCTCCTGTAGAGGTGGCACTGTTGGTTGGACACTTACGCCCTCTGGTGATAGAAAGGTGTTAGTAGCAGTCTCCTGTTGTAACTTTCCCCCTGATGGCTTTTTCTGCTCTAAACTTTCTTCCTCTGACTAGCTCGAGAGACCTTCTCTTTTACTTGAATTTTTCTACTCTAACTATAATACAACCCAACAAGATGACGCCAAACAAAACTGAAACAGAGTGAAACAAAATTGGAACAACAGAAAATCATTATATCAGCCTTTCCATCCTCCTGAAATGTCCATCGGTCCTTTCTCCCTATCTGTTCCTCAGAAGTGAGCGGTTTTTCTTCCATCTTACTCATCTCCAGGGACAGGCAACTTAAAACAAAAGAAGAATCTTAAATGGCTCCCCATCCTCTCGCCCTGCCCTCGGGGCGAGCAGTTTACCTTATCACTTACCTCAGTCACTCCCCTTGCAGGCCACCAAATGCCGCAGTCTGGCTGGGCACAATTCAGGAGCCACTTGTCAAAAGAAACGAACTTTATTTTTAGAACACACACACCACACCACCCAGCTCCTCAGGAAAACCCTCAGAGCCCAACTGCCACCACCGGCTTCCCACAAGCCTCTCACCCTCCCCCACTCCTCCTGCTCTTGAGGCCGATTGGTTGGGTCATGTGGGCGGAGCCAAAAAAGTCCCCCAATGAGCAGCTCCGTGGTCTGAAAGGGCAGGGAAACAGCCCAATGAGCATCACCACAGAGGAGCCAATCAGTTGGCAGCTAGAAGTTTGCTGGGGCCGCTGAGAGCCAATCATCAGCTGGCAGCTGGAAGTTTGCTGGCAGCTGGAAATTTGCTGGGGCCCCTTCAGCTGTGGCTCTCAACAGGGGTGGGGGTGGGCAGGAGGCTGAGGCAGGAGGATCCTGTGTTCAAAGTCAGCCTGAACAACTTAGTGAGACCCTAAGTAACTCAGCAAGACCTATTCTCTAAACAAAATATAAAAAGGGGCTGGTGTGTTGCTCAATGGTTAGAACCCCTGGGTTCAATCCCTGGTACCAAAACAACAAAAACAAAAAAGGCAGGGGATGTGGCCCAGAGGTAGGGCACCCTTGTTTCAATCCCCAGTTCAAATCTGTCTGTCTGTCTGTCTATCTATCTATCTATATATATATCTCTCCACAAAGCCATGGTCAGCACGGTCAGTGGTCATTAGGGAAATGCCCGAATGCAAGACAGCCACAGTGGTGCTGCTTGGCAGCTTCTATTGAGCCGGACACACCTGTGGCTGGCACTCAGCCACCCCACTCCTAAGTCACGAGGGAGACCCACATGTGCACACTCCCGACAGGGGCGTTCTCAGCAGCCTCACTCACAACGGCTAAAGCCGGAAAGGCCACATGCCATGAGGAGGGGCACCACAGACCTCTGTCAGCATCGCTGGAGAGGCTGCTGCAGGCACCCTGGGTCCAGCCCCCAGACCCCGAGGAAACCTAGGAAGGCATCTCAGTCTCGCAGGGGAACCCAGTCAGGCCAAGTGTGACTCACTGTGCCAGGGCCTGGGGGCACAAAGGAACTGCAGGGAGGACACACTATGGATTCAGATCCTGACACTTAGAAAATGGGGGGGGGGGCTGGGCTCTCACAGGAAGAACAGGCCTGGCACAGAGCAGCACCAGGGGGCAGAGGGGAGCAGGGGGCCAGACGACACTCCTGAGGCCCTGCCGGGCCACACTCCTGGCCTGCAGAGCCTGGCCCACTCAGCCCTCCAGCAGGGGACAGGGTCAAGGCATTTGGAAAGAGCTTTTCTGGCTGTTTCTGCAGAGAAGGGACTGGGCAAGGTTGGGGCCAGGACTCCCGGGAAGCTGTGGGCCTGAGAGCACCTGGGAAGAATGGCAGAGCTGTGGCCACTGAATGTGTGAGGAAGGGGAGGGCCGGCAGGGAAGGACCAAGCCACAGTGAGGTGGACACTGCCAGCCTCAGGGATCCCACCTGGACGAGAGCAACTGGATTGACCTCGCAAGCACCAGAGCTCTGACAGAGTGACCAGAATCTGGAAGCCAAGAGGGTGTCACATGTACAAGACAGGACAGAGAAAGTCCCACAGGCTCTCAGGGCTGAATGGAGACAGCACCACTTATCTCACAGGTGCAGGGTGTTAAATGCCCTCTCCACCTTGGCACTCCTGGCAGGATGGGGATGAGGACCAACAGAACACAGACTGACAGCACTTCCTTCAGCAACCCTGGGAGTTGCCCCACGAGGGGAGCTACTCCAAATGCAGGCAACTTTAAGTCCCCAGGCACCAGGGGATTTGAAAGATCACTGTTGTCTGGTGCGGTAGTGCCATGACTGTGACTCGGGCTTTTCCCTCCCTCAGACAACAAGGCGTGGTCCTAGGAGGGGTTGAGCCACACTCACCTCCAGTTCCTTTGTAATCCTACCCCTGGCCCTTTTGGGGGATAGAATGATCCATGGAAACTCCCCTTGTGTGTCCCCTATATAAGAATAAAGAATTCTGATGGCGCTCTTTCCAAGGACGCTTAAGGTCGCAGAGCTGTCTCTGGATTATTAAAAAGATAATTATGTGTGGTTTCATGCTCTCTTTGTCATTTTCTTGAGTTATTGGGATAATCAGATTTTGTGAATCCAGGGTTAGGTTGCCAGCGGGGACAGATGGAGATAGCCCAGCTCCAGGGTGCAGGCATCTCAGCCTGGATACCACCAACTACTGAGATCAGCACCAAGGCCTCTGGGCACGCTCTATCCCCCTCTATCCTGCAGACAAAGACACTAAGGCCCAGCAGGGCACAGTGGTATACACCTAACTCCACCAATTCTGGAGCCTGAGGCAGAGGACGGCAAGTCCAGGGCAGCCTGGGCAGCTTAGTAAGACCTCATCTCAAAATAAAAAACGAAAAGGGCTGGGAATACACTGGGTTCAATCCCCAGTAGGGAAAACAAGAACACGGAAGTCCAGGTTAAACAACCACTGGCCAGCTGCAGAGGAAGGCTGTGGACTGTGGTGACACTGTCTCCCTTCAGAGACCAGGGTACCCAGCACCAGGCTCAGAGGCTCGGACGCAGCCCCCACCAACACTGACTGTAACTGCAGCCCATCAGGTCTTCACGGGAAGTGCTCATCTGTGCACCTGGGAGGGACAGGGCCATCCAGCACCAGCCTAAGCTGCGGGCTGTAGGTGGCCGAGCTGTCCTAAACACCGCACAAGATTCCGCCCTCTTAGGTCTGCACAGACCCTAGAGGAGATGGCAAGCAGCTCTTCGGCCCCAGCACCCCCGCAGGGCCTCCCACGCAGTCCTCTGGAGGGCGGGGGCAAGCAGGGCAGGCTGGCCCCAGGCCGTGGTCACAGGACAGGGAGCACACGAATTTGCTGCTTTAGGGTTGTGGAACCGGCCTGGAAACCCAGACAAGTTCCAACCCAACAGCGCAGCCGCGAGGGCCAGGCACAGCCACTAGGAAAGACAATCCCCAAGCTGGGTTCGAGGGGCGGGTCACGCGGGGAGACCACTAACGCCTGCTGCGCGGACTCTCGGTTACCCCTAACTTTTCCCAGGGAACCGAAGAGCTTGGCGACCTAGCAGGACTGCACCCGCTGCCACAATAGCCCCGGCCCGGCCCTCCAGGGCCTGCCATCTGCCCAAGGCAGCGGCACCTGGCAGCTCTTTCCTTAGCAGGTGGAGGGGACTCCACTCCGACAGAGGGCCGTAGCTCATCTCCTGCAACTCAGGCTACTAACCAGCAAGGAACACGAAACACCAGCACAGCCGGGACAGAACTGGCAGGGCCAGCTGTCCAGCCCACTGCAGCTTCCAGGAGTGACGGGACAGCCGCAAGACCACCTGTGGACGAGCCCCTCCCACTCCACCAGCTGCTCGGGTTCCCACTGACATCTAGTGGCCAGAGGCGGGACTGAGACCTTGGCTGCACCCAGCTTACTGGGGTTCCAGGACCCAGGGGCTCTGCAGGCAGCCCTGCCATTTCCGAATGGGCAGCACGGCTGCTGCAGGCGGACGCGAAAGTGACGCCCGCCTCCCACCAGGCGTGCTAAAAGGGTGCCTGTACTATTCTCACAGTACTTTCTACAAAACAGAGCTAAATCCTAGCACAGTGCTGCCTCAGCGGAACACTGAGGCCCATGTTCCCGGGCTGGAAGGCTTCCTGCGGGGAAGACAGCAACTGCCCCAAAGGATCTAAACACCCAAGGCAAGGCCACCAAAAGCCCAGCTGACTGATTTTTAAAAATATTTTCTAGTTGTTGATGTACCTTTATTCTTTAAATATTTATATGTGGTGCTGGGATCAAACCCAGAGCCTCACATATGCCAGGCAAGTGCTCTGCCACTGAGCCCCAGCCCCTGCCCCTGACTTTTTTTTTTTTTTTTAATTGACAACCTGGAGGAGGGGCTGGGGCTGAGGCTTGGTGGTAGAGCGCTCGCCTAGCACGTGCCAGGCCCTGGGTTCCATCCCCAGTACCACATGTAAATAAAGTATTGTGTGCAACTGCAACTGGAAAATAAATGTTAAAAAAGAACCCAGAGGACCAAGATCTTTGATGCAGGAGTGAAGCTGAGGAGCCACCTGGCCCAATGGCACTCAAGACCATGGCGCTGGCTGAGGATGGACATGCCGGTGAATAGGGCAGGAGGAAGGTCCAGAAGCAAACCACACCCCTCCAGGAGCCGAGTCCAGGCAGGAGAGGGGCTCTCCCGCAGTGGTGCCGGTGCTCCGCTTCCCAGGCCAAGCCCACTGTGCACTGGGCAGTGCACACAGCTGTCCTCCTGCCAGGCACTGCCACCTGCAGGGCTCCCTCTGCTCCTGGGTCTTGGAGCGTGGCCCAGCAGAGACCCCTCATGCCCACCATGGGACGCCTTCGTCTCATCTGCAGGATGTCCACAGGACCTCAGGACCTGACGCAGAACAGAAGGCACACAGCCCACAGACTGTCTGCCCTGGAGGCCGGGAAGGAGGGGGCTGGCAGCTCAGTGCCCTGCTCTGCACAGTGACCGCTCTGCACTACAGGCCTGTCCCCAATGTCACCAGAGCTTCAGGCTGCTGTAAATGCCTCCAAGTGAGCTCTGGAAGCAGCCCCTGGTGTCACCGTGTGGCCCACCAGGAGCAGTATCAAGGCCATGGGCAAAGGCACCAGCCTGAGGCCACTCCCAGCTCCGGGCAGATGTAGGCCACACCGCCAGCCTCAGTCCAGGCACAAAAGCTCACTGGAGACAAGGAGAGAGCCATCCTGGTGCCACTTCTCCACCCAGGATGGAGAGAGGTGCTGAGTCTTCAAGGAACACCCACAGGCTGAGCCGCAGAGGGCACAGTTGTGAACCCTGCACCACAGGACCTTGGCCCATGCCTGAGTAAAATGAGGGAAACAACCCTCACATGTACAAGGCTCTGGGTTCAGTCTCTCTCCATACAGGGACCTGGACCCAGGGGGTGCTCCATCACTGAGTCACATTCCCAGCCCTTCTTGTTCCTTATTTTGAGACAAGGCCTTGCTAAGTTGTTGAGGCTGGCCTTGAACCTGCAACCCTCCTGCCCCAAGTCCCTGGGGTCACAGGTGTGCAGCGCTGATCAACCCCTCCCATCCTCTCGATGGACTTTCCCTCCTCTCTATAAAGTGTGCTTGGAAACAATGGTGGAGAATCTAGGGTGGCAGTGGGGCCCGGCCTGATCTCAGCCCAGCAAGGTGGTGGCATGCTCAGCACAGGCCGGGGCTGGACCACCCTGACAGCAAACAAAGGCCATGGAAGAGCAGAGGCAGCTCCCTGTGGTCTTCCAGGCCCTCTGTCCTGCCAACTCGACGACACTGGGAAGGCAGTCCTTTGCAAGCACTTCTGGGAAGATGCATTAGAAATGAGCAGAGGCTAGCCAGGACAGGCCCAGCAGGCACAGCGCAGGACGCCCCTCTGGCCACTTGCCAGGACAGCCAGGCCCCCTGCTCTCAGCACCCCACACCGACTGACAGCAGGCTCCCCTGCCCTCCTCTGAGCACCAGAGCCCAGGCTACGTCCAAACCTCCAGCAGAAGGAAGCCCACTCGGAGAGCGCAGCCTAGTGGGACTTCCGAGGCTCCGCGGAGGCCTGCTGGACGGGGGCCTGGGTCAGCCAAGGCAGCTGAGAAACCGTCCCTATCACAGAACTGGGGTGGACATAGGTGGGGCCCAGGCAGGGGGCTCATGGACATCACCAAGATTAGCGCCTGTCTCCCTCCCACACCTTGGCCAGACTGCTCTGGAACACCGTGCTAAAGGGAGACACATTCCCTCTCCTGCCCCTCTTCAGGGACACATCCTGCACGGCCTGGGACAGCGCAGGGCCTTGGAAAGATGGCACCTGTGGAGCCCCTGCAGGCAGACTCCAGTTCCAGGGGAACCAGACACGCGCCCCACTAGTCATCTGCTCGTCCTTCACGCAACCCTGTCCTCACGGAATGAGCCACCGGATAGATGGTAAAGGCAGAGCTTGGCCACCACTGCCAAGGCCGCCTGCCCCGCCCACTGTCTGTGGCTTCACAGTAGACACTGGCACAGGAGCCCAGGTCACTGGGCGGAGCCTGCAGGTCTCTGGAGGACAGCTACAGGTCCACACCCACCAGGAGCTGGGCTGGGCCGCAGCTCCCTGGCAGCTGTCACTCACAGCCCACGTGGAGCCCTCCTGGCCCCAGGCAGCACTCCCACACCTCTGGCTGGAACTTCAGCAGAGAGCTGTTCTGTTTTAAATTAAAACACAGATGAGGCTTGCATTAATTTGAGTAGTAAAGTTTAGCACCGCTCAGGGTTTGCGTGAAGTATACAGGAATACATTATAGAGCACCAGACACTAGGGGAAGGAGAGGAGCTGACACTTCAGCACGTGGATGAAGCAACTGTCCCCGAGACGGTGTCCACACTGAAGTCCAGCACAGCAGTGACAACAGGCACAGCTCCCGAGCAGCCCGAGGCTGGTGTCCAGTCTGTCATGCCCACGGCAGTCTGCGTGTCAAAGCTTCACACCCAGGTGGAGGTCACTCTGGAAGTGGTGCCATCACTGCATGAAGCCCTGACCCAGGGACGCAAGGCAGGAGCTGCCCATGGGGTCCCTGGAGGCATGGGGCCTGGCTGGGCTTCTGCAGCCCACAGTGGCCTCAAGGCTCTCCAGAGCCTCCTGTGGGGTTGGAAAGTACTGTGCCCCCCACCGGAGCCCCTTTGCCTGCCTGGAGCCAACGGCCAGCCTCCCCTCACCCCTGTCTGAGCCTGTCGTCACCACAATGAACCTCAAACACACAAGGGCGGTGGCAGGAGTGTCCTCACAGAGGACTTGCCGAGAACCCCGTCGTGCCCCCACCTGCTCTCTCAGCCCAGGAGCTTCCAGACCCCCAGGCCTCCTGCAGGCTCAGCTGTGGGGGCCACAGGCTGTGGCAGAAGTCCTGAGATGATGAGGACGTTTGCCTTTGACACTCACTTGGTGACTGGCCTCACCGCAGGGCCCCCAGTCTGCTTCAGGGGTGACTCGGGGCACAGGGGGGCAAGGCTTCATGGCTTGAGGACGAGAGGCCATGTGGAAGGGAGCAGTGAGCAGACATGGCCGACGGCTGCCAAGCTGTGGGGACAGATGACTAGAAGAGCCCAGCTGTCCACACCCCACGGCAGCATCCTGGAGACCAGCCTGAGCACCCGTTCTGACCCAGGAACTGTGAGTGGACGCCCAGGTGCCAGCCCAGCCCAGCCCACTAAGGGTGAGGGCAGAGCCGGGGCCTGTCCAGGAGCAGACACCTATTTTTGGTACTGGGGTCGCACTTTGAACCCAGGGCACTTCACTGTCAAGCCACATCATGAGCCCTTTTGAAGTTCTTTTGAGACAGGGTCTTGCTGAGTTGCCCAGGCTGGCCGAAAACTTGTGATCCTCCTGCCTCAGGCTCCAGAGTGGCTGAGATTAGATGCAGATTCTCAATGCCTCATCACACAATCCCCATGGGGCCAGGGCCCAGGGACTCCACTGCCCATGTCTCACGAGGGAATACTTCAAGCCCTTCCAAAGTAAAGGGGCAGTGAATGAGTGCCCGTGAGAACATCTCCAGCTCAAAGACTAGGAGCCCCGACCCCTTGTTGATGTGACACACCCACCTGCCCAAACCCCAAGAGCACTCGAGACAGAGGTCAGCAAAAAATAAAGGCCTGGGCTGGGGACACGGCTCAGGTGGTGCAGGGCTCGCCTCGCGTGCACAGGGCCTGGGTCCAATCCCCAGCTCCAAATAAAAAAGAGAAACAATAAAAGGCTTTACTGACGTCTTCAAGATCAGGGGTCTGCCTGAGCAGGGCACCCAGATCAGGGCACCCAGCACTTTGTCCCCAGCTGGTGTGCAAGGTGCCATCACCAGGTTTTGCTATCTCCTTCCTAGCCGGTGATTTAAAGGAATCCACCTTCAGTTGTCCCCACCCCCCTTTGTTCTCTTGTGGAGGAAGGTCCCTGGGACTGAGTGCCTTTGACACGTGTGGAGTTCATCTCTGTTGGTCAGGCCCCTCCACTCCCCGTCACTGTGTTCTGAGAAGGACCACGACCTCCTGTTTCTCACAGTGGGGCACAGCTCCCTCCCTATGGTGACTGTGAGGGTGTCCCAGATGGCACAGTCACAACACTTCAGGGTGGCTCCCGTCACAGCTTAGAGCTCTTTTTTTCTTTTTTCTTTCTTTTCTTTTTTTTTTTTTTTGAGAACACACCATGATAGAATTATCACACTTAAAAAAAAAAAATAGGAAGAAATTCTTAGTGATCATCAAATACCCAGGGAGTATTCAAGGCATGGATTCGTCTGCAGCATTGAATTTTTCCAAAGCAAAACTCAACAGTTTCCTCCGTCGGGCTGGTGTCTGCTCCGCTGGGCAAAAGGAGCGACTGACACCCCATCCACAAAACAGGGCAGGGAACGGGGGAGGCCAGACCAGGTTGGGAGGCCAACCCGCTGCCCTTCCAGCCACTGCCGGCTCCCGGAGGTCACCAAGTGTGCCCTGACAACAGGTCATCATGTAAAAGGGACCAAACCACAGGGGCCCACAGCCCAAGGAGAGGCCAGTCCCTGGGGCTCTCACTGAACATGGCAGCTCACATCACCACCCTGCTCCGCTCTGTGGATTCGGAACTCCTGCTCCAGAGAAAGCAAAGGCGTGGATTCGTCTGCCTTTGGAACAAAAGCAAGGTGCACCCTCCCAATTCCATGGCCACCAACAGGATCTACCTACCCACCCCGCCCTGTGGCCTCTGCACCATCCATTGCACTTTACCAGGAGGGGACAGAGGACCACCCCACCTGCTGACAGGATCATCTTGGCCCAGGGCTTCTTTTCAAAATGGAGACTTTCTTTCCTCTTTGGAGTACAGCTACAAGTCACAGGAGAACATAGTGACAGTGCAGGCCCCCACACCACTACGGACAGGGGGGACACATGTGGCCGCAGGGGACAACAGTGACTCCCAGGAGGCAAGTGGATGCCCAGCAGCCACATCGAAGGACTCTTCCAGGCAAATGCCAGCACCCTCCCTGGGCAGGGCAAGGCCACCCGACCCTGTGCCCGACACCAGCTCACTGTACCCCAGGCCCAGCAGGGAAGCAGTATGCTGGAGGCAGACCTGCCTCCTGAAACATGGAGTCACCGTGACCCCAGGAAAACAAGCGGCCTTTTCCAATTTATCAGAATTGTGGGGGGAGGGCTTTGCACACCCTGTGAGACACTCGCTGGCAGTTCTGGGTGCCGAAGAAGCCCGCAGAGCCCAGCCCATCAGAGGCCACCCGCCACCCTGCCTCCGCCTTCCGCTTCTCTGTGGTCTCTAGCTTGGTCTACTCAGGACTCCCTCTCTTTCTTAAGTAAATATATATATATATAAATGTGACACCACAGGGAGAAGCCATGGAGCCAGTATCAGGATGGAGGAAACGAGAGCTCCCCAGGGAGCCACACTCACTCCCCTCACCGCCCCACACCAGGGTTCCACCAGGCTGGGCTGTCCCGTCCCTCCCTCCACCGAGTAGGACCAGGTCCAGGTAGGCAGCTGTTGCGGAAGATAAGCCAGCAGGCGAGGAACCCCAACTGGCAAAACTCGGGGCTCACCGGCCAGAAGAGGCTGCTTCTTCCCCAAAGACCGTCACCCAGTGGGAGCAGCCTCACCCTTCACAGAGACCTCTTCCAGTCAGGCCCCTGCCATCTCCCTGGCTCTTACCTGTGTCCCCCACTGTATGAAAGCAAAGGACATAGGACAAGAGGCTCCACAGAGGCCCTCAGGACAGTTCTGCGGGAGGCCGACCCAGACCCAAGGCAGGGATGTGGAGTGGCCTGCTGTGCCACAGCCATGGTCCACCTGGAGAGCAACACCCATCTGCGTCTGCACCACCCAGAGATCAGCAAAGGCTTGTGAGGTCTGGTTCTGACAGTGGTAACGGAGCTGCTCCTGAGCCCATCGCTGCGTAACCAGTCTCTGTAGAGCAAGTCTCAGTACCAGCCCGGATTGTCCTTAGCTCCGTGTCTTCAAGTTCAGATTTCTAATATCAAACCCTTGGAACACAAGTATTAACTCCACAAAAATAACTGATTTTCCAGTTTTAGCTGAGTACGGCCTTTGATGCGTCAGACCAAAGAAAAGGAAGAGCCACCGAGAGGGAGGTAGCTCAGGGGACCCTGCAGTGTGAGGGGGAGGAGGAGCCAGTGAGAGCACCGGCTCAGTCCCCAAGGCTAGTGGCGGGATTGCAGGCACATCAAAGCCCTTCAGCAGAGACCACCAAGGAGCAAGCACAGCCAAAGGGTATACAGCAGAACTTCCACCTGTGCCCTGCAACCGGGCCCTCCTGCTAGGCAACCAGAATGGTGCAGCTGGTCTGGGGCTGCGTCAGGCGGGAGGCCCAGTAGGCCACAAAGCTGGGCAGAGAAATGGGACACCAAGGGGAGGGGCATCGGAGGGAGAGACACAATGAGGGGAAGGGGACACCAAGGGGTGGGCTGTTGGGGGGGAGGGGACACCACGGGGAGGGACTACCTGGGGTGCCATGAGGGAGCACAGTGGGCGGGAACACCAAGAGCAGGCCAGGTGTCAGGGGAGGAGGGCTGAGGCCGCTTCCCCACGGCTTCGCCACAGCCTGCAGCTACCTAGGGCCCTCACCACCCACGGCCACAGCGCCCAGAGGACACCACAATTAGCTTGGGCTGTCAGGGGCCGCCCACTGCGGCAGGCATCGAGCAGTTTCCGTGCCCGACCAGACCAGGAGACGCAGCTGGGGCCGGCGGGGGGCGCAGGTGCAGCAGAGCTTCTACCATGCAGGCCCCCTGGCCGGCGTCAGGAGCTGGGTCGCTTAGCCATCAAGGGGCGACCTTCGATCCCATCTGGACCTGGATGACGACGGAGAGGATCGAGGCTGGGACACCGAGGGCAAGAGCGCGAGGCTGGGAGGCTCAGAGGCTCGGGAGAGGGTCCTCCCTGGGGCGCAGGCGGGCCAGGTGGCAGGGGAACAGCAGCGGACCGGGTCTAGGCTGTGGAAGAGCCGGGGTGCCGCAGCACCTGGGCTCACCCATCCTGGGCCTCTGGGAACTCCCTCTGGGAGGATTCGCTGGGGTTCCGTCCACCCCCAGTCCCCGTGGGCCAACCCGGGCACTTCTGGCACCGGGGTGTTGAGAGGAGAGGGACTGGGGGCCTGGCACCCGGTGTGTCCAGCCAGGAAAGGCCGAGCAGGTGGGGATGCGCCTTCACGTGACATGCGCAGGCTGCCGCATGGTGGCCTGCTCTGCAGGGTGGGGGACAGCAGGAACCTGATCCACAGGTCTGCAGGGGCGGGGCCGGCTGCACATTAATTGCAATGCAGGTGAGTCCCGTGCGCAGGGACCCCGTGAGTATGACCAGGAGTCAACGCTGTCTTCTGACTTCACTCCCGCCCCAAGGGAAACAGGCGGCACACGCGTCCCTGCCTATGCAGGTGGCTGTTTTACCAATCGCCGTGCCTGTGTTTGAGGTTATTAACGATACCATCTTCCTGCCTTTGTAACAAATGCCCGGGCAGATCTCAGCCCGGTGTTGGAGAATGATGACCACTTCTTCCCAAGCGCCGGCCTCACCCGGCCAGCCGCAAAGCACTGCCCAGCCTTCGTCTAGCCTGCAGCTGCGCCTGGATTCGCCGCCCCCGAAGCTGCACTCGTGTACTCAGAGCCGTGGCGTGGACCACGCAGAAGGATCTCAGGAAGGCATACATCACACATTTGTCAAGAGCCAGCCTCAGCGTCTGAGAGGAGAGCATTACCACTCAGTCACTGAGATTAAAAAGTACTCATACGTGGAAAATAGAAACAGGTTTTCAGGGAGAAGGAGGCTTTGGTTCCACTGAATAATGCCCCCTCTTTTGCTTGGTAGATAAATGATGCATATTTCCTGATGATAAATATTTCCCAGGGCAGCTGTGTCTAGGTGGTCTCAGAGTTGGGGTAAAACTCCTTGTCAGTTGGCCGGTTAGACAAGTAGCAAAATGTTCTGTAAATTGGATCCAAAAATGTCCCAGCACAGGTCTTTAGTAATGGCATCAGGGTCACCTCTATTCAGAGTGAGTCTTTCCAGGTTAGGTCACAGATGAATATGTGTCCTTGGAATTGAAACTTTTTTTTTCTGTGCAGGGGATGGGACAGGGCTCATGCATGCAAGGCCAGCCTCTACCCCTGAGCTGCACCCCAGCCCTGCTATGAATCACAGCATCTGAGAGGCACAGCCCCACATCTCCCTGCGCCTGCTGAGCCTGGCCACCTTGCCCCCTGCCTCTCCTCCAGCCTCCAACATCCCCTCCTGGCTACTCAGCAGGGACCTTGCTCCTTCCACACCCACCCAACACTGCCCTGCCCGTGCCACCGTCCTGTGCCCTCCTGTGTGAGGGTGCACAGCCTGCACACTGTCAGCTTCAGATCTCAGGGACACCCGCCTCCTCCCATCTGGCTCACTTGATCCCCAGCAAGGGGTCTCTACCATGTTCCTCTGCATCCTCTGCCCCATCGTCCTGACCAGGGTAGGAGACAACTCACAGATCACTGGCCCTGCTTGGAGCACACCCCTTCCCAGACTTGTGGGAGCCACCAGTCCCTGTCCCTACCATCCCGGGCTGCCCTTCCTCTTCTGACCACCACATGAACTGTCTGGCGCTCTCCCAGGGACCATACAGCAAAGACAGCTGAAACGTGGACTTTGCCTCCAGCCTGGCTGCTGAGCTCTGGACTCCCTAGCTGTGACACCTCCACAGGTCATCATGAGACTGCAGCAGTTCACCACCCCAGATCCAGCTGTCCCCACCTGGTGGTCAGTGCCAGAGTCATGGTGTAATCCTTCACAGCTCTTCACCACACAGCCCCAGCGGAATCTGCCAGCAAACCTTCCCAAGGCCAGCAGTCTGACTAACCTGCCCAGTGCTAGGATGGACACTAGAGGCCTGGGCTGACTTCAGTGTGGGAGGGAGCAGCTGCTTCAGGCCACCTGCCACAGTCAGTGCCCGGCAGCACTGCCCCAGGTCTCGCAGAGGCATTCTTCTGAGGTGGAAAGTGCCAGAGGCAGGCCCTTCTGCCCAACTGACAAGGACAATTGGTCCCCTCTCCCCATATCCTTTGTCCCAGAAGCCCACGGGCACGCCCGCTTCTTGTCCATCTGACTTCTCCCCCCTTCCTTCCTCCAAGGCTCCCGGGGCCCCCTGCTCCAGGGCCCGGGCTGCACAGCCCACAGGGGGCCTTCAGGGGCTCTCTGTCTTGCCCCGTCCTCGGCCCTCAGTGGTACTGTGGGTTTGTTTTAGGGGCTCTTGTCTTCAGACAGGAAAACACACATGTCTGATCTCTGGGCTTCTGACAGCCTGTGCTGGCCTGTGACGGGGAGGGATCGATGGCCCGTCTCACAGGAAGCCAGGTACATCTTTCACTAGCGGTGGTTTCCAGATGACGAATGGCTTTCTCACAACGCGGGAGTGTTGATTGTATTTACAAACAATTCATTTTTCACATTCCATTGGTCCTGGCCCAGCATCCCTGAGCCGCCTCACAGATGATGCATGGAGGGCCATTACCACCGCTGATGAAGGCTTCCCTGGGCCTGTGAGGCCGGTGCTCCTTCATCAGGAACCCAGGCTGTGCGCTCTCCCAGTGACTCGGGTTCATCTTCAACTGTGCTGCTTGTGCACCCTCTGAATGCAGGTGGATCCAAGACCTGATGTCCACAACCAGAGACCAACAGCTACTTAAACTCTACCTCCGCATTCTGAATAAAAAAACAAAAACACCAAACCTGTAAGTAAAGAGCGCCAGAGTGTCTGTCGAGTAATTGAGACTTGAGAAGAACTGGCGAGGGTCACAGCCCGCGCAGTCATCCAGCATTCAGGGTCGGTGTCTGACGGAATTCTCGAGTTAGCCTGTGAAGAAAGCAAGGTTTGTTTTTGCTCAGGGTTTAAAAGATTTTAGTCCAGGCAGTTGGCTCTGCTGCTTTTGGGCCTGTGGTGGAGGAAACCAGGCCTCTGGCAGCCAAGAGCAAAGAGAGAGAAGGGGCGGCCCCAGGTCCCCTTAGGGCCCACCCCCAGGGACCTGCCTCCTCCCACAGGCCCCTCCTCTGAAGACCCCACCACCTCCCGTGAACCCATGGGCCTCTGGGGTCCTTTTCATATCCAAACTATGGAGGGTCGAGCCAACAGACCCCAGAACCAAATTCTTCAGCACACACTGGAGAAGGGACAGTCACCAAAGTGGCCTCACCCAGCCTAGAGGATTTTTTACAATCAGCTGCGCTCTCCAGATTGTACCATCTAGCCCACCTCCTCCCGACATGTGCGTGGCTCTGTGGTGGCGTCCCCAAGGTTGGTCCAGTCAGGGAGAAGGGCTAGTCCATGCAGAAGGAGCCAGATGCTGCTCCGAGCCCCAGCTGCAGTCCCAACACTGCCAGCCCAGGACATCTCGGCACGTCGGTGCGCCTGTCAGGACATCTGTCTCCACCTGGGACACGCAGAGGCCAAAGAGGAGCCCATTTCTTCACAACTGGAAAATCTGCACATTCCAGTAGTAGGGCGACCCCACAGGCAGGGTCTGGCCCTGTGCGGTCTCAACAGGAGCAGAAGGCAGTTCTAGCCCCACCTGCCGCGTCCTGTCTGCAGGAAGCTCGCCACAGCCCTGTCCACTGCTGACCCACTCTCAGCCTCCTCACACGAAGATCCTCCCCCTCCCCCCTCCTTTCTCTCATATTTCTTTCTTTCTTTTCTTAGCCTTCAAAAGTGTCGTAGGGCTGGGAGCAGTGGCACATGCCTCTAATAATCCCAGCAGCTCCAGAGGCTGAGGCAGGAGGATGGCAAGTTCAAAGCCAGCCTCAGCAACAGCGAGGCGCTAAGCAACTCAGTGAGACCCCGTCTGTAAATACAAAATAGGGCTGGGGTGTGGCTCAGTGGGAGAGTGCTCCTGAGTTCAAGCCCTAGTACCAAAATTAACATAAAATAAATGTAGTGATGTATTCCTCCTGTGACAAGAGCAGCAATCCAGAAGTAGGTAAAGAAAGCCGAGACCCTCCCCACCCTGCCCTGAGGGGCCGGAGGGGGAAGGACCACCAGGTCTGAGCTTCTGCCGACTGCAGAGGGGTGCTGGAGTGTTCCCAGTGTCTTCCTGGGGGAGTTCCCAGGCTCCAGGCACTGGCTAGAGCACAGCCTGGTGGGCTCTGGGTCCTCCCGCCGCCCACTCCCCAGCCCTTCCTGGGCTTTGTGCCAATTCCTACGTTCAAACCCTTCCTCTGGAGTACTGGGGTGGGGTCTGCTCTGTGAGCTGGACATACCTTGGCATGTAAACTCACCCACGTCCCCGAAGTCTTCCTCGACTACTTTAAAATCCATTTTAAGAGCTTTTTTATTTGGGGTTTTAACTCATTTGTCACATCATGGTTTTTCTCCTCTTTGTTTCTGATGACTTTTGCTAAACCAGAATATTAAATTTCATGTCATAAAATCTTCAAATATTTTCCTTGATGCTACCTGGATTTTCTATTTTATAAAAGTTACATTTAATATTGAAGTTAGAAAAATTATATCCTATTTCTTCTAACACTTCTAATTATTTAGTTATCTGCATTGGAATCTTTAAGCCGTCTTTAGGGAGGGTTGGCATTTTATTTATTTATCTATTTTTGGTATAGTCTTGGATGGGCAGCATGCCTTTATTTTATATTTTTATTTCTATGTGGTGCTGAGGATCAAACCCAGTGCCTCACACAGGCTAGGCGAGTGCTCTGCCACTGAGCCCCAGCGCCAGCCTGAGGATTGGTATTTTTATACATTCTTTTCTTTTCTTTTTAAAAATGCGTTTGTTTTATTTATTTAATTAATTTTATGTGGTGCTGGGGATTGAACCCGGTGCCTCACACATGCTAGTGCTCTACCCCTGAGCTACAGTTTTCAAGATCTATGGCTATGTCCAGCCATTCAAATCTGGCTTTAAGTTGCTCGATAAAACTAAGCCCATGTCAGAGCCGGGGACGGGGCTCAGTGGCCCGAGCTCTGCAGCACACTCCGCCTGCGTCTGACCCTGCAGCGCTCCTGGGCAAACCCGCTTCCTGGAGGGTGAGCGTTTCTCCTCAGTGTCTTCCCAGACGTTTCTCTTGTCCACTTGTCGCACTTTGAATGAAACATCTCCACTTCCATTTCTAGTGTTTTTAGGCAGTTAATCCATATACTATACAGCATCAGTCAGTTTGGGCCGCCCCAGCAGAGTAGCCCAGACTGGGGCCGCAGGACTTGGGATGAAGGCGCTGTCCCAGTCAGCTTTGACGAGGGCCCTCAGGTTTGGGGTTGGCAGCCTCTGATGGTGGCTTGGCACAGGGCCGAGAGCGCCCCCTGATGTCTCCTACCGGGTCTTGGCCTTGTTGTGGCAGGGCACCACCCCTCACACCTCCTGTGATCCTCACTGTCCCCCAAGGCCCTGTCTCCTCGTGGCACCCTGGGGGAGGGATTCAGCATGTTCATTTGGGCTAGACACCAACATTCAGTCCAAACCACGCGGTCAGCTGAGGGCTGCCGACCTTACTGCATTCTATGATAACTTGTGGAAGTTCTTGGTGGAGTTTCTTAAGGTCACATGCTCACGTCATCTGAATGCAAAGACTGTGCCTCTCCCTCCCAGGAGTCGCTTCCCGCATCACTCCCTTCAGTGGGAGTTCAAGCAGACTCCAAGGGAAAGTGGGGGTGGGTGGACACCTCCTTCCTGACCCAGCAGCCCTGGCCTCAGGAGCTCAGCACACAAACAGTCCTACTAGTCCTACCAGGTCGGTGCCCACACAGCGGCTTGGCCCCACTCGCGGTGAACCAACGGGGTGTCAGGGAGGGACAGGTTCAGATGGGCTCCCAGCAGCCTCCTTCAGACAGCTGCACGGCTCTTGGGGTCAGCCTGGCCACGAGAGCACAGGGAAGGAGTCGGTCCTCCTCTGCAGGGACCTCCTAAGCCAGAGAGACCGCTCCGGAGCCCGAGGACTCCCCTCCTGCCGAGTCTGCTTGGGGAGCCCCGGGTGCAGATCAGTCACTGGCAAAGGAGTGGGACTGAGCAACGGCGTAGCTCGCAGCCATAGTGTGGACCTTAAGTGTCCCCAAAGGCCCCGTGGTGAAAGCTGGGCTCCAGCTTGGTGCCATTTGAAGGTGGTGAAAACACGGAGAGGTGGCCAGTGGGAGGTCTCCGGGCATGGAGGGGGCTGCCCTTGAAGGGTCAGTGAGGCCACAGCAGCTCTCTTCCTCTCCCATTCCCAGCCATGAGGGCATTCCCCCTCCACCACATACTCGCACCAGGACGTGTCACCACACAACCAAGCGATGGGACCAACTGGTCATAGACTGAGCCTTCTAAGACCATGAGCCAAATAAGCGTTTTCTCTTCACGCAATGCTTCTCTCAGGTATTTGTCGCGTGACAGAAAACTAACAGGCAGTCTGTCCTACTAGCACTGGGGTGGGACAGGGACACTGCCAGTGTGCCCGGCCCTGCAGGACACTTAGCATGCGCCAGCTCTCACACAGGAGCCCCCAGCTCAGTTCTGATGCCCTCTGGCTACATCCGGGTCTCCCTTCTGGGGCTGGGCTTGGCTGCCTTCCCTGAAGCAAGTGGCCTGAGGCAGGTTCCAGGACACACGTGGGATTCCCTGACCATGACCGAGGGCCCAGCAGGTCCGCAGCTTCTGCCTCTGGGTGACATGGTCCTGCCTACCCTCTCCTCCCCAGAGTGTGGCCCCTTCATGCTTGGAACGTCTGGCCCGCAGACAGAGCTCACTGTGCCCGGGCCAGACCAGGCCCTGACTCGGTGGTTGTCACCTGACGCTTTGACAGCAGTGCAGCTCTATGATGACATCCTTCTGGCTTTGAAACTTGGTAGTTTTTTTTTTTTCTTTTTTCTTTTTCCCAATCTTCTTTCCCCTGACCTTCTCCCCCCATCTCCCTCCCTGCTCTCATTTTCTCTGACCCCCCTCTGGAAAAGCCCCCTGTTCCTGTGACGGGCAGAACCACAGCCTTTGGGACGGGAGTCCCTGTGTTTCTCCTTTGCTACAGAGCAATTTCCTTTTTCTCAAAACTGTGTCCTCGTTATCAGACTGGCATTGGGGACAAGGACCTAGCTTTCAGCAACAGGGTCACTGGCCTGTTCATCCTTTTATCAGTCAGCTTTGGCGTGAAGTGGCACCCCTTTCTCCACAGAAAAGCCCTCTTCACCATGGCTGGCTTTAGGACTGTCAGCAAAGGAGTCTCTGCGAAAGAGTCCAGTGTAGACAAACTTCCTATTTTCGTGTCGCCCTGTTTTACCTGGCCACTGGCCGGGAAGATATCAGCACTCCAGGTGCTGGACACCCCCTTACGAGTTTTTCACAAACATGTATCCTGTATAGTAGTTTGTAGAAATGTGCAAACAAGGCCTCTGGCCTTGAGCTGGGCTTCACAGAGATGCCTACATTTTTAAGATAAGTCACCAACTGGGCTCCATGGTAACAGCTGGCAGGGGGAGGAAAGAAGGGGAGAAGAAGCTCTCCCCTTCTCAGGTGTGGTCCTTGAAGAGTTAACTTGCCCAGAACAGTGAAAGAAAAAGCTGCTTTTATGTGAACTGCTGCAGACTGTGGACTTCTGAGCCCCTCCCCTTACATGCTGGGTATAAAACTCTGGAACTCCCTGAACTCGGGGTTCAGGGGATTGATTGATTACAGCAAAGGCTGTGCCCTCTGATGCTGGTTGCAGCCAAATAAAACTGTTCCCTGCTGTCTTGGGTGCCCTGCCTCGTCTGTCCCTACAACAGTCACTTACGTCTTTGTACAAAATCATCCACTGTCCTTGTCTTCTTCTTCTTTCCTATTTTTTTTTCTTTTTTTTTTTTTTTGCGGGGCTGGAGACGAACCCAGGGCCTCCTCTTGCTAGGCGAGCCTCTACCCCTGGCCACGTGTGCCAGGTCCTGGCCCCCGTGAGTTCCTCCTGCAGCGGCATCCCCCAGGCTTCTCTGGGAGCCACTACCCCTGGCCAGCCCAACGCCTCTCATTTTCTTTCTGATATTAAAAATAACTCCAAATGTGGGGGACAGCAATGTGCCCAGCTGACACAGTGCATTCCTGGTCTCCCTGCAGCCACAGGTGGCCTTGTGACAACATCCTGAAATTCTGAGAGAATCTTGGGATGCTTTCTTTCTCCTTCTGTGTGTCTGCGGGTGGCTGTGTGTGGTCCTAGGGACTGAACTACCCAGGGGCACTTCACCTCTGAGCACATCCCAACCCTAAGGGGCCTGGACTGGTTTCAACTCGGGATTCTCCTGCCTCAGCCTTCTGAAACACCAGGATTACAGGCGTGGCCACTTCAACTGGCTTTGCTTGGAGGTGCATCTGGGCAAGAGGCCTCCACAGAGTGATCTAGGGGAACACAAGAAGCACTGACCTCTGGCTGAGCCACTGGAGCCAACCCCATGCCGTCAAAGGCAAATCCCCACTGACAAAATCTTTCTTCTCCAAGAAATGTATCCACTTTATCTCAAATAATCAGCTATTTTATTATTACTGATATCCACTTTTTTGGGGGGAGGATACGGGGGATTGAACTCAGGGGCACTCGACCACTGAGCCACATTCCCAGCCCTTTTTTAATTTAGAGACAGGGTCTGACTGAGTTGCTCAGTACCTCACTTTTGTGGAGGCTGGCTTTGAACTTGCAATCCTCCTGCCTCAGCCTCCCAAGCCACTGGGATTATCGGTGATATCCACTTTTAATCTTTAGTCATTTACTTCTCTACTTTATTTAATTGGTTAATTTATTGTGTGTATGTTTATTTTATCTAACATATTCACTTCCTAGTTCCATTTAAAATAGTCTGCAATTTCTGTTTTCACTTCCCTTTAATTCCAGCCTTATTGAGAAACATCTCATTTCCAAATAGTCACATTTTATTTTGAATTCTAATTGGAAATTTCTAGACATCCACTCTGAAAAAAGAAGCTTGTAACCACACTGTTATCAAAGGAATATGTGTACAGTTTGATGAAGCAAATAGTTCTACAAGGCCTGCTAGCAAAACAGCAGCCCATCCTCCTCTCCAGGGCTGACCCCTTGTTAACTCTTTGAGCTGATCATTGGGTGATTAATCCCACGACTCCACCCAGCTGGCCCCTCCTCCTCCTCTTGGAACTTCCCTTCCGTGTTCACTGCTGAGCCACACCCCCAGCTCTGGAGCCGTCTAAGGTAGGCCTCACCTACCGATACGACCCCAGCAGCGAAGCCTCCACCTCATGCCCTCCGAGCAGAATCAAGTTAAAATTGTCCAGGATCAATACCCAGTGCTGACCTTATGAGGAGGAGAGGGCCAGGGAGGCTCGGAGTGGCTGCGGGGGCCTGAAGAGCGGGGTCCTGCAGGGGGGCCACTGCAGATGGTCCAGCAGGCCAAGGAGCTTAGCTTACAGGATTTAGAACAGGGCCAGGTGTGTTCACTGAGGGCGGGGGCATAGACTGAGCCCCTGCTGGGCAAAGGCCGAGAGGGGCCGAACGCGGAGGTCAGCAAGGGAGGCTGGGACTTCCAAAGAATCTGACACAGAGACCTGTGGTCCACCTGCGACCTGGTCGTCCTGCCTGCAAAGGACACCTGGAGACTGATGACAGGGCCCAAGGGAGGCACACTGCCGGGCGAGCCCTGCAAGGAGCGCAGGTTCTGGAAAGTCCACTGCCGCAAGCGGGAGGTCCCGCGGGCAAGACGGATCTGAAAACAGGCCAGTGCTGGAGGCAGGCTCTGGAAGAGGGCGCTCTCAAGAGGCCAGCAGAGGCAGCTCCGGAGGCACAGGGACCGCTCGCCCGGCGGGGAAGCAGCCGGCTTTGTTCAGGAACCGCACGCGCCCTTGTCCCCAACGGCCGTCTAAGACCCACTGCAGACGTTTTCGGGGCGAGGTTCCCGTTGCCGGGGTGACAGGTGAAGGCCCTGCAGTCCCCGCCGTCGGCTTCGCGGTCCTATCCCAACTTTGGCCAGCGCCCTAGAGCCGCCGCGGCGCCTGCGCACTGTGCTCGGCGCGCGGGTCGCGGTTGCCCGGGGTGACCGGATTCCGCGGACGCCGCGGGCGGGGCTGCCGCCTGACCCGCCTTTCTTGCGCTGTGGTTGGCAGCAGTGGCTGTCCGACGGAGCGGCCCTCACCGCCTACTGGTCAGCGACAAGTTTCGAGGCGGGGCCTTCGCCCCGCCCAGCCGCGCTGGACGGCCCGCCCGCGAGGAGAGGCCGCAGGGGACCCTGCCCAGGACCCGGGGCTGAGGCTTCCAGGCGGGCGGCGATGATCCTCGAGGAGAGGCCGGATGGCCAGGGCGCCGGCGAGGACAGCGCCCAGCTGCAGGCGGCCGGTGGCGTCCGCAAGGTGGGGTGCCGGCGAGGGGTGCAGGCCCCCGGCCTCCTGCCCAGCTCTCGGAGGCTCGGTCGGGCGCGCGGCCTTCCAGGCAACCTCTGGGGAAACTGTATCCCTCCCCCTCTAGGTTCCTCTCCAGTCCCTTTTGGGGTTCCCAAAAGGGGAAAGGAGGAAGCTTCCAGGACTCGCTAGGAGCCGAGGTCGGGACCATCATTCCCCTGAAGTTAGGGACCTAGGGACCCACTTCTTTGGCAGGTGTTGGCTTGTCCGTGACAGCTCCGGATCAAGCTCGTTTTGTCTCTGGCGCCTGTAAAGCCTCCGTTCCTAGCTTTGCTTTCTGCACCCATTAGGAACTGGATGTCCATCTGATGTTGCTTGAAGGTGCAGGCAGCTGACGCGTGCTGGACTGCAGACCCGGCAGTTTGCCCTCTCTGGGTTTCCCTGAACCTCTGCCCCCTCCAAAGTCCCTAATGCAGGTGCTGACTGTGCCTGGGTTTCCAGGAGCCCTGGGGTCAGGGATGGAGAGCCATCTTGCCTGTGTCTTGCTCTACAGCCCCAGTCTGGGCATTCCCTGGGGGTCAGTGAGGGCCCCCCCCCCCCGCGTTCATGTGGGCTCTGGGCACCCATGCCCTCCATCAAGGGCTTTCAGTTGGAATCTGCTGAGTGGCTCATATGGCTAGTCCCAGGCCTCTGCCACAGAGCTTTGCCCTCTTTCCTAACCAGCGTCAGACCCCACATTGTCCCTTGCTGATTCTGTGTGTCTGTGGCTCCGGTCTCCTAGGGGAGGAGGGAGGGAAGGGAGGCCTCAGCCAGGAATTAAACTGCAAGGAATTGGCCAGTAAAGCTGACCAGACCCACTGAGGAGCTCTGTCTCTCTGCCCACCCCTGGCATGCCAGATGCCACAGCACCTAGCAAGCACTGGACAGTGAAGGGACCTGTCTCCTGTCCTCTGTGAACTGTCCCTGGTAGGATAGCCATGCCAGCAGGTGGCCTTTGGCGGGAGCACATGTTGCTTTGTGTGGAAGGAATGTCTGGGGGGTTGACAAACAAGATGTGCCAGTGGGCTTAGTAGACAGCACTTCTCGGGCTGCGGACTGCGGGCTGCGGGCTGTGGCCAGGCCCTATCTCTGCCCTCTCTTGGCTGCCACCCTAGAAGGGCGATCGGAAACCCTCCCCAGTGGCTTCTTGGCTGCTGTGTCTTGTGCACACATGCCCTGGGATGACCCACAGTCCGGGTTCCAGGGAGGTGGCCTTGCAGCCCCAACCCAGTTCAGGCAGGCCCTAAGTCACACTGCACAGCCCAGGTGGCCTTGCCCCCTGGAAAGTCTTCTCCAAGCCCGCTGCAGGGCTGAGTGAGGCCAGGTTCCCCAGCAGGCCCCTGACCAGCCGTCCCACTCCATCAGATGGGGAAGAACTGGTTAGCTTGCGTAAAGCCATGCCTGGGTCTGAGGCCCCCTGGACAGGGCTGGGTGACTTGGATATGCCCAGTACTTCTCAGGCTGTGGGTGGTGGGCTGTGGCCAGGCCCTATCTTTGTCCTTTCTTAGCTGATACCCCAGAAATGGCCTGGGCCTCAGTTTACCCATCTGAAGAGCCACTCACCTGGAGGCTGACCTGAGGGATGCAGGGGTTCTGCAGACCTTCGTGCCAAGGGGAGGACCGCAGGTGGGCACTGACTGGCCGGATGGGGAAGTGCCACACGGCTGAGTCCATGGCTTCCTGGGACAGTCAAGGGGCTGAGGGATGAGATCAGGGCAATGGGACAGTGGGGGAGGTGGGAGAGGACTGAGGACAGGAGACGGAGCAGAGCACCAGGCAGGGGGCTGGGCCTCCGTCGGTCTCTAGGACACCAGCCAGGTTAGTTCAACGTACCCTGCCTGGATGGGCATCAGAGCCCTTCGGGTGCTTGTCCCACACATGGGTTCCAGGGCCCTAGAGTGGGGCATGTGACATGGTGCCCAGGTGAACATCAAAGGAGCAGTATCCTGAGGACACACGCCCTAAACTAAAGCTGGCATGCCTGCCACGCCGTTCCCCCTAGCACGTGTCACACTGTGTCCCATTGGACCCTGTGCCCTATTGGTGGACAGAAGTGGCAGCACTGGTGAATGCTGAGTGTCCCCATCCTCTGTGAGGGGAGACCTCAGGAGGGAAGGCTGGGGCGCTCGAGGTGGGTGAGTGTTCGCAGGCAGGGTGCTCAGGGGTCTGGCACTGGGATGGGGGACTCTCCCAGAGAGCAAACCCAGCTGGGCACCCCTGGGAGAAGGCATGGGGCCATCTTGCTCTGTTTGCTGTTCCAGTCCTGTGCCAGGCCAAGCATCTCCTCCCTTTTGCGAGTCCCAGAGACAGCCCAGACTGGCCACTGCCCTCTCTTGGCTGCCACCCTAGAAGGGGGATCAAGCACCAGGCCCTTGGTTTCTTGGAGGGAGTGGGTTGTTTCTGTTCTCCATCCCTCTCCACACGGGCGATCGCCAGGCCCTGCCCCTGCTTGGTGCACCCCTTTGGGGATATCGAAGCCCACTACAGGTTCTCTCTGTACTGGAGAGAGCCAGAGGAAGTCGTGGTGGGGATGATGGCACAAGGGAGGGTTAGGTGGCCTTGTTTCCACAGAATGAATGCTGTTTAACATGTCTGTGCCCTCCCCACTGGGCACACTCCTCAGCTCAGCGTGGAAAACTGGGCATGGGGGCCACCAGCTTCCAGAGTCCACTCAGCCTGAGGCCCAGCTCTGACCTGCTTATCCCCCTTCTCCCCACACTGGTTAGAAGACTGGCTTGGCCTCCTGGAAGGGACACTAAGGGTAGAGAAGCCAAGGAAGGACCCAGCACCTGGGGCAGGTGCCTGCAGGCCCTGTGGGCAGAGCCCTGGAGCCAGGCTCTGTCAGATCCCAGGTTTCAGGGACAGGCCTCTTGTTAAAGCTGCTCACCCTGGGCCTTAGTGGTGGGCCCCCTGGAAAGGTGGCCCAGCCCCCAAGGAGGGCTGCGCTCCCTGTGTGGCTGGGCCACAGTCCCCAAGGAGTGAGAAGAAGGCTCCAGAGAGAGCAGATAGGGAGGGCTTCCTGCTAGGGCTTTGCATCCTGCCTTGAAAGGTGGGCCAAGGGGACGGGGTGCAGCTCCGTGGACGAGTGTCTGCTTGGCACACGGGAGGCCCAGGGTGGATCCCAGCACTGGAAAGCATCACAGTCTCCTGTGTTCTAAGAGCCAGGTGCAGTGGTAGCACCTGTAGTCTCTGCTGAGGTGGGAAGAACACCTGAGCCCAGGGGTTCAGGACCAGTGGGAGACCTAGGAGGCCATCTATACAGGAGAAGGTGGGCATGAGGGCTGGTGTGATGGGTGGCTGTGCAGGGAAGCCACTTGACATGTGGCCCAGTTGGCTGAGGCTGGCATCTATGGTGACCTGAGGGGAGAACCCTGTGCCGGCTGCGTTCTCTGTGACACTGTTCAGGCTCTCGCCCTGGTGACTGCTCCCTTCCCAGAGCACTGCTGAGGTCCTCTGGGCCTGACAAGCCAGCCTGTGGGGCTCTGTGGGGCTCTGTGGGGCTGGGCATGACCCACCGCTCCCATGGCACAGACTCAGCACAGCTGGCTGCAGAGTCACAGGGCCCGGATAAGTCAGCAGATCAGCAAGGAGCTGCGGATGCGCACAGGGGCTGAGAACCTCTACAGGTGAGCACCTGCCGCTCCCCTCCCCGGGGGAGGGCCACAGGCCAAGGGTGGTGGCCCAGGTGCTGTCTGCCTGAGTCGGGCCAGAAGCCAGCGTGAGCAGGTTTCCCTCTGGGTGCCCACAGCCAAGACCCCAACAGGGTAGTTCCACCTCTGGGCCCTTGGGCTGGGGCCCAGACACCCCCAGCTTCTGACTTCCCCTGACCTCCCCAGAGCCACCAGCAACGACCGGGTCAGAGAGACAGTCGCCTTGGAGCTGAGCTACGTCAACTCCAACCTGCAGCTGCTGAAGGAGGAACTGGAGGGGCTCAGCAGTGGCCCAGACACGCTCCGGCCTGAGGGGTATGGCCTGCAGCCTGGCCACTCAGCACGCACATGTAGGGGGCTGACGGGGGCCCATGGGACTGGACTCCAGGCTGCTGTGGGCAGCAGGTCCCAGCCAAGGCTTCTGGTTCTAGCGAAGGTGTCACTGTCCCCATGATACCCCTGGGCCTAAAGGAGACCACGGAATTGGACTGGGCCACCCCGCTGAAGGTAAGCGCTGGCGACAACTTCTGAGTGACAGCCTTGCCCTGGTCCAGGTGTCTCTGAGCAGATGAGGAAACTGAGGGCCACAGGGACCCAGCATCCCACCCTGGGCAGGCTCCTGCTGAGCTGGGACTCTGGCCTAGGATAATGTCATGGGGCCTGGTCACCCTGCTGGGAGCCCCAGGACAACTGCAGGGGCCCGGGGCTCTCCTGCACAGGGTTCCCTGGCTCACCCATGGAGCTGTGCCATGGGGCCATAGCTACCCAGTGTTTGGGAGAGCTCAGACCCCAGAACAGGGCCGTGTCCCATCTGCCACTGCCTGGCAGGGCCCCAAGGGAAAATGAATTGACTTTGTGCCTCAGTGTCTGAGTCTCCAAGTGACACATGGCACCTGCCTCTTGGGATTGCCATGGGATTGATGAGGGAATTGTGTAAAATTAGCACCAACAAGAATCCACGACTTCCCACCCCATGCCCGGCCCTCAGCCTCACAAGCCTTCTGCTGAGGGCGTCCAGGGCCCTGGACCCATGTGGGAAGCTGGCCTGCTCAGTGCTGGGACCTCCCTCCCCGGGGCAGGCTGCCAAGCACAGGGTACCCCGGAGGCCAACCCCTGTCCTTCTGTCAGGAGCTGATTTCAGGGCACTTTGGAGAGGACGGTGCCTCCTATGAGGCGGAGATCAGGGAGCTGGGGGACCTGCGGCAGGTGGGTGGCTACGCCCCCCCACCTCTCCTCCTGCAGCGCTGAGACACTGAAGCATGGAATTGGAGCCAGTGGAGCCTCACGCAGCAGGAGGCCCTCCTCTTGGAAGGACATCAGGGAGACAGGCACCCCAGTGTGTATGGAAGGGCCCAGGAGCCACAGATGGCCACAGGGGTACTCTGTTCCTGTTCCCTCCTCAGAGCCCTCCCTGCTCTCTGGACTCGGGCTGCCTGGCCTGGTGCCCATGGTCCCCTGGGGCAGCATGTGCTTCCACAGGCTGATGCCCAGGGGATTTCTAGGGCGGTGTGGTGGGGTGGGGACTGGGCAGTGGGCACAGCCAGCTCCTGCCCTGCAGGCCATGCGGACCCCCAGCAGAGATGATGCGGGCCTGAAGCTGCTCGCGGCCTACTACAGCCAGCTCTGCTTCCTGGAGGGACGCTTTTTCAGCCCTGCCCGGAGCCTCGGGCTGCTCTTCCACTGGTAGGGGCCTGGGATGGTGGGGCACCCTGGGGAGGAGGGCTGGTGCCATGGGAGCCACACCCAGCCTGACCCTCTACAGGTACGACTCTCTCACGGGGGTCCCTGCACAGCAGAGGGCCCTGGCGTTTGAGAAGGGCAGCGTGCTGTTCAACATTGGGGCCCTCCACACACAGATCGGGGCACGCCAGGACCGCTCCTGTGCTGCGGGTGCCCGCCGGGCCGCTCAGGCCTTCCAGCTGGCTGCTGGTGAGAGCAGCCCAGACCCTGCAGCGGGCCCGCAGCCACCTTCATTGGGCAGAAACCCAGGGCAGGTGGGACACACTGGCGCCCCCTGGGGGCCCTCCATGTGAGTACCCACTCTGCCCACAGGGGCCTTCAGCCTCCTGAGGGAGAACTTCTCCCAGGCACCGAGCCCAGACATGAGCACCACCTGCCTCTCCACGCTGGAGCGACTCATGGCCGCCCAGGCCCAGGAGTGTGTCTTTGAAGGCCTTTCACTGCCAGCCCTGGCCGTCCCCCACGACTGCCTGGCTCAGCTGCACCTGGCTCAGGAGGCAGCCCAGGTAAGGCCAGGGAGCCCTGCCCAGGACCCTCAACAACGGGCCCTCCACTGGCAGGAGGCGTGGCAGAGCATGGAGTCGGCGGACAGGGACCCCAGGTCAGAAAAGCTAGTCAAGAGAGCATGAGCAGAGACGGGTGCCCCCCGGGCTCCCCAGAACCAGCTGCTGCTGTTCGTAGCATCCCGAGTCCCTGCCTCAGGGGACAGCATGATCAGAGCAGGGACTGGGGCCCTGAGCGCCCAGGCTGTGGAGAGGCAGGAGGCTCAGGCTGCTGCAGGGCCCCACTAGCTTTGTCTCTGAGCTCCAATGTGCCCCCACATCTGCTGGCAGGTGGCAGCTGAGTACAGGCTTGTGCACCAGGCCATGGCCCAGCCACCCGTCCAGGACTACGTGCCTGCCTCCTGGACCACCCTGGTGCACGTCAAGGCTGAACATTTCCACGCCCTGGCCCACTATCAGGCAGCCACAGCCCTCTGTGACGGCTCCTGTGAGTGCCCTGCCCGTGTGCCTGTGTGCCTGCGAGGTGCCTGCTCACAACTCATGGCCTCTCTAATCCCCAGTGGCTGCTGAAGGAGAGCTCCCCGCGTATGAGCAGGTCTTCCAGCCCCCAACCCCTGGCGAGCCCCACAGCCCGACGCTGCCCCAGCAACCCGAGGAGCGCAGAAAGCTTGGTGAGGCACAGAGGGCTCTGGTGCTCACGCCCTGGCCCTGGGCCAGCTGCCGCAGTGTGCTCCACCCCCAGCCTGCCCCCAGTCCTGCCCCAGTGGGTAACTGTGGAGAGCGGGACCTTAGCAGTGCAGGGCAGCCCGGGCAGACAGGGGTGCCCTAGGGGAAGCTCCACCCCAGCCCTGCTGTTTGCACCTCCTGACCCACGTAGCCCACACCCTACCTGCTACATCCTGGGGGCAGGGGGCAGGGGACAGGGTTGGCCTCCAAGGGCCAGCGGGCGGGCCATCAGCGTGTGATGATCCTGTGCTCTGTGTGCAGCCAAGGCCCACCTGAAGCGCGCCATTCTGGGCCAGGAGTTGGCGCTGAGGCTGCATGCTTCATGCCGTGTCCTGCGCAAGGTGGACCTGCTGCAGGCTGTGGTGGCCCAGGCACTGAGGCACTCGTTGGCCAAGTACTCGGAGCTCGAGCGCGAGGATGACTTCTTTGAGGCCGCTGAGGCCCCAGACATCCAGCGTGAGCAGCCTGGGCCCATCCAGATGGGTGTGCCCTCAGTCCTGGCTAGAGGAAGATGGCTGAGCCCTGCAGTGACCATCAAAGATGCCGTCTCCAAGGCCACGTGCCAGGACCTTTGGGGCCAGGGAGGGCGGGAATTCCAGCTGGCCCAAGGAGGCACCTGGATCGAAACCCCCTGCTCTCTCCCTTTCTACCCCTTCCCCTTCTGACTCCTGTCCGGGGGGGATCCCGTGGTCAGACAGAGACTGCTGGGCTTCAGGGAGGGAGTCCTGGAGCAGGAGGGCGTGTTCAGGGACCTGGGGCAGCTCTACCCTCCAGCTACCAGAGGGCCGAGTGCACCTAGTGTTGCCCACTCCTCTAGGGTGGAGCCAAGTCCCTCTGGTGGAGCCAGCGTCCTGCAGGCCCCTGAGCCTTGGGCTCAGCCCTGCTCCTCCATTCCTTCCCTCCCCTCTCAGCTAAGACCCACCAGAAGTCCGAGGTCAGGGTGCCCAGCCTGTCCTTCATGAAGGTGGCCGACATCTTTCACCGTCTGGTGAGCAAGCTGCTCCTGCCCTCTCTCTGTACAGCAGGCTTGGGCATTAGGTTCTGCCCTGTGTGTCCACTGCCAGTAGCCCCCAATGGTCCCTTGGCGGTGGCCCAGCCCTGTGCCTCCTACTGGCACCTCCCTGGCTCCTGCCTGAGATGTACTGGTGCTTTCCAGGCCGGGCCACTCGGACTGCAGCCTAGCCAGCCTCTGACCCCTGCCTCTTCCAGGGACCCCTGCCCGTGTTCTCCGCCAAGAATCGGTGGCAACTGGTGGGGCCCATCCACCTGACCCGGGGAGAGGGCGGCTTCGGCTTCACGCTTCGGGGCGACTCGCCCGTCCTTATTGCTGCTGTGGTTCCTGGCGGGCAAGCTGCGGTAAGGGCCCGCTGGCCTTGGAGGCTGAGCCCCCAGGACGCCAGCCAGAGCCTGCTCTTGCCCCTCACTGCTCTGTGTCCCCAACAGGCGGCTGGCCTCCAGCAGGGTGACTACATCGTGTCCGTGAACGGGCAGCCCTGCAAGTGGTGGAGGCACGCGGACGTGGTGGCGCAGCTGAGGGAGGCGGGCGCGGCGGGCGTGAGTCTGCAGGTGGCTTCACTGCTGCCCAGACATGAGCCACGCAGCACAGTGAGTCCTGGGGCCTGGGGTGGGCCCTGGCCTGGACCTCCCTGGTGCTCATGAGGCCTCTGAAAGAGGAGCAGTGGGCAGTGGCCCTCACTGGAGTAGCCTTCTGGCGAGTGGCCACCTGTGCTGCTGCGTCACCTGGTAGCTGGCCTCCTCCCCAGAAAGGCCCCCCACCTCAGCCGGATTCGAGGCTTCAGCTGGGCTCCTCCAGAGGTCACATCCATCTGGTGTGTCCACCCAAGGACTGGGTGACGAGCAGCAAGTGGAACAGAGCCCCTAGACGTGCCCCCAGCACGCCTGCCTCCTCCCTGGCTCACTACAGGCCACCCAGGTGGTAGCTGACCACATCCTTCTCTGTCCTAGCTGCAGGGGGACCACCAGCCAGCTCTGCCGGGCCCAGGGAGGCTTCCGAGGAGCCAGAGAGCGTGCGGTTTCGAGATGCCAGCACCCACCCGTGCCAGTCCCCAGCCCCTCCTTGTCTGGAGCCGCAGGGCCAAGCAGGGCAAGCCCCGGGGCCGCCCCCCACCCTGCACTGGTGGGGACTGTGGCACCTGTCCCTGAGTCAGCCATGGTCCCTGCACCCTCCAAGTGCCCAGCGTGTCTCTGAGGACTGGAAGCAGCCCAAGCATTCTGTTTCTCACCCTCAGGGAACTTCAGGCTGTGCCTGCCCTGCTCGGGGCCAGAGCTGCCCATTAAAGACTCTGGTTAGACAAGCCAGATCAGAGCCCAGTGCTGGGGCCACGGCCACCTCACCAAGAGGAAGCACCCCCTGCCCTTTGGGGACAATGCTCATACAGCCACTGCTCTGAGGAGAGCAGTGGGGGTGGGGTGAGGGGTCTCTCCTGAGAGATGCTGTAGGCTCTGGGTGGGGCTTTACTCTACAGCAGGCCCCTGGCCCCATGTAATCCTGTCCACATCCTCAGAGCCCTGTCCACCTTGCTGCTGCCCTGGCTGCAGCCTCACTTCAGCTGCCCTGGGCTCCAAACCTCCACCCAGCCCTCCAAAGGCCAAGCTTCTGCCTCATGTGTGGTTCTGCTCTGGGAACCCCTGGACTGTCCTCACCCCAGCTGGACAAAGCTAGGCCCCCTTACTGATTAGCTGCTCTTGGTATAGGGTCCCAGCAAAGGCCGGTTGTTCTCTGGCCCTTGTCTGCTGCCCAGGAAGCACTGGCAAAGAGATTGAGCCCCCTGGTAGCCTGCACTTGCTGTCTCTGTGTCCAGCCCCACCTGCCCACCAGGGCCCTGGCAGCCCTCCGATGCGCCTCCACGGGGCAGGAGCCGTGATCCCCAGGTCCCTTGGAGGGTGGGCTCAGGACCTGGGCCCCGGATGAGATGAGATGGGGAGCACGGGCCACAGGCCAAGCCGTACCAGACCGAGGCCACAAGGGGCCCGTCCACCAAGGGCCTGGGGGTTGAGGACAGGACCCTGGTCGCTGGTGTTACTCCCCAAGGCCACCAGGGGGCAGCCGCCACCCACTGACAGCCACAGGAGGGGAAAGTCTGGGCAGCAGATCAAGGAAGGCAGAGCCGTCCACTCTGCACTCTGGCCCTGGTTCCATGGTCCTGGGCCTGCTGTCCATTACCCCTGCACACCACCCGTCAGCACTGACGGCCAGGCCCCAAGTGTGGGTGGTGTGAGTGTGTGTGTGTAGGCACTGGGGGTAAGTGTGTGTTTGGAAGCCCTGAGCACAGAGGCACCCTCTTCCAAGGCAGAAGGGCAGGACCCCGGGCCTGCGGGAGTTGGGGGTGGGAGTCCCAGGGTGTCCTGCCACCACAGCCCACCTGGAGAATCCCCGTCAGCAGAACAGGCTAGGGTCACGCAGAAGGTCTCAGCACGTGTTAAGTCGATTAATAAAATCATGCTTCAAGACGGTCATTACCTGATAATCAGGGGTGGCAGGTTGGCCAGCCCTGTCCCCAAGGAGTCCCCATCTCGCCTTCTGTGGCTTATCCAGACCCAAGAGGGTTGGGGGCTAGGCCTGCCCCTGCCTCCTTCAGAGCTGGCTGTGGGCCCCCCAGGCTGTTGGGGAGAGGGGCTCTCCCCTCCAGATTAGGCAGCCTGGTGCACAGCCTCCTGCTCTGTGGGCCCCTTGCCCAGCCTGAGCCTTTGTCCCCGGCCCCCTGCAGCTGTGCCCTCTACGTGGTAGGCCCTGGCCCACCACCACAAGGTCTCCCTGGTGTCTGCCACAGGGGCTCCCACCTGGAGCCAGGCACACCAGGAGCAGCTCCCCCTGCCTGCCACACACCTCTGGTGGTCCTCCCGGCCCTCAAAGGACAAAGCAAGGGAGTTAGGGACCCTGGGCTCGCTAGTGATGGCCCACCATCCAGCAGTGGGGCTGGGAGCTCCTGGGGTTGGGGCCCTAGCCAGGCAGGGCTGGGCAGAGGGAGCCCCGCCGCGCCCCGGGCACCTGAGGCGCTCTACAGGCAGCTGGGAACATAGGCGCCGCCCCAACAGAGGCCTGCGCGGTTGGGGCCACTGTGAGGGGACAGCCAGAGGCCCTGGGTCTGGGAGGGCCCTGACCCCTTGTCCTCGTGGGTGCCGCTCAGGCGAGCAGGGCTGGGATGCGCCTCCAGCCTCCCAGGTGACTCCCAGCCGCCCAGACGCTGGCTTGGCAGGGGGTGGAGTCCCTGGCTGGCTGCAGGGGCCTCAGGGGCAGGACACTTGGCAGAACCCGCCATGCATCCCAACCAGTTGCCCCACAGGGATCAGACTCCTGTCCCTGGGGTGGCAGGCAGCACTCCGGGTACCCGTCCACGGGCCCACCAAGCAGACGGCAGCCCCAGGTGGCACAGGAGACCGTGGGAGAGCCTGCCCGGCAGAGGCCTTCCCAAGGGAGCAGCAGCTGCCCTGACAGCCTGCCTCATGCCTGAGCCTGGGTGAGGACGTCCATGCACGTGCCTGGCTCCAACCCTCCACCCTGACATCTCTCTACCTGCTGCCCACACAACTCCAGCCCATTCCTCCCTTGGCCTTTCCAGTCTCCAGGGGCAGGCGAGTGTCCCTCCTGGGGCAGCCTTGTCTGGCCCTACCCCATTTCCAGGGCTTTTGTCCGCAGGTTCTGGCCCAGCCATGTCACCATTTGCCACTGCATGTCAGACGGCCCCTGAGTCATGGGCAAGTACCACACTTACAGGTATTCAAGGTGTTCCAGGCCTGTGGACACCTGTGGAGGACATGCCGTGCCTGGGAATGTGGAGTGGCAGCAGGGGCTATGCCTCTCCCCCCAGTGCCCACGCAGAACCAGGACCAAGGAGTCGGAGAGGTCAGGCCGCCCGCGGCGGTGACAGGAGCCTGGCCGTGTGCATGCTGCACTTGGTGAGCAGGGACACCTCGTCCTCAGAGTGGATCCGGGGTGGGAGGTCGAGGTGTGTGTGCAGATCCTTTTGCTTTGCCAACAGAAAACTGCCGAGAGGGGAAGGAAACTCCGTTTCGCTTGGGTCAGCAGTGAGCGCCGAGATTAATGTGGGGGAGAGGGAGCCGGAAGCTGCAGTGGGGCGGTGGGGGCAGTGGGCAGGGGCGGGGAAAAGGCAGGTGCCAGGAGAGGTGGGGAGGACTGCCCCTCCCACTTGGCCTCCTGCTCACCCCACCCCCCGGGTGGCCCTGGCCAGCTGCGGCTGTCCCCTCCTTCACCAGACGTCTCACCTGCTCTGCACCCCCCTGGCTCTGGCTGCTCTGCTAAGCATACTGCTTTGTCCCTTTGCCCTCTGATGGCCAGGGATTTGTGAGTTTGCCTGGCGGGCCACTGTGGCCGGGGGGAGGGCGGCTGCCCACGAAGCTCCCACCTGAGAGAGTGGATCCCAGTACAATTATCTCTGAATAAACAACCCATCTGAGGAGGTGGGGCAAAGGTGCCCCACTGGCACGGGAATCAGCCAGCCGTGGTTGGGTGGTCAGGACCTGGAAGCAGGGCCAGCCTTGGGATGGCGGTCAGCCAGAGTCGGGGAGGAAGGGTAGGAGGGGGTGTGGGGGGGAGGATCGGAGGGGGGAGGGGGGAGGAGAGTGTCGAGGGGGGAGGAGAGGGGGAGGAGAGCGTCAGAGTGGGGGAGGAGAGCGGGGGGAGGGGTGGAGGAGCCCTCCAGGCCAGCGGTGCTCAGGCCACCCTGGAGAGAAAGGTAATGCTTTCTGAGACTGAGAGTCTGGGTCCTGCCTCAGCCTTCCTAGCACCTGGGGAGGATGGGAAGCCAATGGTGGCCTCCCTGAATGGCCAGAAAGCCACGGGAACCCCGTGACCCAGTGGGGCAGGGCCAGGACTCCCCCGTGCCACCCCACGCAGACTGCACTCCCGGGACCTCCCAAGCTCTCAGCATGTCTGCAGGGGGACTCCTGGGGGTAGAGGAGACCCTGGGGGCGTGCTCCCCTCAAGAGGGGACAAGGGGAAAGTCCTCTTGTCCCTGCCCAAGAGCAGCAGGACCACACCAGCCCAGCCCATTGGTCGAGAGGAAAACTCACGAAGGCCCATCCCGAACCTCCCACATGGCCTCGGGACTCTGGGAAGTCTCCAGCCACCCCCACTTGGGTTCAGGAGGAGCAGGCCACAACCCTGGATGGCAGTGACACCCTGGGACCCTGCTGACCTGGACTGGGCGTGGGGGTCAGACCGGAGGCCCCGAGCCCCAGCCCACCCTCCGGACTCCCCGCATAGCTTGCACTCAGTGCTCTGGTGCCCGCCGGGCACTGCCCCCTGTGAGGGCAGCCTCCTCCCGCCCCTCCCCCGCCCTCCGCTCCCCCTCTTCCTCATCGAGCCTCAGCCCCCACCACCCTCCTGGCACAGACACCTGTCACCCAGCCACCATCGCCCCGTCTCCATCCCCACTGCCACTCGGGTCACCACACTGACCAGCACCAATGTCACCATCGTCACCATCACTCATACCAAAGTCCCCAGCCTGGGCCTGGGCAGCCATCAGGCGGTGGCTCCAAGAAGAGGAGAGGTAGGGTAGGAGTAGGGGTCAGCTCAAGTGAACCTGCAGTTCCTGAGCTTCCAGTGGGAACCAGAGGGCCGCGTCCAGGACGCTGTCAGACGTGTGCTCCATGGCTGAACAGAGAGCGAGGCCTGAGGGTCTCCTGGAGCCAGGAAGAGGGCAGAGGGACAGGAGCAGAGGGGACAGCCTAGGGACCTGGGAGAGGTCGGGGAAAACCCAGGGGAGTAGGGCAGAAGAGATGAGAAGAGGGTGGTAGGAGGCCAGCTCTGTCCACATCCAGGCAGGCCTGCACCCCTGAGGGCCCCAGTGGACCCCAGGGCAGCGGGATGGAGACGAGCAGCGGCAATCCCCTAGTGTGCCCGGGCTAGGCTTGGCTAGGTCCTCCGGTGGGAAGAGCCCTGGGCTGGTGCGGGAGGCACCCCTGGTCAGAGGTCTGCAGGAAACACTGGCCCTCCCCCTGGCCTGCCCAGGGCCTGCAGGGCACTCACTCTGGGGAGAGCACCCCCTGGCAGTCTGGGCCGATGGCTGAACTGGACCCACCCAGGGCAGCCTGGACGCCTCAGTCCATGCATAATGCAGTATTTACCTGGGGGTGATTGGCGGCCCCTCGGCTCCAGCACCCCTCCCCCGCTCCCGGCCGGCTGAGCACAGACATGCATTAAGACAGGAGTGACTTATCGAGCTGTCAGGGGGAGCGTTTTAAGACAGAATTATAGGGGAGAGGGAAAAGATTTTTACCAAATTAATGAAAAATCAATCTGGCCTCAAAAATCCATTAGCCTTCATAATGCGCGGGTTCCAGGCTGAGCCGCACAATCCGATATCAGCTGTTAAATACCGCCGCGCTCCCCGCTGCCCACCATTCATTATAGGATGGTGTTTACTCCTGAGACGGACACCTGCCTCAGTGTGCAGCCACAGTTTGTCAGGGCTCCTGTCCCCAAGCCCCCCTGGGAGGCCCCACACCCCGGGAGTGGACAGTGGCTCCCTGGTACACACCCAGACAGCAGGTCCCACAGGGCAAGGGTGGCAGACCTCAGCAGAAGGAAGTCCATGATAACTGGCCACCAGAGTGCTGCAACCCTGACTGTGAGCTGGCTAGGGTGGTCAGGAGTGACCATGAGAGTGATGACCACTGGAGTAGGTAGCCATGGGGATCAGTGATCACGGAGGCAAGGAACCATGGAGGTGAGGTGACTGAGGGGGAGGTGACCATGGAGGTGACCTGGGGTAACCATGTGGGTGAGGTGACCATGAGGTGAGTGGCCATGATGATGAGGGGTGACCAGGGGGTAGGTGAACGTGGGGGTGAGGTGATCATAGGGGGAGGCTGGGAGGCTTGGGGCAATTTGTCATTTGCAGAGGTCAGCGGGGCCCAGGGCCAGGACCACAGGAGGGTCTGGGTAGGCCCAGGGACAGGCTTGGAGCTGCCCTGGCCAGGGTACTTGAGGTCCCTGTACCCCCAACACCACAGGCACAGCCCTGGGAGGCTGGATCAATTTTCACTAAATTGGTAGAGTCCCTCTTTCCCTGCTCTCCTGGAGACCCCCCTAAAATCCATGATGTCCTGACAGTGGCAGCAGCCAGCATGGCTGGAAGTGCCCCGCGCCTTGGAGGGGCGCCTGGATTCCTGGAGGGTGGCAGGAGGCGCCGCTCTTGTCCCCACCGGAGGCAGCTCACCTCTCGGGCAGCATGGGCAGGCAGCTCCTTCACCTGGGCCCCTCCCCTCGGGCTCTTGCCTGACCCTGCTCTGGCCAGGCCACATGGCACCTCTGGTCCACTGTCCCTGCCCAGACCACATTTTGCAAGTAGCTTCCCCTTGGAACCTACGCTCCCACGGGTGTCAGCCTCCTGAGTCTCTGGTTCCTCTTCTCACTCCATTCACTCAACCATCCATCCAAAGGTCCTGAGGCCCGCTGGAGGCTCCCCGGCTGGGAGCTCACTGCCCAGAGGGGCTCAGACCTCTCCTGAACTCCCGGGGTGGGCAGACTGGTGAGGCCCCATGGGTGAGAGGTGGGGACAGAAGAGCCCTGAACAGGAGCCCAGGCCAGGGAGGAGAGGTCTGGGGGCTGGGGTGGGGCAGTGGAGGTGCAGCCACCAGTGGATTGGGGGAAGGAGTGGAGCTGGCCGAGGGAGCTTGGGACCCCAGGTCCTGGGCAGAGCAGAACTGGGAGAGAGCTGGTGCTGGAGGACCCCACAGGCCCTGCCCCACCCCCACCCACCTGGCCCAGAGCCTGCAGCAAGAGGGAGGTTGCTGCAGTGGCCAGGCCAGCGGGGCACGATGGTGGGCTAGGAAGAGGGACACACAGGGGTCCTCCCTCCTGTGCCAGAAAGGGGTGACTTTGCCCAGGGTCATGAGCACAAGCAGTAGTGGGCAGTGTCAAAGCCCCGCCCTGCAGTCCCCAGTCAGCGGGGCTCTGACTGCCCACCCACTCTCACCACAACCTGCTGGAGCCAGAGGCCACAGCCAAGGTCTCAGGGATCAAATCCCAATTCATCAGCGGGATGGGAGGGGTGTGGGCAGCCCCGCCCTGGCTGTGGTCTCGGGTGGACCCAGCAAAGCTGCTTCCCACGATCGATCGATCTGTGGACAATGATGAGACCAACAGTCAACCACTTAGGCAGGCAGAGGGCAGGACATAGCCACACAGTGACCTGAGCCTGGCTCCACCTCTGAGGGCTGCCCAGGGCCAATGGGGGCCGCTACCCAGGAGCTTCCCGAAGGGGGCACACCACCCCACCTCTCTGTCCCCTGGTTCTCTCCTTTGTCCCTGCCTTGGTATCTCTGTCTCTTCTTCCTCCCTGGCCTGCCTGCCTGCCCCTGATGTCTCTGGGGCTTCCCTCCCTCTCTGATGGGTGCCCTCCCTTCTTGGTCTCCAATAAGATGACCGTCCCCTCTCTGTGCCCTCCCTTCTCATGGCTGGGAAGCAGTGCCAGGGCTAGCCAGCTGATGAAGGAGCCGGGCAGGCGCTGCAGCCCCTCCCACCCACCACCTGGGGCCAGGATGGAGTTCGCCCACTGGGGGTGGCACCCCTGTCCAGGCTGTGGGGAGGTCACACAGGGGCAAGTGCCCAGCAGGGAAGGGGGCTCAGGGGAGTCTGGACAGTGGGGACCTATTGTTTGCTCTGCCTACTGTCTCTGGACAAGGTCAGAGACCCCTGGGCTTCTGGGCAATGAGCAGTTTGGGGTGAGCAGGGCTGGAGGGGGCCTACTTCCCCACATAGGTGCTTGCTGTGGACAGGCCATCCCCCCACCCCCACCAGAGAGCCCAGCCAGGCAGTTTCTGTCTGATCAATGGCTAGGCACATCCTGAGCCTGGAAAGGATGCTGACCAAGGCCCTGCCCCTCCCATCCCCTCCTCATCAATAGCAGATCATCTGCACACAATGCTGTCTTCAGCCCCCTGGGGAGCCACAGCAGAAATGGCCTGGCCCTGCAGCTACCGCAAGGTGCTGCCTGAGAGAGGGGCCAGTGGCCAGGTGGTGGCCCCTGGCCTTGCCACCCTGCCTGTCTCCCCAGAGGCCCCTGGGACTGACAGGGTGGGCCCTCCAGGGCTGCATGGAACCTTCACTAGGCTTGACCCTATGCGACCAACCCCCCTTGAGGCCTTGTGTGTCAGGCAGAAAGGCCAGGCCAGCTTGCAAGTCCAGCCAGGGGACCTGGGGGAACTGCTGAACAGGACCCTCAGTGAGCAGAGCCCAGAGGGTCATGAAAGCACCACACGGCCCTGCCAGGTCAGGGGACCTGTGGCCTGCCACAGAGAGGTGGGATGGAATTCCTCACGGGCATGTCCACAGGTCCTTCCCTGAGCAGCCCTGGCCGGAAGCTCACCCAGGGACATGGAGGCACAAGAAAGGAGCACAGAGGAGGTTGGATGGCCTGGGTCAAGGCCTGCCAGGATGGCAGGGCAGTCAGGCGTTAGGTACTGTCCTGCTCAGATGGCCCCTCTGTCCCCCAGGTAAGGACGGGCAGGCTGGGTCCTACTCCCTGGTGCAGCTGTTCTTTCCTGCCTGGTGAGGGTTACGGTCAGGGCAGCAGGGATGTGGGGGCGCTGGGGCAGCCTGGTATGGGGAGGAGCAGGGGGTTAGGCAGACAGGGCTGCAACTGGACCACAGGTCACCTGGCCACTGTGGGGAGTGGCTGGAGAGGCAGCAGGGAGGTTCCCTGGACTCTGACACAGCCCAGCAGGTCAGCCTAGCAGGCCCTGGACTGGGCATGGGCTCTTGTCCTAGCACCTGGGGCCTGGCTAAGACTAGGCACTCACCTCCTGGCTGGTCAGGGCAGTTGGTCGGGTTGACTGGGGGCCTGGGGCCCTCCCTCCCGCTGCACCTTCTGTCTTGGAGGAAGGCTATGGGGCTGCCCCCTGCTGCTCCCCACCCAGGCCCAGTGGCTTGGCCTGGGGACTGGGACATCTCTGTTCTTGAACCAGCATTTAAGAATATTCCTAAAAAGGAGAATCCGGCAAGAATCCCAGAGCCTGGCTGTCTTTCTAACTGGGGATCGGCAGCCTGGTACACCTCCGAAGGGCCCCTGGGTCGGTGGGTGGCAAGTGCACTGCCCTCTGAGCCCCTCCAGGCTGCAGTCAGCCTTCCCTCTGCCCTGCTGGGCAGTGACCCCCAGGTCAGCAGCCCATCACCCAGGCAGGAAGCCCAGGGACACAGAGGCTCCAGGAGGGAGGACCAGCTCCTTCAGTTCAGCTCCCCGTCCCCCTGTCCCCCCAGCCTGTCCCCCATCCTCTCCTGTGGTGCGGCCAGGCAGGGCAGGGAGGCAGGCTAACTGCACCGTGCTGAGTTGGGTCAACACGGACGCCCTTCCGAAGGCAGACTCCCCTGTTCACCAGCAGGCTTCTGCCCACTGCGGCTGGGGTGCCCAGCCCTGCTCCACGGCTGCCTCCAGACACCTCCTCTGCCTCCTCCTTCAGGCTCCTGAGGCAGCCCCTGCCATTCTTCCTGAAGGACAATAGCCAAGGGGTCTCAACTGCTGGACCACCCCCAGGATCCTGCCAGCGCTGCCTCCCCAACCCCTCCATCCTGGTCAGACGCCAGCCCCAGGAGGCAAAGCCTGGGGCACCCACAGCCAGGCTGCCTCCTGCCCCGACACCAAAGGTGTTTCAAAATCATACTCAACATGGAAGTGACCTCTTCAGCCAAACTCACTGTCCACCTCCAGAGCTCCCCCAAATTCCCAAGGGGAACCCACGCACCCACGAGCACTAGCTCCCAGCCCGTGCCCGTTTGCCTGTCAGCACAGGGCCCCACCAGGGAGCTGGTCAGTGGGCAGCTTTGGTCCTTCTGCGGTCAGCTCCCCATCCCCCAGGCTCACCCACGCCTGAGGCTGACAGGAGGCCTGGCCAGGCAGGCCAGGAGCCTCACCCAGGAAGGGCTGGCAAGCCAGAGCGACCCCAGGAGTGTTTGAGGCAGGATGTTCCGGGAGGGGGCACTGGGGAGAGGCCAACAGCACACTGACCTCTTCAGGCTCCATGTGGACCACACTCAGAGGTGGGGATGAGGTACGTAGAGCTGTACCTGAGCCCTCCATCGGCTAGTGCCGAGCTCAGCACCCACCCTGTGCAGTTGGAAGGAGGAGGGCGGGGGCCGCCGGAGCCCACCCTGACCTCACTCCCCTAGCCGCTTCCCTCCCAGCCAGGGCTTCCGAACCAGCAAAAGAACTTAGGGCTGGTGAACACAGCCTTGTCCTGCGGGTCCCCACATTCTTGTGCTGACCCCTCTGGGCTGGCTGGAAGTGCCCTGCCCTCAGGGGCTGTGCTGGGAGGCAGGGACAGATTGGAAGTGCCCCCAGCATCCCACCCCATCTGTCATAGGTCCATTAGGTCCTGACAGCTGCTTCCCGTCTGTCCAGTTAGGGGCGGGGCTGAGGCTTCCGGGTGCCCATCAATCAAAGGCCCTGCACCGTGGTTTAGGCGGGGGCTGGGGCCTCTGAGGAAGGACATCATGAAAGCAGCCAGGATGCTGGAGCACGTGGAGGGGAGGTGGCTCCCCATACGAAGAACAGAGTTGTGCAGTCTCCAGTGCCCCCAAGGTCACCTTGGTGGACATCCAAAACCAGGGCACCTGCCAGCACCACAGGGAGCCAGGTCCCCCACCCCTCACAGCAATAACTCTGGGCCTCAGTTTGCCCAGTACCTGAGCCATGGGTGCCTGGGAGGCTAACCGGACCCCACGCCACCCTGGCAGAGTTCAGCCACTGGCCTCCTGGGGCTGATTACTGATGGCCCTAGGCTGGGAACAGAGAGGGCCAGTGGCTCTTCTGGCCTCCTCCACTGGCCACCCAGTCCCCTGCCCCACTGCCATCCTGGGGCTGCAGGCAGGCCCAGGGGCAGGAGAGGCCTGCCAGGCACTACGCGCTCCTGGCCGGGCCTGGCCAGGCCTGCCCGGCAGGCGCTAGTTATTTATACAACAGGCTGTTTATTTATAGGGCCTGAAGGGAGGTGCACTTCAGCCTGGGCCCCAGACACCCACAGCCCCACCGCAGGGGCAAAGGGCCCAGTCTCTTGGGAAGCAGCTTTCAAGTGCCCCCAGCCTCCTCCCCTCGTAGGGACACGGAGGCCACCAGGGAGGATCAGCCCCTGCCCAGGCCTGCCTCCAGGCCCCATTGGACCACCCTCAGAGGTGGGGTGAGGAACGTAGAGCTGGGGACTGGCCTTCCGGCTGCAGGCTCCAGGCTTGGGAGGCTGAGGTGGGCCAGGGCAGTCTTCTCGTGGTCCCTCCCAGGCAGTGCCCAGGACCCCTGGGCTGAAATGGCGTTGACGCGTCCTGGAGTCTGAAGGTGGCAGAGCCTCCGGCGCTCCTGTGCTCCTGTGCGCTGGATCCGGCTACCCTCCCAGGGCGGGGGCAAACACCTACCCTGGAACCCAGCAAGGGGACAGAGGGAGGAGCCCTCCTCATGGGGGGGCAGACCCTGGGTGCAGGAGAGGCCTGCCGGGCACCACAGGAGAGGCCAACCCACCTGCCCACCCCAAGGCTCTGGCTCCGTATTTCAACTGCCCACTTGCCCTGTACCCCGCCCCTGCAGTCAGATTAATGTGGGAAGGACAATGTTTGTATTAACCATTCATTTATTGACGTCTGCTTGCTGGGTCAATGGCCAAATTTATTTTCTCACAAGATGGGCCTTATCGAGCCACAGTCTCCTCCCTCCCGCCAGCCCAGGGTGGACAGACACTGTCAATACACAGACCGCTGACCTTGGGCCTGCCAGTCTCTGCTGTGGGCTGGGGAGGCAGGAAGGGGAGCAGGAAGCAGGGGTCAGCGCTGCACCCACCACGGCTGGGACACCCCAGGAAGCCACACCCACACTCACGGCTCATGACGCATTGCACAGGCCAGGGTCTGACCCAGGCAGGGGAGGCCAGAGGACCCAGAAGATGGGGCCCAGGGACAGTGTCCACACCCTCACTGGTACTTGCTGAGGCCAGTCCAGCTGCCAGTCTGCTGGGGGAGGCAGTCACCCCAAGTCCCCATGAATCAGCGTGGCTACAGAAGGCTAGTGTCCCCATGGAACTGCAGGTCACTGGGGCACCTAGGACAAGGAGCACAGGGAGCCGGCTTCCCTCTCCCTGGCCACCTGACTGTGACAGCTGGGCAGGGAGGAGCTGTGATGGCATGGACACAGGTCTGGGACACCTGCAGAGCAGGCTGGGCCCCCAGCCAGGCTGAGGGGGGGAAGGGGACAAGGACGGGAGAGCAGCCATCCTCAGGACTGAAGGGTGAGCTTCCACAGAGCCAGGGACTCCCCAGGCCCCGCCTGCGCTCCCTGTCAGGGGAAGTCCTACTGCCTTCAGCACACCCCACAGCCCTGCTCCGGGAACTGGACCCCGGGACCCAGACAGCCTGGGAGATGCCCCAGAGGAGCACTCAGGCCTGCCAGGCCCAGGAGGGGACAGCGGGGTTTGGCCAGGTGACCCTAGGCTGGTTCACAGGGTTTCCCAGCCCATCCGACCCTTGTTCACTCACCATTCATCTGGGGTGACGCGGCTGGGTGGGTGGATCTGGCCACAAAGCAGAGGGGGGCTGACAGGTGTGGCAGAGAGTGTTTTGGCCCCGGGACCTGCGCGCTCCAAGGCCCTGAGGCAGGGCAGGGCAGGCCGCAGGTGTTTTGCTGGGGCTGGAGAAGGGGTGCACTCTGGTGTCTTCCAAAGGAGGGTGTGAGGGGAGAGGACTGGGGAGGAGGAGCCGCCTGAGGGGGCGGAGAGCGGCCTTCCTCAGTCTCTGGCCCTCTGGGCTGTGTTGTGCTCACCCTGCGGCCGCCAGACGGCGCTCGGAGCCCAGGCAGGCAACAAGACCCTGGGGGAGGCGAGGATTGGTCCATGGGCTCATTTGTCGGTGGGCAGGGCAGTCGATGAACCTGGGGCAGCCGCGTGCTGATTAAGAGGCCACACTTGAGGTGGACCTTCCTGCAAGCCGTGATGAGCAATTGATCAGCTCATCAGGGGAGAAGGGAGGGGTGGGAGACGGTGGGACAGGGAGGGAGAGCGGGTGGGGGCAGAGCAGCCAGGGAGGGTGGGAGGGGAGGCGAAGGAGGCCCACATCCGGGCCCACCCACCCTGGCTCTTACTCATGCCTCTGTCCCCACCTGTGGCTTAGGGACTGGTGGATCCCAGCTCCTCAGATTCCCTTTCCTCTCTGTCCCTTCCAACAGGGACGGGGCCGCCCAGGTTCCCAAGTCTGTGTGTGAGAGAGACTGGGGATCGACCCAGGGTGCTCTACCACTGAGCTGCATCCCTGGCCATTTTTATTTTTTAGTTTGAAAGGGGTCACTCAGTTGCCCAGGGGGGCCTTGAACTTTGCCCTCCCCCTCAGCCCGGGGTTACAGTGTGCACCACTGCACCTGGTCCTGGGCCTTTTCCTGTTTCCTTCTACGCACATAACTAATAGGTTTTATTTTTTGAGCATTTTTGGATTTACAGAAAGGTGAGTGGACGCTCCCGTGCTTAGTCTATTACTATAGCTTGCGTGCGGGTGTCTGTCTGGTGTGACCGATGACCCCGTGGTGACGCACTGTGATCAGAGTCAGTCCACGCGGGCTCTCTCCGTGTGGCAGGAGATGGGGAAGCGGATGCCCCCCCCCCCCGCCGTGCAGTACGTCCATGCCTGTCCGTGTGGCCTCCACTGCCCGTCCACTCCTCAGCCCCCCAGCCAGCCCTTCTCTTCCTATCTTCGTGGCCCTCCATCTGCAGAGGTCCAGGTGGAACCGAGGCCAGGCAGCCTTCTCAGACGGGCTTCTCTCCTGGGCACTGGGCCCTTAAGATGCTCCCCTGTCTTTTCAGGGCCTTGTAATTCACTTCTCTTGGTGCCGAGTGGTATTCTGTCAATATTCGACCTGGCCTGTCACTTGTCACCTGCTCAAGGCACTTTGGCCATGACAGTCGCAGCTGTTGGGACACTGCTGGCTTTCATGGAGACCTGAGTTTCAGCTCCTGGTTCAACTCCGAGGAGCGCACCGCTGGAGCCTCGGGAGGACTGCTTTGTTCTGCGGTCTGAGGGCTGCTTCCCAAGAGGCCGGTGGGTCTGAGGGGGACCCACGCTTCCTACAGTCTGCGGATGGGTGTTCTCTCCACCGCTGCTCTTCAGACATCTGCTGCTGGCTCCCCTGCAGAGCAGGGCACTCCACTGCTCCCCCACCTGGTGGCAGCCTGGGTCCCATCGCTGGCTGTGGTACAGCCCCAGGTCAGGCAGCTCGCTCTGGCCACACAGACGCTGGACCCTGCAGTTGACCCTGTCCTGCAGTCAGGTCATCTCTGTCTCTCCACACAACCTGGCCTGTGTCCTGGCCTGCATGTGGCCTGACTGCCACAGTGTCAGTGTGTGACTTCTGGGCCTTCTCCCTTGAGGGCCCACCACCTGGGAAGACGTGGTCACTTCCGGTGGCTGTTCCCTGAGCAGCTCCAGGACCAGTGTCTTCTTCCTTCTCGGTTCCAATCCCATTTCTGGGCACGCTGCCCTCTCGCTCCTGCAGAGTGAGCCGAGGCAGGCAGCCTGCAGGCCTGGCAGCCGTAGAGTGCCCTGTGCTATGATCCACGGCCGACGCTGCCCTGCACAAAGCTGGCTGTCAGGGGCTGTGCCTCACCTCTCCCTCACATCAGGTCTCTTCTCTGATCCCCTTTTTGTATACCACCTGCCCCTGTCCTGCCAGAAGCTTCTAGGGTCTTCTCTGTCTTCAGGGTTGTAAAATGTCATGGTGACCTAGGTCTCCTTCCCTGTGTCCTTTGCACTCACAGGAGGAGCCCCGCTGCAGCCACTGGCAGGGACTTGGTGTGAAGGGGGACAGCTGCAGGCTCCTGGGACCCACCCAAGGAAGTCCCCACCTCTCCATATAGAAGGGGGGTCCCTCTGCAGGGTCCCGATCCCCATGCTGCCCCCACCATGCCCCAGGCTGAAGCTACCTTATGGGGAATCCAACAGACTGTCCAGAGGTGCTGGGCAATGTATCCTGGACAGCAGGGGAGAGGCATGTGGGAGGTCTTGGGGTGCACCTCTGGGTTAAGATGAAGTCCCAACCTCAGGTGTATTAGTCATGGCCTAGCAGAGTGGCCTGGAGCCCAATCCTGCCACTCCAGGTGTCTCTGGCGGACCAGGGAGGGCTGGCCAGCTGGGGATGCCTCTAGAGTCTCCCAGGGACCCCAGCACGGTGGGGCAGAAGCCATGGTGGAGTGTGCTGGGCAGAGACAGCCAGAGGGCGGCACCGCACAGTCACGCATCAGTGCTCTGCCTTTCCTGCACCGACTAGCCCACCTGGTTCCTCTGCCTGCCTGGGTCCCAGCAGGGCTTGCCAGGTGCCACCTCCCCCAAGGAGCCCAGCCTCTCTGCCACCTTCCTGAGGCCCTGGTGATCCAGCCACATGTCAGCCTGGCCCCAGGCAGCTTTCCCCAAACCCTATGAGTCATCAGGCACCCTCTGCAGGTCCCTGATTCTGGGCTGCTCCCTGCCCCGCACCCTACCTCCTGCAGCCCCCTTCTTGGGAATCACCCAGCAATGATGGGTGCCACACTGCCTTCCCTAGGGAGACCTCTGCTCCTTTCCTCCCCCTCCCGCCCCTGCTCCCTGAATGTCAAGTGTCAGCTGGGAACAGGTAGCAGCGCTGCTGTGTATTTGTAAAAATGCTGACCCTCAGGCCTGCCTCGGGCCTTGGAATGCCCAGGGTGGGGCTGGGAACATGCCCTTCGATGGCTCTGGGTGCCCAGGGTCTGAACTCCTGTCCTTGGAGGGATCCCCCTAGGATCTCCCAGAACCAGAGCCTTGGGAGGGGCAGCCACGGGTAGCTGAGGAGTCCGCTGCCTGGCCTCCCCTGCCACACTGGTGCCACTTCCTGGACTGCGTCCCTTCCCTTCCTCAATAAAACGTCAGCAGATTGGACTGGGAGGCACTTGAGCTGGACTCTGTTGCTTTGAGGACGCACACTGAGCACTGGCTGGGCTAAATTCTTTGCTTTAATAGTGTGCAGGCCACAGTCATTTTAGAAGGCTGTGCCTCAGAGCAGGAGCCCCCTCAGGCACCCGCCCCACTGCATCCAGTCCTGCACAAGTGTCTCCTGCAATTCCTGGCTGGGCTTCCTCCGCCTCAGGCCTAGGGTGCTGCAGATTGGCTCCCAGAGGCTGGAGTCCTGTCACAGACAGCCCTACCCCCCACTAGCGGCAGGATTCCAGGGTCTGCAGGGGACCTGCCTGAGGATCCAGGCCTCCAGGGGCTCTGCAACCTGACCAGAGGCCTTGCCTCTGCAGCCTGGCTTCAGTGGCCCAGTGACCACCCCCCAGCAGCCTCCACCCCAGCAACCCTACCACTGCCAAGCCCTCTGCCAAGGCCTGGAGAGATGCATGGCCCTAGGGTCTCTGCCACCTCCAACCATCACCTCTGCCCCCACCCAGCATAGGACAGTGGGAATGTGGCTCAGGCCACCCCACTGCAGTGAGGAGGGAGGGGACCCCTGGTCTGCCTGGCCCACTTCAGGGCCGTGTGGGAACAGCTCTGCACAGGGCCTCCCTCTGGCCTCTGCTCCTCAGAGGCTGCCCGCCTCACCCAGGGGCAGCCTACTATGCCTTCCTGCCCAGAAGGCAGGGGCTTCAGGGACCCTGCCCAAGGTCTGCTCTAAGCCCAGGACCTGCAGGGACTCTGGTCACCAGCACGTCCCCCTGGTGTCCGACCCTCAGGCCAGGCTTCTTTTCCTACTGGGGCCTCATGAAGGCTCTGAGACTCAGGGCAATCGCCCCTTCAGGCCAAGAGTCACCATCCTGGGAACTAAGCCACTGTCCTGGGGCCCCCAGCCTCACCTGCTCTTCCCTCCCTCCCGCTGTCCCCCTCTGGCTGCCTAAGCTTTCTGTAACCCCCCTGGCCTCCAACCTGGTCTGGAACAAGCTAAGATGAACCTTGGGGGGCCACACATTCAGGACCTGAAGGGGACACAGGCACCAGCCCTGACCCAGTCCTAGGCTGGGCCTGGCCCTGAATGAGGGGTCTCACAGGGCTGTGGGTTCTACTGAGTGTCCCATTGATCCTTTCCAGGGACCCTCTGGGCAGGGACTGCAGCCGAGCCACACCTGGCCTTAGGAAGCTTCTGCCTGGACTGTGTGGAGCTGCCTCCACCTGACTCTGGGGACCTGCTTGGGCATCCCTGCCTTCCCTGCCCAGTGCCCTTCCGGCTGGGTGCTCAGCACCAGGGACTCTGGCCAGCCCTCAGAGCAAGGGCTACTGCCCAGTTCTGTCGAGGAATGGAGAGTGGTGTCTGAGTTGGTCAGCGGCAGCAGGGGCAGGGCCTTGTTCTCCAGCTCTCCTTCAGCCCCGGCTCTGCTTTGCTTCTGGGCTCTCAGGACGCCTCTCTTGTGTCCTACAAGAACTCGAATCCTTTCGCCACCCCACCCCAGGGATGGCCAGCTTACCTGGGCCCCATGGGACAGCTCCGGACGGGCGGGAGGGGTCAGCGGGAGCAGGGGACCGGTGCAGCCCAGGGGCTGGACCCTGCCCACTCCGCCCTGGAGGCGCTCCCCGCAGGAGCGGACTCGCGCACGCGCACCAGCGCCGGCCAAAGCCGCGCCGCTGAGAGCAGACGGCTGCGCGCGCCGCGGTTCCCACCTCTCCCCACCCGCCCGCGTAGGGACAGCCGCAGGCACCGGCGGTGGCAGCTCAGCGTGTCACCTCCCCTGTCACCCGCGCGGTGCAGCGGTCACACTACCTCTCCAGATGCGCAGAACTCAGAGCTCCCCGCACTTCCCTGGAGCGGCGCCATCTGACGCCCCCCACCTCCCGCGCCCCTACCCCATGCCCGCTGCCATCTGGCGGCAATGGAGTGGCGCCAGGCCACGGGCTCAAGGCCAGGCAGGCGCACCCATCCCCTCCCCGGACACCATGTCCCCCAGTCTAGGGGGCCTGCCACTTCAAGGTGTGGCTTCTGGGCGGGGAATGCAGGTTGGGGGGTGGGGCGGGAACCAGCTGGACCTCCACTGGATCCTTTCAAGACCCTGGTCGGACCTTCTCAAATTGCTAAGATAGGGTTCAAGACCAGCCTGCCCTGCCCCACGCGTGGCCTGGTGGGGACCCCAAGCCCACTCACTGAGCTTCAGCTCCCCACGAGCCCTCACTAAGCACCTCAACTTGGGGGCCAAACCTCCCCAAACCTCTGGAGCCCCCTCAGTCGCCCTTCTTGACACAGAGCCAAGAGGAAGTGAAGGGGACTCTCCGTGGGGCACATTCTCCTAAGGCCCCACCCTGGGTTCCCCAGGTTCCTCTCTGCTGCCTGGGGCTCCTGCTGTGGGGGGGTCCCTGTCCCCTGCTCATCCCAGGGCAGGCTGACACCACCACCTGCTCCACAGAGGAGGAGTCAGCCCCAAGGGAGCCTGGAAGTCATGGAGGCGCTGGAGGGCTGGACAGAAGTGGAGGGAGGTCTGTCAAGGCCGGCCACCTCAGGCACCTCATCTCCTCCAGCCCTCCTTCTCCCCGCCCGCACCACCCTCCACACTCAGCCCCTCCTGCCTCCCCAGGGGCCTACGACGGAGGGGCTGCTCAGAGGAGAAGGCGGCCCAGGGTGTCCTGGCCACAGCACCTGCCACTGTGTCCAGGCCACCCCCAAACTGTGGCTACTGGGAGTGGGGAGGGAACCTACAGTCCAGAGGGTCCCAGAAGGTCAAAGGTGGGCTGGACCCTGTGAGGGGTGAGAGCCATGGACAGAGCCATGGACATCCACCATCTCGGGAAGGAGTGAGGCCTCCATCACTGGACCAGGCCCATCTAGCAGGCCACCGAGGGGAGGGCAGGGCAGGGACTCAGGATGCGTGTGGCAGGAGAGGTGGAGACCACGTAGCCAGCACAGGGATGGGTGACTGGACAGATGGTCAGACAGCAGAGAGGATAGGAGCGGAAGGCCAGGACCAGAATGACACAGAAGCTGAAAGACCAGGGCTGGGACGAGGATAAGGCCATAGGGTGGAGACCAGGCCAGTGGATTCAGGGCAAGGGGCCCCCAGTGGCTGGCAGGGTTTGAGTTTGGTGCTGGGGCCATTTTGGGGGCTGCAGAGCTGGCCAGGCAGGGGGTGCTCAGTGCAAGATTGCCCTTCACCCTCCTCCAGTCTCCATAAAGCCACTAATTAGCATCCTGACCACTCAATTAATTAGGCAGCACGTGCTTAATTATGATGGGGTGGGGGCAGCGCCATCAGCCCCCACGCCAGGAGCTGGGGTTTATGGACCAGAACAGAATTACTACGAGGCCAGCTCCCACCCACGACTGGCGGGGCACAGCGGGTGCAGGCGGGCCCTCAGCCCCAGGAGCGGGGGCTCCTGCACCGCCCACTGGAACCAGAGGTCTCCAGGGCAGGCTGTGGCCTCTGGAGTGGAGCCACACCCTGCCATGTCTTCTCCCTGCAGCCCCTGAACTAGGCCCACAAGGCCACCAGCAATGCTCTTCTCCTGCCAGGTCAGGAACCTGTGGGCCACCCTGTGTGATGTGTCACATGTCCTTCTAGACCGGCAGCCACAGTGGTGGGCCAGCCCAGCCTCAGGACAGCTCAGCAGGGGGCTCACTGCCCTGTGCCCACCAAGTTCACTTGATGTCTCTTAGGAGTTCAGGAGGTCACGTCATTTCTTAACTGGATCCCAAACTAGCAGCGCTGCTCTGGAGCAGGCGCCCCAGGGGGCACCCAGGGGTGATCAGGTGGCAGTGGGGTGAGTGCTGTGGTCTGGATTTCGTTCGAGTGTGTCCCCCAGGTTCACGTGCGAAGCCTGGTCCCCAGTGCGGTGCGGTGACATTGAGATGGAACCTTTAGGAGGGAGCTGGTGGGAGGGCCACAGTGTTGGAAGTGCCACCACTGACGGGGCTCGCTGAGTGCTGGCGGGAGGGGGCTCAGTGCTCTGGTGGCATGGGTCCAGGGTCGTTCCCCCTCGTGAGTCAGGCCAAGGAGGGGAGGACTCAGGTTGGATTTAAACAGCACTGAATCTCAAAGTTCTTAATTCATTGTGGTAAATTTTCTTCATAACCTATGTCTTCATTAGATGTACGTCCTTGGAGCCGCACTCCCAACCCTGAAGACTCTAAATGCTTAATTTATTTTGTTTCAAACTATATTTCCACCCATGTTGCTAGTATGTGGGTCCATGGAGTCACTCGGAATGCAATGACACAAGTCTCTCTGGGGATCTGCAAGCCATACAATTTTTTTTTTTTTTTTTTTGTACCAGGGATTGAACCCAGTGGTGCTTTTATTTTTTATTTTTAGACAGGGTTTCTCTAAGTTGCCTAAGGCCTGGCTAAGTTGCTGACTCTGGCCTTATGATTCTCCTGCCTCAGCCTCCTGAGCTGCTGGGATCACAGACATGCACCACTGAGCCCAGGGGAACGATGCAGTTTTAATGCTGGAAGTCCCAGTGGCTTTTTATATGACAGTCACCCACATATTCATTAAATGTGTAGAATTACTACAAGTGTTGAAAATAAACCTCAAAATAAATTAGAAGAATCCTTGCATATTAGAAAAGAGTGATAGGGATTGAAAAAAATGCCATGGTTATTAAGGGATTAAGGTGGTTCCATGGGACCCCCTGATTAGTTCTTTTGAGAGGCTGCACTAAAGAGCAAGACCAGCCCTTCCCTGCTCTGTTTGGCCTCCATCATGCCATGTGATATCTGCCTCCTGCATGCATTCCCTTCATAACTTCTGACATGATGTGGTGCAGCTAAGGGGCCCTTCAGACTAACGTGGCGATGGTGGTGGTGCTGGTGCTGATGATGTGATGGTCCTGGCAGTGATGGTGGTGCTGATGGTGGCAGTGATGATGATGGTGGTGAGGGTGGTGGTGGTGATGATGATGGTCCTGGTGGTACTGATGGTGATGGTCCTGGCAGTGATGGTGGTAATGATGGTGGTGATGGTGGTGATGGTGGTGCTGGTGCTGATGGTGGCAGTGATGATGGTGGTGGTGATGATGGTGGTGGTGATGGTGATGGTGGTGATGGTGATGGTGATGATGGTGGTGGTGATGATGGTGGTGGTGATGGTGGTGGTGATGATGATGATGGTGATGATGGTGATGATGCTGATGGTGATGGTGGTGATGGTCCTGGTGGTACTGATGGTGATGGTCCTGGCAGTGATGGTGGTAATGATGGTGGTGATGGTGGTGATGGTGGTGATGATGGTGATGGTGGTGGTGCTGGTGCTGATGGTGGTGATGGTGGTGATGATGGTGGTGAGGATGGTGGTGATGATGATGATGGTGATGATGGTGATGATGCTGATGGTGATGGTGGTGATGGTCCTGGTGGTGCTGATGGTGATGGTCCTGGCAGTGATGGTGGTAGTGATGGTGGTGCTGGTGCTAATGGTGGTGATGGTGGTGATAGTGGTGATGATGGTGATGGTGATGATGATGGTGGTGAGGGTGGTGGTGATGGTGGTGGTGATAGTGATGGAGGTGGTTATAGTGATGGTGGTGGCAGAGGCAGTGGAGGTGATGGAGATGATAGAGGCCAGGGGTTCTTGGGGCTGAGGGCGGTGCAGTCCACTCTGCCCTGCAGGGCCCTGCCTGGGGCATCCTCACAGGCTTTGGCAGCCTCTTTCCAGAACACAGCCTGGGACTGAGAAGGTCACTATATTTGTCTGGCAAAATCAGGGCAGGGTTGTGGGCTTAAGAGCTCCCAGAGGCCTGGGAGGATATTCGGGGTCTGGGAGTCCTGACCAGAAGTTCAGTGAGTTCTGGGGCTTCTGTGTCTCCTGAGACCTGGCCTGACCTCACCCTCTGACCAGGGACCCTCAGGGCAGGGTTCTGGCGACCTCCCACCTCTGCCAGGGTTGGTGTGTCCAGGCACATGGGAGGGCCCAAACACAGCTGACTTGCAGGAACCAGTCTGGGTGGATGTGGAGCAACTGCCCACAAAGGAGGCCCAAGGAGAAGGTCCCTCTGTTGTCCACCCTGCACAACCTGCTGGGCCGGAAGCCTCTGCATTCATTCCCTATTCATTGAACAGGTCTGCAGGGGCCACAGCCAGGCCCAAGCAGGGACATGCCTTAGCAAACCAGGCCAACCAGGGCCTGCATGGCAGAGCCACAGGACCCCGGAGCCACCCACAATGGGGCCTCAGGGCCCCTGGGGAATTTTGGTGAGCAAGCTGGACTCAGATGGGATCCGAGAGTGGCCCCCAGGAGGAAGGTCCTGCCCTGTTCCAGGCTATACAGCCCCTCCCTGGCTCTGGAGGGGGGCCCCATTAGGTCAGGGAAACTGGTGGCCTACAGCCCCTGCAAAGTCAAGGGGCCCTGAGCTGGGGACTGGTGGCAGTCCGAGGGCACAGCTACCTAGGCCTGGAGGGCAGAGGGCTGTGTCCCTCCTCGTCCATGGTGGATGCTCAGAGTCAGATGCAATTACTCACTCAGTGTATCATAATTACTGCAAATAGCCCATTAAAGAGGAATCATCATCAGTATGATATTAGCAGACAGCGGGGGAAATGAAGAAAGAAAAGTGCTTATTCTCCCATTGTCCCCTTAATGGGGACCAGGGATGGGAGGCAGGGGCAGCTCCTGTTGGTTGACCTAGCCCTCTGCCACTGCCTGGAGCCAGGAGAGGTCCGGCAGCAGGGGGGCAGGTGCTGGTCCTGCCTCAGCCCCCTCTCCAGCGGCCCCAGGAAGTCTCCCATTCCCTTTCTTGCCCCTCCCCAGCCTCTTGGCCCTGGGGTAGCCCTGGCCTGGGCTCCCAGAGGACCCCCCAGAGGGCCTGCAGGTCCCAGGAACCTGGGAGCCGGCCAGAGTCTCCCAACAAAACCGACAGAAATGTCAGGGAGGTGCGGTCTGTGGGGAAAGTCGTGGGGCCCAGGGGTCAGTGTCCCCAGGGCCAGGGGCAGAGCCCCAAGGCTCAGCTGGGGGCCTGGCTGGTGACCTGTGGTACAACTACCTGATTCCTCCGGTGGCCTCTCCCAGCCACAGAGGACCCTGGAGAAACAACCTGGGCCAGGCTCACCTGGAGGATCAGTGACAGTCCCAAACAGCACAGCCCTCCTCCTGTGAAAAGGCGCCCAGCAGGCAGGAGGGTGAGGAGCCCCCCTGAGAGACCTCCTGGCCACAGGGAGAACTGGACCCCGACTGCTGCCCTGTGCCCTGTGGGAAGCTGGCCCCACCTGGGGCTGGGGTGCAGTGTCTGCCCGGGACCCACACAGGAAGCTGAGCACCAGCAGGAGTGACGAAGGGCCCACCATGAGGAGAGCAGAGGAGGACAGCGCCACAGCCAGCCCTGTGGGGCCAGCACTGTGGACACTGTGGACATCGGAACAGAGCCAGCTGATTGAATCCTAAGGACACATCCAAGAGGTGAGGGCCACTGTCACAAGAGCTGAGTTGCAGCAAGGCCACAGGACCCCCCAACCAGAGTCATCAAGGACTGACTGGCCAGGGTTTGGGACATGCTGGCTGGCCCAGAGGGCACACGGATCTCAGTGGCAAAAATGAAACAAGCAAGATACAGAAAGAGACAGAGAGAAGGAGAGACAGGGACAGAGATGGGGGAGACGCCAGAGGAGAGACAGAGATGAGAGAGACAGAGACAGAAAGAGGGAGAGGCGGAGACAGAGACAACCAGAGAGGGAGAGATTCCAGTCAGAGAACCAGAGACGCTCGGTGAGGAAATGTGCCAGCCAGCCAGCCAGAGGACAGAACGAGTAACCGAAACAGGAGAGAAGAGTCAGGAAACATAAGGTGACCAGGGACAGCTTCTGAGAGGAGTGGGAAAAAGAGGGAAGGAAAGGGGGGTGGACTGGGGCAAGGGCGGGGCAGGAGAGCCAGCGCCGCAGGGGCTCCGGGAGACCCAGCAGGGCATCCTGGAGCCTCAGGCCACCTGTGCCAAGGGGTGTCCCAAAAAAGTCTCCAGAGAGAAAAAATGGTCCAAAGATCAGCAGCAAGAACGAACTCAGGAGCCAACGACGCGGCCCTGGAGGGAGCCGGCTCCTGACACAGTTCCACCCCAGCACCGCCGTCCGCTGTCCGCCAGCACCAAGGCCATCTCAGACCTGCCTGGGTCCTGCCCTCAGGAAGCAGGCAAAGAGCCCCCAGGAGAGGGGTGGCCGGGGGTGAGGCAGGAAGGAGGCCTGGCAGCTGCATGAGTGCTGTCCAGGAGTGGCTGGTGCCTGCCACAAGGTGCCCAGAGAAAATGGGCTCTACAGGCCACCCGACGGAGATTCTGTGGGAACCACCACGTCCACAGAGATTCCCAGAACCAGGAGAGCACTCGGGAAGAATCTGCGCAGACACACAGCAGACCTGATGAAGGAAAGCCGGGAGGCACTCATCAACTCCAGGAGAGCTGGATCCCAATAGATCACTGTTTAGAGGCAGAAACAATACCTATATAGTGTCATAAAGGAAACTTGGGGTATTTTTTAACTAAAAATACTGAAAGAATATACGAAGGATATGGGGAGGGGACAGTGAAAGTGTGACAGACTGAAGTCTTGGAATACCGTCCACCCATCAATCAGTACCTGTGTCTGAACTCAGTACGGCTCGGAGCAGCAATAGAAGCCTCTTCTTTGACTTGGACATGAATACTCAAACACACGAGTGTCGAGCCGCTTCCTGGGATGGAGGAACGAAGGCAGGGGCAGGAGACTGCGGGGGGGGGGGGGGGGGGGGTTCTTTTCTTTCTTTCTTTTCTTTTTTCTTTTTGGTACCACGGATTGAACCCAGAGGCTCTTTACCCGGAGCCATGTCCTCCAACCTTTTTCAGTTGTCAATGGGCCTTTATTTATGTATTTTGATGTGGTGCTGAGAGTGGAACCCAGGGCTTCACACAGGCTGGGCAAGTGCTCCACCCCGAGCCCCAGCCCCAGCCCCTCCCTATGCCTTTTTGTGTTTTTATTTTGAGAAAGGCCTCACCCAGTTGCTTAGGGTCTCACTTATTTGCTGAGGCTGGCCTTGAACTTGTAATCCTTCTGCCTCAACATCTGCAGTGGCTGGGGTTGTGGGTATGCCCCATCATGACTGGGTTGTGATTAACTCTCATCATATCTGAGTTTTTTAAGAAAACAGATGTGTATGTGACACTTTGAAAAAGTAAAATTAGATGTGGCTGCCGCACATTAATAAAATGACATTCCAAAAGGCCACAGAAGGGCCAGATGCTGCCCACTGCAAGGGGCTCAGCTGCCTTGGAGGCCCTAGAGACCCCTGGGGCTCAGGCCTGGTCTAGGACCTCTGGCAAACATGGAGTAGAGAACGGGCCAGTAGAAGGGTCACTGGAGAATTTTTTTAAATATTTATTCTCTAGTTCTCGGCGGACACAACATCTTTGTCTGTATGTGGTGCTGAGGATCGAACCCGGGCCACAGGCATGCCAGGTGAGCGTGCTACCACTTGAGCCACATCCGCAGCCCCATAGAAGGGTCACTGGAACCTGCAGAGCAGCTACGGGTATGGCAGGTCCCTGCCTGGGGCCAACCCTGGGGGCAGCAGGTGGAACTTGGATTTCAGCCCTGGGGAGGGTAAGGGGGGCACAAAGGGAACCCACTCAGGGAGCAGCCTGGGTGACCCTCAGCAGGAAGTGGAGCTGAGGGCAGGGACAGGAGAGGGGGTCTCAGGACCACCTGAGTAACCCCGACTCGCCTGGGTAATGGGAAGCCAGAGAGGGTGTAGAGGAGACCAGCGGGCCAGCCATGACCAGGACACCTGAGGCTGCTGTATGGAGAAGCGGAGTAGCCGGGCTTCCCCACCCCAGGGCCGCTGGCCTCTCGGTCCTTCCCTTGTCTGGAAGTTTATGGAGAACCTCTTGGGGCCAGAATCATGGCAGAGTCCAGGAGCCAGCAGTGTGCACGCAGCCCCACTTGCTGCAGGGGGCAGCTTGTGGTCAGGACAGGGCTAGCTGGGGCAGATGGAGAGGGGAGGAGATCCAAGACAGAAGCCCCAGGGGGCGCAGGGCCCAGCCTGGGGGTGGTGTGGAGGAGGCCACGGAGGGACCAGGGGCCGAGCGCGGCGGCCTGACCTGGCCCTCACCCCACTCTGGGGCACCCCTGGCTTCCCACCTGCCCTCTGGTGGTCTCTTCTTCGTTGCCTTAACAAAACCTCCCGGCTGACCGCTGGGTCCCAATCTTGACGTAGCCCTAAGCTCTCTGTCAGGGCCCTGGAATGTCTGAACTCAGCTCCCCAAACTCTCGGGTTGGGGTGGGTCCATCCCTAAAAAGGACCCAGGCTCACAGACCAGGACAGGGCTGGACTTTACCTATTGATGGGCAGTGCAGGCTGGGTGGGTGGGGAACAGGCCCAGACTGGACATGCAGAGAACCGAAGGAGTGAAGGAGCGCAGCAGTGGCCACTGTGGTGAGGGGAGGGGAGGCTGCAGGACCTGGGCAGAGGTCCACAGGTCAGGCCCCACAGGACAGGCAGCTCCAGGGCCTCCTGCCAGGAGCCAAGTTCCCCCAGCCTCTCTACAGACATGGTCCAGGCGTCTCTGCTGTGGACCAGGAGCCGTCCCACACACCTGCTCCACGCCTCCTCCTCCAGGAAGCCTCCCAGTGGGCAAAAGGCTTGCCAAGACCCCCTTGTGGGGACCTCACAGGGCCCGATGCAGATGGGGGTGGGTGGAACGGCTCCATTTCTCTTTACAGATGAGAGGAGGAACCCAGGGAGGTTCAGCTTCCTCAGCAAAGCCCAGACCCGGGAGTGGGCTCAGCCTCACCAGGGCCGGCCTCCAGTCTGGTGGGGACTGGGGCTGGAGCAGGGGAGGTGCCCACACTACCCGCACCATCCAAGCAGGACTGAGACCCTTGGCCCAGCCTCTGCCCACCCACCTGTCTCAACCCACCTCCAAGGCCAAGACCACCCTCTCCCAGGCACTCCAGAGAAAGGGCACCTGCAGGCCTTTCCAGGCTCACACGGTCCACTCCTCCCTGCGCCCCCCTTCCTCCCCACTCCCCACCATTGGCCCTCCCCCCTTACCTTCCCCCATCCCCCTCCTTCCCCTGCCCCTCCCCCTGCTCCCTCCCCCTGCTCCCTCCCCCTCCCAGCCCTGCCCTTCCTCTTCACTGTCCAGCCCCCCATCTTCCCTCACCCCCTCCCCCTGTGCTCCAAGCTTCCTGGGGCAGCCCCACCGCAGCCTCACACACCTGACCCTCACTGAGACCAAGTGCCTGAAGTGCCACCTGTCCACACCCTGTGCCCCATACCCAGGCAAAGCACAGCTCTCCCCAGCTGCAGCACAGGGGCAAGAGACCCCAGTCCTTCTCCACCTGCTGCTGGCCACCGCAGAGATGGCCTCACCCTGCAGCCTTCCTTCTCTGCCTGACCTACTCCCTCTGCCCCCAGTCAGGGTTTGGTGCCTGGCCTGGCCAGCAGCACAGAATGTAGGGTTGGCCCCCCGCCAGGCTGGGCGCTGGACACTCCAGGGACACACAAGCTGTCCACTGACCTGAGCCCCAGAAAAGAGCAGAGACTTGGGGGATTGGGATAAGGAAGAACACACCTAGAGGAAGAATCAGGGTACATGGAGCCTTAGGTGAGGGTCAGATCCTTCTGGAGTGCAGGCTTGAGGGTCCTGGGCAGCCAAGGAGGTTCTGCTTGGAGAGAACAGCCCTGGGGTTAAAGAGAGGAGACCAGGGACATCAGAGAGAAGTTGGGGTGGGGTCTGGGTGGATGACCCTTCTGCTACTCCCTTTGGGGCCTGCCTGCCTGCAACAGAAAGTGTGTAGGACAGAGAGATGGCAGAGGTCAGCCCAGTTGCTTCGCTGGGAAGGCGGAGGCTGACTCCAGTGGCCTCAGGTCACCTGACCCAGTATCACCTGGCAAGGGCACGGGAGTCATAGAGGCCAGCCTGGGGGTGGGGGCAAGGGTTGGGGAGCACAAGTCTGAGAGGGACAGCAGGAGGGCTGCCCTGAGGCAGGGCACGGGGCTGCTCTTGGGGCTGGCACCTCCTTCCCCCTTTCTGGGGGCTTGAGCAGGTCCCCCACTTCAGCAGCTCCCAGGACCCACCCCCTGCCCACACTCCCACAACCTGCGCAGTGCCCCTCCTGGCTGCAGGCTAATTGGCTGTGACAGCCGGAGCCCTCAGCAGCTGAGTGGTGTCACTGTGAATTAAGTAGGCGCTGAGCCCTCCAGACACAAATTACCCTGTCACTGCACCCTACAGACTGCTGAGCGTGCGCACTGCGAACCTGAGCTCTGGAGGTGCGGTGCGTGTGCAGCGGGTGTGGGGTGCGCATACCGTGCAGCAGGTGTGGGGTGCGCGTACCGTGCGGCAGCTGTGGGGTGCACGTATGGTGCGGCAGCTGTGGGGTGCGCGTGCGGCAGCTGTGGGGTGAGCGTGCGGCAGCTGTGGGGTGCGCATGCACCAGGCATGGGATGCCTGTGCAGGGGCGGGGAACGATGCCTCCTGCCTCCTGATTTGACCCTGGGTGGGCTCACCTCCATACCTGCCTGCAGACCTCGGCCTGCTCCCCTTACCCCACATAAGGGTCCACTTCCTTAGCTCTGACTTGCCCTCCCTACCCAGCCCCATCTCTTACACCTGCCCCCTTGGACCAGTGGGTCCTCTCCCACCCCTGCTGCCCTCTCCCTCCATCAGGGACTGAGCTCTGGCAGGAACTCTCATCTCCGTGGCCCCTAGGGTCACTGCTGGGTTCCTGCAAGAGCCACACACCCTCCACCTTGAGCTCCCCAAGAGCTGGGCTCAGCCAGGCCCCACCCTGCCCACCCCCAGCACCCCAGCCAGCCCTCCTTCCTTCCAGCCTTGGCCACAGCCTCAGGCTGTCCCTGCTCACGCACAGCTGTCTAAACTCCCCTGCTGCTGCCCTGCACAGTCCAGCTGCCAGGGCACCACTCCATGACAGGGGGCCCACCTTCCTGTCCTCTGAGGTCCCCAGACCTTGCACCCCTTCTCCCCTACTCGCCCCTCAGCTCCCTCTACCTCCCCAGGCTGCCCTATCGGGGTTCTGTCTCCCCCAGGCCCTGCCTGAGCACTGACTGGGATTCCTCCCACCACCTCCCACCAAATGATACCATTACCTCCAGGCGGCAGGCTCTGAGTTCATGTCCCCACCCCTAGAAGAGCCCTCCCGCCATACATGGAAGATGCTCAATCAATGTTCCCATAACAGAATCCTCCCCACCAGAGCCTATCCAGAGTTTTTCCCAGTTCACCCCTCCCTGGATTCAGGGGCAGCAGGATTGGGGAGGTGGGCCTCTGTGGGGACCAGGAACTGGGCTGGGCTTGCTTCTGCGAGAGCCTTGTTCCTGCACCCTGGCAGGGCCTCCCTGGGCCCTGGCCCAGCTCCGTGGCCTCAGGAACTGCTGACCAGGCAGCTGGGCAAGGGACAGGAGAGGCAGGGCTGGTCCTGCAGTCCGAGTGGCAGGCAGGGGTGGAGGATGGGCAGGAGAAGAGCAGTGGACCCTGCAGGACTGATGGCCCTCCCCTGTCCAACAGTCAGCTTGTCACCCCCACACCCAGCTTCAAAGCGCCCACGACCCTGCTTCCCAGAGCAGCTGGCAGGTGAGGGGGTGAAACCAGCTTCCTCCTGACACTTCCTGACCAGGTCCCCGGCCCTGGGTCAGGAGCCCCGTGCCAGGACGGGAGATGCTTCACCTTTCCTGGGGGCTGGGGCAGCAGTGTGGGGTCCCAGGCTCCTGGCCCTACTCATGACCCTTTCTGGAGGAACCCCTTGGTGTGACTGTGAGACCTGCTGGTGGACACTTCACAGCCTCCTGCCCAGGCTGACCAGGTCCCCAGTGAGCAGTCGGGCTGCCAATAAAGAGCCCCCAGCTCAGGCACAGACATAGTTGTTGGGCTGGCTGGAGATGGCCCAAGTGGGGGGCTGGTCTTTGTGCCCCTCCTTTGTGCCTGGAATGGAGCAGGACCCTAGGAGGGCCAAATTAGCTTCAATGGTGAGCAGCAGGGAGCAAGGCCTCCATCTAGAAGAGATATTAGAACTCCCTGGTGGCCTCAAGGACAGGCTGGGAGAGAGGTGGCAGACTGGCTAAGGGCAGAACCATGACTGGGTAGGCGGCCCGCATCAGAGCCTGCGGTGGCCACGTGAACAGAATGTGGTGTGAGGGGTCTGTGTGTGCGACTGCGTCTGCTGGCACGTGCCTGTGGGTCTGTGCCCTTGCTCAGCTGTGGCTGAGTCTGAGCGTGCATGTGGCCGTGTGTGCTGGGCAGGCCCAGGGGTGCACCTGTGCTGCAGGGGCCTCTCCTCTGGGGATGGGGAGGACACCTAGGCCTTGCCCTGCCCAGCCTTAGAGCCAGCTGTACACAGGAGGCCAAGGGACCTGCCTGCGGCCAAGGGGAAGCACAGGGAGGCAGGAGGAGGCAGCGCAGAGGCTGGAGGGTTGTGGGTGCCCCAGTGGAGCAGCCTGGGCCTCAGAAACAGGCTGCGACCGGCCAGCTTCAGGGACCCGAGGCCAGGATCGGCCTACCTGCAGCACTGGTGTCTGGGTCCAGGTCTTCAGAGGCTTTGTGAAGATCTTGACCCTCTGGAGGGTCAGGGGTCTGGCCAAGAACTGTGTGTGCTGTGCTGTTGGGGGACCCTAGTAGAAGCCCAGCTGGGTGTTAGACCAGCGTCCAGGGAAGGTAGAGAGTAGGGGCTAAGCTTCCTAGGGTGGTCTTGTTTCAGCTGGGGCTAGAAGCAGGGGTGGCTGGTGCAGGGGCTACCCTGGGCCCAGCATCTGGGGATTCCAGGGAAAGGAGCGCTGGGCATGGGAACCTGGTGGTCCTGTGGGAGCAGGGGCCCTATCCTTCCCCAGGCCCACCCAGTGCATGGACCACACGCTTCACCCCCTGCAGCCTCTTTCCCCCATGGTGGCCAGTAGGAAGTAGGGCAGCCCTGGAACAGAAGGTCCTCTTGCTGCCTCAGCCAATGCATCTGCTTCCTCCTTCTACCCACCAGAGCACAGAGGCCGCCTCCAGGTTTACTTGGCTGGTTTTACTGTCATTATTGTAGATCTTACTGGGACTTCAAGAGGCAGGAAGGGGTGAGGAGGTGGCCTGGTGGGCCCTGGGCAGCCTTGTCAGTCAGGTGTGAGGGAGGCCCAGCAGGTTCGGGCTCCAGATGTCACGGCTGGAGATACTGGGACACATAGGCCCTCCTCTTGGAACATCCAGGTGTCAGCAGGGCTGGAGAGGGGCTGGGGGAACCAAGAGCCAAGTGGACACTTGTCCTGCTGCCCTGCACAGTGGTCACCCTGGCCTCAGGCCCAGTTCCCTCTAGCACCCTCTCAGACCAAGGGCCCAAGTGGCTCTGGCCCAGAGCCACTGTGCTGCCACTGCCCCAACACACCTGCACAGACCCGCACACACCCTGCCGTGCAGACACACACACACTCCTCTCGCACTTGTATGCAGGCTTGCTCTGCAGTGGCTCTTCAGGAAACTTCCTGCTCTTGATGCCCAGAGGTCCTGCAAGGTGGGCTCTAAACCTGCCACTTTCCTGTCCCCAGCCAGCCCACCCAAACCTCTCTGACCAAAAAACTAGAGTTGTCTGAGCCTCCCCTTCCCCCACCCCGGTTCCCAGCTGGCCCACGGGGAGGCCTGTGCAGAGGAGCCCCCCAGCCCCACGCAGAGAAGAGCCCCCAGCATGTGCCGTGGCACCATACAGAGGCCAGGCGCTTCCCTCCACTGCAGGCCAGGGCTGCAGTCAGGTGCGTCCCACAGGGGCTGGGGCTGGGGATGGGGCTGGGGGCCCCCAAATGGTTTCTAGAAAAGGTCTGCCAACCTAAAGCAAGCACTCCTCTCACCCCACGCAGCCCTGCTGTCCAGTTCCTTTGTGGGCTCCACCTCTTCCTGGCTGGAAACCAGAAAAAAGAGGGAGAGGGGGCCGGGTTGTGGCTCCTGGTTCAGTGGTAGAGCGTTCGCCTAACATGCATGAGGCACTGGGTTCAATTCCCGGCACCACATTAAAATAAACAAATACAATAAAGGTATTGTGTCCAATTACTACTAAAATAAATAAATAAAACAAAAAAGAGGGAGAGAGGGAGGAAGAGGAAAGAGAAGTCGAACCCGCTGCTGCAGACCTGGGCCCTGGCTGCAGAGAAAAGCTGGTGGCTGCTGAGGTTGCTGCCAGGCTGCTTCGTCCTGCCCCAGCAGCCTGGCAGCCAAGCCCCCAGGCACCCTGCTTCCAGGCACCCTTAGAGGTCCAGAGGCCGGGTGCTGCGCTCTGGAAGACCAAGGCAGGGAAGGGAAGGTGAGTGCCGCTGCTGCCGCCCACCCCTCCCCCCACCAGAAAAAGACTGCCCCTGCACAGGACAGCCCCTGCACAAGCTGCCCAGTGTCCAGCCTTGGCCCTATACTTGCACTTTCTCTTCCAGGATGAAGGTGCTGTGTAAAGACTCCTCAGAATGGTGACCGCGGTGTCCCATGTCACTCGCTGCCCTCTTGGGAAAGTGTCTTCTGTGGGTAGATACTCTGGCCTGAGGAGACTTCCTGGACAGCCTGGCGGAGCCTGCAGTCCCCTGTCACACTCTCACACAGTAGCTTCTGAAACACTCCCTTTAACAAAGCCCCTGCCTGAGGGCCTGAATTCCTTCTCTTCCCTCGGCATTTCCTCCAGCGGAGACCCAGGCTCCCCCAATTTGGGATTTTGCTCAATCCCCACCAAGAGCAGGTCGGACCTGCCTTTTCTGGGACCTGGGATTGAGCCACCGAAGTGCTCCGGGGCAAGGGAACCTCTGCTTCCCCAGGCAAAAGCCACCCTCTGGGGAGAGGCGTGTCCTGGAACCTTCAAGGAGAGGTGAGCAGTCCCTCCAAATCTGACAGCAGGAACCCCAAGAACCCTGGCCGCGGTGAAGGGGAGAACAGTCAGCCCTTCAGTGGACAGAGGCCAGTGGCCACTCCAGAGGAAACCAGCAGGTTTGGGGGAGCTGGGACGGTTCCTGCCACCAGGACGTAACTGTCCTACACCCATCCTGAACCTCGTCGGTCTTGGTGGGAGCACAGGGCCAGAACCTTCCGTCGCTTGCCCGGCGCAGCCAGGTCAGCCTCCTCATTCTGCACAGCCAGTTTCCACCACGTTAGTTTGGGGTCACCCAGAAATAAAGCAAAGCCCAATCCAGGAATCTCCTTTTCTTTCTTTTCAGGGAGAAGCATGGCAAAAATGAAAGCCACAAACAAAACAGCCAGGCTCCTGAGACTTTGGATCTAAACGGATTTATTGTTTGTATGTGTTCTTTCCTCAGTTTCGTAGCAAATGAAAACAAAAACAAAACCAAAAAGCAGCAACGCAACAAAACTTTTGACGAGTGGCTGCTGCCCGAAGGCCCAGCAGGAGCCGTGGAGGGTACAGTGTCGCTGGAGTCCCAACCGTGGGCCTGGGAGAACCAGGTCCCCTGACCTGACGGCGGGAGCTTCCACCAGCTTAGAGCTGCCGCCTCCCGTTCTCTCTCCGGGACAGTCCAAAAAGCGGACAAGCTTTTTAAAAAGATTCCACAAACAACGAAACACAATTTAAATTAAAACACTTTCTCTACCCGACCATGCCAGGAGGTTCAGGCCTAACCCTCCTCTTTAAATTCTTTCTTTTAGAAATACTGTGCATTACTTTATTTTCTTTCACTTCTCTTGAGAGTTAAAATAAGATATATTTCCCCAGGAATCATAAATACGATCTGGTGCATAGAGATATAGCAGCGCGGGAGTCCGGGCCAGCCCCCACCCGGCTGAGCACAGGACCCCCACCCCCTCCCCCCGTCGAGTACAGCAGGGCAGCAGGACCGAACGCGGCGCCGGCGTCCCTCGGCTTCGGTCTCCAGGGAACGCCGGCGGGGTGGGGGACAAGCGGGCAGCCGGGCAGGCAGGGAACCGGCCCCGAGCGAGCGAGCGACGCATGCGGGGACTCGCGGACCGCGAGGGAACACCGGCTGGGAAAGGAGGGGGCTTCTTCTGGGATTTCTTTTCCAATCACCAAGCAAAATAAATAAATGCTCCGAAAACAAGACCGGTTTAAAAAGGAGGAAGAGTAAAAAAGGGCAAGGAAAGGGGAGGCAGAAAACAGGGGCGGCGCGCGGGGCAAGAAGAGGCTGCCCGAGAGGACACCGCCGCGCGGCCCCCCAGCGGGAGGACGGCCGAAGGTCGAAACGCAGAGCCGCGCTGACATATGTACAAGTGGACGCTTGCGAGGAAGTTAGACCTGGCCCGGGCTTCCCTGGACATCGCCGTCCTCCGCGTGCGGCGGGATCGCGGCAACGTCAGGGCTACGACCCCAAGACCGCGCGGAGCAGGAGGGCGCAGGCGGTGAGGAGGGCCTCCGCCCGGCACCACGGGCTTCGCGGAGAGGCGCGCCGGTCCCAGCGCAGGCTGACCACCGCGTATGCGGCTGCACTGGCCCCTTGCGCGCGCCCCGAGCCATTGAGTCCGAGCCGAGGACTCGGCTGCCTGCGCGAACTTTTCCCCGGTGGCGGTGCGGGCCCGGGGTCCGGCGCTCACAGGAAGAAGTCGGGCGGTGCACCCTTGGCCCCGCCGGGGCCGGGCTGCGCCGGCGAGGGCTCTCGCGGGAAACCGGCCCCGCCCGCGCCCCCGGGGCCGCCCCGGCCCGCCAGCTTCTCGTATTTCTCCTTGTACAGGTCCCGCTCCTTGGCCAGGCGCCCCACCTCCAGCTTCAGCTGCTCCACCTGGCTCTGGAGCTGGCACTTCTCGCTCTCCAGAATGTGCCGCTGCTGCACCCGCTTGAAGCGGCACGACTGTGCGTAGCCGCGGTTCTTTAGTGTGCGCCGCTTCTGCTTCAGCCGGATGACCTCCTCCTTGCTGAAGCCACGGAGCTGCCGGTTCAGCTCTCGTACCGACATAGACACCAGCTGGTCGTCGGAGAAGCGCTCCTCCAGGCGCACGTGGTGGCCCGCGCCGCCGCCGCCGCCATGGCCCGCCCCGCCGTGGTGGCCTGTGCTGCTGTGGTGGTGGTGGTGGTGATGGTGGTGGGCGGCGTGGTGGTGGTGGGCAGTGTGGTGTGCGCCGTGGTGATGGCCTGCGCCCATGTCGTCCGCGCCGCCGCTGCCCGCGAAGCCCTGGCCCCGGAAGGCCTCGTAGGCCGCGGCGGCCGGGTGATGTGCCCCATGGTGCCCGACGTGGTGACCACTGCCAATGAGTGCCTCCACCGCGTCCTCGGGCGTCAAGTTGAGCGCCTCCGGGTTGAGGTGGTGCTGGTAGCCACTCATCCAGTACAGATCCTCCAGCGCCGGCTTTCCAGAGGCGCCCCCGACGGCGCCTGGGCCTCCGCTCGGAGGCCCCGGGGCACCGCCGGCCTGTGCTGCGCCGCCGCCGCCCCCCGCAACGCCGCCGCCGCTGGTGCCGGGGCTGGGCGCACAGAAGCTGGGCGAGGAGGGAACGGAGGAGCAGGGCGTGCTGAGCGGCGTCGAGGAGAGCGAGCCGGGTGGCAAGCGGTGGCAGAAGCGCTCGGCCTCAGGCGGCTCCTTCTTCACCTCGAACTTCATCAGGTCGAAGTCGTTGACGTACTCGATGGCTAGTGGGCTGCTTGGCAGCTCAGCGCCCATCGCCAGCTCCGCGGCCATCGCCCGGGGCCCCAGCCCCGCCGCTGCACCCGGCCGCGCCCCGACGGGCGGCGGGGGTAGTAGCGGCGGGCCTTTCGCCTGCCGAGCTCCCCAAGGGCTGCGGTCCCGGCGGGGGCGAGCGGGGGCGGGGCGCGGGCTCCGGGTTGGGGCACCTAATGGCGCAGGGAAAAGTTTCGTACAGCCAACTCAGGAGTGGTGCGCCGGGAACGGTCGCCAGCCGGGCTTCTAGGGCGGCCCGGGGCCCGCTCCCGGCGGGCGGCGGGCGCACCGCCCGACACCTGCTCCTCCTCCTTGTCCTCGTCCTCTGCTGTCCCTGCCCGGCTGGTGGCTGTGCGGCCACGCCTCGGGCCCTGCCGCCCCGCCCCACGCCCCGCCTGCGCTGCTGTCCGGCCCCGCCTCCCACGGCCGAGCGCGGAGCCTCGCGTGCCTTTATAGAGCCGAGCGCCCAGGCCCGCCTCCCCGGGAGGGGGCACGCGCCCCCGGGCCAATCGGAGCCCCAGCCCTGCCGCTCTCATTTGCTTATCCCCATGGCAACCCGGAGCCCAGCTGTCAGTCTCCTGCGGGAAACAGCTGTGGGAAGGGGTGGGGATAGGCCGCCGGCAAGAGAAGCGGGCAGGGCCCCCTGGCGGCCGCGGCGGAGGACTGCAATCTCGGAGAGCCTGGGGGCGCGGTGGTGCCAGGCTGCTAGGCGGCCTGCGACCTCCCGCAGCCTCGCGTCCGCAACCCTGGGACGGGAGAGTTCCGGGAGCACAGAAGACAGTGTTCAGGAGACCCTTGGGCGCCTCAGGGTCCCTTAGGCCACCCGTGCGGCCGAGCCTCCGCGGTCCCCTCGGGCTCCGCCGGCCTGGAGCCACGTCCCGCTCCGCTGGCGGCGTCCGCACGCGGGGATCTCCGGGCATCCTGACACGGAATGACTGCGCTGTCCTCGAGCTCGGCGCGCCGGCTATTTTTAGACCCGCGGTTCGGGCGGGTTCAGGAATTCAGTCAACAAAGTTGCTGGCACCCCGGGCGGCGGGACGCCCTGCACGTGGGACTCGCTGGGCGCTGAGCTCGCGGCTCGGGCGGAGAGGAATGCGTGGGGCCACCGCGGTGCCGAGGCCCGGGTGCAAGGGGCGCGAAGGTCCCTGGAGCGTGGGGGACAGAGGGCCTACGCCTTGCTGCGTAGGAGCGGATGGACCGACCGTGTCAGGAAGCCGGTGACCGATGCTTCCCAGCACCGCGGGGCCTGACACCTGCGGGAGGCAGCCTAGCGCAAGGAGAAACCCGCAGGGTGCGGGGCCGCCCGGAGCCAGAGAACAAGGGGACAAGGATGGGGACCCTGACGATTAAAAAACTAAATTTTATTGTGATCCCAGAAACTGGGAAGGCTGAGGCAGGAGGATGGCAAATTCTAGGCCTTCCTTGGCAACTTAGTGAAAACCTGTCACAAAATAAAATAGAAAGGACTGGAGATGCAGCTCATCCCTATAGGGGGTAGAGCATACTGGGTTCACTAGCACCAGCACCACAAAAAAGAAAACACCAAAAACAGAACAAAAACTAGATTTTAAATGTGACCATCTTCAGGGAGGATGGTGCATACCTGTAATCCCAGCAACTCAGGAGGATGAGAGGCAGGAGGGTGGGCAATTTAGGGAGAGCCTATCTCAAAAATAGGAAGGGCTGGGGATGGAGCTCAGTGGCAGAGCACCCCAGGTTCAATTCCAAGTACCTAAAAAAAAAAAAAAAATGTAACCACCTATGCACAGAAAAAAAGACTGGAAGGGTGTACACAGGAAGTCACAGGGCTGGCAGGCATGCCAGCAGGTTGTCACCAGGGCTTTGCTATGCTCCCTCTACAAGTGTCTTTTATAAAAATGCCAAGCAGGGGCTGGGGGTGTGGCTCAGTGGCAGAGCACTTGCCTATGGAGACCCTGGGTTCCATGCCCACATCTGCAGAGAATGCCAGGGGTCTGAAGTGATATTCCAAGGGTGCTCTTTGACCCTCCTCACCGCCATTCCTCAGGGTGGGGCTGGGGCTGAGGATTTGGAAGTCCAGGCCTTCCTCTCTGAAAAGGGCCCCGGGCAGCCTGAGCTCCCACGGCCACCTCCGCCCCTGAAGGAGGCTGCCTTGGTGGAACACAAGCTGTGCCTGTGGCCTCACAGCTCCCTCCAGGTGATGGGGAAAAGGGGTTCTGAAAAGTAACGCGCCTTGCCAACGATGACCTGTGGCAGGTGCAGACCCACAGTCCCTGCCAGGTGCTGAGACTGACCACTGGGTTGGTCGGACATTGAGGCCAGGGAGTGGGTCCATTTGTCCACCTGTGTTCAGAGTAGGCTGTGGATCAGGTGGAGCAGCCCACTGTAGGAGTGGGAGCAGGTGCCTCCTGCAGCGGCCCAGCGGCCTGCTGGGTACTGCGTCCTGTGTGACGCTTAGGCACGCTGGAAAGGAGCAGAGGAAGGGGGGATGCTGGCATTGGGCAGGCTGTCCACCCGGGCCTGCCTCAGGTGTGGCTCCAAGTCCTGTGGACAAGGTGAGGGGGTTCAGTCACAATCCCAGGAGGGTGCCAGGGAGAGAATGGCGGAGGAGCCTGCCCCCAGGCAGGTAGGAGCTCTCCCGGGGCCACCGCTCCCAGCCTCAGGCCCAGGGATCCTGTGCTATGGTCAGCAACACCCCAAACCCACCCGGAGCCTCATCTTGCCACGAGGTGCAGGAAGCTGGATCAGGCTGGGACCGCTTTGCTGATTGGCCCTGACCCCTGTCCACCTCAACCCACTCCAACTCTTCCTCTAGCCAGGACAACCTGCCCTGGACTCTGGTTGTGGAACCCTGAGCCCGTCACCCTCACCTCTCCATCCCCCACCCCTGCCTGTGCCTGCACCAAGCACAGGTCACTCATTCATTTCCTCACCCAAGGCAGGGGTTGGGGGTCGCAGGAACAAGAGCCCTCCCGGCAGGGCAGAGGAAGCAGTTGGTACAGGAAACAAGGGAGGGCACTGTGGTGGGTAGAGGGAGGTCTGGTCAGCTCTCCCAGGACCACCCTGGTGACCAACAGTGAGATGAAGTGACCAGGGTGCCACCAGTGGTGGTGAGCAAGGACTTCAGAGCTAGCAGGTGGGAGATGCAGGGAGACGGCAGGGTTCAGTCCTCCTCTGAAGCCGCCTGGGGTGGTGGGGGCCTCCTGGGGCAGAGCACCAGCCCCTGCTTCCTGGACCAAGCTTCTTCATAGCCCTGGACTTGGCCTCTGGAGGCCAGCAGGTCGGACTGGCTTTTTAGAAGTTCCTTGAGCCAACAGAGCCACCTGAGCTCTTGGCCTCCACGTGGGAGCCGGGCTCTTGTCCTGCCTGTCACCTGTGTCCTCCTCGCCTCCCTGCAGCTTGTTAGCCCTTGGTGCTTGGTCTGAGGGCACAGCACCCTTCTTGTTTGTTGATCTGTCAGGCTGGGTGGTCCCCCCAGGAGAGGCTTCAGAGGACTCCCAGTCCAGCTGGACCCTGCAGACACCCTGCAGAGTGAGCTCTAGGGTCAGCAGTTCCTGCCTAGACTGGCCCCTGGTAGACCAGTGAACACTCCTGCCAGGCCCCAGGGGACTGGCAGAGAAGGTAGAAAGAAAGGCAGCACCCTGGGCCTTGGGGCTGCTTCCCATCACGCCCACCTCCCTGTCCTCAGAGCTCCTCAGAGGCTCCCTGGGGACTTGGTGAATCTTCACTGAGCACCTACTGTATGTCAGGGATTCCTTGTAGAAGAGCAAGCCCCTGGAGCTTAGCGTCTCAATGTGGCCTCTCACTGTGTCCACGGGGTCGGTCAGGACATCTGTCCTGGGAGTGTGGGGACAGCTGTCCCTAATCCCGACAGCTGAGAGGACTGGGAGGCTGGGGTGACGGGACTTTTGAGTGATGCAGCCATGGGCAGTGTCTTCCCACAGGGGCCTGGCGGGTGGGGCTGCAAGAGTGTCCCCACACTGTGAGCCTGTGCCTGGGGCCTTCCACTCAGCATGTTGGCTGGCTCCCCTCAGAAGCATCCCAGAGAGCAAGGCTGTGCATCTGAAGCCACCCCCAAACCTTACGGGGACACCCTTGGAAAATGCAGCTGCCAGGGCAGGCTTCAGAGGACAGAAATGAGCTCACAGGTGACTTAGCCAATTGTTTCCCACTGCTGGGGCACGACTCACCACACGCTTTCTGGGTCAGGGAAGGCTATTATGGTTTGGACATGAGGTGCCCCCCTAAAAGCTCACATGTGAGACAACGCAAGATATTCAGAGGAGAAACGAGTGGGTTGTAAGAGTCTTAACCCCTGACAGGGATCTACGGAGTGGTCAGTGAAGTGACAGAGTGAGTGTGGGTGGAGGATGTGAGCATTGGGGCGTGGCTATGGGACATATATTTTATATATAGATTTTTCTTTTTTGGTGGTGCTGGGGATTGAACCCAGGGCCTTGTGCATGTGAGTAGCACTCTACCAACTGAGCTGTGTCCCCAGCCCTGTATTTTTTCATCTTGAGAGTGCAGCCTCTCTCTGCTTCCTGATCACGCTGTGAGCTGCTTTGCTCTGCCACACTCTCCAGCCATCATGTTCTGCCTTGCCTCGAGCCCCAAGGAATGCAGCGGCCTCCTATGGACTACGGCCTTCTATGGACTACGACCTGAAACTGTGAGCCCTCAAGTAAACTCTCCTCCTCTGAAGTTGTTCTGGTTGGGTCCTTTAGTCACAGCAGCAAAAAAGCTGACTAAGACCAAGGGTCCTCCCCAGCACAGTCTGGCTGCAGAAAACACCATTCCTTGCTGGCTGGCGGCTGGAGGCTGCCTGGGCTGCTTGCCACGTGGGGCTCCCACCACGGTCTCCAGCTTCCTCAGGCTAGCAGGGGCTGTGCCACTGGTCTTAGGTCCAGTGGTGACTGACAGTGACAAACCCAACCCAGACCTCCCTCCGCCTCGGCATGGACTATTAGTGAATAGCAGGCCACAGGTGCTGCTCCCAGGAAAGGGCACCTGTGATGGTCTGGATATGAGGTGTCCCCCCAAAGCTTGTTTGGAGGTGAAAGCTGCTGGGTTGTGAGAGCCTGGTCACCCCAAGCCAGGGCTGCGAGGAGCGATCACTGCAAACGCTGGGGCTGGGGCAGCGAGGCCTCAGGGCAGGGCCGAGAGAGCCAGCGCACACAGACCGGCTTCCTGGAAGTGGCCTCAGCTGCTCCCCGCCTGGCAGCCTCCTTGTCCTGCCCCAGCACTTACAGGGTACCTGTTGCATGCTAGGAACCTTCCTGGGGTATGCACCCAGGCATGAACATATCCATGCTTCCCCCCTCCTGGGGACAGAGTGCTGCACCAAGTGACGTAAGTGCCCTCTGCCCTGGGGAACACCGGGGAGAGAGCAGCAAGACCAACCAGGACAGTGCAGAAACAGAAAGAGGCTCCAACTAGCCAGGGGGACAGCCTTCCTGGCTCCTCCCAGCCCCAGGTGAGTCCACCTCTTCCAGGCACAGGGGGGTGGCAGAGCCACACCTGGGGGTCACATTTTGCCTATACCCCCAGGCCCACTTCCCTCTGCCGGTTGACTCTGCCCCACCACCTCGAGGCGTCCCTGAAGTTCCCTGGAGAGGATGCCACAGCCAGGGCCTCCTGTCAGCTGTGGTGGGAAGACACTTGGCTGGGGGCTGGACAGTGGAGCCCTGCATGGAGCCTTGTCCCGCCCTGCCAGCAGTCTGAGGACCGCCCAGGTCACTTACAGCCTTGGGGTCCCACATGTTTCTGCTGCAGGGTCCCTATCCAGCTGGTCCCCAGGCCACCAACCTGCTACTGCTGGTGTGGACCTGGGTCTGCCTGTGTTCCTCCTTGGGACTGGAAGGGAAGCCTGTGTGAAGATAGGCCACAGGCTGGCTGCCCACCCGACATAAGGCAGCCTACGCCCCATGTCCCCCGCATCTTGGCTTTGGTACTACCAGCAGGTATCCCCGCCTCAGCCTCAGGAGCCCTCAGCCCTCAGCTGTCCTAGGAGGCTCGGAATGGGGGCCTGCTCTAGAGACCCAAGGGAAACTTAGGATGAGTTGGTCCCAGGTCCCTCCTAAATGTCATTTTTACTACCCCCAGTCTGGGTGGGTGCTTGGCTGACCCCACCTGCCTCCAGGTCTCTGCTGGCCCCAAGCAGTATGAAAGTCATGGTCACCATGGAGCCAGGGGCAAGTGGCCTCCAGGGTCCTTTGGTCAGTCTCTATCACCTGATGATTGACATGTGCCCAGGGTGACCAATGGGCTTGGAAGAAGCACAGGGGCTGTAATCAGGCAGGGCCCGCAGCTACACTGACCCCCAATGGCATCCCAGAGCAGTGGAGAACCAGGACTCAACGCAGCTCCCGGAGGGCAGTGCCACCTCTTCCTGGGCCTCAACCAGCAGCTGCAGGCAGTGGACAGCACCAGGGGCAGGGGCTGTGGGCCTAAGCCAGCACCACACCTCACCACCTCCTGTGACGCCCAGTCCTGTGTGGGCCATGTGGCTGTCCAGTGCTAGTGGAACTGGGGCTACAACAGCAGACCTGCGGGGTGGGTCTCCCTGTGGTTCCTGGCAGGCAAATGGGTGATGGTTGCCCGTATGGCTGTCTCCTGGGCTGCTAGGACCCAATTGCAGTGGAGACCCACTGGGGGCATGACCACGAGGATTGAGAATGTGCCCACATGTCCACCTGTGACCACCTGTGAAGCCAGAAGTTTCCAGGGAGTCTTGACCTGCAAGGCCAGCCTGAGTCTACTTTGCTGGTGGTGTGCGCAAACCACTACAACTCTCTGGCTGGCTGGCCAGACCTGTGTCCCCTCGGCCCAGGGAGACAGGGATGACTGCAAGCTGTCAAAGGCCTGCTCTCCGTGGGGAGCCTGTGGGAGCAGGTGAGGCAGCCCTGCAGGCTGGCCACCTGGGACCAGAGCCACCAGTGCTGTTATGGGTAGCACTTCTGAGTGGCCTGAGGGTGCCCTCGCCTCTGCCATCTCCTGGGTCCGTCCAGACTGTCCCGGCAAGCGGCTCTATGCCCTGGCCGTCTGGCCTTGGTTGCCAGAGCCTGCTGCTGCTGTGCAGGCCCCAGCCCTGCAGTCCCTTGCTAGCCCCCAGCCTGGACCCTGCCCGCCAAGGCAGGCAGGCTCAAAGGCAGCCACCTAACAATCTGCTCACCCCATGAGGCCATGTGGGCATGAAAGGACCCTAGCAAGGTGGCCAGGGGTGGTGTGTGGTCAGGCATGGACACGGGCCTTGCAAACAATTGCCCCCAGGTGTATCTGGAGGCCACTGGGAGGCCCTCTTGGCTCAGGCTCCAGAGGTCAGCAGCAGGGACTCTCTTCAGCAGGGGCTGGGGCTGGGGCTGGGGCTGGGCTGGGGCTGTCCTTCCTGCCAAGTCCAGGTTCCAGCATCTGCTATCCTCTCAGATACAGCTGCAGAGGGCCCATGTGGTGGGGACGGGACCAATCAGCCTTGGTCCTGGCCCCCTCTGAGGCTGGTGTCATGATGCCCACTTCATGGGCAGAGGTCTGGTGGACATGGTATGGTCAGAGGTTGAGGGGCCCATACAGCAGTCTGAGGTTCCGGATGATCACCCCAGAACTGTTGAGCTGCCTCCCTGGGGGGGGGGCTCTGGGAGAGTCTGCAGGGTAGATACCCCAATAGCCCTGTGCCCTCCAGCCTCACCCTGTACCGAGTCCTCTCTGGGTGGCTGGGCTTCCTCTGCTCCTGCCTTGACTCTAGCCTTTCCCACCCATGTCCCCAGAGTGCCCCTCCTGACCCCAAGCTGTGCTGACCTGGGCATCCAGAGAGATTGCCTCCAACCCTCTCGGCCACCTGGGGTCTCTGCTTTCTAGCTGCCCATCTCCCTCAGAGCCAGGGCCCTGTGAGCATGGGGTAGTCAGGATGGGCCAACGACACAGGACAGAACCTTTATTGCTGAACATAAAATGCCTGTTGGGGGGCCTGGCCAATGGCCTCTTCCCCTGGCAGGGGTCCCGGATGGGAAGGGCAAGGGACACACATCGCAGGGCTACTGCCCTACCCACAGGGAGGTACAGGCCTTGGGGTAAAGCCCACATAGCACCCCAAGGGGCAGGGGGTGGGGGGCAAGTCCTGGGTGCGGGACTGAGGCCCAGGGGCAGGGAGGGTAGGGCAGGTTGCCTGCTGCACAGGGCTGGCCCCAAGGAGGAAGATAAGGCCCTGGGCGCACAGGCTGCAGAAGGCAGAGAGCCAGGCAGGCAGAGCGGCGCCCCTGTGATCCCTGGGGGACTTGGTGGCAGGTGGCTCCTCTGCGGGGGCAGAGTGATGGACAGAGCCTCTATCCTCTCCAGGGGTGAAGGTCTGAGGTAGGTGTGGGCTGGTCCCTGGGGTCCTCACAGACGCGGTTTGATGTGTAGTGGCTTACCTGCATAGAGAGGGCAAAGGTCAGGTGCTAGGTAACCCCAGCCAAGAGGGACCACCACATCCATCCCCCAAATTTCTGGTTAGGGCTCAGCAGAGGGGAGGCCTCATAAGCCCAGGCCTGCCCAACGGGGTTTTAAAGACCAGGCTACCGCCTCCCAGTCCCTGCCCACTGCCTGCCTGCTGCTGCAGAGCCCTGGCCAGCCTCTGCCTGAGGGATCAAGATGGGAAGGAGTCTTTGGGTCTCTGCAGGTCCAGGGCTTGGGCAGTCCCTCCACAGTGGCTAGCTCACAGGCGGGAGCCACAATACTCTGCAGGCTGAGCTATAAATACCAGGTGCACAGAGACGCAAGGGCACACACTGCTCACACCTGGGAAGAAGGCTGCCAGACGCACACACGCGCACGCACACACACACACACACACGCAGGCACACACACACACGCAGGCACACACACACGCAGGCACACAACGCCTTCCCCGTGAAGAGCTGGGTTGGTGCCAGCAGGGGCTGGGCAGGGGCAGGGGCTGAGCCGAGAATCCACAGGGTGAGTTGGGCAAGGCCCTAACAGGATGCGTGGGAAGGGGCAGGGGCCTGAGGAGGGAGGGGCACATCCCAGGCAGGTATATGCTCACTGGGCATCAGCCTCTCCTCCCTCCCATAAATGTTCCAGGTCTGTCGGGGACCCTCTCAGGGGTAACAGCAGCCTGTGGACTGGTACTGCTGCCCATAGGCATGATACCCACGTGCCCCTGCAAGGTTCCTTCTGACATCCCTACTCAGCTGAACCAGAACTGGGTGCCAGGCCAGCAGCAGCAGCAGGCCTAGATGCCACTGGCCTGCCCCTCCACGGGGACTTCCTGCTAGACTGCCCCAGACCTGACTACACCTGCCCCTCACGCTGCCCTCTTGGCCAAATCCTGCATGGCCTTGAAGTCTTTCTCCTGACCACCCAGGCTACATGCAGGGCCTCCAGCACCCCATGCCTCCTCTGGTCCTGGGATAGGCTGTTGGGTTCCTGACCTTTAAAAAAAAACATAAAGAGATGGCTGCCCTCAGGGTCCCCAGCTGCTCCCTGCTGAGGGGCCACCCAGATGGGAGGAGCTGGTGCTCCTCCTGGGTCGGGCTGGGAGGAGGCCCGGCTGTGTCTCTGCGCTCCACCAGGAGGACAGGGCCAGGAGGCAGCCCCTCCACGCAGGGCTCGAGTGTGCTCAGCGGGGCTGTTAGAGAAGCCTGCAGCAAGCATCTTCCATTAACGTTACGACCGTGAAATATGACAATAAAATGATAGCCGTATGGTCGCAAATTTGCAGCCCGCCGAGCTGCGTGGGGTTTATCGTCACTCAAACGCGCAGAGAGCTGTAAAATGTTTACAGAAAGGGTCGTTTGCAGCCATAAAATCCTCTTTTCTCTCCTAAACAAGGCTGAGTGGAGCCATTTACCAAGCCCCAAATGCTCACTGGGGAGAGGGAACATCTGTTCTCTCCAGGAGTGTGCGGAGATCTTCCAGAACAAATTAACAGAAAATGGGTGCTTTCTAATTAAATCAGCCCTTGGCTGGGTGGTCTGCATGGTGGCCACTGATGCGCCTGTCCTGCACTGGCCCTGCCCCTTGCCAGCAGCGGCATACAGGGCACCCACTGACTCACCAGCCCCCACCTGGAGACCCCCTTGGTGGGGTCGAAGTGCATATTTAAAATGACCCCTGGTGGCACCAGCCGGGTTCAAGAACAGCCAGGCTGCCTACCTGAGTCCTTGGTGAGGGGGCCTCTTGGAGCCCGGACCCCGGGATGGCCTCCTGGGCTTGGTGAGGACTGCAGGGAGATGAAGGACGGCAGCTTGCAGAGGCTACCTGAGCCTGTCTTGGATGAGGTGGCTCTCTCTTGGAGAGATGGCTCCTCCTGGTCCAAAGTAGGGGGGGGAGAGGAGGGGGCGGAGGGGGTGGAAGGGGAGGAGGAGGCAGCCTTTGATGACAAGGGCGAGGCTGAAGCCAAAGCCTGTGGGGAGGGGGAGAGGGAGGGAGAGGGTGGGACTGCAGCCCTGGAGGTGGGGGAGCTGGGCGTCTGTCTGGTGGGACGCTGCGTAGCCGAGGGCTTCCTGTAGGAAAGAAAGGGAGCAGCAGTAAGGGTGGGCAGCTGCCTGGCAGTCAGGGGCTCTGAGGGTACTAGCAATCTCCTGTGTGGAACCATCCCAGTGACAGGTCTTCTGGCCCCTGGCCCCCACATCCTGTCACAGCAGCCACAGGTGTCTCCATCCAGGTCCCAGCGTGACCCTTGGCCCCAAGGACAGGCTGGTCTCAGGGCCTTTGGCTGAGGCAGCTGGGGTCGGCTAGCTAGTGGGAAACAGCTCCGTGCTGAGTTTTGTCCCTGTCTGCAGCCAGTTTCCTTATCTACGGGGGGCTTCCCATTCCACAAGCCCCTCATGGGAGCCCAGCTTCATCCCCTCTTCTGGGGAGTGGGTTTCTGAAAGCCCCCACCTCCCTCCATTGGCTGGGACACCCCCTTGGGTCTGAAGCTCTGGGACCTCCACTCCATTTCCTGCCTCAGACTGACATTTGTTTTTGGATCTGCAGTTACAAGAAGTTACTGGGTGGGGACTCACCCCAGAGGGTCAATGTCCCCAGGGGAGGGTTGGGCCACCTCTGTCACAAACAATGCAGCACCCACTACCCCATCACCTGGGTCCGTGGCCAGCTGACATTCTGCTCCTCAGAGTTGTTTCGCTGGGCCCTGGGGTGGGGGGCGTAGCTGCCCGCCGGCCGTGGCGCTTGTGGTTGCGATGGAGCAGCTGGCACTGGGTGCCCCGGGGACATGCACCCCTACGGGCAAAGTCTGGGCACAGCAGTGTGTGCTTCTTCTTGCACTGGGGGAGAAGGGACACAGCTGGGTGTGCTGCACGGACGTTGTGCATGGCACTGGGAGGCGTCCCTGCAGCTGCAGGGTGCCCCCTGGGTCTCGGGCTGGAGGTATCTCACTGGAAGGATGAGGTCACCAGGCCAAGTGGCTCGCCTGGGCCCCTGGGCATGGCCTGAGGGACCGGCCATCCTGAGGACTCCCAGAGCCTGAGGCCAGGCCACTGTCCAGGGCTCTGCCTGTCTACCACCCCCACTTGACAGCCTGTCCATCCTGGTGGGTGTGGCGAAAGCCCAGAGGAAGGCAGGTGGGGCTTGAGGCCTCAGGGGACCTTGCCAGGCAGGGTTCAGCTGGAGCCCGGGCTATGGGGTGCGGCAGGTCGGCTAAGGCCGGGCAGCACTGGGTCAGGGCTGGGTTGGGCACTCGATCCACAGCACCTGTCGTGGGGCTAATTATACCCAGAGGAGAAGGGGCGCCAGCAGGCAGGTGCTCCGGGCAGCCACTGGGCCTCGGCTCTGTCACCAGGCCACAGGGAGGCGAGAAGCCTTGGCTGCACCCCACTGAGCGGCCCCAGGATGGGGATGGGCACTCAGGGCCTTCCTTCCTGGCCCCTCACTCCTACCTCCCACCTGAGTCCAAGGTTTTATTAGGGACAAGGTCTCCCCACTGTGTCCCCCCACCCTGCTGCAGCTGGCTCAGATAGGCACAACTCGGAGAAGGGAGCCACAGTCCACCTGGCCTGCAGCACCCCTACTGTGTCTCCCCTAGACTGGTGACAGGCCGCTCCACCTTGAACTTAGATCCTACAGAACCTACAGAGCCCACAGAGTCCAACTCAACACCAGGCCAGGGCCCCAGCGCAGATCCCACCTTGAAGCTTTTCATCTCAGGCCCCACAGAACCAGTCTGGCCCTGCTTCCAGCGCCCAGGATTGAGGGCCTAATGGGGGACGGCGTGTGGAGCATGAGGGGCTGGCTGCAGTGAGCGGGCTGGCCAGGCAGATGCCTTGCCCCTGCCCCATGCCCATCTTGCCCAGTGGCCACCTACCCTGCCACAGAGAGGGCAGGCTTGGGCAAGAGCTCCCAATTCACTCACTCATCCCCACAGAGTCAAGTCCCCTCTGTGCTGGGCCTGGCCGGTGACACAGGGCCCTGAAACCCAGGGCAGTGTGGCAGGCAGAGGAGAAGGGGACAGCACAGCCAGAGCCCAGGCAGGCAGGAAGAGGCCCACCGGCAGGATGCACATGAGCCCAGGCCCTGTGAGCAGAGTTGCTTGCCCGTGCTGGCCAGCAAGTGCCTTAGGGATGTCACCAGGGCTCCACAGCAGATGACAGAGGCGCAGGAGTGGACGGGGTGCTGGACAGAGTGGGTCCAGCTCCACAAGGTGGCTCTGGGCCCGAGACACAGCCTGTGTGGAGGCCAGACTTCGGAGTTCAGACTCAACAGAAAAACAAGAAGGTAGAATACCAAATTTGCATTTTTTCCTTAGTTACACGTTGTGATATACTGTGCTTAATAAAGTATATCTCACCTATTATTTTCCTTTTTTCACTTATTTATTTGGTGCTGGGGATGAACCCGGGGCCTTGCTCATGCTGGGCAAGCCCCTGCCATGGAGCTGCACCCTCCAGCTCAAACTACCCATGGGGCTCACATGTTGCCACCAGACAGTGCTGCTCTGAAGACAACCAGAACTCTAAGGTGGAGGGTAAAGACATTCCCCAGGCCACCCGAGAGCCATGAGGAGAAGGTACAAGGAGGAAGAGCCCCTAGGAGCACAAGGGCAAGGGCAAGCACAGCCAGCTAACCACCGCGCCCGCCCCCCCCCCCCCCGGCCCCCAGCTTGCAAGACCTGCAGTATGGAAACTATCATTGAATAATTAATCCAACTAGGAGTGCGGGGCCGATAACACTCAGCACCCAGTGGGGCAACCAGAGCCTCACACAAGGGTGCTGATGTTACAGGGAAGCAGCGTACCTGGGCAGAAATCAGTCCCAGGCTGCACCAGGCTGCTCCTGGGAAACCCTGATGGCCAGGGGCATGTCAGGTGAGACAAGAAGCGGGGAGCAGGAGGACAGACGGCAGGCCAGCACCTCGGGGGACAGACGGGCACATCCAGCTCCAGACAAACTAACAGGAAGAACACCCAAACCTGCGTCTTCTTACAACCATAACAGAATCTCCATCAGTAGTTGAGAAGCAAAGAAAGCTATATCCCAGAGTTCTAACATATTTATGAGGCACATAATTCTGATCTTTCATAAACTGACTCATAGAATGGGAAAACAGAAAAAAAACTGTTTGCTTATGAGGCCAGAAAAGTCTTGAAACCAAAACCTGACCAGGACCGTATGATAAAAGTCCACTTGGGGCAACCTTACAAAAAAAGGTGCCAGAGCACCCCGCCTCCCCAAGCCAGAGGTGGTCTGTAACATACGGAGACACTGATCTCCCGGGATCAGGTGGAATGCAAGGCTGGTTCAACACCAGAAAGTCAGTGCACAGAGATTAATAGTACGTTAAGAGGCTCAAAGGGCAGAGTCATATGAACACCTCAGTAAATAGGAAAACAGTATTTAATAAAATTCAGCCTTGATTCAAAGTTGAAAAAAGGAACACTTAGCTAATTAGTGGTGGAAGGGGACTCCTTAGCATACTCTAGACAGCCTTCCATAAAGCATCACTGTCAATGGGAAAGGCCAGAAACCCCATGGCCACCAATCCACATGTCCTGGATCTGAGCCAGTGCACCAGGCAAGAAAATGCATTTGGACTCAAAAGAATACGGGCTGTGACTGTGGCTCAGTGATAGAGCACTCGTCCAGCATGTGTGAGGTCCTGGGTTCGATCCTCAGCACCACATAGAAATAAATAAATAAAAATAAAGGTACTGTGTCCAACTACAACTGAAAAATAAATATTGAAAAAAGAAAAAGAAATAAGAAGCTGGGCATGGCAGCCCAGCTTGTAATCCCAGTTACTAAGGAGGCTGAGGCAGGAGGATCCCATGTTCAAGGTCAGCCTCCGCAACTTAGTGAGAACTTGTCTCAAAATAAAATAAAAAGGGATTGAGCTCAGTGACAGAGCACTCATCTAGCATCTGTGAAGCCCTATTCAACCCCCAGTACCGACCCCCCGACGAAACAACATGCCAGAGGTACACCTATCAGAAAACAAGAACTCTAGACATCCAAGAGAGGCCTGCACAGGGAGGACGGGTGCCACCCTCCTGTCCACAAGGCTCACTGTGGCACAGGCAGCAGCAGCTATCACCACCTCCACCACAGGGTCCAGACGACGCCTGTTAGAACCCCAAAGGGGCCTTTCTGTGTTTCATTCTTGGTACTGGGGATTGAACCCCGGGGAACTGCACCAGACTTGTTATTTTTAGTTTGAGACAGGGTCTCAAAGTTGCCCAGGCTGGCCTTGAATTTGAGATCCTCCTGCCTCAGCCTTCCGAGTCACTGGGATTATAGGCATGTGCTACACACTTGGCCAAAGTATTTTTTTTAAACTTAATAAAGCGGATTTAAAACATTCTTTTGCCTAGCATGCGTGAGACCCTGGGCTCAATCTCTAGCACCGCAAAAAAAAAAAAAAAAAAAAAAAAAGAGGTTAAAATACATGTTTGGAAGAATAAAAGGTAAGAACCATGAAAACCTCCCTAAAGGAAATCAGTGAGGTGAAGGAACTTGCTTTATCATGAATCATTTTTAATTTTTTGCATTCCTGAGGATAGAACCCAGGGCCTTGCACATGCTAGTCAAGCACTCCACCACTGAGTCACGAAGCTCAGATAACTTAAGTGTGGTACTAGCGCAGGCACAGCCAGCCGTGAGGAGACGGGAGCTGGAGGCACCCTGCACTCATGCAAGGGCTGGACTGGCAGGCTGGCACGAGGGCCGCTGGGAGCACCGCTGCCTGCACAGGGCACTGTGCCAAGTGCGGCTGGGTTCTGCCTCGCATCCCGGCCAAACCCAGTTCTAGAGGATTCCAAGTCCCAGCCCTGCCCTGGGGTGTGGCGCGGGACAGAAGCTTGCCTAGTGTAGAGAGGCCCTGGGTTCAGTTCCCAGGATCTAAAAAAATAAGATCCTAGTCCTAAAGACAGAAGGCAATTTAGCATGCGTTGGCGTACAGAAGGTTTTCTTGTACAAGATACTAAGGGTGCAAACTGCAAAGGAAAAGACTGATAAAGCTACATCCATTAAAGTTAGGAACTTTTGTTCTTTAAATCATACCACAAAAAGACAAAAAACCACACCACACACTGGAAGAAGATGCGCGCCATGGTGTGCCTACAGAAACCGAGTACCCGTTTATACTTCAGTGACATCCACATCTTGCACTTGCAAACCTCCTGAAGATGCCCACCCCTCACCAGAAAGCCCCCAAGAGAGGTATGAGGGCTCCTGGGAAGAGGGCCGGCCTCACCTCAGGTCAGAAATGCAGACCGACAGGCACAACACTGGCCAGTGCTCTCAGTGGCCAGGAGGGAAGGAGGCTGAGCAACCCCGAGGGCGGCTGGAGGCAGGTCCTGCTGTGCTGAGGGGCCTGGAGAGGGGCTGTGGCTGGCCCCTGGGTGCAGGCCTTGTACAGCCCCAGGCGTGGTACCTGAGCGTCAGGTCAGAGGCCCGCAAAGCCAAAGCCATGTTCAAGCAATTCACTAGTCAGCCGGCTTCTTCACCCACCTCAGGGTGCTGAGGAAGGTCATCAGGGCCTTCAAGGAAACCCCACAGTGGTGTCAGACTGTGTTCTGCCCCATGGAGCACATATCAGACAGCGAGGCCTCGCACATGACGGGCACAGGGGCCCTTCCTCACTGGCTGCCACTCTAGGCCAGGGCAGCCATGGCGGGTGGCTGCGCTGGCAGATGGCCTGCAGGGACCAGGTGGGTCTGCTCGGCATACTCCTCTCTGGGTGACTGTGTCCACTGGCCTGTCCACAGCAACCCCCACACCAGAGAAGTCCAGGGCCACTGCCCCTCTACATCACCCAGTGCTTGACACAGGCCTTAAGCCATGGCCAGCACCGTCTCCACATATGAACTGTTGGTGGACCCTGTTCACAGTGGACACACCAGCCTCCTTCCCACTGTCCAAAGAAGATGCTCCAGACCCTCACCCCACTCTTGCTGGCCTGGCCAAGTCAAGGCCTCCCTCACCTGCTCCCTGGTTCACCCTGACACGGGTGACTACACACCGTGCTGCACCCTGGGACAGAAATGGGCATCAGGGAGCAAGGAAACCCCGTGCAGCCTTCAGGGAGGCTGGCAGAGGCTGGCAGGGCTATGCCCCTGCTGGCTCCGGAGTCTGGATGCTAGCTGGCTAGCTGTGGTCACGGAGGGTGTCATCAGGATGGGAGGCGGGAGCTCCCTGGAGGCTCTGCATGTTTTTGGTAAATCTAAAATGATTTCAAAGTAAATGTTCATTAAACACAATAAGTGACCATGAGCTTTGTGCTGAAGTGGGGGCAGTACAAGTCACCAGAGGTACCCAGTGAGGCCAGAGTGGGTGGGCCCTGTATTCATCCTAAGGCACCGAGGCCACGGGAGGAAGAAGCTCCACAGCAACGGGTCTCTGCCCAAGGACGGGCGCAGCAGATGGGGACAGCAGAGGATGAGGAGGAAGTAGGGCTACAGGAGGGACCTGGTCTAGAAGCCATCAGTAGCCCCAAATGAGCGAGCATGGGGAGGGAACCGCCCACTTCAGGACAGGGCTGAGAGGCCCCGGAGGGAGGGGCACAGGGGCTGAGGCTGTGGGAAGGGTGCTCACTGGGGAGCAGCATGAGGGGAGTGGGCAGGTCAGCTGGGACAGAGCACGCTGGAGGGCAGCTGTGTGTGGTGAGAGGTCTGGGGAGGGCTTACGAGGAGGGCAGAAGAGGTGCAAGATCTGCCAGTTGGGGGAACAGGAGGCAGAGGTGGGAGGCCAGAGCTCTGAGAGGGGCAGAGCCAGGTGTGGCCCAGGGTGTGGTGGACAGAGGAGACTGGGAGGTTAGCAGCAGCGAGGACCGGGGTGTGCAGTGTCCCTGGTCTGGGCCAAGACACCCCACAGGCCAAGTCAGCCATGCAGGCAAGACCACGGCAAGTGTGCAGACGTCTGGCCATAAGCAGAGCAGGGAAAGAGGGCCTCAGGGAGGGGACAAAGATCCAGGCCTGTCCACAGGAAAGGGGACACATACAGGAGCCTGAGAGCTGACGGCAGGAACCGGAGTGGAAAAATGCTCAAACAATAGTGAAGTTATCAACATCATGGAGGACAGAAGTAGGAAGCATGACATTTTTCAAACTGAAAGAACTGTCAACCAAGAATCTTATATTTGGAGATATGCCCCCACCCCAAGGAATAAAGGGGAAATCAAAACATTCTCAGATAAAAGAAAAGTTAAATAATTGGTCATCGGTTGATCTACCATGAAAAGTAAGGGTCAGGCACAGGTGGTGGCAACACCTCTAATTCCATCTACTTCAGAGGCTGAAGCGGGAAGATCACTGGAGCCCACCAATTAGAGGCTCACCTAGACAACTCAGCAAGACTCCATCTCCAGTTAAAAAAAAGGAAAAAAATGGATATAGAAGTCCTCTAAACAGAAAGATGATAGTAAAAAAAAGTCCTTGAACAGCAGGAAGGAATAAAGAAGAGGATAAACAAAAATATGGACAGACACAGTGGATTTTCTTTCTCAAGTTTTCTAAATCATGTTTGTGGTGGAAGTGAGAATTATAATAGTGTCTAATGTGGTTCTAAATGTGGAGAAAACACTTAGGACAACTACACATGGAGAAGGCTAAAGGGACATAATGCTTCCCACCCTTGATTCAAACTGATAAAATGCCAATACCATAGGCTTTGATTAGTTATGAATATATAACACCTAGGAAAACCATTAAGAAAACTATATAAAGACATATACTAAAAATATTATAGATAAATCAAAATACAATTCTAAAAAGTAATCCACAGAAGGCAGGAACAAGACAAAACCAAGAAACCAAAAACCAGAAAGAACAAAACAACAACCAAACCAATGACAGACTTAAGCCTTGATAGATCAAAACTACACTAAGTGTAAATCGCATAAATACACTAATTAAAAGATAACAAGTGCATAGTGGATTTAATAATGTGACAACTATTTGCTGTCTATAAAAATGATTGGATGGCATTTGCCAGTAAATAGTTGGAGTTGGAGAATATCATGCTAAGCAAAATAAGCCAGTCCCACAAAACCAAAGGGAGTGTTTTCTCTAATGTGCAGATGCTAACTCACAGTAAGGAGGGCGGGGGCGGGCACTAGGGAAGAATAGCATTACCTTAGATTAGGTAGAGGGAAGTAATGGGGGGGGATGGGAGGGGAAGTGGGGACAGGAGAGAGAGAATGAAACAGACATTATTACTGTATGTGTATATGTGACTGCTTGACCAATATGATTTTGCAACGTGTACACTCAGAAAAATGAGAAATTATATCCCATCTATGTATGATATATCAAAGTGCATGAATGCATCCTGCTGTCATGTATAACTAGTTAAAATTAAAAAATTAAAAAAAGAATGGTTACTTCAAACATAATACATTGGTAAAGTGAAAATAAAAAGATGGAAAAAAGATGTATCACACAGACTTTTTCCAAAGAAATCAGGAGTGGTTGTATTAGTATCTGAGAAAGAAAACCCCAGGGCTGGGGCTGGGGCTGCACTCAGTGGCAGAGCACTTGCCTCGCAGGTGTGAGACCCTGGGTTCGATCCTCAGCAGCACATAAAACAAACAAACAAACAAATAAACAAATAAAGATACTGTGTCCATCTACAACTTAAAAAAAATTTTAAAAAGAAAGAAAGAAAACTTAAAAAAAAAAAAGGGGGGGAAGAACTTCAAATTAATTATCAAGATCCCATCTCAAGAAAGCTACAAGGGAAAAAGAGCAAAACAGACCCAAAGCAGTCAGAAACACAGTAAGAGCAGAAAGCAATGAAATCAAAAGAAAAAACAAATGGAAAAAAATCAGTGAAATGAAGAGCTGGTTCTTTGAAAAGATCAATGAAGTTGACAAGTCTCTTGCAAAAAAAACTTTAATGAAAACATTAAAGTCACCTCTTTCCAGTACCAGGAAAGAAATTTTTTTTTTTTTTTTGGTGATGCTGGGGATTGAACTTTAGTTGGTAAAGGCAAGCACTTTACCAACTGAGCTATATACCCAGCCCTGAAACTGTGATCACTACAGACCTGAAAGACATGAAAACAATAACTGGGAAATAATTTAAAAATTTGATAATTTAGATGAAATGGACCAATTTATAGAAATACACAATCTATATCAAAACTGACTCAAATAAGTCTGCATTAACCTTTATATAGTTAAAGAGATTCAATCAGTAATCAAGAACCTCCCAAGAATGAAAACCTGAGAGCAGAAGGCCTCACTGGTGAATGAGCACCAATTCTCCCCAAATTCTTCCCAAGAATTCAAGAGGAGGGAATATTTACTAACTCATTCTGCAAGGCCAGCATTATCCTCATATCAAAGCCAGAGAAAGACAGTATAAGAATACCATGGGCTAGATAGGGGAGAGGGATGGGAGGAGAAGGGAGAGTGGGGAGAGGGCAGGGGGTTAGCAGTGATGGTGGAATGTGATGGACATCATTATCCAAAGTACATGTATGAGGACATGAATTGGTGTGAACATACTTCATATACAACCAGAGGTATGAAAAATTGTGCTCTATGTGTGTAATATAAGTTGTAATGCATTCCGCTGTTATTTATTTTAAAAAATCAATTTAAAAAAACTGGTGCAAAATAGTAAAAAAAAAAAAAAAAAAGAGAAAGAAAAGAGAAAAAGAAAACCACAGACCAACATCCTTCATGAATATTAATGAGAAAATCCTGAACAAAATAATTGTAAACCAAATTTTCCAATATGTTAAAAGGATTATATGTCATGACTGCATGGGATCTGGTTTCAGAATGCAAGGATGGTTTGACATACCAACATCGATATGTTGATTGTGACTGATTATGATTCAATGTGGTCAATGCCATGAACTGACCAACTTAATAGAATGAAGAAAAAGCCCCCCCTCAAGATCATCTCAATTGATGTAGAAAATAAGGTTTGACAAAATTCCACACCCTTTGGTAATAAAAAAACACCCAACAAACTAGTGGTCGAAGGGAAAGTCCTCAGCATGATGCCATACATGAGAAGCCCAGTGCTACCATCATATTCAATGGCGAAACATGAAAACTCTTCCAAGATGAAGAACAGGACAAAGGTGCCCACTGTCACCACTTCACCTGACACAGTACTGGAAGTCCTAGCCAGAGCAATCAGGCAGGGAAAAGTAAGAAAAGACTTTTGAATGAAACAGAGAATACAAAATCACCTCTGATTGCAGATGACATGATCATACATACGTGTGTGTGTGTGTGTGTGTGTGTGTGTGTGTGTATACATACGTATATACACACTCCAAAAATTTCAGGAAAATTGTTACCAATTCAACAAGAGGCAGGCAGACATGGAGAAATCAAACCCTCATGCACTGCTGGTGGGATGGGAAAGGGTTCAGCCCTTGGGTGGTTTCTCAATAAGCTAAACAGGATCCCCACATGGTCCAGCAACTCCACTCCTGGGTACACACCAAGACTCGTGAAGGCAGATGGATGTGTGCCAATATCACTGTGGCATTATCACGGCAGCCCAAAGGTAGAACCACCATGTGTGCACAGATGAACAGAACCTGTGCACACACTGGATAGAATACCCTTGAGCCCTGAGACAGAGTGAAGCTGACGCCCACCACCCATGCGGATGGACCTTGAAGAGACAATGCCAGTGGAAGAAGTCAGGCATAAAAGGACAAACACGGTGTGATGCCATTCATGGGAAATGCCTTGGACAGGGTGCCAGGGGTTGTGGGTGAGAGGAAAGGAGAGTTACTGCTTAACATTTCACAGTGTTCTTGCTTGGAGTGATGAGAAAGTTCTGGAAACATCTGATAGCAGTGATGGCTGCACCACACTGTGCAGAGACCTTCTGCAGGCACGGGCTGCCTGCCCCACCTGCTCTCCTGTGCCAGCTGACCAGCCCAGCACTGATGGCCTCACTCAGCTGGCCACCAGGGCTGCCTCCCACACCTGGCGCCCCCAGAGCAGCTCCTGCCTCCTCCTGGCTCTGGGGGCGCCGCGGCACTGTCCTCAGCCTCTCACTCTGCAGAGTCCTGTGAGGAGCCGGGAGGACAATACCTCTGGGTCCCACCCGGCCCCAGGCTCAGCTGGCTGCGGGGGGCATTGGTGCAGGCTTCAGCTTCACTGCGTGACCACAGGCCCCCAGGGCACTGGGGTGCTGGGAGCCTTTCTGTCTAGAGCTCTGCTTGGGAGTCAGCTGCCCCGTGGGGGCTCCACTGCCATGCCTGGCAGGCTCCTGCCTGTTGGAGGGGTGCAGTGGCAGGCATGCCCAGGGAGGCCCCCCGCCAGCACCAGAAAGAAAAGAGAAAAAGAAAACCTGTTGCCCTGCCTCTCCTCTGCGGGTGTGCGTGAGGGAGCCAGGGACCCCAGGCCCAGAACTCAGGGCTCCTCAACTCTCCATCCTGTCAGAAGCCTGGACCGTGGCAGAAGACCTGAGACCAGGTTTCCTGATCAAAGGTCCCTTCTGTCCTGTCTTCTCTGGGATCTCAGCCTCTGGACTGCTTTTCTAGAATCAACCAAAATATGTTCTTTGTCCTCTTGGTTAGAAATGGCACCTGACCCTCTCCCCTGCCCTCCATTCCTGAGGGGGCATTCTCTGTGCCCCCTCTTCCCTGGGCCCATCTGGGGGCTGGGTGTGCCCCAAACACTGCCTCCTCAAACCTCCACCCAGGCAGCCTGGCTGAACTGGGCTGAGAACCTGGGCTTCTTGTGACCCAGCTGCTGTAATGACCCACGATGAGCATGAGCAGCCTAGAGCAGGCTGACCCAAGTGGGGCCGCAGCCCAGGGCTGAGCTAGGCCACAGCGTGGTTCCCCCCAGTGCCCTTGGGAGCAGAGGTGAGTGTCCCCCAAGCCCGTGAGCTGGAGCTGGAGCTGGACCCTGATGCCCCTGCCTCTCTGCCAGCTCCCAGCTCCTCTGGCTTTGGGGCAGGACTGGGTACGCAGCTGACTGTGTCTCCAGAGCCCAGGGGCGTGGAACGATGGATGGGACCACTGCATCAGGGCAGCAGGTACTCTGAGTGGCCCTTGGAGGAGCTGCCATGGCTATGAAAAAAATCCATGCCACTGAGTTGTCCACTAAAGATGGTGAAGATCGTAAATTCTGTTATATACATACTGCACCAAAAAAAATTTTTTTGATGGTCTTAGAGATTGAACCCAGGGCCTCCCACATGCTAGGCAAGAGCTCTACCGCTGAGCTGCACCCCAGACTTTAAAAATTTACTTTGAGGCAAGGTCTTGCCAAGTCCCTGAGAGGCTGGCTTTGAACTTTTGATCTTCCTTTCTCAGCCTTCTGAGTAGCTAGGATTACAGATGTGAGCCACCACACCAGCTGTAGCACAGTTTTTAAAAAGTCAACAATGTTGCTAAATGCCATGGGGCAAGCCTGCAATCCCAGGAGGCTGAGGCAGAAGGATCGCAAGTTCAAACCCAGCCTCAGCAACTCAATGAGACCCTAATAAAATATAAAAAAGGACTGTGGACACGGCTTGGTGGTTAAGCATCCCTGGGTTCAATCTCTAGTGCAAAAAAAAAAAAAAAAAGTTAACAGTGTGGGAGCCTGCAGTCCACCTTCACATTCGAGTGCTGCCTGCTGTGTTTGAGCCCTGGGCTCAGTCCTGAGCACTGCACATAGAATCTGTATGGAACATAGAACCCACCGAAACGGGTTTCTACACTTAAATGTGGGAATTACATGGTATGTAAATTCTGTCTCAAAAAAAAAAAAAAGTACTTTATTATTCTTTTAGGGTCACCACAATCAGAGGGGAAATAACAAACAGGGAGAAGTAGTTTGGGGAGAAGAGGAGCACTGAGTATGATCCCCGCTGACTTGCCAATTAACAACTAACTAACCCCAGTGAGCATGCAGGAGTGTGGCCCCTTTACCACAATGGCCTTCTAATTTACAAAAAGGAAACAGCCCTGGAGGGTGGCAGGACCTGTCACCACACTGCCTTGCTTGCCATGGCCAGTGAAGCCAGCAGAAGCAGAGGCAGAGGCTCTCGGAGAGCGTGGGTGGGGCAGGCCCTGCACAGACCCGCAGCCTGCAAGCCAAGAACACCACGCCAGGTGGACACCACGCCAGGTCTACGCCCCACAGAAAAAATAAGGATTTTTGACTGAACAGAGGACACCTGGCGAGGGTGATGTGTGGCAATGGGACCACTGCATCAGAACAGCAGGTACTCTGAGTGGCCCTTGGAGGAGCTGATGTGACCTCTGCTTAGAACAGAAGGGTAAGGGCGGGGTTCTAGGAGCACCAGAGTGGGCAGACTACAGGAGCTGAAGCCCAGCACTTGCCAGGCCATGGAGGTGGGTCTGGCCACTGGCAGGCATGGCGAAGCAGGCTGAGCAGAACACACACACACACCCTGAGAAGGACAGCTGCCCACACGCACACCTGCATCCCCAGCTCTGCGCACGGGGCTGGTGACAGGGCGCTCTGCCACATCCAAAACCTGAACACCCGTTTTAAACAAGCCCCAAAGGAACCAAGACTCTTGGGCAAGTGGCCCTTCCAGAGCTGGAGCTTTCTGTGAGACCAGAAATGAGGGAAGAGCTCTAGACACTCTGGGGCTGCACGTGGAACAGGAGACAGCAGCAAAGGCCTCGGGCAGCCAAACGGGAGCGGTAAGTTAAAAGTGCATGCTGACGCACAGAAGAACGGAGAGGCAGACGAGGGTGCTCTTCCACGCAGGGCACCCGCTCACAGTGGTGGGAGGAAAGGAAACATCAAGGGCTTCAAGATTCCCACATAATGTGCAAAACCAGGAGGCGATAGGCAGAGAGCCTCTCTGGCCTCATATCTATCCAGCGGTCAAGGCTAGCCCCTGTGACTACTGCCAGGAGGCAAAGGGAACACAGCCCACACCTGCCACTCCCTGCTCTAGGCAGAGGTCATGTCAGACCCCCAGGGTGAGAGGCATGCAAGACAACTGGCCTGCGGTCACCAATCTGTCCAAAAGCCTAGGAGGGTGGGGACAGCTGGCCTGGGGCTGTCTGTCTGGAGGAAGCTGACTTCTGGGCCTGGGAAAAGGGAAGGAGCATAGATTTACTCCCAGCCTGAATTATTCAGGAGAGAAGGGAGTGCACCTCTTTAACAAGCATGGCTTCATGAAGCAAGGTTAACAATTCCACTTGATTCAGTGGAATATCGCAAGCTCTCTGGGGCCCACTGAGGACTCGCACTCCAGGCGCAAGGTGACGACTCAGCATTTTTCTTATTATTTAGAGAATAAAATTAACCCTTCCAGGTCCAGGCTGCTGCCTCCCTGCTGCTGGATCTGGCCTGCTCAGCGCTTTCCCCTATGTAATCACAAGCTGCTATCCATCATGTGGCAGGACGCAGCCTGACGCGCAGAAACGTACACAGTAAGCACTTCCACTAATAGAAGCAGAACTTAAATATCGCTTTGATACTTTCATTTAAATTGGAATACTTTACAATAATTGTCTGTTGCCTCCATGGGTCCTGCCCCCCTACCTGGACCAGGGCCTGGAGGGTTTCCCTGCCCAGTGCCCAGGTGCCCATCAAGGTGACCCCCAGCTCCACGTTAGGGCCCATGTTGTGAGCAGGCAGTGCAGCAGCAGGAGTCAGGGCTGGCTCCAGGGACCCACTGTCTCAGGTCCTCCCTGGAAGCGGAAGTCAGACCTCTAGGGAGGCCGGGCAGGTGTTGGCGAGCTCCTACGTGGGTCCTCTCAAGTGCAGCCAGTGAGGGAGGTGCTCCTGTGCGTGCCACCTGGGCCTTTCCAGCTCTTGGGGGGCATGGCCCAGCACCCACACAACCCTGGTGCCTGGTGACCTCACCTTCATTGGGGGTCCACCCTCCAATCTGCAGGCCCACCACAGGACCATGTTCCCAGGCTTTGCAGCTAGAAGGGGCAGCAGTGGGCCTTGCCATAGGCCCCTGGGTTGTGCAACAGAGATGCTCTCAGGGTGCCAGGGACTGAAGAGTTCTCTCTATGGCCCCTGGCCCAAGTCTTGTGGGAGGCTGGGGAAAAGGGTCCCACTGGGTCGGGCCTGCAGGGACCTCTGGGCAGCCCCCTGAATCAGGAAGGATCCTAGTGAATGAGGGGAAGGCCCCGCTTGCTCGGCCAAGGAAGTTCCCCACAGGTGCTCAGCCACAGGCGAGTCTGAGCTGCCCTGGCAGCCAGACAGGCAATTGTGAGGGGCTGCGACAAGGCAAGCCAGTCCCCTGAGAGCAGTTCACTAACTGCCCACCTGGCACTGCCCACCTACTTCCAGTAGGTCCAGGCTCAGTCACCCTAGGCTCACCTGCCCCTCTGGACAACCCCTCGGCTCTGCCCAGCCCTTCCATTCCAGGCAATGTGGGTGTGGGCTGCCAATACCTGCCACCCAAAGATGGCCACGGCTCCATACCTACCCACAGCTCTTCCAACCCTGACCTTCAATGTCCCCTTCACCCCACAGCAGTCTCTCAGGGGTTTTGCCTCCCCAGCGACACCATGCAGTGGGGTGAACCCACTGTACACCCTGCTGCCCTGGGGGACCTGGGTACTCTGGCCTCGCTTTCCCTCAGCTCACACTGCACAAGCCCCTGGCGAGTCACTGGGCCAGAGTCGCCTGTGAGAAAGACGGAAGGTCAGGGCTGTGGGAGGCTGCCCATGCCTGCCTGCGGGCCTCACCTTGGCACCCAGCGGGCAGTAACCTTTGAGGAAGTCGCTGCAGACCTCGGCCTTCCGAGACACGTACACGTGGCTGTAGGGGCAGTCACTGTTGCTGCAGATCCCCTTCAGAAAGTAGGAGCACACAGGCATCTGCAGGAGGGAGGGCAGAGGGTGAGGGCCAGCGACCCACGCCCTAGCAACCACAGCTGCTCTACAGGCAACAGCACAAGGATGCAGAGGCCCTGTCCAGGGTCCCACTGTGGCTCCCACAGGGGTGAAGTGGATGCCTCCTGCTGGGCAAGGGAGCTGCTTGCTCACAGTCAGACCCCCCTTCCTAGGTGACCCAGAAGCACATCTACCCTCACTCTGTCAGCCTGAGGGGTCTTGGGGCAGGTATACTATCCCCCAAATCCCTCAATGTCCAGGGCAAGACGGCAGTCTGGACTTCCAGCCACTAACCGTGGCCCGGATGCCCGGGAGTCACAGGCCACGGGGCCAGTGTTCACACAGGAGAGCCTTGGGGCCAGGCATCAAGCTGGAGATTCTCTAGCCACCTGACACGTGTCTTGGAGCAGGCTTGGTCTGGCCCTGACCACAGGGTGGCACTGAAGCCTGGCAGCAGGAGGGGCTCAGGGGAGATCTGAGGGCCCAGCATAGGCAGCATGGATGCCCCTGGCAGGCTGCATAGATGTTTATGAGCCCAGCCTGACTTTCCCTCTTCCTTCCCCAGCACAGAGCCGCAGCCCCACCGACCTCTGGCCAGGGCTGCTGCTTGTCATCACCACCTGGGTTGGGAGAGGTAAGAAATGCAGTCCACCCCTCTCCCAGGGGGCAAAACTGAGGCCTTCGTGACCAGGAGCTGGGTGGGGTCACCCAGGGAAGGAAGCAGGGGATGTTTCTAAAACTTCCAGGAGACTCCCTGCTCCCCTTGTGGGCCAGACACCAGCTCCTTCCTGGGACATCTGGGGGAGTGCAATGGTGTCACTTGCCCTGGTCCAGTATGGAGCTCACCCAAAGGCCTCAGCAGGACTTCCCTGGGACCCCCTCCTGAGGCCCTGGGCCAGACCTCCACTCTCACCCCTAGGGAGTCACCTCCTTGCCCACACTGAGAGTCCTGGCTTGCCCACATTGCTCAGCACTGAGGCCGGCGGTGGGCTTGGGGAGCCCTCCATGGTTCTGGGGCACCCAGAAGCTGTAAAATGTCACTTTTCTAGGGTGAAATATAAGGTAGGGGCAGGAACCTGTCTGAGGGCCAAGAAGGGAAGAAAAGGCCTGGGCAGTAGCCCTGGAGCTAAGGGGGAAGGAGGGAGAAATCAAAGAAACAAAGGGTGATTTACTGAGCAAGAGTTTATTTTTAATTGTCTTTTAACTGCAGCCGCAGAGGGGAGAGGGGCTGGGGGCCCTGTTTGGGGCTGGTGGTGGTGCGGCTGCAGACAATTCCCTTAATGTGGTTTTTGATATAGAGCCCAAATTAGCTCTAATAAAAAGGGATAATAAAGCCAACTCTTACACCAAACGGAGCTCCTCCTGGCTGTCAGAGCGGGGCCGTTACCAAGAGGAAACTGCGTTCTCATTTCAATTAACCTTGTTTGCACCCTACCACGTCCACACAAATAACAATAACATTAATTCAGGGCGCTGGTGCGGGCCCACACATTAGACAGCGTGGAGTGTGCACCGGCTTTGGAGCTGGCGCTTAATGAACCCGAAACTCGACGTGAATTTCCAAATTGCTCACGACAGAGTTTCGAAGCGCGATTAGGGAGAAAAATGCTGATTCTCTCCAAGCTCCTCAAGGGGAAAAGCTGTCGGAGCAGCAGTGGGCCTTGCCCACACGCCTCCTTCAGCTGCAGCCCCACACCCAGCCCTTCCCCACACTCATAGCCAGGCTGGGTTCCCAGGACTTGTGGGCAGGCCTCCGCATGGGGCAAGGCCTCCTGGCCTCCTGCCCCAGGCTCTGGGAGCTTTAGCCAGCATGAATCACAGACCTCAGCACTCTCAATCCCCCAGGTAGGGGACCCTCCCTGGCTTGAATAAGTCTATGGAGTCATGCAGGCCAGAACACCCGAACCCTTCCAGCCATGGCCGCCCTAGAGGTGGTCCCTTCCCAGTTCCCTGTGGCGGCTCTCCTGTCCCCACCTCTGCCTAGGGGAACCTGCAGCCTCCAGTAGAACTCTCAAAATGCCCACTACTAGCCAAATCCAGGCCTGAGGAGGCAGGTGAGGTCTTGGTCCTGTACTCCAGGGGCACGCACAGGGTCCCTTCTCCTGGGCATGAGGCGGTGATGGAAAGGAGCCTGGCATCACTGGGGGGCCTACACCTCTGGCAAGGCTGGGTGCTGGAGGGACAGGGAAGACCAACCCCTATGTGTGGTGCAGGGGACCCCCCCAAAGTCCCCAGTTAGCTACTTCAGCTAAAAGGCAGCCATGGCACCGCCCACACATGGGGATGAAGGGCCCACAGGGGCAGGGCTGCTGGCCAAAGCTCAGGGGACAAGCAATAGCACTTACCTTCTCTTTGGACACATGGTGGGAAAAGGGACAGGTCCCATCTGTCTTCTTGCATGTTCCCCGGACAAACCTGTGGTAGCACAGGACAGGGGAGTTGGAGAAGGCTGGCAGGGATGGAGGCAAGACCCCACACAGACTCCCTCACCCAGGGCGAAGCCAGGTGGGCACCTGGTGCACACGGCCACCTTCTCAGGGTCGTGGATATAGGGGCAGCGCTCGCCATGGTTGCACCTGCCAAAACGGTTGTAGTACATGCAGTACTCCTTCCTCTTCTCTCTCTTCTGCCTCGCCTGGCGGATGATGGCCAAGCTGCGCTGGATCGCTCGGCTGTGGACAGTGAGAGATTCATGAGCCCAAGGATGAGCAGTGAGCCCCACCTGCCCAGCCCCCGAGGGACGCACCTGGCATGGGAGCGGCTACAGCTGCTGGTAGGATCCATTCGGCCTGTAGCAGGGAGAGGAGAGGGTCCTATCAGGCCGCAGCCCAGCCCACCCTCTTTCCACTGATCCACCTGGCCAATACCCGCTCAGGGTCCTCAGCCCTGAGCTCCGGCACTGCTGCCTCCTGCAGAAGGCTGCCCACAGCCCCGCCCTCTAGGGACACAGCATCATGGTTGGGGCCAGGCAGGGCTCCTGTTGGTGCCCTCAGAGCTGGCATGCCAAGCAGCCCCCTACAGGGGACTGGACTGCTCAGGGATAAGTGAGTGGCCTGCAGCCAGTTGGGTTTCCCAAGCCACATCCGAGGCTGGATGGGCTATCCCACCAGCTGGCTTCCGCCCACCTACAAGCCCACCCTGGCAGCCAGGCGTCTCATGGGGCAGGTCCTCAGGCTGAGGCTCTTTCCAGGCTTTGACACTGGTGGGGGCACCTCCTCCTGCCAGAGCCCCAGAGTAGGACCCAGGAGGGGTTTGCTTAGACAAGGCAGTGAATGTGGACCACATGTGGCCTGTCTTTGGAAATGCAGATGGTTTGGTGGGAGCCTCACCTCAGGGGTCTGGCCCAGGTGCAAGTGTGGCTTATCACTTGCAATTTTGGAGGTACCTTTCCAGATAGTCCCTAAAATCCCAAGCATGAAGATGAGACTGAAGATCAGATCGGCTTAGCTTTTCTGAGATCATTAATATGGTGTGAGGATAGCAGTGACATGAATTGGGGTCCCCTTAGAGTTAAAGGGACCAACCTGGGGGACAGCGGTCAGTGAGGAAGGGGGCCTGCAAAAGGAGGGGCCTGCCTTTTAAAGGCACAGGCCAGTCCCAGGATTGCGGGGAGGCCCAGGCAGGGCAGGGCCTACTCAGACTGTTTTCCTGGGTTCCTCAAATACGCACATGACCCTTCCCAGACCAGATCCCATTTCCTGCAGGGCAGCTGCTGAAATGAATATGGTGCTAAGAGGCAGAAGTGACATCATGCAGAAATTCTGAGGGCCTGAGGTGATGACAAAACCATCTGGGGTTTTTAAAAGGGATGTTCCAGGGTGCCTAGACTCACTCAGCTAGTCCCTGCTCTCACGGCAGACTGCCAGTGCAGGTCTGGGGGACAATGCTTCAGAGCTCCCCTCCCCCAGGGCATCTGTGAGCCTATCTCCAGTGTGGCCCCTCTCTCCAGGTTCTGGCATGACCCATGGCCTCTCCAAACCTCAACTCCTTCACACCCCACTGGCTGGGACCTCAGACCCTCCTTCCTTGGCATCCAGGAGTTAGTTGCTCAGCCCTTGGAGTTCCCTGGGCCATGTTGGGTGGTGCTGTCACACCCTGGCCCTCCAGAGACAACGGGACCAAGTCAAGCACAGACTGTACCCACCAGGCGAAGGCTGCCTGCTGCTCTGAGTTGCAGGAGACCCTGAGGGAAGACCTGGCACTGCACTGCTGGAGCTCTGTGGGCCCCTCAGACCAGTGGATCTCCTACCCTCAGCCTCAGCATCCCCCAGTTCAGAAAGGGCATCTCCAGGGTTAAGCGGCAAGATCCCCAGTGGGAAGGAGGAGTTCTGCTGCAGGGTGGCCCAAGCCGGGATAGCTGGGCGAGTCGGGGCTGGAAATGATGCCTGTGGGTAGGGGGATGAGGGCACAGGGAGGGATGAGGGGATGGGGGGGAATCAACAAAGACAACGGGGTGCGGGGGTGGGGTGGGGATGCCCAGGGTGGCCTATGTTCCCAGCTGGGGACACCTGTCCATAGGGTGGCAGTGCATGCCTGTCCAGGTGGCACAGACGCACCCTTGCACCTGCCAGCCTTCACAGTGAATGACGTGCAATTTGATAGCCTGTCAATGAGCTCTTGTTTCCTGGGCTGTCACCCAGGCTGCTGGTGACACTGGCGCCATCTGCTCCCAGTCAGGGACACGGTGGTGTCACGTGCTGCCTGTCAGGACCTGAGGGGGGCAGTTTTTTCCTCTTTCCACTTTCTGCTCTTAAAAGCACACCAGTGTGGGGTTCATGGTGGGAGCTTTGACAAGAACAGGAGGCACCTTTCCAAATGCTGCACAGTGTTAAAAATGCACATAAAGCAGAAGTAGCTTAAAACAGGCAACTGGAGGTGCAGAAAACTCAGGCGAGCCCCGACCTCGGGAGCGCGAGGTGCTGCCTCTGCTGCACATTCTAGAGAACTTCACTTTCCTGGTGCTTCCCAAAATAGACACTGGCTCCCTCCAGCACCACCCGTGCCTGGTGCCCCCATCTGCTTCCTGCCTCCTGCCACGGGCCCTCCAAGGGAACCACTGGGCACCAGGTCCTCAGTACCCCTGGCTCTCACTAGCCCTGCACAGTCCGGGGAGCATAGGGACGAGCTCACTTGCCATCCCTAGGCCCACTGCCAGGCTGGCCTGTCCATTCCCAGGAAGTCAGAGGAGGAGCTACCCAAGCCGGGGCCTGCTCAGCTGAGAAGACCTGGAAGGCCTGGGAAGAAGACCAAAACAGCAGAGGGCGCCCCAGGGACAGGCAGCAAGGGGCAGGGCCTCAGTGACCCAGTAGCTCTGACTCTGGGGGCAGCAGTTGGCAGGGCCTCCCTCATGTGCCCTTCTATGACCTCGTGGCACCTAGGAGGAGTGAGAAGGGCACAGATGAGGAGCCACAGAAAGCCCACTTGCCCAGAACACGCGATAGGTAGTCGGCAACCAGGTGGGGACCACAACCCGCTTCTGCCTCACTTGACCCACAGGTCTGGGAGCTCAGAACAATCCCAGAGCCAGCCCTGCATCCAGCGTGAGCCGAGCCTGAGCCCAGCAGCTCTACCGACAGACTTGGCACTTGTACCCCACTGCAGAGGCGGCCAGGCTCTTGGTGGCCCCAGTATAAACCAGTCAGCTGAGGATACAGGTTCTGGGCCAAAGTATGTGGGAAGGGGTCTAAGGGTTGTGCCCTTTGAGTGGAAGGTGGGCCTGGGAGGGAGGGGATTAGCTAAAGCAACCCAGGGTGACCAGGAGCAGATGCTGACTATTCTTGTGGACCCAAAAGGGCAGCTGAGAGGGGAGAAGGAATCCCTCTGCCTCCAAGGAGGGCTACACTTTTCTTGTTGAAGTCAAAGTTTCGCTGACACCAGGGGAGGAAATTTATTTCTTTAATTATAATTCATCTAAGTGGGCCAGTCAGCAGCAGCCCACAGCTGGGAACCATCCACCTTCCTCCTCACAGTGAAGTGGTGGCCATGCAGGGGTCCAAGCAGCTGGAGCTGCCCCATTCGCCCACTACTTCCCTGTCTACTACCTCCTTGGAAGGGTGTGGCTTTGTCAGGCTGCCTCTGCCCGTTTGCCCCACACCCCTTCCCAGGAGGGAAGGCCAAGCCCAGGACTGCCCCAGTGGCTGCCAAGGCTGGTCTGCAGGACATGAACAATTACAGCCCTGCTTGGTGGTAGGCCTTGACCCCCCAACCCCACCACCTGCAGCCTGCAGGGAGGAGGCCCTGGGACCCGCCCTGCTCTCTCCTGATGCTCCCTCATACAGCTGGGCTCCACAGTGGCAGGCTCTGGATGGCTGCCAGGACAGAAGAGTGCCAAGCCAGAGCGGAGGCCAGTGGGCAAGGGTGCCCGGGACAGACTGTTCACGGCCTGGTGATGTCAGGAGCTCTGTGGCCACCAGGGCTCTACCACATGTGCAAGTGGGAAGGTGAATTCTGCGAGCTCAGCACTTGGCCCGGGGGTCCCGGGAGCAGGAGGCAGCTTCCCAGTGAGCTGTGACAGCCCAGCCCTCCCTCCCCAAGCTCCACCAGCCTCAGGGCAGCAGCCTGGCTTCAGTAAAGGACACCACATCTATGAAGAGACCAGGTCCAAACCTACCACTCCCCTGCTGGCCTTCAGATCTCTCCCAGCCATCTTCTGTGGCCATGAGGGGATGTGAGGAGTCAGGACAGTGGGTACAGCTCCACCCCACAGTCATACCCAGTTCAGCACATGTGGGCAGCAGGACCCAGCCACAGGATGGTGCTGGGGCCTGAGGTCAGGACCTTGAGGAGAGTCCAGAGGAACCACTGAGCCCTGGTGTGAATGTTCTGGTCTGTCAATGGCTACATGGCAGGGTCCGGGCACAGAGACTGCAGCAGGGCCAGAAATGCTGCTGCCAGTAGGCAGTGGTCACTCCTTCAGCAGACATGGCTCTGGGGTCAGAAGTGACCAGAGTGGGCACTCAGGGTGATGAGAGGACCTGTACCCCAACCCAAGGCAGCATCCCCTTGGTGGTCAGAAGACCTGGTCACTGAACACTGGAAGAGTGAGGCAGAGGTGAGACCATAGGCGCGGAGAGAAGAGAATAGGCCCAGGGGCAGAGCAGAGCCAAGCCCTCTGGAGAATTTACCTGGCTCTTCCCAGCCCAAATGCCACTGTCAGGAACCACCTCCCCAGTACATCCTGGCTAGAAAACCGGCAGCTTGGAAGCCCCTGGGCCCTGGAGACAGGCCCTGGGAACACAGTCGGGTGGGAGCAGCCAGAGGGGCCAGCTTCTGGGAGGAAGGCTCCCTTATATCTGCCTTGCCCGCTGCAGACGCTGCCTTGGGCACCCCACTTCCCCCTGGGACAAGCCTCTTCTTCCCCCAGCCCCTCTGGTGGGTAGGTAGGGCTGTTGGGTCCCAAGGCTGGCCTATAATCCTTTTTTTGATGGACGAGGAGGTAAAACTGAAACCAAAACATTCCTCTAGCTAATTTATGAAAAGATCATGTCCAGAGCACTTCCTTTTTCGTGCCCGTCTCCTGGGCAGGGAGGTTTGGGCCTGTGACAGTTGGCAAAGAGGCATGAGGCCCCAGGTGCTCGCCCGCCCAGGCGTGCTCCCTACACCTGGCTTATCTTCTGTCCATGAGCAAAGCTCATGGAAAACCAGAGGCTGCTCGGCCAAGCGAGAGGCAGGCGCTGGCCTTCCCAGGGGATGGCAGGGCTGCAGGCCTCCCGGCGCCCTCCCTGCCATGCTGTCCCATTGGCCTACCAAGGCTAGCACATATACAAGAGGAGAGCTCGTCCAGCTGGGCTGTGCTCCCCTGGGGAGCACCATGAGCTCCAGGCCTGAGGGAGGCGGCTGGAGCCGGCCGAGACCTTCACAGACAAGCTGGCCTGCAGTACCCCATCACATGCTCCCCAGTGCCCAAGATGGCCCTGCTGCCCCCATCACCTGGCCGGCTGGAGGTCTTAGACAGCTTGTTGGCAGACACCTTGTACATCACTCCTCCAATGCAGCGGTAGCCTTTGCCCCACCGAGGGGACCCGGGTGGGGCTTTCCCGCCCCCGGTCACAGTAGGACGCAGGCGGTTCAGCACCAGGGACCTGCAGAGACAGCAAAATGCCCATCAGATGGGACCCAGGAAGGCTTGGAGCTTTGATGGTTAATGCCAAGGTCAGGGAAGGCAGGCCAGCCTAGAGCACTTGCTGCCTGGGACACCCTGCAGTCAGGGCAGTCCTGGGCCCGGAGTCCAGCCACCAGGCCTCTGTCCCCTGCCCCTTTGCAGGGGTGCTTTTGTGGCAGCAGGGAATTCTGACAAGAAATAACAGAAGGTGGTGTTGCCCAACCTGGCTGGGAACTGGGGGTCCCCTCGGGGCGATGGGGAAGGCCCTTCCCTTGGACACAGTCAGCCTGGGCTGGCCCCCAAACTTCAGGGAGGACAGTTGCCAGGGTACCGACATCATCTTTTTTTTTTTTTTGTACCAGGGATTGAACCCAGGGGCACTCGACCACTGAGCCTCATCCACAGCCCTATGTTGTATTTTATTTAGAGACTGGGTCTCGCTGAGTTGCTTAGCACCTCGTTTTTGCTGAGGCTGGCTTTGAACTCGCGATACTCCTGCCTCAGTCTCCCAAGCCACTGGGATTACAGGAGTGCGCCACCTCGCCCGGCAGTACCTACATCTTGATGGGATGCAGGGAATGGCCTGGTCACTTGTCACCTGTAGAAGGCATTACTGAAGTCTCTGCCAAGGCTGGTGGCTCCCTTTCTCAGACCTGCCCCAGAGGTCACAGGGTCAGTAGGACTGCCACTTGTCCTTCCCTTCCTTGTCCCTCTCCCTGAGAGAGCCCTGCACTAGGGCCTGTGGAGCAGCTGGCAGACCCAATCAGGTCAGCCATCTGGGGAAAGAGTTCCCTGGAGGCCATGGGCTCAAGAGTCCCGGAGCAGCCACAAGATGAGCAGAGCGCAGGCCAGGAGGAGAGATGTGGGCTAGAAGGACCTCCAGTCCCAGTGGCCGCCCTACTCCCTTCCTAGCCCCATCCTGCCAGACGCCCGGCATTCCCCAAGGGAAACCAGAGCGCAGACCAAGATGGGGAAAGGCTGTGATGACGCCACTCTTAGAGAAGGCTTCTGCAGCTGCCCACCAGCCCAGCAGCCTCTGCCCAGCTGTGACAGGAGCAGGCTCTCCCCGAGGAGAGGACTCAGTGCCCAGCAGCCAGGTGAGCCCAGGGGCCTGGCACAGAGACTAGTTGACTCAGGAAGCATTTCAAAAGTGAGGTGTTTCCACAAATCAAGCCTAGATTCTATATGTGCTCAGGCTTTGCTTGGGACACAACTTGACCATCGACTGGTTATGTGGCATCCTGTGGCAAGTCTGGGCCATGGGCACAGTTGTATTTTTTTTTTTTTAACCATTGAGCTACATCCCCAGCCCCCCCCTTTTTTGAGACATAGTCTAAGTTGCTGAGGGCCTCGCTAAGTTGCTAAGGCTGGCCTCAAACTTTCTATCCTCCTGTGTGGGCCACCGCGCTCAGCCACGGGCACAGCTATCTATCAACAGAGTCCAAGGCAGCCTTCACATCAGCTCAGGGAGCAGTCAAGGGGACAGCTCAAGTGGGAGGGAAGGTCAGTCAACCCAGGAATGTGCAGGGCTATGCCCTTCCCACGGGCCCTCACTGTCCTGCAGCCCACAGCCCAGTTCCTGAGGGAAGCAAGCTATGAAAAATGCTCCCCGTGGGGAATGCCCGGTTCTGCAGTTGTAGGAGACCCTTCCCCAGTCATCCAGGCCAAGGAGGAGTGATCTCAGACTGGGGCTGCTGAGGAACAGCAGGTGGGGCTCACTTGCTTGGCTGGACAGGTGAGTTGTAGATGGCCTGGTCACAGCACTCGCACACAGCTCACCCTGCCACCCATGGGAAGCCACTCAGAAATGTGGGTGCTGAGGGGTGCACCAGCCCTGTTCTCAGACTACTGCTGTCCCCTGAGCTCAACACCACTGTCTCTGTGGACCTTGGTCTCTCAATCTGCAAGCTGGGGTAACTCTCACTAGCTGGTGGCCTCTGCGGCCCCATTAGTGAGATAATGTGAGCGAAGTGAGCGAGCACTCTGGGGACCAAAGCTGCAGTGTAAGTACAAACAGGCAGGCAGGCCGCGGAAGGCACTTGACCCAGTTTCCCTTAATTAAAATTCAAGTTTACGAACACTGGTCTTAGAGGGAAGGAGTCCAGCCAAAGGGCACCCATCACATGCTCCTGTGGTTCCCCAGGGTTCTGTCTGGCAGGAGAGAAGCACCTGCTGGACCCCTGTGCCCTTCCAGGACAGGGTAAAGTGGGCCAGACCCCAAGCTCCAGGTTCCCATCAGACTTTGGAACCCCATGGGCACCGGCCCTATACCCTGGGCTTGCACTAGGGGCTGAGGCACGAGGAGTGGGGGCCACAGCATGAGAGGTCTTCTCCCATACCAGAGCCCTGCTGGTTCTGGAGGCTCAAAGGTGGGTGCCACATGAGTAATGTCTATCTTGATCCCAAATCCTGAGTCACAAACTGAGCTCAGGGGGCTGGCAGGCCCCTAGGACTGCCCTGGCCCTCACTACCCAGAATCCCTAACTGTCTCACTGCCCAGAGTCCCTAGGTATACCATTTTTCCCCCTCCCCACCAGGCCAGTCACATCTCTGCCTCTTGGGCCCTGACCTGGGATCCAGGCAGGTCCTGCCCTCACAACAACCCTTCCAATCACCCCCTTCTCCCAAGCATGGCTGTTTGTCCCTGGCCACCAGAAAACATGAGGGACAGGAGGCAGCCAAACCTGTGCCCAACCGCTATCCAAGGCCCAGCCCTGTGAGAATTCACCTATAGAAATGTGTCCCAACTGAGGACCCCGCCAGGCCTCTCTCCAGAGGTGTCCTGGGGCAGGTGCTGAACCTGTTCTCCACCTGCCCCTCCCTAAGGGCAGCTGCATAGGCAGAGCCCGGCACTAAAAGCAATGTGACAAAGCCACAGGGTCCCTGCCCCACCAGCAGGACAGGGAGGGGTTTCCCCGGTAACATGAGTCTCTGCCCATGAGGCCTACAGAGGGCCCACCCTGAGGAAGCCAGGAGCCAGCGAGGGGCCTGGGCCAGGTGGTGGTAGGTGGAGGATCAGCTTTGTAGAGGAAAGCTTTCCACCCTCTGTCCACAGCCAAGTTCTTGGTCATTCCATATGCTTATTCTTAAAGACAATCATGAGCAACCCATCTGTCCCCCTCTGTTCCCTCCTAAAATCCACTCCCTGGATTTTGAATGTAGCTACAGGACATCTGTGGACCCATGTGGGCAGTCCAGAGGGGTGGCAATCCCCAGCCAAGGATTAACATGCCTGTGGACCCAAGTCTGGGAGCAGCAGTGGAGCTCAGGCCTCCAGGGGATGGGGACAGGGCTGCCCACGGCTCGGCTCTCCCAGAAGCCCAGGAGCCTTGCATGGAGCACTCGCACTTAGGAAGCTGATGTGGGCAGCCCCTGGGGAGGCCTGAGGTCAGGAAGGGCTGCATGGGCTTGCCCTCTGCCCCTTCCCACAGCTCTCCATCAGCCCTACTGGCTTTGAGTCTGCAAGGCAGGGTGCGGGGCGGGGCCTTGTAGCTTTTCACTGCCATGGGTGTCACAGCACTCCAGTAAATTGTCACCCTAATGGAGAGGACAGCCTTTAGAAACGAACTGTACAGAGAAGAGGGGATAGAATTAATGAGATAATAGCGGGGCCAAGGACCCTGTGAGCGCCTGCCCTCACGGCACCGCTCTGTAATTCCTTTTCTGCAACGGAGCCGCAGATCTAAAGGCTTCTCCCATCCGTCCGGCAGGCCCATGCCGCCAGGAAATTTCATTAACGCTGGAAAATAGGAAAGGTATTAAGCGTGGATAATGAAGGCCAGGGAGGGAACAGTGCCTTAAGATAGTCTTCTTCCTCGCCTTTGTAATGGGAGGCATGAACTTTCCCTTCAAATCCATTTCTAATCCATTTGAAATACTACAGCAAATTATCTTTCCTTCAGCCCGAAAGCGGCCAGCCAATTTACTCCGAATAGAAGTGACAATGCCCCAGGATTTATCACCATAACCTTGACTACACCGGGGTGAGGCTGGGCCTCCCCTCTCCCCCTGGGGGGGCACAAAGGACGGACAGGGTGGGGGGAGATAACATTTCAGATGAAAAGTGGTGGTGGGGGGAGAAAGACACACAGGCACACACGCCACAAAACTAGGTCTGCAGAAAGACTGCGTCCACTCCTCAGAAGCACTGGCAACTTCCAGGAAAGAGGCTGTTCAGGACAGAGGGGCAGCTGAACCTGGCTCTTACTTCTGAGGGGTCTGGGCAGGACAGAGGGAGGCTGTCCTTGAGGCCATTAAGTTCTACTTAGCCCAGAAGTCATCTCAGTGCATCCCCGATGTATCTGCTGGGTCCCTGAGCGCAGGCCCCGGAGTGCCCACTTGCTGGGCTCTCACACGCTCCAAGCCACACTTGGGTTTAAGGGCCAACACTGGACACCATGCTCTGCCCTCCCTGAGGGCACCACTGGGGAGGGTCAGCATAGCCTCCAACACAAGATGCCAGGGCTCCCTGTGTGGCTGAGGCAGGGACTTACCTAAGACTCGCACCTCTTGGACACTGACATGCAAGCATGCTGGCCTGAGACCAGACTGGCGGCCTCTTGGGCAGGGCATGGGAGTGCCCACCAGACGAGCAAACAGCCTCCACACGCTCCAGCAGTATACGCCTGTGCATGCACACATGCACCCCAGGGGTGGCTCCCGCACACTAGCAGCAGCAGCCTGAGGCTTGGCGGACATTCACTTGATGAACAGCGGCTCCTCCTGAAGGCTTCCACCTGCCCCCCTGCAAAAGTCAGCCCTCCAGGGAGTCTGGCCCCTCTGCATCTCAAGAGTCTATGCAACAGCCTCTCGGCCCCGTGCCTTCTCTGTGCATGCGATCCAGCCTCGGGACTGACGAGAGAAAGAACAGACCCCTCTCCTAGAGACCAGCCTACTAGGACAGGGTGGGGGGTCAGTGGCTGATTCAGGTACAGGTGGTAAAGGGGCCAAGAGGGCCTCTAGGAGACTGCAGGCAGGTACAATAAGGTGGACCCGGGAGGCACAGGCTACAGCCAGGCAACTTTCAAACTTGGATGCTGTGTCCCATGCTGACCAGATTCAATAGCACTTCCAACAAACACTGGAGATCAGGTGGGCACAGATCCTCCAAGAATAGGGCTGGGCCCTAGAAAGTGGGCCTCTCACGAACCAACCCCTCATCTGGCCCCAAGGCCCAGGTGTAGGAACCAGGGTCATTCAGCACTGGGGCCAGGCCAGGGAGGGGAGCAGATGGGAGAGACCTGTGGCACCACAGGGACGGGGCTGGATTTCCTTCCTGCACACAAGGCTACATACAGTGCCGTGGGCAAAGGAAAACTGGACGCTGGGAAGAAAACTGAGACAGGCATCCTGTCAGCCCCCTCAGTGAGGAGCCCCCACCCAGGACTTGGCTTCTCCCAGCCCTACTCTGGATCCTGCTGTTATCCACCACCCTCGAGTCTTACCTGTTAAGAAGATAGAAATGCCTTGCTGGTCCCCCTCCCCTGCCCTCCTCTCACCCTGGATCACTCCCCTCCCTCACAAACTCACCCCCAACCCCCAGAATCTCAGCCTGGCTCTGCCTGAGGGCCGACCATGCAAAGCCCTCATCAGTCCAGGCTTCTGCACCAACTGCACGGCTGCCAAGCAACCTCGGCCGACACTGCAGAGCCAGCCTGGCCTCTCCTGGGCAGGCTGATGTCCCTGCTCTGCTGCACAGCTCCTGGGGGTGGGGGGGGTCCCCAGCTCAGAACTTGCTCTGACCGTTGATATGAAACTACATGTTTGATCGAGTTCCCTCAAACCCTGCAGTGGGTCCCCTCATTGTCACAAGGCCCTGGGGGCTTGGACCTTGGGTCTTCCCTGGCCACTGCTTCTATCCCCTCCCACCAGTCCAGAATGCCAGCCCCCTGCAAAGTTCCACATCCTACAAAGTACTGTGCCCCCTCCTGGCACTGGCCGGTTGCACACATGGTGCACCTGCCTGGTGTTCTGAGCAGGTCTGAGCCCAAGCTCAGGAGCCACGGCCTGTGGGAAGCCTTCCCTGATCTAGGATGAGCATGGGACTCTCAAGCCTGGGGGGCTGCCCAGCAGCCACAGCCTGTTGCCAGGACTCCCTGAGGCCTGGCCATGTCTGCTGGGGGTGCCTGCCTGTGCTATGAGGCTTGCAGACAGCTCTATAATATGTGCCAAGGGGACAAATGCTGGTTGTGGGGCAGGGCCTGGGGACGGCTGTGGATACCACCCCTAGGGCTCCCATAACCTCTGGGGAGAGGTGTTCAGCAGGGGAGGGATCTGTTACAGGCAGGGCAAAGGGAGACAGGAATGAGGCAGGCTTGCTTGGCAGAAGCCAACAATGATGAGCCAGTGAGGGACACAGCCTGGCAGCACAGGCTGAGCATACAGGGAGTGGTGGGATGGAGAGAAGGACAGGGGTTAGAGGGTGCACAGGGCCAGGAACTAAAGCCCTCCAAGTAGGGTGCTGAACCCAATGTGGTCGGTTGGGGAGGGGTAGTGCATGGGCTGCAGAGCCAGTTGTCCCCTAAGCCAGGGCACTCTGGCCACTGGTGACAATGCAAGAGATGGGCAGGCCAGCGGGGGAGCAGAGAAAACGCCCAGGGAAGCATTTTTCAGGAAATGGAGCACGGTTTTTGAAGCTCGAAGCTGAGCTAGCGGGAGTGCGCAGTCAGCAGAAGAGGCAGCTCGCACGGCGAATCCCCAAGTAGGTCAGGCGAAGCCGCCGTGACAGGCACTAAACTGCTTAGCGGGGCTTTCCACCGGAAACGACGACGGCCCACCATACTGCTTAGCCAGGGAGGGCGAGCATGGGCGAGTGTGTGCATGATGGTGTGTGTGTGCACGCTGAGTAGGTGTGGTGTGTGTGTGCACGTGTAGGTGTGCGCGTGAGTAGTGGGGTGGACCAGCTTGCCGCCTCCCTCTTGCTGCACAGCACGGCCCCCTCAGCCTAGGCCTCACACGCCCCAACTAGGGGACTCACCTCAGCAGGTCAAGCCCACGCGACCTGGGGCAGTCCAGTACCCTAGGTCCCTGGATGAGGACAGTCCTTCAGGGGAGGGCCTGGCAGGGCAGAGGCATGAGGCTAGGGTGACTAAGCAGGCTCGGTGCTCTGGGACCCATTGACTATGTACCCATGGACCAGGCCTGCCTCTGCATTACCGAGCTGAAACCTGATGACTCGGAGGACACACAGGCATGGGTTCATGATGGCTACGGCCTCCTGACCTCAAAAAACCTTACTCCATCTGCCACTCCACTGCCGCCTCTCGTGCCCAGCCCACCATGCCCCAAAGCCCATGGCCAAACCATGAAGACACGCAGCTCCTGCTCCAAGGCTACAGGACCTGACTGAGGACTGCTCAGGCTGCACTGGGCAGCCTCAGGTCCACCCATGGCACGTGTGTGGAGGCTGTCCAGCAGCTCAGCTACCCAAGACAAGTCTCTAGCAGGTGGGCAACAGGGCCACAGGCCTGTGTGGGAGTTGAGACCGCGCTGGAGTCCTGGGGCCACACTGAGGAAAAGGGCCTTGGGCTGGACCAGAGGCCCTGAGGCCTCCAAGCCTCCAGGCATCATCCCTACAATGGGATGATGTGATACCAGGCTCACAGTGGCAGGCAATGGGCGACCCAGGCCCAGTGCTAAGCAGGGAAAGGAGGCCACGGCCTGGGCTCTGGTAGGCTGGCCGGTGGGAAGGGCTGCAGCCAGGTGTGTGTGAGGACACAGACTGAGCCAGGGCAGAGGGCAGCCCGCTGGGCTCCTTGGCAGGGCTCTACTGTAGCACCTCGGGCCTCCTTCGGGTGGGAGGGAGGGACCCAGCCCCACCGTCGCTCCCCCGTCGTGAATAACAACGATTCAGGGCCCCCCCATTCCAGCTGGCGTGGTGGTGGGCGATACTAATTGCACTGCCTCCATTACAAACGCTGCTGCTCCATCATGAGGGACCGGGACTATTCTATGTATTTTATGTGCTCACATCTATTCAATTGGTATTTCGATCAATGGATGCATTACAAGCTTTCCCTTTAAGAGCCTAATAAACAACAAGATGGAAAGTAAAATTCTCCATAAAATGACACTTTTAAAAATCCATTTCAGCTGAAGCTATTGGTGCTTTGTACGTCAACTGCAAAAAACAGGTACTGCTGGACCTTAATGGCCCTACTCCAGAAAGCAGAGTTCAGCTCCATGGGCAGAAAGCTGGGGCCCTGTGGCCGGTGCACTCGCCCTCTGTGGGCATGGCTGGCATGGGCCCTGGACAGTGCCCTCAATCGTCTGTACTTAGTGCCACCCAGGTTTCCTGGCTGCTGACCCAGAACCCACTTGACGTGTGCAGCTCATGAGGGGCAGGGCTGGGCCTGGTGTCCAAGCGGGTTCACAGCGACACTCTCCTGACCTGTGAAACAGATCTCCTAGGATCAGACAGCAAATCCAGCTGGCTGCCCGGACGAGGTGATGACCTCCGCAGGCCCTAATGCAGCCAGGAAGCCTTGCCACCACACATGCAAGGAAGGCCTATGAGGCACAACAGAGTGCATTAGATTCAGAGGGTGAATAGGTGGCGATCGAAAAGTAAAGACACGTGGAAACCCACAGCCTCCTGGCATCAGCAAGACCCGGGTGGAACACGCAGGGAGATCTCCACAGCGGGGGTGAGAGGCTCACAGAGAGAAGCCCAGCACAAGGCTGCTGCTGAGGTACTGAGAACAGGAGGCACATGCAGTGAGGCTCGGCCTCTAGGACATTGCCCAAGTGGGTGAGAGGGCAAGAATATAGAGCACATGCTGCTGGTTTGGAGGATGGTTGCTGGGGAAGGCTGAGGTCAGGACCCAACATTCCTGAACTTCACTTGGAAGAATAAACATCTAGGAATCACGGAGAACACAGATCATGAGTCTATGGTAAGGATGGGAAGGCCAGAGACAGCCCTGACATCCTGTACCTGGGTGAGAGCTGATACCCCTGCCCTTGGACAGGTCAGGCTCATTTCAACAGAGTATCTCCGTGAGGAAGCAAAAGAACCTTGAACCACACCTACTTCTAGTCACAAGCAAAAATTAACTCAAGCTGGGCGCCTATAATCCCAGAGGCTTGGGAGGCTGAGGCAAGATCCTCAAATTCAAAGCCAGCCTCAGCAACTTAGTGAGGCCCTAAGCAACTCAGTGAGACCCTATCTCTAAATAAAAATATAAAAAATGGTTGGGGATATGGCTCAGTGGTTAAGTGTCCCTGAGTTCAATCTTGGGCACCAAAAAAAAAAAAAAAACAACAACAACCCAACAAAAAAACACTCCAAAAGGATCACAGGTTTAAATGTGCATGTTCCAATAACCTTGTTAGGCAAATATTTCATACGTAGAATACAAAAACACTATTTGTAAAAGAAATGGTCAATAAACCAGACATCATTAAAAAGCAAGTCTTAGCAACGGGGTGTGGCTTGGCAGTAGAGTTCCTGTGAGAGAGGACTGTGTCCATGATACACAACGAACTCCAACAGATCAATAAGGCGAATGTGAAGAGAAACAAAGGATCTGAGAGGCGCTCCCCCAAAGAGCACAGCCGTGGAGCACTGAGCGTACGAAAACATGCTCAGCATCTCTTGCTCATCAGGAGACACCAAGTAAGACCTCTGTGCAATGCCACCACACATCACCAGCATGACTCCACCAGGAAAGATGACCTAGAGGAGCTGGCCAGGGCCCTGGACCCCTGAACAGTTGCACTGGAGTGACCAAGGCTGAGGCATCACCAAGGGAGACCAGCGGGCTCAGCATCCCTCCCGGAGGCAGCAGCTCCACAGGAACACAGCTCCTCGCCACCCAGAGACATGCCCAGCACAGCTGAAGGCACCCTGCACCCGTCAACAGCAACACAGACCCACAATGGCCCATCTGCACCGTGGGGCACAACCCAGCTGGTAGGGAAGGTTGGTGCCACACTGCACACCCAGAGCCTGGAGACCCAGGCTGGGGGGCGGGCACGGGCTGCCCCCTGGCTTTCTGGTGAGGCTCTCCTGGCTGCAGGTAGCGCCTTCCCTCCCACTGCTCTCACGGAGCTGCCCCTCCTTGTGGGCATCATCTCTTCCTCTCCTCACAAGCACCCACTCAGCCCGACGACAACCATACACACCTGACTGATCCTTACCTTTATGCCTCCTGAAGACCTCATCTCAGAGAGAGTCAAACCAGGGTCTGGGCTTCAGCACTTAGGGGCTCTGGTGAAGCACAATCCAGTGCACGGCAGTGTTGGGCAATGGGAACAGCCACTTTGCTCCCACCCTATGCTTCCACGACTGTACACTCTGGGGCCCCAGAGGCCAGAGGCACTGGGGCTGCTGCAGCACCCAGCCGGCAGGAGGAAGCTGCTCTGAGCACCAAACACATCAGTCTCTGAGCAAGCTGACTCCGTGCAGGGAAAAGCAAAGAGCTTCCAGCGTGAATCCTCACACACCGAAAGACAAAAGGACCACTAAGGAACAGGACCCAGGGACATCCTCAGCACCGAAAGGGCACTTCAGATCCGCAGGGAGGAGGCAAGCCAGAGACAACAACGAACCTGAGAAAGGCTATGAGCCAAACTAAAACGAAGCCCGGGACACACTCTCCTCTGCTCACTGTCCAAGCACTGATCTGTCTGAAAGGCCTGCCTGGCCTGGCCGACCCTAAACCAGTGAATGCCCAGGCCACCAGGCCCATGCAGTGGCCCAGTCAGTGGAGAGGCCACCTAGGCCCCCCATAAGAATAAGGAAGAACAGAGGTTCAGATCTCAAGACCAGGCCCCAGGTGGATGGCAGCAGGTGGCCCAGCTGTGCCACCTCTGCATCCAGACAGGGGGCACATAATTTATGGGGGCTTCCCAGTGAGACCCCAGCTCTGTTCTGCACTCTGCTCCACAGGCATGCACACAAGGGCCATCCTGGCACCTGCTGGCACTGCGGGGCAGTGGCTGCTACGCCAGCCCCTGAGCAAGCGGGAGCCAGGATGGAAGGGCTGAGCCACCAGCCAACCTCCCAGGAGCCCCCCGTCCCCCCAGGCCCAGCACTTGGTCACATGCCTGTAGCCCTGTGGAGTGGGGGAACAGTGGAGAGGGCCAAGGCCACAGGCCTGCATCTCCCTTCTATCCCAGGCTGACCACAGATGGGCCTGTAACTTGGAGCCCCTGCCCCGCCCAGGCCCACCCTCTCAGACCCGAGGGGAGGAGCGGGCCATAATTTATGCTCCCCGCCTGTGCTTTATGGCTTTCTTAATTCGGCTCCTGCTACTATTAATGTAGTTAATGCTGAGATTATATCTATTTTCTGGCGTCGGGCAGTGATTTATTCAAGCCATTTTTCCGGTGGAGGCTCCCACGCTGTTAAATCAAGCGCCTTGCCAATTAAGTGCTGACTTGGGAAGTGGACGCAATCTTAACAGACATCCCACCGCAAATTACACTGGGGGCTGCCGGCTCTGGGGAGTGGACGGGCAGCCACAGGCACCCTGCTGACTTGGGGAAAGCAGCAAAACAACAGGCCTGGCTGGACCCCAGTCCGCCTGCACCTCAGGAAACACCCCTAACCTGACTCCTTAAAACTGCCCCAGATGGCACATGACACAGATAAGAGACTCCAACGGCCTCGGGGCTGGGGGAGGGTGGCATGGAAGGAAGAAGCCTCAGGAGCCAGGGGCAGGAAGCCCACCTCCCTCATGGGCACAAGGAGAGACCCCTCACCAAGGGCCCCTAAACTGTGGGAGGGGAGTGGAGATAGGTGTCACTGAAGCACCATCTCTGAGGACACAGCAATATGAGGGGGGAGAGGAGAGGCAAGGTAGAGAGATGGGGAAGGACAGCCCAAGGAAAGGACCTCGCCCCATCTCCCAGGGGCCCAGTGCCCCGCGGGAACCTCGTTCCCTCTTCCATCCCACTATGTCATGACCCTGGCACCCTCCTACTCAACAGTGCACAGCAGGACCCTGGTGGCCCACCTGAGCCCTGCAGTATGGCAGGCAGCACATGAGCCTGTCCCCTGAGGTGCCGTGCTCTCCCAGGCCCTGGGCATGGCCATGCCTGCCTGCCAGTCAGACCCTGGTCCCAGGCCTGAGAGGCGAAGCGATGAGGTGATCAGCTGAAGGGTTGATATATGTGAGGAGTTAGGTATGATATTGATTATCTGAACAATACTTTACTACCACTCTAAAACCAGGGTAAAAGTGCCACTTAAAATGGTATTTAATGGAGTAGTGCAGCCAGGTGGCGCTGTGACGAGGGCAATTTGTCTCCTACTGTCAGGTTGGTGCCTCCACTCTCCTCTACTCCGCGTCTCAAAGGACCCTCCTACTGGATCAGTGGGGTTGGGGAGACAGTCGGTGGACTCCCCTCAGGCTGTGGGCGGCTCCCCACAAATCCCACAGGAGAGACCTAACGGGCACTTCTGGGCACTCCTTGCCAACCACCTTGGGCCAGATGAAAGCGCACGCCTGCCAGCTCTGGCACTGCATTTCCCAGGGCCCATCCCTGTGGGTTACTGCAGACCACAGGAAGGCCACATGTTGCCTGTGGCTTTGCTGTGGCAGTGTCTCACAGGGCCTTCCTTAGTCTTGCCACTCAGGGCTCACCCACAACAGGGACAGGGATGCCCATCCACAGCCAGACCCAGAAGTCACACCTGCCTGACTTTGCGATGCTCCTCCTGGAGGCCAGCCTAGAGGCCTGCAGCAGGACCACAGCTGCCCACAAGCCAATGAGAAGGGCAAAGACGTCACTCTCCCATCCCATGGATCAGAGTCCATGTGCTGTACACAGGGCTCAGGAGCGGGTGCCATAGTCAGCCCCTTCGAGGGCAGCCCCAGTGGGTGCAATGAGAATCTCCTCACCCTTGATGGATGCCCCAGTCCCTCGCTACCAACCTAGCTCAGCAGGGATTGGGTGGACAGTCGGGGTGGGAATCAGGGAATACATGGGACTGCAAGGTTCCAGCCAGAGAGGACAGGGTGGGTGGGCCTGGGAGGAGCGGAGCATGGAGCCTAGGCTGTCCCTCAGGCCTGCACTCAGGAGCGCTGCGGCAGGAGTGCGCCTCTGCTGGGGAGCCCCACCTCCCGGGCCCAAAGCACACTCCCCAGGAACACTGGGAGCGGCCCGCGTCCCCTGCTGGGGCCACAGCACCCGAGTATGGCTGGATGCAGAGAGAAAAGAGAAAATGAGGGCACAGAGGACTGCCACAGAGGAAAGTGACATGGTGGAGGTGGAGCAGGAGCAGGGCCAGAGAAATGAGCAGAAAAGACAGGCAGATGCCAAACACACAGCACAGAAACTGAGCCAAGAGAGGGCCTGGATGGCAATATGTAAATCAATGGATGTGTAACTGATGTGATTCTGCAATCTGTATATGGGGTAAAAATGGGAGTTCATATCCCACTTGAATCAAAGTGTGAAATATGATATATCAAGAACTATGTAATGTTTTGAACAACCTACAATAAAAATTAATTTTTTTAAAAAAAAAAAAGAGAGGGCCTGGAAGACAGACAGGAAAGGGGCCAGCAGAAGAAGAGGCCATGCAGAAGGCCTCAGGGCAGAGTTCAGGGCAGGGAAGAGGTACGGGCATGAGTCTTTGTGGGACTGTTGCTCCCAGCACCTCCAGTGCCCTCCAGGTGCCCTCCTCACCACCCACTCCACCAACCTATTGCTGCACTGGAGGGCCACTGAGACCACAGGAGGCCCACTGGGTTGGAGAGCAGGTCTCCACCTGAGATGGGAGCAGAAGGGGACTGTACCTGTCCTGCCCTCCCTCCCATAAGCCAATTTCAAGGCCCAAGTTCATGACCCCAACTGTTGAGCTCCTCCTCACCCCTGGACCAACCCTCCCCCTTCCCCTCAGCTGGTGTCACACCCCCTCCAGCCACAGGCTTGTCTCACAGCCCACTGAGGAAGTAGAGGTACAAACTGACTGCCAAGTTGCAGGGGGCTGCCATCGAGTGGCAGAAGAGTCCACGGGCCTCAGCCCTGCCCTGCCCCATTCCAGGCACCTGTGCTATCTTGGGAGGCAGCTGGGATATGGCTCAGGCCCTGCCTCTGCCTGGGAGCAGGGGTCCCTGCAGCCTACCAGGGCACTCTCAGTCCAGAGCACACTTACCCTGGCCGCAGGGCCAACCAAGAGCTCCCCACCAGAAGCTGCCCATCCAGGTGGAGACAGACTGGCTAAGAACAGAAGTGGACCCAAAAGTGCCAACTGGCTTCCTGCTCTGATGCCAGGATGGCCTGGGGAGCACTGCAACTTGCTGTCCACACCTGTGTGGGCACTGTGTGGCGTGCACGCACTATCCGACGGCAAAGGAGCAGGAAGAGCTGTCTTGGGCACCAGCAGGGCCCGGCATCCAGGGGCTCCTGTCTCAGGCCTGACTCTGGCCCACCTGTCAGCAGGGTTGGATTCTAAGATCTCTGAGAAAAAGTCCCCTCCCTTTCTCTGGATGAGGTCCCAAGGATTCAGCTGACCTTCAGGGATGTCCCAGCCTTGGGGTGCTGCTCGGGGCCAGCTCATGCCCTGGGAAGGCTGGCTCTCCTCTCCATCCCTCCCCCAAAGGCCATAGGAGGACATGGGGTCCTGGGCTGCCCATAGCCAGGAGGGGCAGCAGGCATGCAGCTAGGAAGGCTGCCAGCTCAGCCCTACAGCCCCAGTTCCACTGAGGGCCTGAGCTACAAGGCCAGCCGGTCTGCCTCCAACAGACAGAAATAAATAAATAACCACGGCGCGCTTCAGAACGACTTCCAAATTAAGAGCTGCACGGTGCTGTCAAGCCCCTGCCAGCAGCGTCTGTGGTACCTTCCGTGCAAAAACGTATCTCGGCCCATTTATTAGAATGATGAAGGCAAAGGGGTCTAAAAATTGCACTCCTTCCTTAATGAGCAGCCGAAGGGATCGGTAAGCATAATTTCAGAGGCCAGTAATATTTTATATAATCGCCGAGTGGTTTAAATTGAAAACCCCCAACTGAATCAATATTTACTGCATTGAAACGAAATGAATAGTAATAAGTCACTAAGCTCCCTGTCCTGTTTCATAAAATAAAAAATTATAAAAATGAGCACAGGCGCAGGGAGGCCATCACATTAACTTTTACAGCACTTGGGGAGCCGTAACCGCCTGTTCTCATAAAATAAAATTCTAAAAAACCTGCCGAAGGAGACCTGCTTCAGCACCATGTGGGGAAGCCCGGGAAACATGGGGCAAGGGAAGGGGCTCTGGGAGTCATCCCCATGTGCCCTCCACTGGGCCAGTGTGGGCTTGAGACCCTTGCTCACAGGCTGACCACACCTGGGGCCCACCAGACTCCTCCTTCACAGGGGCCGGGGGCTGCCTCGGCAGACTCCTGCCTCCTGCAGCAAACATCGTGCTTTGGTTTCTTTACCTGATTCTCAAATTCCAGAATGTCAGCTAGAACATGAATGAGCAACCCTGGCAGTAGGGACAGATGTGCTCAGTCAGCCCAGTGTCTGGCCAGGTTTAAGAGGGACACATGTGAGTAGGCAGGGAACAGAGGGTCAACAATGTCCCTGAGATGTGAGCACGGGACCCTGCCCCACACAAAATGGGAAGGAGCCTGTAGCCCCCAAGTGGGTCCTAGCAGAGTCAGCACAACCAGGGCCTAGAGTTTAGCGACACTGGTGGGCAGCAGCACCTATCAAGAGCTGGGCTGGCAGGGAAGTGCTCATCTGGGTGCTCTGCATCCTCACTGGACACTGAACAGAGGCTGAGGGAGGGCGCAGGCCTTGAGTGGAGCCCCAGCAGACAAGCAGGGAATGGCAGTCAGAGAAATATGAGCCCCCGAGGCCACAAGCCCCCATCCCTGTGCCCACCATGGGACTCTTGCGCCTAAAACTAAGCCCCAGTTAGGCTGACCCAGCAAGGGGAGGCACGCGCTCCTATGGCTTAGGGATGGAAGACAAAACACCACTCAAAACACACACTCAACATGGACACCTCTCACAGAGGAAGACAGAGCTTCGAGGTAGCCCATGAGCATCATCAGTCACCAGGGGAACCAGAGACGGTGCCACAGGCCACAGTGTGCAAGTCAAGGCGACCAAGACCGCAAGCCTGACGGGAACAGAAAGGGTCCACTGCTTTGGGACGAGGCTGGCCCACTTCATACAATCTTGACAGGCACTTTGCCCAGGCCCCAGCAGCTCCTATCAAGAGCTGGGCTGGCAGGGAAGTGCTCATCTGGATGCCACACTGAAGGGGAACAGGCGCCAGCAGCCCTCACTCATGCTTCCCGAACCAATACCAGCTCTAGAGCCCACCCAAAGAGGATCCATGCACCATGTAGCACAAGATGAGGGACATACCTTGACAGTAACCAGCAACCACAGAGTCAGGCCCCCCACTGGGCTAGGAAGGCGGGGACTGTCACACACGTGTCACTCCAGAACAGGCGAGCCAGCCCACTGTGCAGAATCTGAACAGGGCACTGCCAGGGCTAGAGGCACACTGGCAGGGAGACAGGAGTGCACCTCCACAGAGGCACACACTGCATGCACAGACACCTGTCCACTCACAAATTTGGACACCTGGACTTCCACATCTAACAGTATGCAAATTTTACCTGAAGAAAGAACCAAGAACCAATGGGAACTCTAGTTGGTATGCTTCTTTTCTCGGTGGTAACTGCAGTTCTAAAAGCTGCACTTCAGGCTTGAATGAATAAGCACATGGCCACGAATTGAGGCTGGTGGAGGAGGGTCGCCCACCCCAGGCAGTAGGGTTAGAGTGTGACTGACACTACAAGCAGGCACCTGTGCGTGTGTGAGGGCGAGACCCAAGGGCCAGGAGCAATGACGCACAGCAGGACATGCTCGCTCAAGCCTGAGCCTCAGCACTACTGGTACTTGGCCATCGGGGCTGTCCTGTGCACCATAGAGAACTAGCTGGATGTCACAGCATGGCAGGGAGCCACGATACTGCACGTCCAGGGCCATGGAAAGGAAGTCCAGGGTGACTCTGAAGCACCCTGTCAGGCAGAGAGTGAGGTAGCACCCAGGGAAAAACAGCCACGTCCAAGGTCCCAGGGTGGCCGGGAAATGCTTCCCAGGTCAAGCACAGACCAAAATAAATGATGACAACAACAGATTGTAGCAACGTGGGCCCTGAGCTGTTATAAATAAGACGCATGTAGGACAAAGCAAGGGGTCACTGCTTTGTCAGTGCCACCAAGCAGCACAGAAGGAAGGTGGGGGCGAGAAAGCCACAAAAAGATGTAAAAAACCGGAGTGAAGCTCAGCGGGGGAACAGGATGCGGGAGTGTTCTGTTCTCCCCACGCTGCTCAGAGCACTCTGCACTTCAGAAGCCAGCCAGCAGCTCTGGCCCTAGTGTCCATGCAGGGCAGCCCAGGGACACACACCACTGGCCATAGTTTCCCTGTCAAAATACCTCATTCTGCAGGCATCAGATGAGTCCAGTGGAGGGACATTCCGCACACCTGGTCTCTACTCTGAACATGTGCTTGTAGCAAGACTACACACGGCCTCAGAGGCCACTCCTGCTTGGAGGCTGATGTCAGCCAGAGACATGCCCTCATATGCGAGCCCAAGGGGCACACAGGCTCCGAACGGTACAACAAAGAGATTGGGACAAATGCCAACAACTGTTAAATTCAGGTAAAGCATGTGTGGAAATTATATGAAATATTTTTGCAACTTTTATGCAAGTGTAGAAGTATATCAAAATACAAAGTAATCTAAAGATATTAAATGCAAGACTAGTTAGGAGAGGGAAGGAGAATGAATCCAGGAACCACAGGGCAACACTCCTCTCTCCTACTAATACAAAGTGAGGAGAGAGGCAGCCTGCGGTTCCCTTGGGCCAGAAGCCAAAGAGCAGGTCAGCTTCAGGCATGTGGCAGCCCTGGGCCAGCATCATCCACCTGCCCAGACACAGTGCCACTGCCTTTCAGACCTGTCAGAAGCAGTTGTCTACAGGCTGAGGTCTTAACAGGCCTAGGGTGGGCAGGGCAGACACTGTGCTGTAGTCAGCAGGGCTCTGGGCACTCAGTGGCCAGAATAAGCCTGGACTCAGATGTTATGCCTGCCAGCTGACCATCCCACAAGGGGAGCTGGAACAGGGAAGCTGGCCTACCATGTCCAGGGCCACTCGGTCACTCTAGAACCTCACACTTGCCCTCCGAGGCCAGCTCCCTCTGCTCGAGGTCCCGTGGAGCCTCTGTGTAGGCACTTGCCTGGCCTCCTGTGGGCTCCTTGGCATCTCCCAGCATGGGCATGCCACTTCCTATGCCAGGGAGCCCCAACTCTGCACATGGCTGCTCACTCACTGACAGGGGCCACAGCTACCAAGAGGCCTGAGAGCAGGCTCCAGGCCCTGCTGTACCTCTCAGCCAGGGACGGTGATCTGCTGTGTTACAGCGTCCAGTCAGGAGCAGGCCTCAAACAGCACTGGTGAGTGAAAGAACTACTGGATGAGCCAAGGAACAAAGCAGGAGCCCTGGACCCTGGCCAGGGGAAACAGTGCCTCTGGCCGAGGCCCTGGGCAGCGAGGCATCGTCTCCCAAGAAGCCAGGCCCTGCTTATTGCCAGGTTCTGACCCAAGTTGCAAAGGCTCTGACTGGAACCTCTGTGCCCCTCAAATTGGAACTTGAGGGCATGTCTCTGTGGCTGAGCATCAACCTTTAGGCAGAAGGGGATGCCAAGGCCTTGCCTGGTCTTGCCATGCTCACGTGCCTAGAGTGGAGGCCAGATATGGTGCAGAATGTTCCTCCACTGGGCTTCTCGGATGTCTCCAGGCAAGTGAAATACAAGGGTGACCTAGTTAAAAACCTCAGCCCCCACAAGAGCCCCCCTATGCTGACCATTCGGAGGCCTGGCTCTCCCAGAATCTGCAGTACCAGGCACTGCACCCTTTCCTCTTGGCCTTGAGGAAGTACTTCAGATTGCTTGTGTCCAGACCTCCTGGCCTAGGGCAACGCTGTGGGTGTCTTGACTTGTGTCTTTAATGCTGATACTGAGGTGAGGAAAGGGGGTCAGGGAGGTTGTGGTGGCTCCCAGGTCTCGAGGAGTACAAGGCACCCAAAATGGACAGCAATGCTCCTAACCATGTTCTCGCCACATGTGGCACCATACTCCTGGATGGAGGTCCCCTGTTGTCCTGCCAAGGCTACCCAGGCCTATTGATACCCCATAGTTCATGGGGACTGGGAAATGGAGCTGGGCTAGGACAACCCTGTAAGAGTGACAGGCACAGTGGAGGATCTGGAACAGGGCTTCCTGGGACCAGGGGATAGAGAAGGAAGGCTGAAGGGCAGAGCCATGGTTTATACGCAAGTCCCAGAGACTCTCGTGAGAAGCCCCTTGACCTGCTCACACCATGCAGGTCTGCCTTCTTGGGGACCCTACCGGTCAGGGCCCCCACTAAGCCCAAAGTTGCTGTGAATGCTGAGGGACTTGGAAGAGAAGCTCCAGGCCTCAGAGGAAGCCTCAAGAGAACTGGGTGTCCTGGGTTCCAGGACGAGGGACAAGCAGGCCTGACAGTCTGTGGCACTGAGGGACTTCAGCCTTCCACAAGACTTCAACTGGGAGAGTAGCCTGTCCAGGCCCAGCTCTGCCATGACAGTGCCACCCTTTCCTCCACCACTCACAGCCTGTGGGGCACCCCAAAGCTCAGTGTTTGGAAAGGGAAAACGGAGACTGGGGTAGACAGAGGACAGGATGAAGGCAGCAGTCCATGCAGTCTACCTCCTAGGAAGCATTTGGCTAAGCTGGCTCCCAGCACTCAAAGCCTACAAGGGGAGGCCCCTTGGGGAAGAGCTTCCTGTGACACTCCACAGGGGGCTTCCCCTGGCACTGTGCTCACACAACAGAGACCACCCAGCAGCAGCTTCCCTGAGGACCCTGGAAAGCAGGCATGGAGCAGCCCAGCCCAGGGCCTCTTTCCTGAGGAGTTAGGCATGGAGCCAGGCAGCTACATGAGGCACCATGATCCTATACAGCCCCTCTGCTGAGACCAGCAGGAAAGCCCTGCCCAGCCGAGGAAGCACTCTTGGCAGGGCGGAGGGTCCAGGCCAGGCCACCCCTTCTCACAACACAAAACCAGGACAGCCCTGGCTGCAGGTCTGGCAGAGCTTTCTGGGTCACAGCTGCCCTTGGCCCTTGTAGGCTGGCCCTGAAGCAGGCCTTCTGGACCAGTACCGGTGCTGGCACTCAACACAGAAGCAGTGAAAAGGGCTCCTTCCCTGAGACAGAGACACTTTCATTTTTAATAGAACCAATTCAAAACTCTGCTACTCCATTAACCCAAACCAGAAATGTCAATCCCATTATTCTAAGCATTTCACAGGCCTATGCGGCACTGTCTTCAGCCCCAGGGTCCTTTAGACTGTTTGTATGAACTGCTCACAAGCACAGCCACTGTGGGGCCCTGGGTCACTACCCAGGTGCTTGGGGACTGGACTGGACCAGGCACGGCTGACAGCAGCCCTTCAACACCCCCTACCTCCAGGGGTTAGGGTTGGGTGAAGGTCCAAAGCATCCTGGGCTCCATGTCCAGGGAAAAGTTGGGGGAACAGGCAACTCACCCACTAGGAGCAAACCCTGGAGATATCCACAGGTGGCTCTGAGGTGTGTCCAGAGCAATGCTACTATCTTGGCAGCTGCTTCTCACCTACCCTAATACCCCCCTGGACAGCCCGTGGGACTGCCTTTCACATAAACCCAACCCCTCCACGTCTCATCACCAGATGTCAGCAAACATTCTGGGTCCTTCGCCAAGCCTACAGGAAGGCCCTACTGGCACAGACTGTGCTGCCTTTGCCCCATCCATGTGGGTCCTGCCTTCAGAGGAACCCTCTGTGAGCCTGCCACCCCAAATCCACCCATCTTGGACAGGTCTCAGGGTCTCTCCAGCAGACGCCGTTCCTGAAACCACCTGCTTCCTGACTGCCTTCCCCGCAGGACCTGCTCCCTGCAAGCCACTAAACCTTAGTGTCTGGGGCCATTCCCAGCTAGCCTGTAACAGGGTCCCAGCCTGGGCTGAGCCAAGCAGGGCTCTAAACACTGTCAGGGACCAGAGGGTGAAGGCACGAGGCAGGCCTGCCAAGGCAGTGCGGACCCAGGGAGAACTGTGAGGGAAGCAGTCCTGGAGGAGGGAACACCGGTCTTGTGAGGGTCACCCCAGGCTCCTCGCACAAACACACCCTTTGGGCCCGTCAGGAGGCTGTGGAATCTCAGCTCCAGTTGGTCTTGGCAGGGCACACCTTGGCATGGACTGAATGTTTGTACCCCTTAAAGTCCCTATGTCGAAGCCCTAGCCCCAGAGAGCATGCCTCACAGCTTCTCCCTCCTCTCCTTCCTCTTCCTTTCCCTTCTCTCCTTGCCTGTGACAACGACAGAAGACCCCAGTAAACCAGAATAGGCCCTCACCAGATACTGAATCTGTGGGCACCCTGATCTCAGACTGCCAGCTTCCTGAGCCTTGAGAGGTGAATGCCTGCTGTTAAGTGGGCAGCTGGTGATGCTGTCAGGGCCGCCATGTACCAGGGAGCAGGCAGGAGGCAGAGCAGTGCAGTGGCTGGTGGCTGGGCTGTGTGGGCAAACCCCTCATTAAGGAGACACACACAGGGGAGCACGCGGGAGCCAGGACTACCGCGGCAGGGACGCCTCCCGTCACCAGCCTGAATCCTCTTTAATGAGACGTCACTTCGGAGAAGTGTTTCAGAGCCTTTCAAAATCTTGGCCTAAACCTCGTCAAACTGCACACAGATTACTTAAGATTTACTGCTCAGACACAAAATAAAATAAAATAAAATAAGGCAGCCCAGCCAGCAAGAGCCTGTGACAGGACCATTTGTAGTCGGATGGAAAAGCCTCCGATTCATCTGCTTAAGCACAGCAGCTTCTGTTTATTTCGCACTTTCATGTCAAACGAATTTAGAGAGAGAAAAAAAGTGACAGGCAGTTTAGGGATATAAGTCACATTTCAGCTTCAGTTCAGATTAATGAACTTGCTGGGAGCTGGCGACGACACAGCAAATCCACAAATCTCAGAACCACAAAAAACTGACTCGCGGATGTGAGCCCCGGTCCTGGGAGGGCTCGGGAGGGACCCTCTGCTGGCCTCCTGCCTGTGCACCTCAGATCCCAGGCCTGCACAACCCCCTGGGCTGGTTCTGGGTCTGGCTCCCCGGGGACAGGCCCTGTGCCCAGGCAGCAGTGGTGATTCAGTCCTCAGGACTGCCACAGGAAGATGGGGGAGTGCAGGGCAGCCTGTGCTGTGGGTTCCCAGGGACTGGACCTGAGCAACAGCTCTGTCCTGTTGAACTTGTCCAGTCTAGTTCCCCAGGCAAGAGACGGGCACCTCATTCCACAGAGCAACCTGATCCTACACAGCAGCCTCCTAGGGCTGGGTGCCACATGGCCTGCACTGCTCCCATCATCACCTGTCCCTACACCCAAGCAGCCCCAAGGCCAGACGTCTGCAGGACAGGATGGATGTTAAACCACCGACACTGCCTCTCAAAGGCAGAGTCCCTTTTGCCCTCTCTCTCTCTCTGTCCCTGGCTTATACATGCTTGTCTGGCCAGGGCAAATGGCCTCAGTGGGCACATCGATCCTCAGAGGTGCTGGCTGGCAGCACCCAGAAGACCTAAGGGCTCTGCTCAGCAGCCTCTGGCCTCCTGTCTGGACAGGGACAAACACTGACTAGCTGAGACAATCTAAGGCCACCAGCTGACTCCCAGATGACCTTCTGTGCCCCTGTTGCTCCATGTCCAGTGCAGAGAGCACTAGTGGTGGGAGGGAGCTGCCCATCCCTTCCTGTAAGCATGGCTGTCAACATGGCTCACAATGCCTGCCACCTTTCTAAGGTGCCGAGAGCAAATGCCTCACAGGGCAAATGAGCAGGGGCAACAGCCGCAGGGGGCAACTACGCTACCACCCATCTCAGGCCTTGGAGCTGCCACATCGACGGGAAGAAGAGCTTCTGCGACTTCCCCAAAGCAGTACAGATGATCACCCTGTGTCCTCTCCCCAGAACAAGAGGAGCGCTGACAGCCCAGGGCACAAAGAGCTCCCCTTCCCAGCACAACAGTGAGGCCTGAAGAGGGGTCCTGAGGGCTCTGGCTGGTCCAGCAGACCCAGGGCCTCTCCCAGACCCCTCCCCAAGTTGTAAAAGCCTTGGCACTCAGCAGGGAGCAGAAGAAAGGCCCCAGGATAGGACCGGCAAGAGCTGCATAGGCAGCAAGAAAGGAGTTCTGGGGGACCTGCCCAAGCTTCCCCATAAACTGCGCTACCATTTCCCTGTCCCCTCCTCAAATCAACAAAACCCCAGGCCCTCAAGGTGCGGTCCTTGTCCTGCGCTTTCTACCAGACTCAAGCCTGGAAAACCTCTGCAAGGAGGGCAGGGACATGCCAAAGCCGAGGAGGCCTGCTCAGCACGTGGCCAACAGGCTGCTCGCCAGGCAGCGGCCCCAGGCTCTGGGGCCCCATCTGACTCCACACAGGTGCCCATGGCCACTGCACTTACACCTGCCATCCCCTCACAAGGGCAGAGTAAGAAACTGAGGCTCCAAGTGGAAAGAGGCTTGCCCATGGTAACTCAGCCCATCGTGGGATGGCAGATTCCCCTTCCCTCTCAAATCTGCAACACAGTGAGTGTCTGCCAGGGGTGAGCAGGGGCCAGCCACCCCACACTTGGGCTAGCACCTGGCCACTGGGCCACCCTGCCTCACTTCCCACCTGGGTCTACAGCCTGCCTCCCAGGGTGGGGACCGAGCACGGGGAAGTAGAGTTCAGGTAGCCAGCCCTGCCTTCTTACCACGGCAGTAGCCTTTAGTCTGTGGTAGCCTGAGTCCCATCAGTGGCCTAATCCTTCCCACTGCTCAGGGAGGGGCAGAGTAACTGCAGGGTCAAGGCCACAGTGAGGTGAATCTGCCAACCACATGCAGGTGGTCCTGGCTCGGATGGAGTGCAGGTAGTAGGAAGTCAGGCACCAGCTCAGCCACTGGACCCAGAGACAGGCTCTTTCTGCTACCTCAACAAGCCAGGCCCAGGCACATGCAGCCAATAGCAGGCCAGGCAGCTGGTTGGCAGCCACACTGCTGAGCAGGCAGCCACATCAGGGCATGATGACCTTGGGGAAAGAAGGCCCAGCCCACTGGCAACCCCTCTAGCTAGGCCTCCAGAGACCTGCATTCATCCTTCAGCTCAGCTCCCTTCCCCAACCCACCCCAGGCCCAGGGATCATAACCTCAAGGGTCCTGGATGTCTAACAAGGTGTTGGACAGAACCAGGGTGAGGCAGTCAGGAAAGAGAAAAAGGGCCTCTTCACACACCCTCCCAGGGGAGGCTCCACCCTGCTTCCATGTGCAGGAAGGGCACTGAAGCCAGGAGCCCACAGTCAGGCTACTGGACAAGGACTGAGGGACTTGAGCCATTCAAGGGCACTGTCCTCCCTGCCTCCTGCCCAGCCACACTCACAGCTGAGCCACTGCCTACTCTCTACCTTATGAGCTCAGTTCCGCAGAAGGTCTTGCAACTCACAGCTGACATGCATGGTACAGGTGCACATGCAGCCCTTGGGCCGCACCAGCCACCTTCCTGCAGGACCTGCTCACCCACTAGGGCCTGGCCTCAGGTCCCTGAGGAAGGTCACCTCAGGCCCCTGACCATGCATGCCCCTGGGAGAAGAGGGGCATCAGGCCAAATGCCGATCATAGGAGGGGAGGTTCTCAGGAGCTGAAAACCCATAAATCTGAACCTCATTCACGATGATCTGGAGCTCTTATTAAGTAAATTAATTTAAGTTAATTTAGCTCGATCATGACTCCCGATCACAGTGATTTAGTGAGGGGGAAATTGCATTAGGAAAGGCCATGCTCACCAGATAGAGAAACGGAAGAAAATTAGATCCACTTAGCAATGTGAATTAATATGGAAATAGCAGGTGTAAATTTAACCTTATCGAGAGAGTAAAAATTATCTTCATAAATTTGTAGAAATAGCCCCCAAGATGCATATAAATCTATTTAAAACAAAAATATTACAAAAAGTGCAGTAAAATTAATTTAAAATATACTTCCAGCTATTGCCTCCAGAAAAGTCAGCAGCAGGGCCAAACCTAGTGTTGCCAGAAGTAAGGGAGGCCAGTAGGCCTCAGACAGAAAACTGGGTGGGCTGGCCTGCCACAGGCCCCAGACCCAGACAGGGCTCTGTCCACACAGCCTGGTGTATCCCCTGGGATTGGCCTCAGGCCTGGAATCCTTTGGGGAGCAGCAGGGGAAATGGCCAAGCAGCCACCATATAGAGGGTGGCAGGACCCTGCATGCATCACTTGGCCCAGTGGGCCTGCCCCACAGCCTCTGGCCCCTCCATCCCCCAGAGCTGGACTTGGCCACTGCCTGCTTCCCATCTCCCTACCACTCCTCCCCAGGCTGGAGGTGGGATGCTCCCACTGCAACAAAAGGAAGGGACTCTTGTGTCTTCCAGGGCCTGGCTTCTGGGGGCCCAGAAGTTGGGCCACCTCTATTAGTGGGTGGCAAGACCTCAACCAGAGGGAGGCCCCAAGAAGGCAGCACAGGCTCCTCTTTGGGGACTGCCCGCCCCTGCCCCCACCCCCCCCAGCTTTTGGACACAGCAGCCGCAGCAGGTCAGCATGTGCTCCAGCCGGGGCGGGGCAAGGAGGAGCCACACAGCACTGCCCTCGACAATCGACACACTGGCAGCTTCCAGACAGGCTACTCAGGGCCTGGCCTCTCACCAGAAGTTTCTCTCTGAGAGATGACCAAGGGAAGACCATCATGGGGTCCCCAACTGTCTGGGCAGTGGCTGCTTCCATAGCACTGCACAGGAGGCCCCACCAGCTAACAGGCTTGCCAACAACAGGGGAGGGTGTGTGCACACGTGCACACACACAAGCATAAGTGTCTTTGTGTGCGTGTAGTACACACAAGCTGGCCATATGTCTGGTGCACAAATTTCTAAACAAACAGAAAAAACAGGCTGTTTGCCAGCCAACATGCTATACACCATGCAGCTCCCTGGGCGCACTCTGTTCCTGCACCCCTGGGACCCCACCTGCAGCCCTCAATGCCCAAACAGCCCAGGAGTCTGGGCCAGGTCCTCCTACCTGGATAGTGAGAGCCGCCTGGCTCGCCAGGAGGGTGAAGACAGGGTGAAGGGTGGGGCACTGAGAGGAGAAGCTGGTGTCTTCTTGACGATGCGGTAGCGAGTCTTGATCACCTTGCTGGCGGGTGGAGTCCGCAAGGTGTGCACGCCAGCCACTACAGAGAAAAGTCAGGGCACAGGTCAGCTTAGAGGAGGTCAACAGGGGTCCTGGGGCCCAAGGCTGCCCTTGAGCTGGCCATCACATCACCCGCTGGCTCTAACCTGGTCCTACATGGCCCCATGGTCCCAGAGAGCCTGGCAGCCAAGGGTTCGGTGTGGCCTCCAGGAGAGTGGGGCACAGACTCCACATAACCTCACAGTCACAGTCACCTGACAGGCAGGGTGAGAATGCTGAGTGACCGACCGCCTAGCCTAGGGGAAAACAGAGAAGCCCAGCAAGCCAGGTAACAGCCCACAGGGGGGCGTCCCAGGTGAGCATCCATACCGGGAACCCCCATTTCCCCCCCAGGCTCCAAACTCCAGGGCTGGTACAGGAGGCTGGGGCAGATGGCGCTCCGGCATTGTGGCCCCACACGTGGGAGGGGCCCCAGAGAGCTCACCTGCTCTCCAGGCACCTTGCCACCACCAGCCCAGGCAGATTTATGTACTTAATCACTGTTTTCATAACATTCTGCAGGGCGATATCCACAACAGCTTTTTTCTTGCTGAATGTTTCAGGCAATTAGCAAGGATCTGTTTTGCCTGAGTTCCTTTCCACTTGATAGCCGGCAATTTCTCCATAGCTTCAAGGAACGAGTCTAATTGCCCGACTTTCATAATGTACAGCTCTAACTGCCCAGATAATTAAAGCTTACACGGCCACCTCTCATGGCTGTCCCTCCAGCCCTGGGCACATGGCCCCAAGCAGGAGCCCCTGCCTGGTCTGCCTGGGTGGCCTTGGCTTCCTTCTCGTCTGTGCCCAGCTTCCCCTTGCCCTGGGGACCCTCACCTGCCCCCCCTTCCTGCTCTATATGCAGAGTAGCAGCTGCTACAGTTCCTCTGACCCCTTGCCCAGAGCTCTGCAGCAGCAAACCTCCTCAGCCCAGACTCCTGAGGTGGCACCATGGCCATGCAGTCCTCAGGAAGAGCAGGGAGCAGATGAGCCCCGTGCCCCGTGTGACCTCACCCATGCAGCCTGAAGTGCTATTGCCCCTCCTCGTCCAGATGTTGGCAAAAGCCCCTCAGGGTCCCTCCAACTTCTACTGGGGTTGTAACCTCTACCAAGGCCTCCACTAGCCCACATGCTGGTGGGTCAGGCAGAGGGCAAGGCCACCCAGAGGGCAAAGCCACCCAGAGAGCCTGCCCCAGTGGCGCAAGGGGAGGGAGTGTAGGCTGCACTTGCCCAGCCTGGATCAGGGGGATGGTGGGGCCAGGTGGCCTAGAGTGGTGGATATGGGAGCCACTTCTAGTCCCCAGGATTGAAGGCACAAACTAGAGGCAGCTGCCCACTGAAGGGAGGCCACAGCGACAACTGGATGTAGCCAGCTCCTTATGCCTGCCACCACGCCCAGCAACAGAAGCCCTCCACCTCCCCTCTCTCTGTCTGTCCCCCTTGCTGTCTCTCCCCTTCCCTGCCTGCGCCCCCCACCCCCCAATCCTATGATGACAGTGACTCTGGGGTAGCAGGGGAAAAACAGGAACTTGGAATCCCCTGGTCCTCACTGAGAGACCAAAGCCAGTGAATCTTAAGCTCTGAGCTAAACGTGCTTGGTACACCAGGGACAGCCTGGTATATTGTGGGTGTCAATAAATAAATGTTTGTTGAATTGAATTTTCAAGGTCTTACAAGCAAGGAGAGACCAACAAAAATCAATAATAGCTAGTTCCAACTAAGAGCTCAAGAACATGAGATTCCTTAAGTTATCAATAACCCCAAGCCGACCTCAGCCCCCATGAGACCAGCCCCAGGCTCCCTGCTTCTGTCTGAAAGAAGAGGGCAGCCTGGTCCAGCTCCTGCCTGTTTCTCTCTTTCCCCCACTCTCTTGTGTGGCATCTTGCTGGGGAGGGGGTGCCCACCAGAACACAGCTTAGGGCTCCACCTGCCTGTTCCCCAACCCCAGGGTGCCCAGGTGTACAGGGAGGCATCAGGCCACCCACCTGCTGTTCTGCAGCCACCTCTGACTACATTCCATTCAGGCTTCCAAGGGCTCCCTACCTTACTGCTGGGACAGACCACGAAGCCAGGCACAGGCACACCCCTTGGTATACCACATAGCCAGGCTCTAGCCCACTGGGGCCTGCGCTCCCCTCCTTTAGCCTGGGCCAGGGAGTCCCCAGACGTAGCCAGGCTCTGCTCCCAATCCCCAATGCACATCTTCGCCTATCCTGACCTCAGAGGTCAAAGTCCATTCTCTCCCCGTGGTCTGGCAGATACTACCTCCTCTAGGAAGCCCCTTGCCCCCTCTACCCAGAGGACACCACTCTGAATTCCAGAAGCTCGTCCCCAGATGGAACAGACAGGAGCAGGCAGCACCTGGATGGCAGCAGGGAGCTGAGGCTCTGGCCTGCCCTACCTGCTGGGCCCACCATCAGGTCAGAGGTCTTCACTAACTTCCTGCGCTGACTCACCAGAGCCCAATGATCCTGCCAAGAAAATGCAAGTAACAAAGCTGACCCCCTTTTAGAAAGTGGCCTCTTGTCACTGGTCAGGGTTGGGAGGTGTGCTTCCCACAAATCCTCACCTCTCCTGTGGTCCTGGGGGGCAGGCCTCCCATCGGAGTGGGACACAGAGGGGAAGACACAACCCTCGCTGGCCCCACAGTGGAGCTACATCCCCTACAGCCTGCCCAGCGGGGGACTTCGTCCTGCCCTTCCCAGATGGCAGTGTGAATACACTTAGTGACCCTAGAGGACACAAGCTAAACAAATGGGCTGTGGGGTCAACCTGGGCCAGGCCCCAGAGACAGGCAGGAGCCAGGACTCCCAAGACTTTGCCTGGTACACAGAGACTCCGGAAGCAGGCTGGGGCCGCCCCGTGGGCAGAAGGCAAAGTTGCAGGGCGGCTGGACAGCCCAGCTTGCAGACAGGAAGGGCTCGAGGACACAGGCCGCCCACCCCTTGCTGGCTGAGGGTTTTGTGTAGATAATCATGTTATTTAGATAGGATGTTGGTTTAATTCCCTTCATTACAGACTCCCAGGGCTGTGATTTTTTTCTCTGCATGATGTATCCCCCACGGCACGCTTCACTCAAATCAAGCCCCTTGTGCCTTTATTGCCGCCAATGCCCGCTCCGCGTTATCAGGCCCACACATGCAGCCCTCTCCGCCCGCCGTCCAGAGGTCACTTCTAATGACTAATCGATCTCATTAGCTTTCCTAATTAAAAACTTTACTACCGCAATGGAAGACAAACTACAGAAAAACTGCTGGCATCATATTTGAATGGGATATGAGCCCCATCTATCAGAGGGCTCCAGCTCCTGCCCACAGCACTGCCCAACTGCAGACTGCATCCTCCTCCTCTCCCCTACTCCCAGGAAGGGCTGGGGCCTGCAGGGGTAGCCTGAAGGCACCCCAAAAGCTAGTTGTACAGGAGTACTTCATTCCTGGAGAGCAGACGGGGAGGGAGGCCGCTGGACCCAGAGAGGTGGGACTGCATTGGGAAACAGGAGGTGACAGGAGCCCAGCAGTCAGATTCTACCCCATCACCCACTGCTCACAGTCTGCATGCAGGTACACTAACCTGGCTTTCCCTCCTTAGGTGGCTCCACCACAGATGGCGGAGTCCTTCAGACCAAGGTCACACTCTTTTTTTTTTAATTTGTCACATATGACAACAGAATGCATCACAACTCACATTACACACAGATAACACAATTTTTCATATTTCTGGTTGTATAAAGAGTAGAGTCACATCCTTCGTGCCTTCATGCATATACTTATGACCTTCGCATTCCACCGTCTTTCCTACTCCCATGCCCCTCCCTTCCCCTTCTCCCCTTTGCCCTATCTAGAGTTCATTTAATCCTCCCATTCCCCCCCCACAGCATATTACAAAACAGCATCCTTAAATCAGAGAAATCATTCAGCATTTGTTTTTTTGGGAGTGGCTAACTTCAGTTAGCATTATATTCTCCAGCTTCATCCACTTACCTGCAAATGCCAGGACTTTATTCTCTTTTAATGCTGAATAATATATCAGTGTGTGTGTGTGTGTGTGTGTGTGTGTGTGTGTGTGTATGTATACACACACACACACACACACACCACATTTTCTTTATCCATTCATCTACTGAAAAGCATCTAGGCTGGAAGGCCACACTCTTAATCTGCTTTAGTGCAGATGAGAGTTGAGAAACAGTTCAGATTTTTATGGAACCGCAAAGGGAAATAACTAGCTAAAGAAAATGAGTTGCTAATTTCACAACTGGTTAATGAATAAGATGAACCTGGAACTACTACTTTGTGCAAAGAACCATTTGAGGCTGATGGTGAACCCAAGAGAGAAGAGGTTGCCCCTCCTCCTCCACAAACCAGTCTAGGAGCCGGGAAGCAGCACCAGCTGTATCAAGAAAGCACAACACAAGTTGGCGCTCAGGAAGAAGCTGCAGACCCAGCTTCCTGTCCAGCAACCCCTAGACCCCACTGACACCAGAGCCCCAGAAACAGGCAGGGAAGCAGGAGGCCCCTGTACTAAGGCGGCCCATAGGAAGTCAGGAGGAGCTGTCCCCATTGCCCTGTTCTAGAAGCCCCTAGTCCCAGCTTGGGGATGAAAACAACTAGGAAATGGTCCCTGACTCACACCTGAGCACAGAATTTGCAGGGGTCACCCATGCCAGTGGGCCAGGAAGATAGGGCCTCCAGGGAGAATGACCTGCCCAAAGGGACCCTGGAAACCACATCAAGTTCCTAACAACAGGGGCCCTAGGGAGTAGGTCCATATGCAGGCAGAGTGGGCAGGGCAGGGGCAATCAGGTGCTAGCTTCTCAGGCCTCTGCAGTGTTGCCCAGGCTGAGGGCCTTTCCTGGGCTGAGGGCAGGCCACAGGGATAGCTGTTGGGCTCAGGCTTTCAGTCCGGTCAGGCTTCTGCCCCTAATCTGGTATGATTCAACTTTCTTTGTATATTGCCTAATCTGCTTTTTATCGACAGCTACCCTGACACTTCTTCAATATCTCCAAACTGTCTATGTACCCTTCCCTGGCTGAAGACAGCCCTCAAAGGCTGTCACGGCTCAGCCCTTTAGAAGCCATATTGATTTCTGCTCTCCTGCTCCATACACCTTCCTCCCTCCTAGTCCACTTACATCTCAGCTGACAGCACCCTTTCCCTTGGCCTCTGATGTCCCCTTGAAGGGAGGGCCCTGGGGCCAACCCCACCTCAAGTTCTGGCACAGCAGCCCTGAGCAGTCAGCATTACCAGCCACAACAGCTTCCACAGGCCCTAACTGCTTTTCCTGGCACCGGTAGTCCAAAGGGCCTTTCCTTCCCCCACTAGCACTGTCATTTCTGACAAAATGCCAGCTGTGTGCCAGCCTAGGGCCTATCCTGGTACCTGTGCCCTGAGAGAGGTGACCTGAGCCTGAGGTGTGAGCAGTGAGCAGCAGCTACGGGCCCCATCCCTCCACTGGCACAGCTGGGTGGCAGAGGGCTGCTGAGTGCTTGATAGACAGGTAGGGTACGGAGAACCTGGAGGGAAGGCAGAGGTCCCAGGTCAAGTGCTCCCTAGCGGGCACATGCACCACCACCCACACCTCTCCTGTGCCAACCTCCCCTGTAAGGCCTCTTCCTCTATCTACCTCAGGCACCAGTTCTGCCACCCCACAGCTCAGGTGGCCACACCTCCACACTCATAGCTGCAGGACTTAAGGCAGAAGCCTCCTCCCAGACCAGCCTTTAGTTGCCAATCAGTGTGGTTACAACAGACAGTGTTCCACAGCGCAGGGTACACCAATGAGTGGCACCAGGAAGTGCACCTCCAGAGCAACTCTGAGCCTGGCTTCGAAGGGGCACGAGAGGCTGGGGTTTCCAGGCACAGGCCAGGATTATTGGAGAAGTGCAGGGCCTCAAGAAGTAGGGACAGTCCTAGGCAGGAGTGCCCTGGCTCCTGCTGGCAGAAGCAGGGAGCGAAGCTGGGGGTGGCTAGGAGTTGGGAGGCTCCCCCCAACCTTGGCTGGTATGTGCTCACCCAGCACTCAGTAAGCACCTAGCTCAAAGGCTCAGCCTCAGGGACTATACTGTCCCTCCTTATTCAGGTTAAGAGAGTGCTGAAGGGCAAGGCTGGACAACAGTAGGAAGAGGGGCCCGGCAGCCTATCTGGGCCAGGATGTGCAAGATGCAGAGAACAGTAGGAGGGAGGAAAAACCTGAGCTCAGTGACTGCTGGATAGATTCTCAGAGGGCCCCGAGACAGCACAATGGGGCTCCCATCCCTTCAGGCCTCTAGTTTCACTCCATCCAAGTCCCACTTCCTGGGTGGGGACAATAGAGGCCCCTTCTCCTTTGCTGCAGTCAAGAGGAACCCCAAGTTCCCCTAGGCTGCTGCAGACGGGCCGCACACTTCACACAGGCAAAGGCACGCAAAGCCCGCACTCTGGGGCCCTGCCTACAGAGCCAGTGCAGCACGCAGTGCCAGCAAGGTCTGTCAGGCAGCCTCCTCTCCAACAATTGCTGAATTGCACTCTTAGAAAAATGGCCACAAAATCTTAAACAGAACGTGTGGCATACATTTCTGAGAGGCCTCTGCTCCAGCATTTAAAACCGTGACGTACATCTGAGCTGTCTGCAAAGGCTGCAGGCCTGGCGGGAGCACAGTGCCCATTACTGTAGCCAGAGTGGAGGCAGTGTCAGCAGGATTTCCTGTCCCTCACTGAGGGTGGCATAGGCAAAGTGCCTCTCCTACCCCAGCACAGGCAGGGAGGTCCTACCCCAAGCCTGGGGTATCCCAGGCAGGGCAGCCCAGTTCAGCACGTTATAGCTTATGTGTGGCCTGCTGGGATGGAGAGGACTACAGGGATCTGGAGCCACAGCAAGATCCAGCCAAGGAGTGGAAGACGAAGTCGGCCAATTCCCTATCACAGTGTCTCACCCCCGCCCCAGAGTGAGGGCCACTCCACTGAGACATGTTTCAAAAGGCAGGGCTTCCAGAGGAGCCATCTGACATGCACATTTGTGGGAGGAAGCCAAGAAGATAGCCGAATAGCGTGACTCAAATACTCATGTCACAGTGGGGCCCCACACTCCTTATGGGACACCTAGGCCATCTGACCCCACCACTCCACCCATCCCAGGAGGCCACTGCGGTCCCTCCTGGCTCAGGCCTGCTTCTCCCCAGCCTGCTCCACCCACAGCAGACCCATAACAAAACGTGTCTAGAATCACAGCCTGGAGCCTCCCACCCTCAGCCCTCAGTATCTGACTGTGGCTTTGCCACACAGCAGGCTTGCTCCTGCCCAAACCGCAAGTGCACACAAAGGACACATTGTGTGGGGTCATTTCCTACTTCCATGGCTCAGCTACCCACTTACCAGGCAGATTGACCAGCAGCTCCTGTAAAATGACAGGAGCAGGGCCGCTCATGCCCTGCCTGAATCTCTCACTCCTGTAGCTGCCTCAGTTCTGTGCCAACCTAAGCCACCTCACCACGCTAGGACTAGGGCACTGTGCTCTGGGGCCAGCCAGAGGGAATAACAGTCCCGGGGACCCAGCCCTGAAGCCCCTGAGCTAACAGCCTAGGGGTGTGTCTGGAGGGTGAGGCGCCCATGTGAGGCACCATCAGCCTGGTTCCTACAGACATCAGGCAAGGTGGTTTCTCAGCATCCCAGTTCCAGGGGAAGGGAGCCTGCTGGGTGGGCAGTTCAGGGCTTGGTGCATGCCGCAGCTCCCAAAGACAGATGGCAAAGAATGGCTGCAGACAGGCCCAGACAGAGGAGAAGAGAAGTGAAAAAGATGAGAGAGATGAAACGAAGAGCAGCAAGCAAGGGACAGGGAAGAGCCCTGTGCTTCTGGTCTTGGAGAGGCAGTGTAACCAACTCTACCATATGAACCCAGGTGATGTAAAGGTCAGACCCTTAGCTTGGACTCAGGCCTGCCCATGGGCTCCTGCCTTACCCTGCCCAATCCAGAATCCCAGCCTCTGCCTCCTCCTCCCAGCACCCAGCCAGACATCTGCAGCAGCTGCTCTCCTCCTGAAAGAGCATGGACCCTGTGGGAGAATGCCCCACCCACCTTGCCTCTGGCCCTCCATCTTGGCAGGTGGCCAGTAGCAGGGCCCTCAGGGTGCAGCAAGGGGAAGCAGTGATCGGTGGTGATGAGCACAGCACTGTGAGCTGATCATGCATGACACCCATTCCCTGCTGGTGGCCCAGGGGGCTGTGGAGGCCAGACAGCTCCTGGGGAAAGCAGAAACAAAGTGGGCCCAGCAGGAGGCCTCCTCCAGGCCCCTCCACTGTTCTGGAGGGAAGGATGTGGCAGAGGGTTGTTTCTGCCTGGTTCTGGTCAGCTCAGATGGAACATCCCTGCCCTGAGAAGGGAGAGCCCTCCATCCCCCACACCCTCGCAGAACTCAACAGTGACAGCCACAAAGCAGAGCTGAGGGGCACACCAGCCTCTCAGTATACTAGGGGAAGCTGGCAAGGCCTTAGAGGTGAGGAACAGCCTGCCCGTGATGCCAGTACACAGGTCCAGACTGGGCCAGGCTAAGTGGGCACCTGTACAAACAGCCTTTGCAGGGGCCTCTCAAGGATATAAAAGGGCTGAACTCCCACAGTCCCCAGCCTGGAAACAATTGAGGCGGCACCCCACATCCTCCATGACAACCTCCACTGGTGCCCACAGAGCCCTACCTGCTTGCACACAGGGGCCACGCCCACCCCAGGGCCTACCCATACTCAGTGTCTCCAGGCCACTTCCAGTCCAAGTTGCAGGTGCAGAGGGCACCAGGGGACATGGCTGCCTCCTGTTCTTGCCTTGATAACTCAGCAGTATTTACCTAACAAAGACCCCTGCCCACCCTCCTTTGAGAATGGTCGTTCACGTGCTTCCAGGGTCCTGTCCATTTCTCTAAATGAGCCAGGATGGCAGCTAAGGCAGGGGCTGCTGGTGAGCACCCCGCCCCCACCCTGGCGCGGCAGGAGCTGCCAGGGACTGTGGTCTAACAAGCTTCAGATGTGGCATAACTGGAATCACAAAGTATGAATTTTTATGAGTCTAATAAATCACTCTACTTTTCTTGCACTTGATGTTTCCAGTGCTTCAAACCCGGGAACAGGCCTATTATAAGCAGAGGGCTGAGTACCTCACACCTAGTGATGGCCAAAGCAGGGCAGCTGGATCCCATTCTAAGCACCCTCAAATACCCTGATCCTGAACGCTGAGGCCACCAGAGGCCCCTTGGGCCAGCAGATCACTTAGCAAGGCAGAGCAGATAGTGGGCTCATCAGCTGCTAGAACAACCCTACAAGACCCCACATGGGCAGAAAACTTGCCTCATGACCTGGCCAGCACAGAGGGAAACGCTAGTTACACAGATGGCTGCAGGGCCAGGCCTCTTGCCTCCCAGTCAAAATCTATGTAAGATAGTGACATGAATGTGCACGTGCATGCGCATATGCACGCGCTCACCCCCTGACAGAGATGGCAGATAGATCCAGGCCCTGAGCGGAGGAGTGGGTCTATCAAGTGTCATAATCCAGGCCCATCCAGGAAGCCTGGTTGGGGACTGAGAAGCTCCAGCCGCTTGGGAGCACCCCAGGTGATGTGGGCAAGCAGCTGCCATAGGTAGGGAAAGCCCTGCACCCCCGCCCACAGCTGGCTGCTCACCAGCCTTCCTCGCAACACCATGGAAATGGGGATCCATCTTTGACAAACGCTTACAGGTTATCCAATCACAACAGCAGCCCAGACAGGGCCATAAGTCACCCTAAGCAGCTGTCCACACGGCAGTCTGACGAGTTTGGGCAGCTCAGTGATGACAAATAACTGCTGCCAGTTGCCCTGTCCCCCTGTGTGGGATCCGTGTTCTCTGTTGTTCCACGCTACCTGGTGTTTAATGACAACACTGTCAGCCTGAGACACGGCGCCACCGAAGCCGCCACTGCTGCCTCGGACTGTCAGAGCCCTATTAGAGGGAAGATTGAGACCCTACTCTTCCTAAAGTCACTCGAGCAACACAAGCAGCTAGTTCCTGTAATTATTGTGCGCAAGCCATCGATCGCGCGCTGACACCTGACCCGCCTGTATGAAATGGGAGTAGTTTGCTGTGTGACAGTCACTATAGATTACAGAGGGTGGGTCTTCACTCGCCTTTAGCCATCGCTCTACCTGACCTCAAAAGCAGGGCAGGGGAGAAAGGAGGTGGCACTGCCCAACAGCACAGGGTCTCCCATGTGCTGCGTGTCCTCCATCGAAAGGTAGGTCAGCAGAGCCTGTCAGACCAGGAAGGCGACACCTGAGAAGTCTTCCTGGCCTCTACAGACTGGAGTGAACAGTGCAGGGGCAGTTGAGGGGATTCTCAGAGGGTGACCACAGGTCAGGTGAGGCCCAGAGCAGGGCCCTGATAGGGTGTGAACCAGGCGTGAACCCTGCCTCACCTCCCTCTAGGCTTTCCTGAGAAAGGGGCCAGGCCAATGTGAGCTCACTGGGCAAGTTCACAGCCCCAGCTCTTCCTCCCCAGCAGCCCCTCCCAGCCCAGGGCCACACCCAGACTGCTCCCACACTGCTGGGCTGCCTGGATGGAACGTGGCCTCCCCCGACCGTCCTGTCTGATCTCAGACCCCAAGGAGCACCTGGGATAGGACACTTCTTCCCTGGGGCTGGGAGCCCAGGCTGGACCACTGTGGCCTCTCCACCCTGTCTGCTCTGACTCCTGCTCCCTCTCTAAATGTCTAGGCCCAGCTATGGCAGCACATGTGGGAAGAAAGGGCAACTTGCTCCTCAGCTTGGCATTTCTATCCCTATATACACCATGATCCCAACTCACACAGCTGGGCGCCCCCTCTTTTCCACAGGATGCTTATGTCCCCAGGACCCTGGGCCCCCTGTGCTCATGAGCTGACCAGACTCCCAGACCTGTGTTGGTAACAGGGCAGCCCCAGAGGACAAGGCCTGCCAGGGCTCGCACAGCAGCTCATCAGGCCTAAGTGAAACTCAGGAAGAGCCCCTGGGGCCTCCTCAGACCTTAGAAGCAGCCCCTCAGCATAGACCTGCATCCCCTCGATCATAGAACTGATGCAGGGGAGGCCCATCCACAGGGCTTCAGGCCTTTCAAAGTGAGCACCAGCGATGTAGGTGCCACAGGGGAGGTGGGACCCTGGGAACCAGTGTGCAGGAGACTGCCCAGGAATCCAAACCACTGAAGCCGCTAGGTGGTTCTTGGGTAGCCAGGCTAGGAACCAGCCTCAGTTTGCCCCAGGGAGCACTGAGACTATTCCCCCCAACCCTGGCCATGAGCTGCACCTGACCCTTACATGGACAGTGCCAGGCTGGACTCTGGGGTTGAGGACAGACAACAGTCTGAATGGCCAGGTGTCCTGTGGCCCCAGCTTCAATGTGCAGTCCCACCTTGTAGCTCCCACAGGACAGGGCGTCCTGTGCACCTCAGCTGGCCTTCTCCTGCATCTCTCCTCTGCTTCCCAGTCACAGCCCAGGGAAGACGCTTCTGAGAGAGCCTCGAGTCATCATCTACACAAAGCAGCTGCAGTCAGTGGGGAACTGTATGTTCCTTCGGAACCCCAGACCACCAAGACTTTCTTGATCACTCTTCAGTTTCCCTCTGGGCCACTCCTTGACTTTCTGGTGGCCAGAGGAGCAGGGCTACAGGGCAGCGAGGGGAGTCCCTAGAGTCAGGCAATGGGTGTGCTAGGCCCCATTCATCTGTAGGCCACACAGCCTGCCCTGTGGACAGCACCAGGAACACACCCACCATGGTGGCTGGAGGTGGCAGGGAAAGCCACACCCTTAGGACTGCCTCAGCTCATGTCACAGCTTCTAAAAGGTATTTATACACTTGATTTTGCTTTAGCATGCACACATGCACAAACAAAAACTGCCTACAGAGCTGCAGCACTGAGCTAACAGCACAGCCCAGGGCCCTTGAGAAGATGGCAAGACATTCTCTTACCCTAGCCCAACAAAGACCACGGGAAGACTGGGGTTCCCCCAGCCGGAAATAGAGCTTTGCTGGTATGCCAACCCATTAAGGCAACACTGCCCTTGAAAGCAGGGCCATCCTCTTCTCTGGAGTCCCCCAGCCGCGGCAGCAGCAGTGCCTGCTCCTGGCTCCCAGGGATATCTTGGAAGAGATATCTGGGAGCAGAGAGGTTGCTAGAGCAGGGAGCAAGGGAGCCACACCAGGCCAGGCACAGAATGTCCCGGAGAGAAAGGGGCTTGGCACAGCACAGCCCAACCCAAGCCTACGAAAGCAAAGGATCTTCCTCCCTGCAAGGGCCTTGGCAGGAAGGAGTAAGGGAGAGGGGAGGCGAGGGGTGTGCTGGGCTGAGGAGGCTATGGACACCAGGGCAGTCCACATTAGGTTAGGGTTAGGGCAAACAGCTGCAGTGTCAGGCTGGAGACAGGTCCCCAAACAGGCCTCATCAGCTGCAGCCCCCCTAACTCATCTGCCTGGCGTGAGAACCAGGGGTCCCAACCCCTCCCCACTCTGGGCAATGGTATTTCAGGTGCCACAGGGGTTGTGGCACAGCAGCCAGCCTGCAACATCCAAATGGGCACCAACAATCTGGCGGCCCACCTAACCCCACCCACTAGACCTGGTAGGAGGAACTTGACTGGGCTCCTAAGCTCAGGAGCTGTCCCCACTCACCTGGAAGACACAGAGGCTAGGTAGCCTTCTCCAGGGCCCAAGGAAGGGCCCAGCAATGACCACCTGCACCTCACATGCCCCACAGAGCCCTGATCCTATTGCAACCTTCTAGGCATGTAATGACAGAAATTTGTGATACGGCCACAGCTCAGAGGGGCTCACCAGAGACACCCCAGAACTCACTCTCAGCCAGGGGAGCACTTCCTGCCCAAGTCCTCAGAAGCCCAGGCAGAGCAGGGCCGAGCAATTTAGAGTCCCTACAAGGTGTACAGTCCTTCCTTTCTTTTCTGTAGGCCCAGCTGAGATCCTCGAGGCCCTCCCAGGTCAGCTTCATGGCTCCCAGATGGGTAGGAGGCAAGGCAGCAATGTAAATCTGCAGCCACCTCATGGCCCACACTGGTATCTTCACAGGGCCATTCAGAACTCCAGGGCATCCTGTGAGTCACACACAAAGCGTCTCTGCCAGCTGCTGGGTCCCCCAAGTCTTTATAAAGCTTTCTTCTAGTTGCTGGGCTCCAGGAAGTAGATGCAGTCATGCTTTGCCCCATTCTCTACAGGCAGCCTCACCCTGACACAGGAGCCAAGGCTACTGCTCACTCCCATGGACACCTACCACTTAACTGCTCTGCAGCTGAGGCAGAGAAGGCAATTAGAAGAAAGCTGCCAGGTCCCATGGCTGCTGCAGACCCATGCAGTTCAGAACACACCATGTATGAAAGGAAAACAGCAGCCCAGGACTGACCCACAGGAGCGGAGCCCACAGACAGGCTGCTAGGAGCTGGGGGTCCTGGCCACAGAGCCCACAGCAGCCTGGAGGACCTGCATAGATGCAGGGAGGGAGGGCACAGCCCTGGATGGGAGCCAGAACTCTGGTCTATTCCAGCCCAACTTGTACACAGCAGCCTGACCCTGGGGCAGTCTCCCTGTCCACACATAGGCAAGCAGAGCACTCGGGGCAGCATGTCTCCCAGATTCCTTCAAGGCCCACATGTTAATGGGCTGGGAGAAGCAAGTGTGCTAGGGACACAGACAGCTACGCACAGTGCCATACCCCATGGATGCCCCTCAGCACGTTTCAGATGGGCCCTGGAGCACGGTGACCAAGACAGAGCAGGCCTAGGTGGCCCTGAGTCCCACTCCTGCAGTCCTTCCCCTCAGCACAGCTGCAACAGGTGAGAGCTGATCCCAGAACGCAAGAGCTGCCAAACCCAAATGCACTCCCCAAAGCCAGACTGGGACCTTCATGGCCCCAGAGAGAACCACCCGGGGAGGGCCTGGCCTAGACACAGGCAGGAGCACAGCATGGCCTGGGCTCCACTGCACTACCACATCCACCTGGCTGAGGGGCTCAGAACTCACAGCCCCATCCCCAGAGCCCACTCCCTTCACACCAACAGAAGGGAAAGTAAAGCCTGAGATAAGATACAGAGCAAAGGTGGCTCAAGGGGTCCATGACGGCCTGTCCACTGGCCCCAGGAGAGAAAACTGGACCCGAAAGGTCTGGGCACAGAACCAATACCTCCACATGTGCAGCCCTCAGGGCAAAGTGGGCAAGCCATGCTCCCTTGCACTATGGCTGTGTGGTCTGGGACTCAGCAACCTGGAGGAGATAAGAGAGAATGGGGAGGGCGGCAGTCTGCCTCTAGCCAGGAGACCCCCCATGGCAGGATGACCTGACCACCTCCCTGAGCTGGACATCTTACCCCGAGGCTGCAAGGACTAGCCAGCAGTGGAAGCAAGTATGTGGGCCATGCCCATCCCCTTGTTTCTGTACAGACCCCCTAGGTCAGAAGCTCCAAAAGGGAGCCTGAGGCACAGGGCTTATCTCCAAAGCCAGGGCTCCTTCCTGCCAGGTCTGAGAGAAAGACTTTCAAGCAAACCCACAAATAACTGGACACTTAATGATCAGAAGCTGCTGGATTTATAGTCATTGTACCCAGTTATAGATTTCCTTTACACATTCCATCAATTCTATGCACTTAGACTGTTAAATTTGGAAGATCATGGGTCCTCGGAAGCTCTGGGCCACGTTGCAGGTGATACCCAGATGGCTCTACAGGGCCCAGATGTGGCTACTGTTCCTTCTCAGTCCCTCTTGGCATCACCGACTCTGCCACCCAGGAGGCTCTGCTCTGCTCATGATTGGCGAAGGCACTAGTCTCCTGCATGGAGTAAGTTTCTTGTCAGCAACACAGTCACGGCTGGCAATCACTGAGGGCACTGTTGGCCACCGCCCTCTCCAAGCACACAGAGTGTATGGAGCAGAAGGTCACAGTGTACACAGACTCCTCTCTCAGGATCTTCCTAACATCTAGAAGCTCTGACAGCTGAAAAGGCACACACAGCCTGGCCCTTTCTGAAACAGCGGCACCCACACAGCTGTTATTCCTCCTTAGGCAGATCCACCCAAGTGGTTCAGCAACAAAAGAAGGGAAAGCTCTCAGCTCAGAGTCCAGCAGGCAAGGCCATCCTTGGAACCCATTCTAAGAGGGAATGCCACATTGACATGCTCCCAGGAGTACACAGGCCAGGGAGCTGCAGTCATGGAGGTGGGGAGGCTGAGGGGCCTGGGGGCTCCAAACGAGTCTGGCCGGCCAGCCAGCAAACACTGACAGCCAGCACATTGGCTCCTGCGAGGAGCAGAGAAAAGGGCCTGGCCAGGTCTCCCAGGAAGAAGTCCCCCATCAATCCTGGCCCTGCTCTCCCCGGGCTACCTGGCCGAGGGCTGCCCCAGCCACAGTGGGATGCAAGAGTTGGGACAAGACCCACCCAGTCTAGCCTCACCCTGTGGGTCACCCTTAACCCCTACAAGTGGACGCCACCCAGAGCCCTACCTAAAACCAGCAGAGCCCCCTCCATCCTATAGGGCACCTGAGGCCACCAGTTCCTGTCAAGGACCTCAGTTAGAACTGGAGACCACTCCCCACTCCCTCACAGCCTGAGCACTAGGGTCCTGGGCCACCCTGAAATCTAGGCTCTCCCTGGAGTTCCCTGAGGGGTCTCCTGCATGGGCATCATCAGAGAGCACCCAGCCTCCCTGAGCAGCCCCCAGACGCACACTCCAGATGTCCTTGGCAAGGCGCACCAGCCACAGCACCTCCTCCTCAGCCCAGCCTCCACGCCTCAAGTCCCACTCCGGTTACTCGAGGACGCTCCACAAACCTCTCCAGGGTGAGGAGCCACAGGAGGAAGGCTGCCCATGCACCAAGCAGCCCTCCCACCACTTCAGTGAAGAATCCTGACAGGCCATAGATCAGTGAGCCACTTGGTCTCCAATACAGGTCACTAACACACAGAGCAGCCCTTCCTCTCCCACTATCCATAGTTGGTAGAGGCTCCAATGCACCTGCCTATAGACGGGAAAGTGGACCACCAGCTGCAGGGCTGGGCTGCAAGAGCTCTGACTGCCCACTACGGCCCCTGGTCCTGACATGGACCCTGTCCACCATACTACACCATCAGGCACAGTGAGCAATGAGGGCCATGCTGCTGAGGGGGAGGTACAGGCCCATGAAGGGCCCCACAGGCTGCCTAGGGCTCCAGGTGTACAGGCCAGCTCACCCTCTCAGCAGGACACTACCAGACAGCCTGCTAGGCATTCTCACTCCTGGGTCACGACCCCCCACTGCCCTTGACTCTGTAGGTCCTGTTGCCCATCTGGAGGAAGAAGACATTATCCAGCTTCAAATTATCTCCAAAATTTGCATACACAAAATGACCAAATACATACAAAGAAAAATAACGACAGACAGTAGAAAAGACATCCCAATAATCGTGGTCTTTAAAAGGACAGGGAGCTGAGGGTATGTTTAGGATACAGCACTTGCCTAGCATGTGTGAGACCCTGGAGTCAATCAGCACCACACACATATAAAGTAGGATTAATTTTTTTCTTTTACACACTTGAACTTTAAAAAATAATTAGAGGGCTGGGGGTGTGGCTCAAGCGGTATCGCGCTCGCCTGGCATGCGTGAGGCCCGGGTTCAATCCTCAATACCACATACAAACAAAGACGTTGTGTCCGCCGAAAACTAAAAATAAATATTAAAATTCTCTCTCTCTCTAAAAAATAATTAGATGAACTTGGGTGTGTCCTTTGGAATCTCCACTTCTCAAGATCCTGAGGCAGGAGGAACAAGTTTGAGGCCAGCCTCAGCAACTTAGCCAGACCCTGACTTTTACAGACAAGTATAGGTGTTCAAGGAATTAAAAAGACAAGACTGCAAATTTTTGGTGGAGACCTAGAAATTATTTTAAAAGACAAATAGAAATTTTAGAATTTAAAAACAGTTAACTGAAATTGAGAACTCAAGGAATGGATTTAGTGGCAAATCATACAATGCAAAATGGCAAATAAGTAAATTAGAACTACTGCAAACCTTAGGCAGGATAAATTAAAAGCACACCTAAGCACATCTCAGCAAAAGTGCTGAAAACCAAAGGTGGAGGAAAATCGTACCAAGGGGAAGAGAGAGGTCACGCCTTCCCAGGCAGGCCAGCTGGCCTCAACAACAGCAGCCAAGTCAGGGGCCATGAGACAGAGCACCAAGGAACACACACACACAAACAGTGGCCATCCTAAAATCTCTTCTTTACTTTTTTATTTGTAATTTTTTTTTTTTTTTTTTTGCAGTGCTAGGACTTAAACACAGGCCTCACATGGGCTAGGCAAGCACTCCGTCAATGATCTATATCCTCAGTCCATCCCTAAAATTCTTTAACCAGCAAAAGCACTCTGCTGCAGCTGTGCACACCTGTAATCTCAGCTCTCCAGGAGGCTGAGGCAGGAGGATCACAATTCCAAACCCAGTCTGAGCAACTAAGCGAGGCCTGTGTCATGAACGTACATGCCATCCTTGGGCAGGGCCATGCTCACTGGTACATCCTTCCAGTTTGGGTATATGTGCTGTTGAAGCAAGCACAAGAGTTCTTCTCAAAGAAAAAAAGATTGAGAAACTAAGACAAATGTAAAATTGTTTTAAATAATTGTATGGCCAGACGTAGTGGCGCACTCCTGTAATCCCAGCCACCCTGGAGGCTGAGGCAGGAGGATTCTAAGTTCAAAGCCAGCCTCAGCAATTTAGCAAGGCCCTAAGCAAGACTCTATCTCTAAAGAAAATATAAAAAGGACTGGATGTGGCTAAGAGATTAAGTCCCCCTGGGTTCAATCCTCAGTACCTAAAATAAAATAAAATGATCCTATGTATTTGTGGGATACAATATTTTTATTTTTATTTTACTTTCTTGGTACCAGGGATTGAACTCAGAGGCACTTAACCACTGAGTTACCTACCCAGCCTTTTTTTTTCTTTTTTTTTTTTTTTTGTGAGACAGGGTCTTGCTAAGTTGCTTAGGGCCTCACTAAGTTGCTGAGGCTGGCTTTGAACTCACGATCCTCCTGCCTCAGCCTCTGCATGCTGGGATTACAGGCATGCGTCACCACATCTGGCTGGTTGTGTGTGTGTGTGTGTGTGTGTGTGTGTGTGTAGGCGCGCGTGCATGTTGCTGGGAACGGAATACATTGCATGTGGTAGGCAAGTGCTCTACCACTGAGCCCCAACCCCTAAAGACATTTTTCAACAAACACATATTGCAGGAACTGGTCCCAAGTAGACCTGCATTATTAAGGGATATTCTTCAACCATAAGCAGAGAAAGGAATAGAAAGAAAAGGAAGAACAAACACATGAGTAAGTCCGCACAGACGCTGGCTGCAAGTTCTGCCTCATGCCTTCTGGAACACAGGGAGAGTTATCATCACAACAGTGCCAGTGCATGACGGGGAAGGCGAGAAGCCAAGGGACACATTCTAAGCTGCCACCATCCAACTAGGGACCATGCTGTGTACAAGCACCAGTGATGACATGAATGCACACTGTCACCTGAGGGGACTGCTAGATGCAGAATGAAAGAACACACAGTAACAAGCCAATAAGAGAAAATGAAAACTTTCAAATATCCCAAAAAAATAAATAAAGAAAAGATACAGAGCTGGTGAAACAAAGAAAAAGTACACAAGAAAATGGCAGATTTTAATTTATGCTAATTAACACATCAAAAGTACATACTAAATTTTGTGGGGGATGGGGGTACTGGGGATATTGAACCTAAGGACACTTAACCACTGAGTCACATCCCCAACCCTTTTTATATTTTATTTAGAGACAGGGTCTCACAGAGTTGCTTAGAGCCTCACTAAGTTGTTGAGGCTGACTTTGAACTTGCAATCCTCCTGCCTCAGCCCCCCAAGCTGCTTAGACTAAATATTTTTTAAAGAATTTTGAAAAAACAACTCTTAGCCAGGTGCAGTGGCACACTCCTATAATCCCAGCGGCAGGGGAGGCTGAAACAGGAGGATTGCAAGTTCAAAGCCAGCCTCAGGCTTGGTGAGACACAAAGCAACTCAGTGAGACCCTTTCTCTAAATAAAATACAAAATAGGGCTGGGGATGTGGCTCAGTGGTTGAGTGGCCCCGAGTTCAATCCCCAGTACCAAAAAAAAAAAAAAAAACCCCAACACTTTGCTATATAAAAAGTCCAAACATAATAGAGAAAAGGTGAAAATAAATGTGTACATATACAAACTTCTCATACATACACATGTACGTATGTGTGTAGGCTCACACATGCCGCAAACATGAACTAACATAGCTACACGGTGTCAGTAGAGCAAGCTTTGAGGCGAGGAACACTACAAAAGACGCAGAGCACCTCCCAATATTCAAAGCTTCAATCACTAGGGAAATAAAATTCCAGATTGGTCTGCACCCAGCAAAGTATCTTCAAGATATTTAATGTCAGATTGACACCTGGAACTGAAGAAATTCACAAGCACACTGGAAGATTCTAACACAACCCTGTGTTAGACTGTGGAAAACCAGAATCAGCCCTCCCCTCCAGAGTTGTAAGAACACAGAAGGCTTCAACAGCACAACCAACATTGTCTTTTTGGCACTGAACACAACTCCTGAAGACCATGCATTTTTTTTTGGTACTGGTGACTGCACCAGGGGCACTTTACCACTGAGCTACATCCCCAGCCCCTTTAATCTTTATTTGGAGAGAGGATCTCACTGGCACTCTCTCAGGCAGCTTAGCCCACAGCGCAGGGAGAGGGGCTCCCCACTTAGCGACTGTCCCTCAGAGTCTTAGCAGGCATCTCTTAGACCCCATGGCCCCAGTTGTCCCCTGACCAACCATGGGGTACTGCCCCAGAGCCTGCGGTGCAATTCTGAGGGGACCCCAAAACTCTTTCCACTGAGTGTCCTACACTAGACAGGACCAGGCCAGGTGCCGCCTCTGCATGGCAGCTCCCCACTCGGGAGGTCAGGACATACTTGGCCTGAACAGGGGAAGGGGCAGGAGGGATCTGGCAGCTTCCCACTATAGCAGGAAGATATTCTTAACAGTGGGAGCTGAGAAGAGCCAAAGGGGCAGCTGGCCTCAAGAACAGCCCTCCCAGGGTCAGAGGATGATGCCCCGCTTGTGCACAAACTCAAGCCTCCTCACGCTCACCACACACTCTGCTCACAATGTCCCCTGACCCCAATCCCAGGAACTGAGCCAGCTGCCACCAGGTCCTTCCATCTTCCAGCTAGAGACCCAGGCACACAGCCTCCCTCTGCTCTTGAGGACCGCGTACCAAGAGTCACATCAGTGCCACTGGGTCTCCAACGAGAGCAGGGATGGCACAATAAGGGACAGTGGCAGGAAGACAAGGCATGCTGGGCTGGGGCTCTTCCCTCTGACAGCAGGGCCACCAGTGCTATGCACAAGACACCAAGGGAAGCCAGCCCCAGGTCTTGACTTCAAGGCTATGATGGCACCATGAGCAGCACACATGTGCAGTCCCATGCCAATTCCTGTGGAATAATTCATTAGAACGGCCACGACAAACGTAAAACTGGAGGCCTCCAGCGCGCCTGATAATTTATGCAAGATCCAAGGATCGCTGCGGCTGCCTTTCCCAGAGCCTAATTCAGCATTTTCTTTTTCCCTTATGAAAGCAGGACTCCAGATTTAACTGCTCTCACGCCCTTTAACGGTGTTCGCCATAGTAAAATCGAACAGCCCAGCTGCACACCAGTGAGCAATGATGGATCGCAGACCCCCAAGGTGCCAGCACAGCTCCCAGGCAGCATCTCCAGCAGCCACGCAGCACGCAGGAATGCAGGGCTGGTCCAAAGCACCCCAGAGTTCTACCCCTTAACCTCCCAATCCCAGGAGAATCAACCCTTGGCCACTTTACAGATAGGGAATCAGATATCCGCACTACAAACACAAGGGGCCCAAGTTCCCCAGCGAGGCAAATGCCAGCACCAAGCCTGAACGCTCAAAGTCAGGATGTACCTGGCACCCTGAATACAGCCTGCTCCCAGCACCCAGCAACAGAGGCGGTCACCCAGCTCAGCCTCCCTGCTGAGCACACTGGCTGTGAGCCCTACCGGGCCAGGCCCAGCGAGCCACTGTGAACACTCTCAAAGCCAGCACCTTGGACCTGGCACACGTCCTCTATGGCATCTGTCTGCTCAGCTGGGGCTGCAGAACAGCACACACCTCTGCACACAGGCAGGGAGAAATGGCGGACTTGGGTCCATGACCACAGCTCTCTGCTCCCCCACAGTGAGAACCCATGCCTTCGCCTGACATAGAAGAGCCAAGGCTCAATGCCCATGCTGGGACTGGGCAAGGACCCAAGCCACCCTGACCAGGCTTCCACTCCTGAAGCCCCAGGGACCTCTAAGGATGGGAGGAGGGGCCTTGATGGGCAGGTCCTTCAAACCTAAGCACACTGTGCACACAGCCAGGAGGGCATGAGAAAAGAGTGTGAAATAGTCTGTAGACACACCCCCACTAACAGACTGGGGAGGCTGCCTTCAGGTGGACAGAGGCTGGGGGGCAGACCAGTGCCCAGAAAGCACTGTATGCCCGAGGGGTCCCCAGCCTCTCCACAGGTGACAGCCTTAGGGCTGGGGAGGGCAGGACAGCAAACCGGTGAGTGGTGAAGGGCCTAGAAACTGGGCAGGGCAGCAGGGAGCTAAGAGGAGGTCAACAGAGGTCACATAGGGAAGACTCCCTGAGCACTTTCTTGAAGCACTTGGACTCTAAGAATGGGCAGTGGGCCCCAGAACTGGTGACACCCAGCCAGAAGGGGGGTCAAGATCCACTTCTGCCCATTCTGCCAGTGACTGAGGGTGATCCTGCTTCTTGTCCATAAATGGTGAAAGTGGTTCCTCTATCCACAGAGCCAGCACTGTGGACTAAGAACAAGGTGGGAATCACCTGTCATATGCCAGTGAACTCTAGGCCAGAGGCAGATGATTCTGCCTGGGTGGCTTATGTGAAAGCCTGTGCAACCTACAGGTCTTGGGCCAGCCTACTGTCACAAATTGTCACATGTAAGAACACCATGAAACCCGGCCCTTTCTGCCCATGGCAGGTATGCCTGTGGGAACCCCAGCCCCATCCACCTTCAGCAAGGCCTCATCTAAGCCCTCCACTCTAGCAACTCATCTGCCAAAGTTGCTGCTTCCTGGGCAGGGCCCCAGGCTCACCATGGAGAGCAGGAGAAGAGGTGGGCTGTGACTACATACCCACAACCCTGAGCAAAAAAGTAGAGGGGTCTCCCACCCCGGCAGATCTCCTCAAAGTCTTTTCCTTGGCATACAGCAGCAGACATTTCCAAGTGGCTGTTAGGAATCCCCAACTAAGCCAGGCCCGGTGACACACAACTGTACAACAGTGATGCCAGCCGAGGACTGGGGAGGGCAGGACAGCAAACTGGTGAGTAGTGAAGGGTCTAGGTATTGGGCTGAGTATCTAGACGGAAGGCTGAGGCAGAGGGAGTACAAATTTGAGGCCAGCCTCAGCAACCTAGTAGGACCCTATTTTTAAGCAAAATCAAATGGACTGGGGATGTAGCTCCATGGCAGAGGCTTGCCTAGCACACCAAGGCCCTGGCTTCAAGCCCCAGAACAGCAAGAGAAAAGGAAACATTGACTTGTTGGCATCAAGCAGCACCCTAGCCTGGGGCACAGCACCCCAGGCAGCACCCCCTCTGAGGGCAGCTCAGCCACCTACACGGTGTCCTCAGGCAGCCAGATACAGCACTGGGCCTGACTGGGCCTGGCTGGGCCTGAGGAGAATGAGCCTCAGAGCTGACCCTGAGCCCCTCAGGCCCCACATGCCTATACCAGAGTGAGAGCCCAGACGGATGGTTATCACACTGGGTAACTGATGGCAAGAATTATGGGGACAGTAAATCAGGCACCATTTTGCAACCCCTAAAGGTCTCGCCCCTCTTGCCCCAGACTCTCCTGCAATATCCATGGCAGACAGTCAGGCAGATCTCCACTCAGACCCACCACACGCTCCAGTTCCATAGAGGCCTACAGAATCTTAACCCTTCAACCCCAGGAGAAAGGGAAGGAAGAGACAGAGACAAGGGGCACAGGGTCAAGAGGGTACCCCAAGCCCCCCGCACTCCATTCAAACTCTGATTCTAAATCTCTGGGGCCCAGAGAACTCTTTGGAGGCAGAGGAGGCAGGGTCAGGAAGGGACTCCCTGAGTCAGGCTGGAACCTTCCTGACACTCTCAGTCCTCAGGCTGAGCGGCCGCACGGCTGCTGAACAATGCAGTTTTGAATTCAATTAAAGTGATTATCTGTTGTGCCAAATAAATTGTGTACAGCATATATCCTGCGGCACTTTACACCTCGGGGCTCATTATTCCCTAACTGTTTCCTCCTGTTTATGTGCTCTCAAATTAAATTGCTGATAATATGCGCCAAAATAAAAAATGAGCGCACCTTGTCCCAAGAAAATTGATTCTCCCTTCTCCTGAACTGGCGATTGCCAGGTTTTATATACTCTGTTCCTGGTGATCATTAGTAATTCAATTTTCTTTTTATTAGCCCCCTTATCTGCTGAGCAATATAGTGGCAGGGCTGACCTCTTTCGCACGGGTAAATGTTTAAAATCTTTTCCCTGATTAATTTTGCCAGTTAAGAAAAAGAGGAGAAATGGCCCGGCTCTTAGCCATCACAATGAATAAAGCTTAATGTTGATTGTGATGGAATTTCTAATGCCAGGGAAATTGATTGAACGCGGCAATTACGCTGCAAGAGTAACTCGAGGGAGATGGGATCGCTTTCTCCTGGCCGTAGCCTTTTGGTTATTTAAAACAATCCAATTTGCAAGGATAATTATGTATTAGTGTTTTATCTGCCACTTGAAATGAACAGGGGAGTTTCGATACTGGCCCAGCATTAGCAGGTTATTGCTGCAAATTACTTGATATCTGCTTTCTTTCACATAAAGAGGAAATTAGGCAATCAATTACTAGAAAAAGGTGGACTTAAGAATAAGAGAGGCAAGTGCGCCCTCTGCTGGCAGCAAGGCCACAAAGCAGCAACTTTGGCAGATGAGTTGCTAGAGTGGAGGGCTTAGATGAGGCCTTGCAGCTGCCAAAGGCCCCTCTCCCTCCCTCCCAGGCACAGAAGCCCATTAGGAGGTCAGGTCCCTCCCTGGACATCAAGACACTGCTTCCCTGGAGAGTTGGAGCTGGGGCTAAGCATTTTCTGGAGGAAAATGGGAAAAGAGAATATTCCAGCCAGATGAAGGAAGGGGCAGCCCCTGACCAGTGACCCCATCCACTGGGAGGAACTGCTACCTAGGAGCCACACAACCTTGGGTTCCACACCCTCCTGGAGGCAGAACTACATCTGAGCAAGATCCCCAGCTTGGGGACCCAAGACAGCCCTAGCCAGGAGGGAGGGAGACAGCAGGCCTTGCAGGAGGAACCCTGGGAAAGCCTCACATTGGCTTCAGGATCACCCAGGCTCCGCCTAGGTCCCAACCCAGGGAGATGCTTGTCCTCACTCCCACCCCCTCTCATGATGCCCTAACCAGGCCCCTGTCCTCCTGCAGCAATCCCAGCTCGTGGCCTCTGCTGTCCAAGTTTCGGGTGGCAGTCTCTGGGACCACCTGGTGTGCCTCAGCATCTCACACCTCTTATGTCCGTCTTCCAGAGGCCCCAGCCCACGTGGGAGGTGAAGACACTCACATAGCCTGGCACACAAGGCCGCACGTGCAGGCCTATGACTCATAACCTGCTCCAGCCTCCAGAGCACTGTGGGCCAACACCACCACCTGCTATCCATGAAAACACGACCCAAGTCCCAGCTAACCCTAACCCTCTTCTGTCCCACCCTGGCTTCCCAATGTAACCAGAAGCAACCCTCTTTTTCTTACTGGGACCTACAAGAACTTTCACATTGTCTGGTGCCCTCACCTGGGACAACATGTCAGCTACGTAGCCTCCCTCTGTTCCTGGAACACAGGAAGCTCAGTTCCCACCCTGCCCTCCACTTGCAGAACTGAGAGTCACTTGCTCTCTCTTCATTCAGGTCCCCTCCTCAGGGAATCCCTCCCAAACACCCGGTCAATGCTGTCCAGCCTTCCCAAGACCCACTGCTAGACTCTTCTGCTTCCTCATTTTCAGAACACACTGAGCACCCAAAAGCATCTTTCCAGCCCGTCCATAAGGACACAGATTGCCACCTGTCTTTACCACCAGAGCATGGCTCCGGCATCCCCTAGGAGCCAGCATGCCGCCTGGCCCCGAAGTGACCAACATGTGGTTGGCGAGTAGGCAGGCAGGGGAGGGGGTAGGAGACCTTCCCAGAGGCCCATTACCACAGGCCCTCCCTTAAGTCACCACACTTGATTATGAGGTTGCTCGCTCCCCTGGTCCTATCAGGGCAGTGACCATAGCAGCCCCCACAGTTCCCAAGAAGGCCTGACCCAAGGCTACATACTGTCCAGCAGGGAGAGGTGGGAACCTAGGGACCCACATTCCTTCCTGCCTGACTACCTGTGGGGCTCACGGCAGTGCCAGCCCCTGCCAGCAGAACCATCCCCAGTCCATACCCCACCCTGCCCCAGGCCAGAGCGAACAGGCCAGCTGCAGGCACAGAGTGTGGAGCTGACTCAGAGGACACCCATGAGGACCTCACTCAGCCATCCTCCCACCACGCCTTCCCATGACACCGGCAGGCCCCTCCACCCAAAGCTGGAGTCCTCCTCCACCTATCCTCCCTACTTGACCATGAGCACCTGCCCTCTGTCCAGTCAAGTCTTTTTTCCACACTCCCATCCAGCCACTGCACTGCAGCACCAGGTACCTCTTGGTTCCCCTGCTCCCTGTCACCTGGGAAGATCCACACTGGCCCCAGCACATGGCAGGAGTCAGCCACACAAAACAGCAAGCAGCCAGCACCCTCCAGCTCTGCTGCCTCATGAGCCTGCAGCCCCAGTCCCAGCTGCACAAGCCCCTTCAGTCCTCTGGCTGGGCTGTGGGCCCCACACTCCTGTACCCAGCTCTCCACACAGGCTCTCAGCTCTGCCCAGCAATGCCCCTCCCAGAGCCTTCCCCAGAACCTTCCCGGTCAGCCAAGAATATTTCCTGAATGAGAGCCAGTATCCACTCAGACTGCCCATATCCATGCTTGCTAGTCTCCAAGCACCCCACCCTTTCCAGACTCTACACACACTCGGCCACATGTGCCCAGGTGCTCCAAGGAGAATGACAGGAGATGCCGCAGGGTTAGGTGTACCCAGACAAACCCAGCTCCCCATGGCCACACCAGGTGAGTGCCACCCCTAGGACTCAAGACCCCTCACCACAGATCCCGGAGCACACACTGGCCTGGAGGTGGCCCCCCAGTGTCAGTGTATCCTGACACGTCTCCTCCCAGTGGGGGACAGGGCTGTCCTCAGAGGAGTCATACCTACAACCTGTAGGCCAGGATCTACTCAGGCAACCGCAGGGAGCTCTCAGGACCTCCCACAGGCTTCCAGCTGCTCACAGCAGAAGGTGACTCTGGGAGAATGCAATGAAGACTTCCAGGCTGGCCCAGGACAGGGGAGCGGAGCCCTGTAGGCCTCCCTTGGAGGAAGCGAGGCTGGGCACAAGGGCCCTTACCCATCACCTCCCACAGGAGGGATGCAGTGGGTACATACTGAGGACTGGGCAGAAAGGCTACCACACTCCTGACTAGCTGCACTAGCCCCACCCAGGCACAACACTCCCAGTCCCTCTCCTGCACTCATTACCTGGCCTCCCACTGCCCACCAGGCAGAGCCCTCTGGGTCCACAGCCCTCCAACAGCATGTTCAGGAGACAGCAAACATGGTTCCTAAAAGGCCAGGGAGGAGCCAGATGTGGTATGCACCACTGCAATTCCAGCAACCGAGGAGGCTGAGGCAGAAAGAGTGCAAGTTCAAGACCAGACACTGTCTCAACATAAAAAATAAAAGGGGCTGGAGATGAACCTCGGGGTTCAATCCCAGGGAGGGGTGCAGCTTGCAACCATTCCTATCCCATGATGAGCTCCCCACCGGCGTACCTTCCTTGGAGGGGAGGTGGGCCCGGCTTGGTGGCAGATGGCACAGTCGATGCCTAGTGACCTGCACCAGGCCCTTATTGGGAGTCCTCTTCAGAAAAGGGTTGTTCTTCCCCCGAAGGACCTGTCTCCGCCGCAGGTTAAGGTGGCTCTTGGTAGTGGCAGGTAAGGGGCCATTCTTCTTGTCCCCAGGAAGGCTGTAGAGACAAAATCAAGCAGATACCAGTGGAATCACTGGTGGCTCTGTCCACCCATCCTTCCCTACCCAAGTCTTCATGGGAGGGCATGGACCCAGAAACAAGCAGGCAGAGCTCCGTGGCTTCTTCCAAAGCCCTGCCTTCCCTACCCAGTCTGACGCAGCGCCCACCCGGCTGCTAGTCCACTTCCCTTCTCCCCCTCCCCTTCCCTCTGCAGCCAGGATGAGCAAGCAGGAAGATCCGTAATCAGAAGACCCGGGCCAGGGCAGGCTGCCACACTCCCCACCATGGCAGAGGCCTCAGACCAACCCCTCCTGGAATGCTCACTCCGCCCCACTTGCCCAGTCCAATAACCTCATGCACAGGATGGGGACAAGCAGCAACAGAAAGAGATGCAGCCCTTGAGGAGGAGCTGCCACCAGGCCCACAGGCCAACCCCGCCCACCTGTGAGAGGGGTGCCCCAAGGCTCGCTCTCCACACTCCCCAGAACAGAGGAAGCACAGGCATGGTACAGCAAAGCCACTCTCCAAGAATTTGAAGAACAGGGACTGGGGTCAGAGGAAGGGAGCCTACCCTGAGCCAAAGACAAAGGTCAGACAGAAGAAAGAGCTCCTGCAGGGCTGGGAAGGCACACTCCACAGCAGACACTCTGCCCAGCAGTGCAGCCTCATGCTTCTGTTTGTTCGCTGCTCATCTGATGAAGTCTCAGAACCCAGAACAAGACTCTGGGCTACAACATCATCTTTGAGTCTCTCTACAACTCATGAGGATGGGAAGCTCAGAAAGGACTGTATGCTTGTGAGGTGGTAGCACCACCTAGTCACCTGGCCACCACCAAGAGAGTGACTGGGATGTAAGATCATTTTGTTCCCTCTAGGGATGGCCACCTGCCACCTCGTCACTTTCTGAGGGTGGCCAGAACTCAAATCTGAGAAATTCCAAGAGGCTGCAGTGCACCAGCCCCACCCAGCTGCTGCCCACTGCATTGAACTGGAGCAGCAGGCTACCTGGCCCTGGGCAGAACACCCAACAGGGCCGGGCCTCGTGGGGCCCAAGGCCCAAGCACCCCCCCACCTCAGGGCCAGTGCCCAGAGCCCCAGGCCACCACCCAGCTCAGATGCATGGTCCACAGCTCCAGACTTGGGGCAACCACAGGCTCCCACACAGCCTCCCCCTCCTGCTGCACTCTGGGCAGACTATCTATGGTGGCTGCTCCCCAGAAGCCAGACTGGTACCATGCCATCTGTACCTACAAATGTGGAAGGGAAACCATGCCTCACAAGCTTCTGGCCATGAGACCAGGCTCCCACCCCACCACTGCCTGGCTGGATCCAGGGCAAGTTCCTTAGTCACCCTGAGCCTCCCCTTATGCAGCTTTAAGAGTCTCAAGCACGACATGGCTCTAAAGGACAGTAATACCTACAGCCTACTGGACACAATCCCACACACGAAGCCCCTAGGTCAGGCCCACAAGCCAGTGGTGCTGATCACGCCCACCATGAGCCCCAACCCCCGCTACCCCTCCCTCCCTACACTCTTGGAGGGAACAGAGGCTAAGGGCTTGCCCCAAACTCCACAACTCAGGGGCCAAAAGGATCTTGCTGGTCCCAGCCCCCTCCGCACACCCAGATGGGACACTGGGCAGTGGAGATGCACACCTGGTACTGCCCCGCCTCCGGACAATCTTGGTGCGGCTCTTTACTTTGTAAGCTGACAGTGGTGTCTCCCCAAAGAGGGGCTTCAAGCTGCCAGGTCCCACTGCTGGCCTGTCTCCTGGTGGAGACCTAGATGGAACTGGGGAAAGTTGAGAAGCATGATCCTTGCTGCCAGCCTCTGACTGCCAACGGAAGGAGGAAGAAGAGGAAGCAGAGGGGCTGGATGCCTTCCACTTGTACTTGCTGGGAGAGGGTCCGGTCTTGGAGTTCATGGCCAGCCTTCTGGGCCTGGCCTCTGGGTCAGCTCTGGGCTGTGGCTTCTCTGTCTTTCCAGATGTGCCAAAGGAGGCCCTGCTCACATTCTCTGTAACTGCTCTGGGACTGAGAGTCCTCCGAGTGGCCCGGGGGCTCTTTGCAGAGGAGGCCACCCATTTGTAATTGCTTTTCCGAAACTTGTTGGTTCGACAAGACACTAGCAGTGAGGTTTCCCGGGCCTGCCTGGGCCCTGAGACTGATCTGGCTGGGGCCACCACTGAGCCCAAGGGAGCTGGCTGATCCGGAAGGCCAGCATTCACTCTTTCATCCCTAAGGGGTTGCACAGCACAACTGGCTGCAGAATGAGGGCCCACCTTCCGACCCAGGGCCATCCCAGTGCGTGGGGGTAAGGTGGAGGTCTGCAAGCAGGCCTGGACGACAACTGCGCTCTCACTGACTGTCCGCCGGGGCTCCGCAGGGCCATCATTCACACTGCCCACAGACTTCACAACCCGTGGCTTGCCAGGCTCCTTCTGGCAAACCAAAAGGGGATCCTTAGCACTGTAGCTCCCCCTGCCTCTTCCTGGCCTCAAGGGCTGCAGCTTCCCAACAGGCGGCTCACCCTCGCCTTCCTGGGGTCTTTGGTCACTCCAGGGCATGTCCTCATAGTCTTCCAAAGAGCTCCGCTGAGCTCCTAGAGTACTTATGGAGCCAGACTTTGATGGTGGTTTGATTTTGATGACCATGTTCTGATCTGGACTGAGCTGGACCTGTCTCTCAAGAACATACGGCTGAGGGTCAGGGTCTTGGCTGCCTTCCTCCTTGAGGGGTGCTTGCACAGCATGGTCACCAGCTGGTTCTGAGGATCCCGGGGGCCGGTTCACAAGGGAGTATTTCTTACGCCATGCAGGTCCATGGTGAGATGAGAAGCCCCTTCGGCTTGGACGAGGGTAGCGGGCAGCAAAGGCCCTGCCACTATGGTAAGAGGGTGGCTGCCACTGGGAAGCAGATGAGGTGCCTGGGGCAGAGGCATTGCCATGGAGGTTTTTGTAGTCATCGATTAGACCTAAGAAGACAGAATTACAGACTCAGTCAACCAGAGGTGTGAAGACAGCAGCATTAATCACTATAAGGGAGGGGAATAAGCTGGCAAGATGCTCTCTGACCCTGCCTGCGGAGTCCCTGCCTGATTCAGGGGGCAGCCCCCAATGCTTGGGAACAGTTCAGCTCAAAACCCCAGACCTGTCTTTTGCACAAGACTTTTCCCCATCTGTTCTATTTCAATATTACTTCTGCTGGTTTATCCTGAAAATGCAGCCCTGTGGTAGGTCAGTTTCTATTTGCTGCTTTGTTAGATCCACAATTCTTTAAGGGAAGTGTCACTCCATATGCAGAGATCAGCCAGGTCCCAAGCTGCAATCTCTGGACAAGGATACAAGTCAGCCAGAGTGGACCTCTGCTCTGCCCACAGAGGGGAAGGATGCTTAATAACTTCCATGGAGTGTAATGGAACCAACGCCCCCAACCCTGGTACTTGACGGCAGATAAAAGAACACTCAATATACAGGCTGGTGACCTTCCTGACGTGTCACTGTCTTCTCCAAGACAGGAGGCCTGACACCACAGGCTTTCCAAGGAAGTCCCCAGTGGCTGGCCTGGCGCAGGGAAGCAGGACACAGGCACCAACACTCAGCTGCCAAACCAACAGGCAGCCCTCCAGTTACGGACACCCCCAGGCCGGTCCTGCCCAGACAAACAGAAAGCCATTCCAGACCAGGCGCCCGCGCAGGGCGAGTGCGAGGGAAGCCCAGCGGCGGCAGCGGAGGCAGCCCGCTGGATTCTCACTCCTGAGGCCTCCCTCTGTGGGGATGACCTGGAAGGGTTTTAACCCTAGAAAGACCAACTTAGGTTCTAAGCCGGAAGCTGAGGGCTGGGGAGTCGGCCTGGAATCCGAGGGGCTGCGTCTGTACAGAGGGAAGGACGGGGCCCAGCCCGGCGCCAGCGCGCTACCCCGAGCGACCGGCCGCCCCTGCCCACGCCCGGCCCGGGACCCGCCGGAAACCGGCCCAGGCCGATCCCGCACAGACGCCGAGATCCCGAGCGTCGAGAGAGCGCGGGCGAGGTCTACCACTCCGGAGAGGCCCGCCAGCGGTGAGGGGGGAAAAAAGGGAACGCACGCCCGGCCCGGCCGGGGCCGACCCACCCTGTAGGAGGCGGATCTGCCGCCGCAGCTGCTCCTTTTCCTCCATCTCCCGAGTCCGCGACGCCCGGCCAGGCCCCCGCAACGTCATCGCTGAGCGACTGCGCCCGGCGGGCGGGGTCGGAACGGCAGAACGCCGGGAGCACCCAGACCGCGGGCGGCAGACTTGCGCCGTCGCCTTAGCAACGCGGGACTTCGCACGCGCAGAGCGAGCCTCCGGTGGCGTCATCAGGGAGCGCCGGCAGCGGAGACTCGCAGTGTCTGCGCACGGGGCAGCTGGAGGTTCTCGAGGGGCTCCGGGTGGAGATGAAGCGGTTAACAGTTGCCTTGGGCCCGGAGGCTCTGCTGACGCCAAGCTGCGGCCGGAAGAGAACGAGCGAGACGCCCCGAGGCCTTTTACGGAGACATGAAAGCCTGGCTTGTGGGTGGAAAGAAGTGTTGAAACGTGTAAACCCTTGTGCACTGTTGGGAACGTGAAGGTGCAGCCGCCGGAGACGGCCGTGGGGTTCCTCAGAAAGGTAAAGGTAGGACTGTGGCAAGCCCCCACCTGGTGGACACCCAGGAGAACCGAAGGCACCGACTGGGCGTGTCGGTGCGACTCGGCAGCCTCGTCACCACAGCCAAGTGGAAGCAGCGCCAGTGTGTGTGCAGAACAGAATGCCCACGTGCATGTGATGGGATGTTATTCGCCCTTGGAAAGGAATGAAGTTTGACCTGTGCTATAACGTGGACGAACTTTGAAAACTATGCTAAGTAAAAGTGTGGGTTCCACTACTCCCTGCCAGAAGAATCAGATAAAAGCAGAAACAAGACTTTATTCTTAGGCTTGAGCATGAAGGAGGGGGAGACGGACATCCCAGGCTGACTCAAAGGCAAAGGTGTGCAGCTTTCATGACATCCACGGGACTGCTGCTCGATGTCATGAGGGCAGAGGCACAGTGTTCGCTGGGCCTGGTCTTCATCGGGCCTCTTGAGTGCCATTCATACCTGTCTCAATGGGCAAAGATGCAACTCATACAGTTGAGGGGGAGAAATAAAGAATGCCCATGCGCTTCTGCCCCTTTCAATGTTTTATTCACTCAAATCACGAAATACAATTTTACTCTGTAGGTTCTTTTTTTAAAATTTTTTTTAGATGTAAATGGACACAATAACTTTGTTTTATTTTTATGTGGTGCTGAGGATCAAACCCATTGCCTCACACGTGCGGGGCAGGCACTCTGCCCCAGAGCTACAGCCCCAGCCCACTCTGTAGGTTCTTAATCAAGAAAATGTAATCCTTAATGCTGGGCGCTGAAAGAGACATAATCAGTCCACAGCAAACAATTCTAAGTTAATTCCAAGCACTGCAATCACACTTAATCGTGACAGATTGGTGGCAGACATTCCCTCTGCATGCTAAGCTCAAGTGCCAGATCTAAAGTCTCAAGCCTTAGGCTTTAAGACAAGCAGATGCACACTCTCTCAGACCTCAGTGATCGCGTGAGGAACCAAGGCAGGTTTCTCCATGAGGAGAGGGTCATAAGGGGAAGTTGCTGTTCTCACCAGGGTTAAGATGAGGTTATAGAGTTTGAAAGAGGTGAGGAAGATGCAGAGGATCAGGCAGATGATGAGAAGAGCTGGCATGTCAGTCCGGGTCCCCATCAGGCTCTCAGTGAGGGTATCAGTGTCACTGGCTGAATGTCTATTCATTGGTCCCATCATTTATACTAAATTTTTTCAATCCCTATCAGCTGTTACCAGGTTTCTCAGTGACATCATTTGTCCTGAGTTTAAGGCATCTGGTCTGGTGATTCCCACCCTGATTTTGTCACCTCTTGCCTTTATCAGGGCAAGGGCAATGTGACAGAGACTTCACTCTTTGAGTTTGTCAGAATTTTGAGAAGTGACTTGCTTTTATCAGGCTGTGTCTGATGACCACATTGGAGGTCTCCCTAAGTGTACCTCGTGGGGACTGCAGTTTTGTTTCAAAATGGAGTTGTGGCTCAAGCGGTAGCACGCTCGCCTGGCATGCGTGCGGCCCGCGTTCGGTCCTCAGCACCACATACAAAACAAAGACGTTGTGTCCGCCGATAACAAAATAAATAAATAAATAAATGGAGTTACTTAAGGCCATCCTTACAATGTCTCATTACCATCTTAACCCATCTGCCCATTGTCCCAGAGGTGGAGCACCTATAAAGCTAAGCAATAAATATGCTACTATGGTAACTTTGAAGTAACTATTTTTAGAGTTTTAATGACAAAATATTATGTACTATGTACTAAACTGATACATAATATAAGAAATCATGGAAGTATTTTTTAGAACTGGGTTGTCGTTTTATTTCAAGGAATGCACTGTATTTCAAACTGTATTTCAAATTCAGTGGTGGAAAATAACTGTCCTATACATAGGACGCTGGGACACTGTGGACTGCACAGGAACAGGCATTGGATTACCTGAAAGTTCTGGGCCACAGAAGCAATATTCACCTGCCCTCATTATCCTCTTTGTACATCAAAATTCATCTTTGCCTCTGCCTGGAGTTCAATATGGCCTGTGTTTTCCCTCTGGCTTCCTGTTGGACTTGCCCAATTAAAGGCACAGCCAGAAAGGAGATGAGGGTCAGAGTGTTATTCTCCATGATTGTTGTGTCACAATCTCCATGACTGTTGTGATGGCCCACTGTTTAAGTCCTAATTTTCAGGTGCATCTTTTAACCCTGTAAGACTGGCTGAGGCTGAGCACAGCATCTGCTGCCTCAGCACTGGCTGGTTTTACTAGCAGCGGACAATAAGGTGGGTAATAATTGCCACCTCTTTTGCAGTCCCTGGTGTTTCACCATGTCTGGTCAGTTCCCACAATCCTGTCTGTATCTTTGTAAATGTTCATTTTTTTACACTCTCTTCAAACACCCCTTTTCTGTGCCATTCTTTTGACATTAAGGCCCTGGTTACTGTACTGCCTTTAATAGTCATAGCAAGCTAGATATATAAATAAATGTTTTATGCCTGATGCTGTAATAAACATAAACCAAAAGCACACTGGATGTATAATTGAATATTTCTAGTCATCTACTCAAAATCCATTTTCCAGCCAGGCACAATGGCACATGCCTGTAACCCTAACAGCTCAGGAAGCTGAGGAAAGAGGATTGCAAGTTCAAAGCCAGCCTCAGCAAAAAGCAAGGGACTAAGCAATTCAGTGAGACCCTGTCTCTAAATAAAATACAAAATAGGGTTGGGGATGTGACTCAGTGGATGAGTGCCTCTAAGTTCAATCCTTGGTACCCCCCAAAAAAATCAATTTTCCTTTTCTTCCTTGAGAATAAAGTGGTTCTATAAATGCTTGAAATAGTCAAGAATGCACAATCACACTCTGAATCACAGTCTTCTCCGACAGTCTGTTCACTGCTTATGATTTGTTGATACACCTTTGAAACGTTGGATTCTAAGCACCAGGCACTGTGAGGAAAAACAGACTGCACAAGTACCTTCTGAAACCAACGACCTTGATGATAAAATAAGCAAGAGGGTCACCTGATTACAGATTCAGTGCTCATGATGAAGTCCTTGCTGTAAAATGGTGGGATAATAAACGTGTCCTTGTTGGAATGAACTACAGTACAATGGAGTACTCCGCAGCTGTCCGCAGTAGAGAACTGCAGTGAAGAGCAGGTGAAGGCGGGCACCGTAGCACATTCTGCAGTCCCGGTGCCCTCACGTTGAGCTCCAGACCCAAAAATGAAAAGGGCTGGGGATACAGCCCAGAGGCAAGGCACCCTTGAGTTTAATGCCCAGTACAAAAGAAAAGGAAAAAAAAGGTTGGGGCTGGGGCTGGGGCTCAGTGGTAGAGCACTTGCCTAGCACGTGTGAGGCACTGGGTTTGATCCTCACCACCACATAAAAATAAGTAAAATAAAGGTATTGTGTCCATCTACAATTAAATAGATATTTTAAAAGATTATGAGCCAATGTACCCAGGTAGTAGGTACTTATAACAATTTCAGCGTGGTGCAATAGACCTGATTGGTTGGTTTCCAAGTATTTCACTTCTATTTGAGGTAAACAATGATATTGGACTCTTCACTTGAATAATTGATACACGTATCATAAGTGTATGAATTATTTACCGATTTGTGAACAAAGACAAAAATCTCAAATCTGTTAGATTTCAGAAGAGCCATCTGCCTAGCTCTCTAAATCACCAGAGGAAGAAAGGGTCATGCTCCTGGGGCTACTATGTCCACAGTGGTGTCAGACTGGACATGAGAGGCCATCTTGTCTTCAAACTGTGGGAACAGTGATGTGAGAACAAGTCATGGGAGACAGCAGACATCAGGAATTCAGTGTGACCCTGTATCTGAGGGGGTTGGCTCCTTCTCACTGTTGTGGAGCAGGTTGTCACAGCCGCTTCTTCGTAAACTCTGGGATGTGCGCCCAGTGTCCTGTTCATTGGATGGCTTATATATTTCTAAGATAGTGTATTGTTCCAGTGTCCTGTTTGTAGGTATTTTTTTCCTCACTGATAATAAATGACAAATATGCTGCAGGTGATGGTAATGATTTCCAATGTACTATAATGCACCCATGTCATTGAAATATTTGCAGAAGTAAAAACTTGGAACTGGGCTGGGATTGTGGCTTAGTGGTAGAGTGCTTGCCTAGCATGTATGAGGCACTGGGTTCGATTCTCAGCACCACATACAAATAAATAAAATTTAAAATTTCATCAACAATTAATAAAGAATGTTTTTAAAAACTTGGAACTAAATGGGTTAAGTCTTCATGTTGGGGTGTGCTTTTTACTATGCTGATAGCGTAAAAGTAACTGCGAGTTACTTCAGTGATGATTCTATGCCTACTTGTGTCCTTCCCATCTAGAATTTGCTCCTTATCAAATCTGGGAGAGTCCCTAATATTTGCAGAACAGGGCAGAATATTGTCCTGTACCCTAAGTTACAAGGGTTTGGTCTTACTGACTGTGTCTTGTCTGTATCTGCTGACCACACCATCTCAGAAGCCTGAACTAATGTCCCAACCTGCCATCTCCTTGAAGATTCCCATGACCTTGAAGACTGGCCCACTGTTTAAAAGACTCAGAGCTAGGTGGGCTGTCTCATTTCCTGCTGAGAGATTTTACTCCTTAATCTTGAGGTGTTCTGTTTTTCATGGGGGTCTCTGTCTTACATTCCCCCTGAGTAATTTTCACCCTTATTCTTTTTTTGGGGGGAGGGGTAATAGAGATTGACCTTAGAGGCATTCAACCACTGAGCCACATCCCTAGCCCTGTTTTATATTTTTATTTTTTAGAGACAGGGTCTCAGTGAGTTGCTTAGCACTTTGCTTTTGCTGAGGCTGGCTTTAAATTCGCAATTCTCATGCTTCAGTGTCCTGAGCTGCTGGGATCACAGGCGTGCGTCACTGCACCTGGCTCACCCTTATTCTTAAGAGGTGAATGCCAAAGGTCTCTGCTGTAATTTCTTCAAGCTGACGTATAGACACTGGCCCTACCCTGGGAAGTTATAAATCTGTCACCGATCTAAAGGTGAAGAGGACAGTAGCATAGGTGCCTGACTGGGAATGCGTTGGGGTTCCTAGGTAACCATCACCATTTCTTGAATTGGTTGTAGAAGACACAAGTCAAGTCAAGCCAGTGTGGTGGCAGGAGGATAACAGTGTGGAGGCCAGCCTCAGCAACTTATTGAGGCCCTAAGCAAATTAGAGGCCTCAAAATAAAAAGGGCTGGGAAATCTGTCTCAGTGCTAAAGCACCCCCAGTACCTAAAAAACAAGTTACATGGGCCAAAAATAAGAGGCATTGCTAAGGCGGCAAGCACAGAGGGCTGCGCAGCAGTCTTCCTTGTTTGAACCAGCTGTGAAATACTGCCCAGGTGCGGTCCCCAGTGTTTTTAAGATGGTCATGTGATCTTTAAGATTTTGATGTTTTCTTTTATCTGCCCAGAGGTACTAATGTAAAGGCTAGAATGTTTCCCACAAGGGGCTGTGGCATGGCCTATGGTCCAAGGCAAGGGAGGCACAGGATTAGCACTGAGCGCACTGGACAGACACCGGGAAGTCCGACAGAGCCTTTTTAACCGTGTTCTAACCACCCTGGGCCATCTTTTAAAAGCAGCAAGATCCTTAAGCCTAAGAGCAAAGCACCATAATAAACTCCAAGAACAGCCCAGCAAGTCAGAGCCAGAGGCGTCCCACCAAGCAGTGGGGAGCCCCAGGAGGGGGGGTCGCTGGGAAGACACTGGTGGGGTCTATGAAACAGCCACAGTGCTGCCCTCTGTGAGGCGGCACCTGGTGGACGGGCCTGCGCGTTGGCGCCCTACCCTTCCCTCTGGGCGGCCATCACAAGGCTGTAAAACTGCTCTATCTGCGTGAACCTCAAGATCTGGCTTTCTCCAATAGCAGTTCTGTAAGAGAGGGCTCAAGTTGATTCAGGGCAAACTTGTGATTTTGGCAGAGTTTTGGGGGTAATCACCAGGATAAGAACCCTCTACTTACTTTTTGGGGTCTGACTAGGTGCCCAGACTTTCCTCATATCCCCCTCGTCCTGGTGAGACAGTCCCTGAAGACCTCACGTGTTGGAGCTGCCACATAGGAACCAAGAGCCCCTTCGCCTTGAGTGATGAGAATGTGGAGATGTGGCAAGCCAGCCGTGGCTGTGTGTGTGTGAACTATGACCTTTTTAATATTTGGAAATATTTTGTCTTGAGAAAGAAAAAAATACTTTGCAATTCTAGAGACCCTAAATAAATGTAAAAATTATTAAGATGATTAATGGGATATATTGCTAAGTTCAGTCCTCTCCCATGGGAAAAGCGCTTTTGTGGACCTTTTGGATTCTTTTTGTGAATCTTTATATTTTGAAATACCAGGTAAAGATTTTTTTTTGGTTTAGAAGTCTGCGCTTGGAGAGTGAGGAAAAGGGAAGGAAAATTTTGTGATGAGACTTGATACAAGGATTCTTTGGTCTGTAGAGAAGCGAATTTTATTTTTCTATTTTTGAGAATACTCGGTTTATACTGAACCTCTTTGCTACATTCTTGTCCTACAGATCAGAATGGCTGTAACTCAGCCGCTGGGGTCAAAAGCCTTTAGCGGCTGTTCCCTATGGGGTCAGGGCTTGTAACCCTGAAGCAGCCTGGCTGGGTGCCCAACGCAGATGCCTAAGATCTGACCCTATCACTGGCATCTGCTGTTGAAACTCATTTTGAGGTCCCACATACTGCACAGGTCGCAAGCCACTGCCCGCCATAAGATCCTGTCCATGGGAGAAAATACAGTCAAATCAAATGGAAAGCAACTGGTAGGGAAGTTGCCCAACTGTGGGCTGCTTCCATCACCATGGTAACCACCAAAGCCTGCCCTGCAGAGCAGGCTTCCTGGTCCCGCCTCCCCCGTTTTCTCAGGCTTCCCATTGGTCCTTCCACTGTCACACAGACAGTACCACCTTCAGCCACTAACCTGTACTTCCTGTTTCACACAGACCAGCTACTGAAACCAGGAGCCTGCATTATTAAGAATGACCACCTGTAAATGCTATGGAAAGATCTTTTTCAGACAAAAATCTAATTCCACAGGTTTCTATGTTACAGCCCTGAGCCTAACTTATTTTCAAAGCTAAGTAATCTATGTTTTTCTTTATAGCTGTATTATTTAAAACATTGCAGAGGTAATGTAACAATTATAAGAAACACACATGCTTCTTTACATTTTGCTTTTAATTTTAAAGGTTATAAGGATGCATTTGCTTGTCGCAGGAACAAAGCCGGCAATGTTCCTGTGATAATCAAGGAATCCTTATTCTCATTCCTGACTATATAAGTAATATATAAATAAGTATATGTATACACAAGTATTTTATTTTTTAAACATTTATTTTTTAGTTGTAGGTGGACACAATGACCTTATTTTTTTTAATGTGGTGCTAAGATGGAACCCAGTGCCTCACCAAGTACTCACCACTGAGCTACAACTCCAGCCAACACAAGGATTTATTATGTTACATCACAAATATAAAAAAGTGCACTACTAATCCAAGGAAAATTAAAATGGATCCAAAATATCTTAAGAATCACATAGCTACATAAAGTTTGTACAATTATAAGTTATGCCCTTATTCTTAATATATATTTTTCTAGGTATTTGGATAACCTATAACTATAAATCCATAAAATAATTAGCATATATGTCTAATTGTTTAATTAATATATGTTTATCTAATTGTTTTTCTTCAACAGAAAACATATAATTTATATATTTCTTATACATGCATTTATCTGATGCTCTGCCTTTTAGTACAGATATTTGAGATAAATATATATATATATATATATTTTTTTTTTTTTTTTTTTTTTAGTTCATGTCTTTTATTATCTCAAATACATTACTTGTCTTCTGGTTTGTTGAAGCAGTAAGTCAGACAACACTTGCCACATAGTGTCTGTCAAAGTGGCTGGCCATAAAAACTCCTGCACCACATTCACCTGAAGGACACTCACGACGAAGGCGGCTAATTTTGCCATTTTCATCCACCTTATAATATTTCAGGACAGCCAACTTAACCTTCTTTCTCTTATGCTTATTCTTCTTGGGAGTGGTGTAAGACTTCTTCTTCCTTTTCTTAGCACCACCACGAAGCCTCAGCACAAGATGAAGGGTGGACTCCTTCTGAATGTTGTAGTCAGACAAAGTACGTCCATCTTCCAGTTGCTTACCAGCAAAGATCAGTCTTTGCTGATCAGGAGGAATTCCTTCCTTATCCTGGATCTTGGCTTTTATATTTTCTATAGTGTCGGAGGGTTCACCCTCGAGTGTAATAGTCTTCCCTGTAAGGGTTTTTACGAAAATCTGCATCTCGGCGGCGGTCCCACCGCAGATGGCGGATCGGAAAAGCGAGATAAATATATTTTACTATAAATTTACTTTCAAGAGATAATCAAATAATCCTTAATTCTCAAATTATTGTACAAACTTTATAAGATGAAAAACAAATATAATTCTGTCTGCAGAAATATCCAAGGGCTTTAACTACATTTTCATTGAGACATTTCTTCTTATCAAGGTACAATAATTTGTTTAGAGTTTAAGGTTTTCAGAAACTGTTCCAAAGTATAAGCAGAAAAAATTCTAAAAGGAAAAGAAGATTCTTCAACAGAGAGGAAGCACACACTGGAGGTCCTAAGGGAAACAAACAAGTCATCTTTGGGTAAAGCAAGGTCTTTATATTCTAGATTTTAATGATAAAAGTATTTTCCTAAATAGGAAGATCTCTATATCATCATCTAGGCAGATGATATAGAAAGTAAAAGCAATTTAAAAAGAGATTTATATGTGCCAGGGTCGTCCCCAGCGGGGTCCCAGGGGTCCTGAAGGATGAGTGGCATCAGCGCAAAGGATGAGACAGGACTCGTTCCTTGGGCGCCATCTCCAGAGAGGGGCTCTCACGCAGCTTTCTCTGGGTCATCTTTTATGGCCATTTTTCTCATCGTATGGATTCAGAATATGTCATTGATTTTACAACTTACAGATTTTGCCAAGATGTGACATTTCCTTAACAGTCATTAGGGGTATAGAAAAATGGGACATCAATTTACATTTTTCCAGATGTTACATTTCCTTATCAATTATTATGGGTACAAAATCATTAATAAAATGCGTCACTAATTTCATTTTTCAGATTTTCCCAAGATGTACTATTTTCTTATTAACAGATGTCAAACTACATAAGACTCGAAGTCTCCTAACCTATCATTAACCTTTAAGCTTAAAGTACACCTGTACTTTATTTCTTATCTAAGATTCCAATCTAAAGAAGTCACCTTAAATCTTTTTTTTAATATTTATTTTTTTAGGTGTAGATGGACACAACACAATGCCTTTATTTTTATGTGGTGCTGAGGATCGAACCCGGGTCCTGGACCCGTACAGCTAAAAACCTAAGAATTCTAAACTTAAGAATCTAAGTAAGTGGCGATATGGCTCAAGCGGTAGCGTGCTCGCCTCTCACGCGTGAGAACCGGGTTCGATCCTCAGCACCTGGAAACTAAAAGATAAGGATTAGAATCTAAGTAAAATAATATTCATAACATATGTCTAAATATGTCTTATAAAGCTACTTTAATTAATTTCTACATTTATTCTCATAAAACTGGTTGGGGCTACTTTCTCTAAGAGTTTCTTTGTTTCTTGGTCAAGGTACACTAGTTCTTATGTTTTTGTAATCTCTCTCAGTGAAAGGCAAGTTCTGAACATCAGTCCACTTACCGCCAATATTAACTATGTTCATCATAAGTCCCTATGTGAGGTAAAAGAGGATTTATAGAAAAGAGGGGAATGTATCTTTATTTACCTTAACTTTCTTAAGTGCATAACATAACTTTCCCTTAATCAAATAAAACTACATATGGTGGACTCTGTGTAGTAAGCATGATGACTAGGCTTTCTAAGGGGCTGGAAATTTGGGCTTGGGTTCTTAGTGATATAATTAATGTGATGCCTAAAGTTCTCATGACCTTTTGAAAAACGATTATTGTTCATTATATCAGTTTTGTCCTCAATGTACTGAAATAGAAGAGCAGCCTTCTGTTTGTCCCCGATGTGCTGAGAGGTAGTAGGACAGCCTTCAAGGTGTGAACTGCCTGTTAGGCTCTAGCCCTCTGAAGTTTAATTTGGTTTGGCATTAAGCACACTCCGGCCTCCTGTCAGGAACACGAGCGTGAAAATGAAAAGTCCCAAGGACATACAAAAGGGTCTCATGGCTCCGGTTTCCCACTGGCGCGGCTTTACCAGCACTTATCCTCACTGTGACCTTGTCGAGACAGTGGGCAGCGGGGAGGTGCCTTCACCATATATGTCCTGGACCGACTATAAAAATTCTAACTATTTCCCTGATGTGAGCTGAGATTGTGTCCATATTTTGACATGATAAAGACCTATTAAGATGTTAAGTTTATTTCCTTTAAGGAAGGTCTTTATTGCCTAGTGATTCTTACTGTTTAAGACAAGGATTCATTTTGGTGAATAAACTCACATCCTTGATTAAACACTAAAATATATTAAACTGCTGACTTTGATCCCAATTTTGACAATTCTCCTTGGAGACTAAATTTGATTGATGGAACGGGACACTGCTGATTCTTGAACATTACTTTTGTTTGTTGGATAGTTATGAGATTTGGGAGAACATTTTATTAGGACTAAGGTTCTCCAAATTAAAGTTGTATGTTAGTTTTGAACAATAAAAGTTACAAACTTTGTTGGAAATTTATTGATATTATATAAGTTCTCTGACTGGACCTATTATCCATAAAAATATGGTAAGATGAATATACTACTGCCTATACTTGGATTTAAACTTAATCATGTTTTCTAAAAGACAATTAAGAGACGCCTAATTAAAGGATAATATTCTGAAACATAGAGATATTTTGAGACCTTCTCTCAGAAAGAGATTGAGGGTTTTTTCTAAATCGTTAGGATAAATTATCTAGTCTATATATTGGGAACTTACAATCAATAAAAAGTTTCTCATTTTCAACTCTAACCTCAATTACTACTAACAAAGAAGGTCTTTGCTCAATTTTATTAAATAAAGAAAGGGGGAAACAGAACCCCACAGACACATACTAGATCTTATAAAATGTTTTAAAACTTTTTCTTAAATTGTGATTCTGAGAGTTTCACTGCTGCTGAACATGATTCAGTAAATTAAATCAGATTTCAAAAGATAGACTTTAAACCTGTCATTGTGAAAATGACTGAGAAACCTGGCCCAGGAAGGTAAATTTCCAGCTGCAGAGTTCACAACCATGCAGCTTCACAAGCTCATCAGGTAAGTAAAAATCATGAAGAGACTTCTATGGACCCATTTCCCAGGTCTGTTTTTAATGTACATTGTGGTGTGGACTGGAAAGTCCACCAAGGAAACTAGATGAATTGTGCTGACGGTAATGGTCAGTTATCCCTAGCTGTTGATCCTATGGTAACAGGCTGTCTGGGAGTATCCTTTGAGAAAAAGTCAGCCTATCAGAAAACTGAACCAGCCAATCATGCTGGTCCTTAGAGATTAAGACTATATTTACCTGTCTGAACAATTGTCAGAAAGATTACTACAATAGATTTTCCCTATACAGACCAGTTATTTACACAGAACATCCACCAATGTATTGTCGCCCTAATAATTCTACAGTAGAAAGTGGCACCTTTCCTAAGTGGATGGACTGTGCATGTCAGTAGAACACAAGATATCTAGAAATAGTGGATATTTTAGGCTGGTCTCTAAAATGGACAAGAATAATCACATGAGGATGCCATAATTCCTAGAAACTTTAACTCTCAGTGAGATGGCACCCAAAAGGATGTTTTAATGTTTGACTTCTGCCTTCAAAATATTTATATTACTGACAGACCAATAAACTCCCTTAATGTGAGAATTAAGAGGAAGGATGATGAATATCCTGTAGCCTGTAAGAAAACTTATCTTATTGTATCACTAGTTATTGCCAGCTGATATTTCAGAGCAATAATATGCTGAAGTTAATATTCAGGCTTTGAAACAGGTGCAAGTCAATTAACCAGAACTAGGCAAGCTGCTGGTCTCATGATCCTTAAAGTCACTACTTTAAATATTATTCCTTGCTTCTACAACACAGCCTTTATGGCTCTGTTTTAAACTTGCAATAGGTGAATTTTCTAAGATTTGACTTAAATTACTTCCAAGATCCTTCACAGTCAGAGAAGTGCTGATGGAAGGACAGAAACTAAATTAAAATGCTCTATAGAAGCCACAGTAATAAATATTGTGACTGAGCCGTCTGCCCTATGGTTTGTGGAAAGGCTTAAATGCCATGCCAAATAAACATGTCTATGTTACTATGGCTAAATGCAATGCTTCCCAATAAAATTGGGAAAAGTTTAAAAATATTCTGATGAGTGTTTGGCAGAATAATAATAATAATCTGGATCTTCCAAGTTGATTATGTTGTTAAAATCTGTTTTCTACTAATTCGTTTGTGTGTCAATAGTAGATCATAATGACCTTGGACTAAGAATCCAGTGACTGGAAGATATCATTCCCCAGTTGCTCCTTTTTTATATATTTAGAAAGGGGGAATATGTCGGAAGTTGCCACATAGGAACCGAGTGCCCCTTAGCCTTGAGCGATGGCAATATGGAGATGTGGCAAGCCAGCCATGGGCTGTGTGTGTGGACCATGGGCACTGAGCCCGCAGGGTGGACAGACCCGATGTTGCCCCTCTGTTTGGCTGGGCCTGGCTCTGCCATGATCCCCACACAGCTCATGGGATGGGTGTGGCCTCCCTTTGTGGAAGGTTTTCATTGTCCCTGCTTGCCAGGATGCTGTCCTAGGCGTGGTCCCACACTGAAAAGGAAATGATGAATGTTGGACTCAGGATCAAAACCCTAGAGCTACCTGTGGGCAATACAAAGTCTCCAAAGGAGTAGCTCCTAGGCTAAGCCTAACTGGAGCCAGGGCTCAGTGTAACTTCCCTCCTAGGCTAAGCCTAACTGGAGCCAGGGCTCAATGTAACTTCCCTGTTCTGAGGTGATGGCTAGCAGCCAAAAACACTGGCTCAGATAATATCAGTAGTAGTACTTCTGCAGAATTTTAAGAGGAAACCATAAGTTTTAAAAGAGAAATAAAAAACCAACAGGCAAATCCAGGTCATATGATAGTTCCAAACCAAAAACATAATTTTATTTTATAATAATGTCAATTTTCTCAATGACATCTAAAGAAAACCCAACTAGTCTGCAGAAAAATGGGTCTCTCCTTGTCAGGAAGACGTATTGAAGAGCAGTCATTAGAGGCGTCTCCGTGAATCTGTTGACCAGCGCTTCAGAGATAGGAAACTGTGGGTGGCAAAGGACTTCAAACAGCCAGGATTGGATGATCCAGTAACTGTCAGGCAATTTGATATTCCACTGTATGCAGCATATCCTCGCCCCCTCCAGAACCTCTTCCAGTTTACCATCCCAGTGTGAATGTACAACACAATCCTCCCCGTGTCACTCACTGACCACAGGCCATTTCTATCCAATTGCACAGCATTCAATGGCACAAATAAATCCCAATGCAACTTTGTCTTTTAAAACTAAAAGAAATGAGGGCTGGGGCTGTAGCTTAGTTGGTAGAGTGCTTGCCTAGCACGTGTGAAGCACTGGGTTTGATCCTCAGCACCACATTAAAAAAAATAAATGTATTGTGTCCATCTACTATTTAAAACTAAAAGAAATGAAGCCAGGCATAATCCCAGCAACTCAGGAGGCTGAGGTAGGAGAATCATAAGTTTGAGACCAGCCTCAGCATTGCAAGACCCTGAGCAACTTAGACCCTGCTCAAAAAAAAAAAAAAAAAAGGCTGGGGATGTAGCTCAGTGGTAAAATGCCCCTGGTTCTATCCCTAGTACTGAAAAATAAATAAATAAACAAACAAAAACGTGCTGGGCACAGCGACACAGCCCTATAATCCTAGTGCCATGGGAGACTGAGGGAGGAGGGTCCCAAGTTCAAGGCCAGCCTGGGCAACTTAGTGAGAAACCGTCTCAAAATAAAAAAATAAAAAGGGCTGGGGATGTGGCTCAGTGTAGAGCTCCCCTGGGTTTCATCCCCAGGACCACAAAAAAAAATTTTTTGATATTTAAAAAGTAGAGTGTGTTTTGTTTGTAGGTTCACTTCCTAGGTGACTAGTGCCCATTCGTTTAATTTCCAGAGTGGTGCTGCTTGAGATAGTGTTTAGGCACATCCAGTACCGTGCACAGAGGTGAGAGTCACAACACAGCAGAAGCACACAGACATAAGCCTGGAAAAAGCTGTCCCTGCAAATGAGTCTTGTCTGGAAGACACCAGCTTGGAAAAACGCTCTCCAGGCCTTGAACACTGGGAAACACAGATATATTTAAACTACAGGGAAGCCCGTAATGGATAGCATCACAGCTACACAGAAGTTCTTTATGTATTAATTTAGCTTTTACTTTCGAAGCAAAATTTAGAATCCATAGCTCATTAGGAGAACTATAACTGTGAGGTTCTGCCTTTAACAGGACTACGAAGACTAACAAAATTGAAAAAAAAAATCAAAGAATAGCTTTAGACCTCTAATAAGATTAGGAAACAGTGCTAATGACCACAAATAGATCTATTGCCTCATGTACAAGTGCATCTAATATCTCAATAACTAACACGCAGAGCAAACAGGTGCTCAACAGGTTTTAATGGTGGACTTCCCAACTGGTAAGTTTCTTTCCATCTTAATGGTACCGAATGAAAGTGGCATAAATGCCAAAAGTTTTACTGACTATTTGATATGCTGAAGGTCCAAATACAATGCACATTGTGTGAAAGAAAGCACTTAGGGTCTGCCGCAGTCTGGCTGGGCACAAATCACAAGCCACCACACAGCTTGTAGATTCAAACAGCAATTCTTTATTCCCGATCTCACACCGGCCTTCTACAAACACGTTCTGGGGAAATCCACGTTCTCTGCCCAAATCCACACCTCCACTGGGCTTCTGTCTCCCAAATATTTTCTGAATCCCGTGAGAACTCAAGGGGAACTCAGGCAGCAGGATACGCCCTATTCTAAACAGGGAACGCCCTAATCTTGGATTATGCTAAACCGGGAACACCCTAAACACGGATCCACCCTGGTCCTTGAGCAAGGTCACCTTACATGCAATGTCGCTGCAAAATGTCCTATTTCCATGAGTCCTTCCACTAAAGAAACATGGGGGTACGCTGGCAAGGAAATTGTCATACCTACTTGGCTGATGGCTCCCAGCAAGGGACACCTTGCCCATGCTAGGCCTGAGCAACCTTACACTTAGGGACGAGCTTGTGGTGACATTTGGAGAAACCTCGGCTACACCGCGGACATGGCTCTGGGATGGCAGCACAGCTTGACTCACAGACACAGTGTCAACTTACAATGACTGTTGTTGATTTGATCAGAGTCATTAAGTGGTCACTTCAAAGACTTTAAAATGAACAGACACACGACCTTGGCCTCTGCCGGCACTGGAGGGGGCACTGTCCCCGACGAATTGTTCCCGGAAGGCGACGGAGGAAACTGAGGAAGAGCTGGAAGAGGACGAGCCAGATGGGACCCTTCGGAGAGACTCTGTCGGAGACGTTCCCGGAGAGGGTCCGGTCAGCGGCCGGCCGGAGCCACTTTTGATCTCTCCCTCTTAGTGGCTCAGAAACGGCCCAGGTTTTCCAGGGCAGCCAGGGATGAGCGCCTCCTGTGTCACGTCGTCCTCAGAGAAGTCACCCAGTGGCTCCAGCGGCGGACACCTCTAGGCTAACCAGCTGGTCAGGCCGCAGGGGAGCTGCCGGAGGAGAGCAGGGCTCTGCCCTCAGGCCTGGAGGATCGGTGGCGACTGCCCTCTCCATGGGAGAAATTTGAAATCCAATTCAATCTGAACCGCTGACTATTTGGGGAGAAAAAAAAAATCTCTTTCAACTGTGGCACATTGATCCCCACCTGGTGGGAAGAATCCTCCCTCCTTGTCAACCGTGCCCTCCTGCTGTCCTCAATGTTCCTTCTGTCCTTGCAGGGACACCAGAGTGCAGCTGTGCAGAGGGTGTGCCAGTGCTGGCCACCTCACCCTTCCTGGCCATGGCTCCCAGGGAGGATCTCACTGTCTGTCTCAGTATGGGTAGAAATGATGCCCACAACCAGAGGGAAGGGTCCCTGGTTTTCTTTCTTTTATTTATTTTTTTTAAGAAAGGAGATGTTGGGGAGGGACATGCACATATTATAAAACTGACAAAGAGCACGTGGCTGTCTTGAAAAGCACCAGGAGCCCCTTGTATTCTGAAGAGAAGGGAGTCTGCTTACCGCTTCAGCCACAAAATGGGGACAATGAGCGTGGAGGACAGAGCAGAGGCTCCTTTCCTCTGCACATTTTGGCTATTGGACCTGTGTGTAAAAAAAAAAAAAAGTCAGCGCTCACTTTTTGTATTTATTAAAAATGATTCCAACTCAAAAATAAATAAATAAAATGAATAGACACTTAAACCTTGGCTTTGCTAAGACTCATTTTCCTAAGTAATCAAAAGCTTAACAAATGCAACAGAAAATACAAGAGATCATCTCAATAAAACACAAAAGCTTTGTTCCTTAAGCCAGTTTTTATAAACTTCAGCTATAGCATAAAATCTAGCTGCCTTAAACATAATCAGACCCTGGTTTTCCATCATGCATTAAGTGTAGTCCTCCTTGCCTGTAGCTGACTTAGCCACACTTTCCTTTCTGAGCTGTGATGTCTCAGATCCCCTGCCACATGCTGTGATCCTCTGGTTTTGCCTTGTCTTTCTTTCTTTTCATTTTGGCATTTTATCTTAGAGCAAAAACCTTGTCATAGAAAAATCTTTCTTCTCCCCAAATATTCTCTTTTATTTTGAACCTTCATTATCAAAATTGTGGCCTCATACCCATAACTTGCTTCATGTTGTTCCTTATTTCGGACTTATTGGTTCTTTCCTGCCTTGTTTCCTTTTTAAAAAAATTTTTTTAAGTTGTAAGTGAACACAATACCTTTATTTTAATCTGGTGCTAAACATTGAGCCCAGCGCTCAGGCATGCTAGGTGAGTGCTCTACCAGGAAGCCACAACCCAGCCCCCTTGTTTCCTTTTTAAATTTACATTTTGTAACAATCCTTACAAGTTATCTTAGTATAGATGGGAGAGGGAGGGGGAGGGGGAGGGGAGGGGGAGGGGAGGGGGAGGGGAGAGGAGGGGAGGGGAGGGGAGGGGGAGGGAGAGGGAGAGGGACTGAAATCAGATGGAGAGGCAGAGAGTCACAAGGTCTTACAGTTAACCACCATTGCAGCCCTAGAGCTGTCTCAAGGTATTCACCGGAAACAGTCAAGATGTCCATCCATCACAAGCAGGGAGAGTGGGAAACCACTGCACCAAGCGGAGCTCCTCTTCAATTAAAGTACTGACGCGCAGAGGGGCTACTCCTAGTGCGTCCAGCTCAAGAAAGTGTGCAGAGAGGTCCACTGCCTCCCAAGGTCCCATTTCATAGGGTTCTATCTCTTTCAGACATAACGGCATTTTTTGTTTTAACTAAATCTTAATGGGCTCTACATCCGTAGTTTAGCCAGAGACCTCAATATTTTAAATTGAAGTGGGCATCTGGAGATTGTGTTTGTGGTGCTGGGATGGACCCAGGGCCTCTGTGTTCTGGGTGGGTGCTCTGCACTGAGCTACACTCCAGTCCTCTTTTTTTTTTTTTTTTTTTAACTTATTTTGAGAAAGGGTCTCTAAGTTGTCCAAACTTAGGATTCTCCTGTCTCGTCCTCCCAGTGGCTGAGATCACAGGGGAGCGTCACCACACTTGGTCAGCACCTGAGCTTTCACAGGCTGCAGAGCTGAGGCAGGCGTGGCCTGTTTTTTAGGCAGGGCCAGCGAGCAGGGCCCTCGGTGAGGGCTGACTCTGGTCTGACTCTTTCCCTGGGTTGCCTCCTTAACTTACTAACCCCCAATGCCTTTCAGAGGCCCAGGAGACTGGGAAACCCCGCCCCTTGAAGAAGGAAAAGTAGACTAAACCAAACAGGGTGGTCCCGGGTTCCTCCGGGGAAATGGAACTGTCCCCTGTAGCAGCATTAAGTCTGGGTAAGGGAAAGAGCAGCTGAGGAGACACAGCAGGCCCCAGTGCTCCCAGAGCAGGAAAGCGCAGGGCCACCGTCCTTCAAGACAGGACCTGTGGGAGACCCAGGGAGGCCTGCCGTGGAGAACCACTGGCTTCAGGACTCCAGGGGAGGAGGGCGTGTTCTTGGGAAGAAACTGGCCACCAGCAGGGGCACATGCCACATGTCGGCCTTGGGGCAGTGGCCCTGTCTGCTGCCCTGAATGAGTCAAGCTCTGGTAGTGACGCCCTTATATCCCCAAGATGATGAAAACTCACCTCACCACCTGAACCAAATTTCTCAAAAGCCTTTAAGTACCCTGGAGAAAGGAGAAGGGAGGAGAATGTCCTTGGGTTTCAAGAACAGGACTCCCCTGGGGTGAGGGTTGGAGAAGAGAGCATGTCCCAGGACATGGGAAACACGGGGAAGACGGGCAAGGTCTCCCACTGGAGGAAAACAGGAAGATGGGGACGAAAGGACTGATGGCCAGCCAGAGGGCAGCAGGCCTCCAGCCAGGACAGCACCCCAGGCGCTCAGCCCAGGCCCGGCAAATGGCTGACGGCTTGGCGCAGCTGAGGGCCTCCAACCTCAGGGACTAATCCTTCTGGGGCTGCAATTTCCATGTAATTCTGAGTCAGGAAAAGACACAGATCTTCTAGGCAGTAGATGCAAAGTTTGACTGGCCTGTTCCCCAGCCAGGAGGACATCCAGGTGGCTAGAGGGTGAGTACCCAGTCAGAGGCTCCATCTCCACTTCCCATATTGGGAAAAGGATGAGAGAGAAGAAGAGAGAGAGGAGACCTGGGGAGAGGACAGGGCAGCTGGGCCCTGTTGGCAGGAGCTCTGGGTCTCAAAAGCACAATTAAATAGCTTCAGCAAACATTTTTAAAAATTTGCCAGGTGTGGTGACACATGCCTGTAATCCCAGCACTCAGAAGGCCGGATGCCTGGCTGGACCCTCAACTGAGGTTTCTGTCTCTTCCCTTCCTGGAATTCTCCTCAAGGTAGCCAGAGGAGTGGCCAGCGGGACAGGCCCATGGGTAGCTCTGGGTAACCTAGGTTCTGGATAACCTATTGGTGACGCTGGGCCCTGCCCACAGCCAGACATTAAGATCCCCAGAGCCTGGCAAAGCTCAGAAGAGGAGGGGCAATGCCCTGGCCCAGCCCTGGCCCACTTCAGGGAGACTCCTGCAACCTCTGTCATGAAGGAGCCAGGACTGGAGGGTGAGCAGCATGTGTCCGTGTTAGGACAAATATATGTATATATATATATATAAGTATTGAAATAAATATTGAAAAATTCTCTCTCTCTTAAATATATATATATATATATATATATATATATATATATATATATTCATATTTTTTTAAGAGAGAGAGAGAGAGAGAGAGAATTTTTCAATATTTATTTTTTAGTTCTCGGCAGACAGGACATCTTCATTTTATTTTTATGTGGTGCTGAGGATCGAACCCAGCGCCCTGCGCATGCCAGGCGAGCGTGCTGCCGCTTGAGCCACATCCCCAGTCCCTAGGACAAATATTTTTATGTCCCCCTCAAATTCATATGTTGAAGTCCTGACCCCCAACGTGAGGCCAGAATTGGGTGCGGTGGCTCACACCTATAATCCCAGCAACTCAGGAGGCTGAGGCAGAAGGATTACAAGTTCAAAGCCAGCCTCAGCAACTTAGCAAGACCCTGTCTCAAAATTTTTAAAAAAGGGCTGGGGATGTGGCTCAGTGGTAAAGTACTCCTGGGTTCCATTCCTAGTCCAAAAAAAGGGGGGGGCGGGAGAAGGAGGAGGAAGAGGAGGAGGAGGAGAAGAAGGAGGAAAAGGAGGCGGGCAGGAGAAGCCAGAGATTCAGCTCACAGCAGAGGACCCTCTGTCAACCCCCGAGACCCTGACCTGTGAGCACTGGACTTGCTGTCCAAGGCAGCCACTGCACGGGGACGTGTCAGAGCAGCCATGTGACCGACACCACCTGTGCTGACAGACACCACCAGCACCAGGTGAGGCCTCAGCTGCCAGCCCTGTGCCACATGCAGCAGGCTGAGCAGCTCGGCTGATCCCCAGCTGCCGGCTCCATGAGTTCTCCTCTGCCACCTCCAGTCTCGGGTGGCCGGCGAGGCCTGACAGCCGCTGCCTTTATCAGGGCTGTGCAGCTGTGGAAGGGACACAGGGGCTTTCCCAGCCCGCCCTCAGAAACCCATCTCGGCAGGTATGCCTACAACTGATGCCAGTCAAACTGGCCAAGACAGAAGCCGCGCACCTCTGCTCTGTGTCAGCAGGGGGCAGAGCCTCCCCAACCTCTGCCCTTCTGAAGGGCTGTCTGCAGGAAGCATGTGACTGGGGAGGCCTCTGGAGCAACCTCATTCTTGAGAAATCCCCCAAAGGAAAGAGCAAAAACACACGGGGACAAAAATGCCAAGTGAGCAGGGCACTGGCCCACGTCTGTCATCCCAGGGACTCTGGAGCCAGAGTCATGTTGGGGCCTGTGAAAGTCGGTGATCTCAGGATGAAATCCTTCTTCTCAGACCAGACAGAAAGAGCCAGGAAGTAACAGCTGGGAGGGCTCCTGGCTCGCTCCTGTGCCTGCTCAAGGGATTCCTCCGAGCCTCACCAGAGATCCCCTGTTCTACACGTCCCGGGCTCCGTGCCCTGGCACACGCCCACACAGGTCCCTGCACGGTTCACCTGAGCATTCTCTAGGACAGGGGCAGCTCAGACGAGAGGCTCTGGCCGGAGCACAGCAGAGGCCCCTGCACCAAAGCCCTGACGCCAAGTCCTGGGGGGTCTTCAAGACCATGGAGCTCTGGATCCAAGCAGCTCCCGAGCTTCTCCCTCTTGCCTTTAAAAACTTTCCCTGCCCAAATAAATACCATTGTTTTCTTTGGAGACCCCCCTGATTGTTGGTTTTGCCAGGAATTGAACCCAGAGGTGCTTAACCACGGAGCCACATATATGTATATGAGACAGGCCTCACGGAGTTGCTGAGGCTGGCCTGGAACTTGTGATGCTCCTGCCTCAGTCTCTCCAGGGCGGTCACTGGGATCACAGGTGTGCACCACCCACCTGCTCTGATTGTCACGAGGTTGGAATGCGGCACTTACACCATCTCTTGGGAATCTTGACTGGGGAGTGATGCCAATCTCAAGTCCCAGTCTTTCACTTGGGCTAAGTCCTGGGCAGATCTCCATACAGAGGTCCCACCTGTATGGAGAAAACACCCATCCCAAAAGCAATGCCTGGATTCTGGCCGGAACAGCTTCTTCTAGCAAAGTGACTGAGACCCAGGAGTGGAGAAGTGGGCTCAGCAGGGGTGAGATAGGGTTCTAAATCCCTTCAAATCTGCCAGCCCACCCACAGACAAGGACCCCAAAAGGCAATAGGGGTTGGGGGGGATCCAGGCTGTGGCTCAGCCTGTAATCCCAGCGGCTGGGGAGGCTGAAGCAGGAGAATGGCAAGTTCAAAGCCAGCCTCAGCAAAAGCGAGGCTCTAAGCAACTCAGTGAGACCCTGTCTCTAAATAAAAATAGGGCTGGAAATAGTGGCTCAGTGGTCAAGAGCCCTGAGTTCAATCCCCTGTCACCCCCCAAAAAAGGTCACAGGACAGGAGGAGTGTGCAGGGGAGGGGTGTCGGGAAGAGAGGCTTGGGTTACTTGCAGGCAACCTGGAGGGATCACCAAACACCTCCACCAGCCCCAGAGGGGGCTGGGGACCAGGGTGTCTGGGAGCTGGGGAGCTGTGGGCTGCTTCTTGCACCCAATGCGCTCCACCAACATTGCTGGGAGCCTCTGCTCTGGGCCTCTGGGGTGGCCCCTGTCCTGCCAACCCAAACATACCCCAGCCGAGCACAGCACAGACACCCGCGAGGGAGCAGGGTCCAACAGCCCGGGCGCAGCGCAGCTTGCCACCAGGGTCCTGGTAGCCCTGGCGCCCCACTTGCCTATCCAGGTCCCCACCTGCCTCGCCCACCCCTCCCTTCCCAGCTTCACGACCAGGGACAGCGCTAGGCAAGGGGCCAGCTTTGTAGGCCATTGCTGTGCAGTGAGGCTCCTCTTCCTCAGTGCCCAGCCCACCCGCCCACCTGGGCCAGAAGCCCTCTCGCTGGCTTTCGGCCATTGGTCCCTGCTCAGACCCAGGGACACTGTGTCTTCCCAACTCTGGACCCTGAGGGCCTATTCAGACCTTGCCCAGGGCCCTCCAAGGAGTAACGCCCCTGGCTCTCACGAGAACCAGGGCCCCTCAGCGTGGGATGGGGCTGAGAGGGAAGTGGTGCCGGGCCTGCGCCCTCTTCCTTCCGCCTTTTCTCATATCCACCAGGCTATGTCCTCAATCTGGAGCCTTGAAGCCCAGCGTTTCCTGTCTGGTTTATTACTAAAGAACAGAAAACATGGCGCTGGGCTGTGGCTCAGTGGTAGAGCGCTCACCTAGCACGTGCAAGGCCCTGGGTTCGATCCTCAGCACCACATTAAAATAATGCATATGAAAAAGAGCAGAGAACATGAACAAGGAATACTCCTTCAATGTCTGGTTTAGGCCAGTGCCCAACTGGAAACTATGGCCACCCCAGGACACTGTCTGCAGGCCGAGGGCAGGTGACAGCTTCCTCAGTTGCCAGGGCCACTGTGTGGCTTCCCCTGGCTGTAGATGGCACTGCTTGGTATCACTGCCTCAGACAGAGCCCTGAAGTGGCTGCCACCCTGTTCCCCTGCAAGGTATCTATGCCCTCTGGAAAAGTAATCCAAGGCTTGTCCTGTCTCACCTTTTTGGAAGCTCACAACAAGGCTCACCCTGCACCCAAGAGGCCTCCACCTCCTGCCCTTGAACTAGAGCTGGCCCATCTGGAGAGATGGAGATAAGGGCAGGAGGTGTTGGAGAGGCAAGGCTGGGCACAGAAAAAGACCAGGGAGCCAGTCTGAGCTGGAGGAGGGAGATGCCTAATAGGATCACCTGCTCGCAGGGGACCACCCTAACCTAGCACCTCACACACAAGCACACATACAAATGCACACACACAAAAACAAATACACACACACTCACATGTGCTCAAATGCAGATTTATGAGCATAGGAACGTGAATACTTGTACATGTGTAATCACACATAAGCGTATGTGCACACACCTATAGCAATACACCAACACATACAACAACATACAACATGCACATACATATGCATATGTGTAAACACACACTTGGCCCTACTCAGCCTCCTGGAGTCTTTTTCTAGCACTAGCAAGGACATCTGTCCAGCAAGTGGGCTGGACAGAGCCCAAAATTGCCTACTTCCCCCAGGGGCCCTGACAGTGGAGCTTGACCTGGGGTACACAGCAGTTCTGGGCTTCTGCCTGCACAAGATAATGTTTCCTTTTTATTTGAATCTGATTTTCTACTTGCCTGCAGCTATAGCTTCCAACACACACATACCAGAGATTGCCTTCAGGTGGGGCAGAGAACTTGTCCCGGTCACCACTAGAAACTGCCACTGGAAGATCCCATTTGTCAAGTAAACGAAAGAGTGGCCAGCCCAGCCAGGCAGAGTGAGAGGGGGACTTAGGTGGGTCCCAGAATGCCTTCCAGGGCAAGGCCTATGGTGGTGGGATGGGGAGGGGTTCCAGGGCACTCCTGTCCTGGGCACCCCCAGCCTGGCTTAAGGTCGGGCTTCAGGACTTGGGTCAGCAGATGAGCAGAGGCTGGCTCTCCATCACCTTTGTACAAGCCAGGACCTGGACCCCTCAGGTGGAGCTGCTAGGGCACAGTGGAGCAGCCCCCAGCACTGTGGCCTCCCGGGACGGCACATGCCCAGTTGGTCTAGTCTTCTCTGTGGGGACTGCACCAAGGCGGTGCCCATATATGCTGCTCTGCCCTGCCCAGCAGGGAGCACGCAGCCTCCACCCAGGGGCTTTAATGTGGGTAGGCTCCTTGCCCACTAGTCCTGGGGAGGCCTGCTCTGCACAGCAGCATGTCCTGAGATGAAACCTTAGACCCACCTGGCCTGCAAGACAGTTCCCGAGAGAGCCAGGAGACAGCACTGGAGAGACCTGACTTTGGCTGTCCCTGTTATGACCAGACCCGGGAGAAGGGCAGTCTCTCAGAGGCCCTGCACCAGGCCTGGGGCTCAGTCCAGAATAGCCTAGTCCACAACCTAGAGCAGGCTGGGGGACCGACCCAGCCCGCGGCAAACCAAGACAGTGGGGCACTGAGGGGCCTGAGGCCAACTTCAGTATTGCTACTTAGCTCCACATTTTAGATACTCTTCATGAACTATGCAATTCCTCCATTTAAAGGGTACGGTTCTGTGGGGTTTAGCATATTCAGAGGCGTGTGACCATCACTACAAATCTTTTTTTTTTTTTTAAATCAGGATTTTTTTTTTACCATGAGCCACATCTTCAGCTTTTTTTCCTTTTCTTCTTCTTCTTCTTCTTCTTTTTTAAGCAGGGTCTCACTAAATTGCTTAGAAACTCACTAAATTGCTTAGAGACTCACTAAGTTGCTGAGGCTGGCCTTGAACCTCCTGTCTCAGCCTCCCTAGTCAATGGGATTACAAATGTGCACTGCTGTGCCCTGATACCATATTCTTCTTATCATGCATCACTTGATGGACAGTTATTTCAGTTATTTCTACTATTTATTGTTTGTTAGTTTTGCAATATTGGCAGTAGACATGCTAGGTAAGTACTCTATAATTGAGCTTTACCCTCAGCACTTTTTAAAAAGTTTTGTTTTAATATAGAGTCTTGCTAGGGGCTGGGGATGTGGCTCAAGCGATAGCGCGCTCGCCTGGCATGCATGCGGCCCGGGTTCGATCCTCAGCACCACATACAAACAAAGATGTTGTGTCTGCCGAAAACTAGAAAATAAATATTAAAAAATTCTCTCTCTCTAACTCTCTCTCTAAAAAAAAAAAAAAAAAAAAAGAGTCTTGCTAAATTGCTGAGGCTGGACTCTAACTTGCAATCCTCCTGCCTCAATCTACTGAGTAGATGGGAGTACAGTCATGTGCAAATTGTTAGGTGCAGGACAGGCTGAGTAAGTTGTCTGCAGGGCATGCCAAACAAAGGTAGCTGCAGGGTGACCTGGTCACTCAAACCCTCTGTCTGACTCTTTATCAACTATTTGCTTCAAGCCCAAACGCCCAAGCCCCCGCTCAAGGCTGAACACTCAACCCCCTGCTCAAGGCCGAACACATAACCCCCCTTGTGCCAACAGGCAGCTTGCAGACCCAGAGACCTCATTAGATTTGGGCTATAAAAACTCCCTCCTGCCGGGCCCCTCTCTTTCTTGCTTTCTCTATCTCTCTTGCTTTCTCTGTCTCTCTTGTGCGTGCTTCCTCTCTCTCTCTTTCTCTTTCTCTCTCTTCTCCTCCATTGCACTGCTGCAATAAAGATCTCTTGGTTGCTCTGAGTGTTGTGGTCACTTTCCTTTCATTGGTGCCGAAACCCGGGAGAGGGTTAAAACCCACTTTTGGGTCCCTCTTCCTTCAGAAGTGCCACTCACTGGACAGCCTGAACCCATTTTCTCGATTGCCAGAACTCCATCCACCACCGGCCTTCGATTGGTGAGTTTCCCCTTCCTGGAGTCCTAAACCCAATGGTGGTGTCAGGAGGATTTGACCGTTGATCGTCTGGCAAACCTCTCTGCCCACCTGCGGGGAGGAAAACACCCCACCACAGCCTTTAAGGCTACGGTGGCCCTCAGGGACTCCTTCCTAGGGCAGAATAGACTCCTGGGTTCAAAATTATTCCCTTCCCTTCCCAGCTGTTAGTTACCAGCATAGGCTTTGTGGGTCTTCCTCGAAGGACTCTGTAACCTCTGGGAACACAAGACAGAGAACTGAACATCACCCCACCCAGACCTTCATGGTCTCGGTGGCTCTCCTAAAGTCCTAGTCCTCACACCTTCAAGACTCGGCCGCCAGAGAGACGCTTACCCTCCCCTTCCTCTCTCTTCCCCTGTCTCTCTCTCTGCCCTCTTTCCAGCCCTGGGAGTATCCGGCCTCTCCAGGAGGGGTCCCGAAAAGCCTTGGCCAAGGTCTCCCACGGCTCCGGCTCCGTCCAGGACGAGAGCTTCGACTGTCAGGACTCGGTGACGACCAATCTCTGCAGCTCGAACCTGCCACTAAGGCACTCCTGATTTTGGGCTCTAGCGGGGACGCCCCTTTTGCCAATAAATCAGTTTCCTCCTTCTCTCCTGTACTATCTTTGCGTCTCCTTCCCTCTCCCCTATACTATGTTTGTGTCCCCTTCCCTCCTCCTTATACTACGTTTGCGACATGGGTGATATGGCCTCTCTCCCGGTCGACTCTCCCCTACAATGCCTCTTAGATAACCTCAAAACCCTCTCCTTGACACCAGACATCAAGCCCCCAAAATTGATCAAATATAGCACCCAGGCCTGGCCCACTTATCCCTTAGACAACCAAAGCAGATGGTCCCCTTTTGGGTCCCTGGAGCCCTCCATTCTGAGGGATCTCTACAATTACTGTGAGCATTCGAAAAAATGGGTAGAGATCACTTTCTTCTTGCTCCTATCCAATCCTGCTCTCTGCACCTCTTGAAAACCTCTACAAATTCTTCCAGCCTGCAAACCAACTCCCCCTACCATCGATCCCCAACTTTCTCCTCCTCCAGACTCATCCACTACTTTTGACCCTGCTAATGAACCTCCATCCTATCACCAGGCTCCAATAGATCCTCACCCTCAGCCTTCTGCCCCAGACTGTCTGCCGTCACTTCCAACTCAGTAACCTGCTTTCTCCCCTCCAATTACTAGATCAAAAACCTACACCACCGCCCTTCCTCAGACGTGGCCCCCTTGCTGAGGTAGTAGTTACTGAAGGAATCCACCCACTCACTCTCTCTTCTCCTGTCAGTGCCCACACCGGGTCCCACCAGGTCCTCTTACCAGCTAAACCCAAAGCTCAAACTAGCTCAAACTAGCTGAGGATCTTGGATAGGGGTCTGAGCCCTCAGACCCCTATCCAAGATCTGGTGAAAATAGCTTTTAAAGTTGCTTTGTCATCACTGAAAACAGGCTTCTAAGAATTAAAGTCCCTCACAGGCTTTTTAGGATACTCACTCCCATCCTCCCCTCTGCTCTACCTGTTCTGCTGCTCAAGTTTCCTTGCTAGGAAAATCCCAAACCCCTTTCCCATTATTCTTTCACATCTCCTTCCTCACTCTCAGATCCACGGAGCTGCTCTCAGCCGCCTTCCCGTCTTCCCCCTCGGTACCAGGCCCACAGAAAAGTCTTCACTGCCCTTCTCCAGAATCTTCACCGTGGCTGGCTTTAGGACTGTCAGCAAAAGAATCTCTACAAAAGAGTCCAGTGTAGACAAACTTCCTATTTTCCTGTCGCCCTGTTTTACCTGGCCACTGGCCGGGAAGATATCAGCACTCCAGGTGCTGGACACCCCCTTACGAGTTTTTCACAAAAAATATGTAAATAAGGCCTCTGGCCTTGAGCTGGGCTTCACAGAGATGGCTACATTTCTAAGATAAGGAAGTTACCAACTGGGCTCCATGGTGACAGCTGGCAGGGGGAGGAAAGAAAAGAAAAAGAAGCTCTCCCCTTCCCAGGTGTCCTTGAAGGGTTAACTTGCCCAGAACACAGGAAAAAAAAAAAAAAAAACTGCTTTTTGTGAACTTCTGCAGACTGTGAACGTCTGAACCTCTCCCCTTACATGTTGGGTGCAAAATTCTGAAACTACCTAAACTTGAGGTTCAGGGTATTAATTGATTACAGCAGAAGCAGTGCACTCTGAATCTGGCTGCAACCAAATAAAACTGTCTCCCTACCTTCAGTGCTATCTTAGGTGCCTTGCCTTGTCCGTCTCTACAACAGCATAATTCTATATACTTAAACATTGTTCATGTTTTCATGAAATGGTAAACAGATGTGATTAATTGTGTACTGCAAATAACAAAATATCTCTTATTAAAATGGAATAATTTACCTAAATTCAGAAATTTACAAGGATTAGTTCAAAGTGTGAATAAGAAAGAGTTAACATATAGGAAAGAGAAATTAGAAGGTTCTAAGTATGGATTTAATAGAAGAAAAAGGTATTTCTGGATAAGAGAGTCTATTAAGTAAATAGGAGGGTTTAAGCAAGTGATAAAGAAGATCTATGCATGTTGGCTATATAGGTTTAAGCAAGTGATAAAAAAGGTCTATGTATGTTGGTTATATATGTAAGTTTTTTGAGCAAGTAATCTTGAAGAAATTGAGAATTATACAACTATGGTTAAACAACAACTGTTATTTTGCAATATTGTAATATGTTATTTCTTTAAGAGCTAAACTTGATTAATACAAAAACATCAATAGTAATTGTGGTACTATTACTCTTCTCTGTATATTAAATGTGTTCATATTTTCCAGGTATATGTTATTAAGATAGAAGCTTAAAAAAAAACATTATATCAAGCTGATGTTCTCCAAAAGGTTGCATGGTAATTTTAGGCTTATAAAATAACATATTGGAGATTTATTTATATCATTTAATGTTTATAACTGGACCTGCTATCAATAAGATTAATATAAAGTTTTATACACTGGGTACAATTTAAATGTAATATCATATTGTGTTAGCTAGTATTCATGTGACATCAAGCAACAATATATGTAAACTTTATAAAATGATATTTAAAAACAAAGATCAGCTTCAATACTAGAACACTTTACCTAAGATTTATAAAGAGCCCTGGCTTACCTGGGATAAGGCTCTGCCTCCTATCTTACCGCATGTCAGAATGACTCCAAAGTAGGCCAGACTTCAGCTAAAGCCCAATAATCTTAATTTAAGGTAAAACTGACTTTGCTGGATGTTTATGATCAAGACTTAAAGTTAAATGAAAAGGGCCAAGAAAACCAATATTTGGCTCTGGCCCTCTGAGTCAGTCTGAATCCAGGGAACAGGGAACTTCTCTAAAAAGCTTTGCAACCCTGGGCCACATAACCTCCTGATCAGGGAGATTAATGAGACCACTGGAGAAAGAAAAGCCAATCAGTGCACTTGCTGTGAGTAGGATGGTCATTGGAGACAGGAGACATCCCTGATGCATCCAAGGGAAGCCACATGGTCAAGCAAGACCTGGACCCATCCCAGCACAAATGGCACTAGCAGAACTAAGAAGCTGCTCTCAGGTTCCCCCGCGAGCGACCCCTGTGGGAACTTGGCTGATTCTTAACAATAGATAGAAACAAAGTCAATTTTGACCAGCTTGATTTTAAACACCTACCAAAATCAGTTAAGCCAAAAAGTCATTCCTAGGAGTAATGAAAGACAAGAACAGCTAGAAAAGAGGAGACAGCAACTAAGCCAACAGGCTCCATGGGGAATGTTCAGTCAAGTATGGCCTTGGCTCCTCCCCCTCACAGGACCCCTATTGGTCCTCTTTATGTTTCTCCTAATAGGACCACTAATAGGACCATGTCTATTAAATTGCCTACAGAAGTTCCTGTAAGATCAGATACACAAATTCACCAACCAGTGAGTCAATCAACTACTTCTTTAAGACTACCAGCCCTGGTGCCCAAGATGGAGACCTACGACTCATGACCAACTCCTCTGGCTCCAGAGACTCTGCCCCACCTAAAACCCTCTCTAACCCCTTTTCCAGCTTTCACAACCCTCTTTCACTTCCTAGGAATGAGAACTACTCTCCAGCAGGTCCACCTGCTTGTTCTGTCTGCTCTACAGCATCCCCACAAGGAAGCATCAAACCTACACTCCCCACACCTCAGATGAGGAGCCGCCAGCCAGGCGAAGGCTGGTAGATCAACTTCACTCATGTGCCTAGGCACAGAAAGCTTCGCTACCTACTTACTTTGGTTGATACTTTTTCAGGTTGGATAGATGCCTTCCCCACATCCAGGGAGATTGCTGACACCGTAGCCTCCATCCTCATTTAGGGGATCATTCCCAGGTTCAGACTTCCCGCCTCCATCCAGTCAGACTACAAATCCAGCCTTCACTTCTCAGGTTGTTCAATAGTCTCCAAAGGCCTCAACATCACCTGGAGGCTCCACATCTCCTACCAACCCCAATCCTTGGGTAAGGCTGAGAGGCCTAACGGCATTCTCAAGGATCATCTCACTAAACTTGCTATTGAGCTCAGGCTCTTCTGGCCCAATCTCCTACCGTTGGCCCTCACCTGAATTCAGGCAGCCCCAAGCGACCCCTCAGGCCTTAGCCCCTTTGAGCAATCCTAAGGATGCCCTTTCTTAATCACCCAAAGCTTTACAGTCACTCCTCCTCCCCTGCGCCCTACCTGTCCTATCTCACACTTCTAACAAACTCCTAAGGGAACATGCAGACCAGTGCCTTCCTGCGCCATTCATTGCCTCCATCCCAGCAAAACCACAAACTGAATTGGACTCTCTTCAACTCGGTGACTCAGTCTTACTTCAGGAACTGCATTCTCCATCATTGGAACCTCAATGGACGGGACCCCATACAGTCATACCTACTACCCCAATGGTGACCAAGCTTTTAGACACTCTCCCTGGTACCATGTCTCCTGCCTTAAAAAGGCACCTGTTCCAAATGTCCAGTCCTGGACTTCCACCACGACCACCAAACTCAAAATTTCTCGCCAACCCTCTTCTTCTTTTACTAACCATTAATCTCTCTCAAGTTTCTATCCCAACCACAGATGGTGCTTCCACATCCAAGTGACATGGCACCAGGATGACACCACCCGCTCTCAGTTCATGGGTCAAGGCGATTGCCTTTCCATTGGCTGCAATCGGGCTCTCACCCTTAACATTACTGGATTCAACCAAGCCACCTCCGATACTTCCTAGAGTCCCCACAACAGGACCAATGGCTGATACCAAGAATCTCCTCCACCTAGGACTGATTTGATGCCATCAACGACTTGTGGCTTCAAGGAACTTTTATGGACTTTACCCCTACCAAAGTAGTTATCTATAGCCACTGAGTGTTATTTTTGGCTGCCCTGGTGTTCTCAGACCTGTCCGGCGAACATTCTTCCACTTCCCTTTCTAGGCCCAACATCCTCCACCATTAAGCAGGAAGTAGCCGGAGGACTTTACGACATCCCCCATGTCACTTAGAAAAACAAAAAGGGAGGAATGTCAGGTGCAGGACAGGCTGAGTAAGTTGTCTGCAGGGCATGCCAAACAAAGGCAGCTGCAGGGTGACCTGGTCACTCAAACCCTCTGTCTGGCTCTTTATCAACTATTTGCTTCAAGCCCAAACGCCCAAGCCCCCCGCTCAAGGCTGAACACTCAACCCCCTGCTCAAGGCCAAACACGTAACCCCCCTTGTGCCAACAAGGCAGCTTGCAGACCCAGAGACCTCATTAGATTTGGGCTATAAAAACTCCCTCCTGCCGGCCCCTCCCTCTCTTGCTTTCTCTCTCTCTTGCTTTCTCTGTCTCTCTTGTGTGCGCTTCCCTCTCTCTCTCTCTCTCTCTCTCTCTCTCTCTCTCTCTCTCTCTCTTCTCCTCTGTTGCACTGCTGCAGTAAAGATCTCTTGGTTGCTCTGAGTGTTGTGGTCACTTCCCTTTCACAAATGACACTTTTTAAATTTTTTAAAATTTGTTTTTTTAGTTATACATGACAGTAGAATGCATTTATGCACTTTGGTATGCAACTGAACTTTTTGACTACTATGAATAATGCTGCTGTGAACATTGGTGTACAAGTCTCTGACCTCTTGCTTTCTGTTCTTTTGGGTAGGTACCAAAAGAGTGAAATCACTTGGTCACATGGTAACTCAAAGTCCACCTGTTTGAGGAGGTAGAACTGGAAAGGGGCTCTGTCTGCCCTGGGGTTTCAGCACCTCCACTCTCCCCACCACTTATTAATCTTTTCTGTGACAGCCATCCTAGTGGGTGTGATATCTCATGGTTTTGATTTGCATTTCCCTGATGACTGATGATCTTGAGCATCTTTTCATGTGCTTGCTGGCGATTTGTATATTTTGTACATGTTTGGAGCAATGCCTTTCAGATCCTTTGCTGTGGCCCCAGATTTTACTTATTTATTTATCCATTCATTCATTCATTTATTGGTATCCGAGATTGAAACCAGAGGTGCTTAACCACTCAACCACATCCCCCGCTCTTTTTAAAATATCTTATTTAGAGAGAGGTCTCACTGAGTTGCTTAAGGCCTCACTGCGGCTGGCTTTGAACTTAGGATCCTCCTGCCTCAGCCTCCCAAGCCACTGCCATTACAGGGGACCGCCTCCGCGCCGGCGCTGGGCCCACATTTTGGCGCTGTGCTGTTCTGGGTACCAGAAGCGGGTGCGGCCGGAATGCTGTGTCGCCGCCGGGGCCGGCCCATTCGCGGCCGGCGGGAGGAGGGGGTGCGGGCGGGTCCCGGGAGGTTCCGGGAGGGCGCCCCGGGCACGCAGCCGCGTCGCCCGCCGGCCGCAGTTTCGCTTTTGGCTCCTGCGCTGCGCTCCCGGCAGCGGCTCCCTCCGCGGCTCCCTCCGGGCTGAGCAAGCTCAAGACCCCCGCCCGCCCGCCGCGCCGCCTCCCTTCGCATCTGGCTGGACCCCTGGGCCCGACGGCCACGGTGAGCTCACCGGCGCCTCCCCGTCCACCTCCGGGCGCTGCCCCACGCGGGCGGGGTGCGGCCCTACCCGGAAGCCCTGCGCTCCAGACCTGCAGGCCGGGTCTGCGCCGGACCCCGAGGTGGGCCCTCCAGGCACTGAGACCCCGCTGGCCCTGTGGCCCGCAGGGGCTTCTGGCCCATCCTCCCACTTTGGCAGGTCCTGAGACTCGGGCTCCCTCCCCCTGGCCAGGTGGCCTGTGTGGCTCAGGCCTGTTTTGCCCTCTGACCCCTGAAGTCTCGGCCCTAGACAGGTGGCTCAGGGAGCTGCTGGGGAGAAGGCCCAGGAGGCACAGCCAGGATGGGGAGACCGCCTGGCCTTGCCATGGACCCCTCCGCCAAGTGCCCTGGAGGCGGAGGCTCCTGCTCCTTCCTCTTCCCTTGGTGCTCCTCAGACAGGAAGGTGCTACCCATTCGGGTTAATTGCTGTGTGACCCTCAGCAGGTGGACTAGGGCTGCCTCCAACACAGGTAGCCCCAGTAGCCACAAAAGGACCATGTGGATAGCTTGAACCCTGCTGAGGGTCATGAGTGATGGTCCTGCCTGGAGTACTCATGGCCCTGGAGAGACGTAGACAAGCAGGTGACAGGGTGGATACTGTTTTGCTATGGGTTGAGTAGTGGTCAGGGGCAGGAGCTTTCTCCCAGCCTCAGGGTCTCAGGACTAGTTCTGGAGGGACTGAGGTCCCAGGTTCCGGAGGCATTCAAGCACAAACTCAACCAATACCCTTCTCAGGAGTATGCCTTCAGCCTTTGAGGGGTTGGTCCGGAGCGTGGTCCGGGAGCTGGACCACAGCAGGGAGCTCATCCCAGTGGACAGTCTTCGGAGCTCTACCAGCTACCAGCCTTACAGACTGCTGAGTAGGAAGTCCCCAAGCTCCTGGTTCTGGAGACCTCGTTATACCTGTGTCAACCTGTCAATCAAGGACATTCTGGAGCCTGATGCCCCAGAACCAGGTATCCAGGGAGAAGAAAGGAGTGGCCTGGCCACACCTGCCACCTGCTAGGCTCACCAGCTCTGGGCCTCTGGCCCTGTTTGCAGAGGGTTGGCCTTTTCAAAGGTCCCACTGCCTGGGGGTGGGACAGGACAGTAGCAGGTGGGACAGGCCCCATGCTCAGGTCTGGTCTTGCTTCAGAGTTGGAGCGTACTGGCCCTTTCCACTTCTATGACGCTGTGGACGGCCAGCTGCAGGGCAGTGTGGAGTTGGGAGCCCTGGGACAAGGGAAGATCTCGGGTGGAGCTGCAGTGTCCGGCAGCTCCAGTGCTTCCATGAACGTGTGCACGCTGCGTGTGGACCCAAACACTTGGGAGATCATGCAACAGGAGAGGTGAGCTCTGGAGGGACTGAGGTCCCTGACCCTGTGCAGCCACACATATGGGGAGGCCACAGGGTCATGGACATCAGGAGAATCCCAAGGTCGTGCCTGGGTGCCAGCAAGGAGAGTCTAAGAGGCAAGGGAGCACTGAGGCCATGGTGGGCTGCCAGGGAAGGAGGCGGCACCGTCACCCAGACCTCAGTTGCAAGGACATATCATGAAGGCAGGGACCTGGGGATCAAACTGAGCCTCAGGCTCAGTGTAGAGGAGAGAAAGGCTAGCGGGTGCCCCAGGGTCCCATGTGTCCACTTCTTCCTGTTGGACCTCATCCCTCCTCTTCACACCCACCTAGACACTGTTGGGAGTACCCAGGAAGGGTACCCATGCCTGGCATCTGCAGACTCCCAGATGCCCTTGCCACTTCACCCCACCCATCGTGGGGCAGTGGGGAGACCAGTCTGTGGTGGACATACCCCAGTGAGCTTCCTGCAGGCGCCTGCGGCAGCCCGAGCACAAGATCCTGCAGCAGCTGAGGAATCGCAGGGACAATGTGTATGTGGTGACGGAGGTGCTACAGACCCAGGAAGAGGTGAAGGTCACCCAAACCCACAAGAAGGAGGGCTCGGGCCAGTTTGCACTGCCTGGAAACATGTGCCTTCAGGTGTGTGGCCAGCCCTCAGCCCATCTTGGCCTGACATGAACGCAGGGTGGCAGCAGGCAAGGTTTTGCCAAGAGCCTTGCAGGAGCAGTTCACAGCCCCACGCTTGACCCAGGGCTCCCCAAAGCCTGGGTTGGCTGACACCTGTAGCAAACTTGTTACTAGCACCCAGCCCACACCACACCCCACGTCCCCACACCTAGGGCCCAGTCCTGCTATGTCTATTCATCCCTCAGGGTGAGAGCCAGGGCCACCTGAGCCGGAAGAACACGGTCACCGTCCCCGCAGGCAGCACCCTTGCATTTCGAGTGGCCCAACTCATCATTGGCTCTGACTGGGGTCAGTAGAGCTGGGGATGTCTCTGGGCCCAGACGCCATGGAGAGGTGGAAGGCCTTGGGAGGCCACCAGCTGCAGGGAGGGCGGCTGCAGGCATCTGGCTGCTCAACCTCCCAGGGCTCTGGTGTGTGGAAGACTGAGGCAAGGCCTCACCTGGGGAGGGGGCCTGTTCAGGAGGGGATCCTGGTGACCTCCTTCCCCTCTCTGCTCCCACCCATCGCCAGACATACTCTTCTTCCCGGATGAGAAGCAGAGGACCTTCCCACGGGCCCCCAAAGGTGAGCCCTGTCTGTCCAAAGGGAGAACCCTTCCTTTGCTATTAAGGCCTTCTCCTGTGTTCAGGACCCGTGGTGCTGGGCAGCCTCCTCACATGCACACACAGGGGTCACATCCCGGCGTCACGGCCTCTGTGGTCTCACACTGCTCTGGCTGCCAGTGTTGGGAGGAAGGCCTCGGCCCTCTCTGGCTCGGGGACCTACTCCGGCACTAAGCCATGCTGTCCTCCCTCCCCTGTCCTCACACCTCTGCCCAGGCCACCAACCTCCCCAAGGGGCAGGCAGCTCACTGAAGCAAGCCTTCAGACTCTCCTCTGTGTTAGAGTCCATCCACGACCGCCTCAAGTTCCTGTCAGGTGTGTGCACTGTGATAGCTCTTGGACCCCTGTGGGCTCTGCTTCTGCTACTTGGGTGTGCCCTCCCTGTCCAGGGCTCTCCAGGGCTCTGTGGGCACCAGGAAGTGCCAGCTCTCTGTCCCCATAGATGGGCCGCTTGAAGAGTTGGTTGTCACTGAAGACTTCCAGGGCCTGCGGGCAGAGGTGCAGGCTGCCTCTGAGGAACTGGAGCACATGGAAAAGAACCTGAGACAGCAGCTGCTGGGGGCCCTGGGGAGGATCCTGAAGGACCCGCTGGCCCTGCAAGCTTTAGAGTCCTCAGTAAGTAGGGCTGTAGGGGGTGGAAGGCTCTGCCCAGCCAGCCCAGCTCATGCCCCCTGTCTGTGCCCCAGCTGGAGCAGGGCCTGTGCTATGGTGGGCACGTGGAGCAGCTGGATGGTCCAGCAGGTGCTGTCCTGGAGTGCCTGGTGCTCCCCTCCAGGATGCCTGTGCCAGAACTTGCCGCCCCTGTCTTCTACTTGTTGGGGGCGCTGACGGGTGAGTGACCTCTGGGGAGTAGATATGGGACAGAGAGAAGGACTAGGTTCCCCACTAGGCCTCCCTGAGCCCCCTCTCAGACCATGTCTCTCCCCAGTGCTGAGTGAAACGCAGCGTGAGCTGCTGGCTGACTTGCTGGAGACAGGGACCCTGTTGGAGCAGCTCAAGCTGGTGAGAGGGCACAGCATGGGGGCTGGAATAGGCCCTGGGACACCTGTAAGGGCAGTGCATGCCCAGGGACTCAGGACTAGCTCTTCCACCCATAACCTCCTACCCTCCTGCAGGTGGAGCACCTCTTGCAGCAGAGCACCCCTTGGCAGGAGCAGAAGGCTATGTCCTTGCCCCCTGGGCTCCTTGGGAGTAGCTGGGGCAAGGAGGCCCCAGGGTGGACCCTGCTGGAGGAATGTGGCCTGGTGCTGCAGGTGGGCGCCCCCCATGTGTGCTGGGAACCTCAGGCCCAGGGCCCCACGTGTGCGCTCTATGCCTCCCTGACCCTGCTGTCGGGGCTACATCAGGAGCCCCGTTAACCTGCACGCTGGGCAGCTCTCCAGCCAGGCACTACCCCTGCCAGCCCTAGGAAGGCTGAAAGCCCATTTAACTACAGGGCCAGCTCACTCAAAGGCCTGGGAGTTGGGAAAACTCAATAAATATGATGTACAAAGGAAAGAATGGTAACAGTTCTGTTTTTGAGGGTCCTGAGTCCTCAAAAGGATGGGTAGGGTGGGGACCATGCCCAAACAGAACCAGAAGGCACATGTGGGCCAAATGCAGGTACCCCCCATGGTCTTGCTCCTGCCAGGGGAGGAGTTTGGACATGGCCACATCCCCAGCCTCCCCAACCTGCTTGGTTGCCTGTGAAAGGAAAGCAGAGCAGTTTAGGGGAGTCAGTTCCACAGGGTGGTCTGTTCCTGAGGCACAGGGAATGGCTGCCTTGCTTTAGGGAACTTGGGGTACCTTGCTGACAGGAGCAGGCCCCTTCTCAGCCCATAGGCTGGGACACAGGGATGCAGCTGTGGCTCAGGCCCAAGAGACCCAGGACTCCTGGGACCACAAGGAAGGTCCTGGAGAGGTAAGGGTGACTTGTCCTAAAGAAACACCTTTGCTCATAGGTAGGAATCTCTGCAGATCGGAGGCCTCCTAGTCCCCATGTTCAGATCCCTGGGAATTCAGCAGGTCTCAGAGCACAGGCAGGGGATTCTTCCCAGGGGATCAGCAGCCCATGGCACCCACGGCTAGAGTGAAACGTGTGGTTGATGTGGCCAGGTACTATGGGTGCCCCGGGACCTGGGATGCCAGGTGAGTGTCTTTATTGGCAAGTCCACAGTCCGCAGCACAGCACAGGCTCACTCACACTGGTGGGAGGAGAGGGAGCTGCAGCACCCCTCTGTCCTGGCATGCATGTTGACATGCACTTGCACGACTTGCTAAGGAGAAAAGAGTAGGTTCTGCCATGCTGGGACATTGGACCCCCAAGAAAACCCAATCAGTGCACCTCAGACATCTCCTATCCAGGTTATACAAACCTAAAACTCAGCCTCCACACAGCAGAGCAGCTCAATGACTCTTGGGCCCATGGTCCCCCTTTGGAAACCCTGTTCTGGAACTTGAAAGCAAAACCTGGTGAACGGGATGGGAACAGCCCAGGCCTTGGAAAGCACTGACTAAGCAGGCATTGCAGCACTGCTCCTGAGGCCAAAGACCCCCAAGACCAGGTGACAGGCGGTCCTGCCAGCCTACCGAAGCCCCATTTGGAGGGTCCAACAGTTGGCTCTTGGATATGGGACCATTAATGAGGTACATAGCAACAAGACCTGTGTAAGAGCATTTTAACACCAGAGTAAGGCTGGCTAGCCGGGCATGGTGGCACAGGCCTGTGATTCCAGCAACTTGGAGGCTGAGGCAGGGGGATCACAAGTTCCAAGCCAGCCTCAGCAACTTAAGTAGCTGGGGGTGTGGTTCGGTGGTGAAGCACCCCTGAGTTCAACCCCCAGTACCAAAAACAAATAAATAAATAAAGCCTGGCTAGCCTATGGCAGGGCCTTATGTGAAAAGGGGAGAGGGTGTACATGTGTCAGGGTGCAGCTGTCCCCTGGCCCTCTAAGCCCAACCCCCAGGTGGAAGATTAATCATGAGTGGACTTTTCTGTGGGTGAAGAGGATGGGTCCCCTGAGGGCTGGAGCTGAGGTGTCCTCACAGAGGGCCCAAGCCACCTGGCCACCTGCAGCTTCCCTGGAACTGTGACAAAGTCCCAGGGCAGAGGCACACTTCCAGGGCTGTGTGTACTTCACTTGAACCTCACACCACACCAGGGAGTACGCATGGCTGCCAGCTCCTGGGCCAGGGCCATGGCAGGAGGTGGACCCAGGTCTACAACAGGCAGATGTTTGGGCAAGACAGCCTGGCTCCGAGCAGCTTGCAAAGGGGTGTACCACAGGTAGGGTGATGGGTGCTGTCTGCTCACCACAGCTGCTTCCCCGTCGGAGCCCCAACCTGAGGGTGGCTGTGCAGCACCGTAGGGCTTGCCCATGGACACGCTGTGCTCTGGGGTGCAGATTAGCCTGTGCTTGGAGGGAGAGTGTCACATGCCCATCCTGGGATCTGCTCCTGGGTTGCAAGGAAGATGGGGAGGCCAGGCTTGCTTTGGGGGGCACTGTTCCTGAGGGGATCCATTTGGGTTTTGTTCTGACACTCACCCTGCACATGGCTGACCAGCTTGAAAGCTCCTGAAGGCCAGCATGGATGTCCACAGCTCCCACACAGACGCTTTTTCTTCCCTCCCTCTCGGTCACCAGATCTGGCGCCTCCCAGGCTCTCCGGCCTTTCCTTTGACACATCTTTTGCCTGTGATCCCTTTCAGCATCTGCTCTGGAGGATCCAGATTGATTCACTGACCCTCGCCCTGGGTCTGCAAAGACTCACACATTGGCCTGACCCTACAACGCAGCCTGACCGTGAGGCCAGTCCCAAGAGCTCTGGCCCCAGGGCTTCCCTGGGCGGGGCCAGTGGCTCTGCCATCTGGCTGCACTGGCCTTGCCTGCTCCTTAGCTCTCCTGCTGGCACTCTCAGTCAGACCCACCCTGTGAGCCACGTGTTTATTGTAAACGCTGTCCTATGGGTGGGGTGGAGCCAGGGAGCTGGGGAAAGGGCAGGACCCCATCCCTGTCCCTGAGGGAAAGACACCTGCGTGTGTAAGCCTCGCTGAGGAAGAAGGTTCCCTCAGCCCATAAGGGTAATCCCCCTGTGCTGTCCTCAGGACGGGTCATCAGGGGAGCCTTCCAGAGAAGCCCACTGTCAGGTGGGGTAGGGGTGGGTGGCCCCTGGAGGTGGACAGCAGGTGTGGGCAGGAGGGCAGAGAGGACATAAACCAGGACAGCAATCAGGAATAGGGACAGGGTAAGGAGAGGGTGATGACTGCCGGCAGGGCTGGTCTGCTGTGGTGGGCGAAGGCAGAGTCCAGGAAGGGGCAGGACAGCCTGTGGTGTGTGGCTCCATAGTGTCCCTACCAGACCCCCATTTAAGAGGCCAGATGTCCTCTAGGCCAGAGGCCAAGCCAAAGTTAGGACAGGGCACACTCCAGGGGACTAGGAAAATAGGCCTGGCAGGGGACAGATGGACCCAGGGATTCGAGAGGGGAGGAACTCAGGGTGAAATGGTACCAGCTGTCCCTCTCTGTCACGTGGTGATCTCTGGAGAAGAGTCCCAGAGCAAGTGGATGGCTTCCAGCTCCAGGCCCAGGGTACCCTTTGCAGATCTGCCATCGTGGGGACTGAGGATTGTGTGGGTCAGTGCCCCCGTCAGACGCTGGTCCGAGGGCCCTAGCTTGGGCTCAGTGGGTTCCCGAGCTGCCCCAGCGGCCTGCAAGTCTCCTACGCTGGAACGGGCTGTCGTCGTAGAGAGGCGCGGGCTGAACTGAGCGGGCGCGACGCCAAGGGAGGCGCAGGAAGCGAGGACCGCGTCGTCGGTCCTGCGAACGGGTCAGCAGCGCCACCTGCTGGGCAGACACGTGCGCCGCCGCGGCCACCGCCGGCTCGGGGTCGCTCCGCAGCTGCCCTAGGTCTGTGCACACACACAGGGTTCAGGGAGGGAGGGAAGGTCACTCGGGATGCCAGCGTCAGAGTCCTGGCCCTCCAGCATCCACTCGGTCCTAGCACCCGCCACCCCTTCAGGACCTCGGGCTCTGCCATGCTGAGTCCTCACCCTGGAACAGGGAATCCAGCAGCTCCTGGCTGACTCCACTGGGACTTGCGTGATAAACCAGGAAGCCTGGACAAAGCAAACCCCGAGTTCCGGCTGCATGTCCCAGAGGAGAGGGAAGGGTCCAGTTCATAGAGCCCTGGGTGAGATGGTCTGCGTTACCTAGGAGCACAGTGGCAGCGCGCCGCAGGGGGTCCTGAGGGCTCCGCAGATAGCCCTGCGTCTGGCTCAGGAAGCAGGGCAGGTGGTTGGGGTATAGCCGAACCTGGGAACAGAAGGGTTTGTGGCAGGAAGGAGGGCCAAAACTGCAGAGGTGAATCTTGGGGTTGGGGTCTCCTGAGGAGCCTGAGGGCTGGGCAATATGGAGCGAGGTCATGCACCTGCCCCACCAGGAGCATGATGGTCAGGTTCCTACGGGGTAGAGACTTGTTTTGGAGGCAGGGGACCACACCCCCTCACCATCACTGTGCTTCTCGACCTACCAGGCGCCAGCAGACACGGCTTAGAGCCTCAGGACTGTCATAGTGGGCCACAGTGACCATCTCCTCCAGCAGGCCCCAGCGAAGAGCCTGGTCACAGCGGGCCAGCGTCCACTCCGAGCTCTGGCATAGGGAAAGGGAGCGGGGTTAGGGACCCCGGAAGTGGCACCAGGTAGAGGGGAAAGGGTTGTGACTAGGAGCGTTGGAAGAGCCCAAGGCAGGGGATTGGGTACAGCAGCCCAGGGGAAGACTAGGAACCTGGGAGCCCGTGAGGTCACTGTGGGTGTCCCTGACCTAACCTTCGGCGAGGCAACAGGGTGGGAGTAGGGAGACACAGTTGGATGAGATAGGGATGAGACGCGAGGGGCAGCTGACCTCAGCAGCGTCCGGACTGAGGTCGTGAAGGCGCAACAGCAGCGGCACGAGACTCTGTAGTATGAGCTTCCGCAGGGGACCGCGGAGCCCCACACGGAGCCCACTCTGGCCTTGTCGCACCAACGTCCCCAGGAGCCCGACAGCCGAGGCGCGAACTGAGTCCCGGGCCTGCATGGGAGGACACAGGCGGATGGAGAGGGAGAGGGGTTCAAGAGTGAGGGGGTGGTCAGGTGGAGCAAGGAAGGAGAGGGTCTGAGGGCGCTGACTGGGGTGCCTCTGGAGTCAGGGCGGCGGGAGCGTGCAGGGAGCCTGGGGGAGGGGCGGAGACTGCGGGACGGGGCCTGAAGGGACGGGTGGATGGAGGAGGCGGGGCCTTGCTCACGTCGTCCAGCAGCGGCGGGAGGCGTAGCCGGAGCTCCCGGCTCAGCAGCCGCACCGGAGCTCGCCTTTGCATCAGTAGCCTCCGCAGTGCACCCAGCGCTGCACCCACGAGCCGCGCGTCGCCCTCGCCCAGTGCGCCCAAGAGTGCCGGCAGCAGCGTGCTCACATGCCGCACCTGCAGAGACAGGGACTAGTGGCCAACCCCTGGCAGACCTGCCCTGGCCCCGCCCTGACCCTGTCCTCACCTTCCCTTGATTCAGGGCAAGGTGGCCAAGGCCTAGCAGGCCCAGCCAACGCACTGTGGGCTCAGAGTCGCCCTGCCAGGTTCGAAGCCGCTCCAAGATGACGTCCTCCCGCAGCAGCCGTGCCGTGGGCCGGCTTTGCAACAGCTAGGGAAGGAACACACAGTCAGCAGGGCTCTCAGTCCCCGCGCAGGGTTCAAGTAAGGATCATCCCTCATCCCTCACCGCCCTTCCGGAAGAGGACTCACCCCTGTGAAAAAGGCCATCGCGGTGAGGCGCTGCGGGTCGTTGGCACTGCGCAGCCGGGGAAGCAAATCTGCGAAGAGGCCTCGAAGGTGGTGGTCGGCGTGTGCCACCATGGCACTGAGGGTGGGGTAAATGGGAGGTCTCCCTCCACGTGGGGCCTCACCCACCCTCCTTATACCCCTGCCTTGAACCTGGCCAACAGGAAGCCACCTCGGTGTGCAGTCCTGAGGCCCCTCCTCACCTGGCCAGCAGCAGGACACCCTCTAGGTGTGTGTGGGCTCCCACCAGTCTCCTCCAGCCTCCTGCTTGCTCCATGCAGGTGACCACCATGCGACCACCATCCCCGGTGAGCAGGGCCTTCAAGGCCTCCACCGCACAGCTGGAGGTAGGGGCAGCGTTCAGCGAACAGTGAGGGCCCAGGAGGCGCTGAGCATCCCCTTACCTCAGTGTCTCTCCTCACCTGGCATGGCTGTGTGGTGGCCCTCGGTGGGACGGGGCCCAAACCTTAGGGCTGTCAGGAGAGCGTGCCCCGTGAGCCAGTTCATGTAGCTGTGTGACCAGCGCAAGCAGCAGGTGTGGGTAAAATCCTCGCGTGGCTCCCACACAGCCAGACACCGCCAACATCTCCCCAAGAGCCCGCGTGGCCTGTGGAGCAAGTGGTCCCCCAGGCTTGAGCAGTGCCCAGGACCGTATCAGGCACCGGGGAGGAGGGTGCTCCGCAGACAGGACGAGGACAAAGCCTAGGACACCCATGTGATATTCTGCAAGATATCCTGACTCAAGTGCGAACCTGTGGGCTGACTCACAGCCAGGGCAGCCAGACTGGCCTCCTGCTGGTGCTGGTGGAGCTACTCACCGCCAGCGCCTCGGGCTCGGGCCCTGCTGCTGCCTTCAGCGCCCACAGCAGTTGCACCAGCACCTGTCCGTTCACACGCTGGTTCCGGCTGAGGCTGCGCCACAGTTCTGCCACCGCCCTGGGGGCACAGGGTGACAGGATGTGAGACAAAAATTGGGTGCAGGGCCAGTGCTGAGTGGCTGCGGGGGTCCTCAGGCTGGGGCCAGGAAGGGGAGAGTAAACCATCCCTTGCCCTCCCAAAGAAACAAAATAAGCCACAACGACTTTGGGGTTGGGATGCACTTTGGAGCCCTGTCGGGCATGACAGTGAAACACACCCGGTTCTTTCTATTTACACAATAGCTCATAGAGAATAAAACCAAAGATGATTTCTCCTGGAGCAAATTAAACCAATAACTAGAGGCATCCCTGAGCCGAAGCCACTCTGCTTGCTCACCCACCCCAGAGCACAACACCAGGTATTTCGTGGAACAACCCTCGATCCTCAGGAGAGACAAGGTGACCCCACAAAGGACTTCCATCATCTGGGATCCCAAGACAGAAGGGCAGCGGGATTTCACAGAATGGTAAGGTGGAATGGATGGAAAGCAGGGGAGGGAATTCCAAGGCTCTGTTCCCTTAAAAGCCTGCCTATTGCAGAGCCAGATGGCCAAGCAGGAAGGGGGAAGGAAGCCGCGTGTGGGGCCGCAGGGGAGCAGACGGGTCAGGTTACCGATCTGGAGGCAGGGATCGTGGCAACAGCGCCCACACCACATCCTGCGCATGCTCCAGGGCCAGTGCGCTCAGTACCCGCAGGGCCGCCCGCCGTGGCCTCCCCTCTGCCAAGCTGGGCACTTGTGCCAGCAGCCCACGCACCAGGGCATGCACCTGGGTGGAGGGGGCAGGTGTCAGCGGCCAGAACTCCACTCTTCACTGTGACCCTCTTGCCAACATCCCACCCCCAACCAGCAGAAACAGCCTGAAGGGGGCAGCCTGCCAGCTGCAGGCTCCAACACCCCAGTGTGAGTAGGGAGGGAGTGGGGGCTGACCTGGTCTCCCAGTTGTGCCCCATGGGCCTCCAAGGCTGAGGACAGGGTGAGTGCTGTGGCCTGGGTCCCTGCAAAGCCAGCCTCTTCCAAGCAGGCAGCCGTGTAGAGTGCAAGGTCAGAGAGAGCACCCTCCTCCCAGGAACTCTGGAAGGCCTAGGGCAGGGTGGGGGGTGTATGAAGTCTCCAATCCTCTCCCAGCCTCCTCCCCAGCCTCCAAGCTTGGCTGTAAAACCCTGAGCCCCTGTATTGCTCCTCAGCCCATTTTATCCTAGACACCTTCCCCAGTTACAGCACCGCTTTCCATCTAGTGTCTGGGTGACCTGGAAGAGGAGCTGTGCTCCCCGTGGTCCCCACAGTGCCCGATCCCTCAGCACTCACCTGCTGGGGCCCCTCTGGGGCTGGCTCCTGGGCACTGTGTGGGGAGCAGGGCTCACGGCCAGCTATGGGGTCAGTGGTCCCACCTCCAGGCTCAGTTTCAGAATCAGTGGGTACCTGGTCCTGCAGCTCAGCCTGAGATCCAAGCTCCTGGGACTCAGGCTGAGGGCCTGTGGAAGGGGGTCCCAGAGGCTGCCTCTGGCCGGACCGTATTCCTTCAGCTAGAGCTGTCAGGGTTAGGGTTCCCATGGGGTACCCCCAGTCAAGTCCCCACATGCCCCCAGCCATAGTACCCGACTAGCAGCACTTGCTACTGCTCCTCCCAGGAAATCCTGTCCAAGCTTGACCTAGAAGCAGGCCCCGGGCGGGCCCACGGACAGGTGTGGTGTGTGGTGGCGCGTGCGTGTATGCATGCATGAGCATGTGTCTGGAGTGGCTGGGGAACGCCGAGCTGCTTGGCTTGTGAAGGGCTCCCTTGCTGGAGGAGAGCAGCCAGCCTGAAGCCTGGGTGTCTGTCATCTAGCTCTGCCCACCGGGGCCCTAGGAGACTATGGATCCAGAAAGAATAGAGAAGGATCCTTAACCCCAACGTCTGACCCCTCTTGCCAGGGTAGCTGAAGACATCCCTGGTGAGGTCCCAGCGGGTCGGGCCTGGGCTGGTCTGTTGCATTTCAACCTAGTCAAGCATCTGGGGATAGGCACTGATGGGTGCTGTCACCGTCTGCGCTGGGGGAGAGTTTGCTCCCTGTTACGGAGCAGAGGAGATAGGACAAGTGGCAGCCTCTTGCCCACCACCGTTGGGATGGGCCCTTCTGGGTCCTGCTACTTCTGACATAGTGACCCCTGGGCTGGCTCCTAGGAGTACAGGGCTGAGATCACTAGTGCCTTGGGTGCCTGGGTGTCATTTGTGCTGCCCAGGGTATGAGTCCATATTTCTCTCCAGGCTCATGCTTCTCAGAACTGGCCTGATAAGGCCTTTGCCCTAAATCCCTACCCTCCATCTTCACCCAATCACACAATGGGTGCTGCCCAACCCAGAGCCTGGGGAGCCGGATAAGCTGGTCTGGCAGAGTGCCTGGGCAGGTGGCAGTGCTCCTGGAAGAACCCCAGGTGGTTCAGCATTCTCCCCACTCCCTCACTGGCCTGTGTACCTCAAGCAGCCGGATGGGAGAGGCCCAGGCCCCGTGCCCTGCTGTCAAGCCTGGAGCACCCCTCCCAAACAGTTTTGAGGTCACCAACCTGCTGAGCAGAGGCAAGACAAGCCCCCACGGAGCTTCAGCTTTGCCCCTCCTCCTTCCCCTTTCCCAGCTGCTGTCAGGAGTTGAGGTCCCAAGGCCAGACCCTGGCTGGTCTGTGACACTTGCTAGGATCATGCAATAGCAGGGGACACCTGGGCTCTCCTTGGCTGGGGAGGCTTGAGACATCCCTACTGCTTCTGAGCCCAGGGACAGTGACCTCAGCAGGTGTGGGAGACAGAGCCATGCTTGGACTGTCTGATGCCCCTCTCCCCCGTCTGCCCTCTGGCAGGAAAGGCCTTCCACAGTAATTCCTCCAACTTTGAGGTAGACACCAAAGCCCTCCCTCAGCTCCAGCCTCAGCTCTGGTCCAGCCCCTGAGCCTGGGGTGCTCCAGGTGACCTCCACATTCCTGACTCCAGCCCAGCCCCCAGACCAAGAGAGAAGCAGGCTGAATGAATGAATGACACGTGACAAGTTGTAGGGACAGTGAAAGATCCATGTTGTTTCCGGGCAGCACCCCCCCGACCCCGGGAATCTCACAGGAGGCCTCCAGCACTCAGACTGTCCACCAGGGCCCGAAGCTTTTCAGAGAGAGCAACCTGCAGGAGACAGGAGGGGGCTGGCAGGTGGATGGTGAAGGGTGGGGTGTACCTACACAGGGCTGCCCACCCACAGGCCTCCTGCCCACCTGGTACAGTGCAGGGCTCTGCAGCCGTCTGAGCGCAGGGCTGAGGCGGCTAAGGGACTGCTGGGCAAAGGCTCTGGACTCTGACAGGGACGGGAGCGGCTCACACAGCTGCAGGAGAGAGGTAGAAGCAGGGCTTGAGCGTGGCTGGGGGTCAGGTCTCAGCTGGACTCAAAGTGTGAGGAGCAGTCACCTCTCCCAGGCGCAGCCAGAGTCGCAACAGGGGCTCCACCTGGGCGGGCCTCACGGAGCAGGGCTCTTGAGCCCCTCGAGGCCAAACCCTCAGCTCCTGCCCAGCCTGGGGCGGTGGCTCTTCTGCCAACTGAAGCAGGTCCATCAACAGGGACCCTGTGTGGGTGGGGGGCAAGAATAACAAAGGTGTGGTGGGGATCTGGGGCCTTGAAGAAGAGCCCCAGGGACAGGAAGGGGCTCACCATCAGAGCCAAGGAGCCGGAAAGCAGCCTTGCTCCCTGGCAACGTCTGTTTCTCAGGGTCCTCGGTCAGCTTCATTCGAGGTTGACCTCCCACAGATACCAGCTGCAGGGAGACAGTGTTGGGACAGCTGGACCCCTATCCTCTACCTGCCACAGTCTCCTGGACCCACCCAACCTTGGCCCAGACACTGTCCCCACCTTGTAGACGCAGCCAAGGGAAGGCTGTTGGGGACAGGTGACCACACTGGTGCCAATGCCAATGACGTTTACCTCACTGCCCTGAGGGGAAGAGGTAGAAAGGAGCCCAGCCAGGACCTATAGGGTTACAGGACCCTTCAGACCACCCTCCATCTACCCACTTCCACCCCACCTCCTGGGCCAATCGGGCCAGCTCTTCCTCATCAATATTGTTGCTGACAGCGATGGGGACAGCCTCCAGCCAGGGCACCTGGAACCTGTGTGTGATGGGATTTGGGGACAGCCCCTTAGACCTTCCCGATTTACCTGGGCTTCCCTCCCACCCCCAGTCAGTCACATTCACATTGGTCCTTAGCTTCAGAGACCCTGGTAGACCCACCTCATGCCTCCCTTCGGGGCCTGCTCTGTTGCCCCTAAAACAAGACCCAAAGCCTTCGCTGTGGGGAAAAAACCACTGTTCCTCCCTGCCCCTACACCCCATCTCCCAGCTCCCCACAGGGCCTCCTACAAGGCATGTCCCCCGGCGGGGGACTCACTGGGCAGCAGTGGTCCGGAAGACCCTGCGGACCTCCTGAGCCTGCTGAAGTAGGTCACCACTGTCCAGCCTCACACCCACTGCCCTGTAGCCCAGCTCCCCCAGTGCCAGGGCTACTGCCAGGAAGTTAGGAAGACCACTCCTGCAGGCATAAACAAAGGGTTAGGGGCTGCAGCTGCTCTGCCAGGCCAACCCCTGGGGAAAGCCTGCAGCTTACCTCCGCACACTGTAGGTGTCTAAGAGACCCTGGAAGGCCCGCGGAAAGGCCAGAGCATAGGCCACAAAAGCTGCCTGCTCCCCCAGGTGGGGCTCTTGCAACCCCAGCCCCAGGTGTGCACACACTCGCTCCAGCCACAACTTTACACTGGCAACCAGGTCCACCCTGGGGCCTTTGCCAGCAGCTGGAGCCAACATCTGCAGAGACAGGTCAGTGAAGGATAGACCCTGTGGGCAGTGTGAGCTTGGGAGTGGCTGATATACCCTGCCCTGAGGACAAAGGTGATGCCACCAGCGTGCCAGCTTCCTGAGGTGGCATCTGTGTACAGGCAGCGGGGCCCAGCCCACCCCTACAGGGACAAGGGTTGGTCGGTCTTGAGGTTTGCCCTCTGAAGTACAGCAGGGTTGGAAGAGGTACTGACCGGGTCAGGGGGCACCTCATTGCCTGAAAATGAAGTGATGAAGGAGTGGGCCAGGGTTCCAGCCATCGGCACACCCCGAAGCTGCCCAGCAAGTACGTTGCTGCTGCTGTCAAACCCTGGGCAGAGAAGTCAGGCAGGCTTGTGGGCTCTGGGCGGTGGTGGGGCTTGCTCCTTCCCAGCCCTTGCCTCCCCCATTCTCACCGCCCAGGTAGCTGTAGGTGGAGGCCGTCAGACCCCCATCTGGGCCCTGAGCACGCCGCAGGCCAAGCTCCAGCAGTCGCTTATCTGGCCCTGCAATCAGGCGAAGCCGGGCTGCGTTGGTGGCGACCAGACTGTGGCAAGTGACAGGCCAGGGAACCCGAGTGAGGGTTAGGAAGCTACCCAAGTAGGCTGTTACTTGGGGCCTGGAGTTCCAATCCAGAGCTCCACCTCAGCCCTCCCACAGTCCCTCCTGGAGGCCAGCCCTCCAAGGATCTCAGTCCAGCGCTCTATCCAAGGGGCTAGGCCTATTGGGGCTTTCCACGGAGACTCAGGTCCCACCTGGCATAGCTGACCAGGCAGAGGAGCGGCGTCTCCAGCAGCTGCACCAGAAGGAGCGGCCCTGAGACCTGAAGCAGCGGAACCTGCGGGGAGGGTAGTCAACTCCATTTGGCCGACGCACCTCCGCACCTCCGGTCACCCCCTCCACCCCTCCACCCGCACTCACGCCTGGGAAAGCAAGGGAGCCCTCAGGAAGGGCTCGCACGGTCACCCCGGAGCAGTCAAGGGCCCGAAGGTGCTTGAAGAACGCAGGGTCCGTGTCTGGGGGCAGCATGGAGGCCAGGAACTGCACGTCTGGGGAGGACAGAGGCACTTGTGCAGCAGGGGGTCTCGCGGGGTTGTGGAGGGGTGTGGGGCTTCTGGTGGGAATGGGACTGTCCTGTAAGGTCGCGAGGGCCTCGCTGGGCGCGTGGCTACCTGCGTCCAGAAGACGGAAGGTGCGCAGAAAGCGCATGCAGTCGCGCAAGCCCGCGGCCAGGGCGAAGGAACCGCCGAATGGGCAACGGCGGAAGAAAAGCTCGAACTCGGCGGGGTCGAGCGCCCGGCCTGCCCGCCAGTAGCCCAGCGCCATGGTGGCCTGGTAATAGTCGGTGAGCAGAGGCCGAGCCGCCGCGCGCCCCTCGCCGTCCCACTCCGCCGCCATCCTGCTCCGCTGAGCTAGTGAAGCGCCCCGCCTAGCCCCAGCCCCATGACACTGGGAGACCACGCCTTCCCCACCCCGCAAAAACCAGCAAAAACCAGCAGGCGGCCACAAAGCTTGTGGAACCTGGACGGGGCGGGGACTTGTCTGTTGCTCGCCCCTCTCAGAACCCAATCCAGAGCCGGCCTCTGGACTAAGGGGCGGGCCTTCCAGCAGTCATCTCTCCCGTGGCGGGTAGCGACTTGCAGGAAGGAAAGAACTTGCCAGGAAATGGGTGTCACCCTGGCTTGTGCCCCAAGTGCAGAGATCCAGGACAGGCTGGGACTAAAAGGAGGTGGGTGGCTGGGGAGCTTGCAGCTGAGCTGGGACACAGCTAGCCAGGACAGGCCCCCAAGTCTGCCCTTCACAAGTGAGGGGTGCCTAGGAAAGGGAGAGGGGACTGCGTGTTGGTTTGAGAGTTTCTTCACTCCAGGCCCCCACAGGAAATTCTCACACTTTTTGAAAAGATATCACGTTGCCTGGTGGGCAAGAACCTCAGGATGGCAGCTCCAACATTAAGTAACCATATCCCCAACACCCTTTTAACCCCAAACCCATTGTGACCAGCAGTGCTGGCCTACAGCCCAATGGGGCACAACTCCAGAACATGACTGATGACATTTTGGACATCCCAGTTCATAATGGGACTGGGCCAGAGCCAGGTCTCCAGCAGCCGGGGAAAGGGACCCAGAGAGTTAAAGAGGTGCAGCATGCTGCAGATGGTGGGAAGCAGCCAGTGTCAGGTTGACAAGGGGGTTGGTTCCACCTGGTAAAGCAGCAGGGCCAGGACACCTGCTGGGATCAGGGACAAGAGGCAGAGAAAGGAAAGGGACAGGGGGGTTGCTCTTCAGTGAATGAGCCAATAGGCTATGTCTGGCTTAAACTGCTTCAGACTTGTCACTTGCATCAAAGCAAAAAGAGGTGGAGACCAGAGCAGAGGGCAGGTGAGCTAGGGGTGAGGTCACATGACCACACAAAGCTATGGAGTTCCCAGTGCTGTGTAGGAGGGGCAGAGACTATCAGGGACAAGTGTAGGCCTGGGGCCAACCAAATGACAGGACAGGAGTCAGAGTGCTGAGTCTCAGTCTTTAATCTCTGTAGGGCCTCTCACAATGTGTGCTTGGCTCAGATCTTGTTGAAAGCTGCAATGTCGACACTCTGCACCTGTGGAAGAAATGGGTACCATCAGAGGCTCGGTTGCTCCAAGGCCCACTGGCTCCAGTGCCTGTGCAGTAGGAGCGCAGTGGGGCTCCACTCAGGGACCCATTCATCACTGATGGGGCAGCAAGTGCAGCAGTGGGGTCCCAGGTTCCGTCCAATTGCTCACCACCCCTTGCCCCTTACTCACGTGCTCCTCAAACTTGGTGATCTGCTCCTCCAGCAGGTCGGTGCCCACCTTGTCATCCTCCACCACACACTGGATCCGCAGCTTGCGGATGCCATAGCCCACAGGCACCAGCTGAGAGCCACCCCAGACCAGCCCATCCAGCTGGATGGAGCGCACACAGGCCTCCAGCTGGGCCATGTCTGTCTCATCATCCCACTGTGAGAGTGAAGGAAGGCAGAGTGAGCCACCCAGAAACCTCCAGAGTACCAGGGGAGAGCCCACCCCTCCTTGGCCTTGAACCACCATGAAGACATAATTCTGCTTCTTTTGAAGGGCTCTTGGAAACAGTCCCACTTACACCCACCCGGCCCCATGTTTCTATTCTTATCCCAAGATTTCTAATCTTGACTTCCCACCCGGAAGAGCCAGAGGCTGAGGCTGTGGGCGGGCCAGATCTCCTACCCTCCCCGAGCCCCCCCCCCAACTCACAGGTTTGACATCCAGGAGGATGGAAGACTTGGCCACCAGCAAGGGCTTCGTGGCCTTCTTCTCTGCATACTGCCGCAGCCTTTCCTCCCGCAGCCGAGCCGCCTCCTTGTCCTCCTCCTCGTCACCGCTGCCAAACAGGTCGATGTCATTGTCCTCGTCGTCCTCTGCAGGTGTGGCAGCCTTCTTGGCTGGGGGTTCCACTTGGCGCATGGGAGACACGTGCTGCCACAGGTGAGGAGAGGCTGAGACCCAGCCAGGCCTGTCCTCTCTGCTGACCCTAGGCATCCCAAGGGCTTGGGCTGTGGGTCCACAAGAACAGCACCCCCAGGCGAGGACAAGCTCCCTCCACCCTGACTTGGGAGTCAGCCTGGGCACCATGAACCTTTCTGGGCCCTACTACCTCACTGCTGACCACAGCAAGAGGTGTGAGCCAGGAGGGTGCTCACCTGGGTTTGAGGGGCTGTGGCTCGGTGGGCGGGTGAGCTCTTCTCCAGCATGCTCAGCCGGGCCTCCAGCCTAGCGATGGCCTGCTGTAGGTCCTGCACCACTGTGGGTACAAGGGGACAGGGTCGGATGGCAGGTCTGGGGTGGGGAGGGACCCAACCATCAGGCCCAGGCCTCACCGCTTCGCAGGTTCTGGTTCTCTACTTCCAGGCTGGCAATGCGTACAGCCAGCTCACTGTGGTCTCCACCAGGCCCGCCAGAGGCCCCAGGGCCTGAGCTCTGCAAGGCAAGGGAAGGGGAGCTTAGTGCCCCAGCTGTGCCTAGGGCCCCTCAATCAGCCACACAGAAGCAGAGTGCCATCCTGGGCAAGAGGCTCAGGATAGTCCTCCCTGCTGAGGCCCACCCTCGAGGGTGTGAAGACCTGTTAACCTCAGGGAGGGTGGCTGCACAGCCACAGTAACGTTCTCAGTCAAGCGCGAGCACAGGACAAGAAGCAGGGGGCCTGTGGCAGCCGAAACACAGCAGCAGCTCAGGGTTGTCACTGCTCAGTAGCTGGACAGGAGGCAGAAGGACTTACAGTCCCAGGGGCAGCCTGGCTCAGGGCTTCAGGGGGGCCGGGCAGCACTGCCTTGAGCTGGAAATGGGAGGGGAGAGCAGTTGAGGGGCCAATGGGGAAGGAGCAAGCGTGCAAGAGGCCACTAGTCCAGCCCCTTGCCTCCCAACCCTCACCCCCAACTGGGGATTGAACCCAGGACACTCTACCACTGAGCCACTTTCCCAGCCACTTTCATTTTATTTTTGAGGCCTCATTAAGTAGCCCTGCCTGGCCTCGATCCTTCTGCCTCAGCCTCCCAAGTTGCTGGGACTACAGGTATGCACCATGTCAGCCAGAGCGGACCTGTGAAGGTTCCACTTAACCATAGGGCAGGCTCCCCCCACAGGGCCTACCTTAGCTTCTAGACTATTTCCAGATGTTATGGTCCTTAGGCCAAGGGGGCAGGGGACTACATAACAGGTCAGGGGGTGCACGAGTCCTAGCCTAATGGTTCTTGTAAATGGAAAGGGATCCTCCAGAAGGATGGGAGGGCCTTTCTCAGGATCTGCTCCACAGCAGAACCTAATCCTTTCAGCAGGAGGCAGGATTCAGGCCTCTGCCCATTGCACAGCACGTGGGCCCCTGGGTCCTATCATAGCTCTTGGGAAGACAGTGAGTGTCCCCCCTGTGGGCGCTGAGTGACACAGATCAGGATTTGGGCAGGGATGGCAATCAAAGTGAGGCCCAGGAGACCCACCTGAGAGTGGACGCTAGCTAGAGTGCCAAGGCTGTTTCCAGGGCAGGGAATGGGGCTATGCCCTGGGGACTGGTGCCCACGCCAGTCTGTGAGTGGCAGGGCCTGGGAGCCTGGGGCCTCACCCACCATATACAACAGGCCTGAGGAAAAGGAAAAGGTCCCTCTGGAAGAGGCACAAGTTAGCACAGGATCTGGGAATGGTCTCACTCTGTCTCCACACAGCCTGGGCTGGCTCCAGGGATGGTCAATCAGGCAGGCGGGAAGACTTCCTGCAGCCCCAGAGCCACCGAGCTGGGTCTGACCCTCTGGATGCTGGAGCTCAGTATGCCTGATCCAGTGCAGCAGTCTGTGAGGGTCTTCCTGGACTGAACCGGGGTGAAGGGTTGGGATTTGGACTGCTGAGATGAGATCAGGTGAAAGGCAAGGACAACAGGGAACCAAGGACGGGCATGGTGGCCAGGCCTGTAATCCCAGATGCTTGGGAGGCTGAAGCAGGAACATCAAAAGTTCAAGGCAAGCTTTGGCAACTAAGCAAAACTCATCTCAAAAAAAGGGATGGGATGATAAGAGTGCTTGCTAGCAAGCCTGAGGTCCTGGGTTCCACCCTCAGCATAGGGGGAAAAAGAGAGGGAAAAAAAGTGTGTGTTGGCAGAGAAGCCAAGCATGAAGCAGGAACCATCATACAGTGGTGGCACTGCTCCCAGGAGCCCATGTGCCAGCTGTGCCAGACAGACTGGCTCCCAGACTTACCATACAAATGCCATACAAATGCCCAGAGCCTGTAACACTGGCTCACATGGCAAAGTGGATTCTGTAGAGGGCATTAAGGACCTGGAAATGAGGGTAGGCCTAAGGTCACCACAAGGCTTTATGCAAGAAAGAGGAGCCAGAGAGGAGGCCGGAGTGATGGACAGCTGAAGAGAGCCTGTGCTAAGGCAGACAGAATAGAATTTCTCTAGACTTCAGAAGGAACCTGCAGACAGCTAAGACACCTGCCTCCTAAGACACATTTCAGACTTCTGATCCTGGAACCACAGGATGATAAATGCATACCATTTTAAACCACTAGATTGTGGCAGTTTGTTACAGTGCCAGCAACTTGAAAACACAAACAGGCCTTGGCTCCTACAAGGTGGGGGGGTGCTGCTAAAAGTCCCTAGAAATGTGGAAGTGGCTGTAGAATTGGCAACGGTAAGGCTGGAAGGCCTCTGTGAAGCATGACAGAAAAATCCTGGCTCCCTTGAGCAGGCTGTGGAGGCAAAAGCCTGGGAAGAGGGTGAGAAGCAGCATCACCTTGGAGAACACTAATGGCAGATGCTGCAGTGAGCTTAGGTGACAGTCAGAAGTATGCATCACCAGAGAGGGTAGGGGCATTGGAGGACAGGCTGGCTCCATGTACCAGGCAGGGCGCAGAAAGCAGGACTCCTAGATGAAGGAAGCTGACCTTCCACTGAGACTCCTGAGCCAAGTCTGGAAGGCACAGGTTAGCTTTGTGACCCTTACAGCAAGATGAGGAAAAGAGACAGAGGAAGGAAGCAAAAAGATACCAGGACTTGATGGTCTGGGGCATTCACAGAGCCTCGAGACTGCAAGACACTAGCGAGGTGACTCATGTCAGGAAAGCACGCTCTGGAGAGAGCCAGCAGTGGCTGGTATCCAGGAAAGAGACACAAGTCAGAGGATTTACATGCCCACCCAGAGATCAGGAGCTTGAGTTATGGCTCTCCTCAGCCAGCTCAACAGGAGCCAAGAATGGGATGAGATGACCCACTGAAGACCTGCAGAAGACTGTCATGGAGCAGACCCTGTGGCATACAGAAGGACCCACCAACCTCAAGAAGTCTGTATCAGCAGAAACCCTACCAGCTTGGACCAAAGGAACAGAGACAAGATGAAGTCAAAGGAAGCTGCAGGACCCCAATATTCACAGGCAAGAAGGCTGCTGAAGTCCCTCAGCTACAAGTGGTCTCTGGCAAGATGGTCTCCAGGCAGGGTCCTAAGCCACAGGCCTTCGAACCCCGTGCAGTTTGCCTGGCTCAATCCTGAGCTAGCTCGAACTCTTTCTGAATGAGCATTTCTACTCTACATCTGTCCCACAACTGTTCCTGGGGTGCAGATGACTTATGCTCTAGTTTCACTGACCACACCTAGACAGGACCTCTCAGGATGGACCACAGCACAACTCCCCAAGCCTGACTCAGGTGACATGCTGAAGTGATACAGTGGACTATGGTAGACAGAGATGTCTCCCACCCCCAAAGATGACATGAGCCTGTGAATCTGTTACCTTATATGGCAAAGGGAATTAGCAAATATGACCAAATTATCTTAAAATTTTTTTTCTTTTAATATATTTGTTTAGTTATCAAGAGCTATACCACTAAGCCACAGCCTCAACCCCAAGTTTACGTTTTTAGAAGACAAGAAGGGCCAGGCACGGTGACACTTGCCTGTAATCTCTGTGGTTTGGGAGGCTGAGGCAGGAGAATTGAGAGTTCAAAGCTTACCTCAGCAACTTAGTGAGGCCCTAAGAAAATCAGGTAGACCTTGTCTCTAAAATATAAAAGGCCTGGGGTGTTGCTCAATGGTTAACTGTCCCTGGGTTCAATCCCTTGTACCAAAAATAAAAAAAAACAAAAAGGATATCCTGGGGCTGGGGTTGTGGCTCAGTGGCGGAGCACTTGCTTGGCATGTTGTGAGGCACTGGGTTTGATCCTCAGCACCACATATAAATAAAATGAAGGTCTATTGCTAGCAAAAAAAAAAAGTTTAAAAAAGAAAGGATATCCTGGATCACCTGGACAGGCCCAGTGCAATCACGAATCCTTGTGTCAGAGAGAGCTGAAGCAATAGCAGAGGGACTGGGGATATAGCTCACTTGGTGGAGTGCTTGTCTCACATGCCCAAGGCTCTGAGTTCAATCCCCAGCACCACCACCACCACAAAAAAAAAAAAAAAAAAAAAAAAAAAGCAGCAGAGACGGAGGGTAGAAGTGCAGGCCAGAGCCATAGCCATAAGCCAAGAGTGTGGAGAGTTCTGAAATCTGGCAAAGGCAGGGATGGATGCTCTTAGAGCCTCAGAAGGATCACAACTCTGTGGGCACCAGGGCTTTAGCTCTGACATCCATTTTGGATGTATGGACCTCTGGACCATGATAGAGGGTAAGTTTGTGGGTTTTTGTTTTGTTTTGGTGGTGCTAGAGATTGAGCCCAGGGCCCTGTGCAGGCAAGGCAAGCAACTCTACCAACTGAGTTATATCCCCAGCCCCAAGTTTGTGTTTTAAGCACAAATCATGTGGTAACCCATTACAACAGCCAATGGGAAACCGGAACCCAGTCCTCAGGACACGACATCACCCACATCCCAGAATGAGGCCCTGACTTCCCTAGAGCAGGGAAGCCAGAGCAGCAGATCTGTCCTCCATCTGAAGGGCACACCTTCCCCATCCAGCCTGCCAAGCCAGAGCGGGACAGAGCTCGCCATTCCTCCTCAGTCTGGGGCCTGGAGGCCAAGCAGGTGCCAGCTCTGATCTAAAATGCAACACACCCTGTGAGCCACCATTCTTTCCCTGGGGAAAGCCACTAGATTGTGGCTTGGCAGACACACACACTCCTTCAGCAGGGAGCAAGCAGGAGGACACAGACTTCCAGAGTGTACCCAGTGTGTGTCTTGAACCACTCAGCCAGCAGCCCAGGGTTGACACCAAGGGAGTGGCCAGGGTGACCACCAGCAAACAGGTGAGGGGTGTGTGTAAAGGTGGAAAGCAAAAATCATCTCTGTGGAAGTTTGGGTCCTGCAGGCCTCACTGTTGTGTCCTGCAAGAGCACAGCACTGCACACGGCACCCTAACTTTGATCCACAGGGCCAAAACAGTAGTACCAAGAGGGGGGAAAAAAAACTGACGTGCGGTTTGGCCGAGCACGAGCCCACGTATATGTGGGCCGTGGGTACTCACTCCGGCCAGGGATTTCTGGATGTTCTCTCTGGCTCTTGCAATGTCGCGGAGGATCACGCTGGCACCATTCTCCTGCAGACAGTGCAGAAAGAACCAGTCTCTCTCTTTTTTGTTGTTTAAACACACACACCCACACACACACATATCCAAGAATCCTCACTCAGAAAGCAAGAAAGAACTGCACAGAATGAAAGTTCCAGGGGCAGTGAAAAGCAGGATTCAAGGACAGGACCACAGGGTCTCAAGTGCGGGGTCTGCAGTCTGGCCCCCCACTGCCTGGGAGCATCAGAAGCATGCTGTCCTGTGTTGGGACAGGAGCCAAGAGCAGACGCCACTCCCAGCACCCTGAGAAGACCTACTTGGCCCAGATGTGCCACTACCCACCCGACCTTGCCGGCAAACTCTTTGCAGGCTGCAGCCACTCCTACTGAGCAGCAGAGCCACCTGGTGGCCCCAAGCATTCCCTCACCTGGCGGGAGGCACCAGCCACAGGCCCATTCATCTGCTCATAGAACTTCCTTTCTGCATCATCGTATTTGAACTTGTCAAACCAGATCTTCTCATGCACTAGAAAGTTTGTAGCCATTTTTCTGCTGGGAGCAGGAGGAGAGGTAAGGTCAGAATGGCTGGGAAAAGGGGGTCCCAGTCAGTGTGGGCCTCACCTTCACCACAAGCCCCCAAGCCTGACCCACCCTGCCTGGGGAGTGGCCCAGAAGCAACAGGGTGCTGGGTGGGCTGCAACACCCTCCCCCCGTACAGTCACAGATGTCAACTCCGGGCCTACCCAGTCCTTCTGGCCCATAGACCACCAGTCCTGGGTGACAGAGGCTCCAGAACCCAGGGAAAACACAAGTGATCCTCGGCATGACGACACAAAGCCCACCAGGGCCCTCTGCACACAAGTGGCCACACCAACACATCATCCTCTCCTCCCACCCCGTAAGGATTTCCCCCAGGGCCCCGATGGGGTCCATAGGCTTGTCCTCTGGCCAGTGGGTCTCAAAGTTGGTCCAAAATCTCCTGGGGATCCCCAAATTCCTCTCCTCCTCTTCTTCTTCTTCTTTTTTTTTTTTTTACAATTCTGATTAAACTCAGGGCATGAGTGCCAGGCAAGTGCTCTACCACTGAGCTACATCCCCAGCCCTAAGGTGCTCCCTTTCAAAATCAGTCAATTTCTGCAGTTGAGGGCAGAAGCAGCTGCTGCCATGAGAACACAGAACTCTGACCCAGACAGACCAAGGGAGATTGCAACAAGGTAGAACAAGGTCACTCTGCTTTCTGAATTATCTTGCTACAGGAAAGGTACTTTTGACAACATGTTTTGGGCACTAATGTGCAAAAGCAAAGCAAAAAGCTTTTTTTTTCCTTCAGTAAATATATACTTTTGGTACTTGTAGTTTGCTTTAATAGCCAAGACGTAAACATCAATAGATATAAAAGCTCTTCAGAGTTCCAAGACCAAAAAGTTTGAGAACCACTGCTCTGGCCAAGTCTATGGCCCATAGGCCATGTCCAGTCCCATCTCTGCACACCAGGCCTCATAGGGTCTCTGGCCCTTAGTTTATCTACTCTTTTTCTCCAGCTGTCCTGCCAAGTGCTACAGACCTGTCTGGCGCTGCCATCAATTCTCTGTGCCAGGGACCCCAAACTAACACAGGGCCTCACCAAGTACCCTCTCACAAGAGAAACAACCCTGTGTCTCCTTTACTGCCCTCACCTAGGACGACCTGGCATGCAGCCAGGCCACCAGGACAGGTACGTGCAGGCAGGAAGTTGCACACCTTCCCCCAGCACTAGGGCCCAAAGGGTATTGCTTCCTAGGAGGCCCAGGCAACTGGCTGGGACCCTTCATGTTTCCTCTGTGTCCACCCACCTCACCCATCATCTGCCCAGGTCCAGCAGCTGTGGGGGATGCATTCTATGACCAGGCACTGACCCGAACCCCAGGCCTACAGCCTCCACTGCTGGGTCTATGAGCACCTATCCTGGACCAAGGCCACTTGGTTCTCAGGCTGAAGGAGGTCTCCCTCCGCAAGGAGTCCTTTAGACAGAGGCTGCTAGACGAGCCACCAACTCTGGATCTGATGCCCACCTTACCTCAGAGGCAGGCATACCCAGTGGCCAGGCTTGCCACCATGGCCCCCACACCTCACCCAGGGTATCTGCCCAATGATGACGTCTTCCCCGACCAACCTCAACAGTTTAAAACTGCCACCTCCAGGACAGACACACCAGCCTTGCCCGCCCACCCCACATTCAACTTGGCCGGGTCCTCAGGTAACTGGAGCGCCCCCACCCAGGGGAAGGGTGGGGAGGGAAGCATGAGGGGCCCAGGCTGGGGGTGGCAGTCCCTGTGCCTGCAGCCCAGGCCGGACCGGGCTGGATGCCCAAGAGCACAGGTCTCCTACTTGGGTCTCAGGCTGGACATGGATGGGCCAGAGCGGGGCCCAGTTCGGTGAGCCAAGGAGGCGGCCTCAAGGCGCCAGGCCATGCGCAGGGCCTCGGCAGCATGGTGGCGGCACTCAGCGCTGTCGTAGGAGGGCTTGCTGAGCCAGGGGGCCTCAGCATCCTTGTGCAGGAAGTACCAGTAAGGCAAGGCAGAAGGGGCCTCCCCATCAGCCCGCCGTGGCCCGGCCCTCTTGCTTCCTACGGGGTTGCGGCCCCGCCGGTCTCTGCGGCCCCGCCGGGTGCCCTCTGCCTGGCCAGCTCGCTCCTGTAGGCGCACCTTCCCGGGAGGATGGCCATCAAACAGGGCTTCATAGAAGCCCCTCTCGGCAGCATCATACCGGGGCTTCTCCAGCCACACCTCCCGGACCAGTGCCTGTAGGCTGCCCAGAGGAGGCTGGCCGTTGGCTGGTGGGCTGGGCTGATGAACCAGGGCCAGGCTGGGAGTGGCCAGCAGCTGGCCTGCATCAGGAGCCCCCTGCCTGCAGCTCCCCTCTGCGGTCAGCAGCAGGGTCTGAGACTGCTCCACAAAAGCCCGCTCGGCCTGGTCAAAGGAAGACTTGTTGACCCAGACTCCCCAGGTCACGTGGTGACAGGCCACCTGGTTCCCATGTGTGCAGGGACCCCAAGGGGCCAGGGCAGGCAGCTGGGCTGCCTGGGCGGCCACATCTGCCAGCCTCTGGCGGTAGGAACTTTCTGCCTGGTCGAAGAGTGGCTTGTCCAGCCACACGTGATCAGCTGAGAGGCCCACGAGGGCCAGGTCCACCTGGCCGAGCCAGCTCTTAGGGGAGCGCTTCCTCTTCTTCTGCAGGGGCTTCTTGTTGTCACGGCTCTTCCTGGGATCGCTGCTGCTGCTGCTGGTATCGGGGGCCCCTGCCTCGCTGGCCTCCTCGGTGTCCTCCTGACGGGGCCCGTTCACGGCTGGCACCTGTGTCAGGAGCTGCTGGGCAGAGGCGGCGGCTTGCGTGGCCTCCCGCTCATGGAAGCGCCGCTCGGCCTCCTCATACTTGTGCTTGTCCTCCCAGACGGTCTCCAGGGCACAAGAGGCCTTCCCGCTCCTCATCTTCGGGCGCAGCATTAAAAAGCAAGCACAAGAAGGCAGTTGCAACACAGCAGAGGCACCTGCCTCCCAGGCCCTCCTCAGCCTGACAGGCAGAGGTGGGCAGGAGACCTGGGGCAAGGACTGGGTGGGGCGCCTCCCAAGGGGCTCCATGAGAGGACATGCCGAGGCTCAGAAGTCAGACCCTCGTGGGGAGCTTTTGTAAATAAAAACCAGGAGACATACATACACATCTATGTATGTGTGTACATGTTTTCACTGCCAAAGTTGCCTTTGCTAACTCCACAGGCCCCACAGCCCTCTGAAAGGAATCTAGAGAACACTACTTCCAAACCTGCCACAGAACCCTCTTCTCATGGAGCCTCCAGGTAGGTTGCAGATGAAACAGAAACAGCTGTGCTCAGACTTGACTTTCATGTGAACCCCCATAGTTTTCTAGTACAAGTATATTCCATTAAATATTTGAGATTAACTTACATTAATTAACTACTCCCCGTTTATCTGAACTGAACTCTAACTTGACTTCCTGGACGTGTGCTAAACCTGGCTGCCCACCCTGGAATAGCTGATATTGCACTCCACAGAAAGGCTGCTGCGGCTGCCCATCACCATGCCACCTGCACTGCCACAGCATCACCACTGCCCCACCCAGGGCAGCCGCCTGTCCAGTACAGGGACAGGGATCTTAGCAAAGGGACCTGACTGACCTCACAGGAGGGGTGGGTGGCTGGGAGCAGAGGTCAAGTGTCCATCCCCAAATGTTAACATCAACAGGACACACCAGGGAGGGTGCGAACAACTGGTCCTAAAGGGAAGGAACCAGAGCCCAGGCTGCTCAGCCAGCTGTCACTATGTGCTCAGTTGGTACTGTGGCCAGTGCAGGCAAGTCATCCATGGGGGCTTCAGCCTTCTTACTGGCCTGGGTGTTCCCTTAAGCTGTGCGAGACAGGGCCCTGGGTCTGATACATTCACCAGCAGCCACATGATGTCATGCCCCTGCTGCCCCAGCACCCTTCCAGGAGCACAGAAGCCCACAGTCTGCCCCCAGGTACCGGTACCGTGCCATGAAAAGGGAAGGCCACAGAGACTCTGCCAGCCAGCCCCCAAAGCCAGGAGGCAAGTTGCTCAGAGGATGGAGGTAAGCATTGGCCATGTGCTCAGCTGCCCTGCCCCATAACCATTTCTGTCTGGATTCCTTCTAAGCCAGATCCAACTAACAACCCACAGGAGCTGACTACAGATAGGGGCACCACTGCCTCACTGCTTCTGTGGGTTTGCAGGGAGCAGCCGAGGGGAAAACAGACTTGACAGGTTCCAGGACCTCTGTGTAATCATGCTACCTAATGGTCCTCACCCAGGAGGGCAGCAGCCTGTGGCTGGACATCAAATCTAAACCACTGTCCAGGACCCTTTCCTAGTATCCACAACAAAATCAGTCTGACCTCCCTTGTCCTGGGGGTGCTTAGTTGTCTAAATTCCACCCATGTAGTGGACTTCAGGAAGCCCTGCCTGTCCTATCCTGACACCCACTAGGTTCCTTCCATCACAGAAAGGAGACCAGGAGCCATAGAGATTCAGACAGGGAATCCCCAGGCCACCCCTCACTCACCAAGGCCAGGCTGCCAGGGCAGAGGCAGGGGTGAGTGTGCAGCCTGGAGCCCAGGAGGCAGGGCACTGTGACATCACCCACTGTTGCCAAGAGGCAGTAGAGTTGGCCTTGAGTGTGTCAACGCAGCAGGGACTTGTCTGTTCTCTAACCTCCCCAGCATCAAACCCCCAGGACTCACCAGCTGCTCAGCGCCCATGGAGCTGATCCCTGTTCCTTCAACAACGCCCACTAAGCTGGTCCCAGAACTCACACCCTGCCAAACCTTACTGGCCTAAATGACCCAAAACCAGGACCTAGGGGCTCTTCCTGGGGCAGGAGCTGCAGTTCAACAAGGGGAAGCCACCTTCAAGGTACATGCCAACAAGGAACACTTCTTAAGGCCTACATCTTCACATGTGGCTGCCAATACCCTGCAGGGGGCTGCATGCCACCTGCTTGTCCCAGGCCAGGACCCTGCTTAGTGCCACACTGTTGCCCCCCGCCCTCCAGCAAGCCCAAATCCTCACGGGCAGCAAGGGGACGGCTGGGGGGCTCCCTGGCGCAGGAGAAGAGAGGCGGTGCACCAGACAGGTGTACTTACTTCTGCTTTGGCCTCCTAGGACAGCATGAAGGAAAAGCATCAAGGTTAGAGCAGTGGGAAAGCCAGCAGTGCCAGGCAGCAGCTGGGGCAGCCCGAGCAGGCTGGATGGCCTTTCGGAAGCTGCTGAGGTGACATGGGTCAGAAGGTGAGCACTGAACACACCTGTACCACCCAAATCCCAGGCAGATGCCTGCACACTTGAGGCAGCCTTACCCCATCATCCCTCGAAACACAGCTCTTATGTCGGCTGCATGAGATCAGCTATTCCCTGGAGCACACACGTACGTACAAGACCACAGCTGTCCGGGAAGGTCAGCCAGGAACAGGAAGCAACGAGGTTCTTGAGCACCAGCTGCATCCCTACTCAAGGTGGCCCTTCTGAGGCTCATCCAGGCAGCAGAGCTTGCCAAGAGAATGAAGCAGAGGGAAGAAGGCCAGCTGCCAGACAAGAGAAGCGGCCTGAGCAGCTCTTGCTCCACTTAGGGATGCAGGCTGGACTCCTGCCAAGGTCTCTCCTGTGAGAGGTGGAAGGGGCCCAGTCTCGGGGGCGTTCCAGGATGCAGACAGCTTAATGGGCCCTTGGTCCTAGTAAAAAGTGCCCAACAGCCCTGTGGGGCTGTCCAGCCCAGCAACCTGTACAAGAAAAATCTCATAAGAAACTTAAGGAATGAGCTCACTGGCTGAGGCAGACACAGCCTCTGAAGTATGTGTGAGGCCCCATGACCAGGCCACATCTATTCTGCTGAAGGGAGGATATGGGGTATGGGGCCGTGTCATTTGCTAACCTGGAACCTGGCAGCAGTCCCTGTGAAGGACCCTCCTGAAGTGCTGTGCCCTGAGGAAGATCAGGGCATGACCTGGCACAGCTACATCCACCACAGTGGCAAGGGCCTGGAGGTCTCCCTGTACCAGGGCAGCTGGAAGAGGAAGAGAGGGCTCCCAGGCCCTGCCCTCCACCCCTTCCATCCTCTGGCATGTCACCCCATTCGGCACCCACACCGATGGGCTCCCAGACTGTCCACCCTCCAACACAGAGTGGAAATTCGCTGAGGATGGGGGTCAGCTGGTTCGACTATACTCCAGCAACATGTCTCTCTGGGCCGGCCTGAGTCTGTGGATCAGTGCTGTCCAAGAGAATTTTCGACATATTCCTTGTCCAAAAAGGCAGCTGCTAGTACTTGAAATGTGGTAAGGATGCCAGAGGAAGGGGCTTTTTTATTCAGGACAGGCATGCAGCCACATGGGAAAGAGCAGATCTCTGCATGGGAATGAAGCCTTTGACCTTTTCTCTCAGGCTGCAAACTCCACAGCACCAAGTTTCTACTCATTGCTTCCCTGCACACTGGAGCTAACTAAGCCACCCCATCCCAGGCCTGACCAGCCCCAACAGCTTTCTTCCTCAAATGCCATCTCTGTCACTTCTATTTCTGTCCCAGTCCACAGTACCCTGAGCTGACCCATCAATTGGCCCAACGCAGCCATGGGGCCTGTTAGGTGCCTCCTGATTTCCCGACTCTCCCCCACATATACACCTGACTATAAGACAGGTGTGTCCTCACACAGGAAGGAGAACACCTAGCTGGGGACAAGAGTGTGATGTCTTACACTTGGGAAAATTAAGGCTCCAAGTGTTATGGCCACTGAATGCTGCCAAGTCAGAGAGGTGAGGGGCTTGACACCAGCATTTCACACAAATGCCTCATTTTTTGCAATTCCCAACATGCACATGTCATCTTGAATTCTGGCACAAGACAAGGGCCCTACAAAGCTTAATGTCTCATTTCCTGCCCTCAGCCCCAGAAACGCTGACAGCAGCAGCAACACTCCAGAGACACTCTCTTCAACCACATGTGCCCACCTGTGCTGAGCCCTGCCCCCTTACCCAGCTCTCCAAGGTTTATACCCATCAGGCTCCTTCAGAGAGCAGGAAGCCATTCAGAGTAATCCCAGGCAAGAAGGTACCAGTGGTCTTTCTCCACTCACACCACCCCAGTAGCCCGTAGGGAGGTGCTGCTATCCCTTAACTCCAAGATAAGAAAAACAGCAGCCTGAACTGGTCACCATGCAGCTTAGAAGGGGACCTGCCCTCCTTTAAGAGGTCCTTCCTCTTCCTGGTAGATCCTTGATTCTGCTGACACACAGGACTGGCTCAAGACCCCTTCATAAAAAGGCCTAGGAGCTCAGCTGGACCTGTGCCAGGGACAAGGTGAGAAAGCATTTCTCAGGGAAACTTGGGAGCTCCTCGTCACATCTGTCTTTTGCCATCTCCCACCCCTAGCTGGGCACAGTTTCAGGAAAGGAAAACCAACAGCTGGAGATCTCATTTCCTTCTGCCTCGGGCAACATTAAGAAAAAGCATCCCTCCCAATCTGGTAGGGAACACCCCGAAGTTTAGCTTCAGCGTTCTTTTGCTAAGAGGGGCACTTCACTCAATAACCAACCCGAAGTCCCCCCACCTCACTTGCTCAGCCTTCGGAAAGTGTTCATTTCCTAGGAACAGCACGACAGTCCCTCTCAACGTCCCCTCTCCACCCAGACCACCTATCTACACCAAAACTGTTTCTTTCGAACCACTCAGCACAATACATTACTCCTTACTCTCTCGCGGGTTTGAGAACCATCTAAGTCTCGCAAAGGTTGCACCAGTGCCCTCCCCTCTATGACCAGAGCTCGGTGTGCTGTAGGTGTTTAACACGTGCTGGACGAACGCAAGGATTACAAGCACGAACAACAGCTGGGGCAGATGGGTGCTATGGTTCCCACGAGGACGAAGTCAGACCCCGAACCCAGCGGCCCCACCAATCTGAGGGCGGGTTCCAGGTTGGGCCGCCGGCCACGCAGTGCGTCTGACCACGCGCTCAGCAAGAGGCGCGCGGGGTCTGCGCCCAGGGCGGCCGTCGCCGTGGACCATGTGGCGGTCCACGCTGGCCCACTCGCGCTGGCCCGTAGGGCCTCTCCGGCGCGTGCGCTCCTTACGACGGGGTCGCGGTACTCACACGCCAGCCACCAACACGACCAAGAGGAGGGACCTGCAACGCGGGTCTGCTGAGGAAAGGGCGGGCCGTCCGCGCCGGGAACGGGAAGCGGAGCGGGGCGTACCACGACAGGCGCCGCGGGGGACGCAGCCCTGAGCTCACGCCGCCTCGCCGACGGAGCTCTAGGAGTTATGCGCTTTGTAGCTGCCAAGGTACAAGACAGTGGGGTCCTACCCCAGAGGCCTTCTTCACGGGAGAAATTGGCTCAAAGTGCCGGGGAAAGAACAGCAGCCAGCCCTACACCCCTCCTCCGTCCACCTAATGGAGACGTCCGCTAGGCCTGGCATTTTAGGCGCACGCGCCCAGGGACGGCGCGAGGCGGCCAGCGCGCAGGCGCGGCGAGGCTGGGGGCGTGGCCGATCTGTGGGGCGGAGCCAACGCGCCTGCGCCGCCTGGGCTGGCGAGACAAAAAGGAGGAACCCGGGCGGCCCCGCCCCTAAGCGCCCCGCCCCGAGCGGCCCGCGGGCCGGCGTCAGGCTCCCGCGCCCCCGCGGTCTGCTCTGTAGCGGCTATGTACCCCGCGAGTCCTCCCGCAGGCTCGGCCCTGCACTTGGCCCAACACTGCGACCGCTGCCCTCCGCCCGGGCGTCTTGCGGAGCCGCCGCGGGCTCCCTTGCCCGCCCCGGACCCCGTCGCGCGCCCGCCGCACGCCGCGCCCGGGCCGCGGCCCCGCGTGGCAGTGAAGATGGCCTTCCGCAAGGCCTACTCCATCAAGGACAAGCTGCAAGCCATCGAGCGCGTCAAGGGCGGCGAGCGGCAGGCCAGTGTGTGCCGAGACTTCGGCGTGCCCGGCGGCACGCTGCGCGGCTGGCTAAAGGACGAGCCCAAGCTGCGCTGGTTCCTGGACCAGCTGGGCGGCGAGGTGGGCACGCAGCGCAAGAAGATGAGGCTGGCCAATGAGGAGGAGATCGACCGCGCGGTCTACTCTTGGTTCCTCACGCTGCGCCAGCACGGCGTGCCACTGTCGGGGCCGGTCATCCAGGCACAGGCCGAGGCCTTCGCGCGCCAAATCTACGGCCCCGAGTGCACCTTCAAGGCTAGTCACGGCTGGTTCTGGCGATGGCAGAAGCGCCATGGCATCTCCAGCCAGCGCATCTACGGCGAGGCCGAGCCCCCGCCTGCTGGACCCGCGCCTGGCCCACCAGTCAAGGAGGAGCCGGCGCAGCCTCCAAGCGGCGGCCCGCTGCCCGACCGGGCAGTGGCCGCGCCGCCCCCAGCCGAAGGCGGCTATGGTGACGAGCAGATCTACAATGCCAACGTCACTGGCCTTTACTGGAGGCTGCTTCCGGAGCAGGCTGCACCCCCGGGCACAGAGGACCCCGGGGCGAGGGTCTGCGGCTGGCGCGCCGACCGGGTGACGGTGCTGCTGGCCGCCAATTTGACGGGCAGCCACAAGTTGAAGCCACTGGTCATCGGGCAGCTGCCGGACCCGCCCAGCCTGCGCCACCACAACCAGGACAAGTTCCCAGCCTCCTACCGCTACAGCCCCAATGCTTGGCTCAGCCGCCCGCTGCTACGCGGCTGGTTCTTTGAGGAATTCGTTCCGGGCGTCAAGCGCTACCTGCGTCGAAGCTGTCTGCAGCAGAAGGCGGTGCTGCTGGTGGCCCACCCGCCCTGGCCAAGCTGGGCCACCAGGATGCCCGCCCTGGAAGAAAGCGAGGAGACCCCCAGGCGGTTTGGGCCTGAGCCCTTGGGGCCCCCTGAAGAGCTGCAGACACCAGACGGCGCTGTGCGGGTTCTTTTCCTGTCCAAGGGCAGCAGCAGGGCACACATTCCTGCACCGCTGGAGCAGGGTGTGGTGGCTGCCTTCAAGCATCTGTATAAGCGGGAGCTGCTGCGGCTGGCAGTGTCCTGTGCTAGCGGCTCCCCGCTGGACTTTATGCGCAGCTTCATGCTTAAGGACATGCTGTATCTGACTGGCCTCTCCTGGGACCTGGTGCAGGCAGGCAGCATTGAGCGCTGCTGGCTGCTGGGCCTGAGGGCTGCCTTCGAGCCTGGACAGCAGTCAGCCCACCAAGCTGAGGAGGCTGCGGAGCACAGCAGGGCGCTTAGTGACCTCACACATTTGGCTGCTCTGGCCTACAAGCGCCTGGCACCTGAAGAGGTGGCTGAGTGGCTGCACCTGGACGATGATGGGGGCCTCCCTGAGGTCTGCAGAGAGGAAGTGAGCCCTGTCTGGCCCCCTGTATTGGCCCCTCTATCCCCAGCCAGCCTGCCCTCTAGCATGGGGGGTGGAGAAGAGGAGGAGGAGGAGGTCACTGAGCGTGGTGGGGTGTTGGTACCCACTGCAGGGGAGGCTGTGTGGGGGCTGGAGACAGCTCTGCGGTGGCTGGAGAGCCAGGACCCCAATGAGGTGGGGCCACTGAGGCTGGTACAGCTGCGCTCACTCATCAGCATGGCTCGGAGGTTGGGGGGCATTGAACCTTCCCCTGCAGTTTCAGATGACAGTGTGTGACCACACTGACCCAATGGCCTTTTTCCTGTACTCAGAAGGAGAGGCATGCACAGTCTCACATCTCCCTCCCTCTCTTCTCCCTGAGGTGGCCCACCACATGGGCCCAGGGGTTACTGGGTCCAAGCCCAGTCCAGCTTGGAGGGGGTCCTTTGGTGAAGTGATGTCCTGCTCCAAGGTCCACAGTCTTCTGGGGGCATACCAAGAGAGAGGCCTCAGCTCACACTCTTCCCTGAGCAGGCATATACGTGGGGTTCCCCCTGAACATGCTGGGCACCCAGTCACAGCATCTGAGAGCAGTTGACTGTGCTCTTGCTCTGGCCCCTGTGGGGCTCACACCTTCCTCTCCCCAGCAGGTTATATGTGCACTGGATGAGGCCTCTGCGCCATCGTTCTGCAGCCCTGGTGCTACTTGGTCCTATCATCTCAGTGGAGAAGTAAACCACTTGTTTGCTCTTTTTTCTTTCTTTTTTTTTTTTTTTTAACACATTGAATCTGAATCTGTTTTTAAAGGTGCTCTTCAGAGGGGACAGTGAGAACAAGGGCAGTATGAGATGGTCTCTGGGTTACTCCTGCCCTTGCTCTGGAAACTATAGGCTCCCATCCTCCTGGATCAGAGCCCAGACCCAGTGCCCAGGAGGCCCAAGTCAGTTGCTCACAATGAAGTGGTAAGGGGAGGATGGACTCAGTACTGAGGTTCTGGATGCAGCAGGGAGTGTAGACTTCTGTTCCACTTGGATTCTAAGTCCTTATGATTTCATTCTCAGTAGATCTTTTATTCCATGGATTTGGCAAGTGTTGAGATTTGGTTCCTGATTGATTCCCTCATTGACCCCAGAACACTGTCTAACCCCAGGGCTTGGATCCACATAACCTACCTCGGAACAGGCCTGGCACTGGCAGCCATCTGGGGACAATCCACAGTGCCTTAGTGCAATCCCCTTGGGCTCTTTTTGCCCCAGCCCCCCTCCCCAAATTTTTCCACTTCTTGATACTGCCAAGGGTGTGGCAGAGGAGCTGCTTCTGGTAGCTCAGTTTGAGAGAGTGTAGAAAGGGCCAGGTGACTGTCCATCACTCATGCCATTCTGTTGCTCTGTCCAGTTCTAGATTCAGAAGTCTCCCAATGGCCTAGGGCTAAGAGGTGCCCGTGCCTTTTGCTGCTTTGGCAGAAACGTTGCCCTGAACCCTCATGAGGAGTCTGGTGCAGGGCTAAGGAGGACCACATGTCCTCACCTGATGTCCTAGTAGTCTACGCCTTGAACACAAAGACAGTTGGTGAGTGCAAGTGCCTGTGCACAGACATCATGTCCAGGGGCCAGAAGGGCTGTAGCTGACAGTGGAGCAGTGGAAGGAAGTACCTCCCCAGAGCCATTTCCACTTGGGTCTAAGAACAAACAGCTCCTTGGAACTGCCCCAGTCCAAAAAAAAAAAAAAAAGAACATGTGCTTGTGTGACACGCACATGTAATATTATACATATCTCACACCTGAGTGCAAGGGAAGGTATGAGAATCTGGGAGGAAGAGAATCAAAAGTCCACCTGTCTAGGTTTAGGCAGCAGCTTCCATCCATACCTGCTGAAGCTCATCTGGCCACCTCCATGTCCAACCTCCCTGAGCCTGCAGACCTAGAGACTCTTTGGTGGTCAGGGCTGGCTAAGGATCTCCAGCCTAAGTAGCTGGGACTGGGCCCCAGGAGATCTAAAGCATTTACACCAGCGCCTTCATATCTACCCAGCACCCAGACTAGGAGCTGGTACCCTGCTCCTCTGGCTCTGCCTCCAGGGCTCTGAGGAAAAGTGAACTTTGGACCAGGAGCTTGGTGAGGACTGCACACCGGACCTTAGTGTGCATGCAGACTGGATAGCCTCAAGTGGCAGCCCTCTTGGTGTCCAAGAAGCCAGGGGTGAGACCTCTTACTTGTTCACCACCTGTCCCATGCCTCTTGAAAGGACACTCATGGCCTGGGAGGTGGTTCTGGTCTGTCCCTTTGGCACCAGATGACCACTCTATAAACAGCTAAGTGCAGGCCGGTAGGGTTTTAGGGAGCTCCTTAGTGTCTGTCAAGTTGTGGGTTTGTGTACTGACATTTGCTGGTCCATGAAACACCCCGAGAGGGCTCAGAAGGTGTTGCCTTGGGCCCGAGATGTTGCTCAGTGGAAGAGCATCAGCCTTGCGCACATGAAGCCCAGGGATGGATCCTCAGCACCACACACACACACACAAAAGTGTCTTTATAAAATGGGATACACTGGTGTTCCTGTGGGCCACGGACAGTTTCAGTGGAGAGAGTTGCTCTGCTCTGATCCCTGGCCCCATGGGCATCCGCAGCTATGGGTCTCAGGGACCCCTGGGGCCTTGCAGTGGTGCACAGATGCTTAGCCCCAACCATAGCTCTACCACTGGCTCACAGCCACCCCATTTCTGGGTTTGGCTCTGTGGTAGGGATACCCCAGGGTTCATGGACCCCTTCAGGAGGGCTGCATACCCAGCTGGCCTGTGCCCCACTGCTGTTCGCTGTGGGCTTTCTGAGTTTGCCACCTCTGGCTTGAGATAACATGGCAAGTCACTGAGGAGCTTGAAGCTGCAGTTTCTCCTTGGCAGGTGGCAGCCCTTGGGCTGTGGTAATGCTGGCAGATAGCAGCTTCTGCTTCAGGGTCATTAGCAAAGTTCCTGGGCTGGGGAAGGGAAGGCATTGTGAATAAAAAGGCAAATGCAGGTTGTTGAAGCCATCACCAAACCACTGTTTTGGGGAGAAGGATATGGCTGCAGCAGCCACAGGTGGTCTTCCCCCAGGCCTCTGCACACTTGGGAAGTGACTGCCTGAACATCAATTGGACTGTGGATGGAACAGCATGCTCGGAGAGGGAGAGAAGGGGGTGCTGGGGACATGGTCATCCAGGAGCCTGGCAATCTGGCCCTCATTGGGTGTGCCAAGGGTGACAGCTGACCCCAGCAGTGTGTCCTCAAGAAGACCGTAGGCATGTGAGGTTCACGCAGTGTCCAGGGACCTTCCTCTAGCACTCAGCCCACTCCCAGCTGAATGCTCACGGCCACATAGCCCAATGGCACTTGTGTAATAAATGTGGAACATGTCAACTTCATGAGCACCTATTTCAGTCTTATTTTTGTAACTCTTGGCCCAATGCCTGAACCTGGAACACCGCACAGATTGGGAGGCATAAAAGTTGAGCAGTAGTGATTGAAGAGGGTACCCTGATCAAAGCCAGTTTCCATCTTGAAAAGCTGTAATTTTAGCCTGGCAGCATAAGGCAGAAGAGGATTAGATGACATAATCACAATCCTGTTCCCCATCAAAGTTTCCCTTCTTGAATAACTAATGTGTCTTTGTTTGGGGCCATAGCTGGGCCTGGGGCTCCATCACAGCCTGCAAAAGTTCAGGACTGGGCAGTGGAGAGGTGCTGTCCCTGCTGGGTCTCAGGCAGTGACAGGTATTGGCTCATACAATAGTGATTCTCTTGGCAGGTGGCTCTTAGGTGGGCTGCCCAAGGAGTTCCTGCTCAGTGCAGCCTACAGAGTGTCTTGGAACCCCAACATGCCCAGGCTTGGTGTGGCCTGATCAGGGTCAAGATACAGGGCAGTGGGTGATCCTGTATCTGTACAACCCACATGATAGTGACCTGTAGCTAGAATGGGACCCTCTGCCATCCACACTGCCTACACCTGCTCCTACTCTTGAGGTATATCTTCAAAAGTTTCAGGCACTTGCAACTTGAATTTCTCAGCCTATAATCAAAGACCAGTTCACCCAGAGCTCTGAGATGTCCTTTATTCCCATTTCACAGATAAGGAAATCAGGCTGGCTCTTCTGACAAGTGAAAGCACCAGGGTCTGACTAAGAGTCACTGACCGAGAGCAGCCATCTTCTGGCTGGGAAAGGGGTTTGGTGGGATGCCCTGGGCAGCAGTCTCGGGGAGAATGAGTGAGACAGTGTAGAGAGAGGAGGCATGGCAGAGAATTACACACAGGGATGGGACATCCTGTCCCTGCTGCCTAAGTGCCACTAGCCCTGCTTCGTAATATACCTGCCATCACCCAGCTAGCAGATGGCACTGTCAGAGCCACCCAAGCCAGACATGCAGGTGCTTTTACCCAGGCTCAGGAGGCTAGGAGTGGAAGCAAGGGAGAGTGCAGCACGCCCCTTGCTTGTGTGGCAAGCCAGGCCCAGGCAAGCAGAGGCAGAGGGATGGGTGATGCAGTGTAAGGATCAGAGCTGCATGCTGCTAGGCCAGACCCTCCCCACTCGGGGACCTCAGAGCCCCAGCCCTCAGTCTCATGGCCTTGCTCCTCTCCTAGTCCTGGCTTTTCTGACTTGTGGTCCATCTTAAGGGACGTACTTCAGAGTCGAATCCTGCAGAGGCCAGTGTAATGATGCCATGGCCACAGGACCTCCAAGACTTCTGACCCAAGAGGCCATCCCTCACCTGACTATGTGCCAGGAGCTTAAGGTCCAAAGGAGGGAGGGGACATCTGGCTGGCGGGGGGGGGTCTCCTCTCCCAGACACTGAGCAGCCTCTCTGACTGCCCACTGCCCACCTGGTACTGCCCAAACACTGAGGTGGACCCAGCAGGCACACAGCCTTCCCAACAGCAGCGGGCCAAGCTTACTGGCTTTAAGGAGGGAAGGGTGCATCTTGTGCAGACTCCATGGTCCTGTGCAGGTCCTGGAGCTGGGATGAGAGTGCTGGCCAGGCTGCACTGCTGAGAAATCTGAGGAAGGGCCAGCGCTCCAGACCAGTCCCAGCTACTCTTGTTGCCAGCAGCTCTGCTCCTGGCCTCCAACCACCCCAAAATGCAGGCCCCTAAGAAAGAACATCACCCACTATGGTGGGCTCATTAGGGGTAAGGTCACCACTATTACGGGTGGGAGATTCCCACAGGAGGGGCTGTATTCATCTCTGCATTTATCACTTGTGTGGGATGGAAAAGAATTGTGGTCCTTAAGGGAAGGGAAGGAGGGAACTGGGTGGGGTGGGGTGGGTCTGGGCAGCAAGGAGGCCAGTGTGCCACAAAGGGCTGTTCTAGGCACTCAGGAGATTCAGGTGGGTGAGGAGCCATGGCCTCCTCTTGAGCTTGGGACCTATTTCCTGCTGAGCTCTTTCGCCCGGCAGGTGGCAGCTTCCACAGCACTCATAGTAGCCGCTCGCAGTCCACCTTGTTCCAAGGCGTGGAGCCCATAGATGGTGGTGCCAGCTGGTGTAAGCACATCTGTCCGTAGTTGGGCTGGGTGCTGTCCCTCCTGCTGCAGCAGCTTGGCTGTCCCCTGGGAAGAAAGACATTAGGGGTGGTCACTCAAGAGTGGTGGGGTAGCTACATGTTTCCCCAACCTTGGCCTGAGATTGCAGGCCTGCTTCCTCCCTGCCCACTGGAGATGGTACAGGATGGACCTTTCCAACCTTCCTCTGGGAAGACCCTCACTCACCAGCAGGGTCTGGGCAGCAATGCGGTGAGCCAGAGCACTGGGCATACCCATCTTGATGGCGCCTTCAGCCAGGGCCTCAGAGAATGTGCACACCTATAGCAGCAGCATGGTGGAAGGGTAACGTCAATGCTGACACTGCCCAGACATAGCTCCCGGCCTTGAGAAGCCTCAGAGGCTTCAGGAACAAGGCCTGGAGCATTACCCTGCATGCCCAGAGCCAAGATCAGCCCCAAAGGCCACCAAAGCACAAAGTTTGGAGAGGGAGAAGGGTAACAGGAGGCTTGGAGCCAGCACTAGAGGCCCCAAGGCTGGACTCCTGAGGGCACAGGTATCATGTGAGACTGGGAGGGCCTCTTTTGGCTGAGGGCTTACCTGCTGGGGTATGGGCAACTCAATACTCACAAAGGCTACACCACTGCCACTGAGGCCAGTGTGGATGTCCACATAAGCCTCAGGCACCTCCTCACACTGCCCACAGGCCTCCAGCAGATTTTGCAGGAGCTTGGCCTCCTCACTCCCAGCATGGTGACCCCGTGCCATCACCATGGCCCCCTCCTGGACTATGCAGGGCAGATTGGGTGAGACTCGTAGCACTCGTGTGTTCGGGGGCAGCAGCTGGTCAGAGAGAGGTCAGAATCAGGCAGCCTGCAGGACAGGGCCCTGACAGGCGATGGCTCAGGCAACTGTAGGCTCCAGTTCCCACGTCCAGGCGGTGTCAAGAGGCTGCCTGCTACTCCAGTCCCACCAGCACAGCCGAGGCTGTGGTCAACCTCACCCACAAGTGTTGCTCACCTCCTCCAGGGTGCTCAGGGAGACCCCCGCAGCCACAGACACCAAGACGTGCTCAGCAGTGACTACAGGAGCCACCTCTTTCAGGACAGCTGGCAGGACTTGGGGCTTGGTGGCAAAGATGACCAGCGAGCAGCTCTGCAGCACTTCCTGGTTAGAGTGCGTGGTCTGGCAACCCAGAGCCTGCAGAGGGACACCAGGACCAGGACCAGGACCAGAGCTGCATGAGCGGGCACTCTACCACACCACAAGCTGCCCTCCATCCCGTGAGTCCCCTCAGGCCTCTTTCACTTTAAGAATCTGCATTAGCCCTGCTCTTGATAGCCAAGACCACCCAACTGGCCCTGTTCTTCACAGACCCCCAAGCCTGCACCGTCTTGACCCCTCCATCCCAATGAATACCTATGCCCAGCCCTGCCTACCCCAATAGAACCCGAATGTGTTCAATTTGTATCTGCGCCTCCCTCTACGACCTTGACTCTCCTCTTGGCCTTTGACCTCCCTTTCCCCAGCCACCCAGACAGTCTTAATAAGCTACACTTTCCTGAACCTAATGACTGTCTCAGGAGGACAAGTCATCTGGGCCCTGCTCACCCGGAAGTGGCAGAGGTTCCTGTCTGTTGGTGCACTGGCCAGCACCTGCTTAGCTTCCACTTTGCCTAAAGAGAAAGGCAGAGGTGGAGGCCACTGATGAGGAGGAGATGGAATGGCCTGGCAACCCAAAGTCAGGCTATCAAACCCACCTGATTCAACTCGGCAGCCACTGCCACCTGCCTGCTGCTGGACACAGGGGTCAGGAGTTTGTCTGGTCCTGTGAGGACACAGATGCGAGGGGCCCCAGCCTCCAGGGAAGGGATGGTTGCCTGGAGCACTTAGGTTGTTGGCCAAGGGACAGAACCCCAGAGGGAGCACCAGGTCTAGGGATGGGGTGGAGGAGTGGGTATGAAGCAGCTAACAGAAGGTTCAGCAGCAGCTGGGCTTCCTTAGAGGAAAGGAGTGTGCTAGGATGTCCTAGAGGAAGCTAAATGACCATTTGGTGAAAACTGTCTGCTTTTGTAGGATATAGGGATGAGAAAACTGAGCCAGATTTCTGTAAGGTGGAACAGGAAGACAGAAATGCACACCATGGCCCCTGGATGCAAGTGAACCATCAGGTTTTGCCTGAGACTGTGGTAAACTATTTTCTGATTGATTGTGACCCGTCTGGACTTTGAAGTATGGCTGAAGGCAGAGAGCCAAAGGTCACCAGATCCTTATCTGTAACTTACATTCAAAGATTTCTAAATGCTGTGCAGCATAGGATTAGGGTGGCAGTAATGCCCCTGCTATATACTATTGAGCCCAGCTGGTGGTGTTGTCTAAAGACCAGCTGTCACAACTCAAAGGTAACTAACTAGCATCTAGGGAGAAGAGGCCCAGAAGGCTACATGCCCTTGGATACACAGGAGAAATTATCTGGTCTAAATGTCCACAATGCTGTCCACTATTGGATGTGGAGCCTGCACACAAATAGAAAAAATAATTAGAAGCTCAGGAAGGCCACCCGGACCTAGGCCATGAGTCCAGGAAGCTGGCCATAGATGCCAGGGTAAGTCAACACTGTCCAGGAGAAATATGGTTCGAACCAAATGTGTAACTATAAATTCCCTAGAGCCACTTAAAGACAATAAGAAACAGGTGAAGTTAATTGTATTCTTTACACCCAAAGTATACAAAGTCACAGCTGTACCAAAAAAAAAAAAAAAAAAAAAAAAAAAAAAAAAGCCTAAGGCATGTTATTTTTCTAACTCTTCCCAAACCAGAATGTTCTTTATTCTGCTCATCCACACGCGCATCCAGAGGCTGGTTTCACACATGGCTCATGGCCAGGTCGAGCAGCAGCTCTGGCCGCCCACAGTAGGAAGCGAAGTCTAGAGGAGAGGGTGGGCACCACGCCTAGCACAACCACAGCTGGTGGAAAGAGAGCTCAGCCAGCCCGGAGATCTTGGGGGCGTGGGGACCGTGGAAGCACCGGGAGCTTGCTGCCCAGGAGCCCTGCAGTTCACAGCACCCACCCAGGCGCGCCCCTCCCACCCAGCCAGGCGACCTATTCCCACAAAGAACCCCCCAACCAGGGACAGCCACTCCACCTGCTCGGATGAGGCCTTGCGCAATGGCTTCCGCCATGCGGCCCGCGCCCACGAAGCCCACCCGCAGCCGGGCTGGCACCGCCGCAGCCTCCATCGCGTCCGGGGTCACTACTTGCGAGGCTGCGGCGGTAGGCCCCGCCCCTCGCTGCTCATTGGCTGCAGGAGCTACGGGGCTCCTCATCGTCTTTTGCGGGGAAGTCGGTGGGCGGGGCGTACCAGCACACCGGCCAGGGCTGACAGTAATAGGGAGCTGTGGTGGGTTCTGGACTCAGCTAGGGGCCAGACCTTGTTTTTTACTGACTGCATGTCTGTCCACTGAAAATGCGACGGCCAATGATACTCAACCCTCTGGTGGCTGGAGCTGACCTATCAAAAAACAGTGCAGCCTCCCCCAACCCCCACCACACAACCAGCTGCTGCAAAGGGCTCTGCGATGAAGGGCCAGGCCTGGCCCAGTTCTTCTAGAGTCTCAGAGAAGTCCGTGCTACCCAATCACCAGCCTCAGGTCCTCCTCCCAATATCAGGCAGCCCGCCGAGCTCGTGCAAATCCACACCCTGCATCTTTCCTGAAGGTCCTCAGGGTTCAGAAGAGCAGGCCCCAGGGAGCTGCTCACCCAGGCCTAAAAGGGCTAGGCTTGACTAAGATCCGACCGGACTACGGAGACATTCCCTCTCTGCACCTCAGCCCATCAACACCTGTCCTGCCTGCTGCTTCCTGCTCCTCAGAATCAGAAGTTCTCAGGGGCTGATGATCCCAAGAGAAGAATGGGCCCCAGGACTGGCCAGTCTGGGAGACAGTCAGTGCTGGGTGTGGGGGATGGCTGAGCACAGAGCTGCCGAAAACAGGTCTGTGGAAACGTACTTTATTGGCTCCCAGACAAAGCACAGCGGGCCCAGAGTGCACTGAGGCCAGGGTGGGGGGTGAGGTGCTGGGCCGGGCCGGGCCTTGATTTCCCTGAGGATGAGCACAAATGGGTCCCCACTGGACAACTGCCTGGAACCCCTGGCAGAGGCAGTGGGACGTGGCCCGGGTTGCTGAGCAGCGTCCTTGGTTCCTGGCAAGGTCTGAAGGTGGTGGGCGCTGGGCTTTGCCAGCTGAGTGCCTGCTCGACTGCACAGCTTTACTTCCGGGCCTGCTCATAGTTGTCAGTGAACCAGGCACAGGTCTCCTTTACAGCTGCAGGTGGACAAGTGAGGGCTGGTGAGCAGGTGAGGGCCAAGACCACAGTGACCCACAGGACCAGGGAGGGTACAGGCCCCAGGGACACAGCGAAGTCACTTCCTCCAAGCTGCAGTGCCCTGACTCCCAGGTGACCAGGCCTGGTGACCAAATCTGCAGAGCACCCCACCTCCACATCACAGTAGGAAAGCAGAAGCCACAGCAAGGAACAAAAGGGAGGAGCAGTGGAAGGGGGGTCCAAAGCCAAGGAGGGGCCGGGGGATAGGAGGTTGCCAAGGGGAGGACACTGGAGGGGGAGGGTCTCACCCTGCTTGAAAGGTGTGAACCGGAAGTCAGGTAGGTAGCCCCGAAGCTTGCTGTTGCTGGCAGTCTTCTTAAACTGCCCGTCTGACTTGGTGGTATCATACTAGGCACCTTGGTCAAGGCCACAGCAGAAGGTACACCCTACCTCTTCGCCATCTTAAACCTGCCTTTCCTGGGGAGGGAGCCTGGCCAAGACAGACCCCTCTCCAGCTGCCAGGGCAAGTACCACTAGGCCACAAAATGGTGCTAGGCTGAGTGTCCCACCTGGGCTTCAGTTCCTCTAGAGTGCCCCAAAGGATACGGTGACTTCCCCGTGGAAGCCCATGGCCTCCATCACAGCCTCAGCTGCCTCCTTGATGGAGACCTCATCTTCCTCGCCCACTGTGGGAGCAAGGGGCAGTGGCCTGTTAGGCTTCCTGTCAGCCTCCCATGGGTATTTCTGGCCCAACTCCTCTGCCAGCCCTCAAAGACAAACTGGGTCTTGTCCCACTGTAGGAATGGGGTGTGGGGGCTGTGGGTGCCGACCTGAGAGGATGATGGGCTCCACCTCACTGTACTCCCGCAGGACCCAGATGAAGAGCCGGGCCAAGTCCTGGAGGTCAGGCAGGCAGGTAGGTCAGAGCCCACAGTGACAGATGAGGGAGCCAGGGGGCCACACTGCCATCTCTGCTCACTGGGGGCACAGCCATGGCTCACCCAGGAGGGTATAGGGTTCCTCCTCCAGGCAGCCCTTTCTCTTGCTGAGCTCACAGCTGGACCAGGGACTCCCAGGCACCCCCAGGCACCCATAGGGACTCTACCCAGACCCCCTCATGCCACTGCCTCCCCATCCACCCAGCAGGCCAGCCTTATACACACCAGCGAGTAGATGAACTGCCTCCGTGGCTTCCCTGTACCCCACACTGTCAGGGCAGAGCCACTGCCTACAGATTAGGGGCAAGAGCAATTGTCAGAAGCACTCCAGCTGCCATAAGCTGTCTAGATGGGAGCCCAGGGACCCCATCAGGCCAGAACCCTGGGAACCCTGGATGGGACGTGCTGGGCAGCTGCACTCACTCTTCGCCAGGTGGACCTTGTGGATAAGGCCAGGCAGCACATGGCCATCTTCAATGTTGAAGTTGTCATGGGGCCCAAAGACGTTGGTGGGGATGACAGCGGTGAATGTGCAGCCATGCTGCTGAAAATAGGCCCTGCAGAGGCCCAGCATCTCCTGCCTCATCCCAGGACACAGACCCCACCCACAGCTGGTCTCTCACAGATGCAAACACCAGACTCAAGAAGGCAGCCACCCAACTAGCCCCACCACCAGAGCTTAAGCCCTCCCCCACTCCTGGTTAGGCCTGGCCAAGACAGCAGAGGAGGACCTGTTCTGCACGTCAATCATCCTCTTGGCGTAGGAGTACCCAAAATTGCTGTTGTGGGGTGGCCCGTTGTGGATCTATGGGAGCAAAAGATGCACTGAGGCTCCCACTTCCAGGTTCCACCCACAGACCAAGTCCTACCCCACATAGGCCCCCCTCACCATAGTCTCATCAATAGGGTAGGTGGTCTTGTCAGGGAAGATACAGGTGGACAGGCAGGAGACCACCTTGCAGACGCCCACCTCGAAGGCAGAGTGCAGGACATTGTCGTTGATGTGCACATTCCTCCTCTGCAGGGTGGAGCAGGGCAGGTCAGGCTGCCTAGGCAGGAACCCAGCCCCTTCCCACTCCTCCAGAGACAGAGGTGGGGACATACTCTGGCCCCTCAGACATAGGCAGTACCTGCGCCTGTTCGTCCTAACTCCTCCTGGGACAAGACAAAGCCTCTCAGCACTGACCTTACTGAAGCCACTATGCCAATCATAGCCACATAGGGTCTGGTTCTGTTCTGCCTGCCTGGGGTTGCTGAAGGCAGGGCAGGTTGCAGAAGAAGGGACAGGAGCTCAGGGGCCTAACCTAGCCCTGGGTGGGAAGCTCCCACTACACAGAAGTGGCCCCTCCCCTGCCCACCCCAGGGGAGCTCACACCCAGGTCTCCTTCCCTGTGGCCTACCCTGATCCCCCAGGACTCCCAGTTCCCTTTCCTAAACTGACATGAGATGGCCATGGCATTTGGCCTGGCCTCAGAACAGGGAAGAGGCTGGTGGCCAGGCAACTTATGGGGGAGGCTGAGATAGACAAGGAGGGCCATGGGTGACAGTGACCCTGGGCAGAGTCTTGCGGAAGCTTCTGATCCCAGTGCTGGCACAGGCCAGTCAGGCCAAGGCTGCTGCCCAGAGGCAGGAGGCCAACCAGTAGGGGTACAGCCCTTACATTATACCCCCTGTTCCCAGGGCACAGACACCCTTGCACCCCATCGAGCACGGTGGGCCTGGCTCAGGAAGCAGGAACCAGCCTCAAGCCACGCAGAATGACAGCTTCTTTCAAATCCCCAACCCTCTTTGCAGGTTGACTTTTTACTGATCTAAATGCCCCCAGACCCACCTACATGGCCTTCTGCCTGAAGCACGAATGTGTGTCACTGGGAGTCCCTCAGGGCTGCCCACATCAGGCTGTGCCAAGCCCCAATCCTCAGGGACTCCATGAGGTAGGAAGAGGAACCTGAGAGTGGGAGACCTGCTAGAAAGTTCTCAGAACCTGGACTCCTGTCTTCCAGTGCTTGCTGTCTCCCCCCAACTTACCCAGAAGTCCAAATTGTATTTGATATTCCGGAACAGGCCCCCTACCATTGCAGCAAGGTGGATGACATGAGTGGGCTGGACCCTCTGGAACAGGGCTTGGGTCTGTGCTGTGTCCCTGGAGGAAGCCGGGTTGTCAGGGGCCCCGTGGAGGGCCCTGTATGGGGGAATGGGGGCTAGTACTAAGTGGGACCATTGCAGAAGGGGCAGCCAAAAGCACAAGTGGTGGAGTTCAGTGGGTAGCTGTGAAGGAATGGCTTGCAGAGAGGAAAGGGAGGGTGCCTGCCCAGAGCAGCACACCTCGGCCAGGCCAGACACCTGGCAGGGAGGGCCCAGACTGGGGCTGAGCTGGGGGTGGGGGGACAGCAGATGTGACTCCAGGCTCTTCTGTCTGGAGAGGGCATGGGGAGGAGGGGGATGCTTCTGGGATGGTCTCCACTCACGTGAGATCAGCATCTTTGGAGGAGACAAACACCCATTCCTCTCCAGGAAGGCCAGCCCCATCTTCCACCACCTTCTGGATGGCTCTGCCCACCAGTCCAGAGCCCCCTGTCACTAGGATCCGCATGGACCTCTGGGGGTCACCCATGGTGGCTGTACCTGGAGGGCCAAATTGGTGTGAGGCCAAGGCCATCCGGTTCCAATCCTTCCATGCGGCATCCCCGGGGGCCACGGTCACAGGGGCAGACCCCGAGAGGGGACACAGGCCACAGGCAGTCAGACAGACCCTGCTGGACTGAATCACACCACCTCCCAGTCCTGTTTCCCGCGGCCCTGCCTAGGGCTCCGCAGCGGCCTGGAGGCTACCATCGGAACCAGAGCAGCTGGAGGCAGAAAACCTTGGCGCTGAGGCTCCAGGAGCAAATCGTGGGGCTACTCTCAGCCAAAGCCCACAAGCCACAGACAGGCAAGGGGCAGTATGGTGTTTGCAGCCCCGTGTCCACTCACGCCTGGCTGGTCCCTGGAGGCCCTCGCGAGCCAGATTCTTCCCTGCAGGCCGCGGGCTGGAGGAACCCGGCGCGCCGCCGCCTGGAGGACCCAACCTGGGAGCTGGAAATCCGCTCAAGCCGCAGGGCCCCCACGACCACCCTGACGGGAGGGGCCCCGCCGGACACCTGGCGGTCCCCACCCGGCTGGCGGCCCGCGCCGTCTCACCCGCGCCCGGCCCCCAGCGCTGGCAGCTTCCGGCGCGGTCAGCGGCGGCGCGGCGGGTGGGGCGGGCGGCCCGCGGCACTCTGGGAGCCGAGTCCCGGCTGCGCCGGCGCCGCTCGGGCGCTTCCGGGAAACGCGCAGGGCCGCGCGGGAGTCCGAGCCCCGGGCGCGCCCGCCAGGTTCCAGCGCCTGCCGGGCCCCTGGGGACTGGCGAGGGCTGCGCGCCCGGCGCCCCCGCGCGCAGCGTGGCCCTGGCAGAGCCCGGCCGCCCCGAGCCGCGCCGCTCGCCCGCGCGATGCTTCTGGCGCGCGGGGCCGGGGCCTTGGGCCAGGCGCGTGGGGACGCGCAGGCCTCGGTCGCCCTCCCCGCCGTGAGGCCCCGCACCTCGGTGTCTGCCTGCTCCCTCTTCCCGGTGTGGGCGCTCCCGGGAGCCCCTAGTTGTCTGCGAAAGGACAGGGCGCAGACTGCCCCGCTGCACCCACGGGGACGGGGGACGCCGCTCAGGGACGACCCGCCGGGAGCAGTGTGCCCTTCGCTGCGGGCCTCGTGACAGCTCCGTAGATTCCGCGGTCCTGCTCCTTTCGCGCGGACCGTTCCGATCGCCCCTTTTGCGAAGGCCCCGCATCTTCGCACGACTGGGCCGCAGCCTTCGCTGTGCCACAGCACTGCCCTACCTGGGGTCCTGGTGACCGGCCGTGGCGCAGTTCGAGGGCCGGGGCAGGAGCTCACTGGGGAGCAGCAAGGTGGCTCGCATCCTATCAGAGTACAAGGCTTTAGAAGCAACCGGTCCACCAACCGGTAAATACAATGCATCCTGCCCTCCTACCTTGACATCTTATTGTGAAAGTGTGTTTCCTAATGACAAAACCCTCAGATATCCATAAAGGGATGAGGATTTCATGTTGATACCGCTGGCGATGAAAATCAGGACCGAGTTCTGCTTCCTCAAATGTTGAAGTTTGAAATCAGAGAAGCCTGGAGGCAAGCATAGAAAGCTAGTTTTATTTGAACAATAATAGACTTCTCCCGTGAAGGAGAGGGGGCTTTGGACATTTGAGGCTTTCTTTGTTCTCCTGCCCTCTTCCCCCTTATCTCTCCTTCTTGGTTATGTGATGAGAAGCAGATGCCAGGCAAAGGGCCCTCAGAGTAATCCAGGCAGGTCGCAGCCCAGGAGGCATTAATTAACATATCTAACTCCTTGCAGTGAGGGACAAGTTACCTTAGCCACAGGTTGGAGCAGGAGTAGGTTATCTTGCTAGGGGCTCTGGAAGCATTAACATTTCAATCCTCCACGGGTGCCTTCAACTTCCCAGACCCAAACCGGCCTCCATCTTTACAACCGGAATCCCATACCTATCTACCCTGACTGCCTGTCTTTAATTCTTGCTTCAGTACAACTGAGGGCCCTCAGAGCATCAGCAATGGTAGAGTTTTCTTTGTAGTGCACACGTCAGGGGGCTCTGGTGAGAGTTTGGCGGTGCTGTTAACACAGATGTCAGCTGAGGCCCTCACAAGCCTTCAAGCAAGCACACTGGCTGGGGAGTGGGGCCTCCAGGGACAGCTGTCAGCCTTGTACATGGAAGTGGAGGACTTGTCCTCTGGGAAAATGAAGCAGTCTCTAAAAAAGCCTCCTAAGTAATGGGAAGAAAAGAAACACATCATGATTTGTCTCCATTCCAGAAAATGTTAGCGTTTTACTCTATATTTCAGTGAAATTACTAATTGTTATTATAATGAAAAGTCACATAATTTGTATTCTGAACAAGACAATAATCAGTTTTTGTTGTTGCTTTTTCTTTCTGGTACTGGGGATTGAACCCAGGGGTGCTCTACTACTGACCTACATCCTTAGCCTTTTTTATTTATCGTTTTGAGACAGTGTTAGAAATACTAGGGTGCTTCAAGGAATCAAAGGCATGCTCCAGCGTAGCTCAGGAAGGCAAAGAGAAGACCTTACTTCTGCAGAGTGTGCTGTAAGCAAGCACAGTGGGTGGGGGGCTTCTCATTTTGTTCCTGATAGAGCACTGCCCCTTGCTCTGACAGGAGGAGCTGGGGTCACCATCAATGCATCCGCTGATTTTAAATTTGGGGAGGCCAAGGGGAAGGGCTGTCTTACAATAGCTAGGATTGGATCATACATCCCAAAGAAGGCTAAATACTATATTCTGAAAATGGACCACTGGACTTTCTAGTCTTAAAACAGGTTCTCTCTGGGTTGTCCAGGTTGGACTGAAACGTGCAATCCTCCTGCCTCAGCCTCCTAAGTTGCTGGGATTACATGCATGCACCTCTGTGCCAAGCTAGGCAGTCTTTCTTAACTCATTGTACTTCTTTTTTCTTTATTTTAAAAATTTGGTTCAGTTTGTAGAATTTTGCTCTATCAAGGCAGTAGCATTTGAAAGTGTCAATAAAATCCAAAAAGTACTTCAATTTCAAAATGAGCTGTTGATTTATATATATCATATTCCCAGATTGTAACAGATCATATATGATAATTTTTCAGGATTGCAGAAGCTATACCAAACATTTCAATTCCAGTTAAAATCACCACCTCCGGGCTGGGATTGTGGCTCATCGTTAGAGCATTCGCCTAGCATGGGCGGGACCCAGGTTTGATCCTCAGCACCACATAAAATAAAGGCATTGTGTTGTGTCCATCTACACCTAAAAAATAAATATTTAAAAATAAATAAATAAAATCACCACGTCCATGGAGTGCTCTTCACCACCCATCTGTTGGGCTGCTATAACAAATACCATAAACTGGCTGGCTTAAAGCAACAGAAATTTCTCACAGTTCTGGAGGTTGGCAAGTCCAAGAACAAGGTGCCAGTAGATTCGATGCCTGGGGAGGGCCCACTTCTGGGTTCATAGATACCACCTTCTCACTGTGTCCTCATATAGTGAAAGGGACTGTGAGGTCTCCCTCAACACACACACACACTCTCTCTTCTTTCTTTTTAAATCCTTTAAAGACAGAGACTCCTATGTTGCCCAGACTGGTCTCAAATTACTTAGTCTCCCGAATAGTTGGGACCACAGGGCGACACCAGCCTGCCCAGTTTCTCAGACCTCTGTTATAGGGACACTACTCTCATTCGTAAGGGCAGAGCCAAAGGCCCCACCTCCCTCTGTCACCTTGGGGTTAGGAATTCTGTATAGAAATAAAGGACACAAACATTCAGACCAGGCACTATCTCTTACAGCAATATATGATCACTTTGATGCAGAAAAGGCAAACTGCAACACATTGTCAGGAGAACATTCCAGAAGCTAGAAAAAGAAGAAACCCCCTAACCTGATGAAAAGCCCTCACTGAATATTATACCTAATGGTGGAAGACCAAAGCTTCCCCTTAAGATTGGGAATAAGGATCCCATTTTCCCTGAATCTATTCACACGGTTCTGGAAGTTCTAGCCAGAGAAACTTGGCAAGAAAAAGCATTCAAAAGCCTCCAGATTGGAAAGGAAGAGGTAGAGCCAGCTCTTTACCGTGACATAGGACATGTAGAAAATTCCAGGATACACAGAGATTGTCACAGCTAAACAACAAATTCATCACAGTGGCAGGATACAAGATAATACACCAAAATCAATTTATTCCTATACTACAAGGAAAAATCTAAAAAAAAAAAAAAAGGAAATTAAGAAAACAATCAATTTACAACAGCATCAAAAGCAGTAACTTTAACCAAGGAGGTGCAATTTTTGTACACAGAAAACTATAAACACTGTTGAAAGAAATTTAAATGGAAAGCTATTCTGTGTCCATGGACTTCAGGACTTCACATTGCTCAGTGGAATGGCATGACGGGATGGACGTTTCTCCCAGATGCCTGGCACAAGACTCCCAGACCCCTTAAAGTGTCCCTATGGCCAGGAGCATAGCTGGATACTAAGGTCCCCTTTAGATCACACCTGAGTTTGTGCTAATGAGGCAACATAGGACAAGCTGAGGGCCACTGGATAGCCCAAGACGAGTGTGCTATTAGAAGTCTGAGACTTTCAGCACCACCCATGGACCTCCAGGAAGCTGTTGGCATGGGACTGGAAGTGAAGCTATATAAAAACTCTTCAAGAGGGCTGGGGTTGGGCTGGGTTGTGGCTCAGTGGTAAAGCACTTGGCCCACACATGTGAGGTACTGGTTTTTTGATCCTCAGCACCACAATAAATAAATAAAGATATGTGTCCATCTACAACTAAAAAATATTTTTAAAGGGGGTGGGGCTGGGAATGTGGCTCAAGCGGTAGTGCACTCGCCTGGCATGCATGAGGCACTGGGTTCAATCCTGAGCACCACATGAAAATAAAATTGTCAGAACCCGCTGACAATCTGTAATTCCTGGCACAGCAGAGATACTTAAGAAAGACACATGCACACACACGCATTCAGTAGAAAATGAGCACCGTCTTTACTTTTTTCTCTTCTTCTTTTATACAGCATTGTTAATTAAAACCAGGGAAACGAAAAAACATCCTTTCGGCAGCTTAATCCTTACAAGCATGGATAAACCTTCTCAGGAAAACGTTGTTTATGGTCACAGTGCTCCATATTTCTTATCAATTAACTTGTGATTAGTTATTCCCAGGCAAACACACACACACACACACACACACACACACACACACACACACATATAAATTTTACACTCGGCAGAACATTCTTTTATCTTCTTAAGACAGCAACAAGGACACAGTTCAAAGAGTTCATACTTTCTCTCTTTTTTTAAAATATTTATTTTTTAGTTATCGGTGGACACGCCTGAGCCACATCCCTAGCCCAAGTTCATACTTTCTCACAGAACTCCTTGTTTTGCTAAGCGCAGCAAAACTTAACTGTTTGTGTGTGTGAGCACACAGTTCCCCCTTAAATAACAATGACGGTGATTGCGCCTGTCTTAGGTTGTGAACCATACTGCAACATTCTTACCCGTCATGGAGGACTTCCATTGATGGAAAATTAAAGCCTCTGTCTTAGGTTGATATGTGCAGTGATTCATCTTACCCATCATTGGCAACAGTCATCCAAACTGTCAGGGGGCATATGAAGTCACCACAGGAGGACGAGATAAGAGACAAGTGATCATACAACGACCATTGACACAAACAAGTATAGACATGCCAAGTATCAAAATCACACATATCATTAATTCTTTTAACCAGGAAATATTAGGAAGCCAAGATGTTAACCATGACAATAAGTCTTCATTCCCTTCATGTTGTCTGACATTACCAATCATTTCTTTCAAATGATGAATTTCTGTGTCAATAGGAGCACTGTTATCTGTCAGATTAAAGCAGCACATATTTTTTACTTGAATACATTTTTGTGGTGTAATAATAGTAAATAATCTATAGCAGCTCTATTATCCAAACTCCTTGTTGTAAAACCCGCTGTTCTTCATTCAGCAACCTAGAGCAGTACATGTTCGATTGATGTTCTTTGCCATTACACATGCCAATTTCATACTGTCTTATAAGCTCCTACTGCCAATCCAGGGATCCCCACAGGGGAAAAGGTCAATGCATCAAACTCTGCTTTAGATAATAAGTTTATATCGTCCTTACAGTCGATGTTAGTGTAGCCATTCTTCATAAGCGATGAGAAGGAGTTCAGGAAGCAAATCATCAATGGAGGGAAGGAAAACTGTGAGACGACTAAGCCAGCAACGTGTTCCATGAGTCATATTTGCTGGTATGTAGTTGAATGTATAAGTTCCACAGGAAAAAAAAAAACAGCCTCTTGGAAGTGGCACATGTCCATAACTTGAAGGAACCGCAAAGGAATTATTACATGCAAAGGAAGGTCCCATAGATCTACATTTAGTTGCACAATTGTGAAGCTCAGCGCAGGTGTCATTATCTGTCACAATAACAGTAGTGGTTATAACTTGAACTGCATTGCGGGGTAGGCGATAAGAAGGGGTGTCCCAATTAGAATAATCAGCATAAGTAATAGTTTTATCAAAATTGGTGAAAAAGGTCATATTTTTTATTTCTTCTGCTGGATGACAGACAGGTAGAAAACAGGAACCCAATACTGCTCCCAGATGGACATCTTGTTTTAGGCAGATATTATCAGTCCCTGCCAATTGAGCCAATCTCAGCCATACACTGGTGCGATTGAAAGAGGCAACTTCCATAGCTCCGAAAAGGAGAAAAAAGGTTAGGGACAGCTTCTATAAATTATAAAACAAACCAAACAGATAAGAGCATTCAGGATGTAGATTTAGAAGAGTCAAACCGTATCAAACGAGAAGGAATCCATTGAGGTCCGGGATCATTTTGCGGAAAAACACAGGCAGCTCCTTTTCCCACATTAATACAGGATCAGGACCCATCCATTGTCCTGTTAAACATCTTTCCACCTTACAAGTGTATGGGCTGTTTGTCCCTTAGCATGCCATAAGCAATCTGCAGCTGTCAGTTTTGTAGCTGGGTCTAAGTTAAAAAATTTAAAATAGGGGCTGGGGATGTGGCTCAAGCAGTAGCGCACTCGCCTGGCATGCATACAGCCCAGGTTCGATCCTCAGCACCACATACAAGAAACAAAGATGTTGTGTCCGCCGAAAACTAAAAAAAATATTAAAAAATTCTCTCTAAAAAAATTTTTTTTAAATGAATAATACATGTGCTAGACTAGAGTGGGGACTGCCGTAAAATAAAGATATTTAAAAAATAAAAAAGGAGGGCTGGTATTGTGGCTCTGTGGTGAAGTGCTTGTCTAGCATGTGTGAGCACTGGGTTCAGTTCTCAGCACTGCATATAAACAAATAAATAAAATAAAGGTCCATCAGCTATACACACACACACTCTTCAATAAGGAACACGTGATCTTCTACATTGCTGAACACATCAAGGTGCTTGGGAGGGTGGATCCCTGGAGAGGGCATGGAACGTCTTGCACCCCCAGCCCCACCCCCATCCTGTCCTATGCATCTCTTCAATTCAGTTGTTCTTGAGTTGTATCCTTTACAATGAACTGGTAAATGTCAGTAAAATGCCTTCCTGAAAGTGTTAGTCAGCTTCCCATTACTATAACAAATGCCTGAGACAGTCAATTTGAAAAGAGAAAAGGTCTGACTTGCTTCACATTTTCAGAGAGTCCAGTCCAGGACCAGTTGATCTTCTTGCTTTTGGCCTGTGATGAAGCCACAGGTCATGGAAAGAGCATGCAGAGGAGCAACTGCTGGTATCATGGCAGCTAGGAAGCAAAAAGAGAAACAGGAAGTGGTGGGCATCCCAATATCCCCTTCAAGACATGCCCCGATGGCCTCCCTTCCTTTCACCAGGACCCACCTCCCATAGGGCCAGACACTGGGGACCCACCCGCCTTTAAGACCTGGGCCTTTGAAGACACTGACCCCAGCCATGAGCTGCACTCTGAGAGCCATTCCCGTTCAGTGCCCACGTGGTACAAGGTCACGGGGTCCCCAAGGGCCGCAGTTGCACCCGGTGAGACTGACCCCTCGGCCTCTGGGACCGGTGGTGTCGGAAGGGACCACTGGACACACAGCTGGCACCACTGAGCAGTGGGTGGCGTGGGGACAGATCCCACATGTTTGGTGTCAGAAGTGTTGTGGGGGCTGGCGTTGTGACTCGGTGGCAGAGCGACCGCCTCGCACATGTGAGGCACTGGGTTCCATCCTCTGGCCACATAAAAATATATAAACAAAGTAAAGATATTGTGTCCATCTGTACCTAAAAAATTATGCCAATCAGGAGAAGGAAATAAGTAAAATTAAAAAATAACAACATTACTTACTAACAAGACTCATTAAAGGAACAGGAAAAAATGCATAGTAAAAATGTGGCGACAGATCTAGTGAGTAGAGGAATAGTTTCCCAGATGGCAGTGCTACTCAGGGCACTATGGATTGAATACAGCCCACACAAAATTCCAAAGGCCCTGGGGCTGGTGCTGTGGCTCATTGGTAGGGCATTCACTTAGCACAGGTGAGGCACTGGGTTGGATCCTCAGCACCACATAAAAATAAAGTAAATAAACTCATGTGTCCATCTATAACTAAAATAAGAAAGTGAAGAATCACAACAGTCCTCTGTTGAACAATGAAAAAGCCAATACTCAGGTCCTCTGGCCCATGGAACGCACAGACCACCTCGAAGAGAAACCACGTTACAGAACGCTCCTTTCCCGATCTCAAGACCCACCACCAAGCTTCAGCCATCAGAACAGTGCAGCACCGGCTCAGGACAGATGTGGGGACAAGCGGCATGGAACCGAAGGTGCAGGAATAAGCTGAGTGATGACGACCTGTGTCCAGGACATGTGAAGGCCTCTTACGACCCCACGCAAAAACAAACAATGCAAATAAAAAAGGGGACAAAAGTGGTACACGCCTGTCCTGCCAGCTCCTTGGAGCCTGACAGAAGGGGGACTGCAAGTTCCAGGCCAGCCTAAGCTACCTAGAGAGGCCCTGTCTCAAAATAGGAAATAGAAGGGCTGAGGGTGTAGATCAGAGGTAGACAGTCCCCGGGTTCGAGCCTCAGCACACGCACGCAAACACACACGTGCACACTCACACACACGCATGCACACTCTCACACACGTGCACACACTCACACACATGCATGCACACTCACACACACACTCTCTCTCTCTCTCACACACACACACACACTCTCACTCACACAAAAGGGGACTGAGAGACATTTCTCCAAAAATAGATAAATGACCAAAGATGGTCCACCTCATTAGTCATCAGGGCACTATAGATAAGTCCCAACCGCCATGAAACACCCCTGCATACCACTAGGTCAGCTTAGTAGCAGCAAAGGAAGTCATAGATGTTGACATACGAAGAAGTTGGGACCCTGGTCCCATATTTCCCTGGTGGGAATGTAAAACAGTGCAGCTGCTGTGGAAGACAGTTGGTTGCTCCTCAGCAAGTGGGTACCCAGAACACCTGCCCGAGTGTGTACCTGGACAATGAGGCTTGTCCATGCAGAAGTGTCCACACAGCTGTTCTCAGCAGCATCATTCATCATTGTCAGAGGTGGAGACTATTGAGATGGACAAATGGAGGAGCACAATTTGGGGTTCGGCCCACGGGCATTCCTCCTAAATCACAGGAGCAAAGCCCTGGCAGGTGCAGCAGCATAGGGGGCGCAGAACACCACTCAAAGTGCTAAGGTCGTCCACCCCAGGGCGCGGAATGTGTGACTCTGCTTGACAAAACAGGGGGACAGGGAGTAGATGGGTGGCCACCAGGGCTGGGGGGCAGTGGGGAACAGGGAGCAACTGCCCGAGGGCGCAGAGTCTCTGGCGTGACAGGTATCTGGAACCAGCGGTGGTGGTGGTCACAGAGCCTGATGAACCCACGACCTCAGCCGCGGTGTCAAGTTCATGATAATTTCACCTCGGGGAACAAAAGGGCAAACAAAGCCCAAGAGCAACTTCAGACAGGAGGGTAGACGGAGAGCCTCTGGGGCAGGAAGGGCGGGGTGTGCAGGTGGGTGCAGGTGGGTGCAGGTGGTGGGGAGGCGAGGGCGAGGCTGCCGGAGAGTGAGACACCTGAGGGATACTGTATTCAGTTTTATATAGAGTTCCCCAGGTGGGCACCCATTGCTCCTGCCATCAGGTCATGGGGTGTGAGAACATGGCTGAACCCACCTGTACCAGGTCCCAGCAGAGATAGTCACACTCTGGTGGTGACGTGAGCTCTTCAGGACTGCAGACAGCTCAGCAGGGTCATCGGTCCACAGAGGCACAGCCCTCCCTCTGCTCCTGGACACCTGGTCACCTGACTTTGGCAACAGACTGACTTTCATGCCAGCCCGGTATTTTCCCTGGTCTCCGGCTTGTCTCATACATCTTGCATTACAACAGTTGTCACATTACCGTGGAGATATTCACACTCTGCAGACTTTATGGAACAACTGCCAAGAAAAGATTCTGAAGGGAAATGTGCACACTGAGTTTTCATCCACCCCTGACTCCAGCCAAAGGGCAGCATTTGTGAAAGGCAGTGTAATTGGCTAAAGATCCTAGTGCCTAAAACCAGCAGGGGCTGAGCCTGCCAGGAAGACACAATTAGCATACAGTTCCAACAAATTAGCATCAGAAAATAAAAAATTTGACCCAGCCAGGCATGCACCATACTTGCAATCCCAGCTACTCTGGAGGCTGAGGCAGGAGGATCACAAGTTTGAGGCCACCTTGGCAACTTAGACCCTGTCTCAAAATATATTCTTTTTGTCTGGCATATTCAAGGCCCTGGGATCCATCCCTAGTACTTTACTGAAACAAGTAAATAACAACACACACACACACACACACACACACACACACACACACACAAACCACCCTGGACTAAATGATGATTAGCATTGTAACTTGTGGACCCTCTTTCCACAACAGAGATCTGCCAAGTGCTTGCCCACTGGGGGCAGCTCCTTTTGAGAGTTGTGGCCATTTAGAAAACAGCTATATTGCAAATTAAAAGAAATCTGTCTTTTAAAACTAAATTCTAGTCAGTCATGGTGGCTCCCGCCTGTAACCCTGAGGCACGGGAGGCTGAGGCAGGAGGATGGCAAGTTCAAAGCCAGCCTTAGTAATGGTGAGGTGCTAAACAACACAGTGAGGGGAGGACGTGGCAGGGATGTGGCTCAGTGGTTGAGTGCCCCAGTACCCAAGAACAAACAAACAAACAATCAAAATCCCAAAACTAAATTCTAGATGCTTTTGAAATGCCGAAGGTTTGTGGAAGGAAGGGCCGCAGAGACATCAAGTCAAACTGCAGCACGATGCTCCTCAGGAGGACCAGAAAACACACCTGGTTTCAGGTCTCAGTCTTTGGACTGCAGGGCTGTGGCCTGAGGAAGTGCCCTACTGCTGAGCCCTGGAGCCACACCCCAGCCCTTTCCCTTTTGCTCTTCCTGTGTGCCAGAGGTACCCAGGCTGACCTTGAAACTAGGGTCAAGCCATCCTCCTCCCTCTCCTCCAAGGAACTGGGACCGCCCCCCCCCAGGTCTTTAGGGGTATTTTACAAGTTAAGGATCCACTCTTCCTTTTTATAGGTCTATCCATATTGTCTGTTTCTCCCTGGGTCAGCCCGTGTCTTAGGAAGGTTCCCCTTTTATCTAAGCTGATTCACAGAATTAAAGGAAGGTCTTGGCTTCCTTTGAAGAGGAGGGCTCACTGTCCCCGAGCTGAGCTTGTGCTCCTGGGCTCCAGCAGTCCTCCTACCTCACCTTCCCAGTAGCGGGACGACAGGTGACAACCACTTCAGAACTGAATGCCCATGTTGACCCTGGGGCTGGCATTCTGCAGGGCTGCTGTCCCTCACCGGGGAGTCCTGTGGCGTTCCTCACTGCATGCAGCAGCCCTTGATTTCTCGCAGCCTGGCTGCTTCCAGGGCTTCACTCTCTGGGTCAGAGACGCACATGGCACAGGTGTGACCTCTGAACTTGACTTCCATGCACCGCCCCTCCCACTGCCCACACCGAACAGCATCTCCTGGGCGTGGATGTGGCATGTGCAGTAGATAAGTCTCCCCAGGCCAGCGCTCGAGCGGCAAGGCTTCCCTCGGGTGCGCTGGTGCTGGTTCTGGGGCAGCATGGCCAGGCATGCCAAGGCTTCGGTGCCCCTGTGGCAGCTGTGTGGCTTCTCACAAGTTGGTGGCTTCTCCCCGCTGTGGATGGGTGATATCTGAGCAGGGGCGACAGGCAGCTCTGTGGACTCTCCCCTCTCAGGTGTCTCTCTGATGGGGTCCCAGGTCGTCACTAAGGGTATCCTGGGTTCTGTTTCCTGCATCGCTGGGCACCTCCTCCTCCAAAGACTGTCCGGGGTTCTGCATCGCCGTCCCTCTGACTGCGCAGGCAGCCCTGACTCCAGGGGCCTCTCTGTTGGCAGTGGTAGGTCCCTTGGGAAGCTCAAAGGTGCTTCTGACCATTTCACTGTGGCTATAAGGTCTTTGCTTAGCATCTGAATGACAAATGAAGTGACAACCAGCATTTTAAGGAAAAACTTTCACTTTCCCGCCCAAGGACCTTTCTGAAAAAGACTCATCACTCCCTCCTATCAGCGCCTCCCTTAACTGCCTGCATTAGGATCCTCCAGGCTCTGATTCCTGAGCTCCCCCATAAAAGTCCCAGAACCCCAGCCTGTCTTGCCTCTCTCTCCTACAGACAGATGGCCTTTGTTTATCAGCTCTGACAAATAGACTCTTGTGTGTATCTGCCTCGCCTCCATCTTTCATTTCTCGCTTACCTGTCTCTCATTCCTTACTTTCCCTCCCTTCTGGTGCTGAAACCTGGGATCAGGTTCCCCAGTGTGCCCACTCCCCTCTTTGAGGGTCACTGAGCTTATGAAAATGCAAATAAATGGTGTACAGAAGCTACTCATCCTTGGAAGCATAAAGATATAGGAGCATGCATTCACATTTGTAAGGATATTATGGATGCTGCTGTCACTGGGTCAGTAATAGCTGCAGCCTTAAAAGGAGATGCCTCCTCTAAGGTGACATGCTTTCCATGTGGACAGAGGGGTCATAAAAGAGTGAAATGTCCTCAAAATAGAAATGTAACTCGACCTCAGCCCCCTACCATTTGCCCTCGCTGTAAAAAGGGATAGCATTGGGCAAATGAATGCAGATCTAAATTAGATATTAATGGACAACCAATTTTGGGAAACTGGAATGCAGGCCAGCCTCGAGGCCCGAGACAAACAGTCGGGGCTTACATGACTCAAGAGTCATCCTCCAGGGCTGGGGATGTGGCTCAAGCGGTAGTGCGCTTGCCTGGCATGCGTGCGGCCCGGGTTCGATTCTCAGCACCACATACAAACAAGGAGGTTGTGTCCGTGGATAACTAAAAAATAAATATTAAAAAAAAAAGAGTCATCCTCCATAGAGCCTCAGATTCCATTTATTCCCAAAGCTCCATTACCATTGACCAACCCTTTCGTGCCACGCCAGGGAGCGCAGGACTGGACCTCTGTACCTCCACCTACTCAGTAGTAACTCCACAATTAGGAGTCCAGGCATTGCCCACAGGAGTATTTGGCCCTATTCCCCCAGGAACTGTGGGACTTATTTTAGGAAGAAGCAGCAGCGCTCTTCAAAGCATTCATATTCCCCTGGGAGTGATAGATTCAGATTATACTGGGGAAATAAAGATACTTCTTCTCCACTAGCAGTTGTGGCTATTCCACAAAATACCCGCATTGCCCAAGTAATATTACTTCCTTTTCATCAAGGTGATCAATCTAGGTATTATCACAACAGGGGGATAAAGGTTTTGGTTCTTCTGGAATATCTCAAATTTGTTGGGTTGAAGATACGAAGCAAAGACCAGAATTACCACTAGTCATACAAGGAAACAAAATTCCGTGGGTTGCTAGACTCTGGAGCAGACACTTCAATTATAGCAAAAATATATTGGCCTGATATTTGGCCTTTACAGCAGTCTCAATCTGAGCTTTGGGGTTTAGGCATGGCCTCTTGCCCTTTTAAAAGCATAAATGTTTTGTCTTGGACAACTTCAAAAGAGCATTCTGGAACGATGCAGCCTTATGTGATTGATCATTTACCAGTAAATTTATGGGGAAAGGATATTCTTCAACAAATGGATGCTGAATTAATTTCAGGGCCCCCTGCAGTAATTAATATCTTACAGAAAAAATGGATATATTCCTGGTAAAGGATTAGGAAAAGATCTACAAGGAGGAACTCCCCCTCTTTCCTTTAACAATGAATTAACTCGATTGTCATCTCTAGATAAAAGAGGATTGGGGTATTTTCTGTAGGGGCCACAGAGTCGGTGGCAAAAGATCCTCCACCTTTAAAAATTACGTGGAAGGATGATAAACCTGTATGGGTAAATCAGTGGCCCCTTTCATCTGAAAAGTCACAAGCCGCCCGTGCATTAGTAGCTGAACAGTTACAAGCAGGACACATTGTCCCATCCACTTCCCCTTGGAATACTCCGATTTGGGTGATTAAAAAGAAGTCAGGGAAGTGGAGACTCTTACAAGACTTAAGAAAAATTAATGATACTATGCAATTAACGGGGCCTTTACAACCTAGGTTACCTAGTCGAGTAGCAATACCTCAACATTTTCATCTTATGGCCATTGACTTAAAAGATTGTTTTTCCTCTATTCCATTATACCCTGATGATTCTCCTGGATTTGCATTTAGTGTTCCTTCTATTAATTTACAGGAGCTTATCAAACATATCAATGGGTGGTTTTGCCTCAAGGAATGGCTAATAGCCCTACAATATGCCAATATTATGTTTCTTCCTGTTTAGCTCCTTATACGGAAGCAGTTTTTTTCCATATATATCATCCATTACATGGATGATGTACTTTTAGCTTCAGAAGATGAAAATTCCCTACAAGAATGTTATAAACAACTAACTAAAGCTCTTGCTCAGGCACATTTGCTTGTATCTCCAGAAAAGTTTCAAACTCAATATCCTATTCAATATCTTGGAAATTCCATCTCGATTTTAGGCATTAAGCCTCAAAAGGTTCAACTTTTTACTGACCATTTGAAGACTCTTAATGATTTCCAAAAACTTCTAGGGGACATAAACTGGATATGTCCCCTATTAGGGTTGACAACAAGAAACTTAAAACCCCTTTTTGATATATTACAAGGTGATAATTCACCTCAGTCTAACAGGACTTTAACAACTGAAGCACGAAAAGCTTTATACTTAGTTAACGATCGTTTGAATGATTGCATAGTGCAACAAATTAATTATAATAAACCCTTGTCTGGTTAGTGTTTTCATCAAAAATATCTCTTACAGGAGTTATCTGGCAAGAGAGTATTCTTTACTGGATTCACCTAAGCATGAGTCCAAAGATAGTACTTAATCCCTATTATTTGGCCATTTTGCAACTACTACAAAAGGCTCATTATGAATGCTTACAATTATTTGGAAAAACTCCAGACATCATTATTCTTCCTTTTACCACTAAACAATTGGACTGGCTTCAAACCAATGATGATGACTGGGCATTCTATTTATCTACCACTAAAGCAAAATTTGACAACCATTATCCTAAGCATAAACTTTTAGATTTTTTGAACCAACATCCTCTATGCTTCCCTGGAGTTATTTCTTTACAACCATTGTCTAACGCCTGTTTAGTTTTTACAGATGGCTCTTGCTCAGGTAATGCTGCAAATGTGACCTCATCGGAAACCAGACCTATACCTACAAAATTTACTTCTGCTCAATTGGTAGAATTATTTGCTGTACAAGTTGTACTTCAAACATTTTCCAATGTACCTTTAAATATTTATACTGACAGCAAATATGTTGCTAATGCAATTCCACATCTTGAAACAGCTGCCCAGATTCCTGCCACTTTGGCTGCCTTTTCATTATTTCAAACAATACAAGTGCTCTTATGGAAAAAAAAAACTCACAAACTTTTTATCCAACATATAAGAGGTCATTCAACTTTACCAGGACCACTTAATGAGGGAAATGTGGCCGCTGATTCAGCCTCCAAAATGCCTGCCTTTCTATCCGTGGATCCCCAAACTTTACATTCTCAATTTTACCTTAATGCTTCTTCTTTAGCTCATCATTGTAAAATTTCTCGTGAAGCAGCTTCACAAATTATTCGCGATTGCTCCCTCTGCTCTGCACAGATACACTCTCCTAATTTTGGCATTAATCCTAGAGGCCTTTTACCGGGTCATTTATGCTTCTCCTCATTCAGGGGAAAAAGTCAAAGATGTAATTGCTCATTGTATGGAAGCCTTTTCTATTATGGGTCTCCCTAAACATATTAAAACAGATAATGGACCAGCATATACTAGTACATCATTTACAAGATTTCTTCACACTTATGATGTAAAACACACGATAGGTATTCCCTATACCCTCAAGGACAAGGTATAGGAGAAGGAGCTCATCAAACTCTTAAAGCATATCTGTCAAAAGAGGGGAGTAGCGGCAGTGCCTGCTCTTGTCTAGAACATGTATTATTTATTTTAAATTTTTTAACTTAGACCCAGCTACAAAACTGACAGCTACAGATTGCTTATGGCATGCTAAGGGACAAACAGCCCATACACTTGTAAGGTGGAAAGATGTTTAACAGGACAATGGATGGGTCCTGATCCTGTATTAATGTGGGGAAAAGGAGCTGCCTTTTTTTTCCACAAAATGATCCCGGACCTCAATGGATTCCTTCTCGTTTGATACGGTTTGACTCTTCTAAAACTACATCCTGAATGCTCTTATCTGTTTGGTTTGTTTTATAATTTACAGACGCTGTCCCTAACCTTTTTTCTCCTTTTCGGAGCTATGGAAGTTGCCTCTTTCAATCGCACCAGTGTATGGCTGAGATTGGCTCAATTGGCAGGGACTGATAATATCTGCCTAGAACAAGATGTCCATCTGGGAGCAGTATTGGGTTCCTGTTTTCTACCTGTCTGTCATCCAGCAGAAGAAATAAAAAAATATGACCTTTTTCACCAATTTTGATAAGACTATTACTTATGCTGATTATTCTAATTGGGACACCCCTTCTTATCGCCTACCCCGCAATGCAGTTCAAGTTATAACCACTACTGTTATTGTGACAGATAATGACACCTGCGCTGAGCTTCACAATTGTGCAACTAAATGTAGATCTATGGGACCTTCCTTTGCATGTAATAATTCCTTTGCGGTTCCTTCAAGTTATGGACATGTGCCACTTCCAAGAGGGCTGGTTTTTTTTTTTCCCTGTGGAACTTATACATTCAACTACATACCAGCAAATATGACTCATGGAACACGTTGCTGGCTTAGTCGTCTCACAGTTTTCCTTCCCTCCATTGATGATTTGCTTCCTGAACTCCTTCTCATCGCTTATGAAGAATGGCTACACTAACATCGACTGTAAGGACGATATAAACTTATTATCTAAAGCAGAGTTTGATGCATTGACCTTTTCCCCTGTGGGGATCCCTGGATTGGCAGTAGGAGCTTATAAGACAGTATGAAATTGGCATGTGTAATGGCAAAGAACATCAATCGAACATGTACTGCTCTAGGTTGCTGAATGAAGAACAGCGGGTTTTACAACAAGGAGTTTGGATAATAGAGCTGCTATAGATTATTTACTATTATTACACCACAAAAATGTATTCAAGTAAAAAATATGTGCTGCTTTAATCTGACAGATAACAGTGCTCCTATTGACACAGAAATTCATCATTTGAAGTAAATGATTGGTAATGTCAGACAACATGAAGGGAATGAAGACTTATTGTCATGGTTAACATCTTGGCTTCCTAATATTTCCTGGTTAAAAGAATTAATGATATGTGTGATTTTGATACTTGGCATGTCTATACATGTTTGTGTCAATGGTCGTTGTATGATCACTTGTCTCTTATCTCGTCCTCCTGTGGTGACTTCATATGCCCCCTGACAGTTTGGATGACTGTTGCCAATGACGGGTAAGATGAATCACTGCACATATCAACCTAAGACAGAGGCTTTAATTTTCCATCAATGGAAGTCCTCCATGACGGGTAAGAATGTTGCAGTATGGTTCACAACCTAAGACAGGCGCAATCGCCGTCATTGTTATTTAAGGGGGAACTGTGTGCTCACACACACAAACAGTTAAGTTTTGCTGTGCTTAGCAAAACAAGGAGTTCTGTGAGAAAGTATGAACTTGGGCTAGGGATGTGGCTCAGGCGTGTCCGCCGATAACTAAAAAATAAATATTTAAAAAAAAGAGAGAAAGTATGAACTCTTTGAGCTGTGTCCTTGTTGCAGTCTTGAGGAGATGGAAGAAAAGAATGTTCTGCTGAGTGTAAAACCTATATAGGTATAGATATGCGAAATTAACTTGCCACAGTCTGGCTGGGCACAAATCACCAGCCACTGAAGCAGGAACAAACTTTATTTCTGAACTCCACCAGCACTCTCCACACACACTCCTGGAACTCCCCCAATCGCCACTCCTCCAGGAACCAGTAACGGGAAAAATCTCTCCTCCAGCACTTCCCCAACCAATGGGAACTCTCTGGGAATCCCTGCGAGAGCTCAAGCAGAACTCAACGGGAACTCCGCCAGAACTCAAAAGTCATCATCTTAATGGCTTGCTAGCGTCACCTCTCAACCACTACTTCTGGCAAAAATGCCATGCGTCATCCCGACTTGGCTGTGGGCCTCAAAATTAACTAACTACAACTCAGATAATAAGAAATATGGAGCACTGTGACCATGAACAAAGTTACTTTGAGAATGTCTATCCATGCTTGATAAGATTAAGCTTCCAGAAAGATGTGTTTCATTAATAGAAGAAGCCATCAAAAGACTACCAACCAAGAAAAGCCCAGGACCGGATGGATATACAGCAGAGTTTTACAAAACCTTTAAAGAGGAACTAATACCAATACTCCATAATCTATTTCAGGAGATAGAAAAAGAGGGAGAACTCCCAAATTCATTCTATGAGGCCAATATCACCCTGATTCCCAAACCAGAGAAGGACACCTCAAAGAAAGAAAACTACAGACCAATATCCCTAATGAATTTAGATGCAAAAATCCCCAATAAAATTCTGGCAAATCGTATACAAAAACACATCAAAAAGATTGTGCACCATGATCAAGTAGGATTCATCCCTGGGATGCAAGGCTGGTTCAATATACGGAAATCAATAAACGTTATTCACCACATCAATAGACTTAAAGATAAGAACCATATGATCATCTCGATGGACGCAGAAAAAGCATTCGACAAAGTACAGCATCCCTTTATGTTCAAAACATTAGAAAAACTAGGGATAACAGGAACTTACCTCAAAATTATAAAAGCTATATATGCTAAGCCTCAGGCTAGCATCATTCTAAATGGAAAAAAACTGAAGGCATTCCCTCTAAAATCTGGAACAAGACAGGGATGCCCTCTCTCACCACTTCTATTCAATATAGTTCTCGAAACACTGGCCAGAGCAATTAGACAGACGAAAGAAATTAAAGGCATAAAAATAGGAAAAGAAGAACTTAAATTATCACTATTTGCAGATGATATGATCCTATATCTAGAAGACACAAAAGGGTCTACAAAGAAACTACTAGAGCTAATAAATGAATTCAGCAAAGTGGCTGGATATAAAATCAACACGCATAAATCAAAGGCATTCCTGTATATCAGCAACATATCTTCTGAACTGGAAATGAGGAAATCTACCCCATTCACAATATCCTCAAAAAAAATAAAATACTTGGGAATCAACCTAACAAAAGAGGTTGAAAGATTTATACAATGAAAACTACAGAACCCTAAAGAGAGAAATAGAAGAAGATCTTAGAAGATGGAAAAATATACCCTGTTCATGGATAGGCAGAACTAACATCATTAAAATGGCAATATTACCAAAAGTTCTCTATAGGTTCAATGCAATGCCAATCAAAATCCCAACGGCATTTCTTGTAGAAATAGATAAAGCAATCATGAAATTCATATGGAAAAATAAAAGACCCAGAATAGCAAAAGCAATTCTAAGCAGGAAGTGTGAATCAGGAGGTGTAGCGATACCAGATTTCAAACTGTACTACAAAGCAATAGTAACAAAAACAGCATGGTACTGGTACCAAAACAGGCGGGTGGACCAATGGTATAGAATAGAGGACACAGAAACCAATCCACAAAATTACAACTATCTTATATTCGATAAAGGGGCTAAAAGCATGCAATGGAGGAAGGATAGCATCTTCAACAAATGGTGCTGGGAAAACTGGAAATCCATATGCAACAAAATGAAACTGAATCCCCTCCTCTCGCCATGCACAAAAGTTAACTCAAAATGGATCAAGGAGCTTGATATCAAATCAGAGACTATGCGTCTGATAGATGAAAAGGTTGGCTCCGATCTACATATTGTGGGGTCGGGCTCCAAATTCCTTAATAGGACACCCATAGCACAAGAATTAATAACAAGAATCAACAAATGGGACTTACTTAAACTAAAAAGTTTTTTCTCAGCAAGAGAAACAATAAGAGAGGTAAATAGGGAGCCTACATCATGGGAACAAATTTTTACTCCTCACACTTCAGATAGAGCCCTAATATCCAGAGTATACAAAGAACTCAAAAAATTAAACAATAAGAAAACAAATAACCCAATCAACAAATGGGCCAAGGACCTGAACAGACACTTCTCAGAGGAGGACATACAATCAATCAACAAGTACATGAAAAAATGCTCACCATCTCTAGCAGTCAGAGAAATGCAAATCAAAACCACCCTAAGATACCATCTCACTCCAGTAAGACTGGCAGCCATTATGAAGTCGAACAATAACAAGTGCTGGCGAGGATGTGGGGAAAAGGGTACTCTTGTACATTGCTGGTGGGACTGCAAATTGGTGAGGCCAATATGGAAAGCAGTATGGAGATTCCTGGGAAAGCTGGGAATGGAACCACCATTTGACCCAGCTATTGCCCTTCTCGGACTATTCCCTGAAGACCTCAAAAGAGCGTACTACCGGGATACTGCCACATCGATGTTCATAGCAGCAAAATTCACAATAGCTAGACTGTGGAACCAACCCTGATGCCCCTCAATAGATGAATGGATAAAAAAAATGTGGCATTTATACACAATGGAGTACTACGCAGCACTAAGAATTGACAAAATCATGGAATTTGCAGGGAAATGGATGGCATTAGAGCAGATTATGCTAAGTGAAGCTAGCCAATCCCTAAAAAAAATAAATGCCAAATGTCTTCTTTGATATAATGAGAGCAACTAAGAACAGAGCAGGGAGGAAGAGCAGGAGGAAAAGATTAACATTAAACAGAGTCATGAAGTGGGAGAGAAAGGGAGAGAAAAGGGAAATTGCATGGAAATGGAAGGAGATCCTCATTGTTATACAAAATTACATAAAAGAGTTTGTGAGGGGAATGGGAAAAAAATAAGGAGAGAAATGAATTACAGTAGATGGGGTAGAGAGAGAAGATGGGAGGGGAGGGGAGGGGGGATAGTAGAGGATAGGAAAGGTAGCAGAATACAACAGTTACTATTATGGTATTATGTAAAAATGTGGATGTGTAACCGATGTGATTCTGCAATCTTTGTAATGTTTTGAATAACCAATAAAAAAAAAGATGTGTCTCGTTTTTGCAATATAAAAGAAGCAGGGAAGAAATAAAGGTGCTGCTTATTCTCTACTGGATGTGTGCGTGTACGTGTGTCTTTCTTTATGCATCTCTGCTGTACCAGGAATCACAGATTGTCAGCGGGTTCTGACAATCGCCCACCTCACCTTCAGGTGGCTGAAAAGCAGGGATTCGCCCTCGGGTCCCTGGACACATGCTGGGGCCAACTTTGCCCTGTGGCTTATCCATACAAGGGTCTTGACCCCACTGTCTGGGTATGGGCCCCTTGCCTACCAACATTGGCCGCAGCCTCAAAAACTCACCTCTGGGGCCCCACTCCATCCTGGCTCCCTCCCCATCTCCCCACCCACACTCCTTACCCACACCCCTCACCTTCGGTCTCTAAGGTCTCCCTGGTGGGAGATGCGGTCTTACTCTCCACTCGCACTCACCTTCACATCCTGTGAGAAGCCGTTCTCGCACGAGATTGGGCACCTCCCTGACTGGGTGTGAGGCCTTCCGGACAAGCTGTGTCAGAACTAATCCCCACCCTCTCTAGGTGCCAGAGCCCGTCCGTGTGGGGTGTGACTGACCATTGACCCTGAGACCAATCACTGACCCTGACCTTGGAATGCTGTCCCCCTGGACCTTCATTGGATGGAATTTTCCCCTGAATTTCTTGTTCCCCAATAAAAGGCCACTCTCTGGTGTGCCCTGCCTCTCTCCTGCTGGTCTCGTGTGTAAACCTCGCTGCCCCACCGGGTGGTTTGAGGCAGGAGCCAGGTCTCTGACCTGGTCAAGAAAAAGGTAAGCTGAGTTCATGTGTGTTTGTTTTGATCTCACTAGTTGACTTCTGTGCTCAGGACGCCAGTGTGAAGCCAGCAGCACTCCCCTTCACATCCTGCTGCTCAGGGCCCTTCCCCTCTCCTCCCCTTACCCCAGGAGCTTCCCCTACACCCCTCCCCCAACAGGAAGGCCCTGCTCCAGGCAAAGTTCCCGAGGTTCACAGATGGCTCCTGCTTCCTTCAGGAGGCAGTTCCTCGGGCAGGGTGTGCTAGAGTCTCTCTAACTCGGAAGCGGCTTCCCTCCCCAGTAGCAGTCCCATCAGCAGCTGAACTGGTCGCCCTCGTCAGAGCCTTCACATTGGCCACGGGAGCCTCCCTCAACGCCTACACTGACTCTGAAGACCCCGTCCACACGCTTCTCTCCCACTCGGCTATCTGGAAGGAGTGTGGATTCCTTTGCCCAAGGGAACTTCAATTCTAATGCCCCCTTTACCCCCGATCTCCCTCAGGCCTCAAATCTCCCCCTTGTGATAGACCCAGCCTGATCTTTTCTTAAAATTGGGACCCATCTCGCCACAAAGCCATGAAAAAGATAATTTTGGCTTTACTATAAATTACTGCAAATTCTAACCTGCTTGGAATGCCTGCCCGTGCCTTGAACTCACCCATGCCTGGCTCTCTGACCAGATAGCAGCCCTCTCTGAAACTTTGGTGATGTCTCACAAATCTTGGCCTTCCCTGGCCAGACAACGACCCTCTCTGAGGCTCTAATGGTCCTCATAAATTCTGATGTTGGGGCCAGCAAAAATGTAAACTACCATTAGTGTGATGCTTGTCAGAGTTCTGTTGTCTGTAACCCCCCTTTTGTGTAACATTCTGGGCTATAAAGCTGGGCTGAAGGAAAGCTGGGGTGCTGTCTTGTTCCCGCTGTTTTGGGAGGGAGAAGCAGCCCGGCCAGCCGAAATAATAAGCTTGGTTTAATTTAATTTTAATTGGAGTCCGTGGTCTTTTCTTGCATCCTGGTCTAACATTTTGGAGGCCCCAGAGAGATGACCCTGCCCGACCAGACCACAAGACCAGACTGCTGGAAATTCTGAAGCTGGCCTTCGCTCCAGGGCTCCGGGCTGGAGAGCCACTCTAGGGGGTGCGCACCTTGAGACGTTCCAAGGCCTCGGAGTGAGCCTCAGTCTCTGGAGCACTGCAGTGAACTGCCACCCTAAAGCTATCAGCAAGCACCTGGTGGAGGAGGCCTCCATAGGTAAGTGGCGCCTTTATAACACCTGGTGTCCGGTTAAGGGAGATCTCTTCTGATGACAGAGAGGTGGCCTGGCAAGGCTCACATATACTCCTGTCCAGACAGTAACAAGAAATCGTTCTGTCCTCTGTTCTGTTCTGTAGGGAATTCCTCTGGAAGGGTAGAGAGGTGCCGACGGGCACGCACGCATGCGCTCCTACCCCGGAGCTTTGGCAAGACGTTGCATTGCTGCTCTGTTTTTCTGTTTCGGCACCGGGTTTCTGTTTTCTTGTGTTTTGTTCTGTGTTCTATATGTTTTTTGTTTGTTTGTTTTTGTGCCTTTTGTTGTGTGATTTCTGTGGTAAGAACTTAAGGATATTGGACATGAAAATGGGTAATAAAGCAAGTCAGCCTGACACCCCTTTGGACTGTGTTTTAAGGAACTGCGATGAACCTTACCCCCCTTTGTTAAGCAGGAGGAGAGAAGCCCTAGCTGGCTGCTGGAGCACACCCCTGCAGAGGGCAATGCCACTGGGGACCTAAGAACTGAGTATCTCCCAGGTTAACAAGTGAGACTCCTTTAAAACCCCTTGTCCCCCCAGACCAAGAGAGTCACAACCTTTGGGCAGAGTCCCCTGTGTTTCTCCTTTGTTAGCAAAGCAATAAACCTCCCTTTTTCTTTTTCTCAAAACCCTGTCCTCATTAATAAATTGGCATTAATTGGCTTCAAGGTCAGGAACTGAACTTTAAGTTACAAATTTTGATACCACCCCCCCCCCCCCCCGCCCCGGAACTTTTTGAGAGCTGACTACTGAAATGTTAGGAGATGGAGCGTGCCTGGGGTGGAACTGAACCAGAGGAGCTAATCCTGTAAGTATAGGAGGGACTGAGGGACTCCCAGCAGCTGCCGAAGCCCTGTTGCTTCGGGGAACTCCCTCCTTCCTTCCCTGCACTGTAAGGATTATGCCACCTCTGTCTTCTTAAAAAAAGAGAAAAAGAAAAAGGGGACGCTAAATGCAGTAAAGTCACCATGGAGACCCTTGATTTTACATTTCAAGTTGCCCCTCTGTGAAAACATCTGGTCCCCTTGTGGGGACATCTATGGTGCCACTGGTGTAGGAGATTTTTCTCTTATCTGCTCTGTTTTAAAGGTTTCTGTCTGTCAGCCATAGTCTGGAGCTCCTTTCTGTCTGTCTGTCTTGTGTCTTTGTTTCTGGCCCTTTAAGACATGTGCAATAGTGTGTTGATATTATAAATTGTTTCTTGGGAATTATCTTGGCTAAATGTGTGTCTAAAAGATGATGTTTTATTGTAACAATCTGGTATCTGAATGGGTTTTTGAAGCATTGCACAATCTTGCAGTTAAAAGTTGGGTTTAGGTAATTATTTAGTTTATGATTTCAGGTAATTCATGCCAGAGAACTTAGATACTTAGGATGGAAAACTAAAGAACTCTACTTCTAAGTTGGCAAGTAACTTCCCAATCATTCAGTCTTTTTTTCACCAATTTTGAATTGGGGAGCCTGGGAAAATGTCACTGTGTGTACCAGTGCATTAATTTGGACAAGGATAGTAAATCATAGTATGGTATCTGTTGACTAAACAAGATGTAAAGATGTAAAATTTTGTGAATTGTATCTTAAACTTGTATCATGATTTTCAACATCCGAACCTGAAAATTATGACTTAAGGTTAAAATGCCTTAGGCCTGAGGTGTCTGCTCAGAATAGCAGTTTTCCCTGCTCCTTCAGAACTCAGCCAGGACTTAGGTTGAAATGCAAATGAGAGAAGCCTGCAAGCTCAGTAGGAGACTGATCTGAGGCCTAAAAAAAAAAAAAAAAAAGTAAATTGTATGGTATTTACTAATTACTGGCCGGTCATTTTTTCTAGGACTCTTGGTTTTTCCTTAGATTCTTTTTTTTTTTTTTTTTTTTTTTTGAGCCCATGATTTTGATCCTACAGACCTAGGTTAATGTTTTTCTGATCAGTTCTATCTTTGACCAACTGTGGAGTTTTTGAAACATTGCTACAAGGCCTTTACTATTGTTATGTGTGCACACTTGTGTTATGTGTTGTATGTCTATATATACATATGTCCTGTCTGTATATCATATATATGATATACAAATTAACATATATAAGGAGCGCTCATAAAAACAAATTTTAAAAAGTGGATCCAAAGATCTTTAATTCATATGATTTAAATGATTCAATTTAAATTTGATAAACAGATAAAAATAAATATCTTTAAATTTAAGCTTACAAGTTTTTCTTGGTGTTCAAAAAAACTAATAAAATATTAATGTCTATAAAATGTCTAATATGTCTTGGTTCTAGGACTTTTCCTTTAACAAAAAAAATGGCTAGCACTGTTCAATACACTTGTCTAATATTTTAATAAAATAAGTAAAGTAAATTTGATATGGGATTACTCATTCATGAGTACTTTTGTTAGATATCTGATTGATTTACTAAGTTTGTACTAAGGTCTGTATAAGATTGTAAAAATCAGATATGTGTTAAAGAGACAAAAATTTCTTAAAACATAAGTTTACCCATAACATTGTGTTTATTAAGTTTTATTTTCTTCTAGAGCAAGCAACCATAAAAATTAAACAACTGGTTAAATAAGAACTGTTATTTTAGAGCATTATACTGTCATTTTTTAAAAGCTAAACTTGGTTAATATAAAAACATCAACGTAATTGTGATGCTATTAATGTGCTCATATCTTCCAGGTATACAAGTCTGTAAGGTAGAAACTTTAAAAGAGCATTATATCAAGCCGGTGTTCTGAAGTTGAATGGTAAAAAAATATATTGGGGATTTATTTACCTGTTATCAATAAGACTTGCCTCTAGAACTGAGGACGGCAGCTAAGAACCCCTTCTCCAGTGGCACTTCCTTTCCTGACCTCTCTCCTTGCTGAAGGCCTTTTGCTAATGCTTGCCCCTGGGCCGTTAGATTTATTCAAGACCAGATTCAAAGGATCTCTAACCAAACCATGAACCAGCTTCTGTCACAGGACTTCTCAGGACTTCCACTTCCTCTCACCAAAATTGGGCCATCTGGAGTCAGCATCGCCCAGCACCTCCTGACCATCACCATTGCCTCAATGACACCCGTGTCCCTAACAAGAGTCCAGACACCATCCCTTTCCATCAGAAAGAAGCTACAGAACATTGATCTACACCCCTGTCCCTTAAGGAACCCAATAACAAACAAAAAGGGGGGAATGTAAGGTTCTGTTTAGCACCTGGATGGCCATCTTAAGTGACAGTGGTCATTTTAAGAAAAATTTCACTTTCCTGCCCAAGGACTTTCTGAGAAAGACTCACCACTCCCTCATACCAACCCCACCCTTAACCACCCACATTAGGACCCACCCAGCTCTAATCCCTGAGCCTGCCCCAAAAAAGTCCCAAACCCCAAGACTGTTTTGCCTCTCTCCATCCATGGAGAGATGGCCTTTATTTGTCAGCTCTGACAGATAAACCCTTGTGTGTATCTCTGCTTGGTCTCCATCTTCCATTTCTCGCAGGCCCGGGTCCCAGTTCCCTGCTTTCTTTTCAGGTACTGTTATGCTCAAATTCGGAGACCACCAGAGACCAAGATCCATGTAAGCAGCAAAGAGGTGTTTAATGTGAGCTAGCTTGGTCCTCCATGCGCACACAACAACTGGTGACACTGAGAGGCCCCAAGCCCAGGGTTTGCAGCAGTTTTATACACTCCTTGGGGAAGGCAGGACCATCATAGCATCTCTTAGCAAATCATCACACACCGCAGGAAAATCACAAAACAACTCTAAAACATGATTAGCACATCCACTGGCAGGAACAAGTTGGGTAGGGGTGATTGAGGGGGATTCCTTTGAACTGATTGGTTTAAGCCATGGGGGACTATGTGCTGAACTACATGGTTTCCCAACTTGCTATCAACCCATAAACCACTGGGGGGTCACCTGGCATCCCAGGTATTTCCCTGTCTCATGCTGATTGGTGGCTGCTAGGGGGCTGCAATGGGTCCCCACCTAGCCTGACTGAGTCAGGGACACCTGGCTCTGCAGATCTCTCCTGTTATTTGTAGATAAACAACTCAGCAGGGTGGGTCTGTGCCTAGGAGTGCTCTGTGGGTCTTTCCAAGGACAAAGGTCACGCCCCCTTCCTTGGACAGGCTTTGCTCTGAGGTGGGGCTGGTTTCTCAGTACCAAGAAGTGGGTCCATTGCTGTGACTAACCTGACCATGTGGTTCAAAGCTTTTGGAGCTTTTTGGAATTTGTGGGAGGAATTTTGAAACGTTTGGCAATGCAAGCTGGAAAGCTTTAGATTGTTGTCAATTAATGATGATTCTGGTGGGAGCTCAGAAGAGCAGAATGACAATGTGGCAACAGGACTGTGAACACTAAAGACTGGGATCATGAGGTCTCAGAGTAGAAGGAAATTGTTTTGAGCAAAGCTTTTTGGGTGGGTGTGTGTGTGTGTTGGGGATCGAACCCAGAAGCTCAATCCATGTTCTTGATGCCAATCCAATAATGAGGACATAGTTTTGAGAAAAAGGAAAAAAAAAAAAGCTTTATTGCTCTGCTAGCAAAGGAGAAACACAGGGGACTCCTGTCCCAAAAGCTGTGGTTCTGCCCGTGAAGGGAACCAGGGGCTTTTAAAGAGGTGACTAAGGATCCATTCCCTGTGCTGTCTGTTGGAGTTGAAATTCACTTGTTAATTTGGGAGTCAGTCATTTCTGAGATCTTCTGGTGCCATCCCTGTTAGGTGCAGAACAGGCTGAACTATGTTATCTGCAGGGCAGGCTGAACAAATGTTAGCTGCAGGATGGCCCACGCACTCAAACCCCCCTCTGTCTGGTCCTTTATCACCTGTTTGCGTCAAAGCTGAACACTCAACCCCCCTTGTGCCAACAAGGCAGCTTGCAGACCCAGAGGCCCCATTAGATTTGGGCTATAAAAACTCCCTCCTGCTGGGCCCCCCCTCTCTCTTGCTCTCTTGTTCTCTTGCTCTCTTCTCTCTCTCTCTCTCTCTCTCTCTCTCTCTCTCTCTCTTTTCTCCTCTGTTGCACTGCTGCAAAAAGATCTCTTGGTCGCTCCGAGTGTTGGGGTCACTTTCCTTTCAATCCCCAAGTCTGGTGATCCAGACTTCATTCCTGTGATGGGGGTGTACTGGGGACAGATAACTGTGCCTGGGGTGGGGAGGGGTGGTCGTCATGTTCCCCCTGAGGTTAGGGAGGGGGGAGGCTGGGAGGAGCAGGGAGAGAAGAGAGAAACACACCCATTTTAAAAGTCAGTTGCAGTGGCTGAGCAGCAAGGCTGGGTTCCAAGCATAAATCAGACACTGTTAGGACTGGGTTCAGAGAGGTTTACATGATCAGCGCCTTGATCTCCTGACAGGTGGTGACTGCAGGCCGGTAGGTGTGGCTGGGAGAGGTGGGTCACTGGGTGTGCCTTTGGAGTTCATATTGTGACGTGGTGCGGGGAGCTCTCTCTGCTTCCTGGTGCCACGTTCTGAGCTGCTCTCCTCTACCACTCCCTTCTGCCCTGATGTTCGCAATGAGGTCAGCCATCTGTGGACTCAGACCTCTGAAACTGTGAGCCCCCAAATAAAATCTGCTCCCCTGATTGTTCTTGACAGGTCTTTTGATCACAGCAGTGAAAAGGCTGGATAAAACACTGCTGCTACCAGCATCCCTGGGGGCACAGGAAAGCCCCTGGCCCTGTCCCTGGGCCTTCTCCAGAGGCCTGTACTGTCAGCCCCAGGTCATGAGTGGAAGGTAAGCGCCTCGGCCTCCCTCTCTTTGTGAACACCCTCCTCCTGGACGAAGGAGGCCCCTCAGCAAGGCCCTGCCACTCCCCCAGCACCCCTCATACTGACTTGCTTTCCTGTTCTCTCCTTCTGAAAGTGCCACCTTCAGAATTCGCCATCTGCACCTACTATGCTCAGTCTCTGTAGGACAAGTCTTCAAGTCCATGGGTTTGCTGGGCTTTGTAAATGTCCTGGACATCACTGATGGAGAGACAGGACAGCTAGCTGTCCCCAGGAGAGGCCTCCACAACTGCATTAGAACTGTGAGCTCCTAGATGGGCAAGGTGACCACGCCTGTAACCCCAGCGGCTAGGGAGGCTGAAGCAGGAAGATCACAGTTCAAAGCCAGCCTCAGCAATGGCGAGGTGCTAAGCAACTCAGCGAGACCCTGTCTCTGATAAAATACAACATATGCCTGGGGATGTGGCTCAATGGTCGAGTGTTCCTGAGTTCAGTCTCTGGTATACCACCCGCCCACCAAAAAAAAAAAAACCAAAAACCAAAAAACAACAACCACAAAAAACAAAGGAGTGTGAGCTCCTGCCATGGACATCCCTTGTCAGCAGGAGCGTGACCAGGTGTCTCAGGCTACCTGTAAGTCAGCCGGTAAGGCAAGGGCTCTGGGAAACAGGCTGGAAGTCACCTCAGCTCAGGTCAGGACCCTGACAGGGGAGGAGCAGGACTCAGTGCCTGGAGCGGAAACCCTGAACCCCTCATTGTTCCAGATTCTCCGTGTGGCAGAGCAGCCCCCTCACCCCTGCACTTCCCCGACAGCCTGCAGAGTGGTACCAAAGCTCAGCCTGACTGGGGAAAGCAGCCCCTTCTCAGCCAAAAGGGGCACTGAAGATGGCAGGGCCTGATGTCTGCTCCAGCAAGAACTGGGGACCTGGGGCCAGGCCCAGGGAATGTTCAATGGGAGGTGCCCAAAAGGAGGGAGGTTGGGCAGGAGAACTAGCTGAGGCCTGGACCCCAGGTACTGCCCCCAGGGCTGCACTGAGCTGGCATTGTGAAGTCTGGGTGCAGCAGTGGTCAATGAGGTGTGGAATACTGAGGAAGGGGGCGGAGCTCCAGGAGGGAGGGAGGGATGGTTGGAGAGTATCACCACGTGAGGTCACATGGTTCCAGGGCATGCACCTCCCAGAGGCCCTGAGGAGCCTGGGTGGAGTGGAACACTGTCGTGGGGTGGGCCCTCCTGCGGTCAGAGGAGATGACAGGGGTTTTGAACAGCAAAGCTATGGGACAACATGGGTGCTTAGCCACCAGAGGCAGCTTCTATGAGGGCACAGCTCAGGGGGACAGCTCAGGGGGACAGCTTGGGGGGACAGCTCGGAGATCCCAACTGTGGACCCCTGGTGGTGGGTGGTCAGCCTGGGCACTCCTTGGGCAGACATGGGCATCTGGCCACGCTGCGGCTCCACTCGCAGGAAAAGGTCAGGGTGTGGGGACATCTTAGACCTCTGGGCCCTCCCCTGAAGGGGAGACTGGGCCCCTCGAGAGGGACAGCATCCCTGAGGGTCAGTTCAACCAACATTCCTGGCCTTTCTCAAAGGGCTGGTCACTGGGGAAGAGGAACACCAGCCTCTGGGGCTGCTGGACCCAGGTCTGACCTGAGAGCTGAAGCTGACGCCAGGGGCCTCGAAATGCTGCTGGAGGAGGTTATGGAAGCCAGGAAACAAGCCGGAGGTGCAGCTTGGTGGTCACAAAAGTGTGTGTGGGGAGAACCATGTCACCGTTCCCATCCTCCTCCCAACCCCAGGGGCCGAGGAAGTGCAGCTGCACTGAGCAGCTGGGGGAACCTTCTCATTCACCTGCTGACCTGTGCAGCAAGAGCCATCATGGTGGCAAGGGCCAGGTGACAGCTCTGAAACTGTCCCCAGACCTGTCAAGCAAAGCTGAGCCCACATGGGACAGCAGAGGTCAGACACACAGGAGACTGAAGGATGCAGGACGGGCCTCCATGGTCCCATTCAGTTTACCCAAGTGTTCCCAGAAATCAGTGGCAGATGCCTGGGGACAACAAGCCACCTGAAGCTCAGCCAGGCTTCAGCTCAGCCACTGCTGCTGACTGGACTCAGTGCCTCCACAGGACAGACTTGGGAGGGGGCTGTCAGTTTGGAGATACATGCTTTTCAATTCCCACCAAGGAAGACCAAGATGGGTCCAGTAGCACATGCCTGTAATCCCAGCAATTTAGGAGTCTGAGGCAGGAGGACCACAGGTTTGAGGCCAGCTTCAGCAACTTAGTGAGATCTTCAACAACTTAGCTGCGGAGAGTGGTCATCTAAAGCATGGCCTGTCTAACTCTTGTGGTGCTTTTGCACTGGGAGCTGCCTGTGCAAAGGTGCAGGTCAAGATGTTCCAGTTGCTATGGTAATGCTGGCCAGGGGGTGCTACATGCAGCTCCATCCATTGAGGCCTTCAATTCAGCACCTTCTTGCAGAGATAGAGGATTCTGAGCAAAACAAGATGACCCTAATGTTTCACCAGGCCTTTGTCCTTCCGATTGCCTGCTTTGCTGAAACTGTCCCACAATTAACCTTTTGATGATGAAACCTACATAATAAACTTGCTAAGCTCTGGAGGCAGTCAAGCTCCACCAGGGCTTAGCCACCACCTGACCCCAGATCTCCTCCTCTGTGTTTCTGTTTGTCTTTTCTTCATCCCCATCACACTGTGAATCCAGTATTCCCTTAACAATCAGGGCCCAGAACTGAGATGAGGCCTTGGCACTTAGCAAGGGCCTGTCTCAAAGTTTTAAAAAGGTCTGGGGATGTGGTTCAGTGGCAGAGCACCCTAGGCTCAATCTTCAGTACCCACAGAAAAAGAAAAAGGTGGACTGAAAGCAGTGAGCATTTCTTATGGGAAGTGCAGAGCACACACGCACAGTGGACCTCGGGCTGGGTGTCCTGTCACAATAGGTCTACAGAGAGGTCTAGAGTGACTGTACCAATAACATCAAGCTAATCAGATCTTCTTGAAAATGCAGTGGAAGCTGCTGCAGGTGCAGGAGGAAGTGGGGAGGTAAGCCCTAGTGAGGGCAGGGGTCTGGCATGTTGATGAAGCTTGTGGGGGTTTGGAGATGGGTACCATCCATCTCCAGAAGAAAACATTCAGAATCTGTGTAGCTAAAACAGTATCCAAGCATCACATCAAGTGGCTGGTGTAAGCCAGGAGCTGAATTTGAATTTACTTGATGGATTTAATGTAAGTAGCGCAGATGGCCAGAAGCTCCAGTTTTGGACACCATAGCTTACAGCCTGCCAGACCTCCCGGGTCCCCTTTCCTGTGCCACTTGGAAAGGAATCTGGCAAGTGTCAGCACACTATGGGTGGAAGAGTTTGGAGCAGAGACTTTAGTAGCATGCGAGAAAACAGCTCTGAGTGCTATATGACCAATGAGCACTTGCGTTCTGGGGAAGGCCTAACTGTGAAGCGCTGCTCTGCAAACCAGTCACAAAGCAATAGCAGCCACCACACCCTCAGGCACTGAGCCACATGGGGGGGGGGCAGCTACCAGGCAGCAGTGTGGATGCGGATGCTGGCCTTCTGCCTGTCCCTAGGCTCCTTGACTTATGGGCATCTGACATTGGCCACTGCTGCTATGTGCCCACAGTCACTAGAAGGACCCGAAAGACCCAGGGGTTAGTTCAGTGCTCCACTGGGTAGGCTGCCCAAATCCAGACCCCCACCACCACCACTGGCTGGACATCCGAGATCTTCCTGCTCAACATTCACTTCTGCCTTTTGGTAATGGCCCCAAACTTGGAAGACCTAACAGTGGACACATCCACCCTTCTAGTTTGACACAAGCAAGAAGCCTATTCAGGAAATGACTTGGGGAAATCAGGCAGCCTGGCCCAGGAGAACTCCCTCCCGCCCTGGAGATGCTGTGGGGTGAAGCAGACAGTGAGGCAGGACTCAGCAGCCCTGGGATGCTATTGTTATGGGAAACTGAGGCATGAGGGCTCAGTATTATGCCCAACCAGCCGTCTGATGGGGAAGTGGCAGGACTAGATCTGGGCCCAGAGCTGCCACCTTCAGCACAAGCAGGGGCTCCCTAGGAGGCCACAGAGGACAGTGTGATTGGGTAATGGCCAACCATGGGACACAGCATGTACGGCCAGTGAGCTGGATGTCAGGGATAGACCAGGGTTGAATGCCATCACCCCACTGCTGATGACATCACTGGAGCCCGAGGCCCTGCAGAACCAGGAGCATCCCCACCTCCAACTTCTCATGAATTGCTCAGGAGTTGTCTTCTCTTGGTTTGGGTTCTCTTTTCTTGGTACCAGGAATTGAACTCAGGGGCACTCAACCACTGAGCCACATCCCCAGACCTATTTTGTATTTTATCAAGAGACAGGGTCTCAGTGCGTTGGTTACTGCCTCGCTTTTGCTGAGGCTGGCTTTGAACTCCTGCCTCAGCCTCCCAAGCCACTGGGATTACAGGCATGCACCACTGTGCCTGGCTGGTTTGGGGTTTTTGTTCCTTGAAATTGAGGACTCTAATCAACAGCTTCTCCTATGGGGTTGTTGGGGAGTGAGGAATGATTTCTAAAACACCTGACGTGTTCCACAACTTAACACTCAGGGTCACTCCACGGGAACTGGGTTACATGAAATAATCACACAAGAGACAGAGATACCTTTTTCTTTGGGTCCTGAGACGCCTCCTCTGACTTTACAGGTTTGTGGAAAAGACAGAACAAGTGCTGAACCCTTTTATTGGGGAGAAGCCATTCAAATGAGGCAAGGGGTCAGGTTTCAGGGGGTTGAGTCTAGCTTTTTGATGTCTCCTGTCAGCAGGTTGACTGACATCTAGGAAGGCCATGCCCATCACATGAGCTATGTGGGGATCATGGCAGAGCAAGGCCTGTTCAAACAGAGGGACAACGTCGGGTCTGTCCACCCTGTGGGCTCAGTGCTCAGAGTCCACAAACACACACAGCCCATGGCTGGCTTGCCACATCTCCACATTCTCATCACTCAAGGCTAAGGGGCACTCATTCCTATGTGGAGCTTCTGACACTGGTCCAGAGCTGGGCTCCTCATTGTTTTCCACAACCTGAATCAGCCACAAGGGTGGGGAGGGCAACAGCAACCCAAGGCTTCGCTCCCTGCCTTCTTACTGGCTGCCTGTTCCAGGTTTTTGTTTTGTTCTGCCAAGCTGGAGATCAAACCCAGGGCTTCATAAGTGCTAGGCAATGCTCTACCACTGACCAAAACCCTACTCCTTTTAATTAATTAATTAGTTAATTAATTAATTTTTAGTTTTAGGTGGACACAATTCGTTTTTTATTTTTATATGGTGCTGAGGATCGAACCCACTCCTCGTGCATGCTAGGAGAGCGCTCTATCACTGAGTCACAATCCCAGCCCTCCTTTTAATTTTTTTATTTTATAATCTTTAGTTGTAGACACAATACCTTTATTTATTTGTCTTTATTGCTGAGGATCGAACCTAATTCAAAGGAATGGAGACCTCGCTGGCTGTAAAAATCCCATTCACAACCGCAAGTGCTTTTTAGAAAAGTGCTCTAGAAAAGAGGGCTCAGGGGCCTCTTGGCTGGAACTACGTGTTGGGTTCTGCCTAGGGTCGTCCTGGGTCTCAGGCTGGTCTCCTCCAGGGCCGGCGGCCCCCGGATCCCCTGCGCGCCAAGACCCGGGCGGTTCTCAGCGCTGGACAGCGGAACCCTCGGCCCTCTCTGGGGCTTGGGGTGAGCCTCTCGCTGCAGCTCGCCGCTCCCCAACATTTTCAGAGGGCGATGACCAAAGTCTGAGAGACCCACACCACCCGGGGTTTCCCGGAGGCCAGCTTCGCCGCCGGAGAGGTTCGCGGACCTGCCAGCCTCCCACCCGCCGGCCCGCGTTGCTCCGCGGCCCCAATCCCGACGCCCCCCAACCCCGGCCCACTGGCCGGAAGTCCGCACCACCGAGAGGGAGTCGGCTCCTGGAGCGCCTAGAGCGTTCCCGGAAGTCCTCAGGGCGGGATCTCGGATGACTTCCGGTGGCGGCTTGTGGGCCGTCGTGCGGGCTTTGTCGGCGGCTTGCGGGGTCGAGGGCTGGGCGGCCTGGCTACGGCGTCGGGCGCGCGCCGTCCTCTCGCCGCCGGGCGCCGGGTGAGTGGCGTGTTGCGGGCTCGCGGCCGGGCGGGGTCCGGCCCAGCCATGGCGGGCCGGTCTCCCGGGGCCGCGGCGGCGGCGCCCAAGCCGGCCGTCTCGTCCCCCCAGAGCTTCCTGCGTAATGGCAGGCGCGTTCCCCGCGCTCCGCGAGGCCCGCCGAGGGTGCCACCCGGCCTCTGAGCCGCTCCGAGATGGGCTGTCCAGGCGATTGCGGGTGCAGGTGCGAGCGTCGCTGCTTTGTGCCTCTGACCCCGTCTCCCTCACTGCGGCCTCCGCTGGAGATGCATCGCCGGTACCTCTGTGCTGCTGGGGTTAGAGGCGGAGATGGAAGCTTGGTCTCAGTCAGCTGCAAGAAATCCCACATGGGGACAGGTGGTTGGCTATGCTGTCTCCATTTTCCTGGAAACTTCCTTTTCTCTTAGAAGTCTGTGAGCCCCAGTGGTGTCTCTGCTGATGCTAGGCACGTTTTATCCTCTTTACACACTGGCTGCACCATGATCCAAGGGTCCTCAGGACCCGAGTGTGTGCCTGCGGTTCCCCAGAGTATTAATGTCTTATGCCTACCTAAGATCTGAGAAATGAGTCTTCAGGCAATAACGTGCTCTCCCTATTCACAGGCCTTTGTCCCTGTCATTCCGGTGACATTACATCAGTGCTTTCACAGTTGTCATAACCAGGGCATTCATCTTATGGAAGGTGCTGGGAGGGATTTCACAAGTCATCACCTGTGCTGGCCTCTCCTGGAGTTCTGGGATGGATTGCTGTTTCTGGAACAGCCAGCAGGTGATAAGGAGAGAGGGCAGAGCTGGGAAATCCGTAGGACACTTATTAGCCCAGCTGATGATGGAAGACCCCAAGCTCAGGGAAAGAGACACAGAACAGTGTGGTGTCATTGAAACACTTCAGGAAGCTGTGGGTGCTGCTTGGGCTGGTGGACAGTGCTGGTGAAAGAACACTGGGTTTGTCAGGAAAGGGAGACTTTTTTCTGTTTTCCTTGGGAGAACCCTGAGAGCAGCTGCTAGGAGCAGAAAACAGTGGCCTTACAGTGAAGAGGGAGAAGACCAGCCAGAGAGAGCAGCTAGCAACTGGTTCTGCTTCTCTTTGACCTTGAACAAGTCAGTTCCTTGAATCCCTTGGAAGGTTCTGCAGAGAACATGCAATACAAGTGCACCTTGCCTGCCCACTGGCACACACTTGGGGCCTCCACTGCTGCAGCATGTGCACTGCCAGGGCCAGAGCTTAGCAAACCGACCTGCTCTTTTTCTGTGGGCCTCAAGCGGTAAATTACTGAGAACCAAAGCTGGAATGCCCCTTTACCAGTGCAGGTGTGAAGGCTGAGCTTCTAGTGCCATAAGGAACACCCCAGTATACCCCAGAGTCACGGTCACTGCTGCTAATACACAGCATCACTGTGCATTTATACCATTCCTGTGATGCTTCTTCCAGTAGATTCCATGTTTTGTAACAGAAAAAGGTCATGTTGTTTCAGAAACCTGGCATAGTTTTACTATTATTTATTTCACTCAAGTTTCTTTAAAGGAAAAAGTATTGATTTAATTTTACTTATATTCACAGAAGAAAAAGGAGCTAAATAGGAACTTAAGATTGTTGATTTTGAAATATATGTTTGTTTAAAGCAAGGTATATTCTATTTAAGAACTTACTATGAAGTTAAAAAAGAATATATGAAAACCTTTGTCAGGCACATGGTTTTTAACTGTGTTCTTGTAGACACACAAAAGATTGTTGTCAGATGTGTTGTCACTTTAAACTAGGTGTAACAGTTAGGTCAGGTGTAATGGCAGCCTTCCTATAATTCCAGTGACTCAGAGGCAGGAGGATCATAAACTTGAGGCCAGACTCAGCACAAACTCTGTCTCAAAATTAAAAGTAAATAAACAAAAAACTGGTCATGGTGGTATACACTGGATATTACCCAGTGGCTCTGGAGGCTGAGGCAGGAGGATTGCAAGCCAGCCTCAGCAATGGTGAGGTTCTAAGCAATTTAGTAAGACCCTGTCTGTAAGTAAAATACAAAATAGAGTTGGATAGGGCTGGGGATGTGGCCCAGTGGTCAAGTGTCCCTGTGTTCAATCCCCAGTACTGAAAAAAAAAAAAAGCCTGGTGTGGTGGTGCAGGACTGTAATCTCAGTGGCTCAGGAGGCTGAGGCAAGAGGATCTCAAGTTCAAAACCAGCCTCAGCAAAAGCAAGATGCCAAGCAACTCAAACTCAGTCAGACCCTGTCTCTAAATAAAATATAAAATAGGACTGGGGATATGGCTCAGTGGTCAAGTGCCCCTGAGTTCAATCCCTGGTACCCCTCAAAATAAATAAATAAGTGAAAAGGGTTGGGGATGTAGCTCAGTGGTAGAGTCCCTGGGTTCAATCCAAGTACACGGAGGGGGTGGGGAATCCAATGTATTACTGATTAGAACAGCCAAGAAACCACATTTCTACTCCTAATTCATTCCCTCATTTTCCTGGTACTGGGGATTGAACCGAGGGATACTCTACCACTTAACTGCACCCACTGCCCCTTCTTATTTAATATTTTGAGACAGGGTCTTGCTAATTGATAAGGTCATAATACTAATCCTAGCTGATATCTCAGCAAAATATCTGTAAAAGTGACATCACACTTAGGAAAGAAAACAGTCTCCATGAGGAAATGGGTGTGGAGCAGACAGACTGGGATTCAAGCCTTAGCTGCCCTTGTTGGTTTGGTACCTAGATTCTAGCCTTAGCTGCTCTTGTTGGCTTGATGCCTTGGATTCTAGCCTTAGCTGCCCTTGTTGGCTTGGTACCTTGGGTGACTTTTTTCTTATTCTGTTTCCTCAGTGAGTAGTGGAGTAAATGGTGCCTTCTGAGGGTTGCATGAGGTGATGCCAGTCCAGTGCTCAGCACTGCGTGGCCACAGCATGAGGGCACAATGCATAGAACCTTCCTTTCCTGGGTCCTGAAGCAGTTGAGGCACAAGAGTGAGGCACACAAAGCACAAAAAGTCACCTTACTAGTCAGGGACCAGGAGACTGAATGCCAGTTAGATCTGTTGCCAGACTTCCCTGTTTAAAACTCGTGGCATGGAGGAGCAGAGCAGAACACATGCCCTGGAAACCCCTGGCTCAGGAAGGGTGGAAGAGGTTGGGCCTGGTCACTGTCCCAATTTTGTTTTGCAGACTCATCTTACCTACTTGGGGCAGAATACTGGCTCTGAAATAGTGGGGGTAGAAGAGCCCTGAAAGTTTTTGAGTAGGAGATTGACAGCTGATTCGTGCTTTTAAAGGTTCCTTCTGCTACTGTATAGAAGATAGAAAAGAAGAAATATGGAGTTAGGAAGCTGTTGCACCTGTGTGGTGAGAAGTGGTGATGGAGGATGGCATTTGACATTTGAGACACTGTCAGGTGCCTTCAGCAGTGTGAAGGCCTGGCCTGCAGGTCTGCAGATGGGTTGGACTTGGGATGTCAGTGGAAGAGCAGGGAGTTCATATTGCAGTCTGGTCTGAACAGATGAAGTAATGTGGCCTCGCTACAGAAGGGGCAGATTGGAAGAGCAACCTCTGTTCTGAAGTTTGACCCATTAGTTTGAGAAGCTGAGCGCATCCAAGTGCAGGCATCAGGTTGGGAGCTGTCAGGTGCGGGAGCAGGGAGAGAGCCAGGCTGTAGGTAGAAGTGCGTGTCGTCTTCAGTGGATGGGTCTGTCTCCTCAGAGGCTGTGCCCGCCCCTCACTTGAGTGGAGATGGAGAGGAGATCTGAGCACTGAGCTTAGTGTATGGGAGGGTTGGGGATCGTCGGAGGACACCAGGAGGGAGTTATGGTAAGAAAGGGGTAGTCAGGAGAGGTTGTCCAAGAAGCCCATTGACAGGGTGACCTCCAGAGGGGCAAGTCAGTGGCTGGCAGGTATGGACAGGGATTGAGTTGCGTGAGCATCCATGGCTGGGCCCACTGAGCTGACATGGTGGACTGCGAGGGTGAGAGTGCTGGAGTGAGTTCAGTGAGAAGAAAACGTGGAGAAATGAGCACCGTGACCCTGTGTTGCTGCAGGGGAGAGCGTGGGTGGAGCTGGAGGAGAATAGAGTTAGGAAGTTGGGGGTATTTTTTGGTGGTTGTTTATGTGGTACTATGGATAGAACCCTTATGTGCTTTACCACTAAGCTACATCCCAGACTTTTTTACTTTTTATTTTGCGACAGGGTCTCACTGAGTGGCCTGAGTTGGCCTCAAACTTGAGACCCTCTTGTCTCAACCTTCTGAGTATCTGGGATTATAGCTGTGTACCACCATATCCCACCTGTTTTTATTCTTTTTTGGTATCGGGGATTGAACTCAGGAGCACTTACCACTGAGCCATATCCCCAGCCTTTTTTAATATTTTATTTAGAGACAGGGTCTCACTGAGTGGTTTAGTACCTCACAATTGCAGAGGCTGGCTTTGAACTCATGATCCTCCTACCTCAGCCTCCTGATCCACTGGGATTACAGGTGTGCACCACCGTGCCACCACAGCGTCTCACTGTGCTGCCCAGGCTGGTCCCAGACTCCTGGGCTCAAGTGATCCTCCTGCTTCACCTTCCCAGTGGGTAGGAGTATAGGCACATGACAAAGGTTTTTAGGTGGGTGGAAACACTGTGTTGCTGTATCCTGGTGGGAATGGTGGGCTGGAGGGATCATGGGACTTAGATTGCAGAGAGGAAGTGAATTATGACTGGGGGAACTCCAGCTGGGTCAAGGACAACTTCACAGAGCAAGAGGTAGGCGGGGGAGTGGACCTTCTGTCCCACTGCTTACCGTTTCTTATTGAAGAGGAGAAGCCAAGTTATCATCTAAAGGACAGAAGGGAGTGATGGACATGATTTTAGAGGAAGCACAAGGGAGTATAGAGCATTCTTGCAGCTCTCGGTCCCCAGGCAGTATGAGCACACCCACAGGTCAGCAGGCAAGCTAAATGTGACCAGAGCTGGGTCCCACACCAGCTGGTAGGTGTGAAAGGGCAGGGGAATTGGGATTATATGAAGAGGCTGACTGTACAGGCATCCCTAGGTGCTGGAGATGCCAAAATGGGCGGATATACTTAGTTCCTGTTGTAATATCGTATTTGCTGTAGCCTATGCATAACCTCCAAATACTTTAAATTACTTCATGTTATTTATACTTAACACATGCAAATAGTTATTCTATATTTTTTGAGGGAATAATGCGAGAAAAATGTCTGCATATGTTCCATACTCAATTTTACATTTTAAATACGTTTGATATGAGGTTGGTTGGAGTGTGGATGCGAATCTCAGGATGAACAGGCAGCTGTGTGAAGTGATGAGAACGGTCGGGTACACCAGGGCAGGAAGCAGGAGCCGTTTCAGCTGCCATGGATCTAGTGCTACAGACCTAGGTGGTAAAATCACAGAAAGTACAGGACTGGAAAATACTAGTCCTGACTGGACTCCTGCTTCACATCACTGCAGGTGAGGACGCGGTAGCTGTTGCTAGTGTAGTGACTGTACGGGAGGGAGTGTCACGTGGCTGCAGTACCGGGAGCCTTGGGTCCTTACTGGGTCCTCAGACAGAAGGCCGCACGGGAAGGAAAGAGAGACAGTGAAGAGAAGGCCGGGCTGATACACTTAATAGTCCGGGAATATACGTCTTGACTTTTGACTAGAGTTCCAGCCATATTCCTACCTCCTGCGACCCACCCAGAGCACACCAAGGGTCACCGGGGGTCCTCACCACAGAACCCCCTGTCCTGGAGTTGGATGTGTCGGAGGTGGACCTACAGAGAAGCCTTTCTACATGGAGGTGGATGGTGGGTGAGATGAGCACACATAGTGGAGGAGGGTTGGGAGTGTGAGCAGAGGAAACTCTTCCTCTCCCACTTGCAGCGTCTGAGCTAGTCTTGCACCTGCTTCAGCACCTTCCTGTTAACCAAGGGAAAGATGATCTTTTTCTGTCGTTTCAGATTCTGCATAGGAGCTGGTAACAAGAAGGTTGACTTTGAAACTTGAATTCCTGAGGATGAAAATTCACATAATATGATGTCAGACAAACTGACAGTGATGGAGCCCCCTGCCCCTGAATCTGGGGAAGTCCAGGAAGCCAGATTAGGGCAGCTATTGAGAAACCCAGAAGGGCAGAGCCTGGAGAGTCCTCCCTCTCAGGAGGGGGACTTCAGGCAGGTGACAGTGACCCACTGGAAAATCCAAACAGGAGAGACAGCCCAGGTGTGCGTTAAGTCAGGAAGAGACACTGTTCTGAACTCAAACATTCTTATACTTCAGAGGGAGCTCATAGAAGGGGAGGCACATCCTTGCGATATTTGTGGCAAAAGCTTCCCTTTTAATTCAGACCTAATTAAACATCAGATTTCTCATACTGGGGAGAAGTCTTACACATGGGATCACTGTGGGAAAGGCTCTGGGCAGACCCCACAGCTCCCTGAGCATCAGAGGGTCCACACTGGAGACGGACTCTGTGTGTGCAATGTGTGTGGGAAAGACTTCATCCACTATGCAGACCTAATTGAGCATCAGCGAGTGCACGTGGGAGAAAAACCTTTCAAGTGTGCTCAGTGTGGGAAAGCCTTCTGTCACAGCTCCGACTTGCTCCGGCACCAGAGGGTTCACACCAGAGAGAGGCCCTTTGAGTGCAAAGAGTGTGGGAAAGGCTTCAGTCAGAGCTCCTTACTCATTCGCCATCAGAGAATACACACAGGAGAAAGGCCCTATGAGTGCAACGAGTGTGGGAAGTCCTTCATCAGGAGCTCGAGCCTCATTCGGCACTACCAGGTGCACACTGAAGTGAGGCAGTACGAGTGCAGAGACTGTGGGAAGGCCTTCCGCCATCGCTCGGACCTTGTTGAGCATCAGAGGATTCACACTGGAGAGAGGCCCTTTGAGTGCAGTGAGTGTGGGAAAGCCTTTATTCGGAGTTCAAAGCTTATTCAGCACCAGAGAATTCATACTGGAGAACGGCCGTATGTGTGCAATGAGTGTGGGAAGCGTTTCAGCCAGACATCCAACTTCACTCAGCATCAGAGAATCCACACTGGGGAGAAACTCTATGAGTGTAACGAGTGTGGGAAGGCCTTCTTTCTGAGTTCTTACCTTATCCGTCACCAGAAAATCCACACTGGTGAGCGGGTATATGAATGTAAAGAGTGTGGGAAGGCTTTTCTGCAGAAAGCCCACCTCACTGAACATCAGAAGATCCACACTGGGGACAGACCTTTTGAATGCAAAGACTGTGGGAAAGCCTTCATCCAGAGCTCCAAGCTGCTGCTGCACCAGATTGTCCACACTGGAGAGAAGCCCTATGTGTGCAGCTTCTGTGGGAAAGGCTTCATCCAGAGGTCAAACTTCCTTCAGCACCAGAAGATGCATACGGAGGAGAAGCTCTACGAGTATAGTCAGCATGGGAAGGGCTGTGCCCCACCCCCAGACTTTGTGCACCAGGAGGGCCTTTCTCTGGATGAGGCCCCCATGCATTTGGCTAAGAGAGCCAAAGGACAGGGGGATTGTGCAGATAGTGTATAGAAGATCACTCTGGCTCTGGGAGTGGTGTTTGGTAATGGGTGGACTTAGCATTCGTGTGACTTGTGAGATTTGGATGTGTAGTTTCCTTGATCTAGACAGCCTGGTTTTGGAGTGGACTGCCACCAGGGCAGGAGAACTGAAGAACCTGGTGGCTGGCCCTGAGCTGGGGTGGGCTAGGGGTGGGAAGGTCGTCTCAAGGAAAGGTAGAGATTTTCCTCACAATCGACCCACACTTGAGCTAAATCGTTTAAGTGTAGAGCTGAGGGTCTAATCCTGTTACTCAAGAGAGAGTTACCTATCAGAAAGACTGAAGAGAGAGATTCACAGAACCAAGCCCTGCCCCGCCCTAAGGTCTCTGCTCCTTTACCACTCAGCTTCTGGCCAGGCAGGTGAAACATGCTATTTCCCATGTTCTCCAGGTTGTTTCTGCCTCTGTTCTTTGAAGGGTCTTCCTTGCCCTGCTGATTCCTGATCACTGTGCGAGGCTCCCTGGGCGTCACATTAAGCCGAGTTTCCCTGGTGCTTAGCCAGGCAGGCTCCATGCTTCTCTGGCTCAGTGCTCCCTCTGCTACTGTACTTCTTTGATGTACCAGAATCATGAATTCTCTCCCCTCACACTCAGTTCCTTTATGTGTCCCCAGTGTCTGGCACATGGCAATAAAAAACACCCCCAGATCTGGGTGTAATAGCCATTGACTTTTATTGCTACTTTTAATGTTAGCATATTCTTTGTTCATCTGGCACCAGTGTGATCTGTTGTGCTGGAGGTGTCTTCTCTTGTGTCCTAGCAGCTCCAAGATTAATTTGTCTTTTGTCATTTCCTTGCTCACATTGTCATTTGTGAGATTTGAAAAAAATATATTGAGGTCTAAAGAGAATAATCCTAGATAATGGAAAAAACGAGTAAGGCATTATCCATCCCAAAGCCACTGAATGCAGTGGGGAGGACAGATCTGGTGTATGACTGGTGTGTCGAAATAGAAGAGTGTTCTGGGCCCTGTAGGACCTTAGGTAAGAAGGAGACTGTTATTGTCACATGGATCTGGAAGGCTTCACAGAGGAGGGACATTTTAGCTGCTCCACAGAGGGTAGTGGGTGCTTGTCAGCTAGAGGAGGAGAAATGACCTGGGGGAGGGAATCCCAGTGGACAGGCAGACAGGATTGCCATGTGGTTGGGCTGTCAGAACCAGGAAGTTCAGCTGGCTCTGAGGTGGTACAGAACAACTCTCGCCCATAAGGACACAGTTTGAGTTCTTAACACGTTCTAGTGACCCTGGAAGCCTTGAAGGGGCGGGCCATTCTAAACAGACTACACAGAGTCCACTTCCTGGAAAATGCCATCACTTGATGTTGCAGACAGTCAAGAAAGGGGCATTACTGGCCACTTTAACCGGGACAAGGAAACCCCCACACCTGTGTAACCACCCCCACAATTAAAAAGACATCTTTTATCCAAAAGTTTCCACTTGCTCTTGCCAGCCAGCTGCACCCCAGCCCCAGTAACCACTGTGTCAGTGAAGGTTAGTGTTGCTTGTCCTAGAGCCCCACCTACATGAGTGCAGCCGGTGACGTGTGGAAATGGAAGTGTGTTCACTTCTGTTCCTAGTGCATACTCTTGTCCCTTAGACTCAACAGGTTATGTTTTAGTGGTCCTCTTTGTCAAGTGGTGTTTCACTGCATGGAAAATTTGTCATTTGTTTATTCATCCATCTATTGGAAATTTGAGTTTCCACTTTGGGCTCTTAAAAATAAAATTGCTGGGAATGTAGCTCAGTGGTGGAGTGCTTGCCTAGCATGCTCAAGGTCTGGGGATCATCCCCAGTACCAGGGCAGGTGGAGGGAGAATAAAACTGCTGTGAACATTTGTGTAAATGTATTTATTTGCACATGGGGTTTTCTTTTGGGTGAATACCTACAGCTTCTATTGCCAAGTTTTAAGATAATTGTTCATTCAGGCGCTCTAACAAAACACCCTGAGCTGGGAGGGCTTATGAACAATAGGAATTCATTTCTTGTGGCTCTGGAGGCTGGGAAGTGCAAGGTCAAGTGCAGGCAGATTTGGTGAGGGTCCTCCTCCATAGATGGGTGTCCTGTGACCCCCCACGGCAAGAAGAACAAGGGGTTTTCTCTGGCCTTTCACAGTTCATTTGGGAAGACTCTGGACGTATGATCATCTCAAAGGCCTCACCTCCTCATACCACCACTTGGGGGGTTGGGATTTCAGCATAAATATGGGGTGTTCTAAACAGTCCATTGCCATGAAAGTGTTTTGGGTGGGGAATCCCAACAGTCTCCTGTGGCCCGTCTTCTCTTCCTGCCAACACTGGGTGCTGTCACCATCTCGCCTGGGGTGGGGTTGATTTGCCTGCTGAAGGGTGCCCAGCGCCTGTCTGCACCATCTTTTGTGATGTGTCTGTCCAGGTTTTTTGCTCATTTTTAAGGTGGGTTGTCTTTCTTGCTTTTTGTGCTAGGGATTGAACTCGGGAAGCTCCACCCCTGAGTGGCGCCAGGCCTTTCTATATTTTGTTCTGAGACAGGGTCTCCCTAAGTTGCTGAGGCTGGCCTTGAACTTGTGCTCCTCCTACCTCCAGCTCCTAAGTAGCTGGGATTACAGGTGTCCTCCACTATACCTGGACAGATTTTTAAAAACTTTTTTTTATTAAACCTAATTTATTGGAGTCTTTATTTATTTATATATGGTGCTGAGAATCAAACCCAGTGTCTCACACATGTCAGGCAAGCACTCCACCACTGAGCTGTGAGCCCAGCCGTATCAGAATCTTTTCTAGCTAATTAGTGATTTTTAAGTTTTAAGAAGTATTTGCTGCTGGGTGTAGTGACCCACACCTGTAATCCCAGTAACTCTGGAGCTGAGGCAGGAGAATCTCAAATTCAAGGCCAGCCTCGGCAATTTAGTGAAATCCTGTTTTTTTTTTTTTTTTAAAAAAAGAAAAGGCTGGGTATAACTCAGTAATACAGCACCCCAGGTTTAATTTCTAGGCTGAAAAACAAAAAATATTTGCCTGCTTAAGGCCATTGCTGTTTTCTTATGTGGTTGAATGTGGAACTTTGACCATTTTGCCTTTTGCAGTTAGGTCCACAACCCTCCTGGAGCTCATTTTCATTTTCAGTGTGTGGTCAGCCTCTCACCCTTGTGGGCAGCTGCTGTGTCTGCACTGTGTGTTGGGAGACTTCTTTCCCGTATAGTGAGCTTCTCTACCTTTGGAAAGCTTTAGTGTCATGTTCGAGTGGCTGCTGCTTTATCTCAATGTGGTACTTGATTCACGTAGTTTTATAACAGGTATTGGAAGTTGTTCGTTTTTATTATTTTCCAAGATTGTTTTGACTATTCTAGGTGCTTTGCATTTTCCTACAAAATTCAGTGTCAATTTGTCAAATCCTGTGTTGTGTAGATCAGTGTAGGGATAATCAGCATTTTAACAACCCTAACTTTTTTGGCTCTTGAACTCTGCATACCAAAGTTCTTCCATTTTGTCCCTCCCATACTGCAGACTGAGCCCAGGAGCACTCTGCCACTGAGCTATGTCTCCAGCACTTTGTGATTTTTGAGACAGTGTCTCGCTGAGTTGCTGAGGCTGTTCTACTTTGATCCTCCTGCCTCAGCCTCCCAAGTCACTGGGATTACAGGTGTGCACCAAGGTGCCCAGCTCAGTTCTTTTAAGTTTGAGGCTTCTATTGTGGCAAGGAACGTGGTTTGCCTTTGAGGGCGTATGCCTTCTGCCGTTGTTTGCCTGTTGGTGTTTGTGAATGTTGATCAGGTCAAGCTGTTTGCTAGTCTAATTCAAGTTTCCTTCGTCCTTTCTGGTTTTCTTCCCCGCTAACCATTTGCTTTACACGGCACTTCTCCCAGTAATGTACTCAGAGTTGGATTCATGAGTTATAATTCCGTTTTGTCAGCTCTGGTTTTGGGTGTGTAAACTTTTGGAATCATGATTTCCTTCTTTTCATTTCCTCCCACTTCAGGGTTGTGTCCATTTGTCCATCCGGGTGCTCTACCACTGAGCCACATCCCTAACCCTTGTTTTTATTTTGAGACATGGTCTCAATAAGTTCCGAGACAGGCCTTAAATTTCTGATATTTCTGTCTCAGCCTCCAGAGTCTCTGGGATTATACATCTGGCAGAATTGTTTTCTTGATGACCTTTTTCTCTCTTAAAGTCTCCCTCTCAGCCACTGGGTGTGGTGATGCACCATGTAATCCTTGGGAGGTGGGGACAGGAGGATTGTAAATTCAAGGCCAGCCTCAGGATTTAGCAAGATCCTAGGAAACTTAGTGATACACTATCTCAAAAAAAGGAATGGGGGTGTGGCTCAGTGGTTAAGAACCTCTGGGTTCAACCCCTGTTGCAGAAAAAAAGGAAAAACAAAATTCCCTTTTAGCTGATGTAGTGTACACCAGTAATCCCAGATACTCAGGAGGCTCAGTATAAATTTGAATTTCAGGGGCTGGGTTGTGGCTCAGTGGCAGAGCACTTGCCTAGCATATGTGAGGCACTGAGTTCGATCCTCAGCACCACATTAAAAAGAAAAAAATTTTGAATTTCAGGTTAAAAAAACAAAAACCCCTTCAATTTTCCTACAAGTCTGTGCTACGCAGACGGTGACCACCAGTCCACCAGTCTCTCTCCTCAGCTTCCTGCTCACTGCCAGTGGCAGAAACTGCTAACCCCGTTAGTGGGCAGAATCCAGGAGTTTGAGGCCAGCCTGGACAATGTAGAAAGACCCTGTCACAAAACAACAAATAGAAGAGTGACCCTGAGGCTCAGGGTCCATTTCTCACAGATCGGGGTCTGGGGAGGTTGTCCCAGGCACGTCTGCACCACTCCCTGCCTTTCTCAGCCTGTGGGAAGACGGGCGCGTGGCCTGGAGGACACGACACTCCTGCTCTCATCCCCTTGGAACCAAGTCACAGCCACACCAGGTCCTGAGCCTGACAGAACCCTGGGGACCTGCAGCGTGAGCGTGGGAGGCTCCACAAGGGTATTGGTGGTCTCTGCTGCACAGGGTGCCTGGTGGAGCGGGAGGTGGGGAGGGGATGTGGGTGGAGTGAGGGTCACCACAGAAAATGCCACATGGCACAGACTTAAAGGAAACAATAAGGTGATTCTCCCCATTTCCACGGTTCGTTGGGCATCCTGTACTTTTTATGAGCTGAACATGCCAACAGCAAGTTGGAACTCCATCTTACCCGGTAGACAGCAGCGGATGCAGGAGTCCTGCGGGCACAGCTCCCAGGGCTGATTGCGGGAGGCTGTGGTCACAGGCTGCCTAGCTATAGATGAAGGCCTTGAAAACCGCCAGGTGGCTCTAAGCAGAAGAGTGGCCCTGTCAGCAAGAGCAGTGGTCACCTAGCCCAGGCAGATTCCAGGGAGCACGGGGCAGGATGCTGTGGTGGGAGGAGGTCCAAATACAGAGGAGACCAAGCCACCTCTCCTGGGCACCCCTGGCCGGCAGTCCAGCTGTCCTTCCAGATCACAGTAGGCTATTCCTTCCCAAGGCAGCCCTGTGGAAGAAGAGGGACTCCCCTTCATATGGTAAGTCCTGGTGGCCTTCACTGCTCACAGGAGGGCTGCAGTACAGGCCTGTGGACTTCGCTGAGGGCCAGGGCCAACACCTCCAGGAACACCCCTGTGCTACCACCCTCCACGTCACATTTACTGTCTCCAGAATCTACTCCCAGTCTGAGTTGTGGCCTCTGTTGGACCTGGGGCAGCAATCAGTGCTTGCTTGCAGCTACTCAGACCTGCAGTGGGCCCTGGCCATGTGCCTCCAGCAAAACCTTGGTCCACTACGGCTATGAGGGCCAGCCTCACACTACCCGGGCACCTGCTCACCCTTCTCCAGCCCCAGAGGGAGGACACTGTCCTCACTTCCTTTCAGTCCCTGACTGCCTGGGGTTGGCTTCTCTCCTGTGGCTGGGTGGAAGCAGACCTTCCTCCAGGGAGGGCCCACCACCTCCAGGCTGTGCCTGCTTCCAGGACTCCACGGCCACACTGCAGCCCAGGCCTTGCAGCAGCTCATACTGCCATAAATAATGCTGCCAACTACAGGCATTTTCTCACTGCCGCAGTCCGGCTGGACACAATAACAGGGAGGTGACAAGCGACTTGAAGGTTGAAACGGGAACTGCTTTATTGCTTTATTGCGGGGAAACAGCGGGACCTCAAGGTAGCAGGAGCCGCCTTATTGCAAAACAGCAGAGGTATATATACCTAACTGATTACACACAGCTTGACTCAATTAGCATCATCCAGTTACAGCAATAGGCCAATAAGGAATCTCCACCAACTTAATGGCTCGGTGGCGTTGCCTCACAAACCACTCCTCCAGGCAAACTGCCAGGCGCCATCTTGACTTGATTTGCGGTCCCCAACATCTCACAGTCCTGGAAGCCAGAAACCTGAGGTGAAATCACCAGAAGTCTGTTTTCCCCTGGGCTTGCACCTTCTGTGTCTACACAGGCATTTCTCTCTGCATCCAGGTTCCCTTACTTAAGGGTCATAAGCCAAACTGGATGGGGGCCCATCCTAACACCCATTTTAACTGTAACCTCTGCAAATTCTTAATCTCTGAATACAGTCACGAGCTGAGCCAGCGGGGTCAAGACTTCAGCATGGGTCGGTAAGGGTACAGTTCAGCCTCTCACAGGCAGGTTTCCCAAAGTCTGTATTCAGTTTCATTCACACACAAGTGGTCATCTGTATTCTGTGTAAATAAGAGACCCACATTCTCTCCTGAGTGAGGAAAGATGGTGTGTGCTGTTTCAGGAGTGCTGGAAGAGCCCCTTGGTGCATCAGAATGAGGACGAGTGCTGGGCACGGTGCTGCCAGACGGAGGTTGGGATCTCGCGTCCACCCATCTTTCAGCTCCATTGCATTCTTCACTGCCCACTCCGTGAAAAGGGCTGCACTGGGGGTGTTTCTCTCGGGTCTGGACACTGCTAAATGTTGCCGGCAGGCATGCAGGAGAGCCACTGCAGGGAAGCCACTTCTCCCCGTTCTCTGCTTCCTTCTGCCTGCTCAGTGCTCTTGCCAAGACAGCGACTGTCAGGGCCTCCAGCAGCCCTCACCCCGAGCCTCAGCTGTGCCTCCACAGGCACAGTCACTCAGGCTCACATGGACGCCTGGGGCCCAGCCTCAGCTGCTAGCGCCCCCGCGGGCGATTCCTGCTTGCCTGTCCTGGCCTTACGGGAGCCTTTCCAGAAAACACACCGGAGTCCGAATTTCAAATCAAAAGAGAGCTTTATTTACCTGGCCAGGGCCTGCCACCCACCGCAGAGACTCAAGCTCTGTGGGAGGACAGCAGCTTCCTGGTCCATCCAAGGAGAAAGCACAAAACCCCAACTCAGTGACGTGCCTATCGTCATGGAAGCCAGGCAGTCACAGAAATTAAAATATTAATAATGGGACCCTGGGCTCTGGGCAGGACTCCAGTCAGCAAGCGAGCGATAAACAGAAGCTAAAAATGCAGAGCTCTGCGCTTCAGATGACCACAGTCCCGGGCTCAAGCAGGTGCTAGACAGTCACCCCCTGAACCTGGGTGGGGGTCAGCGGGACCCACAAGGGCACTCACACCCAGGGTGTAGCTCCCATGACCACCGCTGCATCCCGAGTAGGGCTCAGGGTGTGGGGTACAAAGTGCAGAAAAACAAGTTTTCAGAATAAGAAAACAGCTTTCGTTTCTGTTTCCTAGAAATGGGGCATGCAGTTCTCTCTTCACAGAGACAGTGACAAACTAAGACAGAGTTTCTATAGTCACATCATTTTACTTAAATGACTACAGTGACCCTATTTCTGTAATCCCAACAAAGCGGGAATTGTTGCAAGTGACTAATGAGTCTCTACCAGAGCAATTGCTTTACACACTCAGTACTAGTGACTTATTTGATGCCTGCTTAAAACTACACACATTTTCATCTGTTGTTTTAATATCTATAAACCCTATGTCCTTTATCCTATGCAAGGCTACAAGATCAAATTCCTATGTTAATCAATTTGATCATATTTATTTATAACTATGCTGACACACTGACACATCCTATGGCTTAAATCCTGTTTTATAGTTACAGGATTCTTCTACTATTACGTAGGCTTATTCCTGATGAACTTATCTTATTATCACTTATCTATGTTATCTTACCTTATTCCTGTAGTCTTTATGTCCATTGCTTATTGATTATTTATTCTATCTTGCCTTATACCTATAAACTATATCTATGACTCATTGATTATATTGATCAGTTCATACCATAACACTGGCAGAGTTCCCTGCCAACCTTCCGTGGCCCACCTGCACCTGGGGCTATTGCTCATCAACTGCTGACCAGCTCTACCTGGGCCATTCTGGGAAGCGTCTCTGCATCTACTGAGTAGCACGACTTGGAGCCACCTATTCTGGTGTCGGAGCCTGATCCCATAGGTCCTCACGTGGCCCTCCTCACAATTCTCAGCCCTGGGTCTTTGTGGTTCTCTTGACCTCCAAAGACAATTACATTAGGGCCAATAATTGCTATGTTAGACCTTCCTTTTTCATATTTCTGTCTCCTGATTGGACCTGCACACAAAACCATGAGTTTGTAGCAACCTGGGTCTTGGAAAGAATAGTGGTCTTTTCCACAGGCACCTATTTTCTGTGTGAGACAGTGGCCAGCCCTTGTGCTGCTTCTGCTGGAACACTTCACTGAGATGAGACTTGGGAGAACCCCAGGTGTCCTGGCCCCAGCTGCAGGCATGTCAGGAGGCAGTTTCAGTAGTGGTGTGCAGCGAAGGCTTCCTAATTCCACGTTTTCCCTCAGGTCACAGAGTGGTGCTGCGCTGTTGAACTCAGAGCCTCCTGCATCTCCAGTCATTCTGTTTAAATACCATTCTAAGCATCACAATTAAAAGCCATTGTCTAACAACATGAAAAGTGTTTTCTTATATCTTCTACAGTTTATTTTTATTTTTTTACTTTATCAAGATGGGGTCTTGCTGTGTTCCACACACTGACTTCTAATTCCTGTAAGAGCCTCAAGTACTTCTCCTGCCTCAGCATCCTGAGTAGCTGAGACTACAGGTGAGCACCAATGGGCCGGCTTATCGTCTGGAGTGTCAGTGTCACCTGTGGAGCCTCTGCCAGTCACAGCATTTGATATATCTGCCAGCACACCCTCAAGTTCTGCCCTGAGAGGCTCGCAGCTGCCTCCTGCACACCTATAAGCAGTGCCACGTGAGCTTATCATCACATTCCCAGGACGTGCCTGGCCTGCAGAGTACCTGCATCAGCACCCACAGGGGCACCAGCCCAGGGAGACATTTCCTGTTTGAACAATTTATATTTTAGTAATTTGTTAGTTGTGCAATATAATTGGGCATTTTAATAAAAAAAACCTCTTCCGTTGACTATTCTTTTTTTTTTTTTTTTTTAAAGAGTGAGGAGAGAGAGAGAGAGAGAATTTTTTTGATATTTTTTAGTTATCGGCGGACACAACATCTTTGTTTGTACGTGGTGCTGAGAATTGAACCCAGGCCGCACGCATGCCAGGCGAGCGCGCTACCACTTGAGCCACATCCCCAGCCCCGGGTTGACTATTCTTTAGCATGCATTTCTCAGTTAGACTGTGATGTATATACATGCATATGTACACATATACATGCCTACATACATACACATCCTCACCTCCAACTTTCAACTGGAGAGAGAGAGAGAGAGAGAATTTTTTTTTAAGAGAGAGAGAGAGAGAGAGAGAGAGAGAGAGAGAGAGAGAGAGAATTTTTTAATATTTATTTTTTAGTTTTCGGCGGACACAACATCTTTGTTTGTATGTGGTGCTGAGGATCCAACCCGGGCTGCACGCATGCCAGGCGAGCGGCCACCGCCTGAGCCACATCCCCAGCCCTCAACTAGTTCTTTCATTTTTTTCACTTTGGTACTGGGGATTGAAGCCAGACCCTGGGCATGCCAGATGCTAGGCAAGCCGATATCCCACCAATCACGCCCAGCCTCAAATGTTCAGTGGTAACCCTGACATGCAAGCAAGGAGGTGGCACCAATGTGGGCTGGGACATCTCTACAAATGCACACACTTCTCATTAAACAGCTAGCACTTCTACTTGATTCAACTTCTTATTTTCTTCTTTTACTATCTTACTTTTTTTTTTCTTTTGAACTAACTAGGGATTGAACCCAGGGGGTGCTTTACCACTAAGCCATATCCCTAACCCTTTTTATTTTATTTTATTTTTTTGACACAGGGTCTCACTAAATTACTTAGGGTCTTGCCAGGTTGCTGAGGCTGACCTTGAACTTGCAATCCTCCTTCCTCAGCCTCCTGAGCTGCTGGGATTACAGGTGTGCTCACTATGCCAGGTTTCTTATTTCATTTTCTTGTGCCCACAGGCAGCTTCAATGTAGAAGGTTTTAGTTGACAACTGTCTGTTTTTATAAATTTACTATCTAAGACAATTTTGGGCCCAACAAGGTGTGAATCCTTCCTGTTTCTTTTATTTATTTATTTTTTTAGGTAGACACAATATCTTTGTGTGTGTGTGTGTGTGTGTGTGTGTGTGTGGTGGTGCTGGGGACTGAACCCAGGGCCTTGTGCAAGCAAGGCAAGCACTGTATCAACTGAGCTATATCCCCAGCCCCTAGACACAATATCTTTATTTTTTATTTTTATGTCTTTTGAGGATCGAACCCAGTGCCTCATGCATCCTAGGTGAACACTCTACCACTGAGCCACAACCCCAGCCCTGCCTTCCTATTTATTCAGTTTGAATTTGCTCTTCCTTGAACTGTCAGAGGAACTAAACTTCGGTGTGAGCTACCACATGCTCTCCGATGGCTGCCACCCACAGCCGGGTGCACGGGCACTGCCCCAGGGGCCTCCACACACAATCCTCCTGTGGGAGGGTGGCCAGGGCTCTGCCTGCAGCACTCATGTACAGCTCGTCTCCTGTGTGAACTCCACGCTCACCGAGGAGTGGTCTGCAAAGGAGGCCACGTCAGAGCCTGTCCTCCGGCATGGGGAACCTGGAATCCTGGTGCAGCAACCCAGTCAGCACATTCTTGTGGTTTCTTTCCAATAAAGATTTGCATCTATGTAGTAATGACTGAGATAGAATTATGGCCTTCCCGTATTCATTTCACAGGTGGAAGTCTCCTGCGTGAATTCTCTTGTGCTGCATAAGGTCTGAAATTTGTCAAAACACTTCGCGTTCCAGCACGGTTGCACACGCCGCTAATCCCAGTGACTTGGTGGCTGACACAGGAATCACAAGTATAAGTTCAAGTTCAGTCTCAGCAACTTATCAAGGTCCTTATGAGACCCTGTCTCAAAGTAAAAATAAAAAGGGCTGGGGTTGTATCTCAGTGGTGAATTGCCCCTGAGTTAAAATCCCTAATACCAAAACAAAAATGCAAACCACGCTTCCCACTGTGATTACATTCCCTTGGTTCCCGCCTGTATGGCTTCTGACCAGTCCTGGCTGTGTTCTTGCGTTCTTCCGCGTGGGGCCTCTGAAGACCCCATTCTTGCATTCACAGGGAACATCTCTTGTAGGTTAATGGGGCTTAAACTCAGAGGCGCTCTACCAGTGAGCTACACCCCCAGTCCTTTTTATGTTGAGACAGGGCCTTGCTAAGTTGTCCTGGTGGGCCTCAAACTTGTGACCCTCCTGCCTCTGCCTCCGGAGTCAGTGAGATCACAGACATAGCGCTGCGCGGCCCAGGCCTTCTGTTTTGCAGGAGAAGTTTTGAGACTCAACACACACTACGGCGTGAAGGTACTGAACACCACCACTTCACATTAAGAAAGGTTACGAAGGTATATTTTGCATAAAAGGAAAAAATATCCCCCAGCAGGCTCAGGAGAGAGCCATAGCCAATCCAGAAGGCGGGTGGAAGAGGTCCGCGGACATGTGCACGTGGCCGGGGACCTCACTATCCAAGGAACCGACGCCCCAATGCCAGGCGTGCTCTGAACTGGAAGGACGTGCTCTAGCAAGAGCGCGCGACCGGCCAGGGCCGCTGGAGGGCGGGGCCTGTCCGGCGGGCGTGCTCCCGCTCTGGGGGCGGGGCCTGTCCGGCGGGCGTGCTCCCGCTCTGGGGGCGGGGCCTGTCCGGCGGGCGTGCTCCCGTTCTGGGGGCGGGGCGCGCGCTGGGACGGTGCCCCCGGGGCGGGGCCTCGGCTGTCTGGGCCCCAGCCACGCCCTAGTCCTCCAGCGTTACACCGAGATTCGGTTCCTAGAAGGGCCGGAAGCTGCTCCAGGGGCAGCGCTCTTCCATTGGGTTGAAGTCCGTGTGTCGCGGGACCCGGTGAGGCACTTCCCCGCGCCGCTTGGGGGCTGCGGTTTTAGGTTGCTCACGGTCCCTCGCGCTCCAGGCCTGCCTGACGGGGGCCGGTCTTCCCGATCCGGCTTGGAACCCCCTTCCCCTTTAGACGCGCCGAAGCCGGCCCCGCTGCACAGCCCCGGAGGGCCGGCGCGCGAGTCCCGGCTGCGGAGGCCCGCAGGTGAGCTGCGGGGCGCTGCAGTCCCCGCCTGCTTTCCCGGGGCTGCTGACCCCCGCTGCGTGCTCTGCAGGTTGCACTCTCTCGCTCCCATTGGAAATCCAGGCTTTGGCCACAGCGGTGCTCAGAGGAGGGGAGCTGTCACATTTCGTCTCACAGATTGTGAGTCACTGTCAGTAAGACACCGTCCTGCTCCCCACAAGTTGAAGTAGAACACTAGAGAAGCGCGCGAGGCGAGCCCAAAGCAGGGCTTATTTAAAAAGGGGAGACCGACTTCTCCCGGGAGGGAGAAGGGCCATAGCTGGCATCCTGCTATCCCCAGAAGCGAGGTGTTGTGCCCTTTTTCTATGTCTTAGGCTGCCCTTGCTCTCCTGCCCTCTTCCCCTATCTTCTTCCTCGCACCTGACCAGACCCAGAGCGCTCGGTGGGAGGGCCAAGGTGGGACACAGGTGGGCTGAAGGGGGAAGGGCAGCTTGGAGCTGCTCAGGACACGTTGACCACCTCGTGGCTCCCTGTAGGGAGGGGCAGTTCCTGGGACCGGGTACCTTGGCCACAGGTTGGAGCAGGGGCAGGTTCTAGGTAAGACCCCTCAGGGGGCAGTCTCCAACTTCCCAGACTCACTCAAAGTTGGCCTCCTTGATCCGTCCTGACTCTATTTACAGATCTACAGTGACTGCTTGTCTCATCCTGGCTTCCATTATAGAAAACCCTGTGCTCCATGTCCCTTTTCCTGGACCACTCTGACTTTATTCTAAAGTGTCCATTCAGACATTTTGCTTGTTTTAAGCTTTTATTTTTTATTGATGACTTAGAGGGGTTATAGTTCTGATCAGTCTGTGGCTTGCCCTGACAGTGATATCAGTCCACCTGGTGACCTCCCAGGTCCCCTGTGGCTACTTGAATGGATACAGATTGTAGCATGAGTTTTGGAAAAGACATTTATTTAAATCACATCAGTGTATCTTTTGAGATAATTATAGAACTTCATACTGTGTTTTCTCCTTTGTGTTTTTAAAATTTTTTTAGTTATCAATGGACCTTTATTTTATTTATTCATATGTGGTGCTGACAATCAAACCCAGTTCTCACACATGCTAGGCGAGTGCTCTACCACTGAGCCACAACCCCAGCCCATCTCCTTTGTGTTTCTAACATGGTTAATGCTATTGGTTCATTTCCAAATGACAAAGGAAAAGCTAGGAAAGTCATTGTAACTAAAGCTGCAACCAGCTTTTAAAAGGAAGAGGTGATCTTATCAGGGGAAAACCTGGCACCCCATCTGTGAGAGATGTCTGCAGAAGGTGGGAGTGGCTGAGACCAGAGAAGGCTGGCAGTTCCAGGCCACAGAATGTAGCAAGCCAGTCCCTTACCAGGCAAAGCAGCTGCAGGGCAGAAGGTTCATGTGCTCAGCTGGACACAGGTGGGCCCTGGCCAGCCAGAGCAGACCTGGCCTTTCTCAGAAACTGTTAACATGTCAAAGGTCAGTTAAGAAGCAGTCTGGGAGGCTGGGGTCATAGCTCAGTTGGTAGAGTGCTCGCCTTGCATGCACAAGGCCCTGGGTTCAATCCCCAGCATAACAACAACAACAAAGCAGCAGCAATCTGGGGGCCAGGGTTGTGGCTCGGTGGCAGAGCTTGCCTGGCGTGTGAGGCATTGGGTTCGATTTTCAGCTCCGCATATAAATAAGCAAATATAATAAAGTTCATCAATGACTAAAAAGAATATATTTAAAAAAAAAAAAAGCAGTGTGGACATCAATGACCACCACAACACACACAGCCTGTCTTAATAGCTCTGCTCTGTAGTGCCCTGGTCACCTGGTGGGCACACAGGATCTTACAGCCAAGATGGGCTGTGGTCACAACAAGCTGGGTCCTTACAAATCTCAAGTTGGAAAATACTAAAGCGTTGAGCAGCTCCATGTGACTGACAGCCGTTCAGAGCTTGCGTGCACTTGATAGTGCCAGAGGGGAAATGGGGAGAGTCTGTGAGGTGAGGTGTGCAGAGGTAAGCACAAGGACAGCTCCTGCCTGATCCCAGGTCTCTAGCTCAGACCACAGTGACTGTGTCTTTGGGGTGCAGGCCCTCAGTCATGGGTTCGGCTTCTGATATTTGGAAATGTCCGTGTCTGTTGATGAGAGATGGGCTGTAGTTTTCCTCTGACCGTTTGGGTTTGAGGTTGTGCTGCCTCATTAAGAGAAACTGGAAGTTGTTTGTTGGTCCTCCTAGAAAAAACATGCCAGGCCTGCAGGCCTGCTCTTCCCCCGGGGAGTGTCCGTCCTGGTGGCACTCGCTCAGCAGGCTGGGCTTCCACTTGGCTTGCTCAGTTCTAGTCTTTATCTAAGTTGCTGGACTTGGTGTGACAGGCTCGTGACAGCTCTCAGGGCACTCCTGATGGAGGGTCTGTAGCAAGGCCCCTTCTCACTTGCAGGGGAAGGAGGTGTGTTCTTTCTTCCTACCATTGGGGGTGTCTTCTCCCATGGTGTCTGAGGCTGGGCTCCACAGGAGAGGCGAGGCCCCTGCAGCAGGAGACGTCTGGATCCCGGGGAAGGTGGTTCTTGGCAGGCCAGAGGCCAGAGCAGCAAATGCGTCTCATAGTGGGGAACGCCTGGCCTGACGGGCACCTCAGTGAGGGCGAGTGGGGACTCCCCGGCCAGCCATATTCTGAGTTGGGAGAAGGTGGCCGGGATGTGGCCCCTTCATGGGAAAGCACCCGAGGACAGTTTGTGTGCCCGCCCTGTGGAGTGGCCTGGCCTGCTGTCCAGGAACTAGCTGCCTTGGTTGGGGCTCTGTGTCACTCTCCAGTGCCACGTCCGCAGTCAGGCTGGTGACTTTCAGCCATACCGGCTGGTCTCTACCTGGTCTGGAGACAGGCCTGCCTGCTTCCTGGTGTTCCAGAGTTCTGCTGCTTGCCAGGGGCCATAGCACCTGCTCTCCCTGGCACCTCAATGCCAGGGCATAGGCACCACTGGCTTTTCCTGGGCTCCCTGGGCTTGCAAGTGGGGGTTGGCTCTTGGAGTTAGGTGGGGCTCTGTGCCAGCCTCTCCTGCTCACCCCACTCTGTCTCCCCAGACTATCTGCTCCATTATGCCTGTGTTTCCTCAGAGTGTGACCACTGCAGTTCCCGTGGATGTGCCCCAGGTGAGCTGTTGTTGGCTGCAGGCCCCCAGGTGCGGCCGAGGCAGGGAGGGTACCCGCCAGGCTCACCTTTCTGCTAGTTCTCTTTCTTGGGGCTGGGAAAAGGAAAGAGCCCAGTTCACTTAGGTAAGAGCCTGGTAGAAGTGATAGCCAACTTGGAAAATGGGCTTGGTTCTTTTACATGCTTATTCCATCACAGTTGCAAGCAAACTACCAGGCGGGCAGCTTAATGCTATAGCCATCTGCTTCTCTATCCTGCAGAGTCCAGCGTCAGTGCTGGCATGTGCAGTCCTGGCCAGGGCTTCTTCCTGGATGTAGAGGCTGCCTTTGTGAAGAGCCTCCTGTGGGAAGGAGCCATGGAGCTCTTCCCTTTTTCCCCTCATCCTGGGATTGAACCTGGGATGCTTAAGCACTGAGCCACATTCCCAACTCTTTTCTTTTTTCAGACAGGGCTGTTGCTAAGTTGCTTAGGGCCTCAATAAGTTGCTGAGGCTGGCCTTGAACTTGTGATTCTCCTGTCTCTCAAATTGCCAAGATTACAGGCATGCGAATTGCCAAGATTACAGGCATGCGCCCACCAGCCTGGCTTTCTTTCTAATAAGGACCCCAGTCCTGTTGTTTAGGACCCCACCCTTTGATCTCATTTAACCTTAATTGCTTCTTCTGAGGCCCCATCTCCAAGTGCAGCCAAGTGGGAGTCAGGGGTCTAGCCTAAGAGTTGGGTGCAGACACCTGCCCACACAGGTGCTTTCCCAGATTTGGCTGTGGACCTCTTGGGGTTTTTCCTCTTGAACACTGTCACCTGCTCTCACTCCTTTCTGCAGACGTGGGACTTGGTGCTGTGTCTCTCACTCTTTTTCAGGAGCAGCTAGTCCTGGAGCCGTGCATGTGTCAGGTGCCGGTGACCTTTGAGGATGTGGCAGTGTTCTTCTCAAGGGAAGAGTGGGAGTGTCTTGGCCCCAGCCAGAGGGCCCTCTACCAGGATGTGATGCTGGACAACTTCAGGAGCTTGGTTGCTTTGGGTGAGGCTGTGTGGGCCTCGAGAGCCTGATAGGTTCTAGCTGAGGGTTTGGGGTAGGGAGTTCTCAGCCTGAGCAGACAGAAGGGCCCAGCCCACCCTCTGACCATCTGGTCCGGGGACTCTCTTGACTTCTCTGGAGGCAGCTTGTCTTCTCTTTTTTTCGGGGTGGGGGGGTGCCGGGGATTGAACTCAGGGGCACTTGACCACTGAGCCACATCCCCAGCCCTATTTTGTATTTTATTAGAGACAGGGTCTGAGTTGCTTAGCGCCTCGTGTTGCTGAGGCTGGCTTTGAACTTGTGATCCTCCTGACTCAGCCTCCTGAGCTGCTGGGATTACAGGTGTGCACCACCGTGCCCAGCCTCGCTTGTCTTCTTTGCTCAGGTCTCCAGGACCCTGTGTGGGACAGTGCTTTAGGGAAGATTCTCCAGGGGGTCCTTCAGGGCTGTCCTGGCTGCTGAGTTCACCTTATACTTACCCAAAGCTGGCCTGAGCCCTGACCCTCACTTTGTCCTCTGCACAAATAAAACCTTTTCTCTCTTTTGAGAAGGACTTTGCGGCCCTAGACCAGATCTTGTCTCTCACCTGGAGCAGTGGGGTGAGCCATGGGTTGAAGACTGGGAGAGAGCTGAGTTTCGGGAAGCCCAGCGGGATTCCCACCCAGGTGAGCGCAGCACTCTGGACTGGTTGGCCTCTTCATCTGTCCTCAGAGCTCCCATCACCTTCCCCTCCCAGGGGAGAGGGAGCACAGAGCTGCTTCTGAGTGGAACACGGGTGGCAGCTGCACTCCTGCCCCTGGTCCTACTGGGGTGGGCGTTTACAAGGGTCCTGGGCTCAGCTGGTGAGGTAATTTGGGGGAGGGAGGTGTGTGGAGAGCCTGTGCCAGTCCCAGGCACTGTTCTGTGACAACTCAGGGGGGTTCTGAGGCCTGTGTGCCTGATGCAGGTCAGAGTCTCCTGAGTGGCCTTAGGTGGGCTCTTTATTCCGGCTCCTTTGTAACGCTGGTCAACGGTGCTGCCTCCCTCCCTTAATGGAGGTGGTGGCCTTGGCAGTGGTCACCAGGGTATTTTGCTTCTCCCTTTTGTGGTGCTGGGGATGGACCAGGGCCTCTCCCATGTGCCGGGTAAGCCCTGTGCCACTGAGCCCTACCCAGCCCTGGGGTCAGTGCCTTAGCTCAGATCCAGGGCTGTGTGCGCCTGAGACAGGCTGGAAGGCGCCTGGACCTGTTGGAGCCCTGGCTGGGGAGGATGTGGGGTCCTGAATATATGGAGTTCCCCGGCCCCTGCCTAGGCCCTGCCTGTACCTCAGCGGGGTGACACTGTCCTGAGTCCCTCCTCGCATGGGGACACAGCCAGTGTGCGTTACTGAGCTGGTCAAACCTTCTCGCAGGTCCCCCTCTCCTCAGTGGTCCTGGGTGACTACCACAGAGTCAGAGCGAGCTCTGAGTTCACTCTGTGTAGTCCAGTGCTAGTAGTTCTAGCTGACCTATGTGGGTTTTGTTTTTTGTTTTCTTTTTCTTTTTTGTTGTCAGTGGATCTTTATTTATTTATTTGTATGTGGTGCTGGGAATCAAACCCACTGCCTTACACATGCCAGGCAAGCGCTCTACCACTGAGCCCCAGCCACAGCCTCCTCTGTGTTTTTTTTTTTTTTTTTTGCTGGGGGGGGTACCAGGGATTTGACTCAGGGGCACTTAAGCACTAAGCCACATCCCCAGCCCCGCCTAATGTGTATTTAGAGACAGGGTCTTACTGAGTTGCTTAGCACCTCGCCGTTGCTGAGGCTGGCTTTGAACTTGCCATCCTCCTGTCTCAGCCTCTCGAGCTGCTGGGATGACAGGCATGTGCCACCAAGCTCGGCTCACCTATGTGTTTTTAGCATGTTTCTTTATAGCTTATGCTGTAGGGAGTGACTTTTTAGGAGTGCCTCCTTGTTTCGCTTGAGGTGAGCAGAGATGACATTTGGTAGCTTTTCTTCACACTTTCAGGATGGCCACTGCGTGACTTGCCTGCCCCTGGAGCCACCAATCCTGTAAATTTGTTGGTGTTCCTCTGTAGGGTCAAGGAAGTCTGTTGACCACAAAAGACTCTGTGATCAGCTGGCCTGGGTTCACGAGAAGATCCACCTGCGGAGAAGAGTCCAGAAAGGGGCTAGCTGGGGGAAGAGCTTCCTCCCAGCTGTGGGTGAGGTGCAGCTTCCCAGGATTGCTCCAGGGAGGAAGGCAGGTAAGCCCACGACTCTCCATGGCCAGGCGTGTGGAAAGTCCTGCAGGCAGTGGCCAGGTCTTGGGGAGCAGCACAGGAGCCGCACGGAGGAACCTGCATTCATCTGTGGCACGTGCGGGAAGGCGCTGAGCTGCCACAGCCGGCTGGCTGCTCACCAGACGGTGCACACAGGAACCAGGTCCTTTGAGTGCTTCCAGTGTGGCCAGACCTTCCGCTGGTGTTCCAACCTCCTGCGCCACCAGAGGAACCACACGAGTGAGAAGCCCTTCAGCTGCGAGCTGTGTGGACAGGCCTTTAGCTTGAAGGACCGTCTGGTGCAGCATCGCAAAGTCCACACAGAGCACCGGCCCTACGTGTGTGGTGACTGCGGGAAGGCCTTCAAGCAGAAGTCGAACCTCCTCCGGCACCAGCTTGTGCACACTGGGGAGAGGCCTTTCTTCTGCACCAACTGCGGCAAGGCTTTCCGGACCAAGGAGAACCTTAGTCACCACCAGCGCATTCACAGCGGGGAGAAGCCCTACACCTGTGCCGAGTGTGGGAAGGCCTTCCGGTGGCCCAAGGGCTTCAGCATCCACCAGAAGCTGCACCTGGCCAAGAGGTCCTATGAGTGTGAGCGCTGTGGAAAGGGCTTCCGCCACTTGGGCTTCTTCACGCGGCATCAGAGGACTCACCGGGGGGGCCAGGTGTAGAGGCCCTGGCCCCGGGGCTCCACCTTTGCTGGGGACGAGCTGTGTCCTCTGTCACCCTTGAGCCTGGAAGGAAACCTTATGGGCTTTCAGAATAACTGGGTGGAGCTTGGAGTTCCACAGAGCTTCTGAGAAGTACCACCAGGAAAATGCCATCAGAAGAAGGGGATCCAGAGTATGCCAGGGAGACTGAGCAGGGTGTACGCACAAGCATAAACACACACACCATATACCCGCCCTGGAGATGTGCCCATGGCTGTCTCACCCCATGAACTTGACCCCTGCCCCCGCTGTCACTCGTGTGCACTTTAACCTTTTGTCCTGGCTCTTTCTCTCCCTCTTTGCTCATCCGTCTTTCTTCCATCTCTGCAAGATAGTGTTACATTTTTCAGAGAAGCAAAGCCTCTTTTGCGACCTCACTAAGTGGGAACTTACAAACAAGCACCTTGGTGTCATTGGGAGCCAGTTAAAAGGCCAGACCTGAATTCAAGGCCAGGGTCTGGTTGGCACGGCACATGTGGGACTGCGTCTGCTCCGTGGCAGCACAGGACGGGTGGGCTGTCCATGTGGGTCAAAGCTGCACCCTCAGCTCTTGTCCTTGCAGCTTCTTGTACTGAGACTGACCTGGGCGTCGGCTCTTTGGCACAATGGCATCGTGTCTCATTTGTGTTCATTGAGTTCATAGAAGGTGCCCAGGAAGGCCATGGTATATGGATGAGAACTGGACGTGTCTGCCCAGCTCTGCATCCACATGTGGGACCACAAGTTACAGAGATGCTGCCAACCTGGGACTGGGCTGCTCAGCTCTGGCCCTTGACTTTCATGCTCCTTAATGACTCCACTGCACTGCCCTGTGTCATGGGCCTTGGCTGCTGGGCAGCTCTGTACACATGCCTGGTGCTGGGTGGTGCCTAGAAGCTGGCTGTATAGCGGCTGCCCGCCTGCCTGCCTACTGGGCAACAGGAGTTCCCTCTGCCCATGCCCTCCCCGTTGGTTGGTGCTCAGAGCTGGTCACGCCCCTGGAGCTGGCAAGTGTGGCTGGGTCTGAGAGCAGAATGTGGTGGCCAGGCTTGCTGCAGGTTGTCTTCTCTGTTCTCAGCTTGGGGTGCCTCTGCTTGCCCAGGCAGAAACAGCCTGCCAGGCAGAGCTTGCAGAACAACTCCACACTGTGAGAGCTGAGCAGGGACCCACATTTGTCACTGCTGTATCAGGTTATCCTGATATCTGATGAGAGTTTTGCAATTAATGACAGGCGCAGTGGTGCATACCTATAACCCCAGCAACTCAGGAGGCTGAGGCAGGAGGATCACAAGTTCAGGGCCAGTCTCGGCAACTTAGTGAGACCTTGTCTGAAAAAATAAAAAGGTTGGGGGTGCACCTTAATGGTGGAGTTCTTGTGCCTAATCCCTGGTACCAAAAAGTAATTCCCAGATAACATGCACCTAGACTCGGAAATGAGGTCACAGGAAGCAAGGTGAAGAGGACCAGCTCAGCCACCAAGAAGAGGCATGGTGCCAGAGCCCTGGGGGGGACGCTGTCAGACAGCACCTTCTCCAAGCATCCAGAGGCCCAGAGACATGGGGCTGTGGTGCTGGGAGCAAATCAACTGTAAGAAGCCATTTTTGAGACAATCATGTGAACAGGCTGGGCATTGGTGGCATTAAGGAGTTTGCTGTAATGACATGGTTTTGAGGTGAATTCTGACATTTGTGGGAGAAATGACATGGTGTTAGGGATTTGCCTTTAAGTTCTAATAAAAAGGGAGAAAAGCCTGGCAAAACATTGGTGAGTGAGTTGAAGCTAGGAGGTGTTTGAAAACTCGAGGTCATCAATGCATACTGAAGCTTGCTCTGAACAGCCATGAACTGTGGCTCCCATCTCTGCTGCGGGCCAAGAGGAAACACTGCAGACCACAGAACATGGGGCCAGACAGCCCTGCCTGGCAGGCCCCTCCGTGCAGAGCGTGTGCATATGTGGAGAAGGAGCCAGAGGTCCAGCTGTCTCCTCTCAGTAGGCACTGACCCCACTGAGGGGCCTCCCCTCCAGACCCCCACCTCCTAACACTAAGCTGTGGCTTAGAGCCCCAACATGCAAACCTGGTGGGAGGCACAGGTCATCCTGCAGCAGGGGTCAGAGCCCACCCCTTGGGATGTGGGGACACGGTAAATACGACTTTTCCTTCCCGAGGTCTGCTGGGCGGGTGCCCTGGGTCCACGCTCCTGAGTCTGGAAGGCCTTGGGATGGTGAGTGAAGTGAAGGCTGTTCAAGATTGGAGAGATATGTCAGTGGGCAGGCAGTGGATGCTGAGACTGACCCTGATCCTTGAGTTTCAATGTCCTGGGGAGCCAGCTGGCCATGTCCAGGTCACTGCCAGATGCTGAAGCCTGTGTGGTGCAGCTGTGAGGGGTTAAACTTGAGCATTCAGGGTCAGCAGAGAGCTGTGCTCCCTGAGGCCACTAGCACTTGTGGACAGCTGTGGCATGACCAGTCTGCTGCCCTGCCCTACCTGGCAGGCTCTGGTGCTGTGTGCTCCTGGCATTTTTTCTGAGCAGGACACTGTTCCCCACTGACTTAAGGTTGCTGCCCTATGATGTTCCTGGAGTCTCCAGTTGCTTGAGCAGACAGCCTTGGGTGGAGACTGGTGGCCAGGTAGGGTGGCCTGTGTCTCCATCTTAGCCCACTTCCCGCAGGCTGAGTCTTCCTGGGTGGGCATGTCTCCAGGCAGGTGTCGCTGGCCAGCAGCCCACGTCCCCCAGCCCCACATGCCATTTCTCTTTGCTTAATGGAAATGGGGAATGTGTGAGGCCACTTTGTGGCCTGGAGTCACGTCCCAGTGGGGCCAACAGGTGGAAGAGCCATGCCTGTGATCACCATGCCAGGCATCCACCCATCCCTGGTCTGTACTGGCTCACCGATCTGCCTGCCATGTTCTACACGTGTGCCTACCTGAGGTGCACCCAGAGCTCCAGGGTCACCAGGGCCATGTGGCATTCCCTGGTGGCCTTGACTCAGGTGAGCTGGCTCTCCCTGCACCCCAAGGCTGTGGCTTCCAGTGTTCCCTGGACTGGATGCAGGTAGGTTGATGCAGGCTCACTGTTTTTGCAGTGAATCATCAACTCTGCAGTTCTAGGGGCCATGGAGCCCTCTATTGCTGCCCCTGATCCACACGCTCATGTGAATTTTCAGGGACACCAAGTAAAACACAGACACACACTTGACCTTTAAACAAGCTCAGTTGTTCTCGGCCTCAAGCTCCCCAAATGGGAGAGCAAGAGAAAGTTACAGACTGGCAAGAAAGAGCGCGCACATTCAGAAGTGAGCTTTTAGTCGGGGGACCCTCGTTCTTAGAAAGTTCTATCCAAAAAGACCAGAGGGGCAAGGTTACAAGGGACAGGTGAGTGTAATTCAACCCAAGGGGCATCGCCTGCATCTGAAGACGCCCTCAACTTCCTGAACCAGGACAACACCCAGATCACTACGAAATGTAGTAAATGTAGTGATGGTCAAAGCCTCTCCTTCAGAATGGAAGGCGCGAGTCATTCAGAGTAGCTCCCCACGCTCTATCATGCCAGTCCTGGAGGTTCTCAAATCCATGGGGGCCCTGCAAGGGTGGACAGCTGCTTCTTAGTGCAAGTCTAGCCCCAACAGTTTGCTTTGCAGTGTTTGTATCTGGGACCTAAATAGTGGGCCCATCAAGTGAAATGCTATGGGGGATTTGAAATTTCAGCATCTGGCAAGTTCTCAAAACAGCATTAAAAGCTCCGCAGGTGAGCCTAGGGTGGAGCCATATTGGATTTGAACTTGCAGAAGCATCTTTATCACCATGCCAACCCCTGGTCAGAACAGAGCTGGCATGGAAACCTGGGATCCAGACAATCATGTGGCAACTTGGGACATGGAGGCCAGAGCCCCCTCCAGACCATAGCTTGTTGAGCCCTTCCCTCTCTCCATGCCCCCTTCCCAGGTGCACACCTGTGAGTTGGGATGCTAATGTCAATTGCAGCACTGCAGCTCAGTCCAAGCACGGGTTGGCAAGCCAACCTCTCCACTAGGATTTAGGAGGGTGTTCTGAGGGGCTTGTCCTGGTGGAATCTGCCATGAGTCCCACAGTCAGGCCCAGAGGTGTCCCTGGCGCAGGGGGTGGTAAGAGGAGATGCCCCCGTGCTCCACCCAGCACACTTGAAGTCTGAGTCTAGACTGAGCACCTGCCCTCCCCCTTTCGCTAGTGCTCTAGTTAGAGCAGTTAGCTCAGCCTTCTGAGCTGAGGTCCCCAGGGGCAAGGCTGAGCTGTTGTTTTTTCTAGGTTAAATACTGCAGACTCAGCCTTCCTCTGACCCTTGGAGACACAACTACTCTGTCGTGAACCATTCCTTCTCCGTGTTAGGCAGGGTTGTGCAGATAGGTCTGGGCCACCGACAGGCCTGGAAGGTCACTTCCTCACATGAGTGTTCAGCTGGAGGGCAGAGGGCATCAGGGGGGCTCACTGAGAGTACCATATGTCTGATACCAAATTCAGGGTCATCCAAGAGAACTGCTAGGTACCTTGTGAGTCCCATCATCCGTACACGCCCTTTCGTTTCCAAGGTGGCTTTGACCTGGTGTGGGGTGAGGACCTCAAGAGGTTGTCCTAAAGTAATCTTAGTGGCCTCCGTTACCAGGAGGGCTGTAGCACAACCACTCGCATACATTCTGGCCACCCTGTAGTTCCTCCAGGTCTTGGGTTAGGACCCCTGTGGCTATTCCCCTTCTTTCTGCCACGTAAGGGGTGAATGGTGTGAGGTCAGGTGCTCCTGAGCTGGGGCCTGGCTGAGGGCCTGCTTTAGTGCCCCCAAAGCCCCTTCTTTTTCTTCACTCTGGAGGCTCCGAGGCTAGCCCTTCTATGCTTTCATAGAGGGGTTTTACAGTAAGGCCAACGTTGGGTTCCAGATTCTTCAGAAACCTGCTGTTTCAGCTTTTTGTGCCACTGTGACTAAAAGACCTGACCAGCACAATTGTAGAAGAGGAAAAGTTTATTTGGGGGCTCATGTTTTCAGAGGTCTCAGGCCATAGAAGGCCAGCTCCATTCCTTGGGCTCAAGGTGAGGCAGGGCGACACGGCAGGAGAGTGTGGTGGAGAGAGGCAGCCCACGTGATGATCAGGAGGCAGAAAGATCCACCCCAGCCAGGCCTCCTATGACCAGCCACACCACCCACTTCAGCTTCCACTGTTAATCCCCATGAGGTGACTAAGTCACTGACGGGGTAAGGTCTCACAACCCAGTCATTTCTCCTCTACACCCTCTTGCATGGTCTCACACATAAGCTTTTGGGGAACACCTCACATCCAAACCATAATACCTGCCATTCCCCCAAAGAAGTGGAGCTGTTGCTTATTGGCCAGTGGACTCAACTCACAAATGGCCCTTATCCTGTCCAGGGAGATTTGTTTGGTCCCTACAATTAATATATATCCCAAATATTACACCCTCTTTTGGGAGATCTGGACCTTCTCTTTAGGTACCTGGTATCCTCTTTCTGCTAAGCAATTGAGTGTGTGGTGTCTTGCTTGGAGACCTCCTTGGCTGGACTACGTATTAGCAGGTCGTCCACATAACCCATCCCCACTTGAGCTTGAGATCCCGCAAGTGCTTTACTAGGGCCCAAGCAAAGACATGAGGGCTGTCCCTAACCCCCCCGGGAAGGACAGGGTTTTCCCATTCAAAAAACAGAGATACTGGGATGACAGAGGCAGGGGGAATGGAAATGCACCCTTGAGACCCAGCACCGTAAACCAAGTAGCGTCTCTGGTATTTGAAGAGCAAGGTACAAGGGTCTGCACCTTCAGGGTGTACAGGGACTGGTCTCAGGTCTTGTACTGACCAGTATTCCCTGCCAGGTTGTAGAGCAGGCAAATTGACTTATTATAGGGGAGACTGGCAAGATTTAAGAAGTCCATATTAACTAGCTCATCTAGAGTGGGTCATAATCCCTTGTTGCTGCTTCTTTTAAAGGATATTGCTTCTATTTGGGTAATGCTCAGGATCCTTCTGGATCGTATGTGCTAGGTGAGTGTAAACAGCTTTCTCTGATACTTGAGAATCAATCTACAGGATCACAAATGGCCACCAGGAGTGTTTGGGGTTGTACCCTCTGTGAAGCAGTGCCCTTAGTTTTGCCATTATTTCTTGTCCTAGTAGTGGGAGAGGAGAGCAGGGTTTATTAGAAATACATGAGTGAAAAGCAAATCACCAAACTGGCAAGGTATGGGAAAAGTAAAGTGTCCTTTTTTGTCTCTCCCTTCAAGGCCTACCACAAAAGCAGACCTAGAAGAAGGCTTCCCCCAAAAGCAGTTAGAGCAGAGCAAGTAGCTCCCGATTCAACCAGGAATTAGATTTTTTTCCACCCATAATATCCAAGGTTCCCCGAGGCTCCTCGGGAGAGGTGGTGATGTCACAGGGGCGTCCGGGCACCTGGGCATCCTCAGTCAGTCTCGACTGACAGCCCAGTACCAGGGTCCTCTGGCAAATGGTCCCTTCCCATGTGAAGGGATCTGACGGTGGCCTTTAGCAGGCTCTTGCCCAGTGCCTGTGTTTTTGCACTGGAAGCAGGAAGTCTTCTCCTGAGGTCCTCTTTCATTTCCTCGGGATGATTTACGGGTCTCAAGGGCATTGCCAATTTTGGTCTGTCTTTACTCCCATCCTTTCTACTTTCCTCCACATCCCCGTTTGTTGAAGCCCATGAAGGCAGAGTCTAGTCCTGGTTTTGCTTGTTGGAGGCCCCTCTGGGGTTTCTGTTGTTGTCTCCTGCTGTCTGGGGCTGACTGGCTAATGAGACGTCTTCCCCATGGGCGGGGCCCGCTCTAGAGGAGGGCTGTACTGGTACTCACGCGGAAGGCCTCTTCTAGCGTCATGGAATGCTCCACGTTTCCATCTTTTCCTTTTGGTAAAGGGCCATAAAGGTTTGGACATAGGGAACTTTTAATTCATCACCATTTATTGGGTTTTGTATGCCCTTTTTCATCCCTGCCAAGAGCATGCCTATCTTCTGGGCTCTCCTTGTCATTCCTGCAGAGTGTTACGATCCCCAGGGGGTCCTCCGTTGGGACTGCCTCTGTCTGGGGTGGTTCTCCTCTGGAGTTCAGGCAAAGAGCTCAGCTTCCCTGCCGCTGCCTCAGGGACTCTCTCCCTCTCCCGTGGCCACAGCCTACTATCAAGATGCACTGTGTCTCCAGCACAAACCACAAGCCGTGGCCAGGGTCTGGAACCATCAGCAAGCCTGCCTGGGTCTGCTGGGCGCCTTCCCAGTCTTCCCTTGTGCTGATGGATGGCCCTCACATCCAGGGGCCTTGCCCCTCACCATGTCCTCTGCCCCAGCCACCTCCCTGAGGTAGCATGAGGGACCAGGATGAGTCCCACTCTGGTGTGCTGATGGCTCAGAAGCTTTGGGGAAGGAGGCGGTCTGTGGTTCCTCCTGGACGGGTCATATGGAGGAGCTGCCATGGCGAGCAGCTTAACAATGGTCCAGGATGTTGGGATTTGGAGCAGTTTTCTTAGGGGTTCCTTGTGGGATCTTGTCATCACATAGGAGTGGGATTTGGTAAAGGCCATGAAGGTCTGGACACAGGGGACTTTTAACCACTGGCTTTGTCTCCTGTTGCAGGATGGTATTACAATTGGGCTTCCACTCCGAGGCCATTTCTCCAGATGCCCTAGCTGTACTGGGGCCAAGCATCATCACAGTGAAGAGAAGTTGTTTTATCAGATCGTCAGGGTGAGACATTTCTGCTGATAGAGGGTACATCCAGGTGGCAAGGGCTGTGGAAGGGAGGTGGGCCCTCCCGTGTTGGCTATTCTGGAAGAGAGGAGAGTTTTTAGGTCCTGTAACTAGGCCTCTGACTCCCACCCAAGGCAACTCTCTTCGGAATTAGGGACCTTGGGTTTTGGTGTTTCCCACTTGTTCCCATAGAAATCCCGCAAAAAACTTGTAATCAGATGTCTCTGTCCTTGTGTTAGGTGCGCACAAATTTCTTTGAGTCCCTATGACCAGGACCATAAGCTTCCTGTCTAACAATTTTGGGACACAATTTCTTCTTTCCCTTTTGAGTATAGACCCCCTTCTGGTCTGACCCTGTGACTCCCTGAGGTCTTCTGCTCCTAGCATCTTGGTAACTTTTCTTTCCTGTTTAAAAATCATCATTCTCTTACCAGCAGACCAAGGAACCCACACAGTCCTATGTGTGCAGTGTCACTGAATGGCGTCCCAGTTGTTCCTCTCCTGCCTTTTGCGGTCTTATTAAGCCCAGAGAAAGGTGTGGGGGGCACAGATTTTCTTGCCTGTCTTCTTACAATGAAGATCAACCACAAGTGATTGATGTGTCACACCCACAATCAGTAGCCCCATCCCTCATTGGTATTTTCAGATCAACATTTAAAGAAAAGGTAATAGGTGTTTTGAGGACATGACGCCCACGCAGGAAGACGCACTTGCCAGAAGGAGCAGGAGTGCACAGGAGGCGGGAGAAGGCTGGGGAGGGATTGGAGGCGACTGGCACCCCGGCGCCACGCCAGGCTCTGACGCAGCGAGTCCTTTGGGAGGAGTGCAGGGCTGGAGTAGTTGGATGACTGCACAGCGTGCCTGCGTTGGTGAGCTTTGTCTTGTGTCTGGCACAGACTGTCTAACTGCTGCTCACTTCTGGGTCAGGATTGTCACGGGAGTCTTCAAGCAGGGCTCCCTGGTGGCTTCAAATTGCCTGAATGTGCGTCTGAGAGTGTAGCAAAGAACAGGAGCTCTGACAGTAGATTATGAGCAAGGAAAGTGGTTGAGAAGTGAAGGGAGGGCACCCAGGCTCGTGGAGGAGATTTTAAAAAAAACAAAAAAACAATGAAACCAAACCCCCAGCAAGCCAGGTCAAGCACACAGCAGGAGGCTGGGCCACCCCTGAGTCCAGGGGACTCCCAGGGCCTCCATCCTTCCAGGCTACAGAGCTCTCAACCTTCTGATGGCCCTGGGGACACCCTGGGAACTGCAGTCCTCAGTCTGCACGTGGTGCTGTGGGAGAGCCTGATAGAAAGGAGCGTGGATTTAGGTGGGTACAACAGGGGGTGTCCCCGAAGAGGGGCCTACCTCCTGGGTGGCTTGCCAAGGTGTTTTTGTGGGGGCACCAGTTAGGGTCCAGATCCTTGGTGTTCCAAACAAAGAACTAAGCAAGACACACCAAGGAACAGGCAAAGTGCAGATTCATTGAAAGTGAGGGTGATGTAGCACCACACGAAGTGAAGCAAAGTGGGTCCAGTGGAAGAGAGCGCAAGGCCCATGTCTGGAGATCCGTCATGAGTGCGAGATGCGGGCTTTTCTCCGTGTGGACCCGACTGAAGGTCTTACCCCTCTTCCTCCCGTCGGTGACCTGTTAGAAACACCAAGGTGCTGCAGAAACCTGGCTAGCAAGTGCCCGGGCGGGCGGCAGCCTGCTTCCAGCCCCAGCGCAGCCTGCCTTTCACCCTGGTTGGAGGAGCTGGGGGTACAGTCCATGCCATCAGCTAAGTTTCAAATTGGGGCAGGCAAAGGGGAAGGGCCATAAACGAAATGCCTGACTGGGTCCAATTAGGACTATATCTTGAAAATGGACCGACTCATATTACCTTACGATACCGGTCCCCCACTGGTTACCTGATCAGAATGCTGCCCACTCGGCCCCCACTGGTCATGTTAAAATGTCGACCCTCTGAGGAAGTTGCCCTGGTGATAAGCCCTCCCTGGCTGAGAGGCCATGGTACCGGGCTCCTGTCTTGCCCTCCAGCAGCATCGTCCTTACATCCTGTCCCTCCATCTTGGTGTCCCTGAACTCCTGCCTCACAGACCCAGTTGTCATGGACCCGCCTGGTGATGGAGGGAAGTGTGGGTTCTCGTTGCTGGACTGGCTGTCCTGGCTGTGGTCCTGCCTGGGGAACAGTCTGTCCTCTCCCTTTGTCCTTCCGTCATGGCTCTCCCTGCTTTCTCTCTGTTTGCTCCTTTCCTGCCAGTTTGGAGGTGGAAGTAGCCTCTGGCTGACTGGTGCTCCCGTCCTGCTGCTGGCCATGTGTTCCGGTGGGCAAAGGTGCGACTTATGTAGACGAGGGGAGAAATAAAGAATGTCCACGTGCTTCTGCCCTAGTCCAATCACTTAGTACTATTCCCTCTATCGGTTCTTAATCAAGAAAAGGCAATCTTAATGCTGGGCTCTGCAATAGACATGATCAGTGCCAAGCAGACAGCCCTAAGTTAACTCTGAGCCCTGCAGACACACCTCATCATGACAGGCTCATGACAGCCAAGCCCAGTGCCAGGTCTAGAGTCTCCAGTCTCAGGCCTTCAGTCCAGCAGATGTGCACTCACCCGGACCACAGTGATCAGGTCAGGAACCAGTGGAGTCTGCTCCTGGGGTGGAGCTGAGGCTGGCTAAGGAGATGGTTGTAAGGAGACGCCGATGTTCTCACCAGGGTCAGGAGGCTGCCGTAGAGTGTGAGGGCAGTGAGGACAACACAGAGGACCAGGCAGATGAGAAGAGCTGGGACGTCAGCCCAGGTCCTCACCAGGCTCTCCGGCATGTGGGCATCAGTGTCAGCTGGCTGAGTGTCTGTCCTTTTGCTCTATTATTTATACTAGTTTTTGGAGCTTCTGCTGGCCCTTTGGGTCCCCGTCAGCTGTTACCATCTTACATTTTAGAGCCAAGCCATATGGTCTGGTGGCTTCCACCTTGATCTTTACACTCTTGACTCTTATCAGGGGTAAGGCGAGTGACTCTGACTCTTACAAGGGAGGTGGAAAGTGGCCTGTTTGCCAGGCTCTGCTTGATGACTTTGGAGGCCCTGTAGGCTTGTGCTCGGGGAGACTGCGGGTTTTAAAACAGAGACACTTAGGCTAAGCCTAAGGCCACCCTTACACCCGGGGGCCCCAAAGTCCTACAGCTGCTGCCTGCTCACTCACAGGAGACCATGCTGCCCTGTCATGCCTCTCCATGTCGGGATGTCCTCCTCCTGACCTGGCCGACCGTTGGGTCTACAAATGTGATTCCTGTTCCTGAAACCTGCACAAACCTGGGGGAGCTTGGCAGCCTCTGGGCTCAGGGTCGCTCCCTTCCTCCCATTCTCTCGTCTCCCTGGTACCTGGTGGCTGTGAGAGACTTGGTTCCAGCAGGGGACCAAACCCGTTCTGGTGTTCCAGGCCAATACCTGTAACGTGGTTCTCACGCGGCCACTACGGGGCACCTGTGGAGGCTTTCGGCCAGTCTCTGCCTCCCTGCCCGCCCTCCCTTGTCTTTTCCAGGGAAATTCATGGGAGCCCCACCCAGGGCTGACTACCCTGGAAGTGGCCCAGAGAGAGCAGGACTGAGCCCTGGAGAAGCTGCCAGCCTCAGTCCCCTGAAGAGTCCATTCCCTCTCCCTCCACTCTCTCCTCTGCTTCCCGGGAGAGGGTCAGGCTCCCAGTGGTTCTCAACTCTTGGTCAAGCCTGACCACTCCCTCACTGGTTCTGAGCTGGGAGCTTCTAATGGGAAATGGGGAGCAATGTTTTTGAGGATCTCCTGGAACTGGGCTTGGTCCATGTCCTATTGCCGTCTGTCCCCGCTGGCGACCTAATGCTGGGCTCACAAATCTGCCACCTTCAGGTCCTTGGAAAGAGAGAGCCACGGGAATTCTTTATTCTTATATGGAACATTCTATCCCCAAAAGGGCAAAGGGTAGGGTTACGAAGGAACAGGAGAGTGTGGCTCACCCGCTCTGGGTGCCTCCTGCTCCTAGGGCCACACCTTGTTATCCAAGTGAGGAAAAAGCCCAAGTCACAAGTCATGACACTACTGTGCCAGACTAGGGTGATCTTTCAGATCCCTGGTGCATCAGGACTTACAGGAGTCTGCGTTTGGAGTGGCTCCCCACAGTGCCCCTCCTCAGCTGCCGTGTCTGCGGTGGTCCTCTCACCCCCGGGCAAGGGTCTGCCAAGAGTGCCCTCTCCCTTTGCCCTCACTCTGGGCAGCCAGTTGGCAGATCCAGGGCTCTCGCCTTCACCCCTCTCTTAAGGAGAGGGCCAGAGTGTGGTCGGTGGCCATCTGTGGGGCACAAGCCCACGGCAGGTGTCTGGGCTGAAGCACCTCGCGGGAGGCCTCTGAGTTCCCCGCTGGCCCCTGGCCCTCACACTGGGGCCTGGTCTGCCCACTGCAGCTGGACGTGTGCTCTCTGTGCGTCCCTCTCTAGAGTGATGTGTGGTCCGCTTCTGTCAAGAACCTCTGCCTTGGGCCTGGGGGGGGCGGGGCGTGCAGAGCGCTTCCCCAGGCGGTGAGGCCCTGGCTCGATCCTCAGCACCATATAAAATAAATAAACAAAGAAAGATTCTGTGTCCATCTACAACTAAAAAATACTTCTCAAAAATCAATTATTCAATCCAACCATCCTGATGAGAAGCAGGTGCTCCAAGATCACTCCCCAGCTCAGTGGGACTGGATCAAAAAAAAAACAAAAGAGTAAGGGGAATGGCTTCTGAAAGCTCTTCACCTGAAGAATTTGGTCAAAGATGGAAGCAGGCCTCTCTGATCTAGATTAGCAGCTTACCAACCTGATAGTCTACATCAGTACACTGCTCTGACTCAGGCTCTGAATTTTGACATGAAGGTCATAGGATCCAGTGTGTGTGTTTCCGTGTGCCACATGGGCACGCACCGTGTGTCTATCTGATGAAGCCCTCCAAAGTTCTGTTTGAACTTGAACAGGTGAGCGCTCACATAAATCACAAGTGTTGAACGGACCTAAGTTCACACAATCCAAGTGAATCTACAAGTAAGTTGGTTTCAGTTTGCGGATCCATGATGCTAAGGCGTCCTCGGCATCCTGACCACAGTTTTGCCCAGGTGGCTGGCCAGCCAGGAGCAGTTTGTCTCTGCTGGGGGTTTGAGATGCACTGTGTATTGCTGTGATTCAGGTGCGGCATGGGGTTTTGACAGAAACAACTTAAAATGATGACTATGTTTGTCTGAGATCTTGATTTTCATGCATATTCTAAAAATAACTGGGCCAGGGTTGTGGCTCAGTGGTAGAGTGTTTGCCTAGCATGTGTGAGGTACTGGGTTAGATTCTCAGCACTGCATATAAATAATAAAATAAAGGTCCATCAATACCTAAAAAGTATTTTAAAAAAACAAAAAATAGGGCTGGGGTTATGGCTCAGAGGTAGAGCGCTCGCCTAGCATGCATGAGGCACTGGGTTTGATCCTCAGCTCCACAAAAATGTAAAATAAAGATATTGTGTCCACCTAAGACTTGAGAATAAATATTTTAAAAATAAAAATAAATAAAATAATAAAAATAACTGTTAAAATAAATGAGGTAAGTGTAAATGAGATAAATGCTTATAAGAGTGCTCTTTTATTTATATAAAGTCTAAAAGCTATATGATAGAGATAAAACATCTGAGTAACATTTAAATAATAAAATACTAAACATCAGTTGCTGAACATATTTTCATGTACTTTTGGCTCATTAAAATCTACAGAAAATAACCTTCTGGTCTACTAAATATGTTTGCATAAATCATTGGTATACTGAAGGACAGCTCAAGGTCGTCTTCCTCCTGGGTCTTCACTGACAACAATGTTACTGAAAGTCAATGGGCTAGTTAACACCTGTAACTAGGTTACTGAGGGTCGGAGTGGTTAGTTAACAGGTGTAGCTGATAGGGGACAGACAGAAGTGAGTGGTGGAAATGCAATGTTGGGGGTAATTCCATGCACTGGGCCCACTGTGCTGACCCCCACTGTGCTGACCCCCACTGTGCTGACCCCCATGGGCTTTCTTTTCCAAGAAGCAACTTACCTGCAGCCCTGTCTGGCCTACGTGGACAGGATATGTCACATTCCTCAGCAAACTACCTGTTATCAGCTGGAGAAATGCAGGCCCAAAGTAATGTCAAGAGGTACCTAAGTCACCCTGAAGGGGGAGAACTTTGAGAACTTTCTACAGACCAAACACTGAAACTCAGGGAGAAAAGGATAATTCCTCCTAACCATAAAATCTCTAAGAATCTATGGTTAAAAGAACCCAGTTAGAGGACTGGAGTTGTGGCTCAGTGGTAGAGCCCTGGGTTTGATACTCAGCACCACATAAAGATAGATAAATACAGGTATTGTGTCCAGCTACAATTAAAAGATATTTTTAAAAATGATCTAATCAGAACTGTCAGCCTGGGACAAAGCGACCCAGAGTTGCCATGGCAGTGGGGACTTGAAAGTTGTCATCCTTCTCTCAGTGAGCCATCAAGAGGTGGATCTCGGCAGGACTCTCTGGACACTTCCTGGGACCCAGTAAAACTGGCCTGCAGGCCTCCTCTCTGAGGGGACCCACCCTCTCCCTTGGGGGTGTCCCCTTTCCCCTTTCCTATCCCTTCAATAAGCTCATGCCTGGAACTCTGAGGGACAGGTCTGGAACCTTTCTGACTTGACTGCAAGACCTGGCGTTTGGCAGGGGTGGGTCACAGGTCAGCTCCCTAGAAGACCCCTCCCACCTTGCAGGAGCTCTGTCTCCTCTCACTTCAATCAACCCCACTTCATTCACATTTCCCTTTCATTATTGCCCATGGATTTTACTTTTCAAATCAATGAGACAAGAACCCAGAAGGAAACTGGCGGGGCCTGCAGCCTGCACAAACCCCATGGGCCAGAGTTCATCTCAAACTCCAATTTCGTAACTAGGTCATTGATAATTGGAGGGATTAATTAATGTGCAATTATACATGCAAAGAAGTTAAGCTGTGTTTTTATTCTTAATTATAAAAAGGCAGAAAGTATTTTATTGAGAAAAGAGTAGTTCTGGGTGGGCAGCCAGTCTGAATGAATTCACATACTCCTTCCTGTGATCGGAGAGGGTCTGTCGGTCACTTTTGTAGTGACCTGGATATTGCCCCAATCCTTGAAGTAGCAGAATGTGTCTTCAGACATAGCCATGTTGCCCCGTGGATTGAGCTACGCTCACCTGTTCCTTTGTAATCCTACCCCTTTGCCCTGTTTGGGATAGAATGTTCCATGGAAAAGCCCTCTGTGTGCCCCTTCTCTTGCTCTGCCTTTGGGTGTGGCCTCCCTAGATGTCAGTCGCCCTGCTGACAGCAGACATCAGGAAGCTGGACTCAGCCCCCTGACACCTGACCCCTGGCCTCTTTTTAATGGCTTCTCCCCAATAAAAGGGTTCTGCTCGCACTTGCTCTCTTTCTGTGGACCCTTAAGGTCAGAGGAGCCATCACAGGACCCAAAGAAAAAGGTCTCTCTGTCTCTTGTGTGGTTATTTTGTGCAGCCCAGTTCCCCTGGAGTGACCCTGGGTGTTTTAGTCGTGAAGAACACCGACAGTTCTGTCTGAATTAAAATATATAAAGATTGTTTCAAAATATAAACTTAATTATAGCAGCTCAATTCACAATAGCTTAACTATGGAACCATCCCAGATACCCTACAACAGATGAATGGATAAAGAAAAAGTGGTACGTATTCATAATGGAATATAACACAGCTTTAAAGAAGAATGAAATCATGGCATTTGCAGGTGAATGAATGGAACTAGAGACAGGCAGCCTGAGCCTTCTTCTCCTGACCCCTCCACCTGACCCAGCACTTGATACTTACTCGGGCGCGGGCTCCGGCGCGGGCGCAGCGAGCACCTCACCCCTCTCAGACCCCCTCAGAGACCACAGGGTGTGAGCAGCCACCCCGCAGCAGACTCCCAGGCCCTGGCCTTGCCACTCCCGGGGCTCAGGCTCCCAGCCATGTGTCCCTCAACAGCTGCAGCACTTGGTCCTCGACACAGAGTCATGTTCACGGAGGAGGTGGCTGTGTGGGGAACTCTGGTTCTGGATCCAGGATGGCCCACTGGACCTGCCCGGGGTGCACACCCGTGAGCCGCCCCTGAAGACATTCCAACTCCCCCTGTTTGGAGCCGCCTGACTCTCCAAGCCCAGTGCCCAGCCCCTTCTCTCAGGAGAGGCCCTCATAGAAGCCCTGCCTGGTTGTTCTCTCACCTGTCTCCTTTTCCCTCCTACTGTCACCGAGTCAAGTCCTGTGTCTAGCATCCCAGGGACTCAGCAACTGCCAGGCCACCCTGGTCTGTCCCTCCACCAGTTCCCAGCACATTACAAACAACCCGAATCACAGGTGGCACGTGGAGCTGGCACCAGGCACTGCCCGGCATCCTCCACATCAGCTGGAGACAGACCAGGCCCATCCCCACTCAAAGCCACCTTTGTCCTGCCCGACACACACCCCTCCGAAGCACGGAGATCCAGAGGTCTGGCTGCTTCTGTCCGTGAGTCCCCCGTAAACCTCGCCTGTGAACCTGGCTCTGTCCACCTCTTTCTCCCCCTTACACACCTTGGGGCTCGTCCCATGCACTGGGCTGGGTTGTTCTGGAACAGCCTTCTACTAAGTAAATTATGTCCTTGAGAAATAGCTAAAGGTCAGGCCTCTCCCTCTGCCCGAAGGTGTGCCAGTGCCCGTGATGGGGCAGGCTCTGGCCACCAGTGCTCCCGCCCTGCTCTGATCTGGTCCCCTTTCTCATTCCTGCAGGTGACTTTCACTCCACTTCCATGAGCCTCTTGTGTTTGAGCTGATTCCAGGAATGGGCAGTAGACCATCAAATCAACCTGAGACTGGAATGTCCACCCTGAGGTGGGAAAAGGCCATCTCCAAGGAGGTGGACACCGCCAGTCAGTGGGAAACTCAAGCTCCTGGGAATGCTGATTTCTGCCCATGGCCCCTGATCTGATCCTCAAAGAAATACCCACTGCTTCCCAAAGACTTGGAGGAGGAAATAAGAGACGTGGAGAGGGGCCTGCCCCTGGCTGCCGGCACCCCAGGGATGCCTGCTCTCCCCCACGCTCCCTCCAGGCTGTTGAGAGAACCTGTCCGTGTGGGGGTGTGACTGACCACTGACCCCGGAGGCCCAATCACTGACCCTGACCTTGGAGTGCGGCCCCCCTTCAACCTTCATTGGATGGAATTATCCCCTGAATTTCTTGTTCCCCAATAAAAGGCTACTCCCTGGCGTGCGCGCGCTCTCTCTCTCTCTCTCTCTCTCTCTCTCTCTCTCTCTCTCTCTCTCCCCTGCTAGCCCTGAGTAATCCTGCCGGGTGGTTGGAGGAGGGAACCAGAGAGGGGAGCCGTCTCGGACCTGGTCATAGAAAAAGGTAACTGAGTCTGTGTGTTTATTTCGATCTCGCTAGCTAACTTTTATGCCAAGAACCTCATTAATGAAACCATTGCGCTGGCCGCATGGTGGAGCTCTGTCTGTGTGATTATCGCGCAGCCCAGTTCCCTGGAGTGACCTGAGTGTTTAGTTGTGGAACGAGCCACAGCACATGTCCTGGGATTCCAGGTTTTTGGTGTCCAAAATCCAGCTGCAGTAGACACGCTGTTCCTGCCCCGAGCACTCCTGCTGCAGCTTCCTCCTGCAGCTGCTGCAGCACAGGGTCACCACCAGGTGGCTTCAAATCCCCTGGGTTCTCTCCCAGCTCTGGGGGCTGAGGCCTGAGGTCAGGAGGTCAGCAGCAAGGCTTGTCCCTCTGGCACCCTGAACTCCTCATCTGCAGGTGTACCCTCACCCTGACCCTCCGTCCCCACACAGCTCCCTCGGGACGGAGGGAAGAACACCTCTCAGGACAGCTCTCGGCGGCACAGGGTTGACAACCACATAGAACACCAGGAGAGAAAAGTGCACTGATCTCTGAGGCTGTGGGAGTGGGACAGCACGCCAGGGGACGGGGCGACCAGCTCAGCCCTCCCAGACGCGTGGTCAGTGGGAGCGCCAACCACCAGACAGGCAGGGCCTGTACTGTTCTGAAAATAATGCCATGAGAGGCCTGGCCAGATAATACGGGCGGTGCCAGGGTGAGGGACAGGCGGGGCGAGAGGCACAGCTGCCCTGCACCACAGTAGAGCACATGCCCAGATGGTAGAGACACGCTAGGCTCTGATGGACAGCACGGGCTGGACCGGCCCCACCTCCACATGCAATGGCATCAAGAGACAGCGCTCCTGCCCACCCTCAGGCGCCACATGAGCCAGTGCCCTTTCTTTGCTTGGGCCAGTCTGGGATACTGGCCCTCCACGTGCTGTCTCCTTTGGCTTGAGAGGGGCCTCCCACCCTCCATGGGATCTAAAGTGTTGAGATTCGCTCTGGGTGCAGTGTTGGTTTCTTCCACTCTGGACCCAGGAACCAGAGTTCTGTAACGAGGACTGCGGGAGGCTGCCTCGCTGAAAGACTGGCATTCTCCTCCCCGTGGGCGGACATGGCTCTGTCCGTGACCTGGACGTGCCCCATCTTGGAGGTAGAGGATGTGTCTTAGAGTAGGAGTGCGTTCTGCAGCCCCTTTGGGTGGAATTACACTCACCTGTCCTTGTGACCCTGCCCCTCCTGACCTTTTTTGGATGGAACTTTCTAAGAATGAGGGTCCCCCCAATAAAAGCTCACCTCCGAACGTGCCCCCTCTCTTTCCAGCCTCTTGTGACTTTCCTCGTTCTCCCATTTGGGGAGCTTGAGGCCGAGAGCGGAGGAGCCTTCCTGAAGCTTGATTTAAAGGAAAAGCGTGTGTCTGTGTTTTATTTGGTGTCCCAGGAAATTCACATGAGCAACCTTAAGTTCAGCTGCCCACCAGGTCGGAGCGGCAAAGGACACCCATCCCGCTGGACTGGCCTGCTCTACCACATCTGCAACAGCCCCCTGCAGACACAAGCACTCGGAGGCAACAGGTCAGGCTTGATCACAGCAGCTCCACCAGACACTGGCGTCAGAGGCCCGGGAACTGCTGCATCAGGTTCCGGTGGCAGCAGGCTCAGGAGGAGCTGTCGGCCTGCAGATGTGGCCACCACCTCAGGTCAGGCTCAGCAGGCGTCAAGAGCAGGCCTTCCTCCACCTGCCCTGCCCTGCCCTGCCCTGCCCTGCCCTCCTCCTTCCTGAGCAGCCCATTCCTATGTCTTCTGCACTCATGGGTCTACCTGCCTTTTCTGGCAAGTTGTTTCGTCTTTTTTTTCTCCCATTATAAGGAGTTATCCTTTAAAAACATTTTTTTTTTTTTTAGCTTTTAGTTGTTGATGGACCTTTATTTTATTTATTTATATGTGGTGCTGAGAATCAAACCCAGGGCCTCACACATGCCAGGAAGTGCTCTACTGCTAAGCCCCAGCCCCAGCCCCGAAAGGTACCCTTTTAAGATTTTTTTTTACAATATCTTTTTTAGTTGTTGATGAACCTTTATTTTATGTATGACTTATATGCAGTGCTGAGGATTGAACCCAGTGCCTCACACATGCTAGGCTTATGCTCTACCACTGAGCCCCAGCGCCAGTACAGGAAAGTCATGCTTTGTCTATTTTATTGTTGTAAATATTTTTGCCACCAGGTACAGTGGGCACACCTGTAATCCCAGTGGCTCAGGAGACTGAGGCAGGAGGATAGCAAGTTCAAAGCCAGCTTTAGCAACTTAGCAAGGCCCTAAGGAACTTAGCAAGACCCTATGTTAAAATAAAAAATAAAAAGGTTATGCTGGGGATGTGGCTCAAGTGGTAGCGTGCTTGCCTGGCATGCGCAGGGTGCTGGGTTCAATCCTCAGCACCACAAAAAAAATAAAATGAAGATGTTGTGGCCACTGAAAACTAAAGAATAAATATTAAAAAATTCCCTTTCTCTCTCTTTAAAAAAAAATTAAATAATAAAATAAAAAGGGCTGTGGATGTGGCTTAGTGATAAGCACCCCTGGGTTAAATCCCTGGTAATTAATATATATATATATTTTTTTTTTCTCCAAGATTGATCATGTTTTTCTAATTTATAGTATAAAAATTTTCACATTAACTTTTCTGTCTTCACAGAAAAAAATCTCTTATGGGCTGGGGATATAGCTCAGTTGGTAGAGTGTTTGCTTCATATGCACAACATCCTGGGTTCAAACCCCAGGACCACCAAAAAAGTAAATAAATAAACAATCTCTTATGCCTTTAGGATTTCTGCTAAAACATGCTTTCCCCTCCTCAAAATTACAGAATTTGCATTTGCTTCTTAATAATTCAATGTTTTTACCTTAAATACTTCACGACTTGTAGCACACTGTATGTTTTCAGAAGTCTAGGTTTCCTGGGAAACTGATCAGGAAGCCAGTTCCCAGCACTAGGGGCATCCTGCCTGGGGGCAGTTCACTTGTTACACTAGTGAGCATCGAGGACCCATCACCAACTGCAACTGAAGTTCTAGGCTGCTCGCCATGTCATGGTCTAAGGGTGCCACCACCTGCACAGTGTCACATGGAACAGTCAGGGCTCAGCCTCTCACCCTCCCTGACCCTGGCTGGCCACCACCAGTCTTTCTACTCCCTCTGTTATGCCCCCTGTTATACTCTCTGTTATGCCCCATTATGCCCCCTGTTATACTCTCTGTTATGCCCCCTGTTATCCCCTCTGTTATGCCCCATTATGCCCCCTGTTATACTCTCTGTTATGCCCCCTGTTATACTCTCTGTTATGCCCCCTGTTATACTCTGTTATGCCCCCTCTGTTATACTCTCTGTTATGCCCCCTCTGTTATACTCTCTGTTATGCCCCCTCTGTTATGCCCCGTTATGCCCCCGTTATACTCTGTTATGCCCCGTTATACCCCGTTATGCCCCCTGTCATACTGTTATCCCCTCTGTTATGCCCCGTTATACTCTCTGTTATGCCCCCTGTTATATTCTGTTATCCCCTCTGTTATGCCCCCTGTTATACTCTGTTATCCCCTCTGTTATGCCCCCTGTTATACTCTATTATGCCCCCTCTGTTATGCCCCCTGTTATACTCTCTGTTATGTCCCCTGTTATACTCTCTGTTATGCCCCCTGTTATACTCTCTGTTATGTCCCCTGTTATACTCTCTGTTATGCCCCCTGTTATACTCTCTGTTATGCCCCCTGTTATACTCTCTGTTATGCCCCCTGTTATGCCTCTGTTATGCCCCCTCTGTTATGTCCCCTGTTATACTCTCTGTTATGCCCCCTGTTATACTCTCTGTTATGTCCCCTGTTATACTCTCTGTTATGCCCCCTGTTATACTCTCTGTTATGCCCCCTGTTATACTCTCTGTTATGCCCCCTGTTATACTCTCTGTTATGCCCCCTCTGTTATGTCCCCTGTTATACTCTCTGTTATGCCCCCTCTGTTATGTCCCCTGTTATACTCTCTGTTATGCCCCCTGTTATACTCTCTGTTATGTCCCCTGTTATACTCTCTGTTATGCCCCCTCTGTTATGCCCCCTGTTATACTCTCTGTTATGCCCCCTGTTATACTCTCTGTTATGCCCCCCCTGTTATGTCCCCTGTTATACTCTCTGTTATGCCCCCTCTGTTATGCCCCCTGTTATACTCTCTGTTATGCCCCCTGTTATACTCTCTGTTATGCCCCCCCTGTTATGTCCCCTGTTATACTCTCTGTTATGCCCCCTCTGTTATGCCCCCTGTTATACTCTCTGTTATGCCCCCTGTTATACTCTCTGTTATGCCCCCTCTGTTATGTCCCCTGTTATACTCTCTGTTATGCCCCCTGTTATACTCTCTGTTATGTCCCCTGTTATACTCTCTGTTATGCCCCCCCTGTTATGTCCCCTGTTATACTCTCTGTTATGCCCCCTCTGTTATGCCCCCTGTTATACTCTCTGTTATGCCCCCCCTGTTATGTCCCCTGTTATACTCTCTGTTATGCCCCCTCTGTTATGCCCCCTGTTATACTCTCTGTTATGCCCCCTGTTATACTCTCTGTTATGCCCCCTGTTATACTCTCTGTTATGCCCCCCCTGTTATGTCCCCTGTTATACTCTCTGTTATGCCCCCTCTGTTATGCCCCCTGTTATACTCTCTGTTATGCCCCCTGTTATACTCTCTGTTATGCCCCCCCTGTTATGTCCCCTGTTATACTCTCTGTTATGCCCCCTCTGTTATGCCCCCTGTTATACTCTCTGTTATGCCCCCTGTTATACTCTCTGTTATGCCCCCTCTGTTATGTCCCCTGTTATACTCTCTGTTATGCCCCCTGTTATACTCTCTGTTATGTCCCCTGTTATACTCTCTGTTATGCCCCCCCTGTTATGCCCCCTGTTATACTCTCTGTTATGCCCCCTGTTATACTCTCTGTTATGCCCCCTGTTATACTCTCTGTTATGCCCCCTCTGTTATGTCCCCTGTTATACTCTCTGTTATGCCCCCTGTTATACTCTCTGTTATGTCCCCTGTTATACTCTCTGTTATGCCCCCTCTGTTATGTCCCCTGTTATACTCTCTGTTATGCCCCCTCTGTTATGTCCCCTGTTATACTCTCTGTTATGCCCCCTCTGTTATGTCCCCTGTTATACTCTCTGTTATGCCCCCTGTTATACTCTCTGTTATGTCCCCTGTTATACTCTCTGTTATGCCCCCTCTGTTATGCCCCCTGTTATACTCTCTGTTATGCCCCCTGTTATACTCTCTGTTATGCCCCCCCTGTTATGTCCCCTGTTATACTCTCTGTTATGCCCCCTCTGTTATGCCCCCTGTTATACTCTCTGTTATGCCCCCTGTTATACTCTCTGTTATGCCCCCCCTGTTATGTCCCCTGTTATACTCTCTGTTATGCCCCCTCTGTTATGCCCCCTGTTATACTCTCTGTTATGCCCCCTGTTATACTCTCTGTTATGCCCCCTCTGTTATGTCCCCTGTTATACTCTCTGTTATGCCCCCTGTTATACTCTGTTATGTCCCCTGTTATACTCTCTGTTATGCCCCCCCTGTTATGTCCCCTGTTATCCCCTCTGTTATGCCCCCTGTTATACTCTCTGTTATGCCCCCTCTGTTATGCCCCCTCTGTTATACCCCCTGTTATGCCCCCTCTGTTATACCCCCTCTGTTATGCCCCCTGTTATGCCCCCTCTGTTATGCCCCCTCTGTTATACCCCCTCTGTTATGCCCCCTGTTATGCCCTCTCCCTTATGTCCGAGTTGGAATTCGAGTCTCTGCCTTACACTGTGCACCTATGTTTTCCCACATCCTTTCCTGTTCAGCAGCGCATTTCTTTTTCACTGATAACGGTCCATGGTCTGGATGGCCCAGGATTCATCCATTGGGCGAGTGGAGGACATCCTGGCGGTGTGACCATTGACAATCAAGAGTGAAGCTGCTGGACATCTCTGCGGTGTCCTGCGGACAGGATTTCCAGTCCCCTGGTAAGAACACCCAAGGTGCTGGCGCTGGTAGGAACGTCTAGCGGCGGGCTGGGGGTAGCTCAGCGGCAGAACTTTTACCCAAGCACGACGCCCGGGTCCCGCACACAGGTGTGCTCCGCGTCGTGCGAGACCCGCGGTGCCCGCGCCCTACCGGGCGGCCCGGGATGCAGCAGGTCCCGCACGGGCCAGGCACACGCTCGCGCCGAGCAGGTCTCACTGAGTCGCCCAGGCTGGCCTCGAACGTGCCGCCCGGCCTCGCCAGCCGCGGGGACCTCAGCCGCGGGCCGCCGGGCATTCCCCGGCTGGGACGGCGGCGCTGCTCACGTGAGGATCGGTCTTCGCCGAGCACGCACCTGCCTCGACGGCGGGGGGCGCGGGGCCTCGGCTTCCTCCCGCTCGCGGGGACAGCGCGGGGGGCGGCCACAGCCCACCCGGAACCCCCCGGGAACGGCGAAGGCACCGGCGCGCCCAGGTGCCGCCCACCGGAACGCGCACCGCCCCGACCGGAAGCGCAGCGGCCGCTCTAGTCTCCGGCTCTCGATGACCGGGTCCTCCCGGGAGCCGCTGCAGCCAGGTCGCGGCTCCGTTCCCGGGGCTCCACCGCCCCGGATACAGGATCGGCAAATTCGAACCTCAGGCAAGGGACATTTTAGTAACTGGCCTGGCACATTGCGATATGACCGCAAGATGCCTGGGGAAAAGGCATAGCTAGGGAAGGACACCGTTGGGGCCAAACGGCAAAATCTGGATGTGAGCTATGACTTGGGTGATGGTGTTTTCTCCAAGTGACTCTCCTGCTTTTCCTTTTTTGGAGGGCAGGGTGAGGGCGTGGTGCCGGGAGCTGAACCCGGAGTTGCTCAACCACTGAACGACATCCCCAGTCCTTTTTATTCTTACACTGAGGCAGGAGCTCCCTAACTTGCCCAGGCTGGCCTCCAACTTGAGGTCCTGCTGCCTCGGCCTCGGTCGCTGTTTGCAGGCATGTGCGCCAACAGCCAGGCGAATGTCCTGCTTTGGACCATTGCTCTGCAGTCACGTAGGAGAGTGTCCTTAGGTCCAGAAAACACACTGGTATTGAGGGGTCAAGGAGCACGATGTGCCCAACCTAATCCCAGATGGCTCAGAAAGAACCGCGTGCAGAGAGAAACCCCGCGAAATGCCTGCCGCTGTGTCCGAATGCGTGGCCTGTGGGAGATCCTGGTGGTGTTGCAAGTTTTTCTAAATTGGAAATTTTATCGGGAAAAAAAAAAACAACGAAAAACTCTCAATAGGTTAGTCGCCAAACCCGGGGGGGGGGGGCGAGAAGGAAGCCCTTTCTTTTCCCAGGCTCTCCCATACAGTCAGGTCACCACTACTCGGCCTCCCCTGAGCACCTGGTCGTTGATGTCCTCTACCCTTGAGGTCCGCTGTCAGTGGACGGACACTGATTTCCCATGGACCCACAGTGGGGAGAGGCCTCAAGCTCCCTGGTATAGCTTGGAAATCAGAGACGCTCCTGAGTGGCTCCTGTGGCCGCTGGAAGCGCCAGAGCAGTGGACCAGGCGGACGCGGGGTGTGGTCACACGTTTATTGATACCTGCACGCAGCAAGTGCGGTCCTCCCTGTGGCCTCCATGTCCTTTCCCCGTGGGCTCAGTCTCGCCCGGCGCCTGCGGATGCCGCGTCGGCGTCCACCTTCTCCGACTGTGAGGTGGGAGCAGGGGGGTCCCGGAACCGACTGGAGGGCAGCTGGGGGTGGACCTTTGCTGAGGGGAGAGTGTCCTGTGAGGCCGCAGGCCAGGAGGAGTGCGTAGAGATCCGAGACCCCTCGTGTGACCTCGCCAGCGACAAGGTCCTGGAGCTCGCTGACGACAGGGTCAGAGATGCGACCCGGGAACTGGGACGCGACGGGGTCAAGGACGAGACCCGGGAGTCCCGGCGCGTCGCTGTCAGGGAAAAGGCCTCTGACCCTGCCTTCGAAGTGGCTAGCGAAGGGGCCGACGAGGATACTCGAGAACGCGCACAGGACGTGGGCGGGGGCTGGGAGGCTACGCGTGACGAGTCCACCGATGTGGGTGGGGAGGCTCCGCGCGACCGGCCCCTCGCGGTGACGCCGTTTGATTCTGGGCGCGAGGTGGTTTGGGAAGAGACGGGCGGCTGCCAGAGCGGCGGGCCGTCGGGGCCCCTGCGCAGCCAGCCGTGCACGCGCGCCAGGTCCCGCGTATCCTCGTGCTCACGACGCAGCTGCTCACGCTGCTGAAGCAGCTGGTGCCGCATATTGTGCAGCAGCTGGGCCCTGCCGAGAAGCCGCAGCAGCTCCTGCCTCAGGCGCCCATTGTCGGCTTTGATGGCCTGTGTATGTGTGAGGAGCGCGCGCGTCGCCTCCCGCTCCGCGCGCCGGGCCAGAGACTGCACCCGCTGGCGAGCCTCACGCTCGCAGGCTGCCTTTTCCTCCAGAAAGCGCCGCTTGACGCGGTGGAGCAGCTGCGTGTGCTCCACGCGCATGTGCAGCAGCTCGCGCTCCAGCGTCCGGATCCTTGCCAGCTGCTCCAGCTGCAGCTCCTGTGGCAAGGGCGCAGGTCAGCACAGGAGCTCGACGCGCGCCCACCCAGACCAGCAGCCCCCGCCCCCACCGTCGGGTCCGCTACCGCACGCGTACTGGCCTTGTAAGGCTGCAGCTCCTGCACCTGCTGCGCCATCTGCGCTGCACGCGCCTGCATCTCCAGCAGCTGCGCACGCACCCCATCCTCGCGCCCCTGGTACAGCGACGCTAGTTCGGACCGCTCCCCGTGGATCTGCTCCAGATCCACGCGGTTCTGCTCGTCTAGCCGCAGGACGGCGTTGGCACAGCGCTGCGCGCGTGTGTTTACAAAACTGGCGTAAAACCGATTCTCTTCGCGCAAGCGCCCGGCCTCGCGGTCCAGGAAGATGTTTTCCTGTAGCACCTGGTCCACGCGCCCCTCGCAGGCGTCCAGCTGCTCGGAGAGCAACGTGTACTCGCGCTGTAGGTATTGCGCGCGTTCCGACAGCTGCGGCTCCGCACCTTCACCCAGTCGGCGCCCTAAGCTCGTCACGCGCTTCTTCTTGGGCGCCATGGGTTAGGACCTGGGGCACAGGGGCTCAGGAGGGCAGTGCTCGCTCCCACAGTTCAGTTTCTTCCTTTCCCCAACCCGGAAAAATCTAGGCCCCAGGCCCATGGATAGAATGCCTCCTGAGGTCACGAAGTCTGGGGAGGCAGAATCCGAGTCGGAGCAGCATGGCCAACCTGTACTCGTGGGTTCCCTCGGGTCCTTGGTTGTCCGTGTCGGGTGTGTCCAACATTGGTACCGTTGGTATTCAGCCAGCAATCTCCATGGAGACAGAATTTAGCCGCCCTCCGCCCTCCCGCCTCGTTGCTAGGGCAACACCTGGACTCTGCTGCGCCCAGCCGAGGAGGAGAGGTAGAGGTAGAGACAGGCAGGGTTCAGTTCAGTCCCGGGGACTTTTTTCCCCCAAAACCAACTGACCTGAGCAGCAGCCCCCACCCTCCACTGCCAGGCACTCACTGCCCTTCAACTCTGCATACCGCCGGCTCTGATGCCGGGTTCCCTCCCTCCAGCCTCAGCAGGCTCTTCCTCAGCTAGGCCTCTCTGCTGTCCAGAAAGGGCTCTGCACACCGCTTCTCCTTTCAGGGAACCCTGGTCTCTGAGGCCACCAGGGGCGGGGCTACTGGGAGGTGTGAAGTCCCTTCAGATGCTGTCCCCTGTAGCCAGTGGGCCATCTGCTTCTCTCTTGGATTCCTAAAGCCACCCGCAGGGCACCTGCCCAATTCATCACTTCCCTTCCTGTAGGGGATAAGGGATGCACTGGGGGTCAGGTACCCACTGACTCTGGAAAGACCTCCTAACCAGAAAACCAGAAGGGCCTTCTGTGCCTGGAGGAACCCTGGGCAGTTGCAAGGACCCAGCTTCCCATCCAGTTAGAAGCCTGGCAGGAGTGTGCTGGACAGCCTTTGGCAAGTCCTACGTCCACACTTGTGTCCTGTCATCATGCAGTGGAATGTCTGCCCAGGTTTGTCCACGTTGTCTGGGGATGGGTGGATTTGAAGATCCTCAAAATTCAGCTTTACGAGCATCAGGGTGTAGTGAAGTCACACTTGAGTGAAGGTTTGTGTTGATGGCTCAAGTTGGTTTTAAAAGCTTGATAATTCATGTCACTGGGCTTGCTCAAGTTAGCCATGTCGCTGGAAAGATGTGGCAGGGAACCACTCTGAATGACCACGCCTTCCAGTCCTGAACAGGAGGCTCTGACCAACCACTGCATTTTATGACTTGGGCGTTGTCCCAGGTCCATAGCAAGGCAAGCCTCCCACCCTCGGGAGTGAGCCACACTCACCTGTTCCTTTGTAACCCTACCCTTTGCCCTTTTGGGGATAGAATGTTCCATGGAACCTCCTCTTGTGTGTTCCCCATATAAGAATAAAGAATTCCCGTGGCTCTCTCTTTCCAAGTGTGCAGAGCCATCTACAGAATATTGAAAGAGGTATTTCTTGTGGTTTCATGCTTTCTTTGTCATTTTCTTGAGTTATTGGAATAGTCAGATTTGTGAACCCAGCATTGGGTCACCAGCAGGGACAGATGGTGATAGCCTCTATAAAATCATGAGACAATTGAAGCATTTTTCTCCTTGTTAAGAAATGTATGACACAAACTGCAAGAAAATGCAGGTTTGGTGTTGTTTTTCAGGGCTGGGGACTGAATCCAGGGCCTGGCACATGCTAGGCAAGTGCTTTACCTCTGAGCTGCAGCCCAGCCCCCAGAATCTGTCTGTTGTTCTGGGGATTGAACCCAGAGGCACTTTTCCACTAAGGTACATTCCCAGCTTTTTTTTTTTTTTTTTTTTTTTTTTGAGGGCCTTGCTAGTTGTTGAGACTGGCCTCAAAGTTGGGATCCTCTTGCCTCAGCCTCTCAAGATTTTAAAGCAACATTGACTCATAAACTCCTAGCAGCACCTGGAATTGACCTTAAAATATGGGTTCTTATTTTATTTATTTTATTATCATCATTAATTTTGCAGTACTGAGGATTGAAGCTTCATCCCCAGCCCTTTTTATTTTTTGAGACAGGGTGTAGCTGAATTGCTGAGGGTCTCCCTAAGTCGCTGAGGCTGGTTTCCAACTTGAAATCCTCTTGCCTCAGGCTCCTGATTCCTTAGGACTTCAGGTGGGCTTTGAATGCAAAAGGAGAGCCTGGTTACTAGGGAATGTGGGGGGAGATCTGGAAGGACGCTGGAGGAGCTGGCCTGGCCCTGTGGCGGGCTTCTTTGTCCCTCCCCGGGTCCTGGATCCTCACTTACGACCAGGGTTCTCTCTGGCGCTCTCCACCTCGCCGGCTTGGGGCTCCACGGATGGGAAAACCGGCTGCAGGAGGTGAGGCCGCCTGCCCGCGCTGGTGCGGCTATCTGCAGCCTAGGGTCCCTCCGGTGTGTCCCATGTCTGCGGGGCAGAGGACCCAGGCCTTCTAATTAGGGTCGCCAGGAGCAGGATGGGTTTCGCGGTGATCTGTCCTGATAGAGCTCAGGCGCCTCCTCTCAGAAGATGTCTGGCGAGCATGTTCTCTGTCCAGCGGCCTCCGTTTTTCCCTTCTCAATTCTGCAACCCCCACAAAAGAAGCCCCGGCCCGCAGCCTGGACGCTAAAGAGACCCGGCGCCTTCTAGACCCCCAGCTCTGTCCACCCACCCCCTGGCCAGGCCCAGCACCCCAACCCACGCATTCCCTCTCGGCCTCTGCCCATCCTGTCTGGTGTCTTAGCTTCCACGCCTCGGGATGTCCAGGCCGCTAACTGTCGACTGCCGGGCTTTGCTTCTGACTCGCGGTGTCCACATGCAGGAGGTGGCCTTGCGCTTGGCCTGCCACGCCACTGGCCTCCAGGCCTGTGCGGTTTCTCCTGGAGAAATGGAGGGTATGTGGCCCGGAGGCAGGCTGCGGTGCCTCCCAGGAGCTCAGCCTGGGAGGATGGCTGTCTGGGGTCTCCCATGTCCCACCACTGCCCCATTGTGAGCAACAGAACTCATGGTCAGAGCTCCCAGATTCAAAGCAGGGTTCATTGTGGCTTTCCTCTATCCTTGAGTTCCTTCCACCTTCCCTCTGTGGATGGGGTGCTGGTCTTTGTCCCCTGCTCCTGGGCCCTAAGCTGCGCCTCTCTCAGACTCAGGCCAGGGACAGTCTGGGACTCCCTGGGCCCAAGGCAGGGATGGAAGTACCCGGGAGGAGGCCCTGCTGCTCACAGGGCCACAGGAACCAGTCCCCCAAGCCCTCCCTCTGCTGGCACCTGACCCTGAGGCCGGTCACTTTGGGTCTGCTCCTAGAATACGGCTCAGGAAGCCCCAGCTCTGCCAGAGGCGCCCTCCCTCCCTGACCCTCTGTCTAATCTTCCTGAAAGTGCTTCCCTACTGCTTTAGCTTTTTGTCACTGTGACCAAAATACCCGAGAGATCAACTTAGAAGAGGCAAAGTTTATTTTGGCTCATGGGTTTGGAGGTCCAGTTCATGGTCAGAGGATTCCACTGCTCTGGGCCCAAAGGGAGGCCAAACATCATGGTGAAGGACATGGCAAAGGCAGGCAGCTCAGGACATGGCCATCAGGAAGCAGAGAGCGCTCCACTCTCCAGGACAAAACCCCCAGGACACCCCAGTGGCCTGCCTGCTCCGGTCAAGCCCTACCTGCCTGCAGTCACCAGCCAGTCAGTCCACTTCAGGGGATCGCAACTCTCACAATCCAACCATTCCACCTCTTAAAAGGCTCGCGCTGTCTCACGTGTGAGCTTGGGGGTGACCTCCCAGTGAAGCACCACACCTCTCATCCCCTAAGACTTGCAGTGAGCACACCACTCCCGGAGCAGCCAGCGGGGTCAGCTGCCTGCCTTCAGGCTGGAGCGCTCCCAGGAGTCTCTCTCCCATTTCATAAATGCAGAAACTGAGCCAGGGGGTGGCCTGACCAGGCCCCCAGAAGCATTGGGGCTTGCCTTGGGCCTTTTGACCCTTCCTGCTTTTCCCACACTCTGCGGGGAGAGGACTCTCCTGTGCCCTGGGCCAAGGGTCAAGGACAGCTGAGGCCAGCACAAGCTAATGCCGACAGCCCTTCGGCTTGCCGAGGACAACGCCATCTGCAGGGTTGGAAGAGGGTTCAGGTGACGCCTTGTCCCTTATCAGAAGCATGAATCTGATGGTGACTACCATGGCAAAGGGGAAGACGGGTAGGGACGTCAGTGGAGTCCAGCGGAGCCTGTCTGCCCGCGTCTCCAGCAGGTCAGGGCCTTCTGGCCCTGAGCCCAGTCTCCTTCCCTCTGTCCCTGCCGGCCTGTGTACCAGGCCGCCTTTCCCTGACCAGGCGCCTTGGGATCCGCACAGAACCCTCAGTGAGCTTCAGGTGGAAGGTGGAGGCCCAGGCCATGGCTGCCCTAGAGAAGCATTCTGCCCTCTCCTGTCCAGAAAGAGACGTCCAGAGAAGGCCAGGGCCAGGCTGCCACCTGCTTCCCAGACACAAAAACTGGCCTGAGCCCGGGGAGCCCTAGTGAGTTCATGGAGCATATGAGGCCGGGGTCTCCTGGTGCCAGGGGCCTGCCGTGGGCCTTCAGGCCTGGCTCTTAGTTATCAGAGCCAGGCGTCTGGGGCATGGGGAGTGGTCTAGGTCAGGGGCATGGGGGTCTCACAGGTGCTCACCACTCTTTTGTGAGGGTTAGAGTGACAAACAAGAGAATTTCCAGGGTTCAGAGCATGGCGCAGGCCTGCGGATGATGCCACCCTAAGTTCCACAGGCTGCTGGAGAGACACCACCCCAAGGACAGTCATGATGGGTGTCCATTCTCATTTCCAGCTCAAGCCAAGTGACAGAAGAACCCAGGGTGGCCAGGACCTGGGGCACCTGAGAGTGAAACTCACACTGGGAGCGGCAGAGAGGCTATGGCCCCTTGGGAACTTGGTACTACAGGTGCCCAGCAGGCCCACCCCACTGGCATAAGGAGGCTGTGCATTAGATGAGCTAGGCGAGGGGCGGGGCGGGGGCACTACTCGACTCTCCCTTGGGGTCAGGAAGGGAGGCAGCCCACACAGAGGGGCTGGGGCTGGGCTGCACACTGCACGGCGGGGCCAGTGTACGTGGCTGATGGCCGGCCGGGGAGGTGGGGGCCCTGTGAGTATGGAATTCTGGGTCACAGGGCGATAGAGATGGCCGTGGGCCCCTGCTACACTGTTCCCCCTGGGAATTTGACCCCTAGCCCCAGCATCCACTGACTCGGGGTCTCTGCCTGGGCTTTCCCAAACCACCATGACTTCTCTGCACACGGCTAAAAGTCAAACACAAAGTACAGGTAGATGCTGCGCCCACAGTAAAGCTGAAGGCTAGAGCTACCCGTGATCGTGAGTAACAGGGGATGGGAAGGAAAAGCCTCGTCCTGAAGTTCTGTCTGCAAGGACACTTGGATGGGGGAAAGTGGGACTTGATGGAAATAGTCCATAACAGAGTGAGACGAACAGCTGTGAACAGCAGACCTGCAGCCCAGGGTGAGATGGGAAGAAGCACACACTCGCAAAACAGCCAACACCCGCGGAGAAGTCGCGCCTGGCCTACCATCTCAGGAGCTCACAGGAGGATCACCGGCTCCAGTCCAGCCGAGCAACTTGACAAGACCCTCAGCCACTCATCCAGGCCCTGTCTCAATGTAGACAATAAATGAATAAGCTGGGTGCCGTGGCACATGCCCATAATCCCAGCGATTCAGGAGGCTGAGGCAGGAGGATCACAAATTCAAAGCCAGCCTCAGCGATTTAGACAGGCACTGAGCAACTAAATGAGACCCTGAATAAAAAGAAAATAAATAAATAAATAGAATTTAAAAGGGCTGGGGATGCAGCTCAGTGGTTAAATACCCCATTCAATTCTATTACCATAAACAAACAAACAAACAAACAAACAAGCAGGATAGGGATGTAGCTCAGAGGTAAAGTGTCCCCAGGTTTGATACCCAGCACCAAAGTAAGTAAATAAAATTTCAGTAAAGTGGGGCTGGGGATGTGGCTCAAGCGGTAGCGTGCTCTCCTGCCATGCGTGCGGCCTGGGTTCGATCCTCAGCACCACATACAAACAAAGATGTTGTGTCCGCCAAAAACTAAAAATAAATATTAAAAAAAAAAAAATCTCTATAAAAAAAAAAAAATTTCAGTAAAGTGTAAAACAGAAAAAAGCTGGAAATGACTTGATTTTGCCTTGTAAAACCCATTTGACTCTTAAGTCCACTGAGGTTCACCCTGAAGAATCGCTTTTTGCTGAGAACTCACTGAGGTTGGTGTGGCCCTGCTTACTGAGCGCTTTGTCCCCAGAGCTGTAGGCTCAGGCCCTCCTCCACCCAGGAGGAGCGAAGGCCGGCAGGACGTTGCCCAGGCTGGCCTCAGACTCCTTCAGCGGCCACGCCAGGCTTCCAACTGCCCTTGGTCACGTTTACTAAGGCTTCTGAGTCCCCTGCAGCTGGGGCCACTGCCCCATCCCAGCTCTGTCCCACAGTCCTCCCTCCTTTCCCCTCTGTGCCCTGGATTCTCCTCTCCATAAAGCTACATTCATGTTGATATTGATCATGTTTGGGGTCCCGCCCACTTGGCCATCTCAGAGGTCAGGCTGCCGCGAGAAGCCGCCCTGTTGAGGGTTGGGCCCCCCTTTCAGCTGCATTTGACTTATTCAAAGACCCAGCTCTTAGTTTTGTTGGTTTTCTTTTTTCCTTGTTGACTTTTGGTTTCTTATTTCCACTCTGATCTTTATATTTTCTCCTTTTTACCTCCTTGGGGTTCCATTTTTTTTCTTGTAGCTTCCTGTGGTAGAAACATAAACCTATTATCTGTGCTTCTGTAAGCATTTAGCGCTTCACACTTCCCTCTGCCCCTTGGGCACTCTATAAATTCTCACTCCGCAGGTCTCCATGACCTTACAGTTCAGAATAGTTCCTGTTGTTTGGGGAGGGGTCCGGCAGACAGAGCCCAGGTGCTTTACCACTGAGCCACACCCCAGCCCTCACTCAATCTTCTGTCTCAGCCTCTGATTTTCTTTTGAACCATTTTTTTTTTTTAGAAGTCTGTTGCTTAAGCCCTAAATCCTCAGCAATTTTCTAAATGTCTTTCTGCTATTTATTTGTGTATTTGCTTGCAGTGTTGGGGTGGAAAGCAGGGCCTCACACATGCTAGGCAAGCGCACTACCACTGAGCTACATCCCCCACCCCCGTTATTAATTTCAAATCCAATTCTGTGGGATGATCTCAACTGTTTTAGATTTACTGAGTTTTGTTTTACAACACAAATGTAAATAAAATATGATTTATCTGGCGAATGTTTCATCCACAGGTAAAAAGAATGTGTATATCTGCTGTTTATTTATTTTCTTTCTTTCTTTTTTTTGGGGGGGTGTCCCGGGGATTGAACCTAGGGGCACTTAGCCACTGTGCCACATCCGCAGTCCTTTTAAAATTTTTTTAAAGATGTTGATGAACCTTTATTTTATTTATTTATACACAGTGCTGAGAATTGAACCTAGTGCCTCACACATGCTAGGCTAGTGCTCTACCACGGAGCCACAACCTCTGCTCCCCCTTTTTTGTATTTTATTTAGAGACAGGGTCTTGATGAATTGCTTAGGGCCTCACTAAATTGCTGAGGCTGGCTTTGAACTTGTGATCCTCCTGCCTCAGCCTCCCGAGCCACTGGGAGGACAGGCGTGCACCACTTATCTGCTGTTTCTGAGAGCCTGTGAATGTCAGGTCAAGTTGGGTTGTGGGAGGCCACTCTGAATGATTCACGTTCTCCATCCTGGAGTGGAGAGGCTCTGACTGGTCACTACATCTTGTAGTGACCTGGACATTGCCCCGGTCCAGGAAGTTTGAGGACATGTCTTCAGACGTAGGCGTGTAACCCCATGGATTGAGGGGCGCTCACCTGTTCCTTTGTAATCCTACCCCTTTGGGCGTGGCCTCCCTAGATGTCAGTCGCCCTGCTGACAGCAGACAGCAGGAAGCTGGACTCACCCCCTGACCCCTGACCCCTGGCCTCAGTTGAATAATAAAAGGGTCAGCATGTGCTGGCTCTCTTTTTCCAAGGAACCCTAAGGTCAGAGGAGCCGTCACAGGACCCAAAGCAAAAGGTCTGTCTGTCCCTTGTGTGGTCATTTCGAGCAGCCCAGTTCCCCTGGAGGGACCCTGGGTGTTTTAGTCGTGAGGAACACCACACGGGGTGACAGTGTTGCTCAGGAGCATCACCTCCTCACGTTCTGCTTCCCTGTTGGATGTTATTAAAAGAGGGAGGTGGAGTCTCCAAGTGCAGCTGTGGTCTGACCATTTCCCTTTTGGCTTTAGGGATCTGGAGGCGCTGTTGGCAGGTGCACCCCTCAGGGTGGTCGGCCCTGCTGTGGGTGGTGCGTTTCATGATGCCCTCTTCTTGTCCCTGGACTCCTCCAGGCCTGGCGTCCACTCTGCTATTGTCATAACAAGGCTCCCTGGTCATCAGTGTGTGCCTGACATGTCTTGCTCACCCTTCTAACTCCATGTCTTTAAGGTTTCAATGCATTTCTTGTATGATTATATATGTACAGCTTATAATTGAATCATGTGTCTGTGTCATGATTCATCACGTGTAATTTGTATAAAGTGTATTCTTTGATTTTAATTTTTGAAAATAAGGTCATGATCTCTGCCTTCTAACTGGAGTATTTAGACCATTTATAGGTATGATTATTGATACGGTTAGGGCTAAGTCCAGCATTTTGCTATGTTTTCTGTTGGTTCCTCCATTCCTTGTTCCTTTTCCTTATTTTTCTGCCTTCTTTTTGATCAAGTGAGAACTTTTTAATTTTCTAGACTATGGTCTTGGCAACTATATCTCTTTATGTATATTTGTTTTATTTAAGATAAAGATCTCATCTTTAACCTAGTCTATCTTCAAATAATATCATAATACTTCACATATAATTTAAGAGCCATACTATATATAATAGCGTATTATTTTATAATAATAAAAATGTGTGGTTCCTTGGGCTGGGGCTACAGCTCAGTAGTAGAGCCTTGCCTCACACAGGTTTGATCCTCAGCACCACATAAAAATAAATAAGTAAAGATATTGTATCCATTTATAACTAAAATAATATTTCAAAAAATGTATAGTTTCATTTCTCCCTTTGTATTTTGTGCTACTGGAATCATACATTTTAATTCTACAAGTTATGGCTTTCACAATATATTATTATTTCTTTTTAAAAAATATTTTTAGGCTGGGGATGTGGCTCAAGTGATAGCGCACTCACCTGGCTTGCATGGGGCACTGGGTTCGATCCTCAGCACCACATAAAAATAAAAATATTGTGTCCACCTAAAACTAAAAAAAAATATATTAAAAAAATACTTTTAGTTGTAACATATAATTGAATTATGTATCTGTGTGCATAATTCATGCAATATGTAATTTGTATAAAGTATATTCTTGGATTTTTATTTTTGAAAATAAGTTCATGATCTCTGCCTTTGGCTATATGTCTTTATGTGCATTTGTTTTATTTAAGATAAAAATATTTATTTTTTGTGTGGTGTCTCACACATGCGAGGCAAGTGCTCTACCCCTGAGCTACAACCCCAGCCCCTGTTGCTATTATTTTTACTCTACCACTGAGCTACACCCAGTCCTTCTTTTTTAAAATTTTGAGACAGGGTCTGGCTAAGTTGCTCAGGCTGGGCTTGGACTTGCCATCCTCCTGCCTCAGCCTCAGAGTGTCTGAGATTACAGAGACACCATGTCTGACTTATCTTCAAATTTTCCAGAAACTGCCTAATTGCTTCCCAGAGCAGTTGCAGCCTTCTGTATCCTGTGAGCAGGGTGGGAGCACCCTGTCCCTGCCCACCCTCTGCAATGCTTCAGGAGGTCAGTCCTGCAGCTACCACTCCAGCAGACACATGTGGAATCTCCCACAGCTCACAGACAAGACTGCACCTGGCCACCAGTGGCCATGCATGCCCTGGCTTGCCTCCTGCCACGCTGGTTGCTCCTTACTACTTTCCAGCACATCCCAGTAAGAGTTTGTGATAGGTCTACAATGAACCAAGGGAGAAATGCAGAGGAAGTTAAAAACTCTTACAGTCGGAGCACAGGGTGACTTTTACCACTGTTCAATCTAGTTAAAAAAAAAAAAAAAAAAAAAAAAAAAAAAAAATATATATATATATATATATATATATATATATGAATGATTCACTTTTGTATGTCTGTGTTTTTAAATTCTTTCCTAGCAATTTATTTTTGCTATATTATATTGAATTTTTTCTCTGCAACAGACTTCAAGTTTCTTTCTCTCTTTCTTTTGGGTCCCAGGTATGGAACCCAGGGACACTTAACCACTGGGCCAGCCCCAGCCCTTTTTAGTTGCTTAAACTGACTTTGAACTTGCCATCCTCCTGCCTCAGCCTCCCCAGCCAGTGGGGTTACAGGGGTGCGCCAGGGGGCCCAGATTTCAACCTGGCTCTGAGCACCAGTCAGAATGTGGGTCCCTCCAAAGTCATGTCTTTCAAAGATTTCCACTGGGATGTCTAACTGCACCTGAAACGTCTCCTTTGTTTTGTGGTGCTGGGGGTCAAACCCAAGGCCTGCCCAGGTCAGGCAGGAACTCCTGCACTGAGCGGCCTGGTGTGTCTCCAACTTAACTGCCCGAATTCCCGGTCTCCAGCTAATCCTGCTCCAGCCAGCCCTGTCCTTCCAGAACCCACCAAGAACCTAGGAGTCGAGACTCCCGCTACTCTCACACCTGTGTCCCGGCCTGCAGCCCATCCAGGGTCTCCTGAAGCCGGAACCACCCTTGTCGCCCTTCATTCCCGTGCTGGGTCGCGGTCCCACCGTGGATTCCTCTCTCGCAGCAACAGCCTTCGTGCTTTGGCCCTCCCGTGTCCAGGTGTCCCTCCCGCCTCTCGCCCCTCCCGTGTCCAGGTGTCCCTCCCGCCTCTCGCCCCTCCCGTGTCCAGGTGTCCCTCCCGCCTCTCGCCCCTCCCGTGTCCAGGTGTCCCTCCGGCCTCTCGCCCCTCCCGTGTCCAGGTGTCCCTCCGGCCTCTCGCCCCTCCCGTGTCCAGGTGTCCCTCCGGCCTCTCGCCCCTCCCGTGTCCAGGTGTCCCTCCGGCCTCTCGCCCCTCCCGTGTCCAGGTGTCCCTCCCGCCTCTCGCCCCCTCCCGTGTCCAGGTGTCCCTCCCGCCTCTCGCCCCCTCCCGTGTCCAGGTGTCCCTCCCGCCTCTCGCCCCTCCCGTGTCCAGGTGTCCCTCCCGCCTCTCGCCCCCTCCCGTGTCCAGGTGTCCCTCCCGCCTCTCGCCCCTCCCGTGTCCAGGTGTCCCTCCCGCCTCTCGCCCCTCCCGTGTCCAGGTGTCCCTCCCGCCTCTCGCCCCTCCCGTGTCCAGGTGTCCCTCCCGCCTCTCGCCCCCTCCCGTGTCCAGGTGTCCCTCCCGCCTCTCGCCCCTCCCGTGTCCAGGTGTCCCTCCCGCCTCTCGCCCCCTCCCGTGTCCAGGTGTCACTCCCGCCTCTCGCCCCCTCCCGTGTCCAGGTGTCCCTCCCGCCTCTCGCCCCTCCCGTGTCCAGGTGTCACTCCTTCGGTGTGCAGGACGCCCCCGCCCTTCTCTGCCCGCCTGACGGAGCGCTTCCCTCGCGGCCTGCTGACCGCCGCCCCTCCAGCGTGGCTCCCGCGGTCATTGCGCGGGGGAGGCCGCCCGCGGGGCCCCGACCCCGGCTCCCAGCGCTCCCCAGGACCTGCCGGGCCAGGCGCACGCACGGGGGAGGCTGCGGTGCCGCGAGCGCCCTGCCCGCCAGCGGCGCCCCAAGCTGCTGCCGCCGTCACAGAGCCGGGAGGAGCCAGGCGGGGTGCCGGGTGGGGCGACCCCGAGGGCGCTGCGCCGCTGGGACGGAGGCGGCCCCCTGGCGGCGCGCACGGGCACAGCGGAGTGGCCCGGGGCAGTGCGCCCAGACCACGCCCACCGGCGCCGGCGCGGGGAGGTGCCGCCGGGTTCCCAGGGCGACCCGTCAACAGGTCGCACCCGCGGTCAGCGGGGCCCGCAGGCCCGGGCGCCGCCATGTGCGCCGCGGAGGTGGACGCTCACGTAGCCCAGAGATACCTGCTCAAGCGGCGGCTCGGGAAGGGGGTGAGTGCGAGGGCTGGAGGGGCTCATGACGCAGGTCCCCAGCCCCTTGTGCCTCCGTTTCCTCAGGGAAGCGGTGACCAGCTAGGGACTTCTTCCCGGAGGCAGGTGATGGATAGGCCCCCGAGCGGTCTCAGGCACGAGGAGCCGAGTGTGTCACCTCCCCTGGTGCACACACAGCAGATGCTTCTGGGAGGTCGGGGCACTTCAGTCGCTGAGTGGAAGGGTGGATCCTGGCAGGGCCCAGAAGCGCAGGGCCAGGGCCAAGGCTAGGGCTAGGAAGGCATGAGCCAGTGTAAGGGGTGGGAGTCGGAACCGCTTGTGGGGTCGTGTGTATTCGCATTGTGAGTGGGTGTGAGCTTGTGCAGCTCTGTGTGTGAAGGGGACATGACTGGACAGTGCAAACAGCAGGTTCAAAGGCCCTGGGGCAATGACTTGCTTAGCTGTTGGAGAAACCACTCAGTTGTGTGTGAGTGAGTGGAAGGGAAACAGGGGGTGGATACTGGGATTGTGGGGTCATGAGGGATCCTGTTGCATGAGGGCTTCTGGCAACAGCCAGGACTTTGACTCACTGTTATCCACAGCTGGGAGTTGTAGGAGTCGTTTATACTCTCTACAACTCCCACCTGCCTACTCTGCAGGATTCACCTTGGGGTGGTAGGCAGAAGTGCTAGGAGACTAGGTAAGAGGACAGGGTGGTGATCCCTGGAGGCACAGGCAGGGCAGGGGCAGCAGGGAGGGCAGGAAGTGGTGAGACAGGGTGAGTTCTCAAGGCGAGTCCCCAGGACTGGCTGAGCGGCTGGATAGGTGTGGGCGACTCCCAAAGATGGAGGGGCTTCTGGTCTTGTCCAGAGTGCCCACCTGTGGCCTGGTGCCCCCCCCTGCACCTCTCCAGCTCTCACCCACTCCCTGACCCCATCACCCAGTGTCCTCCTCTGGAAGTTCCTCCTGTAGCCTCCCTGCAGTCCAACTCTCCCTGTCCCAGGGTCCAGGGTGGGAGGGGGCAGCCTGAGCGGGCAGGGGTGGTGGTGGTGGGCTAGCCCTGGGCCCAGCAAGTTGAGAGCACTCTCCCCAGGCCTACGGCATTGTGTGGAAGGCAGTGGACCAGAGGACTGGTGAGGTAGTGGCCATCAAGAAGATCTTCGATGCCTTTAGAGATAAGACAGATGCCCAGGTGAGTGGGGGGTGTCTGGAAGCACAAGTGGTACTGCGGCTGTCGGAAGTTTGGGGCCCTGGTGTTTCTGGCGCAGGGGGTGTTTGGGTGACAAACAGCCCCTTTGGGTATCTCTGTCTCTTCCAGAGAACATTCCGGGAAATCATGCTCCTCCGGGTGAGTGGCAAGGCTGTGGGGCCCACTTCCCTTACCCAGGGGCAGTTCTTCCCAGAAAAGAGGGGAACTGGCCCCGACTCCCAGCGCAAGTCCCTGGCCTGAAATGACCCTCCACAGGAGTTTGGAGACCACCCCAACATCATCCGCCTCCTGGATGTGATCCCGGCAGAGAACGACAGGGACATTTACTTGGTGTTTGAGTTTATGGGTGAGCGAGGCTGTGGTCAGCTCCTGCCCCACTCTGTTCTGATCCTAGGACTGCCTGTGTCCCCCTGCTGCCCAGGTCCCTGTTGTGGCCAGCACTCACGTTCTGTGTCCTGAACCTAAGGAACCACCAGAGCCCCGTGGGGAGCTCCTGTCCCCACCCCCACACCGTCCTGCTTGGTTTGGAGCTACTTTTAGGATTTTCCACTCATTTTATAAAACCAGGGCAACATGAAATAAAGTGCTGAGACGATTCCTCAAGCCCTTACAGCTGTGCAAACAGTGAGCAGGACGCAGAAGCAGCAGGGCCCAGGCAGGTCAAGTGGCACAGCGTGTTCTACTGGCCCTGACTGACCTGCCCGTCCTTCCTGCCCCCAGACACGGACCTGAATGCGGTCATCCGGAAGGGCAGCGTGCTGGAGGACACCCACAAGCGCTTCATCTTCTACCAGCTCCTTCAGGCCACCCGGTTCCTGCACTCAGGCCACGTCATCCACCGGGATCAGAAGGTTGAGCCCCAGCTGCCACCACGCGGCCCCAGCCCCCACCCCTGTGCCCCCCTGGCCCCCTCGGCCCTCAGACCACCTGTCTCTCCAGCCATCCAACGTGCTGCTGGATGCCAACTGCCGGGTGAAACTCTGCGACTTCGGCCTGGCCCGCTCCTTGAGCAACCTGCCCGAGGGGCCTGAGGGCGGGGCCCTGACCGAGTATGTGGCCACTCGCTGGTACCGCGCTCCAGAGGTGCTGCTGTCCTCGCCCTGGTAACAGTGAGATACATCTGACCCACCCACCTCTCCCCAGTCCCCGGCCTGCCCTCCTGTTCTGATGGGGACCCCCAACCTGTCCGCACCTCACCTCCAAGCCCCTGTACCTTCACCTCTGCCTCTGAGCTCCCCTTGCCCACGCCCCTTCCTGCCCAGGTACACCCTTGGGGTGGACATGTGGAGCCTGGGCTGCATCCTGGGAGAGATGCTGAGCGGGCAGCCCCTGTTCCCGGGCACCTCCACTGTGCATCAGCTGGAGCTGATCCTGGAGACCATCCCGCCGCCGACTGAGGAGGGTGAGCATCGGGGGTTCAACTGGGCACCCAGAGGCTGAGGGCCAGAGAGTGCAGCTGTGGGGAGACAGTGCTCGACCGGCCAGGACTGTGCAGGGAAGAGGGTCTGGAGTAGGAGCCCTGGGAAGACTGGAAAGAGCAGGCCCTGGGCAACGGAGGGCCCAGAAAGCAGCTGCCAGGGCCAGGGTGGGGAGACTGCAGACGGTGAAGGAGGCAGGACTGGCCACAGGGCCAAGTGGCAACGCGAAGGGGCCAGCCAGGTGGGGGCAAGGTCCTCACCCTGCTGAGGGATATGGGGTGCAGCATGGGCACAGAGCCAAGCAGGGCAGGGGGTGCAGAGAGAAGAGGGGAGGCTGTTGTAGGGGTGAGGCTGTGGCAGGGGGAATTATTCCCAGAACCCAGGGGAGAGCCTGCTTGCTCCCAGACCTCTGCTTTGCAGGGCAGAGACCGCAAGGGTTGGTCCAGGAGGCCGTCACTGGGCTGGGGTGTGAGGGTGTAGGGCAGGTGTACCTGTGGGCACCCATCAGCTCAGAGGGGGCTCATGGGGGCACATGCCTAGCTTTTGGTGGGGTGGAGCCCCACCAGATGTCAGAAGCCCTGAAAGAGGCTGCAGTCCTTGGCATCGGAAGAGATGGCTGGCCCCAGAAGGCCCTGAGCTGTCCCACCCCCGCAGCCACACCTGGTCACACCTCCTTCCACCCCCACCCCCCACAGACCTCCGGGCTCTTGGCGCAGGCTACAGCTGCACCTTGCTGCACCTCCTGGGATCCCGGTGAGTGGGGTGCTCAGATGTGGGGCAGGGAGGCTGGCTCAGGAGCAAGCCAGCTTCCTGTGCCTGGCACCAGGGCCCTTTGTGCCTGTTGGGTCGTGGTAAGAGTGAGGAGACCCCAGCATTGCCGGAGCTCTGCCAGATGAGGGTTCTGTGGGGAGAGCCCCAAGGGTTCCCCACGGGAGGCCTGGAGAGGAGACTGAAAGGTGAGGCAGGGGTCTCTCCCCGCTGCCTGCAGGTCTGGCCCAGACAGATCTGGGGAGGGGGCCCTGGGGGGCCCTGGAGAAGAGATGACAGGCAACTGCCCGCAGGCCACAGCAGTCGCTGGATGACATCCTGCCACCAGACACCCCCCGAGACGCCCTGGACCTCCTCAGGAAACTTCTGGTGTTTGCCCCCAGCAAGCGGCTCAGCGCAGCCCAGGCCCTGCAGCACCCCTACGTGCGGAGGTAGGAGGGTGGGAAGGCAGCCCTGGGGCCCAGGGTCCAGCCCCCGGCTGGGGGGGAGGGGAGCCTGAGGGGCTCTGGGCTCTTGCTCTGCAGTCCAGGTCTCACCTTTCTCTGACCCGAAGGTTCCACTGCCCCAGCCGTGAGTGGACACATGATACGGAAGTGTGGCTCCCGGTGCTGGAAAGAGACCAGCTCTCTGCATCCGAGTATCGCAGCCGCCTCTACCAGGTGCTCGGGCCGCCACCTCCACTGCCCCCTCTCCCTGTGCACCCTGGAGTCCTCCTGACTCAGGGACAACTAGTGCCCCCCCTGCCCACCCCACGCACCTCTGAACACCCTCCCCTTCCGCAGATGATCCTGGAGAGAAGGGGCAACAGCCGATGGCCAAGAGAGGGGATCTTGGGGAGCACTGCCTTGGGGCCAGAGCCCAGGGCCTCCTGGGCTCAGGGGTACCTGTTCCATCACAGAGCCATCCCCCAGATCACGTCCCGGATGCCTGTGAGGAACCCTGGCTCCAGGCCTCAGAGTAGCCCTGATGGTGACCCTGAGCAGGGTGTGTGAACTTTGTCCACCTCCCATCTGGTCCTGCTGTGTGGGGCCGCCAAGGTGCAGCGGGATCTCACTCTGGGGGTTGATCTCCAACCCCACAGAAGCCTCTGGTGCAACCAGGAACATTCCTAGACCGAGCTTGGCACCCCAGCCCCAACCTCTGCCCCCAGGAAGGTGGGAAAGGTCCCTAGGACTAAGGCAGAGCCCCTGTACACCTCCAGGGGTAAGTCACGGTGTGGGCATGGCAGGGGCCTCCCACTGTGCCTTTTAGTGACCTTGTGACACGCGCCTTCCCAGATCAGTAGCTTGAGAGGCACGGCACCCTCCCTGACCTTGCAGGCCGCAGCCCAAGCCACCAACCAGGCCCTGATCCGCAGTGACTGGCCCCTGAATGGTGGGCTGAGGGCAGCTGGTGGGCGACAGGTGAGCCTAGCAGTCTCCCAGAAGCCTGTGTGCCCACTCGCGCCCCTTTCCTCTGATAATGACTCTCCCCATGTGCAGGCCTCACCCCGGCCCACCTGGGAGGTTCCGGAGCCCCGGCCGGGCCGCAGGATGTTTGGCACCTCAGCCTTGCAGGGGGCCCAGGGAGCTGCCAGGGCTGCGCTTGGGGGTTACTCCCAGGCTTATGGGACAGTGTACCGCTCAGCGCTGGACCGCCTGCCCTTGCTTCCTGGACCTCACGCGTGAGGGGCCCACGTGCCTCGCCGCCCTGCCGCAACACAGCGCTCTTCCTCCTTCCTTTGCTGGGCTGCATTTGAGTTCTGGGAGCTCCCCTGGGCCTCTCTGGGGGAGCAGACACGGTCTCCCCAAACCTGATGACTGTTTTGAATAAAGCCCGCTGTGTCAGCCCACTCTGGTGTGGGGTTCCTTCCTGGGCCACACCCCCAGCTGACATGCCCCAGCCCTTTCTTGGAGCCCACCTTCTTCCGAGGACGGACTCTCCCTATCTTGAAACCTCCACCGCACGTCCAGGACTGCCCCTCCTGTACTCTGTCACCCTGCAGCTCCCGTCCAAGAGCACCCCACCCAGGGCTTCACTCTAGACCAGGGCCACCCGACTGGCCGGGAGGGTGACCTGGAACCAGCTTCTGGCCCATGGCCTTAGATGCCCTGGTGCCTGCCGCTTGCCTTTCTCTCTGAGCACCGTCAGAGCCCAGACCCTGCTACAAGGCCAGGCTGCCCCCAGGATGGCCCCGTGGCTCAGGGATTTGTGAACTCATTGTCTGCCTAGGTACAAACCCCCTGTGACTGCAACTCTGAGCCACACAAGGGAAAGTGGTGTCCCTTTCCCGCCCTAAAACCTTGCTGGTGACTGCAGCCTGTGCACCACCCACGGTGGCCCCTGGTGTGTGTCCAGGTCTTGGTAGGAGGTGGATATGTCTTGTCGGGCTCAAGGCTACTTCCTCTAGTCACTGCCAAAGAGCCTGGTATGAGTCCAGGCCAGCAGTGTGAGGGCTGAAGAGACTGAAGGGGCCAGTGGGTGTCCTGGGTGCTGCACGTCCACCTGACCCTGGGCTGGCTGGCAGAACACAGGAAGGCCACTTCCCCATGTGTTGCTGGCAGAGCTCACATCTGAAGTGACTGGCTCTGTGAAGGAAAATGGGCAGGAAGGACCAGGCTTGGGCAGGGGCAGGGGCCATTGGCCTGGGCTGCAAGGTTGGGAAAGCAGAGAAACCTGCCTAGGTACAAACCACCTGCACCTTGCTGCAGTCACCAGCAAGGTTTTAGGGCGGGAAAGGGACACCACTTTCTCTTTGTGGCTCAGAGTTGCAGTCACAGGGTGGTTTGTACCTAGGCAGACAGGAGGCCCATCATGGAGCCAAGTGGCTGGTGGCTTGAGTGGGCTGCTGGGGGCAGGGGTGTTTCCAGAGCCTCGGGCATAGCCCCAAAGGGAGAAGAGCAGGCTGTGGCAGTCCTGTGGGCAGGGAGCTGGGCAGCAGGGCAGGAATAGCTCAGGACAGGAGCTGCAAGGTAGGGCTGGGGGGAGGCCCCTGGGGCTGGTGACCAGGGAACCCCAGGTGAGTGCTCCCAGAGCGCCTAGAGAGGACTCAGGTGAGGTGGGGAGGGCCGATGGAAGACGTGGAGAGGCTCTGCAGACCCAGAGGTGTGGTCTTGAGTGCTGCTGGCAGGGAAGGAGGGGCAGGGCCACAGGGGAAGGCCCTAAGGCTAGTGGTTGCAGTGTGTTTGGGGGGGCGTTGTTTTTGTTAATGTCAGAATGTGCAACAGCAAGTTCCAGTGTCTAATTTGTCAAGATATAGAGGGTGCAGCGGTTCCTCTCCTTCAGGGGAGAGCCTGTCCACTCTGAACAGTGGCCCAGGAGGAGACCTGGCCACCAGCAGAAGCTGGCCAGCAAGCAAAGGCCATGAAAGGCTTGAGCTCTCCTGGCTCCCAGGAGGCCTCCTCCTCCTGACCTGAAGTCCCTGCGGTCATCCTTCCTGAGCAGTGGCTCTGGGACCCAAGCAGCGAGTGGTCTCCGTCCTCCAGCTGCCTAAGGCAGAACCGTCCCCTTCGCTTACTGTCCTGTTTCTCATACCCTTTCCCTATTGGGACTTATTTTAAATTAAAACAAATCTATCTGAAAAGAAACAACAGAACACAGAAACCCTTTCACAACGTAAGCCCCCACTAGCAGGGCCTTTCTAAGCATTTGGTGACAAAACATGTCATTCCCAACCAATTAAAATGATTTAGTGGAGCTGGGCTCGGTGGCCCACACCTGTAATCCCAGTGGCTCAGGGGGCTGAGGAAGGAGGATCCGAGCTCAAAGCCAGCCTCAGCAACTTAGCAAGACCCTGTCTCAAAATAAAATTTAAAATGGCTGGATGTAGCTCAGTGCTAAAGTGCCCCTGGGTTCAATCCCTGGTACCCCCTCCTCCCCCCAAAAATTAACGGAGATGGAAAAAGACATAAGAATGGTAAACCAGGAGTGTCTTGGACAGATTTTGCATGTTGGTGATGAAACAGGAAAGGATCAAGGGCAAGGTGGAGCTAGGGTCTTATGGGCACCTGCAGGGCAAGGGTCACCCCACTCGCAGGGATTCCCAGGACCTCTGCCCTGGGGAAGGTGGCCAGAGCTCAGGCCCCACCCCATGGGACAAGTGTGCCACATCCCACCCTTCTGGGGTGTGGCACTTGTCTGGGAGCCACTTAATCAGACTTGGCTTCAGGGTCAGTCCAGTCTCCATTTTATTATGCTGCAGAGCCCAGGACTCGCCTCCTGGCCACCCAGGACTTTACTGTGTGAGGGGCAGACTTGGCTGAGGCAGCTGCAGTTTGGGCAGCAGGGCAGCCCCTCTGGGGTCCCCTTCATCCCTCCTTCTCAGAGGCCTGCCCTGTGCCTCCCAAGAAAAGCTTCCTTTGGGTCCAACCACACTCTTCCTTTACAAACTGTCCGCCACAGTCCTTCCTTCCCCACAAGAGGACGGGCACCAGGAGGAGAGGGAGCCACTGAAGGACAGGGGTGAGGAGGCAGGGTGGAGAGGCTGGCATCAGAACCACAGGTCTGAGAAGAGAGCCCTGAAAACGGAATCCCTGAGGAGACAAAAGACCCCTAGAGATGGGGAGACTGAGGCACAAGTGTTGGGTCCCTGCAAGCAGGACAGAGGCACAGAGAGAAGGGTCCCTGAGGTGAGTGAAGGTCCAGAGGGGATCTGAGCCCAGGGAAATGGAAGAAGCAGGAGAGAAGGGTGCTGAGGAGCAAGGGTTGGTGAGAAAAGGCACCAGGCCACGGACTGAAACCCTGGGGAGGACAGGCCAGGGCCAGGGCAGGGCAGCTGCCAGGGAAACCCACTGAAGCTGAGCTCTGGTGGGTCCGGTCTGGCCCTTGGCTGCTCTGGAATGAGGGATGGTGGCTGCCACTCAAACACAGGGACACGGAGCTCCCTGCCCAGCGGATGCAGGGTGGCAGTGAAGCACCTTGACCTGGGCTGGTGGACCAGGACACTCACTTCTTGCCCTTGAGTGTACCCAGGATCTTGGGCACGAACTTGCCCACCTTGCTGTCCCTGGCATCCTCCTCCGCCAGGCCATCCCCTGCCCCAGAACCACCAGCCTCTTCCTTTTTACAGAAGACCTCAAAGCGGCTGTAGACGCGCTTCTCCTTGCGCATGCTTTCCATGCGGCGCAGCAGGCGGTCGCGGTCCTCTGCGCTGGCAGGTAGGGTGCGGCTCAGCCGGCCTTGCGCACCCAGACTGTCTGACCGGAAGATGGCTGAACATTTGTCCTTGTCGGACATGTCTGGGGCCAGGCCTCCAGGAGCTGGTGAGCGGCCCAGCTCAGGGCTGCTGTGGGCTGGGCCTGGGCCTGGGGCTGGAACCCCACGATGCTTCTGACCATGGGCACTGATCTGCTCCAGAATGGCCTTAGTGTCATCTCGTAGGTTGCTGCTGTATAAGGCATTGGCCGTGGCAGAGGATAGCCGTGCCCTTGGGCCCCGCTCATCCCCTGCAGTAGCCTCTGTACTATCACCTCGGCCCAAAGATGGTCGCCGGGGACTCTCTGGCTGCCCATTCTCCTGTGGCACTGGGAAGCTGCCCTCATCCTCCCCGCGACGCTCATTCTTGGGGCTCAGCAGCTGCCTGAGGCGGAGGGAGCCTTTGCGTAGGACTTCCATGGGGCCTCCAGCCACCTCCTCTGTGGGCCCAACCTTAGGAGACTCACTGGATGAGGCAAGGGTGAGACTGCCCCTGCGCTCAGGCACAGGGGGCACCGGGCTGCTCCTGCGCTCAGGCACAGGGGGCACCGGGCTACCTCTGCGTTCTGGATAGGTCGAGGTGGGGCTCCCCTTGGGTTCAATAAATCCTGTAGTTGGGCTGCCTCTCCGATTGGATAACCCTGGCGTGGGGCTCCCCTTCCGCTCTGGGTAGGCTGAGGTGGGGCTCCCTTTTGGCTCAGAAAGGGGCACCTGGTGTGCAGCAGGCACTTCTGGAGGGGGGCTGTCCCGCCCCTGCGGGGAGGTGGAGCGGCCCTGGGCAGAGAGGAAGCGGGAGGGCAGGCGGTCAGTGCCACTGCGGCCCAGCGTGTCAAGAAGTTGAGCAGCAGTGAGGGAGGCGGCTCCCGGCTGCCGCTCCGCCTCCTGGTGTAGCCTCTGGGCAAAGGAATCACGCAAGTCAAGCAAGCAGCTCTCCAGGCTGCGGTGCTCGCCCCCGGCTGCGCCTGGTGCGGTCACCTCTTCCCGCCAAGCTTGGGACATGACAGCCTTGCTGTGGCTGGAGACAGTGACCGCACCTCCCCCACCGCTTGGGTCACGGGCTGGACCCTTGTATTTCTCCAGCAGCTCGGCCACTTTAGCAGAGGCGGTGGAGCGCATGGCCTCTCCACTGGGACCCAACGTCTCGTTGACCGTTTGTTCCTTGTGCAGCAACTGCACCTTCTCAGTGGTGGCAGTTGTGGCGCCTCCAGAGCCTTCAGCCTGCGCGAAGATGAGCGAGGAGCGCAGCCTGGAGCTGCGCTGGATGAGTGGGTTTAGGCGTGAGCGGAATGAGTCCTGCTTGACCAGGCCTGCCTCCTCCGAGCCCTCGCGCTCCGAGCCCTCGCCCCCACCGCTTCCCGAGCCTGGCCACAGGCCCTTGACTGGCAGGGTGGCAGGGACACGGAAGGCCGCCCGGCCCCCAGGAGCCAGCACGTCATCTTCGTAGACGTCAGCGTCCATGGGTGTGGGCAGGCCCTCCTCACCCACATCCTCGTGGCACCCGCTGAGGTAAGAGGCCAGGCGCCAGTGCCGCAGCCCCGCTCGCCCCTCTGGCCCGAGCCTGCGCTCGGGATCGGCCTCTGGAGCCGCCTCTGGGCCTTGCCTCGCCACCGCCTGGCATGGGAAACGCTGGCCCAGGTTGGGGCGCTGGGCCCCGCCGGGTTCCGGGCCACCAGGACCGGGCTTGAAGGCAGGGTCCGAGCCGTGGCGCACCTCACGCGAGGCGCTGGAGGGCACGTACTCCAGGCGCTGGTGCACCTCGGGGCCCAGCTCGGGGAAGCGCGGCCCAGCGCCCAGCGCCAAGTCGTCCGGGTCAGCCAAGCCCGGGCGGCCAGCGCGAAGCTTCTCGAACAGGCCCTGCGGACGGGTGGGTGCGAACTGTGGGTCCCACTGGTAATGATGCTGGTAGAGCTGGTCGCGGTGGAAGTGGCTGGTCTGGAAGCGGAAGTCGTCCCCGTGACTCAGGAACGTCTGTCGGGACACCTGCCGCGCAGCCGCGAAGTTCTCCACCGCGCCTGCGCCGTCGGCCGCCGCGTAGCTGTGCCGCTTGAACGCGTCCATCTCCAGGTGCCGCGCCTGGAAGAAGCCCCGCGGGACCCCGAACTCCCCGCTGGGCCCTACTTCCGTGTCCAGCCGTCGCGACAGTGGCCGCATCCCTGCATGTGGCTCCAGAGCGCCCCCGGGCACCCGGGGCAGCTCCTCCCTGCGGAAGGCCGAAAGGAAGTGGCGATCTGGGTCCAGGAAGGAGGGGAAACCCAGGCCTTCTTCGCGGGGCGGAGGGAACAGCAGGTGTGCCCGTTTAGGGAAGGAGAAAGGGGTTGGCGCCCCAGGGATGCCCACCAGGGGCCCAGCCCCGGAGTATGGAGCCAGGGCATAAGTGTCCATGCGGGCCAGCGCCCCAGCTGAGGGCACCAAGGGCTCAGACTGTGCGAAGAGGATGCGGAATTCTTCGTCGAAGCTGGAGACCAGCTCTCCCTGGAACACGTGTGCCAGGCTGCGGTGGATCTTCTCGAAGGACCACATGAAGCTGTGGGTGGGTGGGTGCGGGTCAGAGTCAAGGAACGGAGTGAGGGAGCACTGGCCTGCAGTGCTGGGTGGGACACACAGAGTCCCAGGGTGTGTTAGGACCTGGGCCAGGCCAGGCTATTAGGGTCTACAGGAGTGCTCCTGGTGAGGAGGGGCGGGGACACCCAGGGAGGCTCCAGAGGGGGGAGGGGGAGGGACCGACACCCAGCTGGGCACCCTGCACACCTGTAGCTCCCGCTCATCACCACGGCACAGTCTACAAGCAGGAACTTCTCTTTCACGTGGCCCTTGAAAGACTTCCCAGTGCGGCAATAATAGGTGGGGCCAGCCACAGTGCGCACACGCAGGAACTGAGGAGGGAAAGGAGTCAGGTCTTCACCAGGGTCTTTCCTGGTCCACCCCACCTGTCCACTCACTCACATCCACGTGGTGCAGGTTGACTCGGCATTTTTCCGCCATGTCCAGAAAGTGCTGTGCATTCATCTCATCCAGCAGGATATAGACGGGGACCCTGCGTGCAGCAGCCTCCAGCACCTCGCTGAGCAAGTCCACATCAGTGAACATGTCCATCACCACGGCCACCACCTGCAAGCACCAAGTCAGGAGGGAGGGTGGAATTTGTTGTCCCCACCCCATTCTTCAACCTACCCAGGAGAAGGGAGAGCTATGGACCATGTGAACCCCATTCCCTAGCAGCCATGTCTGGGAAGGTGGTCAGGAGGAAGGGACCTGACAGGGGTCATGGGGCTGCTAGCAGGGTGAGTGGCCCACATGGGAGCAGAGGAAGGGACAAGGCCTGCATCCTGCTTGGGTCAAGGGGAGCCCCTGCAATCTCTTCTGCGCTAACCCCAGACTGGATATCAGGGCTGAGGCCCAGACTCCAGGTCTGTTCTCAGGAAGGGGGCACTGCCCTGGGATGGGAGAACAGGGGTCTTTAGCAGCTGACCCTGGTTTAACAAGCCATCTCTGCTTGGGAGGGGAGGAAGCTTTGAGCTGGCCAAGGCCCATCAGGCAAGTCTAGAAAATTCTTGGGACAAATCCATGCTAGGAGAGAACCAACATCCCAGAGCCTCTGGGCGTCTGGACATCAACCACTAGCCATCCTGTGCAGACCCTGTATTGGCCCAACCCTCAGTGACCTGGAAGAATGCTGCCAGGAAGCCCCTGCTGCAGCTTGAAGCCTGGAAGGCCTGGCTGGCCAGTCCTCGCTCACCTCCGTGCTGGTGCTGGTTGTTTCTCCATCCCCTCTCCCTCCTCCTTATGCTTCCAGGTCCAGCCCAGGTCACCCTCCCCCACTGCCCACAGAGCCTGCAACGGTGCACCTGCTGGGCAGAGCGGATCATCCTTCGAGCCTCATCCTTGATGCTGGGGCTATCAGGTGGCGGCGGCTGCACTAGCGTGGTGACTTCAGTGCCCTGGAAGCCGAAGGTCAAGGGCCAGCCCAGGTCAAGCTCAGGAACTGCCTGGTCTGAGTTCACTGGCCAGTATGTGCCCGAGGAGCCATCCATGTCCACATCAGGAGGGCTGCCTTCAGGGGGCTCCCGGGCAGCATGCTGTGGGGGCTGAAGGTGGCGGTTCACATGCTCTAGCTCCTCAGGACACAGGAAGTCGGGTGCCCCCTCTGTAGCCAGGAAGCGGTTATAGGCTTCTGGTCCACCCTCTGCCAACGCATCCACCGCCAGGCGGTAGTACTCTTTGTAGTGAGGTGGCAGGTACCCAGGCGCCAGTGGGTTATCCCCCTGCGAGGAACTCTGAGAGCGGCGAGCCATGTTGGGGCCAGGGGCCTGGAGAGGAGACACCTTAATGAGGGGCAGGGGCATTGGGGCCCGCTCCTTTACCCTCACACAGGGTTTCCAGAGACTTCAGGGGACTGGAGTTCAGCCCATACCTGGAGGTCTCCCCAGGCCTAGGATGCCCCCTAGTTGGAAGGACATCAGAAGTGCCAGGCATGTCACAGGAATCCCAGCCCTGATCCCCTTCTTCTGCCCTTATTGGTAGGGATCCTGCTCTCATGAGCCCTTTCCCATAAAGACAGATTTTAACAGTTTGATGGCTGGTTCAAAGACAGACAACCCTCGCTGGACTCACTATCAGCAGCCCCTTCATATTGCTGTGGTCCCTAGCGCAGTGCCCACTGGTCGAGGCAGTGCTGTGCCTGCTGCCTGGGAGACCCTGGACTAGCTGCTGTGCCTCTCCAGCCATCACCTCCACCACACAGCACAGCCAAGAGGGTTGACAGGACATACCAGGCTGTGACTTCATCCTGGGATGGCATAGCCCTAGGCCCCACCCACTGCCCAGGGCCACACCTCTTCCCATCCTTAGGGTTTCACTGGGACTCCCACCACCTTCACTGACCTCCCAGTGCTCTGACCCCCAGGACTTGTTCCTGCTTGCCAGCACCCCCACCTGTTGCCACTGTCTCATCTTGAATGAAACTTCCCTGGACCAGAGCCCTTTGCTATAGGCCTGTACTTCATACCCTCCCGTCCTGTCCTTGCCTAGCCCAGCCCCATGGCAGTTGGGACCTTTCCAAGTCCTTAGGTCACTGCCTTCCTCCTGCTAAGACACTAAGAATGGTATCAGCCTTTTCCATGGCTCAGTCTCATGCCCTTCACACCTCCCCACTTGGTGGCTGGCCTCTAGGATGCTGACCAGCATGACCACTGAATATACTTAGAGACTGACCTCTAGGCCTGCAAGAGCACCCAGAACCGCTCACCCTGTCCCCAATGCTCCTGTCTGGGGATGGGGCAGACTCCTGCTCTGCTTAGCACACAGGTTACTGGATGCCAGTCCCAGATGGGGAAGTGGCTCTGCCTAGGGGGAAGAGTGTACCCCAAGGTGTGGCCAGGAGTGCTGACAGGATGGGGCACTGGCCTTGGGCTACACTGGGTTGGAAGCCATACCTGCCTGAGAATGTTGGGGTCAGGCTCTGCTATGTATACCCTGGGACCTGTGCCACCTGGCATTCCTGGGGGTGACATTCTAACTAAGACAGAATGTAACGGCCAGGGAATGCCACCTGGCCCACTTGTCCCAGGAAAAACTGTTCTTCCTTCTTGGGGCACTGTCCTGACCACACAGTCTCCCTTCATGCTTGATGTGCGGGGTGGGGCACAGTCCTGTGGTACAGCAGCAGGCCTGGCAGCCTACCTGTGAGTTGAGTGTTGGCCTGTCTGCCTGGACAGGCCTCACTGCATCTGACCATTGTGGCAGGATCAACGATTTACCACTATCTGGTCAGGCTGTATGTGGGCAGTGTCTGACTGGACAGGCCTAGAGGCACCGGCCTGCTAATTGGGGAGGCGTGGGGAAGACACGCTGGAAAGGCCACTGCTGTTCCTTCCGATTTCACTGGGGAAGGGAACAGATTCATCGGGAGTGGGGAGGACAACTGTCCAGTTTGTGACCTCTGGTGAGGAGCCTTCCCACAGGCACTACTGGTTTGAAGGGGCGTCCCAATCCTGCCTGGCCACCCCCACCCCCAGGAGCCTGGCCTCACAGCAATGCTTACCACCTCCAATCACCTTACCCCTGTTTCTTTAAAGGGCACGAATCCCTCTGGACTGCGGACTGGGAAATGGCCACTCCCCATTCCTCAGTGAAGCCCCATCAGCCTTCTTCTCCTTCTCCCCATTTACCTACCCACCTGGGCCCCGAGGGAGGAAGGGGCCTAGCCCACCCAGACCAATGACTCAGCAGGAATCCTCTGCGGCTGACCTCTGACCTGAAGCCTGGAAGAGCCTTAAAGGCCCTCACCTCCACTTCAAGGACCCGATCCTTCCTACCTGGGCAGGAAGGGAGATTCCATGGGAAGGATCTGGGCTCCTACACAAAGTGAGATAACCAGTGGTCAAAGACTGAGGCAAGGGAAGGGGCAGGATCAGGAAGACGGGAGGTGGACCTTGGCTGGATGGGCTCACAGACCGGAAGTCGATGAGTTATAGCTTGCGGAGTGGGCACAGCAGGACCTAAGGGTGTCATGTACCCCAGGAAGCAAGTTAGCGGCTGTCCAGGCCAGGTGCCCCATCGGCTCACTCCAGTCCAGGAACATGGGCTCAAGGGGCACAGGCCTCCCGCTCTACCTGCCCAGTACACTACCCCAGTCCATGGCAGCCTTGGAGGAGGGCTCCCAGGAAGAGAAGCGAAGGCAGAAGCGGGTCAGACGCAGAGTCTCTAGCAGGGGCCCGGACCCTTTCGCTCTGGGCTCCTCCTGGGCCGGCGTCGTAGGGGTCTTCTCACCCAGAAACCTACAGCGTCCCGGCCCTTCGTCCCCCGCCGGGCCCCGCAGGCCAGGCCCGGCCAGCCCCACGCACGCGGCCGCGCACCCTGCGCCAGCCCAGGTGAGGGCGCGCAGAGCCCCGAACTCTTCGACGCGCCGCGCCCGCCCGCTCCGGCCCGGGAGGGGGTCCTACCTGGCCAGGTGCGCGGGGTCTCGGCACAGGGGCAGCAGGAGCCGACCGCCGCCCAGCGGCCTCGCGGTCCGGTCGGTCCGGCAGCCACTCCCCAGCGCGCCCGCCCGGCCTGATTCACGCGCCCGCCCCCGCCCCGCCCGCGCTCCTGCCTCCTGCCTGCCCGGGCAGCACCTGGGCGGGGCGGCTCCGCCCGCGGCGCGCCCGCATTCCTGCGCCCGCCGCGCCCGGACCCCCGCCCCGACCCCCGCCCGGACCCCGCCCCCACCTCCGCGCCCCCGACCCCCCCCGCGCCCCCCCCTCGACCCCGGCCCGCCCGGGCCCCGAGTCGCGCCCGGGACCCTGCAGAGCGCCGCCCGAGACCATCAGGGCGCCCACTCCAAGGTCCCCGAGCCCCCTGGTGCCCATCTGTGAGCCAAGTCTCGAAGCCCCTACTTCTGACCCCTGACCCTCGCCCCGGAAGTCCGGGTGACTCGGAAGTTCCGGCTCAGTCGCTAGGAAACAGGCGGGCCCGACGCGGAGGGCGGGGCGTCTGGCCTCCGGGCTCGGAGAAAGGCAGGTGAGGCAGGTGAGACCGTGGGGGCGGCGCCGAGCCGCGGCAGGGCCCGACCTGGGGACCCCGTGCATATGGGTGTCCCCACCAGTCGGGGGCGGTCCCCTCTCATTATCCCCAGGCATAGTGGATGCCGAAACATGTAGCGGACCCTGCACCCCAGACCCCTGCACATATGGGACCCCACATGCATATTGGGTCCCCCCTTGCACTCTGAATCCACAAGCACAGGATATCCCTCATGTGCACAGAATCTTACAAGCACCCAAACCTCACACATGCTGTCCACTCACCAGGACTAGGTACCACACCCCTCCCATATAGGGACCCACCCCACACATAAACAGGACCTCATGACTGCTCATACACCAATTCTGAAAGCAGGGAACCTCCCCTCACATGCATTTGGCCCTACATGTGCAACAAGAGTCCCTCATGTACTGGGGGCCCTCTAAGTCCCAACCTCCTACAAGGAATGGGGACCTTATGCACATGGAAGGTACACACCACCTCTAGCTTGCACACAGGAGGCCCAGTTCTCCCTCAGACCCTCCTATAGGGTCCTCCCCCACTTCAGCCCAGCCCATCTGTCCTACCATTCGCGACCCAAGGGCTCACTCCCTGACATCCAGCCTGAGTCCTTTCTGCCTGCCAGCCTTCAGTCACCCCTGCTTTTTGTCTTCTAGTGACCATCCTGTTTTCAGGGTCACCCCCAGTTTCTCCATTTCCTTTCCCACCCAGCAGCATCCCACTGGTGTGCTGGAACTCCTGTGGGGTCAGACCAGCTCTGGGCAGTGGCACTGCGCGAGTCCCTGGTGTGTGAGGGGAGCTTGGTGAACTCCCAGGCAAGGAGCCCCCCCAGGGAATGAGCTGTGGGGTGAGCCTGGTGGGCCCAACCACAGCGTCTGTGGGAGCCAAGAGAAGAGAGGGTCTAAGGGTAGGGAGGCGCGGGTGTGAGGGGTGCCAGGTCTGTGTGGAGGAGTCCTCAGACGAGTTCATTAGACAGCCAAGTTGTTTGGACCAGGGAGATGGGTGCTGACCACTAAATCCCAGGGTCCCAGCAGGATGGACCAAGCCAGAGGTGGTCAAGCACGTGAGAGTGGACGGGATGTGCTCCTGCCGCACATCCTGCTTCTGGGAATACACATCCGTAAGCGGTGGGCAGGGAAGTGTGCTAGAATGTCCATGTCTCTGCTGCCTGCCCACCCAGACCCAGGTGGGGTGTGATGCTGTTCCCCACTACTCCCGTCGTCCGCACCTCTAATCATACCCTCCCTGGGTCTTCCCATTCCCAGGAGAATGAACAGTAAGAAAGCAGGGGCCAAAGCTGCATCGGGGAAGTGGCAGACATCACCCCCTTGGCCCAAGCCAAGAGCTGCTGTTGGTGAGTACACCCTTTGACCCAGGGCACTGCCACTCAAACACTGGCCTATGACCCTCTGCAGCCATGAGACCCCCTCTAAGTAAGGCCCTTCCCTCCGAGAGTGGTATCCAGGGATCTCTGAATGGGGCTTAGGATGGATATGCTCACATTCAGAACCCAGATGCCACCCAACCCCGGCCCTGAGCCTTGCACCTTTGGGGCTGTGGTAAGGGCTGGGCACAGCTTTAGAATCCATGCCAATGGGAAGGGGCACACATGGGTGAGAGGGCCCCCATTGTTGAAAACAGTTTTGAGCTGGGCATGGTGGCTCAACACCTGTAATTCCAGCTACTGGGGAGGCTGAGGCAGGAGGATCACAAATTTAAGGTCAGACTCAGCAACTTAGTGAGACCCTGTCTCAAACAAACAAAAGGTTGGGAGTATTGCTCAAAGGTAGGATGCTCCTGGGTTCAATCCTCAACACCCCTGAAACAAAACAGCCAGCTTTGAGAAAAGTCTTGGCTCCAAGTTGGGAATTCTTAGGCTAAGTTCAATAATCGCTCACTTCTCTTCTGTGGCTGGAAAGGGACAGCTCACCTGGGCTAGCTCCTGCTGAGCATCAGGAAAGGGACCTCCCCGTGCCCACCCTGCTTCAGCAGTTATCACCCCTGCTCTAAGTGCCATTCACTCTCTGTCACTGCTGCTAACACCTCCCAGGTGGCGTCTCTTGGCCCTTTGCTCCAGGCCTTCCTGGGGTCTGTGCTTGCTGAGGGAGCACGGGCCCACCCCACATGGGGCTCTACAGCTTGAGCCGGGCCCAGCCCAGAGAACTCCATTGCCCAGGATCTGGAGGGGTGGTGGTGACTCCTCCAACCCAAGCCAGGTTTAGATCCTAGTTACCTAAAATAGCCCCAGCTGCGTCTGAGGCGGACACTCCTCCTGGAATGAGGATAATGGGCACAGGGACCGCGTGCTGCCTCTGTGATCTCAGGCCCTGGTACTGCACTGCAGTAAACGGGGCGGGACAGGCCGACCTGAAGCTGTCCAGGAAACAGGGGCTGGGGGTAGGCGAGCATGCTCCTTGCTCTGCTGCCTGGAGAGCAAGCCCACCTAGGCTGTGTATGCCTCAGCCTGCCCACTGCCCAGGCTCCCTGACCTAGGATGTCTGGGTTCTCTGCAGGGACAGCTTTGTCGCTGAACAAGTGCCCTCCCTTGGCAGCTTCTGCCCACTAAGCACTGGGAAACCTAGGTGGACTGCATCCTTGGTCTTGGCAAGGCCCCGTGCAGCCCTGCCAGCTTCCTTTGGCAAATATGAACACAGCCACAGAGCTCCTCAGCCAACCTGGCCTCTGGGCCCTCACAGATCTGTTGGATGCAGTGACCACCATGCCCACAGGCTGTCCTGGGCCCCTCCCCACACCCTCTCCAGGCCTTACCTGGCCTTGGGTCTGCAGTGCCTCCAGGCCCTCACTCCGGAGCTGCTCCAGGGCCACGGCCAGCTGCAGCCCCTCCATGTGCACCCAGGCCTGCTCCTCCTGCAGCTGCTGCAGCCACAGCTGCTCTTCCTGCAGCTGCTGCAGCCATAGCTGCTCCTCCTGCCACAGCTGCATCTGCAGCTGGACCTGTCGCCGCCGATCCTCCAGCAGCAGCTGCTCCTGGGCCAGGCACAGCTGGACTTCATGGAGCCTTAGCAGTTCGGGGCCCAGGGCCGGCATGGGGTCCCCTGCTTCATGGCCCTCCATGTGCTCAGGGAGGACCAGCACCAGCTCAGACCCCGCAGTAGTGGCCTGCACTGGCCTCCAGGCTGCCTCTGGCTGCTCTGTCCTGGCTGCCCTGGGGTGTCCCTGAGAAGCCAGCTGTGTGCTGGTCACGTGCCCTGTAGAGGCCACCCTGGCCTGGTCCCAAGGGCCCCCTGTAGTGGGGGGCGGGGGCTCAGCCCCGGGGCCCTGCTGCTTGGTGGCCTGTGGGGCCCTGCCTGCCTTCCTGCCCCGGGGCTTGCGAGCTCGACCCCGCTTCCCAGACATGGCCCTGATCCCAGGCTCTTTCCCCAGGTGCCTGCTCCCCGGGGCAGGGCCTGCTCATCCACTGGCTGCCTCAGTACGCAGCTCAGGGGGCATCCAGAGGCCACGGTGGGCTGCTTGCTCCCCACCACGATCAGCCCTGGGCTCCTGCCGTCCCAGGTGCCTTCCCTGTCCCTTGGCCGGCGCCCGTAGCACGGCAGCTCCTGGCTCTGCCTAGGGCCTCACAGGCCCTACTCAGCAGGGCTGGGCCACGCAGGAGTTTATAGGGACTCGGCGGCACGGTGGCTCACCCAGGCCGAGGGGCTGACTAACGTGCTGACACAGGGCACAGGACTGACGGGCCACAGGCCTCGTTGGCCAGACTGGGAGGGAGACTGAGAAACTGGAGGCGCCGCAGCAGCTAGACCGCAGTGCGCAGCGGCCTGCCTGGTCCTGCCTGGGCGGCACCCAGGCCCCTCACGCTCCCCCGCCCCACCCCTGGTCGCGGGAAACTTAAATTCCAGCCATAGAGCCAGGAGCTGTGTGCTGGCCACACTGACCATCAGGACTCAGTCCCTCACTGGGCATAGACCATCCCAGTGAAGTCCCAGCCCACCTGAGCACTTTCTGGGTAGCATGCTCAGTGGAGCCCCTCTGGGGCTTGGGCTCGCCTGGGTTCTGTGGAGGAACAGGATCCCGCTGTCCGAGCGTTGTGGTGTCCAGCGGCCCTGTGGGTTGGTGAAGACACCAGTTCTTCAGAGGCCCAGAGAATGTTTTGAGGACTGAGACGGGCAGAAAGGAAGAGCCTGGTCTGCTCTTGTGAGCAGGTGGGGACCTAACTGGGAGTCCAGCTCCCCTGCCCATTGAAACAGCCCAGGAGCCGACACGAGTCGCCTTTGGGTTCCCCCTGGGTGGCAGTGGGGTCCAGGGCCAGCTCCAACACTGGCCTTTCTGTCGGAAGGTGAGGCCTTAGATGGCCTCCTCAGTGTCTCCCCTGCCAGGAGAGGGGTGCTGCTGACACCCCCCACACCCTAGGCCTCACCCCAACCAGCCGGCCACACTGGCTGGACTGGTTTGCCTGGCCCATCCCCGTGCCACACTCCTCCTGCTCAGCCCTGCCCAGAAGCTCAGAAGCAGACAGGAGTTCCTGCCTGGAAGCCATGAGTTGGACAGCGATGGGAAGGGCTTGGAAGACAGAGGGACCCTGTTCTGACCACAGGGTGGGGGACAGTATGGGTGCAGGGACCAGCCTGCAGCAAGACTGCAAGAGGGCCAGCAGCATGGTGGTCCTAACCAGGCTGCACCAGGCCCACGCAGGACTCACAGGGCCTGGGCTTCCCATCCCAAGTTCAGGGCAGCTCTGCCTGCTGGCCCTGAGGGTGACCCAAGTCAGGTAGGCTCTGCAGTTGGAGGATGCTGTGAGGCAGCTCATTAATGTCTCAGTAATGACGTAACCTCCGCGGTGGCTCCCGGCAAGCTGCGACACAGCAGCCCTGCTGGTGTTCCATAAATGCCAGTATCATAACTATCTCCTGAGGTTGATGGGTGGTGGGGGACATTTCAAACCCAGACCACCCTGACTGCAGCTTTCCCCAGGGAGGCGGGGAGAGAATCGCCAGTCGCAGAGGAAGACAGAGCCGAGGGGGCCCACACCCCAGGAGATCCTTGAGGCCCCTGCAGGTGAGCGCCTACCCCACGTATCCGCGCCCTCTCAGCGGCCAGGCATGGTATGTGCGAAGGCGCAAGTGCGCGTGCGCGGTATTTGCGAGGACTTGTGTTTAGCGGCGCACGTCGGGGCGCAGGTCCGCAGCACTGCAAGCCCCTCCTGTTCCTCCTGCCTGTGCCTGGGGTACGAGGGAGCCTGCGATGGGCCTGAGTGGCCTGTCAGGGACGCCCTGTCCCTCCACTTCTCCTGCCTTCGTGGCGGTGGGGGGTCACCTGATCTGCGTGCGTCCCTGGCAGGAAAGGGTGCGCCCCTCGGGCCGCGCGTTCTCCCAGGGCTCCGGTCCTGGGCCTGCTCACCCCGCCCCTCCTTCTCCGGCTCACCTTCAGCTCAGACTTCTGCCCTTGCGCCCCAGCCCTGCATTCAGCTGCCGCCAAGCCCCGTCCTGGGTGTCCTGAAGCTCATCAGTGCATCAAAAACAATTCTCCACCCCTTGTCCCAGATTGGTCCCCGGGATCGCGCCCCGCCACCAGGGGGCTCCCTGCGTTCCCTGTTCTCCCTCCCTGGGCTCCCAGCTGCTCTCATGGGGCACGGCCTCCCACTTTGCTTCTTTTAGTAGAATCCTCAGAGGAGAGGAAGCAAGTGGCTCTCCCATCCCATAAAGGCACCCCTACACCATCCCTGAAAAAGGACACGGGGGCCAGAGAAGGTCTGTGAGGACTGATGCTGTTTTATGATAACTGCCTGTGCCTGTCGGACTGACCCATGTGGACAGTGCGTGGTGGAGACAGATGAGTTGGGAGAATGCCCTGAGCTGGAGATTGTGCTTGAAGGCAGGCAGAATGCTAGGTAGCAGGGTGCAGGCCAGGCTGGCCCCAGGGCAGTGTGCTCAGCAGGGCCAGCCACGCAGCTGTGTCAATGCTGCAGTCACCAGTTGTTTCCACGTCCCAGTGAGAAAGCCACTGTCAGGGCCTGTTCTTGGGGTCAGGGGAGGGAGGCTTGGATGTCCCCATTCTGCTCTCTGTCCTGGGAAGTGGGCCCTATAGGGCTGACCCCATCCTGCACGAAGGCCAGCTGCTCTGCAGGGCATGAACCAGGACACCACCTATAAACCCAGCTCGCTGGCCGGCTCTTGTTGCTGGATCGTGGGTCCCAGCTCAGAGAAGTGCTGTTGGGGTGCTGGGGCTGTGCGTGTCTGGGGAACCTGTAAGTATGTCCAGTAAGGTGTCCAGTTTGGCTGGAGTGAGGCTGCTCCTTCACAGTGGAAGGTACTGCTTGGAGCTGCCCCACCTCTGGTGCGGGCTTAGTCTGCACTGAAGTTGAGGGCACCTGCAGGCACCACCCTGTGGTGGTCCCAGGCTCATGCTCTGTGGGAGTGAGTCCTGTGTCCTTTGCATAAGGGACTGGTGGCCACCACCACACAGTGAGTTTCCATTCTGGGACTGTCCTAGAGGCTGTGGGAGCACACCTCTCCCTGCCCTGTTGCTGCCCCAGTCTTTCCAGCTTTCTGACCCTCTGCTGGACTCTCAGCCAGAGTAGATGACCTGGTGACGAGAATTCACTCCACAGGACAGTGTCTGTCCTGGGCTGGTATTTCTGGGCCACACAGACCCCCTTCTTGTCACTGTAGCCTCTCCCTTAGGGGCCAGCATCTGCCAGACAGTTGTGATGCCACCAGGTTGTCAGGTCCCTGCTGTGGTGGCACTCTCTGCCCGGTGGGCCCAGGCCACACCTTCCTCAGACCTCTGCATCCCTGCTGGCTCGACTTGTCCATCGGAGGTCCTGATGAGCTAGCTCTGCCTGTGCCAGTGCCCACTCTGTCTCCCTGTCCACAGCAAGTGGGTGGCCAGGGACCTCCTGGGTCTGCCCTCACTGCTGGCCTCGGGACCTTCTGGCACAGGGGCTGCCAATGGTGGCAGTGCAGCTGGATTGGTGCTGGTGCAGGGGTGACTGGGTGCCCTGCACAACCCTCTGCTCATCGTCCTCTGCCCCCAGAGGACAGTGGTGGACATGTGTGTGCTGTGTGCTTTGTTCACCCCATCCAGCCTGCCTCTCGCCACCCTTGGCCACCTGCACTCTGCTGTGTCCTCCATGCCAGGACCGTGAAGCAGAAAGCCAGCTTGTAGGAGGCCCAGGGGCCTGCACGGCACCCTTCCCTCCCACACCCCCGAAGGCTGCGTCTGTGAGTGTGAGGTCCATGCAGGCTGGCAGTCACGCCTCAGCTGACCTCTGTTTCCCCAGAAGCCCTCCCAGGCCTCTCAGTGTGTGGACCAGAGCAGCATCTCCCGAAGGGACAGTGTGCCTCTGAGGTCCTGGGAGCCTGCTGAGCACTGGGCCCTTCTTGCTGAATGGAGGCACTCAGTGCAGTGATTTGTGCCTCACCTTAGGATCTCCAGGCAAACCCAGACCAAGCCTTGCAGCCTCTACCTGGGCCAGCAGAGTGTTAAGATGACCCTGTCCTTGTCTTTCTTCCTTGCTGCAGTGATTACTGAGAACCTAGGTCTTACAACAGTGCACACTGAGCTGGGCGCCGTGGCCCACCCCTAGGATCCTGTCGGCTCAGGAGGCTGAGGCAAGAGGATCACGAGTTCAAAGCAGCTCCGGCATTAAGCAAGGCCCTTAGCAACTCAGCAAGACCCAGCCTCTAAATAAAATACAAACTAGGGCTGGGTTGTGGCTCAGTGGCCGAGTGCCCCTGGGTTCAATCCCCAGCACCAAAACTCCACCACCACCACCACCACACTGAGTGCCTCCACTCCTAGGGTTCACAGCCTCCTGGGCTCCAGCAAGGGAGCAGCAGGGCGTGCTGTTACCTGGCGAGGCTGAAGCAGAGTCTGTCGTGTGCCCCCTTCCAGCTTCTTGACATGCCCCCAGGCTCGAGGCGACTGTACCAGTCTCGTCTCCCTCCTCTGGCTCGCCCTTTCCGCCTCCCTCGGCCTCTTCTACCTAGATCCAGGTGGCACTGGATCTAGGTGGTGATGGAGGATCCCCCCACCACTCTCTTTCTCTCTTTGTTGGTGTCCAGGTTGAACACAGGTTCTCATGCAGGTAAACATTCTGCCCCTGGGCTACAGCCGCTGACCTTATTTCATCAGGGACTTTAACTCCCCTTTTCCCTGTACTCAGAGGTTCCAGGAAACAGAGTGTGGACATCTTGGGAAGAGGGCATTGTTCTGCCTACCTGGTCTTTACAGAGGCTCAGAGAGTGACCCTGGCCTTGGGTAGGAGGGTGAGGGTGCACTGCAGCCTTTGCCATTGAGGGCGACTGGTTTTGCATCTGCCTACCGAGTGCCAGGAACTGTCGACCTGTTGCGGTAAAGAGACCACAGCCAGCGGCAGCGCTCCTGGGTGCCTCGCCTGTTCAGCTTCCTGGAGTGCATCCTCTTCTGTCTTTGTTAATTTGCTTATGCAAAGGCCAGTCAGGCGAGTGGAATGGTGATGCTTTGGAGACTGCGCCTGCTTCCCTACCTTCCATGTTGGTATTAATGGACGCAGTTCCTCCAGGAAACAAAATACTAGCGACCTGGTTTGCTTTGGTGATGGAGGCAGGAAGTTTCATGGACTCCTGCGTGCTCTTCCTTCCATAATGACCCCTTGCTCCACTGGCCAAGGCGCCAGCATGAGTCTCCCGCCAGCAGCTGGATCTGTTTACCCCAACACATGGGACAGAATCACATCCCATCACACTGGATGGGGAGGGCCGGCCACAGCACCATCTGGCACTTGGCCTGTATCGTAGAGAAGATGCTGCTGCCATTTGCTTCATCTATTTTTTAGTGCTGACCAATTGTCTGGCAGCATATCTACAGTTTTTTGTTTATAAAATTTATCACCTGCAAAATAATTATATCACCTGCAAGATAATTTTACTCTTCCTTTCCAATTTGGGTGCAATATATTTCTTTTTCTTGCCTGATTGCTCTGGCAGGGACTCCCACTTCTGTGTTAAATAGAATGCATGGAAGCAGGCATTCTTTTCCTTCCATTCTTTCACCATTGAGTATGATGTTTGCTGTGGGTTTTTCATAAATGACATTTGTCAGACTGAGGAAATTTCTTTCCATTTCTAGTTTGTTGGGTGGTTTTTTCCTGAAAATGGGTTGAATTTTGTCAAACGCTTTCTCTGCACCAATCACAATGATCATGTGTGTTTTTTCCCCTTTCATTCTGTTAATATGTTAAAACGGATCAGTTTTCATGTATTGAACCATCCTTGCACTCCAGAAATGAGTCCCACTTGGTCAAGGGTCTGAGCCCTTCAGGGTGCTGTTGAATGCAGCTTGCTGGTGTTTTCTTAGGGCCTCTGCACCAATGCTCTAAGAGGTATCAGTTTAGAATTGGCTTGTGGCATCTGTCTGGCTTTGATATGAGGTAATGAAGGTCTCACAGAATGAATCAGGAAGCATCCCATACTCTTAACTTATTGAAAAAGGTGAGAAGGGTTGGTGTTACTTCTTTAAGTGCATCAGAGAATTCACCTCTGAAGCCGCCCTGCCCAGGGCTGTCTTTTGTTGGGAGATTTTGATCGTGAATCCATCCCTTTACACTTACAGGTCTGTCTGGACTTCCTGTTTCTTCATGACTAGACTTTCTAGCTTTTGTGTTTCTAGAAGTTCTGCATTTCATCCGGATCATCCTATGTGTTGCTGTACAGTTGTTCTGATGGTCTTTTTTATTCTGTGGACTCAGCAGTACTGTCCCCACTTTCCTTTCTTTTGGGGGAGCATACTAGGGATCGAACCCAGGGGCACTCACCCACGGAGCCCCATCCCCAGTTTGTACTTTATGAGGGGACAGGGTCTCACTGAGTTGCTCAGTGCCTCGACGTTGCTGAGGCTGGCTTTGAACTCACGGTCCTCCTGCCTCAGCCTCCCCAGCGCTGGGATGACAGGCTGAGCCACTGTGCCCGGCCCACTTTCATTTCTGATCTTAGTAGTTTGCATCTTTTCTTTCTTTTTCTTTATTCTCTAGTTAAAGGTTTGTTGATTTTGTTGATCTTTTTGAAGAACCAAGTTTCAGCTGCATTGATTTTCTTTTTCTCTTCTCCATTTCATTTATCTCTCATTATTTCCTTCTTTATGCTATCCTTGAGTGAGTCTTCCTCTTCTTTCTTCTCTTTTCTTTTTCTTTTTTCCCTCCACACTGGGAATTGAACCCAGGGCCTCATGCATGCTAGGCAGCTGCCTTGGCTTGCTTCCTCCCCGACTTATCCTCAGTTCTGTTTTAATTTTATTTTGAGACAGGGTCTTGCTAAGTTGCTGAGGCTGCCTGAGGCTTGGGGTCCTTCCGCCTCCCCCAAGTCACTGGGTCACAGACACGCACCTCTCTACTTGGCATGAGCCTTCTTTTCCTAGTTCCCTAAGCAAAGTGAGGTGTCCATTGGATGTCCGTGTTTAATGATACGAGCATTTGCCGTCACAGGCTCCCTCTCAGCACTGCTTTTGCTGCACCCCACAGATTTTGGTGGGTTGCATTCTGTTGTAATCCATCTCTGCTTTCGTTTTTGATACTGGCAATTGAACCCAGGGGCACTTAACCACTGAGCCACATCCCCAGCCCCCTTTATTTTTTATTTTGAGACAGCATCTTGCTAAGTAGCTCAGGGCCTTGCTAAGTTGCTGGGATTGGTCTGGAACTTGTGATCCTCCCGTCTCAGCCCCCAGAGCTCCTGGGATTACAGATGTGTGTCACAGTGCCCAACTGCGCCAGGTGTCCTGACGTCAGCATCAGCCCAGTACATGTTTGCGGCTGGTGTACGCTCTTGTATTCTGAATCTTATTGCTCTGTAGTGTCCTTCCTTGTCTCGATGTAAGAATCACTCTGTCTGATAGGGACAGCGCCAGCCCTTCAGCTCCTGTTTGCATGGAATCTCTTTCCATCTTTTCCTTTCAACCCGTCTGTGTCTTTGGATCTGCAGTGAGCCTTTCCTAGGTACCACAGACTCCTGTCCTTCTGTCAGTCTCTCTCTTTTGATTGGAGAGTGTTGTCGTCAGGTTTTCACTGCCGCGACCAGACGACCTGCTGAGAGCAGCTAGAGGAAGGCCTCCGGGTTCTGCCAAGGTCTGCCGCCATCTTGGGCAGTAGCTGGGCCTCCCAGGGCTGCGGTGCAGCCGCCTCTGAGTGCCGTGGCTGAGCACGGGGACTTCCTGGGCCCTCCGGTGCAGGCAGAGCGCCCCTGGGTCTCTTCTCACGGGAGTTCTTTCTTTTACATTCTTATGGTCTTTGGGTAAAGTATTTAGAATCTGTAATGTCTTTAACAACTACCGTTTCCTTAGTCCCAGTTTTATGACCAAACTGTAAGTTTCTAAAATCTTTCAGCTCTGCTTTCTGCTCCAGATTATCACAATGAACTTGGCTAAAAGCTGATACAATCTTCACTGACTGCCTGAACGCTACGCTGTCTAGAGTAAGAAGTCCATCATCTGTGAATCCAGCCTCACAGAAAGTCCCAAGACAGGGGCAGAATGGTCTCCACTTGTAGCCAAAGCCTGACACAAACGGCCTCTCTTCCAGTTCCCAGGAGTCCTCCTGCTGCTCTGAGACCTCGAGCCCAGTCTTCACGTCTGTAGTCCTTCTGCGTTCTGGCTTCTGAACCCCCGCGACGATCGCCATCAAGTCCATACGACATTCTGAAGCTTTTCCAGCCTGCATCCCGGAACTTTCCAAAACCCCTCCACAAATTCCAAAAAGCTCCAAAGGCTTCTGAAGCTGTGGTCAGGCTAGTCACAGCAACGACCCCGCTTCTCAGGAACTGTTCCTCTTGGAGTCAGCTTTTTTGGTCCATGACAAAAATCCCTGATAAGAACAGTTGGAGAAGGACAAGTGCATTTAGGGGCTCTGGTTCAGAGACCTCTTTCCCCACAGCCAGCTCATTCCTTGGCCTGAGACGAGGCAGCACCTCATGGCAGAAGAGAGAGAGAGAGAGAGAGATCTTCAAGGACAATATATGACCCCCAAAAGCACCCCCCAGGGACCCACCTCCTGTGGCCACACCCCACTTCCCACAGTTACCACCCAGTGAGCCCCTGTCAAGGGCTGATGCCTGACCAGGTCAAGGCTCCCACAACCCCATCGTTTCGCCTCTAAGCTTTCTTGCATTGTCTCACATATGAGCTTTTGGGGGACACCTCACATCTGAACCATAGCAGAGAGTTTGATCCATTTATACTCCTGGTGTGGTCCTAGGGTCCGAGCCATGGGCTTCACGGGCAGTAGGCACACTCTCTACCACTGACCTCCCTCCCCAGCTGACCTGTCAACAGCTCAGGTCTGAAGTGCTCGCGTCTACTTACACTTATTTATTTCAAAATTTGTGACAATGAGAAAAAAACTCATGAACCACACAGCTTAGAAATAATAAAAAATTAAGAAAAAGTCACACCTGTCATGAATGCATGGAATATATGTCGATATGTCCACTTTATTACTTATTGCCACAAAGTATATAAACATCTATTATAAAAAGTTAAAAATTACTCCTACAAACTCTTACAGATCACACTTGGTGCTGTTGAAGTCAGTAAATATGTATATATACACAATGGAATATTACTCAGCCATAAAGAAGAATGAAATAATGGCAGTAGCTGGTAAAAGGGTGGAACTGGAGACTATCATGCTAAATGAAATAAGCCAATCCCCCAAATCAAGGCAGAATATTCTGTCTGATATGTGGGTGCTGACACAATAAGCAGGGTGGGAGGAGGAATAGAAGTTCACTGGATCAGACCAAGGGGAAGGGAGGGAAGGAGGGGAATGGGAATGGGAAAGACAGTAGAAGAATGAGACGTCCCTTTCCTGTGTTCATGTGAACCTCACACCGTGTCCGACCACAAGAATGGGAGCTGTACACCCTGTAGGTAGGGTATGTCAAACCTGTTCTGCGTCACGTATAACTAAAAAGAACAAATTTTTCAAAAGAAATATGTCTATGTAAACAAATGTAAAGATGTGGAATTACACTACTGTTCTTATTCTTCCAGTTGTTTATGCCACAAAATCATTTCTTCATACCCAGTGTGCACTAAAGCATACTCAAGTAATTATTATTATTATTTTTGGTGGTGCTGGGGAGTGAACCCAAGGCCATGTGCATGTGAGGCAAGCACTCCACCAACTGAGCCATGTCACCAGCCTTCTCTAGTAATCATCTTTTTATTTAGTTTTTTTTTTTTTTTTTGTACTGGGGATGGGACCCAGGGGCATTTTACCACTAAGCTACATTGCCAGCCATTTTTTTATTTTTTATTTTGAGATAAGGCCTGGCTGATTGTGAGGCTGGCTTTGTACTTGCAGCCCTCCTGCGTCAGCCCACCGAGCTGTTGGGATCACAGACGTGCGCCATTGCACCCGGCTTTCTGTTAATCGTTGTGAGTGCATCGGCATCACATGGAAAACAAAACGTGGCCCTACAGACCAAGGTCGCGGCACTGCTAGCTGTCCCCACGCGGGAGGCAGCTGTGATAGAGCGCAGCAAGTGTGGGCCACCCGCAGACCACCCTCCAGCTGCTCTCACTTCCAAAGCCAGGAGCCTGCTGTCTGCACGGGGGCGTGGTGCTGAGCTTCTCTGTGTTGTCCTGGTTCTAGTAAGTGTTCTGCCAAGGTGAGCACTTAATGCCAGCTCTGAGAAGGTTTTTAGAAGTGCCGGGCACAGTGGTGCATGCCTGTGATCCCAGCAATTTAGGAGACTGAGGCAGGAGGCTCAGAAGTTGGAAGCCAGCCCTGGCAACTTAGAGACCCTGTTAAAATAAAAAAGAAAAGGGGCTGGGGCTGGGGCTCAGTGGCAGAGCACCCCTGGGTTTAATCCCCAGTATAAAAAAACTTAACAAATAGAAATAAATAAAAGTTTAAAAAGCATTAGTCTCTCAAATAATGTAAAAAAACAAAAAGCAGAGTCACAGACTGTGACATGGAAGACCAGCGTCCACCCCGGCCTGGCACTCGGCTTGCTGAGGCCCGGTTTCCTGCAGCCTCTGAGACACCGTCAGGGCCCTCCCTCAGGCCCCAGCACTCCCCAGCACCCGGGCGGGCGGGTCTCCTGGCATCAGCTCTCAGTCCATGTCTATTTTGGAGTGTCTTAGTTTCTTCCTCATTTTGGGGGGTACTCTACTACTGAGCCTTTCCCCCAGCCCTTTTTTAAGTTGGAGACAGGGCCTTCTAAGCTGCTGAGGCTGGCCTCCACCTTGTGGCCCGCGGCCGCGGCTCCCGCTGTTGGCTCAGGTGTGGCCTCTGCCCAGCTCGTCCTCGCCTGGAGGAAGGGTTCTGCTGGATACAGGGTTCTTGGTGGACAGGTCTGGGTTTTTTTTAGCACTTCAAATATATTATATCTCAGCTTTTTGACTTCCAAGTTAACTGACAAGTAACATGTTATTAATCTTTTTTTTTTAATTTTTAAAAAATATTTTTAATACCTTTTAATCATTTTTAAATTTTTTTTAAGTTGTAGGTGGACACAATGCCCTGATTTATTTACTTATTTTATGTGGTGCTGAAGGTGGAGCCCAGTGCCTCCCGCTGCTGGGCGAGCCCCACTGGGCCGTGCCCAGCCCTCTCTCGACAGTCTGCCGAGGTCCCTGGTACGCGCAGCTCCCTTCTTTCTCCCGTGGCTCCTGGGCCCAGCCTCAGCGTGACTGTCTCCTCACCTGGAGCTCCTGGAGCGCGGGCCTCATTCCGTCTCCCACACGGGCTCATTCCTCCCATCTGCCCTCTGCCCTCTCTTCTGAGAGCCCACCGTGAGTGCTGGTCCACTTGGTGCTGTCCTGCAGTCCACTGGGCGGCGTCCCCTTCCTTTGGTCTCCTCTTCCTGCTCTCCAGCTCTGATCATGTCTGCCATCCTGTGTCCAGGTCCGCCACCCTGTGTCCAGGTCCGCCACCCTGTGTCCAGGTCCGCCACCCTGTGTCCAGGTCCGCTGGTTCTCCCTGCGGTCGGCTCACGTGTCCTTTTAGTCCCCCTGGTGAACTTTCCTTGGGTGGCTGCCGGGGTTCTCTGTGACCCCGCGTCTCTGCTCCTGCTCCTGTTTTGGGTACTCACCGTTCTCTTGACCTTCGACCTCCTGCCCTGGCTTCAGACTCTGAACACCTTTCACAGCTGGCCACTAGATGTGCGGTAGGGCCTTCTCCAGGGGCAGCCTGCTGATTTTTCCCTGAGTGGGCCGTGCTTTCCTGTTTCTCTGAGGCTTGTGATTTTTGGTTGAACGTGGAATTTGAGTTTACTAGTGTGGAAATCGGCTTCCCCCTCCCAGGGTTCGCTGGGGTCTGTGATTTAGGTTGTCTCTGTGCCAAGCAGCAGCAGAGCCCATGGCTTCTTTAGGTCTTCTCAGGTCTTTTCTGAGCCTTTCCTTGGGCATGTGTGGTCACCTTCTAAGTTTCCCCATATGTGCAATCATTCTGAATGTCCTAGTCTTTAACCTTTGACTTCAAAAGCAGAAAAAGAGAAAAATGAAGGTGGAAAAGAGCACTGGCCCTTTAAATCCCTAGAAGTCACTTTAGCCACAATGGCAGCTGCCTCTTGGTGTCACTCTGTGATTGCAAGTAGCAAACCAGTGACCTGTTGCTGCCTCACTCAGCACCAAGAATCTGGCCATTTCCTTATCTGGTGGCCTCCGTGTGCCAGCCCAGGGGTGGGGCCTGGGCTGCCCACGTCTCCGCCAGGCTGCTCTGCACCATGGGGCCGAGAGGCCCTTCCTGCGGCTGCCCGTCTTGCCTGGGCCTCTCCAGAGCTGCTTGCAACACCAAAGCCAGAAGGGGGGCATCTGCTACCAAGACAAGGTGGCCGCCTCCCGTGACCTGAGCCTGGAAGGGACGCCCATTACCTTCTCTGTGTTCCCTTGGTCAGAGCTCAGAGGGAAGGGACTACTAGGCCCGGACGCCAGAGGCAGGGCAGCGGGGCCAGGCTAGTCTTTTCACTGGGGCACTGCACATCAGCCACCGCCGTCCAGATGTGACCTCCCCTGGGCACTCAGCTGTGGCATCTGCTAAGCCCAGCAGAGTCCATGGCATGAAGCCCGCTGGGAAGTGGTTCCCTTGTCAGAGCTGTGTGTGCCCGTGCTGTAGGGTCAGTATTCACAGGTCCACGGGTGCCTGCCCATCACTGCAGACAAGAGGTCGAATTCATGTCCAAAACACGCTTCCTCAGTGAGTCCAGAGAGCTCCCTTCCTGGGCCCGGGACTCATATGGTGGACCAGTCAGCAGACGGCCGGCCGCGCCTGGGCCGTGGGGCAGTGCAGGGCCAGGGCCAACATCTGCTGTGGACTGGGCGTCCAGGAGGGCGGAGGCTCTGCTGCAGGGCAGCCAGGGCTGCTCTGAACGTGGCTCAGTGACTGCAGCCAGGGGCTGGGGAGAGTGGCCTCACTTAGCACGTGGCACCCTTTCCTCCTGACGTCCCTTCTGGTGACCATCTGCGTCACAGGAGCACACTCACCCTCCCACTCTGTCTGCTCACGCCCTCCTTCCACGGGGCTGTCTCCGGCCAGGCAGCCTCCAGCCTCTAGTCTGCTCACTCGTGCCTCCTGGGCCTGCCGTTCACGACCACTAGGCCCCACGCTCAGCCCACACCTGTGTGCATCGTGGTGGAGGGTGTGCGCCACAAAACGCAGCTCAGAGTTCTTCCCACCCCGTGGCGTCGGCGTTGGCTGAGGGCCAGAGCCACAGCACAGGGCGCTCGGCCTCTGCTGGGCAGGCTGGAAGCTGTTCCTTCCCTGGCACAGCAGGACTGTCGCGTGATGTGGCAGGGTGGGCTGATGGGAGGTGCAAGGCGCAGGAACCTGCCTCCCACCTTCCAGGGTGTTCTCGCACACAGCAGGCCCAACACTGTGGGACTCTGGATTTCCGTGCCTTGCACATGACTCTCTATTGTGGTTTAGACATCAGGGGACCCCAAAGCTGCATGTGAGACAGTACAGATGGCTCAGAGGTGAAGTGGTTGATGGTGAGAGTCGCAACCTAATCAGTGGATTAATCCACTTGAGTGGGTTAACTGGGTGGTGACTGCAGGCAGGTGGGGCTTGACTGGAGGAGGCAGGTCACTGGGAGGGCCCTTGGAGTTTACATTGTGTCCCTGGTGAGCAGAACTCTCTGCTTCTCTCTGGTTGCCACATCCTTCACCATGATGTCCGGCCTCCCCTTGGGCCAAGAGCCTTGGAGTCCTCTGACCATGGACTGACTGGACCTTCGAAACCATGAGCCAAAATGAACTTTGTTTCTTTTAAGTTGTTCTCCTCAGGTCTTTTGGTCACAGTGACAAAAAGTTGACTAGAACACTTACTAATGTGTGCAAGGTCTGCGCCGCCCTGTCCCCTGGGCCCAACGGGCGCAGGCCCCAACAGTGTGCAGGGCCTTGGGGAGCCGTGTGAGCTGGCAGGGCTGGCGCGAGGCTGTCGCTGGCCCTGGCCGGTGAAAGCCAGCACTGGTGGTCCTGCGCGCCGGCCTTCCGGGGCAGCTGTGCCTTCTGAGTGGTTGGTGAAGGCAGAGGGGGAGCCCAGGCCGGGTCACTGGCCTGGGGCGGGCCTCGCGCTGCGTGGCGACAGCGTGGCAAACCGGAGGAGCGGCTGCGGCAGCAGGAAGGCAGCCCTCCAGGGCCCTGCGCTGCAGGAGGACGGCCCCTTGGCCCCGTGTGCCTCTAGAGCAGTGCAGCGGGGCCGGGGCAGGGCTTTCTGTGTGGAACCCAGGCACAGTCCCTGGTAGTCTGGAGCCCCCAGGTCCCTCCAGGTCCCTCCAGCGGCTCTGGCCACACTGGGGAGCTGGGTGTGCCTGAGCCTCTCACCTCCACTAGGGGCAGGGATCCCTGCGGGTGGCCGAGAGCAGCTCCGCCTTCAGCTCAGGAAACCCATGGCAAGAGAAATCAGCTTTTCACACTGCCAAGTGACCAGCCCTCGGGCCAGCATGAAGATGGTCTTCTTTGGCCCCAGGTTCAGAAACTTGGGATTCCAGGGAGATGAACTTGGGCCAAACTTGCAATCTCCTGCCGGGCCTGGCAGGCCAGCCCAGTATCAGGACTCATGGGCAGCTGGCCAGGGGTGGGTGGCCCAGGAGCCAGGCTCCCTCTCACCCTCAGAGTGGGCCGGTCAGGGCTGACCTGCTCCTGGGCTGCTGGCACCTGGCCTCTTCCACCAGGAGCCGGCCTGTGCTCAGGGGCCAGCACACAACCAAGGTGGGTGGGTGGGTGTCTGTCAGGGCTCATGCCTGCTGGCTTTCAGAAAGCAGTGCTGTGTCCACCAGGCCACAGCCAGGAAAGCAGACGGCCTCGGTGTGAAGAACGGCTGAGCAGCTACGGGGGGTCTGGGAGGGCACCCGGCTGACTTGAGCAGCCACAGCTCCCAGGACTCACAGGTGGAGGGTGCCACACAGTTGGGGTGTCTTTGTGAAGGTCTGTCCCGGCCACCCGTGGCTGCAACTGCCCAGCCCTGAGCTGGCTCCTCCAAGAGGCCATCCAGGGCTACCCATCTGGCTGGCACTGCTTCTATGACAGGCTGGAACAGGGAGGACAGGCAGGGGCAGCCTGGGTGGCCTCCACCTCCCTCCTGGGCACCTCCTGGCCTCTACCCATAGTACCTCCATGGAGCTGGGGGAGAAGGATAGGAGCTGGATGTGGCAACCAGACCCTCATCACGAAGGGACCCTTGTGACTTTCAGGAAGAGGGGCAAATGAGTCCCGTGTCTGTGGGCGCTCTCCAAGAACACTCCTGTGCGGTGCGCCCTAGGAACAGCCCCGTCACGAGCAGGCTGAGGCCCGGTGGCGTTCTGCCTTGCTGACCATCACAGCCGCTGCCCTGGGCACCTCTGGGGAGCCTGCAGGAGGGGAGCAACTATACCACCCACTTTTGGGGTTCTGTGGGTCTCGCCCCCCGCCCCGGCACTGTCCGGCACAGCGTGGCTGGTGGGAGAAGCCGGGGGGGAGAGGGCTGGCCTGGCAGGAGGACTGGGCCCTGGCTACTTCACCACGGAGACCTCTCTGACCTTTCTGTTCTGTTGGTGACTCTGCAGCCGCCTCTTGCATTGAGTTCATCTTATTGTGGATAATCGTAGGCTAACCGTGATACTGATAACGACCCAGCAGGATTTTTAGAAATGTAGAACCTATAGGGAAGTTTTAAAAAATAGCCCTCAAAAGAACATAAAGTCCAACTATGATGTTTTTGTCAATAAGTATATAATAGGATTATTGATTTTAAAAAAGCCTAAGATTGATGAGGATAGAAATCATTGAAGAGAGTGTGATAGATATAAAGGAGAAAGACAAAACGGATCATTTCTGATTATTAAAAACTTGTGTGTGTTTAAAAGGTCACAGGGCTGGGGATGTGGCTCAAGCAGTAGCGTGCTCGCCTGGCATGCGTGCGGCCCGGGTTCGATCCTCAGCACCACATACAGACAAAGATGTTGTGTCCGCCGAGAACTAAAGAAAATAAATATTAAAAAATTCTCTCTCTCTCTCCCTCTATCACTCTCTCTTTAAAATATATATATATATTTTTAAAAGGTCAAGATGTTTGTATTCCACAGTAAAGTAACAGTTTTATCTTAAAGTTCTCAGGATACCAGATAGAAATCTGATCTTTTGTAACTATTTAACTTTTGAGGCACTTTAGGTGTCCATTCAGAAATGCACAAAGGCGGGAAGTTCTACATTTTTAAATGAGATGCTCAAGCCAGAAAGATGGAGGACTCTGCCCAGGCGCTGGGCTGAGCCCTGCGGGTCGTGGCGTGCGGTGCCGGTCCCTTGCCAGCGCCTGCAGCGCGCGAGGGCAGCCAGTCACCCTGCCGTGTGCAGGGCATGAGATAAGAGCCCGCGGTCACGTCGCCGACAGAGGAACGCCGGCTTTTCTGAGGTGTCCTGGGGTGCCAGGAGATGTGTCCAGAGGTCATTTCCAGGAAGAGCGTCACTTCTGGGGCGTGCAGAGGGGTAGGAAGGGTGGCCAGAGGGGCCGCAGCGCCCGCGGAGAGAAGCCCAAGACCAGGGCTCACCCTGCGTCGTCGGGGCGCTGGACCCTGTCGACCTGGAGCCCGTGAGTGCAGGGTGCGGGCACCGAGTGCAGGCTCCGCCTCCGCCTGGCCTCTCCAAGAAGTGCAGAGGACAGTCAAGAGGGCCCCTCGGCTCCACTCTGGGAATTAGGGGTGACTCCTCCAAGGACCCCATTTCTTCCATCACCGTCCTCCAGCAGCCAGATACTGGGGGCATCCATCCACCAGCACAGGAAAGATGGACAGCGACTGGACCTTACAGAGGTGTTTCTTACATCTCTATCTAAATAAAATGTTCAATCTTATTTATTTTCTATTGATTTTAGACTGACACAAAATTTAAAAAATCAGTATGTAATTCCCCACATGTTCCTGGCTAGCATGGTGGTCCAGGACCAGGAAATCAGCTTTGATAGCAGGGCTGCTCGAGGAGGACCCTGGGGTGTGGCCAGCTGCTGCAGGACGCCCCACTGTGGTCCTCGGTCACTCTCCAGCTACTGCAGCCGGCCGCTCTCCCTGGAGTCACAACTTTTCTTTCATGACCTTGACACATTTGAAGGGTATAGGTGACTCTGTCCAGCCCTCTCCCCGGGGCTCTGTCTGGCTCCACAGGGCTGGCCGGGCCTGGGGCTTGTGGTGCCCCTTGATGGCTGGGCTGAGGCAGTCCCTGCCCTGCTGTCCCATAAGCATCTTGGGGGAGATCTGCTGAGATGGGGGAAAAACTGCTCCTCCCCAGTCTCCCCGCCACCCAGGTGTCCAGTGGCCCTCCTCGAAGCTTGGCGACTCACCCCACCTCCAGTGACCGCTCCTCTCATCCCTTCCATGGCTGCCTGGAGTCCTCTGGTGGAAGAGCTCTCCTTCTCCCCAGTCGGCTCCGTGTGGGCGAGGTCAGCCTTCTCCCGATCCTGGGCCCTGGCCTCTGCGTGGGGCGGGGTGTCCTCCTGGTGCTCAGGCCCTCGCTCCGGTGGGAGGTGGGGCAGGTCTCCAATTGTGGCTGCGGTGCCAGCCCCTGTACCAGCCCTGAGGGACTCCGAGTTTCAGCTGCCTTGGTCACTCCCAGGCCATTCAGTTTTATTCTCTACTGTCTGGGTGGGAAGGAGTGGTCACCCACACGCAGGTGCTCCCCAGGTTTCTGGACCTGCCTTTTCATCTCTCCTTCAAAACAGCCACTCCCTCCTGAGCGTCCCTCCTGTCAACAGCAGTGACAGTGACCAGTGTCGCCGGCATTCTGCTCTCTGACCACTTCTAGAGCTCTGCGCTCCAGAGGGCATGGCTGGCCTTCGCGCCCACCCAGAGGACTTCCAGGAAGCCTGGGTGTCCGGCATGCCGCCTTCCTGTGGGCATGTTGCCTGTGCTCCCGTGGCCTCCAGCCGGCAGGACTCGGCCTGGCATGACTGTTGGTCAGGCCGCACTTCCACCACCCGTCCTGGACCAGTGAGGGCCCAGGTGACAAAAGCGGGTTCTCCCACCGGCTGTGTGTTCCACAGAAGGCCCTGCTCCCAGCAGAGTGGACGGAGGGCTGCTGCATGTCCCCAGGTCCCTCCATCACGGGTGTGCCTGCACCTCACTGCCAACTCCTGACTGGGTGGCCTTTCTTCTCTCTCCTCCTCCTCCCCCTCCTTGTTCTTCTCCTTTCCCGTCCGCGGGAGGTGTGGTGCCCAGGCCCAGCACACACCCGGCAGACGCTGCGCCTCCGAGCTGCCCTCGCTAAGCCACCCAGAGTGGCTCTGAAGTGGGCTCCTCTCTGTCTCTGGAGTGGCTGGGGTCCAGGGGTGTGCCCACTGTGCCTGGCTGGGCAGCTTTAACGGGTAGCATTGTTGTTAACTCACCTTCCAGTTTTTAGTACGGTTTCCCGTGTGAACCGTGAGCTATTATAAAGTGCAATTCATGACCTCTAAATATGTAGGTATCTCTAGTTACACTTTATCATCTAACTTCAATGGCATTAAAATATATTCAATATGATCTCAATAGTGAGTTTGTTTAATTGTGCTTTACAGTTTATATAATCTCTTTTGGTAGATCTTCCATGTATGTCTAAAAGAAGTGCCTTCTACCATTATCGGGTCCAATCTTCTATATATCGAGTGTGTTAATGCCATGTAAAATCTGTGATCCTTACTGATTTGTGATCTGTCTGTTAACTGAGATGTTTTTCAAGCTCCATTGTGATTGTAGGTTAACTGTTTCTACTTGTAGTCTCTCTTTATATCTTTATATATTTTGAAGCCCCATTGCTAGGTACATACAGTTTTATTTTGATGAATTGATCCCCAAATCATTTGAAACAATTTTTTTTTTTTAAAGAGAGAGAGAGAGAGGGAGGGAGGGAGGGAGGGAGGGAGAATTTTTTAATATTTATTTTTAGTTTTCAGTGGACACAACATCTTTGTTTGTATGTGGTGCTAAGGATCAAACCCAGGCCGCCCGCGTGCCAGGCGAGCGCACTACCGCTTGAGCCACATCCCCAGCCCCCATTTGAAACATTTTTTAAAAAATACTTTCTGGTTGTCAATGGCCCTTGATTCTTATTTATGTAAATGTGGTACTGAGACTCAAGGCCAGTGCCTCTCACGCAGTGGGCAGACTCCCCCACTGAGCCCAGGCGCCCTGAGACCTTCTCCTTCAGGCCTAGTGACACTATCACCTTCAAGTCCCTGGCCTGAGGTTGACACAGCACCGACAGTCACATTGTAATTGATTGTCCAATAATAAATACCTTTAGCCTTAGGATATGTTCCTTATAAGCAACAAATAGTTTTTAAGACTCTGGTCTGACAGCCCTCTTTACCCCAGCTCCTCTGGGGTCCCAAAGCCTTTGGGTGCTCCCCTCTTACCTGTCTGCCTGCTGGGCCCGGTCCTCCCCTCTTTCTTCTCTTTCCTTTATGAGTCGGCGCCTTGCTGTGGGGCCTGGTGCAGTGCCCGGGGCTGCAGGTGCACCGGCCACACTCAGAGCATCTCCCCTCCACAGGACCCCTCACTAGACACAGCTCAGAACACCTTCCCTGTGGCCCGCTTGGGCTTCCTCCGCATGCGTGAGATCCGGGATTCTCTCCAAGTTCTGCTGATGCGGCCTTGAAAAGTACTTATTTTCCCTTTGAAGAGACATGTCTTTTGTCCTTCGCTGACTTACAGGCTCTTTCCTCTCGCTACTTTATAGCAATTTCACTTGTGGTTTGGGGTGACTATGTTGCTTGCTTTTCTTTGTATTGCTCCTTTCTGGGTTTTGTGATGCATATCAAAGCTGAGAATTGATGTTTTTTATTAGCTTTCAAAAACTCTCTCCAAGAGCCTTGAATGTGGGGCTGGGGCAGGGGCTCCATGGCAGAGCGCTTGCCTAACATGTGTGAGGCGCTGGTTCCTTAGCACCATATAAAAATGAAACAAATAAAATGAAGGCATGCTTTCCATCTACAACTACAAAAAAAAAAAAAAAGAATTTTAAACTACACTGAGACTTCATTTCATTCCAGTCAAAATGGCAATTACCAAGAATACAAGTAACGGTAAGTGTTGGCGAGGATGTAGGGAAAGGCACACTCACACATCGCTGGTGGGACTGCAAATTGGTCCAACCACTCTGGAAAGCAGTATGGAGATTCCTCAGAAAACCTGGAATGGAACCACCATTTGACCCACCATCCCACTCCTCAGGATATATGCAAAGGACTTAAAATCAGCATACTATAGTGACTTGGCCACATCAATGTTTATAGCAGCTCAATTCACAATAGCTAAACTATGGAACCAACCTAGATGCCCTTCAACAGATAAATGGATAAAGACAATGTGGTACATATACACAATGGAATATTACTCAGCTGTAAAGAATGAAATTATAGCATTGTATGTCGGTAAATGGATGAAACTGGAGGCTATCATGATAAGTGAAATAAGCCAGTCCCAAGAAACCGAAGGCTGAATGTTCTTTCTGATATGCTGATGCTGACTCACATAGGTGGGGTGGGGTGGGTGGAGGCTCACCAGATTGGAAGGGGGAGGGGACAATGGGAATGGGAAAGACAGTGGAACAAATCAGATATCACTTTCCTGTGTTCATATATGAACACATGACCAGCAGCTCCCCACCAAGTACAGCCACAAGAATGGGAAGTCATACCCCGTGTGTGTGTGTGTGTGTGTGTGTGTGTGTGTGTGTGTGAGAGAGAGAGAGAGAGAGAGAGAGAGAGAGAGAGAGACACGTCAGAATGCATTCTCCTGGGGCTGGGCTGTGGCTCAGTGGTGGAGCTCTTACCACGTAAGTGTGAGGCACTGGGTTTGATCCCAGCACCACATAAAAACAAATAAAGGCATTGAGTCCATACATAACTAAAAAAAAAAAAAATTCTAAAAAATACATTCTACTGTCACATGTAACTAAAAAGAACCAAAAATTTCTTTAAGCGCCTGGGTCTAGGGACTCCATTGCTGGCTCTCTGGGTCTGTTTTTTGTCCAACTTTTATCATTTCTCAATCATGTCTGTTTTCTTCACTTGCCTGATTATTTCTGGTGTGCTGAGCACAGTATGTGGAGCATCTTGGAGACGCGCTGAAGTCGCGGACAGATCATCTTTCTGGGGGGCGGGGGCGGGGGGTCGGTGCGTCTGGCGGGCAGCAAGGCCGAGGCAGCTCCAGCTGTGGGGCTGGCCCTGGCTCCCGAGGCCTGCTTTATTTCTTGAAGGGTGCAGCCCTTGCGACGCCTACCAGAGCAGGGTTGTAGGTAAAAGGCAGGACGCTTTTTTGGGTGTATGTCCTCAATCCTGTCCTGTCTTTAGTTAGCTAATTGTGGCCACCCTGACCCAAGCCCTGCCGAGCCCTCTGAGTACAGATGTGTCCGCCTGACCCCAGGCTCTGCCATGCGAGCTGTTCCGTCTGTTGGCCACGGGACCTGGGCTGCCTGGATTCCTTCCCCAGGCCCCGACTCTTCACTTTGGAGCGCTCCAAGGCCTCAGACCGCTCCACCCAGGATCTGCTCAGGCTACCTGCCGCCCCAGCTTTGGGGACCCGGATTGGCAGCCCACTCTGGGTCGCTGTAGGAAGGCCCAGTCCCTGCAGGCCGTCTGCTCTTTTGTGGGGGTACTTGAATGGCCCGGGGGTACGTGGTGCAGCTGTTCATGTCTTACCACTGGCATATTTTTTGTCCCTTTTAAGATTCATTTCAGGATTTCCTTTCCCTCCCTCACCTTTTTGTTTGGAGAGTTTTTCTGTGTTGTTCAGATGGTTTCTAAACATCCTCCTGCCTCAGCCTCCCGAGTAGCAGGGGCCTCAATGCACACCTGAGTGCCTGGCTCCATGGCAGGATTTTCTTATTCTGAGAATTCACCTTTGTTCGTGGTCAGTCCCTGGAGACACTGATCCCTCCGGGGCTTTGCTGGCCCAGTCTCCTGTGCCTTCTGTGGTCTGTTCTGCGGTTCCTTCTTCCTAGGGCTCTCGATGGCCTGCCCCCCCCAACTGGGCTGCACCCCCCTTTCCCTCTGGCTGCCCCTTCCTCACTGTCAGGTCTGTGGGCCCCTTTGTCTCCTTTGCTGATTTGGTTCCTACCTCATCTGCAGGGTTAGCCCTCAGACCCCTCTAAGGTGACCCCAGCCAGGGGCAGCCGCTCTTCAGCTGGGGCTTGGGTCTGCCCTCTTCTGAGTCCAGTGGGGTTGTGGCTGGAGACCGCCTGGCGTCTGTATTGTGTCTGTGGCTGCTGGGTCCGTCCTGGGATGGGCTCGCGGGCCTGACTTTCCAAGCTGTGGGCTCTCTGAGAACTTTCAGGGTGCAGGGAGGTGGGGGACTTCCTGCCGAAGCCGAGGCCGGGCACTCTTCCTCCTGGCTCCCTCTTGACCCTGCTTGCGGGGTCTGTGCTGCTGGCTCGCTCAGGCTTGGCAGCTGGACTGAGGACGCGTGGGTCCTCGGGAGGCAGTTGGTGCAGGTTCCATGCATCTGGCAGATCCGGAGCTAGGGGCACCCGCAGGATTAGGTGCATGTGAATCCTCTCCCCACTGCCAGGGCCCACCCCGGAGGTCCAAGCGGCCACCCGCATCCAGTGTGCCTTCCGGCAGCACCTGGCGAGGAAGGCGCTGGCCCTGCGCAGGCAGCAGCGGCAGGAGTACCTGGAGCGGATGGAGAGGCTGCAGCGGGAGGTGAGCGCGGGCGCCCGCCCAGGATCCGGGCGTGGGGGCAGAGGCGCGGCGGGGGCTTGGGCGGGGGTCCGCCCGGGGCCGAGGGCCAGTGACCCCAGGGCCACGCCCGGCAGGCCTACCTGGCCTCGGTGCGCCGGGAGCAGGAGGCCGCGCGGCGGCAGCGGCAGCAGGAGGAGGCGGCGCAGCGCGAGCGGCAGGAGGAGCTACGGCGCCGCGGTCGCCTGCTGGACGCCGCCTTCGAGGGCGACGTGGGCGAGATCCGGGCCGTCCTGCAGGAGGTCAGTGGGACGCGGCGGGCGCGGTGGCGCGAGGTGCCGCGAGGTGACGCGAGGTGACGCGCTGCGGGCCGGCGCAGGTGGAGCAGCTGCTGACCCGCGAGGGCGTGGGCCACGACGAGGAGGGCCGCGCGCGGCGGCTGCGGCGACGCGTGGCCACGGTGGAGTGCGAGGACAGCCACGGGAACACGCCGCTGTCCGAGGCGGCCGCGGGTGGGCAGGCCATGGTCATCCAGCTGCTGGCCGAGCTGGGCGCCAGCCCCAACAGCAAGGTGCGCCCGCGGGCTGGGCAGCGTGGGGTCGTGGGTCCCAGCGCAGCCGCCGCGGGCTCATGGGGCCTCTCGCGCAGGGCGCCTTCGGCAGAACGCCGCTGTACCGGGCAGCCTTCGGGGGCCACCTGGAGGCCGTGGAGCTGCTTCTGAAGCTCGGAGCAGACCCCCGAGTGTACGCAGACGACGGGAGCACCCCGGAGCAGGTGTGGGGCGGGCGCCGACTCAAAATCTCCCTTGTCGCCGCAGGGTGGCGCACGCCTGTAATCCCAGCGACTTGGGAGGCTGAGGCAGGAGGATCGGAAGATCAAGGCCAGCCTCAGCAAATAAGCAAGGCCCTGTCTCCAAATAATAAATAAGAAGGGCTGTGGATGTGGCGTAGTGGCAAAGCGCCCTGGGTTCAATTCCCTGCACCAAACCAAAAATAAAAATCCTCCCTTGTTGCCTGCAGTCAAGGTGACAGCCACCTGAGTTGTTTGGGTGACTTCCATGCAGGCTTGCCTTATCACCCTCCGTGCTCCTGTACCCATACCCGTACCCGTACCCGGAGGCAGTGTTAGAGCCCTAGATGAGGAGGCTGAGGCTGGCCACTCCAGGGGCTGGCTGGAGTTCCCACGGTGCTGGCGGTGTTGGCTGAGCTCCTCCCAGGCCCATGGACTGTGGGGCCAGGAGGCTACTGGGAGCCTAAGAGCCATGCCTGCTACCTTCATTTCCTTTAAGTCAACCTATGGCCCCCAGTCCCCAACTCAGATCCCACCCCTAAACTGAGGCTGCCTAGAAGTCAGTCCTGGGATGGGCCTCAAGCCTGGGGGGGGGGGGTCTCCCCCAGCCTGGGACGTTGGCGCCACCCTGTGGCTGCTGCTCTAGGCCCGGCCTATTGTGCCCTGCTCTTCCCCTTGTCTGCCCAGGTCCCTGGGCCAGCAGGGTATCAGTGGGCTCTGAGGTGTGGAAGGGCACAGGTGAGGGTCTGGGGTTGCTGAAGACGCGTCCCACTGTGCCTGGGCGCTGCTGCTGGTGTGATATGCCAGGAAACCAGCCATCTCCATTGGCTGGAGCGCTGGACTTCCACAGGCAGAGAAACAGGCCCTGACCTGAACCTCACCTTATGCAAAGTTAACTCAATGGACTAGAGACTCAAATGTAAATGCAAAAACAAAAACACTGCCAGAACCTGTCCCTCTCCCCAAGTCACCACGTCCTGGATTGTATGGTGATTCCATTGCGGCTTCTTGTGAATATTGCCATTGTCAGTATTTTAGTGCAGGTTTACAGTGGGCATGCAATGGTGCCTCATTGTGGTTCTAATTTGCATCTTTCTGCTTTTTAATTAGTGAAGGAGAGAAATCTGCCTTATGCTTGACAGGTGTTGAGACCTCTTTTTAAAGAAGTGCCTGTTCAGCTGAGTGTGGTGGCTCAGCTGGCTGCGGTTATCTCAGCAGCTTGGGAGGGTGAGGCAGGAGGGTTGCAAGATCCTGTTAAGCACCCCTGGGTTACAAAAAAAAAAAAAAAAGTGCCTGTGCACATTAGTGGTAGATGGCCCTGTCTGCCTGAAGTGTTCTTCACCTGTTCCAAACCAAGCCTCAACATCCGTCACACATGCTTGTTCTTTCACTCTCTCTCTTACTACCGTGAACTCCAGGGCTCTTTCCCTTTGTGCTGGGTGCTCTGGTGTCAGTCTAAATCTCTTCATATCCCCACGGACACAAAGATCTTTTCCTACTCAATCTGCCAGATGTTTGAGTTCAGACCTGCAGCCACTGGAATCCACGTCTGGGCAGTACCCATGTGTTTCCTGTGAGTCCCTCGTCATGTTCGTGTCATGCGAGTGTGCAACTTTCCTGGCACATTTTTCAAAAGATCGTACTCACCTCTGCTACCTTTATTCTGAATCACACACCTAACCTGTGAGCTGCACTTGAATGTTGCTGGTCAGAGGGAGAGGGCTCCAGAGGGCCTGGTGCAAATCAGTTTTGCTTGCAGCTCGCTGGCCAGACCCCTTAAGCCATTTGACTCCATGACCACAGCCGATCAGGAAGTGCGATCCCATCGTTAGTCTAGAAGGTGGAGGGGTGGACATATACAGTGGACAGCTCTAATAACTACTTGGTTCTGTATTTTCCATTACTTTGTCTTGGTTTATTCTGCATATTTTCTTCTGACATTTCTACCAGTTCACTAATTCTCCCTTCCAGCTATATCTATCTGATTATTAAATATGTACGTTTTCTTCTTAATTTTAATTTCTAGAAATTTCATTTCACACACATACACACAGGCGCGTGTGTGCACACATCTTTCAGCTTTTACCAAAAATCTCACTCTAGGCTTCCATCTCCTTGAACATAATAAATATGTTATTTTAACATCTGTAGCTGATAACTCCAAACTCTGGATCCCTGTGGATTATCTCTCTAACCTGTAGTTCTAGCAAGTTTTCACTCATACTGTCTTCTGTTATTTTCTGTGCCTTTTTGTCATGTTTTTAATTTTTCAATATTTATTTTTTAGTTTTTGGTGGACACAACATCTTTATTTTTATGTGGTGCTGAGGATTGAACCCAGCGCCCCACGCGTGCCAGGCAAGCGCGCTACCACTTGAGCCACATCCCCAGCCCCTCATGTCATGTTTTATCTGTAGCAATAATTTGAAACCCAGCAAAATGACACCTCCCTTGACCACCGAGGCTCTCCTACTGCCCTGACCTGTGCTGAGCACTGACAGCCTGGAGGCACCTACCAATTTCAAGGCTAAAGTCTCTTTGAGGGCCTAACTCTGGGTCACCTTTATCCCAAGGGTGCAGTCTTTAGAAACCCAATCCAGGCTGGGTGTGATGGTGTGCACCTGTAATCCCAGCAAGTCTGGAGGCTGAGGCAGGAAGATTGCAAGTTCAAGGCCAGCCTGGACAATTTAGTGAGATCCTGTTTCAAAATAAAAACTAAAAAGAGCTGGGGATGCAGCTCAGTGATAGAATACTTCTAGGTTCAACCCCCAGTACCAAAAAAACAAAAACAAAAAAAAGTAGAAATAAAAATACCCCCTCCCCAAAAACCCCAATACAAGTAAGGATTAGAGTGGGATATTTATTCACAAACTGTAAATTCCTTCAGTCACCCTCCACCTGTATTCATTCATTCATCCATCCGAGCCTGTCTTTCTTTTTTGGTTTTTGTACTAAGGGTTGAATCCAGGGGTGTTTGACCACTAACCACATCCTCAGCCCTTTTTAATTTTTGAGACAGTCTGACTAAATTGCTTAGGGCCTTGCTAAATTGCTGAGGCTGGCCTCACACCTGCAATCCTCCTATCCCAGCCCTCCGAGCTGCTGGGATTATAGGCATGAGCACCTCGCCTGGCCCTAGAGAGCTCAGAGGGTCACTGCCAGCCTGGGGGTCTTGGTAGCCCTAGGGTCTGTCTTACCTGTCATTGGTAGATGCTGAGTGCAGTTTTGCAGGTTAGGCAAATCAAACATTCTCTGCCTCTGAGAATGTTTATTTGAGATGTATTGAAAGCCATTGAATTTGGGAGGGCTTTGAGCTAACAGCTGCTATAAAGAATGGAGCAACAGGGTGGAGAGACTGGCGGACCTGAACCCGTCCATGTACAGGTCCTGAGAGGCCACTTTCTACCCATCAGCCACATCCCTGGCCTCCTGGAGGCCCACAACCCTCCCCGCAGCCCCTCCCCCCATATCTGCCTCCAGCATCTGCACACAGCCAGGGCACCTTGAGCACCATCCCTTCCCTGTCTGTGAACTCTCCCCATCAACCCACTTTCAGGCACCCTTGGGTCCTTCCCTCCCATGTGCGCCTGCTTGGGCTTCCTGGGCCACCTCTCCCTCTGGGCAACTCTCCTCCATCCCTCCCCCTGCCACAAACCTTCTGCTGCCCATCACCCATCCTCACCAGCCCTCCGCCTCATCAGCCATGGAGCACTCCAGGGCTCGTCCCTTCACCCCCATCTGGTCTGGGCTCAGCACCTCCCTTTCCACCTCACACTCACACGCCCACTGCCCACTGCCCACTACCTGCCTGTGGCCGGCCTCCAGCCTCACACCTGTGTGCTTCCTCCAGGCCCCCCCACCCCCAGGCCCAGGCAATGCAGGCTCCTTGGGCTTCTGTTTGCCAGGCCCAGTTCCCAATGGGACAGGACCCCTCTCTGCCCCCAGCTGTGTCCATGGGGGGGGGGGATTTAGGTGTTAGGGAGCCACCCCCACCCTCCCTGCACAGCAGGCCCCTGTGGAAGGGGTCAGGCACTGGTCCTGGCCTTCAGGAGCAGCACCACCCGCTCACACAGTCCTCAGGGTGGTGGGTTTGCTGCTGGAGGGAGGGAGGGTTGGTTGGGCCTGCCCTCAGCTTTAGGGCCTGTTCCCCCGCGCCCGCCCCCCGCCCCCGTTAGCCGCACCTGGCAGGCATCAGCATGCAGACTGGCGGGACTGGGAGGGAGGGGTCCTGGGTGAGTTCTGCAGGGTGACCGGCAGGGGCTGTGGGCAGCCTGGAGGCCTGAGCAGTGGACTGGGGGCTGGGGAGAGCGTGCAGAGCAGTGGTCTGCCTCCAGACCCTATCACAGGACTTGAGCAAGGAGCCCAGAAAGACCCTGGGTAGTCTGGAAACCATGGTGACCAAGGTTTTGGGCCCATGAGGGACCCACTTTTGGACTGCACTGCCCTTTCTCTAATATGAGAGTGCAGTGACTCCTTGCGGGGACCCAACATGCATGCCTCAGGAACAACAGATATCCTGTCATTAGGTGGCCTCATTGGACGCAGTAGCTAGCGTGCTGCAGACGTGGGACCTGGGCATCACAGAGGCCATGCTCCAGAACATGGAGGCCGAGCGGCAGCGCCGGGCCCAGGAGGATGACAGACACAAGCAGGCGGAGGCCAAACGGTGCAGCAGAGGGAGAGGGGCAGGGGCAGTGGGGCAGTGGGTGCTGGTGGGGGGCCCTCTGATCTGCCCCATTTCCCCCCAGCTTGAACCTCAAGGTGCAGCAACTGGCCAAGGAGCAGCAGCGGTGTCACAAGGAGGTGAGCAGTGGCCTCTGACCTCCCTTCAGAGGTGAGCCAAATAGGGAGGGGACAGTGGAAGGACCTTCAGTGGAAGGACCTTCTTAGGGGCCTGCCCCTCCCCCCCAGCTGCAGCAGGCCTACTGCGAGCTCAACCGGAGGATCACGGAGCACGAGGAGTGTGAGCGCCAGTGCATGGGCAGGACTGAGCTCACGCTGCAGGTGGGCCGCTTCCCTTCAGAGGCCTGGGTGCCCTTGTCCTGCCCTCCCATTCCCAGCGGTCTCCCTGCAGCCTGCAGCCTCCAGGGTGGAGGGGGGTTGAGGGGAAGCCCTGGCTGGGGGTCTCAGGTTGTCCATGGGCCCAGTGTGAAGCAGAGAAAGCCTCTGGGTGGCACCTAAGTGGGGGACAGAGCCAGTGGTGGTCAGCGTTTCCCCTCCTCTAGGCCATAAAGGACTCAGAGGCCCAAGTGGACAGGCTGAGGCAGGAGGCACAGAAGGCGGAAGAGATGCTGGCCATGGCCAGGCTGGAACTGCGGGAGCAGACGCAGGAGGGTGGGCAGGGCTCTGCTGCAGGCTGTGGCTGGAGAGGGGAGGCCCAGGGAGGGTGCTGGACACCAGGATCTCTGTGGGCTGCACCCTGACCTCCCCACAGAGGAGGAGGAAGCGCCTGGACTGAAGTGTCAGGTCACGGATCTCCACGACGTGCTGATGAAGGACGTGGGTGACCGCATCCGTGCTGACGGCCGGTCAGTGCTGTCTGGGCATGGGTAAGTTGGGGTGTGCTCACTTGATGATGACCCAGCGGCTGCCCCCAGGTGGCCTCTTGTCATCGACCCTTCGGGCCAGGCAGCCACCTTCCTGCGCTACCAGGATACCAACTATGTGGATGCTGTGAACCCAGAGCACCTGAGGCCTGAGAGAATCCGACTGGCTCTGCTGGGGGCACTCAGGTGAGGCAGGGAGGGGCAGGGAGGGGCCAGCCGGGCCAGGCCCTGCCCTGCCCTGATCAGCACCCCCACAGGTATGGGAAGCCACTGGTGTTCGACCTGCGGGAGGTGGACCTGTTCCCTGCAGTGCAGCAGCAGCTGGAGGCGGTGCAGCCTGGTCTGGCCCCAGCATTGCTCAGCCGGGAGTTGCTGGCCCAGGACCGGTACCTCTCCCTGCTGCGGCCCACGGATGGGCCTGAGTACGGCCCCACCCAGTTCCAGGAGGCTCGCCTGGCCCACTTTCGTCTCTTCTTTGTCACCCAGGTCCAGTGGCCACCTGTGGAGCAGCTGCAGGTGCTGTTCCCTGTGCGGGTACAGCTGCCCCACTAACGCAGCACCCCAATAAAACCTGCTTCAGGGCAACACGTCTGTGACTGTGAGCCGGAAGGTTTCGCCCCAGCCAGTCTGGAGCCCTGCTAGAAAACATGGGGGGAGGCCCCTGTGTGGGACAGGCAGGCAGGTACCTCACATGGGCAGGCACAGCTGGGCACCAGCCTTGCTGGGCAGACCAGTGCTGCAGGTGGGTGGGTGGATGGAGGGACACATAGGGGTTAAAATGTAGTCAATTTTATTCTCCTTAAACCACAAAATAGAGTCTTTGGTTGTACAAACGTCACTAGTTACAGTCTCGCCAAGAGAACCCGCTTGGGGGTGGGGCAGTCAGGCACAGGCCAGGCCCCTGAGGGGTCTCTTTAAAATGCTAACACCCAGGTTAAAAGACTGGGGCAAGGGTGGTGTTGGAGCTGGCAGGCTCCCACCCCAAGTCTGGAGAGGCCCCACCCCCTAGGAGGGCACAGGGCCCAGGCCCCGGCGCCCAGGCCGTATGGGGCGACGGCTGCTGCACAGCGCCACATCTTCAGGGCCCAGGGAACTGGGGGAGGGCCTGCCTAGGAGCACCAGGGCCACCTCTCCGTCCTCCTCCTGAGGGCCTGGGGGCGGGGCGGGGGCAAGGACAGGAAGTAAGCCCAGGGTGACCAGGCACCCTGGGAGCTTACCCCCAGCCCAGCACCGACTTACCAGGGCTAGGAGTTGGTTCCAAGGACCTCAGATCCTCAACAAAATCTGGCGACTGTGATGGGAAGAGGGGCTGGTCAGGGCTGGTCCAGACCTGGCTGAAACCACCCTGGTGGACCTGGCCGGTCCCCCTGGCTCTGAGGCCCACAGAGCCTGGGTGAGGACACAGCACAGCTGGGCTGCAACGGGAGGGAAGAAGAGGGGGGAGGCCCCACACCAGAGAAAGAGCAGGCAAAAAGTAGGGGTGGACAGAGCTCAGGTGGGACAGGCACAGGGGAGTGGCAGGAGCGTGCACTGGGCCCATGCGCGTGCAGAAGGGCCAGGAGACTGCCAGTACCTGGATGTCATAGACAGGTCTGGAAGAAGGGAGGGCTGCGAACGCCCTGTAGTCAAACTTCTTTCCAGACAAGGGCTTGAAAGGACAGCGTGAGGGGGAAGAGGCAGAAAGTGCGAGGGAGAGGTGAGGGCGGTGTGGGGGAGTCTGCACCGCCGCTCCCATGCCACAGGGGTGCAGGGCGGGAGACAGCTGCGGGCGGCTCACCAGGCGTCCGGGGGTGGTGCTGGTCTGGAGGCCGAGATCTGGGGTACAAGACACTGGCATTGGGAAAGGCCCATAGCTGGCAGAACCCACCCCCCTCCTCCCAGACACACAGACCTTCCAAGGGGGTGGGCGATGGGGTGGGAGCGGGCGACGGGGACTCGGCCAGCCGCTCCAGGGGCCCTCGCTTGCTCCGGCCCTCCTGGGACTTGCTGAGCACCATCTGTGCGCGCAGAGCGTCCTGCTCCAGAGACTTCATCCTGCGGAGACCAATGGGTGGGCGGAGACCAGGGAGTAGGCGCGGCGCGGCCCCGGGGTCTGGGTGGGGAACCCACTTACCTGGCCGCCCTCCACAGCGCCCGCTTCTCTGCTTCCTGGGCCCGGCGCTCCGCTGGGGACAGGGCCCGCTCTGGTGCCGCGAGCTCCGGGCTCTGCATGCGCAGCCGCTCCTGGTGGCGCCGCTCAGCTTTGGCTGTTCGCACAGGGGCGCTGCCTCCCGCGGGCAGCGGGGATGCAGGGCTGGGCCTGGGGAAGAGGGAGGCGAGTTGAGGGGCCGGGCACAGAGGGGGAGGGTGGGGGGAGGGGGCGGAGCTCACCCGCCCAGGCCGGCCCAGAGCGGCTCGTCCTCCTGGTGCTCCTCCTCAGGAGCCTCCCTGTCCAGAGCGAGCCCAATGTTGAGCCCGGTGGTCGCGGTCGCGGCCTCCTCCCGCAGCATCTGCGCCCTCTTCTGCTGCAGTTTGCGGGCTGCGGGGAGGTGGGTGGGTCAGGCGGGCACACACACACACACCCCGCCCCTCCTCCGCCCTCCTCACCTTCCTCCTCCTGCATCTTCCGCAGGTCGTCGGCACCCACCAGGGACACGCGCTTGGGTGGCCCCTCGGCCTGGGGCACCCGCACCTCCGATTCAAAGTACTTCTGCCGCTCGCGGAAGGAGAGCTGCTCCGGGGAGGCTGCGGGGGGCTGGGGAGGTGGACCTCACACTCGGCCAGAGTTCCTCGGCGGGCACCCACCCGCACTCAGTGCACCGCACCGCAGGGCGCCCGCCTACCTGGGCAGCGCAGTCCTCGGGAGGGTGTGCGGCGGGCACTGCGGCAAAGGCCCTGTAGGCCTGCTTCACGTTGGCGGGCAGCTCCTCCGGGGAGGGCGGGGAGGGCGTCTGGGGGCGGAGTGCCCGTGAGGCGGGGTGGGGGGCAGCTGTCCACTGCAGCCACCGCCCAACCAGCCACCAGCTGTCTCCACGGAATGCCACTGATCCCCCCCTCGCCCTGTCCCGTAGAGGGGAAGGAAACTGCCACCCCTACCCCCTGTGGGACAGGACACTCACGGAGCGGGGATCACCTCTGCCCCTGGGGGCCGGGGAGCCCCTTGGCCAGGCCTGAGCCAAAGGCTGGATCACCCCGGGTTTTGTCTGCAAAGGGCAGGGAAAGGAGAAGAGAAGTACAGGATCAGAGGTCCAAGAAAGGAGGGAGAGAGGGAGGGAGCCAAGCTGGACAGCAGGGGCGGGGACATGCACCTGAATGCCTCAGCCTTTGGGGACTGGGCTGGCAGCTGGGCTCCAAGTGCAGGGCAGGGTGAGGGGTGCCTGAGGCCTGCCCCTCCTCTCGCAGCAGGAGGGGGGCATGAGGGACCCAGGCAAGGGCTGAATATACTGGTGGGTCCTTGGTGCTGGCCCACGTTCGGGGAGGGCTGGATCCCCTCCAGGAGCACAAGCACCCCCTTGTGGAGGCCAGCTCCACACAGCACCCATCTACAGCACTCCAGGGGACAGCAGAGATGCTCACCTGCTGGCCTCCAGGGGAGCAGGGGGCCTCCGCCATCTTCCCTCCAGTTGTTCCAGATGGTACCTGCAGGAACCAGCTGGTGGGTGGGGGAGGGCTAGGCAGAACTGTGTCCCCCGAGTAAAAGGATTTGGGGGTCCCTAGCACCCATGCTGGCAGCACAGAAGCTGCTACTCAATTCTCTGACCAACCACACCCCCAGGGATATATCGGGACAGGCCTGGCCACCACAAAGGGTGTGCCCCAGCCAGAAGGCAGGAGTTTGGGGCTGGGGTTGTGGCTCAGCAGTAGAGCATTCGCCTAGCATGTGCGAGGTCCTAGGTTCCATCCTCAGCATCAAATAAAAATAAATAAAAAACAAAGGTATTGTGTACACTAAAAAAATCAAAATATTTTTAAAAAGAAGGCAGGAGATTGGGCCTGGGCTGAGCAGCTAGCTGAGTGTGAGTTCACAGTAGCAGCTGCAGCCCAGAGCTGTGCAGAGTGGCCCCCAAACCCAGGACACCCCAGCAGTGAAAGCCAGGGAGTCCTCCCACAGTCCACCAGCCACTGTGCCCCCTCCTAATGAGAGGGTGCTAGGCCCCACCCCTGCTTCCCTCTCCAGGTTTTGTGCAGCAGGAGGGTCCACACCCAAAGCCCAAGCAGGCTCCTTCAGTCCCCAGGCCCACCAGGCCACTCACCGCCTCCCCCACTGCTCCAGCAGCGTCCCCCCTGACCCTCCCCTGAAGCACTCACACTCCTGTGGGGTCTCCCAGCAGCAGCTGACTGGGCTCACCCTCTACCAGTGTTATTTATACCTCCTGGGGAGGAATGGGGGCTGAATGTCCTTCCTGTCTGTCCCCAGACCCAGTGCCCTGGATGCCACACCCAGTTAATGCTAAGCCCTTCTCCACTCACCCTGGCCTCCCAGGACACTCTGCAGCTGCTCCAGCCCACCCATTCCAGGGCTGCTCATGCCCGCCCTCCCCCACCAGGAGCCTGGAGAGACTCTGGTGACTTCCAGCTGCCTCTACCCCAGGAGCCCTTCTGCCTGCCACAGGCTGGACTCAGTTCCCCATACCCAGCTGACTAGTAAGGATGAGGCAAGGAAGAGGTCGGGGGCTTTCAAAGGACCCCCCTCCACGCGTGACTAAGGTCAAGAAGTACAGGGTGAGACGAGGTTAGGCTCCTCCAACCCCAGCCCGTGCCCCACCCCACAGAGGCTCCTCCACGGTGGCCTCGGCACTCAGCCCATGGCAGTGGCTGGCCAGGTGAAGAGGGAGCTGACAGGCTGGTGGGCAGATGGACAAGGCGACAGGAGGGTGCAACTCAGCACACGTGGGACACTGACCCTCTGCACACTGCCAGTGCTGGGCAGAGCAGCCAGGACACGGTAGTCCAGCTTCAGGGGCTCCAGGCTCTGGCCCTGGGGAGCAGAGTGACACTGCTAGCTGGGCTGTGTGCGGGGGCATGGACTGCACTGCTTCAGGGGAGGATGCAGCCCAGAGCACAGAGCCAGGCCCCATGGGACTCACCGTGGCCTCCACAGCCTCAGGTCCCCAGTGTGGGGTCTGACTGGGCAGTTCCTTCTCCTGTGAGGGGAGCAGACAAGTCAGGCATCAGCAGTTCAGGTCCCTGGCCCTGGCTGCCAGCCACAGGAGTTCTGACCTTGCTTGGGCCCTCAGGGCTCAGCTCCCGGTCGATGGACGAGATGCTCTCCAGGCTGTTCCGGTGGCTGATGCCTGCTGCAAAGGGGTTGGCAATGACACCTGGGGACACCTGAGAGGAGAGGAGTGGCTGAGGGTGGGGTTCCCTGCCAGTGAGGTCCCATCTCCAGGGCAGACTGAAGCCTGGGACAAGCAGTGAACACAGAAGCTGACATCTCACAAGCTCGGCTGACCACAGCTGAGGTGGCCTCTGTAGTCGCCCCAGGAACAAAGAACCAGCAGTCAACAAGATGGAGGGAAGGAAGCCATTTGTGGGTGAAGCTCCCCAAGGGACACCAATGCTGCCAGAGGACAGGCTGCATCTAGAACGTGCACTGAGTGCTGAATAAGGGTGCCAAGGAAAAACCCAACTAGTTCCACACCTGAGAGAGAACTCAGTCAGGACCCAGAGACTGCAGTCTGAAGGAGAGGGGCCTGCGGGAAGCTGGGCGGATGAGCCCAGGAGCAGGGCAAGGGCAGGGGAGGCCCTCCCAGGTGAGCTTGGGTCAAGGGTGGACAGGCAACGGACACACAGGAACAAGAGCTCACTTCCACTCCACAAGGCACCAAAGGAACCCGCATGGCTCTGCCACCGACAGCAGAACAGGGAGGAGCGGGAAGCAGCACGGTGCAAAAGAAGGCACCAACAACCACCCTGACCACGGGCAGGTCCCCACCGTGGAGGGATGCTCCTTATAGGCTGAGACACAAACTCAGCTGTGTGGTTTCCGCCAAGGCCAGCAGGAGCATGAGCTCTGGACAGAACCCCAGTACAGGGCAGGCTTGCTCCGTGGCTCAGATTCGGACAACGCTGGCCATCAAGAGCAGAACCTTGCTCCTCGACCTTTTGGAAGGCTGGCCCAAGAGAGGCAGCAGGCCCTGTGGGGTGGGAAGGACCATCGAATACAGAAGGACTGAGAGAGAATCCCACATCCGAGAAGGCTGCTCAGATATAGAAGGGCTGACCTGTGGTGCTGCCTGCAAAGGTGGGTGGGCCACCGAGTGAGCTCAGCAGCCTGCAGCTCCAGAAATAATGGGAGGCAGCAACTGCTGGCCACTGGACACACAAAGAACACACGCCCCGAAAGCAAAGCACCACTCAGAGGTCACACCCTGTCTTCTCATCACCTTCCCTGAAGGAACCAGTGCTGGCGAGAAACAGCTACCCCAGGGCTGGGCAGGAAAGAGGGAGACCAGCTAAGACACCTGGAGTGAAGAAGAAAGTGCTGGAGAGGGCAGGTGGAGTCCAGAGGACCCAACCTTGCCTCAAGTGCCTTCCCAGCCAAGGCTGGGACAACCTGAGCACCAACATAAACTGTGACAACAATCACTCACGAAATAAGTGGAACCATGCACTGATGGACAAGTATGTAACACAAACATGGTAAGGGACAGTATGTCCTCCGAGGGGTCAGCAGCCACGACAGCCCTCGCTCAGGCACCATCAGCGGGGGCTCAAGCCGGCGGGGAAGCCTGATGAGAAGCAGGAGATTCACACACACACAGAACCTCCAGCCCAGAAAGTCCAAATCCAAATTCAAACTGTAATTGTGACCACATGCCCTTTGCCTCTGCAACACCAGAAAGCTGAAAGATCCTTATGTCAGACTGCATGGCCAGGGACCGTCGGTGTGGGAGACTTTGGCCAGCGGCTGAATATAAGGTAGACCGTAGGTCTGCAGAGAACTCCAGAGGAAGAGAAAGGTGGCAGCGAGTCCTCTGCACCTGACGCACAGGAGGCCAAGGGACAAGTCTCCAAGTCCACATGGAGCAGCCTGCTCAGGGGCCTGGCACATGGTGGTCAGGTGGGTGCTTGCTGAGCTGCTGGGCTATCTGTCCCTCTTGAGGCAGGCCCTGCCGCTGCCCCTCTACAAACAGAGACCAGGAGTAGAAGCCCAGTACCTGCCCAAGGCCTGGTGGCCAGCAAGACCCTGCATTTATCCAAACTGTGCAAGAGCCCTCAAATTGCATCAGCCCTAGATCACAGGCCAGGCAAGTTCTAGCACACGCTGTGCCACTGTCAGAGCACGGGGGAGGCGGGAATATGCCACTCACCAGCTGGCGGGGCATGTGGCAGGCAAATGATGCCACAGGTGTGAGGCCAAGATGACTCAAGTGGGCCCAGTTTAGGAAAAATTGTGAGGGTGAGGACAAACACCTGTCCCATTCCCAGGGGGGGTCAGAGAGTCCTGGTAGACAAGGGCCAGCTGTGCAGGGTCCTTTGAGATTCGTGAGAAGCCAGGAATCCAGACGCTGCTGTGGAGTCCTGGGTTTCAACATGGGCTCCTCTTTCTCTTGAGTGCCACGCATGGGGCCGGCACCTCGGTGGGCCAACCAGCCAACTGAGCCCACCAATGTGAAGATCACTTCAGAAAACTCAACGTGTCAGTTCTCACCGTTACAAACAGCAAGGACCACAAAGAAACTACAGCAAATGCTGCACAGGGAATGAAACAGTCCATCAGCAGGCACCGGGAAGGAGGCCCCATGTCACTGCTGTGGACCACAGGGCTTCTGCTATGGAAGCACAGTAGCTGGCCAGGGCTTACGGGAACCAAGAACAAGAGCAACCTAGGAATATGCTTAAGAATAACTCGCCCCAAATACCAGGGCCCCAACCAATTCCTGTTATGGAGCCTGGCAGATTCACTCAGAAGCAAAACACAACACACAGCACTTCTCAAGGAGACAAAAGAACGAGTGACGTGGGTGATGAGGTTTTGGGACACACTGCAATGTAAAATGGCAGTATGCAGCTGGCACGGGGACCTAGTCCCGAGTCAAGCCCCGGAACACCTGGGGCTGAGCACACAGCACAGTCGCATCTCCCCCAGGTCAGCAGGAGACGAAGGTTAGGGCCAGTCAGGGCACACTGCCCTCCCCTTGAACAACAACTCCAGATGGACACAGAGCTGCATGTTTAAGAAAACCACAGAGGTGCTGGCAGAAAACAGGACCATGTCTTCATGATCTGCAAAAGCAGAGGTCTTCCAGACGACTTCATAAAAATCACAGTTTTTTTGTGACTAAAATACACAATTTTAAAAAGGAAACAAAGATAACACAGCTATGTGCTACAGAGCACACATGGGTCACCTGTGCCCAAGGACGGTGGGTGGGCACCTGTGGGGTGACAGCAGCCTCAGGTCCCGAGGAGTCCCGACACTCCCAGGGAAAGCACACAGCTCTCACAGGCAGCGGTCCAGGGGCTCTTGGCCCTGCTCAGGGCCCTCTGCCCTCAGCTGTGGAGGACACCTGCCCAGACTTTAGCTGTAACCCTCCAGAGGAGTCGACACCAGGTGAGGGAACACAGGCCTGGCGTCACCTGGGCAAGCCAGCCCTACTCTGGTGGAAGTTCGCACCCTTCCCCACGGTGTCCTTTCTCTAAGTTTGAAATAACTAAATGTCTTGAACAACATACGTTAAATGCACACTTTAAGATCAGTGAAGAAAAGGCAAAACGCCTTCTGGAACCAGACCACTCGGGCATAGAGAAACTCATTCCCCAATCTACCAGCACTCCCTCATGGACAGCAAAGGGGGAGGATGGCCAGCTCAAGTCCTGCCATGGCGACTGGGATGAAGACACATGGTTTCCCACAGGGCAGGCCCTCGAGGGGCCTGTGAGAAGATGCTGTCTATGGCTCTCAGCCAGTGGTGTCTTTTTAGCTGGCATCTGGCAGGAAGTCACCATCCCAAAGATCCACTGTAAGAGCCAACCCAGGGTGGCTGACTATCCCAGAAACCAGGGCAAGAAGTGGAAGCCAGGCAGAGTGGTGACACGGCACCGTGTCCCACAGACCACTGTGACCAGCAAGGGTGCCCTTTGGGCAAAGCTGGTGGTTACTGCAGGTAAAAGTCTTCTGGAGGCCTGTTTGGGCCTTCAGGCAATGGTGCCGAGGGGCCTCACTGACAGCTGGTGGGAGACAAGAGGGCCGAAACCACTGGATGAAGACAGCCTGTCCAGGACGCAAGGTTCCTGGGCCTAGCCCTGGTCCCTCCTCTCCGCAAGCGTTGGGAAGTGGCTGACGCCCCATCTGCGTCTCTGCCCCAGTCTGAGCTCTTGCTCTGGGGCACAGAGCAGTCAGATAAGATGGTGGGGAGTGAACTCTGATGACAGGCCACCAGAGACCCTGGGGTCAGGCTGGGCCAGGGAGAACAGGAGGTCACAGCTCCCTGTCAGCCACCTACCACGCCCACTCAGGTGCTCCCTGCCCAAGGCCTATGGCTGGACCTCTTCTCATAGAACCAGATCCTGCCATTGCCCAGACACAGTGCTTCATCCTGCCCAGGCAGGAGTCTCCAGAAGGCACAGTGGCCAGGGCTCTGGAGAGAAGGCAGCCTGGCATGGGGTATGCCCACAGCTCCCACCTGCAGCTGGCTCAGACTGTGGAAGGCTCTGCTGCCCAGCCCACACGAGGGTCAGCTCATCACAACCCTTTGGGACAGTACTGAGACGGCACCTGATCCCCAGAGTGGTCACTAACCTCCAAGGCTGTGGTGGCACTGGTGTCAAACCCCTCACAGACGAGCACGGTCAGGCTGTCACCCACGCTGCGCAGCAGCTGCACGGCCTCTGCGTGTGTCAGGCCCAGTAGGCTCTGCTGGTTCACCTCCAGCAGCCGCAGCCCCACGCGCAGCCGGCCGTCACGCCCGGCTGCCCCCGTAGGGCTTACCTGTGGAGAGACCCACCTGAGACTCTGAACTGGGACCTGCCTACAGAAGCAGAAGGGCAGGGTCCTTACCTTGGAAATGAAGATGCCCTCGTCTGTGGGGTCGCAGGGGTTCCCTGCATGGCCCTTGGCACCCCCACGGATGCTGATCCCCAGCTTCTCCCCAGGGGCCTTCTGGATGCAGAGCTCCCGCATGCCTGGAGGTGGAGGGTCCCTCCGCACCACCAGGGACAGTTCCAGGCAGGGCCGGAGCAGGGCACTGACCGCCTCTTGGTGAGTGGCCTCCCGAACATCCTGCCCATTTACTGCCAGAATGCGGTCCCCCACCCGCAGGCCACAGCGAGCAGCCAGGCCGCGTGGGAGCACCTGTTGAAGAGGAAGGCAGCAGCCGGTGGGCCCCCCAGGGTGGGCAGGACAGGTCCCCTCTGTCCAGAGCCACCCACCAGGCCCTCTAACTACCTTGGAGATGAATACGCCAGGCTCCTGGACACCAAACGGGTGGCTGGAATGGTCAGAGCCCCCAACAATGCTGAGCCCCAGGGGGCCCCCAGCCCTAGGCAGACGAACCTCCTGGGGACATGGGACAGGCCTCAGAGAAGGGAAAGAGTGGAAAGAAGTAGGGGAACTGCTGGTCTCTGTGGCTGGGAACAGAGTTCAGGGAGCCCCAGGCACCTGCAGGGATTCCCACTGCCTCTGCAAAACCCCACTGCCCAGACACCCATGCAGCTGAAGCCTGTGTCCTCATGGGTGGCCTGGCAGGGAGGTGGTGTGGGGCAGGTGGACCACAGCAAGGAGGCAGCTGGTGGAGGGGGTATCCGTTTCTCAGGCACACGGGGAAAAATGTGCAAGTTCCTTTCTGCCCAGAGTGGCTGCAGGGCCATGAGCAGGGGCTCTGGGAGTCCACACCCACAGCAGAGCGGAGCGGATGCCTGGCAGGGGGCAGTTAGAGGCTCACCTCCACTGGGTACGGTCCTTCTAAGGCAGCAGCCAGGAGACCAGGGGCCAGCCTGGGCAGCCCAGGCTCTCCAGGGACAGCAGTGGTCGTGGTGGTGGCAGCAGCAACAGTGGGAGTTGGGGAGGAAAGTTGGGGGGAGCTGGAGGGAGGGGGTCCCCCTGTCTCCCGTTCTAGCAGCAGGGCGATGGTGGGGGAGGCAGCAGTCAGCAGTGACACAGCATGGTCATGCCTGGCTTCAGTCATGTCCACCCCGTTGATCTGTGAGGGGACACTCAGGTCAGAAAGGATGGGCAGGACAAGGCACTGGGCAGGCCGTGCCCATCCCACTCACCGAGAGAACACGGTCGCCAACCTGCAGCGTGCCTGCTCGATGGGCAGCACCACCCTCAGCAATGCGGGAGATGAAGATGCCCTGCAGGGATGGGGGAGCCGCCAGTGTGAGGCCAGCAGGCACAGATGCCCCAGACCCCTCCCTGCACCCCCAGCCACCCTGCCTTACCCCGTCACCAGCCCGGTAGGGTGTGGAGCCTTTCCCTCCAGCAATGCTGAAGCCCAGCCCCTTCTCGCTGCGCACCAGGCAGGCCACATGGCACTGACGCACAGGCCCAGGGAGCTCAGGCTGCAGCAGGGGCAGGCGCAGGCCGCCTCCCCGCCGCTCTCGGGGGCTGTAGTCGTCCTCGGGCCGCAGGGGTGTGATGGTGACTGCGTTCTCAGGTTCTACCATGCGTTCCCGCCACACGCGCATCTGCACGGCTGTGCCTGCCCCTCGGAGGGCCTCCACAGCCTCATGGTGCTCAGCGTCCTGCAAAGCCACGCCGTTCACCTGTAGGTGTGGGAGGCCCGGCACACGTCAGCACCCAGCTGCGGCTACCCCGACACCTGAGCACTGACGCCATAACGCGGGCTCGTGTGGCCTCTGCCCACGCTTCCCTCCATGGATGGGAAGGGCAGGGAGAGGGGGTACCCAGAGCTCCCAGTAGGTTTCGTCCCCACCCATGCCGGTTCCCAGAGCACAGGCAGATGCCCCTGGAACAGTCCACACCACTGACCTTGCTTCTGGAAACCTACCATCTGGGTCTGTCTGAGCAGCCCCAGAGAATGCCCAGGATTACCAGGTCACCGACCCCATACTCACACACCACCTTGGACAGGAGCCCCCAAGAGAGGCTGGGATGAGAGCTGAGCAGGAGAGCAGGAGGAGCACCAGCCCTCTTCTGATACCCTCAGGGCCCTCACCCTTGTCCCCACAGGAAGGGCACAGCCTATATCCAATAGCCAGGTGCCCTGGTGGGGGTGCCAAGTCTCTCACAAGGATCTGAGCCCCCCAACCTGCTGGGGTCTGACCCCTTTCCAAGCCCTCCCGATTCTGGGGTTTTAGGTGCCTGCACTACACATCCTGCCCAAAAAGGGTTTGGGGGAATCCTGGGGGCTGGTAGACAGCTCCTGGGGTCTTGGGCTCAGGGCTTCTGGAGAGGGTACAGTTCCCCCATCCGATAGGCACAACTAAATACCTCAACAGCCCAGATGGCACCCCAGAGCACAGGTGTAACTGGCCAGCAGTCACTACTCACCTCAAGGAGTTTGTCGCCCACTCGGACTCCAGCCCGGGCCGCAGGGCCCTCCTCAGACACCCGAGAAATGAAGACACCCTGGGGACAGGAGTTGGGGATTCCTTAAGAGCCTTCTGTCTTGCCCTTTCTGGGAGGCCAGGAGGCACTTACTGGAGGGAGACCTGGTCCCTTCAGACCCTAGCCCAGCCTGCTCTCTGGGGATGCTGCAAAGATCCCCAAAAACCTGAAGGAAGACATACGGCCTAACTAGAGACCACTGTGGGTCCTACGTCCAGAAAGTAGAAAGTGCGGGTCAGGGCTTTGACCCCAGCACTACGCCCAGAGTGTGTGAGGGAAGACCAGATTGCAGAAGAGAAACAAGCTGAGCCCTCCACAAGCTGCTCTGGACTGTGAACTCCCACGCGCACACATCCCCGTCTGCCTGCTGCCTTGGGCCCAGCCTGTGCACTCTGGGGCTGGTGGCCAAGTGCAGGCAAAGCACACAGAAGACTGAACCGTGGGGTTGGTGGCAGGCATCCAACACCCCTTGGAGCAGAAGCCTCTGGGCCAGTGAGTGTAGGCAGGTCTGGGGCGGTAGAGAGCCCAGGGCAGCTACAGCCTGGGGCAGCTGCTCACCTCGTCATCTCCCTTGTAGGGGGTGGAACCCTTGCCTCCTGCGATGCTGATGCCAAGGCCCCCAGTCTGGCGCACAATGGTGAGGGTCAGCTGGAAACAGAGCAGACACCGTGTTTGGGAGGGCTTGAGCCGTCTGTGTGCTTGCGGCACAGGAAGGCCAGCCACAGACAGCTCCTTTTGGTTTCTTTTTGAGGTCCCTCTGCCTGCCAGGGTAGCAGAGGCAGAAGAGGAGCTGGGAGGTATCTGAGGCATGGGGCAGTCACAGCTGCAGAGAATGAACACGGGTGGCCTGGCGTTGGCCCTCTGTCCTCTACAAGAAAGGCTGCAGTGGGGGACAGAGATGTGCTGCCTCTGCCAAAAGACCAGCAGGCCCTATCGGGGCAGCCCCAGGACCCCATTTCTGTAGCAGCTGCCAAGAGCTCTTCTGGGAAAGGGTCTATGCTTAAGTGATGGGGTGGGGAGAGGCAAGAACCCGCAGCCCAGGAAGCAAGGTCAGCAGCAGACCCGGGCCCAGAGCACAGAGCAGCAGTGAGCAGTACAGACCTCTTCCTCCTCAATGCGAGCAGGCTCTATCAGCAGGTTATTGGCCTGGTCAAACGACACGCCCTGTTAGGACAGGACCAGCGAGGCATGCAGGTTAGCCACCGCCAGGGACCTCCACCACCTCACCAGCCCAGCCATGAGCAGACAAGACAGAAGGAAGACCACACCAAGCTCCTGCCGCCTGAGCCAGTCCCTCCCAACTTGTTCCTGGCACTGACAAGGGTTACCTCTGTCTATGACACAAGGCTGCAGACCTGACAGACGGTAGGGTTGGGCTGGCTGGGGGGAAGCTCCAGAGTGGGGCTGAGCCCAGGCCTAGCCATCCCTGATAGGACCCCAGGCTTCTCACTGCCACGTCATCAGCCCATGCTCAGGGTAGGGGCATCATGGGGGTGGGGAAGGTGGGTCCTCTGGGCAGCCTGGGGCTTTCTTTGGCATCAAGGGTCCCCATGAGCAGAAGGGACCTGTTATGAGCCATTGAGAACAAACTGAAGATCAGGAAGGCACAAGACAATTCCCCAAGAATCTGCTGGGAGCCAGGGATGTCTTGCAAGGAAGAAGAGTGACCGTCAGACCCACAGGACAAATTGCATGCCAGCAGCAGGGCCTCCTGGCCAAGTCATGGCTAGGCAGGGAGGATCCTGGGAGCCAGCAGCTCTCAGAGAGGAGAGCATCCTGCCAGCGCCCCTGTGCCCAAAAGGCTGAGGGTATGGAGTGCAACTGCCCTCCCTCAGCTTCTGGGTCCTGCTGGCCTGCAGGTCTAACAGGCAAACACTGGCCCAGAGGGTCACTGTGAGCCTCGATGAAGGTCAGTGCTAGAGCGGAGGTGCCCAGGGACTGAGAGGGGCACATGGGGACAACACTGCTGATCATGGCAGACACTCATGTCAGGGCTTCAGCTAAGGCCGACCCTGGGGACTTGTAGTGAGGCGCACACAGAGATGCACCCACCCCTCCTCCAGGCAGCCAGGAGGCCAGTGGATGGAGGCCTGACCTGAGGGGCTCAGCCACTGGGCAGGACTGGGCTGGCCTCCATGCAGGTACCCTAGGAGGGCCAGAGAGGAGTGCACGTGAGACCCACCTTGACAGAGGGTGCAGAAGTCGCAGGTTCCTCCTTGTCCTCCTCTTCTGTAGTGGCCTCGCCTTCCTCCTCAGCCCTGTCTTCCTCCTCCTCCTCCTCCTCCTCCTCCTCCTCCTCCTCCTGGGCCCGAGGAGCCCAGGGCATGTGGGGGCCATTGTGCCAGGTACCAGGCCCTGCAGGGGCCTCCCCGTCGGGCTGCATCCCCTGCAGAAGGGCTACGACAGCCTCAGGCTGCGGAAGCTTGGAGATCTTGAAGTGCTTCTTGTAGTGGGGTGTGTCCTTGCGAATGAGCCGCTGCCTCCCACCTGGCAGGGGCCAGGGGGCCTCAAGCTGCCCCTCCTCACTCTCGCCATCTTCACCGGGCAGCAGTGTATCCTCTGCAAAGTGTACTGTGGGCTGTGCGGATGAGAACACAAGGGTGGGAGCAAGGCCCAGACCCCCCTCTCCTTCCAGGGAGCCAGGCTTTGTAGCTGGGTACACCCCAGAGTCTCAGGGAGGCTCCCTGTTGTGCCAAGGATAGGGACTCAGGACACTTTTGGTAAGAGACACACAACCACCAGCCCCAGAAGACCAGCGTCGAGGATGCTCTTTCTATAGACACAGAGCATACAAGTGGAGACTTTATGATATGCAAAGACCAATGGAGTACCTACATGGGTCAGAAAAGGGGGCCATTTGGGGACAGTAGGTAGATGATGGACCTGACACTGCTGAACCTGGCTGTGGGGTGGGAACCCTTCACCAGCCTGCATCCTCCAGGAAACTCCTGCAACATGTTGCCTGCACCCAGGACTATCACCCCATCCCTACTCCTTTGCCCAGCTGTTAAGGGAAACCTGCCCTACACTCCACTCTTATCTGGCCATTGTCTGCCTCAGCCTGGTGACCGTCCACGTGGAAATCAACCCTAATCACACACCTGCTTGGCTGGGGCACAAGGCAGGCAGTCTATACTCTAGCTGCTAAAGCCTGGTCCACCTTCTCCCTGACCATCCTCACCTCAACGTAGTCTTCCTCTGTGTCTTCCTCCTGGCTGGGTGGTGTGGCTTCCTGCTGTGCCTCAGTTGCCGGGCCCTCAGGCTCGCCCTCAGAGGCTGTGCTGGTAGGTGGGCCGGAGCCTCCACTCGAGCCTGACTCTGCACTCAGCCTCTTTTCCTGCTGCAGACAGTGGTATCAGGCTGCCCACAGGCCCTCTGCCTGGGCTATCCCAAGCACAGCATCCTAAGCAGGCTCAACCCTGCAGTAGCCCAGGCCCCTGGGAACTGAGCCTCCAGAGCTATTGAAACACAAAATCACAATGCAGCCCAGCCCCTAGGAATGGCTCTCCCCAAAAGTGGAGGAATGAGGACCATACAAATTCCCATGAAGACATGGGCCTGACGTGAGGCTCCCCCAGCCAAGGGCAGGTGGCCCTGCCAGCCAGCACATGCCCTCTGCTCACCATCCCACTCGCTGGTTCTGCTGCTGTCAAGGATCAAAAATGCTCCCAGATCCTGATGTCAGTTGAGCGCGCCAAGCCCGCTCTGCTGTAGCACCAGATCCCTCCCCAGTACTGACTGTGTCCAGGTAGCCACACAAGTGCCTGGGGAAGAGGTCCTACCCCTTCCCAGACCGCCATCCTGTGTCACCAGCACGTGACTGGCACAGGCCCTGAGCACCCTACTCTGATCCCAATATGCACACTGCACGAGCTCCCAGCACCCAGTCTGCCCTGCACCTCAGCCTCTCACAGCTCCCCCAGGCTGCTCCCCGAGCCCCACTCTGAGAACAGATGCTCCATCCAGGGTTTGGTGGCTGGGAGCTGGGGAGAGCTATCTGCCAGGTGCCACCGTCATGCCTACCTCCTCTGTGGGTGAGGACGGGCCAGGGCCTGGTGTGCAAGGGCAGGCCTCACTGCGGCGTTCTTCCATTCCCCTCTTCATCACCTTCAGCTCGCTGGGGTGGGGAGTGGCCCGACGCTGCAGGCCCTGTGTCGGGGACAGGGATGAAGCACAGAGGCAGGGCAGGGGTCAGGCAGGGGCGAGGAGCAGGCACACCCAGGGTCCCCATGCCCCCCATACCCGCTTTTCAGCAGCGGCCTCCTCAGCATCCTCGTCACCCTCAGGGGCCTCCAGGAACTGGATGACGCTGACTCGGCTCAGAGGGGCTTCACTCCAGCTTTCTGAGGGGCTCCCCTGTTGCCCAGAGTCCTCTGCAGGAGACAAACGTCAGAGGCCTAGGCTGGCCCCGAGCCTTGTCCACCTAGTCAAAGCCACAGCTGCCAGCAACCTTACCGAGGCCGGGCAGAGGCTGCTGGGGCAGCAGGTAGCAGGTGAGCACCTTCTCGCCAGTCTGGGCATCATCCTCAGTCTGGAACCGCAGCATGGGCTGCGCCTGGTTCTCAGCCAGCCACAGTGCCTTGAGGTTGAGGTGAGTGAGCGCGAACGGCAGACTCCGTAGCCTGGGCCAGGTGGGCACAGTCAGTGTGTGCTAGGGACACGACCAGTGCCCAAGGGCCAGGTGGACACTCACCGGTTCCCAGCTACATCAAGCACGTGCAGCTCGGCCGTGCGGGCGAGCTCAGGAGGCAGGACAGCCAGGCGATTATCCCTCAAAGAGAGAACACTAAGTGCCACACAGCCTCCGATCTCAGGTGGTAGTGCCTCAAGGTGATTCCGGTCCACATTGAGGTTGGTGAGCTTGGTCAACTTGCCCAGAGAGCGGGGCAGGGCCTGGCCAGGAGAAAAAGGGGTCAGAAGTCAGCAGAAGACCCCTGGGGTATGAAAGAAAAAAAGGAGAATCCTTTGGGGCAAATTAAGGATAATGGAAACCATGATCAGCTTTAGCCAGGGATCCCCATGGCCTCTGGGCATCAGGGATGTAGAATTAAGCTGTATCCCTTGCTCTGTACCCGCCTGCGCGCTGGCACCAAACCCAGTCAGGCCACCCAAAACTTCTGACTACACTGTCCATGAACCTCTCCTGCAGGTACTGTGGTACAGACGTTTCAGGGCTAAGTGCCTGTGGGCCCCTCTGATGCATGGGCCAGCTCCTGCTCTGTCTGCCCCTTGGCCTCGCTGCTCTCTCTTCTCCTCACTGAGATACAGACATCCTGTGTGAAGGGGCAGTCCAGATGCCTTGCCCACAGGATTGTAGCAAGGTTGGTAACCACTCCAACCCCATTCCATAAACTTTCCTCTGTACCGCTTTGCAAGGAACAGACGTACTTGAAAGGCGGCCCCCATGTCCGGATCCACATCCGTTCCAAATTCAGACCCGTTCTTACCAGTCCCTCCCCTCTGGCCCTCGCCCAGCACAACACACACTACGAAAAACAGAACCTTAGCTCTCTACTCCACCTGGCAGGGCCCTGCCCTAGCCAACAGACCCCACCCTGCCCTGGCGCCTACCAGGGAGCTCCCTCTTTGACCCAAAGTATTCTCCACCTGAGTTTGTCCCAGCAGGGGACACAGAGAGACAGACCCCCAACAAGCCTGGCCACCAGCATCTGCTAGCACGCAACACATATGGTGCTAGCAGCCCCTCCAGCTCTTGCTATGCGCTGGCACTCTCACTGTACTCTACCCACTCCAGGCCCCATCGTCTCAAGATGACGCTGAGGACAACTCCTTAGGAACTGAGCACCTCTCTGCCTGGTAGCCAGGGTTGCCTACCGTTAGCAGATTCTCTGTGAGGATCAGCTCAGAGAGGTTCTCACAGTCACCAATGGCCTCAGTCACCTCACACAGGCGATTCTGGTCCACTTTCAGAATAGACAGTTGCTTCAGCTGACCTGGTGTCAGGGAAACACAGTGATCAGGCTGAGTGGGGCCAAGGGGCAAACCTGAACGCTTGACCCAACCCTCCAGTACAGACCAGCTTTCTGCATGAAGACAGCCAGATCCCATGGCTCCTCAGAGGACCCCGAGAACCCTGAGCTGCAGCAGACCTGTGCTCACCCTCCCGTCTTCTCCACTACAGACCTGAAACAGCCCTGTCCACCTGACTTCTTCTGGGAAAACACTATGCCCGCTATCCATGTTCATAAGCCCTGAACCCACTCTGCCACGTGAGCTACCCTGCCCCTGTAGGCTGATACCCAGATGTCTCAGGACCCTTCCTTGAGATGCTTCCAGCTTGGATGACATAAGAACCCTCACCTAAAGCCCACCAGTACCTTTGCTTACAGCTTGTGGGGCCGCCTGACCAGGGCATGCAACCCCTAGGCCCCCCTGGGTGCACTGACCAATGCCATCAGGAAGCCGCTGCAGCAGGTTCTGGGACAGCAGCAGGTCTGTGAGAAGTGCCAGACCCCCCAGCTCTACCGGCAGCTCCTCTAGCCGGTTCTCAGACACATCCAGACACACCAAACGCCTTAGGTTCCCGAGCTCCTAAGGGCAGGCACAGGGTCAGAGGACAGCAGCTGGAGGTAGGAGGCCAGTCCCACCCTCACTCACCGGGGGCAGTGCTGACAGTTGGTTCCGGTCCAGCCACAGCTCCCGCAGGTTGGGCAGAGCTCCCAGAGTGTCCGGCTAAAACAAGGGATAAGGACAGGAGAAACCAGTGTGGCCTCAGAGATGCCCTGCTTTGCCTACCAGGAGTAACTGTCTTACACCCCTGTGCCCCACCCAATGGCTCCCACCATACCAACACTTCTAGGTCATTGCCTCCCAGATCCAGCTGTTCCAGCTTGACCAGAAAAGACAGGGACCTGCATAAGAGATAGTCTTGGTGTGGTCTCAAGGCCCAGGCCCAGCATCGCTCCGCCCATGCAAGGTGGAGGCCCAGCATACTCACGCAGGCAAAGACTTGAGCAGGTTCTCCCGGAGCTCCAGGGTCACTAGGTTGGCCAGACTGAGAGAGAGACCAGGGCTGAGACTGAGGGAGGCAAGCCAAGCTGATCCTCCCCCAGACCAGTTCACAAGCAGCACTCACTTGCCCACATCCCCGGGCAGTGCCTGTAGGGACACGTCATTCAGGGCCAGGTGAGCCAGGCTGCGCAGCTGTGTGAAGCCATCAGGGAGTCTGGCAGAGGAAGGGGAAAGCAAAGAACCTCAGATATTCAGAGCAGGGCTACAAGACTCCCACAGTCACACTGATCCCCACACTGAATTCACCTGGACAGAGGATTCCCACTGAAGTCTGCAATCTCTAGGGCTTTGCAAAACTTGATGCTCTCAGGTATTTCAGGAATATCTGTGGGAAGGTCACCAGAGAGAGATGCCTACAGCTGCCAGGAGCTCCTTGTCTCACCCTGTATTGCCCACCTACCATTACGGGACACGTCCAGCTCCACCAGCTGCATAAAGTTGGCCACTTCAGGAGGCAGCCGTTGAATCTCGTTGTCACTGAGGCCTAGCTTGCGCAGGTTCAGCAGCCGGAAGAAGGGCTGTGAGTAGGGGGTACAGTCAGGGAATGGTTCCCACAGCTGCAACCCCCGAGGACAGAAAAGGGCTCCTGAGGGGCCTGGAGTTGTGGCTCAGTGGTAGAGCGCTTGCCTAGCATGCACAAGGCACTGGGTTCAATCGTCAGCACCACATAAACGTAAAATAAAGATGTTGTATCCATGTAGAACTTAAGAATAAGTATTAAAAAAAAAAAAAAGGAAAAAAAAGAAAGAAAGAAAAAAAGAAAAGGGCTCCTGAACACTTAGAAAGTCCCAGGTCTCTAAACCTCTTCCTGCCCCAGGTCACAAGGTACAGGGATCTAGCCATGATGCCCCAGTTGCTGAGAGGAAAACAGAGAAACACACAGCACCCAGCCCTGGTCAGACTCCATTTCCACTTGACATCTCGTCCCCTGATCACCTCACAGGAGCCTCCATATCTGTTGCATCTCTCATGTAACTGGCCCAGCTGAGAAGCTGCCCAGAGTGACCCTCAGACTTACAACCACCACCCTAAAAACTTCTTTCATCCACAGATAAGTCACCGAGGGACCCCCCCAATGGTGCTTACTGCTGCTTTCTGACAATAATCAATAAAAGCTCAACAAAACCCACAAAAAGAAAGGGGGGGAAAAACCCTAAAAACAGCAAACTACCACAAAACATTCAATGCCATACACAGGAATCACAGGGCACACAGACAAGTTCTGTTGGTGACCACAAAACACAGAACTGCCCAGAGCAAAGCCACGCCCTCCATGGCACCCAACCCCTGGACAACAGATCATTTAGACCCATGTTCTTGAAAAAGAAATCTTTCATGATCTGCTTTCCCTTGGCTCCTTTCTAGGGATTTTGGGAAGACCCTAGAAGAAAACAAGCTGAAGAATCGGGAGACATGAGAGTTGACCCCACAGAGAGGTTGCAGAGAACAAACCTGACAGGCCGGGCACTCTAGGAGGCCCCACCCAGCTCGCACCCAAAGGGAAAGGCGGCAGTGCAGGGAGAATTCCAGGACCTCACCTTCAGAGCAGCCCCGCAAGTTGTATCCACTGCCACGCCAGGTCCACCTTCTACCCTGGTCCCATCTCCCTCCCTCGCCCCCGTGCACGGGTTTCATTCAGCAGCTCTTCGACCCCATCCCCAGGCAGGACCCAAGGACCGCTGCCACCTGGTGCTAGTGCAGGCGGTGGGGGTGGGGGTGGCCGACCGGGGCGGGGCTCTGGCCAGTAAGAACCAGCCGGGCCGGCTTGCAGCTCGGTGCCCCGCCCGGCAGCGTCCGCCGAGGTCTCGCTCCAGCCGGCAGCCGCAGCGGGACAGTACCCGTCCAGTCCGCCGGGCGCCGAGCCTTGGGCGTCAGGATGGCAGGTGCGGCGGCCGCTCACCTTGGGCAGCTCGCGCAGCTGGTTAGCGTCGAGCAGCAGCTCCTCCAGGCTGCGGCTGTAGCGGTAGATCTCCTCGGGCACAGCCTGCAGGGAGCAGTGCCGCTTGTCTACCGACTCCACGTGCCGGTTGCAGCGCCACAGCGGGATGCACTTGAGCATGGTGCGGGCGGGCGGCGCGCGCTGGCTCGGGCCGGGGGGCGGGGCTCGGCCCGCATGAGCGCCGAGCGCGCGGGCGAGGCGGCGCGCGGGGGGCGGGCCGCCGGGACCCAGACGCGGTGCGGCCGGCGCTGGGCCCGGCCCGCGCTCGGGAAGCGCGGCGCGTTCAGACTGTGGTGACCGCGCGGGCGGGGCCCGGCGACGCTCAGGTTCTCAGGCGGCGGCGGCGGCTCCGCATCCCCGCCCCCCGGCCCGCTCAACTCGCCGCCCGTCCGCCCGCCCGCAGAGCCGCAGCCGGAACCGCTTCTGCTGCCCGCGACGGCCCGCGACAACCGCCCGGCCGCGCTGCCCGCCGGGAAACCGAGGCCCGCCCTCGCCACCCGGAACTGCAGTCCCCAGAAGGCCCTGCGGCGCCTACGAGGACCCGTAGCGGCAGCACGCACAGCCTGCCGGGACGCCCCGCCCCACCCAGGCGCGAGACGCGACGGCGACCAGACACTTGCACCTGCAGGCCCGACCCCGAAAACCACGAGCGGGGCGGGGAAAAGGGCACTCGTTTCGTCCTGAATTTAAGTGCCCGAGATCCGCGACTAGGCCTCCCCCAGCACTAGGAGCGTGGGAGATGGCGGCAAACCCACTCCCACGGACACAGCACAGCAGGGCGCCCAGCCCACTTGCAGAGGCCAGTCCCCAGCTCCACCGGAGGCACGCCCTCTCCACTGGAGATTTCTGCCAAGCTAGGGGGATGCACATCCACCCACCCAGGCTGGGTCATGGGACCACCGGACACAGGGATGCTCAGGGCCAGCAGCATCTGCACTTTATGCACACTACAGGTTGGGCTTGGCAGAGCCGAGTGCCTGGTCCCAGGGACACCACTGTTTATCACTATAAAACCCAGAGGAAACAAGGAACAAGTGCAAGTCCAGAAAACTGGCCCAAGGTCACGCAGACAGGTCACTGTTATCAAAACGCTCCTGGTCATACACTTCAGCCACCACCTTGCGGCCAGCGAACCAGCGCCCGTTGAGGGCCTGGATGGCCTTGTGAGTCTCTGAGGCCATGGAAAACTCCACAAAAATCTTTACAATTATTTCTGCATCCTCCTCTTCGCCCTGCTTCTCTTGGTAGATGATGACACGGTTGACAGCACCAAACTTGCCACACTCCTCTGTCACCTCTCCTTCCAAGTCATCATCGATGTCCTTGGGATCCACCATGTTGCGGAGAACCATCACTGTGGACTGTGGGGAGGAGACAGTTGAGCACTGTGGCCTGCCTAGATGTTCCCCACCCCTACATCCCGACCCAGGGCCTGTTCACCCACCTCCTGCTTGCGCAGCAGCTTCTGCATGACCATGTGGCGGGCACTGCTGCCAGAGATGCTCATGTGCTCCTGCTCACTTAGCATCTCTGGCCGTTCAGACTCAGGAAACAGCTCCTCCTCTTCCTTCTCCTTCTTGGGCTCCAGGAGACCCAGTGTTGGGGGGCTAGCCAGGATGGGGTTCACCACCCCCACAGAGGGGATGGTGACCGGAATGGGAGGACGGGCCGGGGTCACACCTGCAGCAAAACCAACCAGGTCCAGCAGCTATCCCCCCAACCCCCACCTTAGCAGGAAGCAGAGCTGGTCGCCATGGCCAGCCCACCCTGGGCAGGTGAAGGCAGAGAGCCTGGAAATGAGGGGCAGGAATGCCTGGAGAGCCTTGGCCTACTCAGACTCACCTGTGATGACTCCAGGAGCCTGGGCAGCCATGACAGCCTGGGGCAGAGCCCCCAGGGGTTGAGCCAAGGTCAGTGCTGGGGACACCAGTCCAGGTGTTGCCAAGGTACCCAACACAGCTGCTCCAGCCACTGCTTCCTGCAACCCAGAAGGCAACCACACTCAGTCCCAGTCTGGCTACCTCCACCCAAGACCATATCAAGAGCTGCCTCCCAAATGACTAGAGGGCCTGTCCACCCCCTCACCTGAGCTGTGATCTTGGCTGTGGCTGCAGCTGCGGCCACAGCGGCAGCAGGCGGAAGGCCTCCTGGGGTGGCAGGTGTTAGCAGGGGCATGGGGGGTGTGACGGCCTTGCCCACCCGCAAGTACTGGCCACCCAGATCAAAGAGGTTCATGGAGGACACGGCATCCTGGGACGACTGGGCCTTCTCGTACTCTGCAGGGCAGGAGTAGCAGTGAGGAGGGCCAGTCCCAGCACCAGGTGGGCCCCCACCTCTCCTCAGCACCCCCAGCTCACCAATGAAGCCGTAGCCCTTGTGTTTGCCAGTTGTGGGGTCCCGGGCTAGTGTGCAAGACTTGATCTTGCCAAAGGCCTCAAACACACTCTTGATGTCATCATCCGAGAGGTCCTGGTGCACGGAGGCCACGTAGATACGGTTGAAGGCCCGTGCCTCCTCAGCCAGCTGGTCGATGATGGGCTGGGCCTGCCCTATGTTGCTGGGCCTACCCACCTGGGGAAGGGAAAGGGACCGAGAGCACCTGTCAGACTTAGTCACAGCAGGCTTCTGTGAGGTTGCTCGACACATCTGGGAGACTAGACAGAACATTCTCAAGGCCCAAAAGCCCAACTTCTGCACCCACACCCTCACCTTGATGTTCCTGCCTCCCAGCATCACTGAGTTCATCTGCTCCAAGGCCAGCTGTGCAGCTTCTGGGACTTCATATTCCACAAAGGCAAAGCCCTAGACACAGGAAACCCTTATCAGGCTTGGAAGAACCCCAAGGAAGGTAGGCCAAGGCAACTGGGGTAGACCTAGTCTGCTCACCTTGTGCTTCATGGTGACAGAATCCCAGGACATGTCAATGCTTTTGATGGGCCCAAAAGGGGCAAAGGCCTGGCGAATGGTGTCCTCCCCTAGCTCATAGTAGATGGAGCCCACGTAGACCCGGCACATGATGGCCAGTGCCCGCTGCCGCTGAGCTGCCATCTATAGCAGAACAGAAGGAGAGAGAGCCACTGGCTTGTCAGGGAGGCAGGCAAAGGGCTTAGCAGCCCTCTCCCCTCCTGGCCCACCCACCTGCCCCACAAACTCTGCGGTGGGGAGTGATCCCCACCCAGCAGCAAGATGCAGGCTTGGCCCCTAAAGCCAGGGCACAGGGGTCAACAGGACCCCACCCTGAAGAAGGCCAGGCCCAACAGCAGTACACAGACGAGCCCAGCCCGCCCAGTCCCAGGCAGACTGCAGCTGCAAAACTGACTGGTGGCCAGGAGGCAGGGCTCTGTGCCCTCCCACCACGCTCACCCTCCAGTCCCAGGGTCAGGTACCCCGGGCCGGGCTGGGAGATCCTCCCACCTTCCCAGCCAAGTACTGCAACAGAAAAGGGAAGGAGGAGTCATCCAAGCTGGAGGGACTGGCTGGCATGGAGGCCAGAAGAGAGGGTGACAGAAGACGGGGCAGCCACTGCCCAGAAGAAACCCCAGGGGAGTTCAGGAGCCCAGACAGGGGCTCCCTGGAGAGAACGAGGAATAGTCACTCATGCGGGACCAACTCAGGAAGGGGCTCAGTGACATACTCTTCCCATCCCAACACCCCACTCCCCTCTGAAAAGAGCTGCTAGAGCCTATGCCTGGAGCCACAAGAGCACAGGCAAGAGCCACTGGCCTGGTCCCCAGAAGTGTCATGAGGCAGCGGAGAACCCAACTGAGAAACCTTGGGGCTCCCTGGAGCTGGGAAACTGGCAAGCCTTGGTTGTGGGCTGGGCCACTGCGTTGAGGAACCTCCCTGAACCCTCAAGAATGGGGATCTCTCCCCTGCCACCTCACAGCTGTGCCAGGCAGGGAGTTCCAGAGCCAAGTACTGTGGGCCACAGGAAGACACGCCCCAGGACCCTGCCTGAACACGAACAAGGGTTCCCCTGGTCTTTGTGAAGGTCCCCAGCAGAGACCAGTTTACTCCTAACTGTGTCAAAAAGCCTGGCACAGGCCTGGCCCCTCCCTTAGAGTCTAGCTGCCCAACACAGGACTCCCCATGGTTGGGACTACCTTCCCTCAAACTAGGAAGTCTCTGAAAACTTGACTCTTCCCTCCTCAAACTGGGTTCCCCAACAAATAGGCCCCAGGCTTCCGCTTACATCAAGATGAAGCCCCATCTGTCCCTCAGGCCTATGTTCCCCAAGAAAGGGCCATGCCTCCCCTTCAAGGTGGGACTCCCCATCTACAGGTGGGCAAACAGCTTTCTCCCTGACCACAACCCCCATAGCCCAGGTGTCTTCAGAGGGTCGACAGCTGCCTTTCTGACACACAGTGTCTCCCTAATGAGGGAAGCTCTCTCAGGATTGGCCCAAGTCCTCCAAATGGCCCCCAGAGAAAGGGCCATATCTCCCCCTCAGGATCCTCCCCAGGATGGTGTCTGGCCGCCTCAGACTGCCTGTGGGGCAGGAAAAGACTCTACTTGCTGCAGCCCCGCACAGCTATGGCCTCTGCCTCCTCCTTGGCCTCTAGACCTTGCTGACAGCCCAGGCCCATGGCCCAAATCTTTGCCCTTCCCTTTCTCACTCACTCATCCCCCCACCTCCCACCCCCCCTCCGTCCTCCCTCCAGGGTCTGATGGGGCCACAAGTTAGGACCCCTCTCTCCTCAGGGTCTTCAGCCCAACCCAAGAGCCTAGGCAGCCTGGAGACTGGCGACCTGGTGGCCCGTGGTGCACCCTGCGTGGGGCAGCAGGGCACAGACGAGCCTGGCACCGGCAGCTACCCTCCCTGGCTGGCTGCCGCGGCTGCCCTCCGCAGTTACCTGGCCGGTTAGTTTTAAGGCGGGCCCTCAGAGCAGATGGAGGCCTCCCCAGGGGCGGTCCCGGGGTGGGTGCCCACACCACTGGCCCCGCCATGCCTGGCGCTCTGCTGTGCTCGTCCAGAGCTGACGGGCAGGGCCGGCCAGGGGAGCAAGGTCCCCAGCAGTGGGCTGCACTGCCCCCCTCTAGCCCTGACTAAGGACATGAGCCCCGGAAGAAGTGAGCATTTCTATTGACCGATTGCAAAGGTGAGAGAGGATCTCCAAAGCCCATTGTCACTGCTGCCATCTGAAAGACAGTAAAGACAGAGTTCAGTCTGTTGGAGCCGAGCAGTCTCCCGCTCTCGTCAACACCTCACGCAGACAGCGGCCAGGCCCGGAGTCCCCGCCCTGCCAGGGAGGCCCGCCTGCCTTCCCACACTGCAACGGCACCTGCCCAGGGGGGCCGCAGAGCCCCAGGTGCCCTGCCCTGCAGACTTTGCAGCAGGACTGGCCAGGGCAGAAGGAAGGGAGGGAGGGAGGGAGGAGAGGGACTGATGGAGCACAGTGAACAGCCAGGACATCTCCTGGCAGCGTGAATGTCTGAGGACTGGCCTGGGCAGGGGGAGGGCACAAGGCCCAGGAACCTATTAGCTCCACACAGAAAGCACAGCCTCTAGTCTAGAGCATGGCCCAGTGAGGCACCCCTAGACTGTCCCCTCAGTCCTGGGTCCCAGCCCAGGTGGTATGGATGCAGAAGGGTGGGGCCTGACCATGGGGGTAGGGAGGACATACCCTACACAGTGCCACTATAGCTGTGCACAGCCTGGGGGACAAGGGTGTGGGGGAGACCCCAAGGGTGAATGGGGCAGAGCTACAGAGAAGGAGCAGGGAGGCAGGTGAGAAGGGGCCATAGTGAGCAACAGGCAGAAAAAGCTGGGCCGCTGGTGCCTCAGGGAGGACCCTGGGATCTTGAGAATGAATCCTTGAGAATATGAGAATCATAACACCTTTAGGGGATGGCCACAGGCACAGGAGGAGGAAGAGAAGGAGGAGGAGGAGATGGTGTAGGTGATGGGGAGGGGCAGTGGAGGCCTCCTGGCCCAGGCTGGGCAGGATAGCCTCCAGCAGAGCCAGCCCCCGAGGCAGTGAAGTGGGGGTGGAGGGAGAGTGGTGGGGCTCACCTGCAGGTTGGTGAGCTGCTGCTGCTGGTGTGCGATGGTCTGCTTCACCAGCACGCTCTTGATGCTCTGCTCCATGGCATACTTCTTGGCCTGCGAGAGACAGCAGTGAGGAGCACTGGGGGGCCCGCCCGCAGGGAGATGGTGTGCCCCCACTGACCCAGCTCAGCAGCCATGCCCACAGGCCCAGGAGGAAGGTGCTCACCTTCTGGAGGGCCTCCTGCTGCTCAGGCGTCAGGGGAGGCAGCCCCAGCTTGGCGGCTGTGCTCTGTCCATTCTCCATCTTGATGGAATCTGTGCCCTAGAAGGTGAAGCAAGGGAGTCATGTAGCAGCAGGCTCAGGTCTCCCTTGTGTGGTCCTAGAAACCCCACCCTCCATCTCCCCAGCCTCTTCCCAGGGAGGGACCAGCCCAACACCAGGCTGTCTACTGACTGCGTGGATATAGGACCCCCCTTCTGACTCTGCTGTCCCCATCCTAGGCCTTTCTCCCCCAGGACCCATGGGTGGAACATAGACTAAGGCAAGTGGGTACTCTGGGGGCCCTTGCACCATCCTGGAGCAGTTAAGGGGCCCAGACCACAGAAGACTCCTTAGGAGCTACCAAGGCAGGTAGGGGGTGATAGGAAAGGAGCCAGCCATTGTTGCCAGACTGCTCCCAGAGCTTCCACCCCACCTCCTGCAGGGGATCCAGGCTAGCTGTTTTCCAGGGCAGGAGGAGTAGGGCTGGTATTTTCAACGCATTCAGGGACTCCTTACTCCTATGCCACCTGGCATCCTGGCCTCTTAAGATTGTTCACAGCCCCTGTTATGGACACAGACACAGCTTCAAGTTCCAGGGGCTGGCCAAGGAGCAAGTGCAGACAAAGGGCCTCCTTCCTGACAATGTTCATCCTTGGCCCTACGGACAAGGCCCTGTGCACACATCACAGAGTCTAGGCACTCCCAGGCCACATGAGCCCTAAGGAGGCTCCAGCCTGCCTCTATCAGACTTCACGATGTGCTAAGTCCCCTGGGAGAACCAGGAACAGAGCAGCCCCAGGGAGACAGCACCCAGCCAAGCACGTCAACAAACCAGGAGGCACTTGGGCAGGGGTGGGCTCACCACAGCAGGCTGCGAACCTAACTAAATTATGTTTAGGGTCATGTTTACATTCCTTTTGTCAAACCCACTTCCAAGTTTTTGCAGGGGGACATAGCCATCCAAGCAGGGAGAGAAGCCCAGCACTAGAGCCAGCAGAGCGGGGGTGGGGGGATGGAGGGTGGACAGATCATGCCTGCCTGCCTACCAACTCAAAAGACCAACACCCTTCCCAGCTTCCAGACACAGCCTTGAGAGGGAAAGAGAGGAAAGAGTCCAGACCACGAGTGGGAGCAACGGCTGGGGATCAAAGGAAGCCAGCAGGGTTCAGCTGACCCAAACTCTAAGACCCCCATCCTGGACTCCTGAGTGCGGGGTTTCTAGCCCAAGGTCAAAAGGTACGAAGGCTAGAAGGCCTTCCTGGGCAACCAGAACTGCAAGTAGGCCCCAAGATATAGCAAGGTCTGGCAGTGGGTGGGCTGCAGTATGGCTCATACTAGGCCTTTCTTTGCCCTCCCAGCTGGCCCCAAGCCCATTCCTCCTTAGTGGGAGAGGGCCCAAGCAGAAGCTGGAATGCTAGAGCAGGCTGTCACCATGGAAATCAATGCCAGTTCCCCTCACCCCCTAGAAACTTTTCAATCTCCTCTTTGTCTTGGTGAACAAAAGGCCCTTCTCCCACCCACCAATGGCTGCTGGACAGCAGCTGGGGTTGGAGCTTCAGACCCAAAGCTTCCCAGGGTCTAGGCGACACACCACACCCCTGTCCCACTCCTGAGGGTGCCTGGGGGCCAGGAGGAGGGACTAGGCCCAAGAGGCCTGCCAGAACCCTCTGGTGGCAGGTACTGCCACAGACAGGCACAAAGAACCTGTCACCCAGTGACAACAGAGCCCACCTCCACTTCCCAGAGGGCTTGCTCCCATGGACCATTTTACTAGAGCAGGACAAGACCTGTTTTCACCCACCCTGAGCCTGGGATGCAGAGAAGGTGGGGGCTGGATTCCCACACTTGTGCTTTGACTTTGCATGTTGTTTTGTTGTCTAAATAAAAACAAAACTAACATGAAAATCTGTACTTCTGGCTCTAAACAAAACATTGCCTGTCTTGCAACAGAAAGACTACCCCCTTCTGCACCAAGTTGGCAGCAAGGAGCAAGCACAGCTGAAGTGCAATACCCAATGCCCCTGCCCAGCCAGCCCACTGCCAGGCCCTGACCGGGGCTTGAGGCAGGACAGACCCATAGGAGAGAAGCCAGGCCAGAAACAGGATGGGGAGGGATCAGGAGAGGCTCAGGGATGGGCCACAGTCTTGCAGATGATGTCTGCTCAGAAGGCAGGGAAGGATCCCTGGGCTTCTCCCCACCTGCCCTAGCCAGGCCTCTCTGGCCCCAGGGACATGCAGGCAGGTGGGTGGGCAGGCAGGTGGGTGGGCAGGCAGGCGGGCGGGCAGGCAGACAGGTGTGCCTGAGGGAGAGGATGCTTGAGATCAGTACCTGTGGAGGTTTCCATTTGTCTCCCGCTGCCACCACTGCCGCCGCTGCTGGCTCGGACCCCCCTCCTTGTTGGCCATTGACCTGCTGCAGGCAGGAAGGAGATGCTGTAACTGAAAGTCACACTCTACCAGGCCCTCTCCTCTTCCCAAGTGAAGGGCTGAGCAAGGAAGGCTATTCAAGAGCACAGGAAGGGTCCAGCTTCAGCTGGGCCCCTGAATAGTCCCAGAACTACCCCCGCTTACACTGCCCACTCCTCAACCCACGATCACACCTACAGCTGCCCAGATCTTGGCAAAAAGCAGAGCATCCTGGGGCAGACCTGAATGGCAGCAAGTCCCCACGAACGGACAGGGAGGAAAAGGTAGAGAGCAAATGGTGCTCCTGTCCCATGCCAAAGAAAGCTACCCTCTCCTGCTGACAGACTGGGCCAGGCTGGAAGACAAGGTGATCACCTTCCTCCTGAGGCAGCAGCCTGTACACATGTGGACAGCCCTCAGCTTAGCATCAGTCCTGGTCCTTTCACAGGCTCTGGTCAAGCCCAAGCCTCCCTCCCCAACAGCACACTGTCCAAGGGCAACTGGGAGCTTGGACCCACACTCAGAGAGAACAGCAACTGCCATGTCCTATGAGATGACAAGGGCAGACAGGAGGTGGGCAGTACTGTGGGGCTGGAAGACCTTGGTAAAGAGCCTTCACATGTTCTTAGAGGCTGTGCAGCAGGAACAAGGTAGACTGCACCCCTCCCTGATCCCTGCTCAAGAATAAGAAGGGATGGCTATGCCCACCCTGGAGCCATGCATAGACAGAACCAGAGGCCAGTTGACTCATCCAAGGCATTACTACTCAGATCCTCAGGCTTCTAAAGGTGTGGGAAGAACACAGCTGGCCCACTGGGGAGACCTGGCCAAAGGGCCCCAACACTTTGGCCAACCTAGCCCCACACCCCACCTTGCCTGGAGCTGCTTCCAATGCTCCACTGACCAGCTCAGTCCCACTGCTGCTCAGAAACAGCACCCCAGAGAACCAAAAGAAAGAGGGCCCTCTGACATTTCCCCCCCAGAGCAGAGGCTGTTTCTGCAGGTGCAGCCGGAGACATCTGTAAACAGGTAAACCTGGGCACTGTAAAACTTCCTGCTCCCCCAAATTACACCAACCAACGTGTGGACCAGGACACTGCGGAGAGCAGGACACAGCTCACGTGAGACTTCCTGGAAAAATTCAGTCCAGTGGGAGATATTCCACAGGACATCCCACCCTATTCACCCCATTCATGGAAGAATGAAGCTTTTAATCATATTGAGTCTAGAGTTCCATTCTAACCAATCACTAAAAAAAGTGTGAAGAAAATTGTCACTTATCATCATATCTAGTCATATGCTGTCACCCTCTGGCAATGAAAATGGCATGCTTTGAAGACATAATGTTCCCCAGCATCAGGCAACAGTACCTTGAGGGACAGGAAGTCCCCTCTTTGGGGTGCAAACACCAGTTCTGCCCAAAACAAACTATTTCCATTATAGGACAAATAATTTAAGTGACTTAGGACAAATAACATAATGTATCTAGGCCTTAGGTCGTAGTTGTAAAGGGGAATGTTCTCTTCTAGGGTTGCCATGAAGATTTACTGAGTCTCTCTGAAATGAAGTATTTTAGGTATCCAGTCCCTGCACATGGAAAGAAAGCCACAGGTCGCAGCAATTAGCACTGTTAACAGTATCAGGGTCAGACCCCTAGAGTGGGGCTGGCTAGAGAAGGCTATCTGCCATCTATTCAGGTCCCTTCAAATGGAACCATGCTGCTCACTATGTGACAAGACTCAGTGCTGAGCACCACAACAGGGGAGAGAAAAACAACTCCTCTGGAGTCTTGTGGTCAGGTGCTGACAAACAACATGCAGTTGACATCTAAGATGATTTCTGTAGTAAGGAACTCTAAGAAAAAAAATAAAAACATAAGATGAAAAGTGTGAGGCATATTAAGCTATAGCAGCTAAGGAGGGCCTTTGTGAGAAGATGACTATTCATGGGGAAGCGAGAAAAACCCAAGGTGATGAACCCCAAGTTGAAGCAGGTCTGGCAGCAGAGAAGGGAAGATTGAAACAATAAGTCAGACAATGCAATAAAAATGAGCCTTGTTCAAAGGGGCTTACTGTTTCTGCAACACAAGGCAGCAGAAAGTCCAAAGAGATGAGACTCTTCTGCATCCTTCCCTACCCCATCTGTATCAGCCCATTTCAGCAGCTCCATTCGCCCTCCCACAAAAGCTGAAGCACCATGACAGTGAGAACAGGCTCTCACTGTGCCTAGCCTGCACAGCGGGGAATGGGGGTGCAGCTCAGTGGAAGAGTGGGCTTAAAGGCCCTGAATTCAATCATCTACACCAAACACACACACACACACACAAATACAGGATTAAAAGAGAAACGTGTCAGACCTCCAGAGTAGATTTCAAGGGCAACAAACACCCCACTGAAAACCCCAGTGTGCTGCCCATGTCCATCTCAACAATGACACTACCTGTCTCCCATTGCACCATAATAGAGCTGAACCCCAGCTCACCCCGAAGTCCCCCTGAGCTGAGTCATTCACTCTCTTACACCTTCCCAGGTATCTAATCCTTGTCTCAGAGCCTCCCTCTCCTTTGGCATCAACTTGCACTGCTGCCAAGGACAAGCATCAAGTCCTCAACTCTCTGGCTTCATTTGTTCATATGGCTTCAAGAAACAGCAAGGCAGGGTAGAAAGTTATCCATGACGTAAGGTTCACACACTGGGTTGTACCTCACACGCTGAGGCATCCTACAATTTCTGCCCCAACTTTCAGCTCAGAGCCTGTCAATGGCAGCCCCCCTGCACTCCCTGATCTTATGGATCCGACCAAGGTGCCTCCTCAAACAGACCTTAGCCCATCCCTCCGGGTGTAGGCTGGGGAAGAATAGCAGGTAACAAAGGGGTGAAGTGCAGAGGGAAAGGGTCCAGGAGCAGAGTGCAGCTTAAGCCAAGTGGGAAGAAGGACGGGCTGCGGTGTCGGTGTTGTGCACAGGGTTCTCCCTCTACACTAGCGCTTCCTGCACCCTCTGCGCCGGCGGAGGCGGGCAGAGCGGAGCAGGGAGGGGCTCCTCTGAGCGCCCACGCAACCTGAGCACACTCCCCCGGCCGCCCAGCACCAGGCACCGGGGGGTAGGCGGTCACAGGTGCCACCAGACCGCGGACCGGTTCCTCACAGTGCTCCAAAGACTCCCACAGAGCGTGGGACGGAGCGACTGCCCCGAGACGTGCGACGAGGGAGGACGTCCTCCTCGGCCGCGCTTCCCTGCAGAGCACCGGCGGAAGCCGAGGCCCGCCCTCCCGCTCCACCGCGCCGGGGCGCACTCGCGCAGGCGGGGAGCGGACGCCGGGACCGCGGGCGCACTGCGCGCCAGCGACCCAAGGCCGGTGCCGGGCCGGCCCACCAGCCGCGCCGCCGGAAGCTGGAGTCCACGGGCCGGAAGCTGCAGCCGCGGGCCCGCCGCCGGCGCGCGCCCGCCCCGCCCCCGCCCCGCGCGCCTCACGGCCGCAGGGGCTCCGCGCAGGGCCCTGGGAGACCGCCGCGTCTCCGGGGGCCCTCCGCGCACTGGCCGGGCCGAAGACCCGCTCCCAATAGTCGAGGGCCGCCCGCGGCCGTGGGGGGCTCACTTACGAGAGCTATGGTCGCCGTCGCCATCTTGCGTCCGTCGCGGCCGCCGCGCGCGCCACACGCTCCCGCTTCTTCCGCAGTCTCGCGCGATCTGGGCGCCGGCATAGAAACTCTCGCGATAACGACCTTGTGCCTGCGACGTGGAGGGAGGAACGCGCTTCCGGGAGGCGAGGAGCAGTGAACGCCTCGAGACGGGCGGGGCTCGCTGGAGGAGCGGGCGGGGAGAGGCGGTCCGCTGCGCGCAGGCTTGCGTCACGCCCAGCTCCGCCCTCACCCTCTGCCTGCTGCAAACTGCACCAGACGTCTGCTTGCTCTCCGTGAGGTGGCGGGGAAAAGAGCGGTCCGTCCACCCCCGGGCCGAGGGAGTCTGCGTGGACAGCTGAGACCGCACTGGTTTTGAGAAGCATCGTTTTGCATTGTAACATCTCCGAAGTCAGGAGACTCCATTTAATTGTCAGCCTGTTTTCCTTACTAGTGATTTGAATGGATGCTTTGCTTCCTAGATGGAATGACATGCAGTCGGTGGCCCTGCATTCCAGAAGATGGCTCAGGAGCCTATCCTGTAGGAACAGTATGCAAGGAGGTTCCAGTAAGCCCTGAGCTACGTTTAAAGGTGCCCACGTGTCCATCTGTGCTGTGTGAAGAGCTTCCCTGACATTTGCCATAGGCTGTACTCAGTCCCAAAACCTCAACTCAGTTATATACCTGGAAGAAACCACTTCTGTAAATTCAGGCATCTTCAGCTATCTAAGGTAACAAAGTGTCTTCCCTGGCTAAGGTCTCTTACCAACCTTGGAAAATGTTAGAATTGAATATAGACACCTATAGTAAAATATGGCAGAATAATTTCCTCCCCTCCCTCCTGAAACCCCTCTAAAATGACAGAAAAGTAGCGTTAAAAAGGCTAATAACACGAGGGTAAGGGTGGAAGCAGAGCTACTTTAGCAGACTGGATTGTGGATGTCAGTATCTGAGAAGAATCCAGGCGTCTGTCCCTACCTCCAGGGCTTACAGGTACTTCGGGGCTCCAGGAGAGGAGCACTGAGGCCTGGCCCTGATCTGAAAGTGGGGCAGTGAGACTCCTGCCCTTTCCCCTACCTCCTCTACCCTCTTTTTCAAAGCTTGGCCTCCCCACATGTGGCACCAGCCTCCACAAACTCTTCTTTCTGCAGCAGCTCAAAAGAAAAGATTAGCAGCCGGGGTGTCTAGTAGAATGCCAGCCAGACACCTGGCCTCCAAGTTCACCAGATAACAAGCCCCAGGCATGAAGGATATCTTACTCTTAATTCAACTGGCCAGTCCAGAATCACAGCATTTGAGGATGAGGAGAGGAGCAGAGGAAGAAAGCAAAGCTAAGACATCCTCAGAGATGTCACATCCAAAAACCAAGAACCCATAATCTTCCATGCATGCTCTCCCAGGTTTTCTGTGGAGAAAGATTGATCAAACAGAGAGAGAGAGAGAGATCTTCCAAATGAAAAAATGTGAGAGGGGCCTGGTGGCACATGCCTATAATCCCAACAGCTTGGGAGGCTGAGGCAAGAGGATTGCGAGTTCTAAGACAGCCTCAGCAACAACGAGGTGCTTAGACCTTGTCTCTAAGTAAAATTTAAAAAGGGGGGTGCTAAGGATTTGGCTTAATAGTTGAGTGCCCATGAGTTCAATCCTTGGTACATGCCCCCCCAAAAAAAGAGAAATGTGAAAGGGATATGAGCAGTTCTATAGGATTGAAAGATAAAGTTGAAATCTTCCAGAATGCATAACAACAAAGCCAGATAGCTAGAAAATGTCATCTATCATAATCAGATCAGTCAGTACTCTCCAGGCACAGAAACCTGGGGCTGGATCTCACCACTACCACCAGGGGAGCTCCAAGCACTACTGTCTGGGGGCAGCTTTCAGGGACAGATGCTTGGTTCCAGACACTGTTCTGGCTTCTCACACAGGAGCTCATGCCAACCTTACAGTGACCCTTTGCAGAGGGTCTCCCTCCACTGCTCCAGATGAGGAAGTACAGGCACAACTGAGCTCATGCTGCAGGGAGCAGCAGATCTGCTCAGAGCCTGGGCACCTAGACACATGATTGCATCTCTCAAAAGATGCGTCCGACATCTCGATAAATTGTCCAGAATATAAAGAAAGGGAAAATAAAGAAAGAAGTAATTCAAGAAATTTTTCATCTCTGGACAATGGATGAAACAGTTACTGGGGCAAAGAAAAGATTGAGAGAAAATGAGAGAGAAGAGCTTGTAGGCAAAGGGCCAGCATTCACAGAGGCATGGAGAGTTCTTGGAACTAGAAGAAAATGACATGACACCTTCAAAATCTTAGGACAGGTGACTCAACCAATCAAACTTCTTGTATCCAGATACACTTAAAAACGTGTGAGGTCTGAATAAGGATAAACAGGGAAAGAATCCATAATCTTCCATGCATCCTCTCCCAGGCAACTTGAAAGATGTTGCTTCTCAGGGCAGCAAAGGAGGAGGAAAGCATGGGATGCAGTCACAGAGTAAGGGCTCCAGGACCCTGGTGAAGGGTGACCCAGGCTAAGAGTGTGGTCAGAATACAAGAACAAGTTGGGGACTCCAGGAAGAAGAAACTAGTCAGTTATGCCTTGATTGTGGAGTATTGAGAGGAGAATGACACTTACACGGGGAAATCTAAAAATGAATTAATGGCGTACATATCAGAAAACTAAGCAAAAAAAAAAAAAAAGACAATTATTAACTCCAGGAAAACAAAAAAGGTTGTACAAGAAAGAAAATATAACCTAGACTAGGATACCTTGTTCTTTGTGGAGACTTTTGGTAATGAAGCTTACTCACACCCAGAGAGCTATAATGCCCATCACACTGGGGTGATGTTTCAGAGGAGGCAGAGGACTCCTCCCTCCAGAGGATGCCACCTGGAGACACCTCATGTAGAACAACCAATACATAGGACCAAAGTGTGCTTGAGGGTGGAAAAACGGGGGTTCTGAATGTCTGCAGAAACAGCTAAGAGTGGTGAACGGGGGGAAAGTCAGGGTAGGAGACTGCATTTATTATTGGCCTCACACATACCATTCCATTTTAAAAATAATATGCATATAATTCTGAAAAGATAGAACTTAACATTAAAAACTCAGGTAGGCATGACTAAATGCAGCAATGTTAGTATCGGTGTTTTTAAGTTCAGATCAGTTGTGTGATTGCCACTCAAACTGTTGAAGACTATGCACAATCATTTTAGCAACAGGATTCTCTCCTAGAATCTGCAGGTTATTTGAAATCTGCAATTTTAAGATGAAAGGTATGAGAATCTGAAAATATTTGTAAAGAGTACTAGAATGTTTAAAATAACTTGAGATTCATTATAGTTGTTCATTTAATTTATTTGATATGCCTTGGCAAATCTGGTTTGGGTTTGGGCTTTTGGTTAAGGGGGTATGGTAGGGAGAATGCCCCCTGCTGAAGATGTCCATTCCCAAATCAGTGGAGCTGTGAATGCCACTTAATATGGCAAAATATATGCCTGCAGATGTGATTAATCTTAGAGACCTTGAGAGGGGCAATTTTCCTGGATTATCTGGGGGGAGTCCACCCAATTGCAGGCAGGAGTCCTTATGGAGAACCTTCCTGGCTTCAGACAACCAGATATCTGGCTCACGCTAAAATTCAACCTACTGCTGCTGCCTTTGAGTGGAGGAAGGAGAGCCAAGGAATGCAGGCCGCTTCTGGTAATGGAGAGTGGTCCCTAGTTGACTGCCAGCAGGAAAACAGGACCCACCACTGTGTAGAAGTGGAATTCTGCCAACACCTGAATGAGCAGGAAGCAGGTTCTCCCCTAGGATCTTCACCACCTGCCAACACCTTGATTTTAGTCTAGTGAGACGCGTATCAGACTCTGACCTACAGAATTATAATAAACTTGTGTTGTTTTGAGTCACTAAGGTTGTGATAAATGTTACAGTAGCAATATAGAACTAATACAGTTAGTGAGCCTTCCTGGTTTGACATTTGAAATGCTTAAACAGAAACCTGAATACATTAAATTTATACATACAATTTAAAATGTTTGAGATCATTTAGCTGAATTTGAAATTGGAGGAGAGGCAGTTCAAGAAAGGGCGCTGGAGGTGGAGGCAGAATCCATGGAAGTAATGAAACCTCTAAAATCCAGACAGAGTTGGGTGGGAGAGAGAGACAGAGAAACAGAAGCCCACATCTCCAGGCCCAGAATACAGCTGCTCCAGGGAGGAGGTCTGGGAGGACACCTGACATCTGACCTCTCCATGCCAGGTAATACAGGAGAGAAATAGCCCATTAGAGGGGCTGGGGTATTGGTGATGGTGCCAGAGCCCCAGATCCTGGTCTCAGAGCAAGGTCAGAGATGGGGACTGCAGGGCTGTTCTGCATGGGACCAGGGGCTTTGCTGACCATGGTCTCAATTCCAGGCTCTTTACCCTCTTTCCAGCCAGGTCTGCCCCTGCTTGATGCCCAGCACTGGTTATGACAGCTGCAGGGGCCCCATCACATTATGAGGTCCAGGCACCCTGCCTGGGTCTGTGGTGCCAACTTAGGATGGCTGCTCAACCCAGAGTGATGGAGTGATTCCCCTGGCGGAGGTCTGTCCATGGAAGATCCCACCCTGTACCCCCACGCTGGCTGCCTCAGCCACTGAACCACCACCTCAGGGTCCCATGCTGCTGAAGGAGGCCAGGGATCCTCACTAGCAGGGCAGGTGCTCATCAGCTCCCAGGCTAGCAGGCAGAAGGCAACTCTAAGAAGTGCTGGACTCTTCCCCACAGGGACAGCCCTGAGCCAGCAGAGCCAGGGCAGGGCTTCCAGGGCTGGAAGGATCAGGCCTGGGCCCCACGGTACTTGAGGAAGGTGGTCTCCAGGAAGACGGCCAGCTTCAACCGGTCATCCTAAAGAGGGGAGGGAGGCATGGGGGACCCGCGGCAGAGCAGCCCTGCACCCTCCCAGCAAGCCACACCACGCCCCACCCTGCCAACCTCGCGCAGGAAGCCGTAGTGCACCAGCTCAGCCGCGAGGTCCTGGGCGCTGTCCGCTGCAACAAGGGCACATGGGAACTCATAAGGCTGTGGCACCAACCACTGCCCACCGCCCGCCTTCAGGCCTGCAGCCTGGGGTTCCCAGTCGCCTACTTGGAAGCAGGTCGTAGGTCAGCTGCCTGTGCAGTCTGTCCTCCAGCACCAGAAGCAATGTGAGCTGGGGCAGGAGGGTGTGGTCGGTGCCAAGTCAAAGTTGGCAGGCCCTTCCTTTCCCAGCCCAGCCCAGGGCCCTGCTCACATGCCAGCGTGCCTTGTCCTCACTCCTTTCCAGGTTGCACTGCATATGGATCACCTGGGGACCAGGAGGCCAGGGTCACAAGGGCTGGAACTCAGCCAAGAGGCCCAGAAAGGACAACTGGGATTAAAATGGTAAAAATCTCCAAGGGGAACCTAGAAAGCAATTTCAGTACTGGCTACTTGGCTGTTAAGGCAAACTTCCAGTAGGCACTGGGGCTGGGTACTGAAGGGTGAATAGGAGTTTTCAGAGTAGAGAAATTGCTTTGAAAAGGAGGGAACTCTGGAAGCAGGTGAGAGAGAGGTCAGTCTGGATGTGACAGCACCCAAGTGCAGGGAACCAGCAAGAATAGGCCTGAAGAGCCTGGGACTTGGACTGCAACTTGAACTCTCTGGGCAGCCAGGAGCCAGGCAGCTTCAACTGTTAGGATTTGAACTCAGGCTGCACTAGAAGGATGGAAGCCAGCGGGAAGGAAGCCAGGCAGGGATTGATTGATTGTCAGTTGAGGAATGGTGGTAGCCAGGATCAGGGAAGTGGCCATAGGACACATCTAAGGCCAGAGTCAGCTCCATTAGGAGCTCATGCAGGGTTGCAGGCTGGAAGGGGTCAGAGCATTGAAAGAACAAGGAGACCAGGGAGACGTTCCCTAGGGAGGTACTGACTGTTTTATAACAGTAATAAGGCCTAGGAGGCTGAAGCTGCCCAAGGCAGTGGAGTGAGCATTTGCACCCAGGTCTGCCTGACTCCAGGTCCCTGAGGACCTGGGTACAGGCATGAATAAGAGAGGGAGGGGCTGAGGCTGACCAGGAGAGGACCCTGGCCAGGAGGCAGCCCTGCAGGAAGGGAGGTTTGGGGAAACATGGTGCCTGGGGGCCTGAGGGGGAAGTCCCAGGATGTAAGTGTCTGGGAGTAAGCAAACCAGGGGTTGTGGTCAGAGCTGGGGGTGGTGTGTGAGACTCCTAGAGGAAAGCTGTTCAGTGCACTGAGGGATGGAGGCAGGCAGCAGGGTGGGAGAGAGTCTACAGGAATGAAGAACCTCTGGGAAAGACAGGTATCCCAGCTGGTCCTACAGACTCCTAGCCCCCAAAAGGGGCTAGCCTAGATCTGGCCTCCCAGGACAGCTGGGTTGCAGTGCAAGCAGACCCCAAGAGAAGGGTGCCCACTGCCAGATGCAGCTCACACAGCAGGAGTAGAAACTTGCCTTCCTGGTCTCGGAGTCAAAGGGCTCTGGAGTCGGGGTCTTGACCTTCTGGGCCTCCTCTGGGGGTGGAGCCAATACACGCGGCAGCCCCAGGGGCCGAGCAGTAGCAAAATTCATCAGTGGGTAGATCCCATTCCTGGGGACACACCAGGATATGGCTGGAGGTTCAGGCCCGGAAGAGCCTGTTCCCAGTCTCACACCAGCTCTCACCTGACATCCTCCAGGAATTTGTCCAGCTCCAAGAAGGAGACCTCTGAGTACCTGGCACAGGGCAGGAGGTGCATGAGTGGTAGCTGGCCAGGGGCAGGCAGGGAGCGAGAGGGGAGGCTGTTGGGCAACCGCTGCTCACCGCCATTGCATTGGGGGCTGCTGGGGCCTAGGGACCTCTGCCAAGACAGCATGCAGGTCCATGGCCTTGGTCTTCTCTTCCACCACATTCTCAGGCATGAGGTCTGTGGGCCACAGCAGTACTCAGGGTGGTGGGCCTGAGTCACAGGCCCTGCAAGGCCTCTTCTGTGTTCCAACCCTAGGTCCCTGGCCCAGCCCGCTGCCTGGTTCTTACACTGGTGCTGGATAAAGCAGTGAGCTGCCAGCAGCTTCAGCGAGTGTACCTCAAAGAGCACTCGGTGGAAGAGGAGGTTGTGAGCAGAAGGCCGTTGGGCAGGGTCCCGGGCCAGGCAGGAGAGGATGAACTCCTGGGGTGGGGAGGAGAGGTGGGTGGGGCAGGCTCTCTGCTCTAACCCCACAGTGTGAAGACAGCAGGTACTCTGGAGCCCCCAGGACCCAGGGGCCCAATCCCCATGTCCTCCCCACTCAGGGATGCTGCAGGAACATGCACAGGAGACAGCATCTCATGAGAACATCGGCTCTACTTTCCTTGACTTTCATAGGAATTGCGGGGAATGAGTGCTATGACCCCCTATTCACAGATGCAGGTTCTCCTACTCACAGTCTGACCCTTTTGATCACCCCAACTTAGACCCAGCTCTGGAGATGACCTTTGGTCCGTCCCTACCCTACAGACATTGGTGCCCTCCTTGGCCTCTCATGCCCAGGCAGGTCCCGTTCTCCCATCTCCCGTCCATAGAAGCCATGCAGGCCACACGGCATTTCTGGTCCAAAGCCACTGGATTTGGACCAGAAATGCTGTGTGGCTTCCACCCTCTATCTCCCTTGCCTCCCCTGTGCCCACCACAGCCCTCCACACAAGCTGGACCTGGATCTTAAAGGCAGGGACCTGGAGTCAGGCAGATCTGGGTGCAAATGCTCACTCCACTGCCTTGGGCAGCCTTCAGCCTCTCTAGGCCTTATTACTGTTATAAAACAGTCAGTACCTACATAGGGAATGTCTCTCTGGTTTCCTTGTTCTTTTAATGCTCTGACTCAATCCGGCCTGCAACCCTGCATGAGCTCTTAGTGGAGTCTTTCTTGACAGTGGGCCGTAGGTTGGCACACCCTTCCCCTGCATTAACCTGGCCATACCTCTGGCCTTCCTAGGTACCTCAATGGCCCTACACTGGGTACATCAATTCAGGCTGGGGGTAGGGGTAGTGGCAAGCTGCTTACTCGCATGTTGGGGTCATTCAGTGAGTGCCTGGCTCGAACAATGGCCTCCTCTGTGACTCTGGTATCCCCATTAGCCTGGATCTCCAGCACAGCCATCTGAGGTTGCAGGGCCAACATGGGGAAGGGACAGCACCCATGAGATGGGGTGGAGGCCAGCTGGGAATGGGCTAGGAGGAAAGGTGCCAATACCTCCAGTGCACACATCCCAAAAGAGAAGATGTCCACAGCGGTCCCATCTGCAACTTCTGAAAGGGAAGAGTGAGGCAGGTGGGTAGGACTGATTTGCAGGCTGGGTAGGTGCCACAGGTCCCTCCAAGACTCACCGCCATACTCTGGTGGGAAGAAGTGCAAGTTCCGGAGTTCCTCTCGCTCAGCAAGGATGGGGCTCCTTAGATCATCCGGGAGCGCTAAAGAAGGGGCAGAGGCACTGAGCAGACCGGCCTGGCCAGGGCTCCCATCCCCACCCCTATCCCGCACGAACCATTGGAGAAGATGCGGTACCACACTGTGAAGGAGACCACGGGGAGAAAGAGCGGGTGTCAGCGGCCTGGGGCGTGGGGTGTCCTCTGACCTCGACTGGCGACAGGTTCCCCCAGCCCTGCCCCCCTGCCCAGCCCCTCCCCGCCAGCACCAGAGCCGATCTTGATGAGGCCGTTATGCTGAATGAAGATGGTGTCGCTGGTCAGGTTCCCGTGGATGATGGGGGGGCTGCAGGCGTGCAGAAAACTGCAGGCGTTGGGGGAGAGCAGGCGGAGCAGGGTCACGGGGCGCCGGAGAGGCCGGCGCAGCAGGGCAAGCGGGCGGACAAGCCTGGGTCCTCACCTGAGCGCGGACAGGATCTGCGTGCACCATCTCTTCCAGGCCTGGCAGCGGACGCAGGACTCCGTCGGGTGGGCGCAGGAGCAGTGGCAGGGCCTGCGAAGCCCACCCGCCGCCCCGCCCCTTTCCGGGGCTGACCTGTGTTCCAGTCCCATCCCTTTCCCAGAGGCCACCCTCCCTTCCCGGTCCCCAGCCTGCTCCCCATACCCGGGCATTCATGGCCTTGTGGTTTTTCTTGGTCTTTTTGAGGAATTGCTTGAGGCTGCCGGATGACACGTACTCCGTGATGAAAATGACCTGTGGGGCGGGCGGGCTCACGGCTCCCCACTGCGGGTGGGTCCCCGCAGCTGCTCCACCCAGACCGAGGCCACGCCACGCCCCCACTCCGCCCAGTAGCTCACCCTGGCACGGGCCTCAGAGGCGTCCAGCCAGTACTTGTGCAGCTTGACGATGTTGGGGTGGTCCACCAGCGCCAGCTGCTCAAACATGGCCTGGATCTTCTCCTGGGAGGAGGGGGGCAGTCATGGGCCATCACGGGACAGGACTGGGGACGAGGGCGAGGGGATTCACCTCATGGGCTGCGAAAGCCTTCCTGTCGCCAAAGTGGAGCTCGTTCCACACCACTTCTACCCCCTCCTCCGTGTCCATGGCCAGGAACGTGCTCTGGATCCCGGGCATATTCCCCTGGTTCACCTGGGGACGGGTACAAGCGCTCCCGTTTGTGTTGGGGCGAGGTTGGGGACTTGGTGCCTCTCACACCCTTCTCTTGGCCAGAGTGCGCTCTATGGGAAAGCTGAGGGCCAGGACCCGGGTTGGCCCGCAGCGGTCCAGGGGTGATATCCAGGGGCTGGGCAGAGGTGGATAGAAGCGGCTTCAGGTTTTGAGCGTGATCCCCTAGGGTCTAGCGGTGAATCCCAGAGTCGTGGGGAGGGACCACGAAGTCTCCTGAAGGAGACTGGTCCTCAGGGAATGGAGGTTCCTCACCAGGGCGTGGGTCCCAGGCAAGAGGGCCAAGGGCCACCCAGGACGTGCGTTGTGGGGAGGCCGCCGCGCGGCCACAGGGCCCCCACGGCCCCGCGTGGCCTCGCGTCCCCGGGGCTCCGGGAGAGCGGCGTCACCCCGCCGGTGCCCACCTGCTCGCGCCGCTTCTGCCAGCGTCCGCATGGGCTCTCCTCCAGGATGTCGCTCTCGTCCTCACTCTCGTCCTCCCGCTCCCGCTCCCGGCTCCGCCTCGGCGCCGGCTCCGGGGCCGCCATGGCTCAGCGGGCCAGGCCACCGCCCTCCGCGCGGTCCACCGCCCTGCTGCCGCCCGCCCTGGCCCCGCGCCTGGCCGGCCAACCCGGAGCCCAGTGGAGCCGCCGCCGCCGCCGCCGCCGCCTCGAGCACCGACCCGGCACCGGGAATTGGGAGGCGCGGGCGCGCGACGGACGGGCGGCGGGCCCGGGGGTGGAGCCGGCCCGCCCCTCCGGAGCCGCCTCTGCGGGCCGGAGCCCGAGTGGAGCTCCCAGGCGAGCGGCCGAGCCCCACCCGCTCTTCCGGGCCTCGCCAGGCCCCGCCCGGCCGGGTCTCAGGTCTCACCCGCAGAGCCCCGCCCTCCGGAGGCTCCGCCCCCGCCGGCAGAGGCCCCGCCCCGCAGAGCGGCGCCGCGCTGGGGACTCTGCTGGGCACACGCAGGCCGCTGCCAGCGAGTCGCACACGTTTGGGCATCCCTGAGCGCCTGCAGACCTCGGTGGTCCAGCCCAGGCGCTCCGGGATCCGCCCCTGCACGCATTATGCCTCAGCTCTTCCTCCTGCACAGCGTCCGCACCCGGCTCCTGCCACGCACATCCCCCAACTACGCCTGTGATGGGCCGAACTTGTCAGCTTTGCTCCCGGTTGCCTCCAGGGTCTGCGGGGAAGCCCGGGTCCAGGACTTTTGGGAGCCTCCTCCGGCTGCAGGAAGCCCCCCAGACTCAGAAGTGAGGTCGGCTCACCCCGCCAGTACTAAAGGGAACCCGGAGGAAGGCCACTGAAGGTGGCTGATAATACACCAGCCCACCAACAGGTTGGAATTTAATTCATGACTACAAATCTCTCACCGGCCCCAAATTTCCTGCTTCCCTTTCAGTGCACAAGCCTACCTTCCAAGATGCCAATTTTCTCTTTTCTCCAAACATGCCCCTCCTCTTTCCACTGTAAGCTCGTCTGCAACAGTGAAGCCAGGAGGAGAACACCCCCTTAAGTGTATCCCCTCTCCAGGAGGAGACCCTCACCACACCCTGTGGAATTCTCATCTGAAATCTCCCGGCACCACAACACCCTGCTGCCTCCCCACAGATCCTCCCTCTCACACCTGCAGGATCCTAGTTCTTCTTCTCCTTCTCTTTCTGGAAACCATGCTTGCCCACTTTTATATTTAAACCCCCAGCAAACTCTGCTGACCAGCACCGCTCCCTCTGCGCCCCTCCCACCCAGCACTAGAGTTCTGATGAGAGCCCTCTGGCCTGCCCTGATCATCCACCCTAACCCTAACTGTCAGTAGGCTGGAGAGTCCAAACCCTGCACCTCCCAGAGAAACTGGAGCAGCAGGGGAGATGGCCTCCAGGCTCTGGGAGTGCCCTGCACAATGTGATTGATGGCAGGTCCTTGAGCCACAGTGTTAGCCTGGCAGTGTTCGACTGCAGCCAGCCCCTCAGAAGTGCAAGTTCCGAAGTAGTCAGCTGTGCCTAAGTGATGGAACCCAGAGAGATCCTAGACAAGGCTGGTGACACTCATATGTGCCATCACACACCTCCACCGGAGGAGGTGCCTATTGTCCAATGACCACTAGAAAAGGACAACCGGACACACACCTGGCCTCCCCTGAGCTCTGTCCCACCAGTCCTTTGCCACTGTGGTTTTCATAGGTAGCCTTTGCTGTAATACATTGCATCTGTGATTATAAAAACTTTCAAACTCCTGGGAGTCCTTCTAGTGAATTACTAGACCATGGAGGGTGGTGTTGGGGCCATCCCAGTGGTCCATTTCTTGCATGCTCTGAGGCCCAAGTCCTAACCATGAAGGCCCCCACAGTTGACCCTGATCCCTGGCCTCATTTCTCCTGCCCTCTCTGGCTGAGCCCACTCCAGGCACCCTGGCCCCATACAGATTATTGACACAACAGGCCAGTCTGTCCAGGGGTGTTGCCCTGGTTATGCCCTCTGCCTGAAATCCTCCTCCCAGAGATCCTCCAAGTCCACTTCTTCAGGTCTTGACTCAAATGCCACCTTTCAGACAGGCCTATGCTGATCACCCAGCCCAGCATCACATCCCCACCCTGTACCTGCTTTGCTGGGCCCTTCCCATGGTGCTCAGCTTGGAGTGCCTGTGTTTTGTCACCTCTGCTTCATTCTTTGGGTCCCTGCTGGGACACAGTCTCCAGGAGGGCAGGGTGTCTATTCTTTCTGTTGTGCTAAGGATATTGCTTTAGTGCACAGTGGGCTCTGGCAAGTGGGTCCCCTAGTTGTGTGGGTGGGCAGGGGTGCAGGGTTAGGTTGGTGGTCCGAGGGAGCTCCCTAGGGGGCAACAGTGAGCCGGATCTCAATGAATTTCCTTCCATTTCTCTGCCCCATAACCAGATGCATGTGCTCTATGTGCGTCCTAACCCTGGTACCTGGAAACAAGTCCTCCTCTGGGAGAAGGGTCTGGATGGATGTTAGTAAGTTTAGAATCTTTTTTTTTTTTTTTTAAAGATAGAGAGAGAGAGAGAGAGGAGAGAGAGAGAGAGAAAGAGGAGAGAGAATTTTTTTTTTTTTTTTTTTTTTTTTTAGTTTTTTGGCGGACACAACATCTTTGTATGTGGTGCTGAGAATTGAACCCGGGCCGCACGCATGGCAGGCAAGCGCGCTACCGCTTGAGCCACATCCCCAGCCCCAAGTTTAGAATCTTGAGATGAGGTCCTTCTAGACCTAGGGAGATCCTGGCTCCAGTGTGTGGCATCCTTACAAGAGAAAGGAAGGGTGGGCCCAGGCAGAGGTACCGGGGAGACAGCCAGGCAAGGAGGAGCAGAGAAAGGGGTTTGGGTCAGGCCAAGGCCCAGGATTGCCTGGATCGTCAGAGCCTCAAGTTTGGAGGGGGTCTGGAGCCAACCCATCCTCAGAGCCTCCAGAAGGGGCCCCCCTGCTGCCACCTGGGTCGTGGGATCCCCTCCAGAGCTGTGAGAAAAGAAGTCTGCATTGTTTCAAGCTGCCATTTGTAGTGCTTTGCCATGACAGCCCTAGGTGAGCAAGCTCCAGTTGTGCCCTCTGCAGGAAGAACACTGACACAGTACAATCTGTGTGCAGGGGTGAACCCACCCACGCTTCCCGACCATTTGTCCTTGTGACCCCACAGTGGCCCTGTGCCCCGTGTGGTGAAGTGAGGTGAGGGATGTCCTTGCTGACCTTCCTTGGTGCTCCAGATATGGGCCACTCTCCTGCCCCACCTCCACTTCTACTCTCTGCCTCCATCCTGCAGACCTGGTGGCCCCTTTGGAGTTTTCTTACTGTCCCCTCCTGTAGGGCATGGAAAAGACCTGCTCTCTGCACTCAAGCTTCTCTCTTTCCCTCTGCAGGTGCAAGGTTCCCTGACTCTCTGGGCTTGAGCAGGTCTCCTAGATGCCGGGAATCCCAGAGTGGGAGAAAGCAGTGGTCAGTGGATCATCAGGAGGCCCCCTCCTTCTGTCTGCCCGGTGGCCTGACCTCCGGGTTTCACACTCATGCACAGTCCCTGCTTAGGAGTGCAGACTGGACTTGGATACAGGGCCATAGAACCTACCGATTTCTCACAATAATATTCCAAAGATCAGGAACATATTTTTTTTAGTAACTGTTAAGGGCTGAATTCTATCCCTTGAAAATTCAAGTATTTGCTCCTTTTAAAGAAATAAAAGGAAAAATCATGCTTAAGTCAATGGCTGCAGCAATTCCTGGGCCAGGCGTGGACCAGATGCCAAGCGTGCCCTGCCTGTGTCTCAGCTCCCACCTAGCTATCAGGCCTGGCTCTCAGGGCCCACAATGTCTGTTTATACCTCAGGGCAGATCATGCTTCTGGAGGAGTGTAAGAAAACAAATATCTGTGAAAGGCCTGATCACCCTCTGCACCAGACCCCTGACCCACTTCTCCAGAGAGTATAGAGCCACCTTGTGGGACTCTCTGGAAAGGCCCGTAGGAGCATGTGGCATGTTCTAAGACCACCTGTGGAATAAAGAAGAACAGACCCCACAGGATCTGAGAGCAGGATGTTGGGTGAGGACAGCTGTGAGCCAGAGCCTGAGAGGTTGTTCTGTGTCCCCTGCAAGTGGGCCCCTGATGCCCGGGTGGTCTCCCTGCCTCGCCATGTCTCCATCAGCTCCCTTCTTCACTCTCTTCTTTCTGTACCTTGTGATAATTGTGGCACATAGGAAAAGAAAGGCTTCTGTGACTTTCTGTAGCTTTACCCGCAGGCCTCCCTATAGACTAGTGGGGACAGCAGCCAGCTGTGCCCAGGTCCTCTCAGGCCCCTGTAGGTGGTGCTTGCTGTCTCCAGGTTGGGGTCAGGCCTCTCAGGTGCTCTGTATTCGCAGCTTCCCTTCCCAGGATCTGGGTCTGGAGGTGTGGGGAGGAGGCCCGGCCCTCGGGTGCCTGGGAGCCTCCTCCATCTCATTTCCAGCTGCGGTGGGGAGCCCCACTCTCTGTCAGCCCACCTCTTGCTCCTCCAAGGCAACCTGACTTCTGACTGCCTTTAACACCTTCTCTTGGCCCCTGGGAGTCTGTGGTTTCACTGTGACATGGCTAGGGATTGGGGACTCGAACGTGGACATTAATGTCTTTGATCAGGTCTGGCAAAATCCCATGCCACCGTCTTCCCAGTGACTTCTCTGTGCACTTCCTAGCTCCCTTCCTTCAAGGAGTCTGTCTTGCTGATTGCTGGCCTCTGGCCTTCCTCCCGCCCTGTCTCCCAGGACCCTGCTCTCCACGGCACCACCTGCACTTCCTGGGTTTACCCACTGGCCCAGCGGCTTTTCTGATGTGCTGGTTAGACCTGCCTACTGAGTTCCAAAGCCTGGCTGTGCTGTCTGCAAGTCTAGGATCTCTCCTAGGGTGGGTTTCAGCTCCCTGGCAACATTTCAGAACCTACTTGGCCTGGTGGCCACAGCGATCAGGGTGGCTGTGGGTCTGCCTTATAGCTCGCTAAATCGATTCTGGTGGTTCTTTCTGTGGAGCTGTCTCTCGGGTGTGCCCTGGTTTCTCTGATTATGTGCAGGGTAGTACTTGATTTTGTTTGTTTCTTTGTTTTGAGGTGGGGGAATCTCACAGTGCTCCCTAGGCTGGCTTTGAACTTGGGGGCTCAAGCACCTCCCATCTCTCAGCCTCCTCACTAGCTAGGTACTGCCACTGCGCCAGCTGGCTCTACTCTGAGAAGTATTCATAGGAATGAACTGTAGGTGCCACGTAGGGCATCTTCTTTCAGAGTATCTTGTCCACTTGTGACGTTGTCAGTGTCACCTGGTGAAGACTTCAGGCCACACAGACCACCCGAGCAGGTGCATGTCTGGGTGAGGGTTGCTTTACTCCCTGGATGAAGCCCTGGGGATCTTTTTTAAAGTGGGAGACTCTCTGGTGTTTCAGGACTTTGGGGGATCCCAGGTGGTCTGACATCCCTGAAGCCCTTGCTTCTTCATGGTCCAGAGTGAAGCGCTGTGTCCGCTGGCCACTGTGGCCAAAGTTGCCACAGGTGTGGACTGCCTATGGCCCGGGGAGCTTCCTGACGACCGATTCCTCTGCCCTGGTGTGGCCTGCCGCCCATGTGTGGGATGCAGGTTCACTCAGCCCAGCTTCTGCGTGACCTGGGAACTCAAGGGGCTCAGCATGGTGGGAAGACATGCTCCCTCTGATCCTGTTGGCACCGTGCTGCCCTGCCCTTGGAGTCCCCACCTGTTAGGGGGCTTATGAAACCACCCCTTGGGGCCTGGAGTAGGGGATGAAAAGGCAAACCAGGTGCCAGACCCCCACAGACTCTATCCCCAGAAGAAAAGCTGTAGATGCTGAAGGCTTAGAGGGCTGGAGCAGAAGCCACACTGGCCTGCAGGGGGGCCTGGGGCTCTCACAGTGCCCCCAGGTCAGCTGCCTGGCCACGACATCTGCTCTAGACATAAACCTCTCCAAGTGGGCTGGTGTGTTTTTCTAGGGTTCTTTCTACAGCTATGATGATTCACTTGAGCTAGAAGGATGCCTTGGCCTGCCTGGGCGGGGTGGTCTTGCATTCAAATAGGAAGAATGTGGATGTTAAAAATAACAACAAACAGCATCCTGCTGCTCCCAGGTACCAGGGACGTTTCTGGAATACTTCCCAAGTGCTTTACATGCATGATTTCGTCTGTACTAACAACACTTACAAGACAAGTGCCCCTGTTGTGCCACTTGACATAAAAGGAAACCGAGACATCAACAAATCAGGTGACTAACCAGAGTGTAGCCCTCAAGGGGTGGAGTCAGGTCTGGATAGCGCAGTGTGGCTCTGCGCCTCGACCTTCCCCTTTACCCAGGACCCCTTTGGATGTGGAGCTCAGGATGGAGATCTTGTCAAGGGGTCCCAGAGGTCTCAGATCCCTTCTGGCTGGATCAGTAAGTGTGAGGACTAAAGGGCGCACGTGAGGAGTGTGGCCTGGTGTCCTTCCCTGCCATGCTGGCCTCACATGCTCCCTGAGGTGAGTGTGCTGCGTGGCATGGCTGCTCCCTGCCTGGCCTGCTGTGCCTTTCAGCTCTCCGACCCCAGGTCTGGTGTGCTCCATCCCCCTTCAGATGAACACAAGGGCCTGACCACCATCCCGCTCCTGGTCGAGCAGCCCAGGAGACATCGCCCATTTGCCATTCAGAAGTCGTCCACACAGCCAGCCGAGGGGTCATGGCAGCACAGCACCCCAGGTCATCCCACGGTGACCAAGTGTCAGGAAAACATCTCCCCTGCCCTGCTTTCACAGTCTGGGTGCCATGGGCATCCTCACGACCCACTCAAACTGCTGGGTGCAGATGCAGCTTGGAGTCGGGTGCTAGTGAGTTCCCAGTCCCATCCTGGGGAACCTGGGCCCATCAACCTCCCCCAACTCAGAACAGGCACAGCGAGTCTCTCTGGCAGAATACGAACAGCTACTCTGAACTGGAAAGCCCACAGTGCGGCTGGACTCGGGTATTAAAACTTAAAGAATGACTGGATTGACGAGCCTGTTGGCTTACCCTTCATCTGCCATCTATGGCTTCGATCCAAAGACAGGGCAGTCTCCACACAGAGAGCAAGGAGAGCCAGCACCCTGAGAGACTTACTCTTTTGCTTTGCATGCTAGAGTTGTGGGTTGTTAGGGTTGGGGCCTAAAAATGTGCCTCACAGGACTTATGTTAGATGCAGGAACATTCAGAAGGGACAAGATTAGGTAACGGAGGCTGAAACCTCGTCAGTGGATTAATCCATTGGATGGGTGATTTCTGTGGGTTATTGGATGGTACTGTAGGCAGGTGGGGCATGGCTGAAGGAGGTCACTGGGGGATGTGCCCTTGGGGACTGTATCTGGTTCCGGATCCTCACTTGCTCTCTCTCTTGGTTTCCTGGCTGCCACAAGCTGAGAAACTGTCCTCCATGATGTCCTTCTGCCATGATGTCTGCCTCACCTCAGGCTCAGAGCAACGGAGTTGGCCAGCCATCGACTGAGACCACTGAAACCAGGAGCCCAAAATGTTTCCTTCTCTAAGTTTTTCTTGTCCTGTATTTTGGTTACAGCAATGAAACCCTGGGGTGTCAGTGCAGGTGGCATTATGGGCACCCAAAGCCTTGAATGCTCCAGCTTTGTGCACAGGAGCCCAGCACAGCCCTGGGGGCCACAGCATGTGTTTGCAGAGCCCTTTCCTCTTCGCCTTCTTTTTTTCTGGCCTCTTTGTCCTGAACAGGACCCTGGTTGTTTGGAACTGCCTTCCAGAGCAGGGCATGAAAACACGGAGAGGCCCTGGCTTTCTGACTGGAGAGCCAGCCTGTGAGGGAAGGGCAAGGCCAACAGCTGGAGGAGGGGCCTGTGCTCAGCACACAGACCCCACCCAAACCTGGGGCTCACTCCTAAGCTGAGCAAACCCCACATATCACAGCAAAAGCTTTGAAGACAGGACTGGCATTGAACTGAGACCACCAACAACAGAAGGTGGACAAGACTTGCAGTTTGAACCTGACCATGACAAGAGCCAACCAAACAGAAAGCTCATGTTCTTAGGAGGATTTTAAGAGCCCACATCAGATTATGAATCATAACAAATCAAGATGATCAATCAAAAAGGACTCAGCATCCCAAGGTCTGAAAAGATAGGCAAGTCTCTAAAGCAAAGTCCATCAACAATCACCAGAATCACCATGGCCCATACATTGGAAAACACATCACAGATTCTCACCATGCTCCAGAAGAGAAAGAAAACACTCTAGAAATGAGTGAGAAGACAGATGACTCAGTAGAGAAATAGAAAATATGAAGAAACCACATGAAAATGTTTGGAGTGAAAAACATAGTGCTTAAAATAGAAAATTCACCACTCAGCTCAACAAGAAGATGGCATTCACAGAGGACAGACTCAGCAAACTAGAAATAGAATATGAAAAATTATCCAACCTGAGACATGTCACAGAAAAAATTTTGAAAAAAAAAAAAAAAAGATACAGTAACCTTGTCTCTGATGTTGTGAAACATCAAGACAACTAACATCTGTGTATTTGAAATTCTAGAAGAAAAAAAGATATGACTAGGGAAAAGGTCTTGAAGAAATAATGGCTGAAAACTTTCTAAATTTGGTGAAGGATACAAATTCCATGCAATCAAGAACTTTAGCAAATTCCAGATGGGAAAAGCACAAGGAAACCACATGTAGAAACCTGCCAGACGGTGTGCTCCTGTCCTCTGCAGGAGAAGAGGCAGCACAGTCTCTCCTGTTCCATGTGCTGAGTGCAGGGGAGACTGAGGTCGACCCTCTCCATCCCTGGCTCCCACAGTTGTGGCTCTTTTTTGAACAACTGGATCTGCATGTGTTTCCAAGAGCACCATCCAATAGCAGCTGGTGACCACCATGCAACAGTGCTATACACTACCCTGGATTTGAGATTGCTTGTTTTCTTATTTAATCTCTATATTAAAGGCATAAAGTTCTATGGATGAACCTTAAAAATTCTGAAATGAAAAACAAGAGTTCTTGAGGCTGGGGTTGTGGCTCAGTGGTAGAACGCTTCCTTGCATGTGTGAGGAACTGGGTGCGAACCTCAGCACCATATACAAATAAATAAACAAATTAAAGATATTGTGTCCAACTACAACTAGAAAATATTAAGGGGGAAAAAAAGAGTTCTTGCTCTCAACCTCTCCTATGCCATCTCACCACTCTACCAGTAATAAGGATGCAGCCTCTCAATCTTGACCTTCAGAAATATGAGCTGAAATAAACTTCTACTATTTAATAATAGTAAAAAAACCAAACAAACATGAAACTTCTCCATACACAAACATTCCCTTGCAAATTATACTCCTGGGAATGCTCCAGTTCCAAGCAGGTCACTAGTTGTACTTTGGTGGAACCAGCAAGCTGGGCTGAGAGATCAAAGTAAGTAGGTGTCCACTGTCTACCACAATGAGATAGAAAGAGGATGCACCAGGACCTCCACCAACGACAGACACTTATCTGAGATGTTACAGGATGGGAATGACATTAAGCAAAACATCCAGTTGATTGAAAGCAGTGTAGAGGAGTAACACATGGATTACAGCAAATCAGCAAGAGCACTTCAGTGTGTACACAGAGAGCCAAAAAGTCCCCACCTCAATTCTACCTGAAGCAGCTAAAGGAGGGAGGATTACAAATAAAGAATCAGGAAACTAAAAAACACTGAAGGGCACAAGGGAATAAATGAGAAATCGTCAGAAATAATGCCAAAAAAAAAAAATCAGAAAAGAGACGGCAAAGCAAATGAATGGACACAAAATCAGAACACAAAGAAGGCATAAACACATAGGAAAAAAGACAGGCCAGGAAAAGGTAGTCAAGTTAAAAAAAAATGGAACAATCAGAGGCAAAAGTAAACAATTACTTTAAGAAAATCCAGAAAGGGACAAAACCAAATCTATTAAACATTAATTAGATACAAGGAGAAACAAGAGGCCAGTTTCAGGGTCCACAGTGGCCCGTTGCAGCAGCTGCATGTAGGTGAGGTTCTCGTGGGTGTTGGGGTCGAAGAAGCCCTTGGTGTCGTCGCTCGGGTCCGCCAGCACGCGGCTCATCTCCTCGTCAAAGTAGCCGCGCTGGTAGGCCACCTCCACGGGCACGCGGTGGCTGTGCACCGGGTCGATGACGCCGCCCGTGGCGATCTGGGCCTCCAGCAGGCGGATGCCGTGGTCCCTGACGATGAGGTCGCGCTGCATGGCCTGGAAGAGCGAGATCTGCTCCCCGGAGTAGGGGTCGGTGTAGCCGGTGACGGCGCGCTCGGCGGACAGCAGCTTCTCCCGGATCTCGCCGCCCACCACGCCGGCGGCCACGGCCTCCTCCACAGACAGCCTCCGGTCGTGCACCGGGTCGATGACGAAGCCCGTGGCCGCCTGCGCCTCCAGCAGCACCAGGGCCGTGCCGGGCCGCAGCACGCCCTTCCACATGGCCTCGTAGATGCTCATCTTGTCCTGGCGGCCGGGCTCGCCCCTGGCGGGCACCAGCACGCCCGCGATGCAGCTCGTGCCCTCCAGGTAGCGCTTGACCGAGTCCATCTCCGTCACCTCCTGCAGGGTCTTGGTGCCCTGGGCCAGGTCCCGCAGGGTCTCGGGGCCCAGGATCCCGGACGTGTGCAGCTCGGTGGCGGACACCTGGCGCCTCAGGCCTCGGAAGGACACCTTGCTGAGCCGCTCCTCGGTCTCCTCCACCACCCGCAGGAGGATGGCCACCAGGTCGGCCAGCCCCAGGGTGCCTGCCGCGTGCTGGGCCAGCAGCTCCTCTCGCCGGGCCTCTTCCAGGTAGGAGGAGAAGAGGACATCCCACACGGACACGGGCTGGCCCCGGAACCGCCCGGAGCGCACCTCCATGGTGGCTGCGCGCAGGGCCTGCTCCTGCTCCTGGAGGCGGCGTCGGCGGCGGGTGGCCTCCGCCTCGGCCTCGGCCTCGGCCTCATCATCCTCGCCTCGGGAGCGCCCTGGCCGCCCTGGCTCCGGCTGGCCCGGCGAGGTCTCCCCGGGCTGGGGCGGGTCCCCGTGGGCCTCCTCCGCCTCCTCGATGATGGTGGTCAGCCTGCGCGTCAGCGCGCGCAGGGCCAGAGACCCGGAGCCGAACTGGGCCAGCAGCTCCTCGCGGATGGCCCCGCTCACGTAGCCAGACGTCAGCACGTCCCACACGGGCACCGCGCGCCCCCGCAGGCGCCCCACCTTGACCTCCATGGTGGCCGCACGCAGGGCCCCCCGAGGGTCGTCGCGCGGGCTGCGGTCCTCGGCCTCGGCCAGCAGCGAGGACAGGGCCGAGCCCACGTCCTGCGCAGTCAGCGTGCCCGCCCGGTACCGGCGCAGCAGGTCCTGGCGCCGGCGCTCGGGCACCTCGCGGTAGAAGAGGAGCTCCCAGACCGAGACGCTCTGGCCCTGGAAGGCGCCCCAGCCGGGCGTCACGCGGGCGTCGCGCAGGGCCCCGCGCAGCTCCTCGCTCAGCTGGTGCACCGCGGAGTCCTGGCCCGCCAGCTGCAGCATGTAGATCCCGGTGTCGGGGTCGCGCACGCAGCGCCGCAGCAGCTGCATGTAGGTGAGGTTCTCGTGGGTGTTGGGGTCGAAGAAGCCCTTGGTGTCGTCGCTCGGGTCCGCCAGCACGCGGCTCATCTCCTCGTCAAAGTAGCCGCGCTGGTAGGCCACCTCCACGGGCACGCGGTGGCTGTGCACCGGGTCGATGACGCCGCCCGTGGCGATCTGGGCCTCCAGCAGGCGGATGCCGTGGTCCCTGACGATGAGGTCGCGCTGCATGGCCTGGAAGAGCGAGATCTGCTCCCCGGAGTAGGGGTCGGTGTAGCCGGTGACGGCGCGCTCGGCGGACAGCAGCTTCTCCCGGATCTCGCCGCCCACCACGCCGGCGGCCACGGCCTCCTCCACAGACAGCCTCCGGTCGTGCACCGGGTCGATGACGAAGCCCGTGGCCGCCTGCGCCTCCAGCAGCACCAGGGCCGTGCCGGGCCGCAGCACGCCCTTCCACATGGCCTCGTAGATGCTCATCTTGTCCTGGCGGCCGGGCTCGCCCCTGGCGGGCACCAGCACGCCCGCGATGCAGCTCGTGCCCTCCAGGTAGCGCTGGACATCCTCCCCTGCTTGTACCTGCTGCACTGTCCTTCGGCCCTCCTCCAGATCCTCCAGTGTCTCTCTGTTTATGATACCTGAGCTGTGCAGCTCGGCTGCTGTGATCTGCTTTCGGAAACCCCTGAACCACATTGGTCTGCTCTTCTTTTCTTTTTCTGCAATTATTTGAAGAATTTTTTGTACCACTTTCTCCAGGGCTCCTGCGGTATCCTGGCGGTAGGCCTTGACCAGTTCCAGCTTCTTCTCCTGCGTCACATACTCTGAATTCAGGAGCTCCCATACTGATGGCCGCTGGCCTCTGTACCTTCCAATTGTTATTTCTACCTGCTGTGCTTCCAATGCCCTTTTGGTGGCCTCATCAACATACTCTGAGTCCTTTGTGTCCTTGACCACTGGGAATAGGGTCCATCCTGACCTTTCGGCCCTCTTGCACCTGTCCTGCAGCTCTTGGTATGTGACCTTCTCCTGCGTGTTGGGGTCCAGGAACCTTCTCCTCATGTGCTTCTGATCCAAGATGAGCATTTTCGTTTCCTCATCCAGGCAGCCCCGCCTGTAGGCCATGTCCAGGGGGATTCGGTGGTGGTGCTGTGGGTCCACAATGCCCCCTGTGGCCACCTGCACCTCCAGCAGCCGTAGTGCCTCCTCCCTTCCCACCAACTTCTTTTTCATGGCCTGGAACAGTGGTATGGTCTCCCCTGTGGCTGGGTCTCTGTGGCCCTTGGCGGCTTTCTCAGCCATGTGCAGCCGTTCCCGAAGCTCCTCATCCACCAGGCCAGCTGCCAGGGCCTCGTCCACTGGCAGCTTCTGATGAGTGCGAGGGTCCAACATGAACCCAGTGGCTGCCTGTGCCTCCAGCATCTGGGCTGCGAACCCCGCAGGGATGTGCTCCCTCCTGCAGGCCTCGTTGAAGCCCATGACCTCCTGGGTGGAGGGTACAGTCACCCCAGCAATGCAGCCACTGCCCTCCAGGCACACACGCACGCACTCCAGCTGCCGCAGGTCCTGGTGTCCACTCTCCTCCTGGTGCAGTGCGTCCAGGGTCTCCTTATCGATGACCCCAGAGTTGAACAGTTCTGCGGCTGTCGTGTCCCCGTGGATGGCTGCCAATCTGACGTCTTGGTTTTGCTCCTCTGTTTCCTTGATGGTGGTTCTGATGGCCTCCACCAGTCCCTCTAGTCCCACCTTCTGCTCTCTGTACTCCCACACAAGCTCTCTTTTCCGTTTCTCGCTGAAGTACTGTGAGGAGAGCAGGTCCCAGACAGACACAGTCCGACCGGCAAACCTCCCCACGTGCATGTTCACAGTTGTGGATCGCAGAGCTTGCTTCGTGGCTTCGTCGATGTAGGCATAGGGTTCTCCTTTCTTTACGATTTGCAACATGTACAGGCCCGTCTCGGGGTCCTCCACACAGCGCTCCAGCAGCTGCAGGTAGGTGAGGTTCTCGTGGGTGTTGGGGTCGAAGAAGCCCTTGGTGTCGTCGCTCGGGTCCGCCAGCACGCGGCTCATCTCCTCGTCAAAGTAGCCGCGCTGGTAGGCCACCTCCACGGGCACGCGGTGGCTGTGCACCGGGTCGATGACGCCGCCCGTGGCGATCTGGGCCTCCAGCAGGCGGATGCCGTGGTCCCTGACGATGAGGTCGCGCTGCATGGCCTGGAAGAGCGAGATCTGCTCCCCGGAGTAGGGGTCGGTGTAGCCGGTGACGGCGCGCTCGGCGGACAGCAGCTTCCCGTAGGTTTCCCTGCCAAACATGCCTGCCTGGAACGCCTGTTCCACGGTCAGCTTCTGATTCTTCACAGGGTCAATGATGAAGCCGGTGGCCGCCTGCGCCTCCAGCAGCACCAGGGCCGTGCCGGGCCGCAGGATGTGCCTTCTCAGGGCCTCTGGGATGCTCATCTTCTCCTGGGTCCCCTGGATGAGGACTCCAGCAATGAAGTTGCCTCCTTCCAGAGACTGCCTCACACTGGCCATCTCTGTCACCTCCTGCACCGTCTTCTTCCCCTGGGTCAGCTCATCTAGTGTCTGCTTGTTGATCAGCTGAGACCTGAACAGGTCCCTGGCTGACACCTGCTTCCGGAGCCCTCTAAAGGTGGCCTGTGGGGACTGCTTCTCTGCAGTCTCCACTAGGGCAGTGACCGCACTGACCACCTGCCGCAGGGCTGTGGCTCGCCCAGACCGGCAGAGTGCTGCCAGCTCCTGCCTCTTGTCAGCACTGATGTACTCGGAGTGTAGCAGGTCCCAGAGTGACACGATGCGCCCTTGGAACCTCCCCATACTGACAGGCACCTTCATGGCCCTCAGAGCCACTGCGGTGTGCTCATCCACCTCAAGCACAGCGTCCTGAGTGAGTGGCAGCAGCCACAAGCCGGTACCAGCATCCAGCACACAGAGCTCCTTGAGCTGCCCATATGTCACCCTGACCCGGGAATTAGGGTCAAAGAAGAACTTGTTGTCCTCCTTGGTGGTGGTCAGTGCCCAGCTCGTCTGCTCGTCCAGGAGGCCAAGCCTGCAGGCCACTGCCTGAGGCAGGTGCACCCCATGAACAGGGTCTAATATGCCCCCCGTGGCCAGCTGCACCTGCAGGAGGGGGAGGCCCTCACTCTCGGGCTCAAGGCCCTTCTCGATGGCCTGCCACAGAGAGAGGGAGCCCCCTGAGTAGGGGTCTGTGTACCCGGCCACTGTCCTCTCGACCTGGCTGAGCTGCTCACTCAGGTCCCTGCCTACCAGGCCGGCCTTCACTGCAGCCTCCACTGATAATCTTTGGTTGGTCAGTGGGTCAACAAGGGAGCCAGATGCCACCTGGGCCTCCAGCAGTCTCTGTCCCAGGCCTCTGGGCAGGAGGCCATCCCTCATGGCCTGGGCGATGCTCACTTTAGTCCCAGAGGGCTGTAGCAGCACCCCAGCCACGCAGCCCGTGCCCCAGAGGTGGGCCCTCACTGCTGGCTGCTCTGCAACCTCAGAGGGCGACCTGGTGCCCTGAGCCAGTGCGGCCAGTGCCTCCTGGGTGATGATGCCAGCGTCCCGCAGCCAGACGGCAGGAACCTCACCCCGGGGACCTGGCACTGTCACACGGGCCTGGGCCAGGAGCTCTGCCGCCTGTACACAGCTGCACACGGTGGCCTGCAGCTGTGGCACGGAGACCTTCCCAACCCGCACTTCCTCCAGGAGGCCTCTGCGCCGCTCCTCAGTGAAGTGGCAGGAGGTGAGCAGGTCCCAGAGGGACTTGCCGTCGTCACTCCCTGGTGTGCCCTGCAGGATGTCCTGGAGCTGAGTGTCGGTGGGAATGGCAGGAGCATCTTCTGCCAGAGGCAGGAGATGGAGGCCAGAGGCCTTGTCCCGGGGGCACTTCTCCAGCAACTGGGCATAGCTGGTGAAGCCCTGGCCGTCTGGTGTGGGGAAGGTCTTGGGAGAGCTGGACAAGGCCCTGTCCATCTCTCGGTCTATGAAGCCCCGCTGAATGGCCACAGGCAAGGGGAGGTGGTGGTGGCCTGTGGGATCAATGGCCCCTCCCGTTGATACCTGGGCCTCCAGCAGCCGGGCAGCCTGCTCCATTGGGATAAGGCCCTTCTTCATGGCCTGGAACAGGGATACTCTCTTCCCAGAGAAGGGGTCTCTGAAGCCAGTGACGGCACCCTCGGCCCACCGCAGCCTGCTGCACACCTCTGGCCCCACCACGCCCCTGCGCACAGCCTCGTCCACGGACAGTATCTCCAGACTGCTAGGGTCTGTGATGGCCCCAGTGGCTGCCTGGGCCTCCAGCAGGGTCAGGGCCACGCCAGGTGCCAGCAGCTTCTGCTTCATGGCCTGATAAAGGCCGAGCCTCTGTTGGGAGGGCTGCAGCAGGACCCCAGCCACTGAGCCCGAGCCCTGTAGGTACCTGTGGACGCTGGCCATGTGGAAGAGGGCGTCAGGGCTGACTGCCCCTGCCAGAACTTGTTCCAGGAGGTCCTGGTCAATGATCTGAGCCTCCAGGAGCTGGCCGATGGTGACCCGGCCCCGCAGTGCTGGCAGTGTGATGTCTGCCCACCTCCCTGACTCTCTGTGCAGCAGCTGCGTGACCTGCTCCAGTGTGACCTTGCGCTGTCCATAGCGCTGCAGCAGCTGCCTCCTCCAGGTCTCACTGAAGTACTCGGAGTTGATTAGGTCCCAGGCTGAGACCCTCTGTCCCCGGAACCTTCCACACTGCACAGGAAGCACCAGGTTCTGTAAGTCCTGACGGGAGCTGCCGTCCACCAGCTGAGGCCGTGTGCTACTAAGTGGCAGGAGGCGCAGGCCCGTCTCGGGGTCCTCCACACAGCGCTCCAGCAGCTGCAGGTAGGTGAGGTTCTCGTGGGTGTTCGGGTCGAAGAAGCCCTTGGTGTCGTCAGAGGGGTCCAACAGGATCAAGTTCAGCATCTGATCGAAGTAGCCGCGCTGGTAGGCCACCTCCACGGGCACGCGGTGGCTATGCACCGGGTCGATGACGCCGCCCGTGGCGATCTGGGCCTCCAGCAGGCGGATGCCGTGGTCCCTGACGATGAGGTCGCGCTGCATGGCCTGGAAGAGCGAGATCTGCTCCCCGGAGTAGGGGTCGGTGTAGCCGGTGACGGCGCGCTCGGCGGACAGCAGCTTCATGTACACATCAGGCCCAATGACACCAGCTCTCAGTGCCTCTTCCACGGAGTGCCTTCTGTTTTCTTTTGGGTCGATGATGAAGCCTGTGGCAGCCTGGGCCTCCAGGAGGATGAGTGCAGTGCCGGGCCTGAGAAGCCCCTTCCTGCGGGCCTCGTAGATGCTGAGGCGCTCCTGGGAACCGGGCAGAAGCAGGCCAGCGATGCAGCCCGTGCCCTGCAGGTACCTCCGCACAGAGTCCAAGCTGCCCACATCGTGGGCTGAGGTCTGCCCGTGTTCCAGCTGCTCATATAGCTTCTGGTCAATGATCTCCGCTCTCAGCAACTCTCCTGGGGTCACAGTGTCCCTCAGTCCAATAAAGGTGACCCTGGCTGTGGCTTCAGCCTGCTCAATGGTGGCCTTCAGCTCTGCTGCCAGCTCTTCTACTGAGAGGGTCCCTTCCTGGTGCTGCTGGGCCAGCCTTGACCTCTGTTCCACAGAGACGGCCTCAGAGAATAGCAGCTCCCAGAGGGACACGGGCCGGCCCTGGAACTTCCCCACAGAGACGGAGGTCATGGCTGCACTCAAGGCCTCCCGAGTGTGGTGGCCAATGAACGAGGGTCCCTGGGGCACCTCTCTACGGGGTCCCCCGGGGAGAGGTAGGAAGGCAAGCCCCGTCTCTGGGTCAATGACACAGAGGGCCAGCAGCTGCCCGTAGGACAGGTTGCTGTGTGTGCTGGGGTCTGAGAAGCCCCTGGCCTGGGAAAGGTGCTGCCAAGTCTCTTCATCCAGGCAGCCAAAACGCAGGGCAGCCTCCAGAGGTAGCCGGAACCTACGGGTAGGGCAGACCAGTCCACCCGTGGCCAGCTGGGCATCTAGGAGGCGCAGGGCCAGCGACCTGTCCACCAATTCCTTCTTCATGGCCTGGAAGAGGGGGATGCGGGAGCTGCTAAAGGGGTCATGGTACCCAGTCATCGCCTGCTCTGCCACCAGCAGCTGCTCATAAAGTTCTGGGCCAACCAGGCCTACCCTGACCGCCTCGTCCACATACAGCTGCCGGCCCGTCGCTGGGTCCACCAGGGTGTGGGTGGCAGCCTGAGCTTCCAGGAGCGGAAGTACAGCACCCATTGGGACCAGGTGCTCAGCTGCAGCCTGGAAGAAGCCCTTCTTGTGGCCTTCAGGCAGCAGGACGACCCCTGCCACACCGCCAGTGCCCTCCAGGTGGCGCCTCACCTCAGGGCGAGCACTCACACCCGGCTCTGTCAGTGTGCCCTCCTGCAGGCCTTGGACTGTCTCTTCATCCAGGACCCCTGCCTCCAGCAGCTCAGCCACACTGGCCGCCCCACACAGGGTATGGAAGGTGGTCTTGAGGGGCAGCAGGGCCAGCCCTGAGCCAGGGTCCTGCACACACCGGCCCAGAAGGGCGGAGTACGGCAGCGGCTCCAGTGTGTTGGGGTCAAGGAAACCTGGAGTGTCCATGCTGGGCTCCTGCTCATCCAGACTGAGCCACGTCTCCTGGTCCAGGAGGCCCTTCTGGCAGGCTAGTGCTGGGGCAACTCGTATGCCCTGGACGGGGTCCACCAGGCCCCCAGTGGCCAGCTGGGCCTCCAGCCAGCGGTATCCCAGGGTCCTGTTGACAACTTCCTTCCTGAGGGCCTGGAAGAGGGCCAGCTTCTCGCCCCCATAGGGGTCAGGATAGCCAGTGACCGCGCGCTCAGCAGCCAGCAGCTTTTCCTTCAGCTCCAGCCCTACCAGGCCCTGCCGCAGGGCCTCAGACACGGGCAGCAGCTGGCCCTGGGCGGGGTCCACCAGGCCCCCAGTGGCTGCTTGGGCCTCCAGCAGAGCCAACCCCAGCCCTGCGGGCAGCAGGCTCCGCTTCATGGCAGCATAGACACTCAGCGTCTGCCCCGAGGCCTCCACACGCACCCCTGCAATGCTCCTGGCTCTGGAGGGTGCGGCTGCCTCTGCCTGGGGCTTGGAGGGGGCACTGGCTCCCAGCCCAGCCTTCATGTTTTTGGGGATGAAGGCCTGCTCAGTACCGTTGGTGAACAGGGTATCAAGAGGAGGAGTGACCCGGCCATTCATTGCAAACAGCTGGTCTTGCAGAACCCAGTTGAGGTCACACGTGTCCTGTGGTCACAGAAAGATACAGAGATGAGCATCTGGGCAGGCAGGGGAGACAAGGTCATAAGGTCAATCCCAGACCCTCCCCAAGCTGGTGAGCCCTGGATCTACCTCCAGAGACATGGCTGGAGCAGCCCTGGGCAGCCTCATCTTGGTAGCAGAGGGCCCTGGTGTAGCTCACTCTCTTGTGGAGTGAGCATTCGCAGTCACCATAGGGAAGGGCCCTCCCTTGTCCTGCAGGATCCCCAAGGCAGAGTGGAAGAAGCTTCCCAGCTAAGAAGAGCAGTGGACTGTAAAGGCATGGACCAGGGATTGGCTACCAGGCCACCTCCCAGGGTCTGAGGGCTCTGTCTTCTCCTGTGGGTTGTCCCTTGGTGTCCACCACAGCCCTAGGCCCAGGGTGGGGAGCTTGGAGCCCTCCCAGACCCTAATTCTGCTATGGCTCTGCTGCACCTACCCCTGCTCCAAGGTCCCTGGATCCAATAGACACATGCCAGTCCTTCACCCCTGCTGGGCTGGGTCATCTGGCTCCAGGCCCCCGGACTGTACCAACTACCTCTGCCTGGGCCTGTCCCTTTCTAAGCTGGGTTGAATTGATCACCCGGAAAGATATGTCAAAATCCTAAGCCACATACCTGTGAATGTGACCTTATTTGGAAACAGGATCTCTATGAGGTAATTTAAGATGAGATCACCCTGGAAAAGGGCTGGCCCCAGTCCAGAATACCTGGTGTCCCTAAAAGAGAACAAACACCACAGACCGCACTGTGAGAGTCTGGAGCCACCAGGAGCTGGGAGAGGCAGAAAGCGTCCTCCCCTAGAGCCTGTGGAGGGACACAGCCCTGCCCACAGCCTGACCTAGGGTCCCAGTCTGTGTCACCATATGTTGGTGGGCCCACACCTTCTTTCCCCACCTCCATGAGCCAGGCCAGCTTCTATGTCCTCAGAACCATGCCTAGTCCCTCTCTTGGTCCACATCCTTGGCAGAGGAAAGTGTCCCTCTGCTCAGAGGGACATCCAGGCCATCTATGGGCCTTGCCTGCCTCTGCACATGTCTGGGGGAAGGCCCCTCTGCCTGCCCTCACACCCAGGGCACAGCCCTTGCTGACTGCATGCATTCTACTGCCAATCTCAACAGGTACTTTGGACCTGACAGGTACACAGGGACTCTGCACCCCGCCCCCATAGTGATGGATTCTGCTCCATCTCCTTGTGCCCATGAAATCAGAGAGCTGCTCAGCCTGCCCTCAGATCCTAAGAGCTGCAGCTTGGTCCTCCTGCCCTGGAGTCCAGATCCACAGGTCCATCCACCCTGCACACTGTCACTTAGTGGTCTTGGTCCTCCCTATAGCTGGTCCTATAGCAGGCACTGCTCCATGCTGGCCCACCTCATGCCTGCTGGCCACCTGTGTCCTCCAGGTTCTGCGGCAGCACCCCATGGCTCATCTATCCCCTGGAGGCCTACCTCCCTGCTTCCGTGTCTCCGGAGCTCTCCCTCACTGTCCTCAGTCACCGTCACAGCCCCTCTACCCTCCAAACACCCACATCATGCTGGGAATGTGTGGGGTGGGCAGGTGACCCCGAGGGGACAGACACCAATGCAGAATCCACCCTGTCCATAAGCCAGGGCTTTGATGCCACATGACCTGTTGGGTGGACAGATGCTGCCCAGCACAGGGAGGGCTTTGGGAAGACAGCCACTACCAGCCCCTTCAAGAATTGCACTACCTGAGGTCACTTCCTTACTGGGGCAGCCAATGATGGGCTCAGCCCCTTGATGACCCTGAGAGCCATCAAGTCTTCTAGTGAGACTGCCCCCAGTCCACCACCTTGGCCAAGTTCTACTCCTCCCTTCCCTCCCACAGATGCTGCTCCTGAGTCCTCTGGGGTGTTCTGCTCAGAACCTTAGACATTGATGCCAGGACCAGGCTGACTCCTCGGTGAGACCATCAGTGTCTGCCACCGCCTGGCCGGAGGGTCCAGTGGAGCCCAGGGGGGAGAAAGCAGCCCAGCCTTAGGCTCTCCTGGGGGCGCACCTGGGGAGCAATGTAGGGCAGGAGAGGGTGTGGAGGCCACAGGCTAGTGGAGTGGGGGCCGTAGCCAAGCAGCGGAGCTCTGGGCAAAGATCCCAGGAGGCTGGGCTAGCCTGCTGGACTGCCGAGGGGTTCCTTGGGCAGAGCAGGCCCAGGCAGCTCCACTGGGAGGGGCCAAGTCTTCTCACCAAGGGGAGAACCCAGCTCTTGGAATGGGACATTTGGGTCAATTTAACCCCAAATATCAAATCCCCAGATTCCCCCAAATGTGCATCCTAGCACTTTCCTCCTTGCCTCCCGCTCTCAGCAGCCCAGCACGGGCTGAGAAGCCAGGGCCCACTCAGAGGGGCTTCAGGGCTTAGAGAAGGGCTCTCCCAGGATTTGGGACAGAAGGCCCCTGGGCCATGTGAGCCTGCTGCTGGGACAGCTTCTAGAGCCTACAGAAGGCACCACCCCCCAGAGTGAGGCAGGGCAGGCGTGGGCAGCAAGGACTCCACACTGACTGACCGCAGGGCCCCGAGGTGCTGTTGGGAAGGAAGTGACCCCCAGGCACAGAGCCCCTGATGCTATGCTCACCAGGGGAAGCCTGGGGAGGGGCAGCCCCAGCCTGGATGCGAGTATCAGCAGAGGAGGCAGAGGGCAGGCGAAGGGCACAAGCCCTTGTGAAGGGTAGGCAGGAGTCGGTGCTTGGGGACCAAGCAGCTCTGGGCCCCCAGCCTGACCCGGACCCCTGGGCGGAGCTGGGCAGGCCCAGGGGGAAGAAGCTGCAAGAACAGCCCGGCCTCCTGCAGGGAGCCCAGCTGCTCACTGGGGACTGCTCTGGAGCGTGACCTTGACCCTAAAGGATGCCACATCTCAGGGGCAGAGAGTCACTTGGCTCTCTGTGTCGTGGACATCCGTTGGCTCAGGTGGGCAATGGAACCACTCTGTGGTACGTCCCTGGTTTCTACATGTCCTTTGGGGGGACACACTCAGGAGTTCTTTGGCCTTGAAGGATGAGCTGTCCTGTAGGGAAGGCCAAGAAGAGGCAGTGGAACTGGTCACAGGGCCCTGGGCCCCTGGCAGTGGCCCAGTCAGGAGCGCTGCCTCGCAGTGGTGGCAGGACAGCTACTGAAGCACAGCTGGGACGCCAGCTCCCAGTGACCCTGGGCTAGTGCCCTCCCAAGGAGGCAGGACTGCTGCTCTAAGCTGTGGGTTTCCCGCAGCACCACAGCCAGGAGCCAAGGCCTGGGAGCAGCAGTGGCCCACTCCCTCTCTGCAGCCCATGCCTGTGGGACACCACAGCAGGTCAGCCTCTCCCTCTGCCAGCCCTCTCCTTCCCTCCCTTCTCAAGACCTCTGTCTCAGACTGCTACCTGCAGAGGCTGCCACACTGGGCCTGTCCAGCCCAGCCCAGGGCAGGGCAGAGCACAGAGGAGAGGGTCATGGGGCTAGGGCCATGTACCTGTCCCCTGACTCCTGGCTGGGATACAGAAGAAGCAGTTCTCCACCCCAAGGTGGAGCACAGGGGTTGGGGCCACAGCACAGGCAGGGGTGGTAAGGTGGGCCTGGACTTGGTTAGCCCTTGTCCTGGACCCAGACAGCCAGACCAGAAGGCTGCACCTGGACAGAAACCAGAAAGAGCTGACAGAAGCCCAGAGAGGCCCACGTTTGCTAGAATGGGCTGGGCAGGGAGGCTGTGAGCCGGCTCAGTGTGCGCACTGTGCCGTGGCTGGTTGGGCCACTCCCTGCTGGCTTGTGGGTGACCTTGGGTCTGGTATGAGTCTCCAAAGCCCTGCCCTTTCCAGGTTGCTAGGAGGAAGGCACAGAAGGGGTGCCTGGGAGGGGCAGAGCAGAGGGTCTGGAAGGAGGGAGAGAGACAGACTAGGGCGCCCCAGGGGTCCTGGGAGGAGGCCCAGTCAAGCCCAGTGCTGGGAAAGCAGAGTGCCAGCCTTCCAGAGTAGGGCACCAGCAGGAGCAGGCTGTGTAGGAGGCAAAAAAGCCAGTGGTCTTTGGGGCAGGGAAGGTGTGGGGAGAGGTGGTGGAGGTGGAGCAACCCCCCCCCCCAGGCAACCCAGCACCAAGGGGAGGGAAGGGCTGTTCCTAAGAAGAGCCACCATCTGTCTCACACTGAAGAGTAGGACCCCCCACTCCAGCCCAAGACAAGGGTGTCCCCCTGAGCCAGGTCAGAACAGAAGGACCAGCCCACACGTGGAGGCAGAGAGTCTGGCCTTTTCCCTATTGTGGGGTTGGTGGGAGGTCACTGCCTGTCTGCACCCTGTCAAGACAGACAGAAATCAAGGCCCTGATAGGAGCTGGGCATGATGGACAGGTGGAGGTGGGGAGGCAAGGCCCTTCCTGCCTCTGCCTGGTATCACCAGAGTGACCATCCCTGGACAGCTAAACCTGGACAGCAGTTGGCCTTTCAGTGAGTCAGCCCCACCTGTCTCACCCCAGCAGATGTAGGAGCCAGCTCCGCCTCAATGCATCAGCCTGATGGCCTGGTGCCCGTGGGTCTAGGCCTGCCCTGCTGCTGACACCTCCCGCAAGGAGGGCTTGGGGACCTGACCTTCAGTGACTGCCCAGAACCGCTGGGCAGGGAGACTCCTTCCCCGTGGCATGCCCGAACTGGGGCCTCGGGGTCCCCATCTCTGCAGGGGGGCTCAGGGACCCCCACTTCGGACCCAGAATTCTGCCTGCCCAGGGCTGGAAACTGGAGGGCCAGAGCCCAGAACTCCGGGCAAGTTGCGCCAGTCCCGTGCTGTGTGCCAGCGCTCTGGGCCTGCAGGCCTCGAGTCTCCTGCGGGCACGCAGGTGTTCGGTTTCGCTAGTCCCCACCTGTCAGTATGCTCCGCTCCGGCGCTGGAACCGCAGTCCCTCCGGTGGCTCGGCGCCCCGCGCCCTGCGCATTTAAAAACCTGCGCGGTGCGGCGACTCCTCCCAGTGGCTGCCCGGCCCTCGTCGGGGCTAGAGGTGGGGCAGCGCCGCGGGGCCGGCAGGTAGGTGGGGCCGACGAGTGTCGGGAACCTGTGCCGGGGCAGGGCTGCGAACACCCCTAGGCGAGGAGGGGCTGCCGGGCAGTAGGGACCCTCCCCTGGCCCCTCCCCATCGCAAGTCACTGCGAAGGAATGCGGTGCCTGCGCGCGGGCTGGGGTGGGGAGCGACCGGCACCCGCCCGACCCCGGCTTTTGAATGGAGTTTGCAAGGGAAATGCGGGTGGCTGCAGCGCTGGTTTCGGTTCCCCTGCGGCTCATTGCCCTGCTTCATTACGCAGGAGTGAGAGGGGCTGGAAGGCCGTGCGGGGAGGGGGCGCGTCGCCGTCCTCCGCGGCCCCTTCCCCCTCCAGTTCATTTCTGCTGGTCTTGCTCAGTCGCCTTAGTGTCCCCTGCTCTGCTTCCTGTCCAACTGCCTCCCACAAGCCCAACGCAACAGGGACTGAGCGGGTTCAGAGCCCACCCTCCACTGGAGGTTGCACAAAACGCTGCAGGGAAAGCCCAGCCTGTACCTCAGAAGTGAATTTCCCCCATCTTGCTCCAAGGATGTATTTTCTTTCTAACTGCTGCGTGAATGGGGTTCATTCACTCCAGGTGACACTGGCCTTAATGGGGAACTCTCTTGCTAGGGAATGTGGAAGGTGTGCCAGATACCTCAACCTTCTCAACCCCACCCCATACAGACAGGAGGCCCTGCAGCTGTCCCCAAAGGAGCAGCCCTTGCCTGGAAGTCGGGGTCTGCCTGAACCTCCAGGATGGACCCAGTGGGAGAGCAGAGTAGCCATGTCTTAGGGGACTTTAGGCTGTTGAATGGATGAGAGCCAAGCCACGAAGTCCCCTCCGGAGGCTCCTCCAGGTTGCCCTGCTGCCCCCACTTCCCCTTGCCCTGCCATACCCCCTTCACCTTCCAAGAGGGCAGGTGTCCTCTAGCTTGGCCCTCCCACCAGAGGACAGCAGCTCAGCCTCAGAACTCCCAGGTTGTCCAGCCTCTTTGTGGCTGCCCCTTTCCTCCCAAGGGATTCTGGGATGACATCCTCCATTCCCCCAGCTCCCAAGGCACCTGCAGGGCCGGGTCCTGGCTGCTCTCAGGCTGCACCCCCTCTCTATCATGGCCTGCTCTACCAAGTCACACCAGACCTGCTGGGCTGGCCCCCATGTGGCCTTTAGCCCAGAATCCTGCTCCTGAGACTCTGACCAGCACCCCTCGAGGGGCTCCCCCTCTGCCTGCAGCACAACTGGGAAGAAAATGACCACCTGCCCCCCGAGAGCTCAGTCCTCACTCTCACCCCTCACCACACTTGGCCCCAGCTTCCTGTGCACCACCCCCACTTCCCCTGCCCTGCCACCTTTCACCTGGCTTTCATCTCTGCCGTGCACCCTGCAGGCCCTAGAGTACCTGGTCAGGCACTGTGGGTACTGCCCCCTGGTCAGGTCCTCTGCCTACCATACCAGCCACCTGAGCACTCTGCAAGCTGGCTAGTTGGACACTGACTAGAAGAGAAACCCAGCATCGCCCCAGGAATCCCAAGACAGCCAGAGGCTGCACACTCCCAACCACCCCTGCTCCTTGGGGCTGAGGCTGCGACCTCTTCAGAGGCATGGGGCTGGGTGGAGGCCTCTCCTCTGGGGCAAGCCAGGTGGCACACAAATCCCTGCTCCTGCTCCTTGGGCCCTGGGTGCTCAGACGCAGCTCCCTGCAGACAGAGCTGAGTCCGCACACAAGCTGGGTCAGGATTCAGGGCCGGGTCCTCAGAGCACACAGCAGCTTCCATGAGCATAGGCTGGGCAGAATCCGCCTCACCTGCTCCTGGAGCCACCCAGCTGCCCAGCCAGCCCAGCCTCATCCTCTACACCAGGGAGAGGTATAGCACTGGAGGGGAACTTAGGGGCCAGGGCAGGGATGAGAGCAATGGGGGTGACCTTGGACTCAGGGCCTGGGACACGGCCACAGCACAGATGTGCGCACAGGAGGCATGGTGTGTATGAGGAAAGGCTGGGGGAGGTTTTCCTTTGGGTCCCAAAACATGAACCCTGAGCTGGCTGGTCTGATTGGCTGGGAGAGGGTCTACTCCCCCAGCAGATTGGCCAGCCTCCATCCAGCTTCCCTTGCTGGGTACTCAGCGCAGGCCACAGCACCCTCCCACTGTGGAGGTTGGTGGCCCTACACCAGCCTCCAGTCCCTCCACTGGCCTGCAGGCCCCGGCCTGGAGCTTCTAGCCCCTCCACTGGGTTCCCTGAACAGGGATCTCATGCCCTCCCTACCCAGGCCACCCACAGGGCAGCGGGCTGAGTTCACCTTTGAATAGAGGGCCAAGGAGAAAGGGTTCGAGGGCTGCCCTGGGGCTGGCTGGGGTTGGAGGAAGGGGGCACTGCACACATCCTGGAAGGAGTGATTTCTCCACATCGATGCAGACCCCGGGGACCCCGGGCAGCAACTGCTTCTGCACCCACCTGGCCTTCAATACCCTCTACCCTCCACCCCCCAACCCACGTTTAGGGATTGGAAACCCCCCTCAAGACTTCTCCACACCCAGACTGGTCAGCTTGCTTCCAGGAGCCTCCACCCTGGCTGTACCTGTTCCCACCCAGGCCTGGCATGAGCCCCCTCCTCCTCCAGCCAGGAAGCCCCTCCTCCTCCAGCCAGGAAGCCCCTCCTCCCAGGCCTGCCAGACAAGGGGGCGGAGGATTTCACAGTAGGGCCTGGATGTTCCTGGGTCCCTGGAGGTGCAGGTGTGTTCTGTGGGCTCCCGGTGCCAGTGTGGGCTCACCCACCCCCATCCCCATTCAACCATCTTTCCACCCATCCATTCTCTACCCAGTAGACATTGCTCAGCAGATAAACCAAAGGCCTCCTGTGTCCACCACAGCAGACCCTCCAGGCAGCCATCCTTGTCTGGGTGAGAGACAGGGATGGGCAGCCTGAGGTGTGGACTGGCCCCTCAGCTGCTGACAGTGGTGCTCTTGGAGTCCCTGGAGCCTGAAGCCAGCCCCGCTGGCCCCTAGCCTGTGACCCCCAGCGCCACCCTGCCCAGTCTCTTCGTCATGTTTTGTGCTGCTGTTGCCCTGGGAACTTTCCATTGGAAAATGTTGGGCGAGGTGGGCAGGCAGACAGGCCAGGGCAGGCTACAGACACGCTGTGGGTGGATGGGTGGTGGACGCCTCTCCCAGGAGGGCTTGTCGGTCCCACACCCTAGGACGGCCCACCCGGTCCTGCCCACTCCTGTTCTCAGCCCCCACCCCAGGCTTGGGGAGTGCTGTAGGTGTGGGTCCCCACAGAGAGGCCCAGTGGGATGAAGGATGTGTTCCAGCACAGGCCTGCCCACTCCTGGCCCCCAGATCTCATTCCGAAGTGTCCACCCAGCTGCCAGTTGTCCACATGGAGGCAGGGAGTTCCCAGGACCAGCAGCCCTGCTGGGCCTCAGCGTCTTTGCTCAGGTGAGACATTTAGGCTGGAGTGCCCCTTGCCCTTTTCCCCACAGTCCTCAGGCCTCCCAGGAGGAAGAGTGAGAGTAGTGCCCACCCTAATGCCCAGATCCTGGCTGACCTCCCCCGACGCAGGGCCAGACCCGGTTCCTGCTGGAGCCCCCTTGGCAGTGCCAGGGCTGTTACTGAGAAGTGGAGGCCAGGCCCCAGGAGGCTATGGGGAAAACTCAGGGTGGCTACCTGCTCTCCCATCAGAGCAGGCCAGAGTCCTAGACTGAGCCCAGTCCTCCTGGACAAGGGCAGCAACAGCCACCTAGCAGGACCCTCTAGCCCCATTGCTCCCACCCTACCGCTTCACAGCTCCTGTCAGCTCAGCTGGTCATCTGTCCCCTTCCCACAGGAGCTCCTGCACCACGGCAGGTAGATGGGTAAGTGACCAGGAGGAAGAGCCCTGGCCCCAGGCTGCCCACTTACAGAAGCTGCTAGAGCCCACAGCTTGTGACTGGGGCCTTCACAGGCCACCAATCCCTAGGAACTCCTCCATGTTTTCCCCTTGCACTGACACCCAGGACACCAGGTCCAGAGCCCCACATGACCCAGCACCCTCCACACAGCCCTGATGTACCTGGGCAAGGAGCTGTGTGCACTGCACACGGATGCCTGGAGCGACTGGCTGCCTGCCAGGGGAGGTGCAGACGGGGCTGAGGGGGATGTAGCCAGAGGAGCACAGGTGGTACCAGGTCTGCAGACAGGCCCAAGCCCATTCCTGTTAGAGCAGATCTCACATGCAGACAGGCCATGGCAAGCCTGACAGTGGCTAGGGGTCAGCTGGCCAGAGCCAGGGTGGACGGGATGGGCCAGCAGGTCACACTGACATGGTGTTGGAGGCAGTGGTGATTGCTGAGGTGGCCTGACAGGACAGGAGCCTGGGGCTGGGCGGAGGGGCACAGCTCCCTTGTGAGGGTTGTCTCAGGATCTCTGAGCCCCTGGGAGGAAGGGCCAGCTCAGGAGGTCCCTGGAGAGCTGGCTCAGGCACAGGCATTCACTGGCAGGTGATGGACCTCAAGGGAAAGTGGCTTTTCCTTAAAGATACAAAGATTTAATAGGAAGGAAAAACAAGACAGCAGTGAGCTCCCTCACTTAGCAGCACATGCATCTTCGTGGTAGAAAAGCCCAGAGTTTGGGGACCTGAGTCCAAGGGACCTCACCTGTCACAGGCGGTGGAGGCTCCTGATCCCCTCCCTGAGCAGGGAATGGGGTGCAGTCGGAGGCACAGGTAACCAGAAATCCGACTCAACCTGGGTTGGAAAATACAAGCAAAGTGGCAGCTCCTGACGGGCAGTGTTGGAACTGGGGGAGGCCAGGGGGCACGCCAGGGCCTGGGGCTGGGCTCAGCTCTGGAGAGCTGGGTACCCGGGGACTCACAGGCCCAGGTGCTGCCAGGTGCCCACTAGCCTCTTTCAGAAGTTCTAAGGAAACCACACTGGCTCTCAGTGGCTCTGGTCATGTCACCTGCTCTTATGGGTAGAATTCCATTCCCACAAAGCTACGTCCAAGTCCTAATCCAACAGCATGTTCCAGGCCCTGGGCTTGACATCACAACGCGCGCGCGCACGCACACACACACACACACACACACACACACAGCCCTAATTCCAAGACCTTATTTGGAAATGGCGGGGGGGGGGTGGTTTGCAGATGTCATCAAATTAGGATGAGGTCATTAGGGTGGCCCTAATTCAATGTGACTGGCACTGAGAGCATACCACGTGAAGCAGACATAGGGGGCAGTGTGTGACACAGGGGAAGAGGCTGGAGGGCTGTAGCTGTGGCTGGGCTTTGATAGCTGCTACCAAAGGGTAGCTGGAGGAGAGAAGGGTCCTACCTGGAGTCAGAGGTTGGGGGACACTCCCCATCCATGCCTCCCAGTCAGACTCTGGCCCCCAGAGCTAAGAGAGGACACATCTCCCTTGTCCTGAGCCCAGCAGGGGCTGCACATCAGGAGCCAGCCAGGGCACAGGCACTTGCCCTCCTGTGGCCTGGTTCACTTCCAGGCTCCTCCCTGGGGCCAGGGTGGTGCCAACAGCACCAGTGCACATGGTTCCCAGAGAGGGCCAAACAAAGTAGGTAACCGGGGTCTCAGATGGTCCAGAGCTCGCCCTTCCTGGCAGGGCCTAGGACCAGCAGATGTGCTGGCCAAGAGGAGAAGACAAGGGTCCAGGGTGGAGCAGGTGGCCATTCTGTTTGCCGCGTTGATACCACCCACAGCAGGGGATGGTGGCTCTCCTGACCAACCCTCCCCTTGAGAGTCTCTTATACTTTTTTTTCCTAGGTTAACTCAGTGTATATCTGAACTATACCCCAGATCTTTTTGAAATTTTGAGACAGAGTCTCACTAAAGTTGCCCAGTTTGACCTTGAACTTTTTGTCCTCCTGCCTCCCAAGTCTCTGGCACCACCAAGAAATTGTGGCAGTCACAATCCTGAAAGTCAGCTGAGGTGTGAACCTAATGGAGCAACAAGAGGCCCTGGGAGCATTGCTGCAGCCCAGGGCCAGCCCTCCTTCGCCCTGGCCCCAGGTGCATCTGGACACCTGCTCAGGAAAACACTGCTGGGCCTGCCAGCACAGACAGACGAAGGTTCTGAAAATGTAGGTTCCCCTCGGGCAGCCAGTAATTGGTGACTGATGAGTCCTGCAGGGTTGCTTCAAGGTGACCTTCCTAGCTGCCTTCCATACCCCTTCTATACTCTTTTCTGATTTCACTTCTTAATTGCTTTTACCCAAACCCTTGCTTTGGCGTCTACTTCTGGGGAGTCCTGCCCAAGGCCCACGTCTCCCCAGGCGGGCCACTCAGGGAGCACCAGCTGTGCAGAACTGGCTCACCACCTCGTTGGCAGCACCTGGACTGCAGCAGACCTCCCTGCTACAGAAACTCCACCCAGACAGAGCCAGCACACAGGAGGCACACGATTAATGCTGAATTAATCAATGAATCCAATCCAGGTGAAATGGACAAAATGACCTGAGACAGCTTCAAGTGGGGATCCTGAGCATCACACCTCCCCGAGTAGGGCCTGTCTCTGGACGCTTGGCCTGGACTCTGCTTCCCAGGAGTTCTCAGCTCCCGTATCCCTGGCTTTCCCCCAAGCCCAGTCCAGGACCCTAACTCTGGAGGCTGTGGTCCAGGATGGGTAAGCATGAGGCTGACCATGGCCATGGCTGCATGGAGGTCCACCCTGCCCCGCCCCTGTCAGCAGCTCTGCCTCTTGCCTCTCACCTTTGGGACCCCTGGGACTGCACCTTCCCTGGACTGCTCCCCCAGCCCCTGGCGGTCCAGCAGCCTCCCACACTGCTTCCAACAAACCATCTTCAGCTGGAGTTTCCGTTTCTTATAACCAGAGTCCCAATGAGCACCCCAGAGGGAAGCAGCCAGCCCTGCCATGTGGGGTCCTCTGGGAGACGCTGGCTGGGGCAGGTGAAGGCAGCTTGGAGGGGGACCACCTGCTGCCCAGGACCAGGGAGGAGTGAGCACTCAGCACCAAGAGGTCAAGTGACCTCCCTTTTTTTTTTGAGTTGGAAACTATTTTAGAAACAAGATGCAGACATCGGTGAGGTGCCCATAGATGTATCAGCTTCCCTTATGCTAAACTGAGGCTCCTGACGCTGCCCCAGCCACTGGCTCCTTGGAGGTGGAACTTCAGCAGGACCCCACCCCACCAGGTTCCAAGGCATCCAGCAGGCTGAGTCCTGTGGGCCTGGTTTCATCCCCAACCCACCAACAGACAGCCTGTCCCCCACAAGGCGGGCAGACAGGCAGAAGCCCCTCCCAGGAGTGAGTGACAGTTTTCCCACTTTCCCACCCAGAGTACCCAGCCTCGACGTCTGAAGGCTGAGCTCCAGCATCTGCAGTGAGCCCCAGGAAGACATGAGGAATCTGAGGATCAGAGCTGGAGGCTGCTACTGACCTGGCCAGACAGACCCTAGCCAGGGAGCGGTCAGTGCAAGTCCACAGACCCTTGGCCAGAGTGTTGGGCTGACACCTGGGGCTAGGAGAACCACGAGGGAGGCGAAGCCTGTGTTGGCCTGACCCTTCAGGGACGACAGCTCCGACACCACGCTCCCATCACATGAAGGCTCCCAGGCACAGGGCTGCGGGGAGGTCTGAGGCTCAGGACCCTCTTCCACCATCCCCCTCCTTCCCAGGCTGACAAAGCTACTGGCAGTACTGAACTGTCCAGGCGCCTCGCACCCTCCTCCCGTCATCTGTCATCTGTCTCCACTAATGCTCCCAATGACAGAGCTCGGAGCCAGACCAGAGGAGTCGGAGGCGCTTCCACACCAGGGGATCTGATGCATCTTCAAATGAATTTGCCCAGACTTGCCTGGCAGGAGGGTGGGGCTGGACAAGCAAGGCCGAGCACAGTTCCATGGCTGATCCTGCCAGTGTGCACCCGTGAACTGGGGATTCTGGACTCAGGTATACCCTCCCACAACTGAAGAAGAAACAATGTGGACCTACCTGGCCCCTCTGAGGCTGGCTCAGAGGCAGGCCAACTGGGAGGGAGCTCATGGTGGGTTCCGGAGAATCCTGCACGGTCTAGGACTGAAACCCCTGGCCGGGAGTCCTGCAGGAAGAGGCCAGTTCCCAGGGCAGCCCTGCTCCAGAGCCCCATGCAGCCTCCTCTGCAGGTCTGTCAGGGCACAGCTTGCCTGGGCACTGGGCTTTATCAGGCTCATTGTTGGTTTCTCCTAGGAAAGATGGGGCACTCAGAAGTGGCCAGAGCTGGCTGGCCTTGGTAAGAATCTCCATGCTTGAGTCCAAGCGGGGCCTCAGTCCTAGCCACCAGAGCCACCTGCTTGGTGACCTTATGGAGCAGCCCTGGGTGACATCTGACATGCAAAGTTGTCACTGTCCCAACCTCAGAGCCTCCTCACACTCATGGGTATTCCCACCCTCTCATCCCTGTGCCCTGCCAGGCCCCCTGTGCACCTATTCTGTGCTCTCTGAGTCTCTGGCCACCACAAGCACTAGCTGTGGCCTGTGATCCTTCCTCAGGGACTATGAGTGGCCAGGCACATAGCTTCCAATGCTGCCAGCTGGCGCCTCTCCCTGCCATCCCTGGTGGGACTATGGGGTTGTCCTCCCAGTTGGGTCCAATGCACTGGGCAAAGCCATTGGCAGCTTGAAGACCCATCTCTGTCACCTGGCAGTGAGTGTGAGCCTCAGGCTCCAGGAGGGCTGTACAGCTGGCAGGAGGCAGGTGCAGGGACACAGGAGGCAACACCTGACTCTGCAGACAGCCAGCTCCTCAGGACACACTGGTGTTGGGCTGCTTCCCTGTACCCCGAGTGCTGCTGCCCTGCCCAGTTTTATGGTAGCTCCCTGTTTATCATGGGCAACTGGGACACCTGTCTCTGCTTCCTGGCCACATGGCTCATCTCCACCAGGGCTGAGGAGCAGGCCTCAGGCCGCTTCTCAGAGGACTGGTCACTTACAGGAGAGGGTGTGCTGGGATTCTCTGACGGGTGTCTGTCCAGGACACAGGAGCGCCCCCAGAGCAGCCAGGCCAGGCAGAGCTGCTCAGAAGACCCAATCTAAGGGCCCTCCAAGCCACCACCACACTCACCTCCCAGGCCTGTGTAGTGTCCCCTCCAGTGAATCCACAGGTGGGGAGCCACATTGAGGTACCACATCTTCCAGTCCTGATGCACCAGGGATCTGGAAGGTCACTGTGGTCTAGCGTGGTCGTGCCATGACTCGTGCCTCCGTCTTTTGCCCACCCTTGGACAGCAAGGCCAGTCTTCTGAGTGGGCAACCCCTGGGGTATGAGCCACACTCACCTGTTCCTTTGTAATCCTACCCCTTTGCCCTGTTTGGGATAGAATGTTCCATGGAAACGTTCTGCGCGTCCCTTCTCTTGCTCTGCTTTTGGGTGTGGCCTTCTTAGATGTCAGTCACCCTGCTGACAGCAGACACCATGAAGCTAGACTCAACCCCTGAAACCTGACCCCGGCCTCATTTGAATGGCTTCTCCCCAATAAAAGGGTTTAGCCCATGCGCATGCGCTCTCTTTTCATGGACCCCTAAGGTCAGAGGAGCCATCACAGGACCCAAAGGAAAAGGTCTCTCTGTCTCCTGTGTGGTTATTTCTTGCAGCCCAGTTCCCCTGGAGTGACCCTGAGTGTTTTAGTCCTGGAACGTGACATCCACAGGATCACTTGAAGATGGAATGCTGCTCCTCAGTCACCAAGACCAAGCCCCATCCATGTTTCTATCTGCCCTCCTTAGCCCAACTTCAGTCTCCATAGTCATAGGGAATCTGCTGGGCTCCACCCCACACACACACCTGGCAGAAGAAGGGGACATGTGAGAGGGGCGACCCCACAGATCACTTGGCAGCAACAGTGGAAATCCAAGTGCCTTTGATTCATCAGCCTTTGGACCCCACAGCTCAGGGACCCCGTGACACCACACCCTCCGTGCCTCTGGCTGGGAAAGGCAAGAGACAGCAACAGTCCCACAGAGTCAGGGCCAGCTGGGAGTCAGGCCCACCCACATGACCAGACTCTGGGTAGCAGCTAAGCCCGGAGGTGCTCAAGGGCCCCTGTGGAGAGCTGTGGGCTCTGGGGCCAGAAAGGGAAAAGGGGGCAGAAGACCCTACAGACTCTACTTTTCTGTGGGAAACCAACCCACTCGTTTTTTGGGATCACCGTAACAAAGTTCCACGGCACTGGCACCTCAAGTAACAAACACTTCCTCTCCCTGCTCGGGAGGCAGAAGTCCAGAGCCAAGGTCCTCAGCCTGCGCCAGAGGCGAGGGGGGCCCAGCTCTGCCTTCCAGTGCTCCATGGCCGTCAGCAGCAGCAGCCCCTTCTGCCACCCGCATCTTCGGCTTGTTCCCCTCTTCTCACCAGCATGTCTCCAACACCTGAGGCCCACCTGGCTAAAGCAGAAAGGCCTCACCTGGAGGCCAAGACTCTACTTGCAGCCACTTGGGTCTGCAAAGGCCCTTTTCCCATATAAGGCTCATCCCCAGGTACCTGGGCCACTCACCCCAGTACCAGGAGGAAGCCTGCCTGCCTTTGTTTGTGAAGCACAGGAGTGTGTGTGTAGGACACCCACTGGGCTCGGCACCCAGGTCTGCTGGTGGTGATGGGCAGGGAGGTGTCCAGGACAGCTCCTGTCGGGGGGCTTCTGCGGTCTTTGCTCCTGGCTCGGCAGCAGTGCCTCCCCAGACCATCCAGAGTGGTTCTAAGAAAGGAGTGTGCGGAGTCCTGCTGGCCCAAGGACACCTCAAGAAACCATCTCCCCACTCTCTGCACATTGGGAGGGAGAAGAAAGTGCCTCTGGACCTGCCCTGTGTGTAGCACGTAGAGGAGTGTGTCAGGGCTCCTGGCCCTCGGGCCACCTGGAATGCCCGTGATCAAGCCTCTGACAGCCGTCACTCCCCACGTCCACTGCTCCCTGTGCACCTGCTGTACTCAAGAGCTAAAGGGGGTGGCCACAGGCCCCAGACCAACACATTCAGGTCAGCAGCGGAGATGTGGACATCACTATATCCACTCTGGGATTGGGGCCACAGCGCCATCTGGGCCACGGACCCATAGGGCCAGAATATGAAAAACCAAACAGACGCCACTTTTATCTAGATAGTGACTATGAGTTGGATTATTTTCCCCAAAGATTTGTTGAAGTCTGATCACCCCTGCCCATTTTTGGAAATATGGCCATTGCAGACCTGAGTAGTTGCGATGAGGTCACAATTGGGTTGGGAGGGCCCCTGATTCAGTATGACTGCTGTCCTTATAAAAATAATGCCATGTGGAGATGGAGCCCTGCGTGTGCCAGCATAGGAGAGTCAGGTGCTGTGTGGGAAGCCCCGGAGACCCGGAACAGACCACGCTGGAGGGAGGCCAGCAACAGTCCTCAGAACCTCCGAGGGAACCGCCCTGCTGACACTTTGATCTGGACTCTTGGCAGCTGACACTGTGAGAGAATGTCCCTGTGGCTTTAAGCAGCCCAGCTTGCAGTGCTTAGAGTGAGCCCAGGAACGGTGGCCCCACCTGCCCAGTCCCTGCTGGCTGGTGGCCACAGGAAGTGCTTGGCCTCAGCTTGGGCTGTGTCCAATAGTCCCCTGAGGTTCGAGCACCTGGTCAGGCAGGCGGTGGGGGGAGACCCTGCACCCCTTAACACAGAGGCCGGGCAGCCCCCTCGGCTCTGGCAGTTGGTGTTGCCACTCAGGTCCCCTGTCCCAGCCACAGTCAGAGCACCAGGGATAATGACTTCCTCTGCCATCCCCAAGGTGGGGGAGCGGGCTGCATGCTGAGCCCAGGCCCCATGGCCTGCTGTATCCCCTCCTCCTTCCACTGTGTACCGCAGCCCCTGGAGTCCCTGTGCACCCCACAAAGCCCAAATAAGGCTCTGTCAAGCCTTCCTGGTCTTGCCCAGCTCCTGCCCAGCCCTCTCCCTGCGTCCAGCACGTGCCTGCTCCCTGGAGGGGCTGCTCAGTGGGAGCCAGCTCCTCCTGCCCACATGACCTCTCTGCAGCTAACCCTGGAGAAACTCTGGGGGCAGGAGGGGAGGTGTGGGTTTCAGGAACTGCCCAGTGAGATCCTGGGAAGCGCTGGGGGAAGAGGGACTGGTGCTCCTGGGGCTGTGCTCTCTGCTTCCTGCCACCAGAGTTGAGAAGAGCCTGACCACACAGATGCCCAGGGGGTCAGCAGGTGGGGCTGACTTGCCTGCCAGGCCCTCTAATCCCCAGGGTGGGAGGATGGTACCTGGGGGGCTGACTTCCATCTGAGTGTGTACCACTAGGGGTGGTGGTCCCTGATGCTCTGGGGCACCCCCTAAGCTCAGACACCCATAGACCTGGTCTGCAGTCCCCCCAACACTGCTGGACAGAGGGGCAAGGCGTGGTGGGGTCGCCTAGGGAGGCAGAAGGAGCGTGCCATGGAGGGAAAGAGCTGCCACCAGAGGCAGCCGGACCCCACGGAGGCCCGAAGCCAAGGTGGAGAGAGGCACAAGGGTCAGTGTGCGCACACCTTGAAGAAAACAAGGACGTCGCCAAGTGACCAGGAGCATGACTCAGAGCAGGAATTCATGTGTGAGCAGCGTGACTGATCTGTCGGTGGGAGGGGCCAGGCGGGCTAGGGAGGCCCCAGAACCCTAAGATAGGACCAGGGCCTCGCTGCTGGCAGCCAAGAAGGAAGAGGAGACCCAGAATGCCTGGGAAGGGCCAGGTGCAGCTGCAAGTGGCCGGAGGTGTCTGTAAGGTGGGGGACGTGGACCCAGAGCATGGAGGGATGGGCCAGGTTTCTGCAGAAGTTGGAAGGAGGCCTCAGACCAGAAGGGGAGGGAGGAGCTGGCTGATCCCCATCCGGGACACCTGGACAAGAGAGAAATTCTGAAGCCCTTGAGGGGGAGCCAGCAGCAGCACTGGGCTGGAGGACAATGGAGCTGTGCCCAGCGCTGGAGGGAGAGACTTGTTCCCAGCCTTCAAACCACCCACACAGAGGTCCTGCACCTGGCACCACAGCCTCCCTGACAGGAGCACCGTGTGGGTGACAGAACCGAGGGAAGAGTTGGGCAGCGGCCAGGGAGCCTCTGCAGACGCTGGCCTCCAGGGGGAGGTCCCAGGGAGCTGCCCCTCCCATGAAGGAAAGGAAAGGAAAGAGAGGTGAGCCTGAGGTGGGGGGGCCAGGAAGGAGGAAGGACAGTACCCAAGCTGCCGCGTCACCAAAAGGGACAGCAGGTAAATAGAATACCAAGGTCCAATGGCAGGAATCGGGGCACACACCACAGCTGACGGGGTATGAGTGGGTGGACTCGCAGGGCCAGCGGCTCCTGGGTTGGATTTGGAGACCCAGCAACAGGCTGGCTGTAAGAAGACTTTAAACACAGAGGCAACTGAACCAGGGGAAGCGCCCTTCTCTGACCAAGCAGATGCCGCTTGTGTGAGTCCAGCCTCAGTCCAACCGGGGACCAGAGAAGTGAGCCTTGCTGTGGGAGAGCCCCGTGGGAACTGCCCGCACAGAACATTCCAGAGAAGGATGTCCTCGAGATGCCACCTGCAGCAGCTCCTGCTCTGAGCCTCTGCCACCAGGGCAGACTCTGGGGGAAACGCAAAATACTAAAATTGAAAAGTAAGAAATAGAGATTTTTCAATAGACCAGTAAATAAAATGGTCAATAAAGCATTTTCCTCTGAGAAAACTCCAGGTTCAGATTATTTTAAAGGTAGATTTCATCGACTTTCAAAACACAAAAACAAAGTATTATTAACTATGTCCATCTTCCCCCTGCTCCAAAAGGAAAAAGATGCCAATCTCATTTTGCAAGATTCCTGCACGATTATTTCTGAAAGCTGGGACAATGCAGGGGGGAGGGATGTGGGCCCCACGACCCACAGACACAGATGCAGAGGTGTTAATAAAACATCATCTAATGATATACCAAAGTGCACTTCCAGAATAGTGTGGCTCAGGAGCAGGAGGGCGGCTCAGCACTGAAAACGTCAGGTATCAGCACTGTTCACAGCACTAACAGACTCCCGGGAAAACTGATGGCATCAATGACAGGAAGCACATGTGACAAAGTGAATGCCATCCTCACCAGAAAACAGAACTCCAAGCACTCACCCTGGGACCTCACTTCCTCAACTGCTGTTACTTATGGAAAGTAAGGTGGGCGATATATGTAAATATTTTGTCTAGTGGAAAAAGTTTAGCTGTCTTCCCTTAAAAATTAGAAAAGTCCAGAATGCTCACAGCCACTACTCTGTCCACATAGCATGGGACATCTGGGTCAATCCTGAAGGGAAGCAAAGGAATGATGGAATGATGGGTAAGAGACTTGATGCCTAGGCTCTCTTGTCCGGCAAGGAGGTCCATGGAACAGAGTAGAGGAGAGTGTGGTTGCGGAGTCGCTGATCAAGACCTCCAGGGACCAGGCAGGAAGCAGGTCTGATCTTACTGCGCAGTTACCATGTCTGTATAGTCAGGCAGCAGCTAAGCAGGTTCAGGCAGCCACCAGTGCAGTGTCTGCTAACTGTCCTCCAGCGGCCAGTCAAGGAGTGGGCCATGCAACAAGCTCAGGGACTGCAACACGCGCCTCACACCAGGGCTGTGCCTACGGGGCAAGGGGTGTGCTGCTCACACACTTGAACAGGGGAGTGGTTTGCCACTCAGATGCCCTTAACGTATGCCATGTGTGCAGAACTCCATGCACGTGTCCCCACAACTTGAGAGCAAGAGAAACAGCTGTCTCAATGGCAAAGACCATCATCTATGATAAGGAGGGAAGGAAGGAAGGAAGGAAGGAAGGAAGGAAGGAAGGAAGGAAGGAAAGAAAGAAGGAAGGAAGGGAGAAAGAGAGAGAAAGAAAAAGGAAAGGGCCGGGTGCAGTGGTGCACACCTGTCATCCCAGCTGCTCGGGAGGCTGGGGCAGGAGGATCACGAGTTCAAAGCCAGCCTCAGCAATGGCAAGGCACTAAGCCACTCAGTGAGACCTTGTCTCTAATAAAATACAAAATAGGGCTGGGGATGTGGCTCAGTGGGTGAGTGCCCCTGGGTTCACTCCCTGGTACCCCCCCACCAAAAAAAAAAAAAAGAGAGAGAGAGAGAGAGAGAGAGAGAGAGAGAGAGAGAGGGGAAAGGGCCACAAAAGCCCAGCCCCCGGCAGGCAAATGTGACTACACTCTCTAAGACTCAGAAAGAACAGCCCCTTCCAGGTCCTCTGAAGCCCTTCCCAGGACCCAAGGTGGAGGATGCCATCCCAGGATATGGGGTGGAGGAGACAGTCGGGACCTCTGTGGGGAAAGGCCACCCTCTCTGACAGGTGTATGTGACTGAGCTGTGGGGACAGGTGGGGATCTGCAGAGCAGTGCTGGCTGAGAGTCCCTGATTGTTGAAGCAGATGATGTTACATGGGGTTCTTTATTCTTCAGTAAGCCCCCCTTATCCACAGGTGTACTCTCCAAGACCCCCAGGGAAGCCTGAAACTGTGGATACAGATACATGCATCTATGTTTTTCATATATATATATATATATATATATATATATATATATATATGTATATATATATGATAAAGTCTAGTTTATTAACTAGACACAGTAAGAGATTAACAACAGTAACTAATAATAAAATAGAACAATTATGATATTACACTGTAATAAAAGTTATGTGAATATGGTCTCTCTCTCTCCCTCCCCCTCCCACCTCTCTCAGTTCTTATTAAAGGAAGTACTTTATGGTTCCTCTTTGGTACCTCTAAATTGCCAGTATCATGTGCTTTGGGGCCATTATTAAGTAAAACAAGGGTAATGTGAGCACAAGCACTCGATACTGCAACAGTGGATTTGATAACCCAGACACTGCTGAGTGACTTAGCATGTGGATAGTGTATACAGCATGGATACAGTGGGTCAAGGGATGACTCATGTCCCAGGCCGGATGTGGGGATGGCTTGAGATCTCATCACAATACTCAGAATGTTACACAATTTAAAACTTATGAATTGCTTATTTATGGAATTTTTCATTTAATATTTTCAAACCACAGTAGACTGAGGCAACTGACCCTGTGGAAAGCGAACCTGCTAAGGGGCACACCTGTGCTCTTTGCTTCCGTATGTGCTTCAATTCTCCACCATAAAAGCTTTAAAGAAACAACAAGACTGACAGACGTCCAACCCACCTGATTTGAGAGCTCTGCGTGCCAGTGGCCATGCCCTTGATCTTTTTTGAACAGACTTTGCAGATTTGATACGGCGTTGTACAACAAGAGCTGTTTTTCTTGACTTAACTGTGAGCACTTAAGTCACTCTGTAGACCTTCAGTCCCTTTCTTGAGCCCTTTTGGTTCTTAAAGGATTAACCAGGTGCCTGCCTAATCCAGCAGAGATTTACTGTGGGTGTGCCACCCCACCTGTAGGCCTTGCTCAGGGCTGAGATGCAACAGGCAGCCATTATCTGGGACATTTCTGCTTGGGGCTGAGGAGCAGCTGTCTCCTCCACCTCCTGTACTAGGGCCTGGCTCCTTTTCCTTCATTCCTGCTCACAAACCAGCCCATTCTTGTCTAAGCACCTCTCTCTCAAGATGTGATCCACAGAGCATAAAATTCATCCCTTTAAAGTGTAAGATCCAGTGATCTTTAGCATAATCACAAGGCTGAGCAACTACCACCACTATCCAATTTCAAAGCATTTTTATCACCCAAATAGAAACCAGTACCTTTCTTTATTTGCTTGCTTTGTTTTTGAGATGGCATCTCGTGGTGTTGCCCAGGCAGGCCTCAGATTCCTGGGCTCAAGCACCTTCTCCCCCAGCCTCCCAAGTGCTGGTACTACAGGCCACCACAGCCAGCACCCACAGGACTCTTAACAGTGAGACTCCACCTCTGAGGCCCTGGTCACTTCCTGTCGCTATGGCTCTGCCTGCTCCGAGCATTTCAGTGGCCTTGGACCCCTATGGTCTTTTATGTCTGGCTTATATCCTGTGGTTTTCCAGGTCCACCAGGTCATGGTGTGCAGCTGCGCTTCATCCCCATCTATGGCAGAGACCTTTTTACTGTGTGGCAGGGCTGTGTCCCCTCTCTGTCCATCAGCTGGTGGACTGCTGTGAATGCTGCTGCTCCAAGTGTCTGGGCAACATTTTATGTGGACATGTTTCCAGTTCTCTTGAGTATACCCCAGGAGAACTGCTTGGCACATGGTGGGTCATGTTTACTTTTTGAGAACTGTCATTATTTTTTAAGGTGGCTACACCATTTAATATTCCCACTGGCAACGTATGACAGCTTTAAATTCTTTACCTTCTCACCAAAAATTGTCATTCTCCATTTTAAAAAATGAATCGAGGCCATCCTAGGACTATGAAGTGGTAACGCATAATGGTCTTGATTTGCATTTCCCTAGTGACAGATGACAGGGAGCATCTGTTTGTTTGCTTCTGTGTTATTTGTTATGTCTTCTTTAAAAAAAGTCTACTCCAGTCCTTTGTCCATTTTTAAATTGGGTTGCCTTCTGTCTTGTGCTGAGCTTCAAATGTTCTTCATGGAGCCTGGATAAAGCTCCTTATCAGAGAAACAATTTTCAAATATTTTCTCTCAATTTATAGGTGGGCTTTTCATTTTCTAGACAATGTCTTCTGAAGCACATGAGTTTTAATTCTAATGAAGTCTAATTTATTTTGTTTCTATTTGGTTTTGGTTACTTTTGCTTTTGGTATTATCTAGGAAGTCATTGCCTAATTCAAAGAAGCAAAATTTTGGGACTATTTTCTTCTAAGTTGGTAATAGTTTTAGTTCTTCCATTTCGGTTTTTGATCCATTTTGAATTAATTTTTGCATGTGATGTGAGGAAGATAAAAGAATGCCCAGCTCCATTCATTGCATATAAATATTGTGGAAGGCCATCCTCCAACGTGATTTGAGTGACCTCCCTGGCTGGGTGAGAGGCACTTAGGCACAGCTGTGTCAGAGCTTTCCCCATCCTTCTTCAGGTCCGAGGGCTTGCCCGTGCAGAGGCGTGTCTGGCCACTGCCCGAAGACTCAATCGTCGCCCTTGACCTTGGGATGCTGCCCCCCTTAACCTTCATTGGGTGGAATTTTCCCCAGAATTTTTTGTTCCCCAATAAAAGTCCACTCCCTGGCGTGTTCTTTCTCTCTCTGCCCCCCCCCCCCCTTCAGTAAACCTCACTACCGCATTAGGTGGCTGGAGGTGGGGAGCTGGGATGAGCCATCCTGGGGCTGGTTTTAAAGGTAATTAGAGTCTGGTCTCTTTAATTTAAAACTCCCTAGTGGTTTCTCATGATTCGAACCTTCTTTCATGAAGCCAGCGCATGTCGCCGGCTAAAAAATATTCCTGTCCTTTTTCCTGCTGAAGCATCTTGACACTCTTGTCCCAATCAGCAATCACAGACATGTGGGTTTATTTCTGGACTGTCCCATGGTCCATCCCATGACTGGCACCACACTGTCTAGGTTACTAGAACTTCGTAGAAACTGGGAAGTGAGTCCTTCAATGTGGTTTTCAGGAATTTTTTTTTTTTTTTTTTTGCTATTTTGAGTCTCTGGAAATTCCACATGAATTTTAGGATCAGCTTGTCCATTTTTGCAAAAAGACAAAGAAAAGAAAAAGGGCATTTGGAATTCTTTAAAATTTTCTTTTAGTTGTAGGTGGACACAATACCTTTTTATTTTGTTTATTTATATGTGGTGCTGAGGATTGAACCAATGCCTCACATGTGCTAGGCAAGCACTCTACCTACCAGTGAGCTACAATCCAAGCCCCGGCATTTGGAATTCTGATAGGAACTGCATTAACTCTTCAGAGCCACTTGGGAAGAATCACCATCTGAATCCCATGGAGTCTGCCAACCCATCGATATGGGGTGACTCCATTTAGTAATGTCCTCTGTCCTTTCCACATCTTTCAGTTTTCAGCATGCAAGTCTTACACTTCTTTCCTTAAATTTAAGGGGCTGGGGCTCAGTGGTAGTGCAGTTGCCTGGCATGCGTGAGGCACTGGGTTCAATTCTCAGCACTACATATAAATAAATAAAATAAAGGTCTATGGGGCTGGGGATGTGGCTCAAGCGGTAGCGTGCTCACCTGGCATGCGTGCGGCCCGGGTTCGATCCTCAGCACCACATACAAACAAAGATGTTGTGCCTGCCGAAAACTAAAAAATAAATATTAAAAAATTCTCTCTCTCTCTCTCTCTCTCTCTCAAAAAAAAAAGGTCTATCAACAGCTAAAAAAAAAAAAAAAAAAAAAAATCAAGGGTATCACATAACCTCATTGCTACCACAAGATACAACTGATTTCGTGTATTTGTATCCTCCAAACTTGATTTGCTCCAATAGTTGTTTTTTTTTTTTTTTTTTTTTTTAAAGTTTGCCTTAAGCCCTGGGCATACTGCTTACCCTCTGTACCAAGGACACCAAGTGTGGACTGCCAGGAGAACTTTAAGGCAACTTTTTTTTAACTTCCAGTTCTTGTTTTTTGTTTATTTTTTTAAATATTTTTTTAGTTGTAGATGGAAATCGTAACTTTACTTACCTTTATGTGGTGCTGAGGATTGAACCCAGGGCCTCACGTGTGCCAGGCAAGTGCTCTGCCACTGAGCCACACCCACAGCCCCCTCCAACAGCTTTTTTAGGTACTCTCTGAGGTTCTTCTACGTCAAGATCATGTCATTTCAAATCAAGGTCGTTCCATTTCTTACTTTCCAGTCTGGGGGCCTTCTACCTCTTTTCTTGCCCAAGTGCCTGCTGGAGCCTCTAGTTCTGCACTGAAGGAAACGGTGAGAGCTGCCTCCCTCCTGACTAGGGGGATTTCAGCCTTGCCCCACCTGTGACAAGAGCGGAAGGTTGGGGAAGTCCTCTTCTCTTCCTACCTGCTCCCTGTTTGAGTCATCATTGGAGGTTGAATTTGCCACACGCTTTGGCTGCATCTACTGAGATACCCCTGGTCTTTCTCTCCTTTGTTCGCCCAGTCTTGTTTGTTACCTGGGTAAGGGTTCACTATTGAACCAACATCCTTCTGGGCCCAGGTCAACCTCGCTGTGGTGTCCAAGTCTTCCCATATGCTGGTAGATTTGGTTACTTGTTGCGTTCCAGGACTAAACACTCAGGTGCTGGGCTGCATGAAATTACAGAGACAGAGAAATATCTTTTTCTTTGGGTTCTGTGACAGTTCCTCTGACCTTAGGGGTCCAGAAAGAGAGAGGAGCACATTCTGAACCCTTTTAATGGGGAGAAGCCATTCAAATGAGGCCAGGGGTAGGATTACAAAGGAACAGGTGAGTGTGGCTCAACCCCTCTGTGTGCTACCTGTGGGGGGTGTCGCACTGAGTGACCAGCATTTCCCTTCCCTGGTCAATTGAGGCTCTGTCGGTCATTTCCAATGATCTGGCCACATTCAAAGTGGCCCCAGATGGCTGCCCCCATCCTGGAAGTGGCAGAATGTGTCTTCATTAATAGGTGTGGCCTCCTACAGCCCCAGGGGTCAAATTACCTTACCTGACCTTGTAACCTGCCCCTCTTGACCTTTTTTTGGATGGAATTTTCTAAAGAATGAGGGTTCCTCCAATAAAAGTTCACTTCCAACTGTGCCAGCTCTCTCTCTCCAGCCTCTCATGATGTTACTCGCTCTCCTGTTTGTTGGGGCTTGAGGCCTAGAGTGAAGGAGCTGTCCTGGAGCTTGAATTAAAGGTAAATTGTGTGTTTTATTTGGTGTCCCACTCGAGCGACCTTTAGTTTGCAGGACTACCAACTCCTAGGGCCACACCTTGTTATCTGAGCAAGGGAAAAGCCTGAGTCACGAGTCATGGCACTATGGTACAGACCACAGTGGTCATTCAGATCCCCACGCACCAGGACTTAAAACCATAGAGCAGAGGGCTCATTCGCACTGTTTATTACAGTTACAGTGGCTTCTAGAACATTTTAACTTAGTTTCAATCCTCCCATTAGCACTTATCAGACTATGAAGGATCTTGGAAGTAATTTAAGTCAATTATTAAGAAAACCCATACGTTGTAAGTTTGAGACATAGCCATAAAGGCTGTATTGTAGAAGCAAGGAATATATTTAAAGTAGTGACTTTAAGGATCATGAGACCAGCAGTTTGCCTAGTTCTTGCACCTGTTTCAAAGCCTGAATATTAACTTCAGCATATTATTGGTCTGAAATATCACTGGCAATAACTAGTGATACAATAAGATAAGTTGTATTCTTACAGGCTACAGGATATTCATCATCCTTCCTCTGAATTCTCACATTAAGGGAGTTTATTGGTCTGTCAGTAATGTAAATATTTTGAAGGCAGAAGTCAAACATTAAAACATCCTTTTGGGTGCCATCTCACATAGAGTTAAAGTTTCTAGAAATTATGGCATCCTCATGTGATTGTTCTTATCCATTTTAGAGACCAGCCTAAAATATCCACTATTTCTAGATATCTTGTGTTCTACTGACATGCACAATCCATCCACTTAGGAAAGGTGCCAGTTTCTACTGTAGAATGATTAGGGCGACAATACATTGGTGGATGTTCTATGTAAATAACTGGTCTGTATAGGAAAAATCTATTGTAGAAATCTTTCTGACAATTGTTCAGACAGGTAAATATAGTCTTAATCTCTAAGGACCAGCATGATTGGCTGGTTCAGTTTTCTGATAGGCTGACTTTTTCTCAAAGGATACTCCCAGACAGCCTGTTACCATAGGATCAACAGCTAGGGATAACTGACCATTACCGTCAGCACAATTCATCTAGTTTCCTTGGTGGACTTTCCAGTCCACACCACAACGTACATTAAAAACAGACCTGGGAAATGGGTCCATAGAAATCTCTTCATGATTTTTACTTACCTGACAAGCTCGTGAAGCTGCATGGTTGTGAACTCTGCAGCTGGAAATTTACCTTCCTGGGCCAGGTTTCTCAGTCATTTTCACAATGACAGGTTTAAAGTCTATCTTTTGAAATCTGATTTAATTTACTGAATCATGTTCAGCAACAGTGAAACTCTCAGAATCACAATTTAAGAAAAAGTTTTAAAACATTTTATAAGATCTAGTATGTGTCTGTGGGGTCCTGTTTCCCCCTTTCTTTATTTAGTAAAATTGAGTAAAGGCCTGGCATCAGCTGTAGTATCATCAGTTTAAGTTACAGATAATAGTACAAGTATTTAAATAATAAGAAAGGATTTGTTATTTTTAGCCGGTCTTAAAATTTGACAAAGGTCATCTGCTAGCCGTGTTAAGTCCAACATTAATGTGTTGGAAAGGGACTATGGTGAATAGAAACTTAGCCTTTATTAAATCTGTGACTTGATTTTGTCTTTAAAAGAATTACCAAAAATTAAGAATACAATAAGTTGTATATAAAGATTTCTATTTTGAAATTAGCTTTAGATTAATTTAAATAATTATCTTAATTTGGAAAAGTACGAGAGACAGAGTTTGAAATTTAGGAATGGTAGCCTTCACTAGGAGCATGAGAAATAGACTTCTGTCTAAATTAGGAAGTACATGTGCTAAATAAACCCAGAGAAGAGATTTTGTTTTTTACCATTAATAAAAAATGAAATAGAGAAATGAAATAAAAAATAGGTTTTTTAATCTACCAATCCATAAAACTGTCATTATTATTATTATCAAACAGTGTGGATCTAAGTAGAGGGAGTTAGTATTTTAAATATTAATGGGTAAAAAGAAGTTAACAATATTGTTTAAGACAATGATCTAGGGCTGGGGTTGTGGCTCAGCAGTAAAGCGCTCGCCTAGCACGTGCGAGGTCCTGAGTTCAATCCTCAGCACCATATAAAAATAAATAAATAAAATAAAGATATTGTGTCCAACTACAACTAAAAAACAAATTTTAAAAAGACAATGATCTAACTTAGAATTTTATGATTTTTTTAATATTTATTTTTTAGAAGTAGTTGGACACAATACCTCTATTTTATTTACTTATTTTTATGTGGTGCTGAGGATGGGACCCAGAGCCTCACATGTGCTACATGAGTGCTCTACCACTGAGCCACAGTCCCAGCCCCTAGAATTTTATGATATTGAGCTAACAATAAGTTTTAGGGATCTTATGTCAAAACAATCTTTGTGTACAAAGAAATAGTTGTATGAGCATCCTTATTAACTTTATTTAGCTCTAATAATTATGTATAATTTATAATGACCTTACTTATTTCAAACATATCAATGTATGTAGGGCATTATCTCATATTATTAAAGTTGAGAAAAGGTCTGCCATGTTAAATTTCTTATTGAAATTAGCTATTGGCTGTTGAGCTGATTTATTTATAGCTGTCTGTCTAATATTTCACGGATAATTATTTCTAGAGTCATTTTTCTTAGTGATACACTGTTGACAGGGGCCCTGTTTGAATGTTTAGAGGTCTCTAAAATCTGTTTATAACTTAGTAAAGGAGTAAAATTTTTACTGGGAAGTTTATTTTTCTTGGGGTAAGATTAGCATTTCAATTTCTTTCTGTCAGTATGTTTGCCTTTCTTTTTCTGTTTGGACTCTATTTAATTATGGTGTAATACCTAAACTTGGCTAGAATTATTAATCTGTGAAAATCTCTTGGAATGTCTAGGGCTAACTGGATGATGAACTCATCTTTTGAAAATGGGTGGTCCCCTATAAATTCAGGGTGTTATACTATCCTTTTGAGTTTCTCCATGAAAACAGTAGGATTTTTGAAAAGCTTACTAAAATTATTTTCTAGGCATTCGGTTTACCTGTAGGATTCTACGTGTCCCCAGGAAATTGTCTATGTCCCAGATAAACTATTAGGCCTGTTCCTACTTGTGTCATTGGAAAATGGCCAAGATAAATTTCCTTTAAAACTGTTTTTAAGATGGCCCTCTACTTTAAAGTTTACCTAAGTAATAGCATAATATTTCTCTAGGTAAGGTTAGACATTTGGCATAAATGTTGATCTAATACATGAGTTTGGATTTTTAAAAAAATCTCTCTAAATTTGTTTTGGTCTATATTAAGTTTGATAGGTTTCCTTCAATTTTAGTTTCCAGTAGGCAATTTTTTAAGGCCTTCTCTGTTAATAGTAATTGAGGCTAGATATGAAAATGAGATACCTTTTATTGATTATTATAATTTCCCAGTATACAGACTAGTTGATCCATCCCAATAATTTAAAAAGAACCCTCAATCTCTTTTTGAGAGAAGGTCTCAAAATATCTCTATATCTCAGAATATTATCCTTTGAATAGATGTTTCTTAATTATCTTTTAGAAAATATGATAAGATTACTTTTCAGTGTAGGGAGTTATATATAAATCTTACCAGTTTTTATGGATAACATGTCAGAGAACTTACGTTATACCAATAAATTTTCAACAGAGTTTATAATCTTTATTTTTTAAAACTAATGTTTGACTTTACTTTGGAGAACATCAATCCTAATAAAATGTTCTTCTAAATCTCTCACAATTATCCAACAAACAGAATATGCAAGAATCAAATGTAGTCTACAAGGAGAAATGTCAAAATTGGAATCTAAGTCAGTATTTAAAATATTTAGTGTTTAATAAAGGATGTGAATTTATTCACCAAAATTAATCCTTGTCTTAAACATTAAGAATCACTAGGCAATCAAGACTTTCCTTATAGGAAATAAATTTAACATTTTAATAGGTCTTTATCATGTCAAAATATGGGCAAAATCTTAGCTCACATCAGCATAATAAAATCAGGGAAATATTCTTGAATTAATCAATTCAAATTTTTATAGTCAGTCCAGTACACATAAATCTTTTTTTCAATTGTTTTAACTTTTTATATCATCTGTCTAGACAATGATATAAAGATCTTCCTATTTAGGAAAAATTTTTTATCACAAAAATCTGGATTATAAAGATCTTGCTTGGGCTGGGGATATGGCTCAAGCGGTGGCGCGCTCGCCTAGCATGCATGAGGCACCTGGTTCGCTTCTCAGCACTACATAAAAATAAAATAAAGATATGTGTCCACCTAAAACGAAAACATAAATACTTAAAAAAATAAAAAAATAATATAAAGACCTTGCTTTACTCAAAGATGACTTCTTTCTTTCCCTTAGGATCTCCAGTATGTGCTTCCTCTCTGTTGAAGCATCTTCTTTTCCTTTTAGAATTTTTCCTGCTTATACTTTGGAACAGTTTCTGAAAACCTTAGAATATAAACAAATTATTGTACCTTGATAAGAAGAAATGTCTCAATGAAAATATAGTTAAAGCCCTTGGATATTTCTGTAGACAGAATTATATTTGTTTGTCATCTTATAAAGTTTGTATAATAATTTGAGAATTAAAGATTACTTGACCATCTCTTGAAAGTAAATTTGTAGTAAAATACATTTATCTCAAATGTTTGTAACAAAAGGCAGAGCACCAGATAAATGCATGTAAAAAATATATGAATTATGTGTTTTCTGTTGAAGAAAAATGATTAGATAAATATATATTAATTAAACAATTAGACATAGGTGCTAATTATTTTATGGATTAACAACTATAGGTTAACCAAATATCTAGAAAAATATGCATCAAGTAAGGGCAGGTTTGGGGATATGGCTCAAGTGGTAGCGCGCTGGCCTGGCATGCGTAGGTCACTGGGTTCGATCCTCAGCACCACATAAAAGAAAATAAAGATATAGTTTGTCCACCTAAAAAAAACCCTAAAAAGTAAATATTTAAAAAAATAAAATAAGAGCATGGGACTGGGATGTAGCTTAGTTGGTGGAGTGCTTGCCTCACATGCACAAAGCTCTGGGTTCAATCCCCAGCACCACAAAAATAAATACAAATAAGGGCATAATTTATAATTGTATTAATTTTATGTAACCACATGATTCTTAAGATATTTGGATCCATTTTAATTTTTCTTGGATTAGTAGTGCACTTTTAAAAATTGTTTGTGTAGCTGTGGATGCACAGGATGCCTTTATTTGTTTCCTTTTTGCGGTGATGAGAATCAAACCCAGTGCCTCATGCACGCTAGGCAAGCGCTCTGCCACTGAGCCCAGCCCCTGCCCAATAGAAGTGCACTTTTTATATTTGTGATGTCACCTAATAAGGTCCTGTGTATAGACTTACTTATTTCTTGTGATCATACAGCCAGGAGTGAGAATAAGGTTTTCTTGAGTGTCACAGGAACATTACCAGCTTTTGTTCCTCATAACCTTCAAAATCAAAAGCAAAATATAAAGAAGCCTAAGTTTGATGCCTCTCATCAATAGCATGACTCAGTAACAGTACCGTAAGGAGGAGGAGGGGTCCTAAAGGAAGCTGTGAGGGACAGTCAAGTCACTTAGCCTCGAGAGCAGGTTAGGCTCAGGGCTGCCCCGCAGAAACCTGGGGAACTAGATTCTGTCTGAAAAAGATACCGGAGTCAGTATTTACAGGTGGGCATCATTCAAAACACAGGCTCTGAGCAGTTTCACAGCTGGTCTGGGGGAAGCAGGAAGTACAGGTCAGCGGAAAGAGGAACGGGAAGTTCTGTCTGAGTGACAGTGGAGGGACCAATGGGAAGCCCACGGATGTGTGGGAGGCGGGACCGGAAACCGCTCTGCAGGCCAAGCTTCCGCATCGCCCTGGGGATGGAATCCGCAGGGAGCGGCTGCCTGGAGGCTGGGTCACAGGCTCCTGGAGCTGGTGGCGTTCCATTTGACTTGCCAGAGGGCCGTGGCTTGCCTTGTCTCAGCGGCTTGTGTGCATCTGTGTTCTGCCGTCTTTTGTAGTCTCCCTGGCAGCACGTGGGACCTCAAAATGAGTTTCAACAGCAGATGCCAGTGATAGGGTCAGATCTTAGGCATCTGCGTTGGGCACCCAGCCAGGCTGCTTCAGGGTTACAAGCCCTGACCCCATAGGGAACAGCCGCTAAAGGCTTTTGTCCCCAGCAGCTGAGTTACAGCCATTCTGATCTGTAGGACAAGAATGTAGCAAAGAGGTTCAGTATAAACCGAGTATTCTCAAAAATAGAAAAATAAAATTCCCTTCTCTACCAAGAATCCTTGTATCAAGTCTCATCACAAAATTTTCCTTCCCTTTTTCTCACTCTCCAAGTGCAGACTTCTAAACCCAAAAAATCTTTACCTAGTATTTCAAAATATAAAGATTCACAAAAAACAATCCAAAAGGTCCACAAGAGCGCTTTTCCCATGGGAGAGGACTGAACTTAGCAATATATCCCATTAATCATCTTAATAATTCTTTACATTTATTTTACATTTAGAATTGCAAAAAATTTTGTATCTTTCTAAAGACAAAATATTCCCAGATACTAAAAAGTTTTAACGTCACAGATTTTTTTTTTTTTTTTCTGTCTAATTCACTTACTTTCTACAATTCAGCCCACAATACTCTGCACGCTTAACTTCTGGAGAGACATTCCAAACCCACTGATTTCTAAAATTCACCCTGGAGTCCCTGTAGGGGCCATGAAATATAGAGCTACCTTTTTCTTTGAATTCTGTGATGGAGAGAGAGAGAGAGAGAGAGAGAGAGAGAGAGAGAGAGAGAGAGAGAGAGAGAGAGAGAGAGAGAGAGTTATTGGGGAGAAGCCATTCAAATGAGGCCAGGGGTAGGATTACAAATGAACTGGCCATGAGTGAGGCTCAATGCCTCTGGGTGCTGCTGGCTCCTAAAGCCACACCATGTTATCAGTATTATCTGAGGGAGGGAAAAGCCCGAGTCCCAGTCCTGGCACTACCCACCAGACTGCAGTGATCTTTCAGATCCCCTGGTGCCTGCATTTGGCGAGGCTCCCCCCAGTTATAGCATATATTGAGGGTTCTTGTGTGTATATTCATAAGGAATACTAATCTGTACTTTTCTTTCATGACGCTCTGGCCTAGTTTTTGAGCCTCCTGGAATCACAAGCCTCCCCTCATCTTCTTGGCATTGGGAGAGTCTCTGTAGAAGTGCTGTTAGTCCTTTACATTTGGGGTAGAATTCACCAGTGAAGTCATCAGCTCCTGGTCTTAAGTCTGAGGGAAGATCATAGATCACTACATCTCTTCATTCAAAGGTCTACTCAGGTTTCCTGCTCCTTATTGAATTATTAGATTCATGTACCTTTCTAAGGTCGTTTTTAATTGTACCTAGGTGACCTCATCTGTTGACATACAATTGTTCACACCATTTTCTTTATTTTTTGGGGGGGGAGGGTGAAAGGTGAGTGACTCACTCAGAGATTCAACCAAGAGATTTTATTGGGGGGCTGCCCGAAGAAGGAGAGGCGGGGGGGGGGGGAGAGGGAGGGAGAGAGCATGTGCTTAGAAGCTTGGCTTAAGAAGGGGTGCACGGTTGCACTGGGACGTGCTGGCAGGGTGACTCAGGAACAGCGAGGGGACACTGTGTCCTGTGGGGATTGGTTGAGGAAACCTTTGAATTTGGTGCTCTTGGCTTGGCGCTCTTTGAAGAGGAGGGAAAGGGGTAAGGGATTCCACGATGTCCTCTGAGAGTCGGGGTCTCCCACACACCCACACGGGGGACTGAACCCAGAGTACAAGCTCAGCCCTGTTGTTGTTGTTGTTATTAACAGGGTCTCACTAAGTTGCTCACAGCCTGGCTTACTTGCTGAGGCCGGCTTTGAACTTGTGATCCTTCTGCCTCATCGTCCCAGCTGCTGGGATTACAGGCCATAATATTTTCTTATAATCATTTTTATTTCTGTAAAGTCAATAGTAAAGTTCCCTCTTTCTTTCATGATCTTAGGAATCTGAGTCTTCTCCATTTTTCTTTTGGCTGATCTACCGAAGGTTTTTTAACTTCATTTTTTTTCATAGAATCAACTTTTGACATCCTGGATTTCTCTCTATTGTTTCTGTACTATTTAATTTATTTCTGCTCTAAACCTTATTATTTCTATCTTTCTGCTGTTTTTACTGTAAAAACAACAGAAAGTTTAGTAAACTTTACTAAAAAGTAAAGCTCTTCTTTTCTAATTTCCTAAGGAGAAAGGTCAGGCTATTGATTTAAGGTATTTCTTCTTTTCCATGTAGGCGTTTACAGCCATACATTTCCTCCTCTGTTCTTCTTAACTGTATTTCATATGTTTTGGTAGGTTATATTTTTGTTTTTAGATTTCATCTTTGATCTAAGTTTGTTAGGAACATGTTTTTTTAAATTCCACATGTGTGTGAATTCCCCAAATTACCATCAGTTTATTGATTTCTAATTTTATTCCATTGTGATCAGACAACAGATTTTGAATTATATCAGTCAAAATTTATCAAGACTTGTTTTAGCCAGGTGCAGTGGCACATGCCTGTAATCCCAGTGACTTGGCAGACTGAGGCAGGAGGATCACAAGTTCAAGGCTAGCCTGGGAAATGTAGTGAGGCCCTGTCTCAAAAATTAAAAAAAAAAAAAAAAATTCAGGGATGCAAGATTGGTTCAAAATACAGAAGTCAATAAATGTAATACATCACAGATCCCGAGGAGAGGCCCGCCCTTCATACTGCTGCCTGGAGATATGGAGGAGCAGCCTGCCCTGCACCCAGAGAGCCAGCTACCTCATGCCCACAGAGAGTCACGCTTCACTGGGTTCCTTAGTCACCAAAGCATGGCTCCACAGCCCAACATCAGGGCACATATAGGCTTGAGGCTGCCATTGTCATGAAACTGGGATATCACTGCTTCTATCAAGGGACAACAATGAGGACCTGGTAAGACGTCACCAAGGTCCCTGTCGGCCTGGCTGCGCTAGAGGTCTCTCTACTAGGGGTGCTAACAGCTATCCTGTTGCTGAGGTGACAGGGAGTCTTGCGTGGGGTGGCCTTTCTCTTGTTTCTCCTCCTAACAGCCACCTTCTTGTGATCACCCTCTCACTAGTCCTATAATCTAATCCCTCCACATTCCACAGCCTACCTCATAAACACCTCAGCCAACCCCCCAGGCCCCCCTTCCACCATCAGAAACTGTAAACCATGATGCAAACCTATTGACTATACAGCAGAAGATAACGAACTCATCATTTCTGATTATAGTGACAAAACTGTAAATGTAAAATCAGAAGGTACAACCAGAGAATTGAAATGTTGTGTTCTTTTTGTGTACAATGAATTGAAATGCATTCTGCTGTTATAGATAACTAAGTAGAACAAATTTTAAAAATGGGGAAAAAGTACATATAATGATTAGGAAAAAATAAATAAAAAATATATTTTTTAAATGACGAGGAATGTAGCTCAGTGTTAGAGTGTCCCTAGGTTGAATCCCCAATACCACATGCATACAAACACACACACACACACAAGATTCTTTTATGGTATAACATATGATCCATCCTGGAGGAAATTCTACTTGAAAAAGAAATGAGCATTCTTTTGTCATAGGGTGAAATGTTCTGCCGATGTCCGTTAAACCTAACTGACTGATAGAGTTGTTAAGTCTTCTCCTCCCTGGCTGATCTTCTGCTAGTTGTTATGTCCTTTATTGAAAGTGTGATATTGAAATAAAACAAAGGTAATGTGTCCAATTACAAATAAAACAAAATATTTTTTTAAGTGCATAGAGAATAACGTTTATTGACCTATTTTAAAATTATTTGTTTTCTTTTTTTTATTTAAACAAAATATTTTTTAAAAAAAGAATATTATTATTGAATTGTCTAAAAAACTTGACACCAAAAAACAAACAACCAAAGTCAATAAATGGGCTAAGGAACTCAACAGACTCTCTTCAGAAGATTTATAAGGGATCAAAAAATACATGAAAAAATGTTCAACATCTCTAGTAATTAGAGAAATGCAAGTTAAACTACTCTAAGATTCCTCTCACTCCAGTCACAGTGGCGGTTACCAGGGACACAAGCTATAGGCCTGGGCCGTGGCTCAGCAGTAGAGCGCTCACCTAGCACATGCAGGTGCTGCATTCAATCCTCAGCACCATATAAAAATAAAATAAAGGTATTCTGTCCAACTTCAACTAAAACAAAATATTTTTTAAAAAAGAATACAAGCAATAATAAATGTGGCGAGGATGTGGGGGGGAAAGGTACACTCATACATTGCTGGTGGGACTGCAAACTGGTGCAACCACTATGGAAAGCAGAAAATTTAGAATGCAACCTCCATTTGACACAGCTACCCTACTCCCTGGTCTATACCAAAGGACTTAGAATCAGCACACTACAGTGACGCACCCATGTCAACGGTTATTTATAGCAGCTCTTTTCACAATAGCTGAACTGTGGAAGCAACCTAGATGAATGGATGAAGAAGTTGTGGTGTATATACACAATGGACTATTACTCAGTATTAAAAGAGAACAAAATTGTGGCATTTGCAGGTAATGGATGGAGTTGGCAAAGCAAGCCAATCCCAAAAAACCAAAGGCTGAATGTTCTCTCTGATAAGTGGATGCTTCCATAATGCAGGGCCATGGGAAAAATGGAGGAACTTTGGGCAAAGGAGAGGAAAGGGGAGGGTATGGGGGCAGGAAAAATGGTGGAATGAGACAGACATCATTACCCTAAGTACATATATGATTGCATAAATGATGCAAAATATTTTTAAAAAAGAATATTATTATTTAATTGTCTATTTTTCTCTTTAATTCTTAAATTTTTGCTTTCTGTATTTCCAGGTTCCATTGTTAGGTACACATATGTTTATAAACATGTCTTCTTGATGGACTGACCTTTTTATCATTAAGATGTCCTTCTGTTCCTCTAGTAAGAATGTTTGTCTTAAAGACTATTTTGTCCTGTGTTTCTATCTACTCCAGCTCTCTCCTTTTTTTTTAAATAGTTATTTTCTTAGCAGTTTCCCTAGAGAATATCATTAACATATTATTGATAACAATCTAACTTAAATTATTATCAACTACACTTGAATAATACACAAAAGCTTTGCTCCTAAACAGCTCCATTCCCACCTCCTTTGTGCTATTATCCTCACAAATTACTTCTATTTACATTTTGATATTGTCAAGATAGATTTATAATTATAGTTTTATGCATGTAGAAAAACAAGGGAGTTACAAGAAACCATTGTGGGGAGCCGCTCTGAATGACCAGCCTTCCGGTCCCGAAGCAGAGGCTCTGACCAACCACTGCACTCAGGGTGAGATGGCAAGGCAGGTCCTCAGTGCAGGCTGCCCCTGGGGCTGAGTCACACCCACCTGCTCCCTTGTAGTCCTGCCCCTTCTGCCCTTTTATGAATAGAACTTTCTAAGAGCAGGGTCCCCCAATAAAACCGCCCTTCTGAATGTGCTCCCTCTCACATCCGCCTCTTGCAACCTTCTCTTGCTCTCCCTTTTGGGGAGCCTGAGGTGAGGACCAGGCGAAGCCGTCCTGAAGCTCAGGTCAAGGTAGATTGTGCCTGGGTTTTATTTTGCATCACCACAAATTCACATGAGCTGGCCGTGCTGGTCGAGGGCAGCAAAACGTATCTTGATATCGCCTCTGGTATTTCTCTATGTACTCACCTTCACTGTGTTTCTTCATGTGGATTCGAGTTACTGTCTAATGTTCTTTCATTTCAGCCTAAAGGATTCCCCTTCTTATTTCTTGTAGGTCAGAAACAAGTCCTAGTTTACTAAGAACAAATTCTGTTCATTTTTGTTTATCTAAGAATATCTTAATTAATCAATCAATTTTGTGGTACAGGAAATCAAACCTATTGCTTTGCATAAACTCTGTGTTTTAAATAGTGTCTTATGGGTATTCTGAGTCAGTGAGTCTTTTTTTGTTCCATAGTTTTTCTGGACAGCATTTATTCTACTTGCTTATTTTTATGAGGTGCGAGGATGGAACCCCGGGCCTTGTACATGCTGGCAAGTGCTCTGCCCTGCCCACAGCCCCAGCCCTGCCTTCCTTTGTGAAGGGTGATCTTGCTGGGATTCTTGGCTGCTGCTCGGCTTTTCTCTCAGCATCCTGAGTAGGCTGCTGCCTTCTGGCCTGTGTTGTCTGATGGAGATCAGCTGCTGTGCTCACTGAGGCTCCCTGTAGGTGATGAGCCACTTCTGTCTTTCTGCTTTCAGAATTCTCCCTGTGAGGGGCTCAGATGTGGCTCAGGTGGTAGAGCGCTCGCCCGCATGCGTGAGGCACTGGGTTTGATCCTCAGCTCCACATAAAAGAAAATAAAGGTATTGTGTCCACCTAAAACTAAAAAATAAATATGTTTTTTTAAGTTCTCCCTGTGTGTTTGGCCTTCAGTGGTTTGACTTAGATATGACTAGCTGTGGATTGGAGTTTATTTTATTTAGAGTTAGTTTATTTTATTTTGAGCTTGGATGTGTATATTAATATCTTCCATCAAATGAGACATTTTGGGGTATTTTTTCTTCAAAGAGACTCCCTCCTCCACTCTGTCTTCTGTGGGGGGTCCTCCAGCAGCATGACGGCTTCCTGGAAGGTCCTGTGCACGTCTTCAACTTTCCTTTTTCTCTTTCTCATGTCGAATAATCTCAGTGTTTCATTCTGCCAAACCCATAGCAGAAGTTGTCCCAAAAGTCGCAGCAGAAGACTCCTGTTGGGGGTGTTCCAAACCGTCTGCTACCGGGGCCATTTGCGATTCCAAAGAAAGAAGCACCAAACACCAAGAGACCAGCCCGCAGTATCTGTTAGGGAACTGAACTTACAGAGTACTGCAGGTTCTACTTCCAACGGCAACAAGAGGGAAATGGTGTTCACCACTATGTCCATGGCAAAGGGTCCGGTATGGCATTTACGTGAGGGCTTAAGGAATCTGGCTCAGGACCAGGGTTTTGGCAACAACCTAGATTCCTTTGGCAGAGCCTGTGAAAATTCAAGGTCCCCAAAGGTCTCAAACCTGCTGGAAAACACCTGCAGCTGCCCAGCCACAGTGTGGTCAAGGCACTCTGTGATTTTCCATCAGGATACTGAAAGAAAGCAGGGGCATCTGGGGACCTGGCCTGTGGACCAGTCTTCAAGATTCTTTCTTCTACCTGCTCCAATCTGCCGTTGAGCCCCTGAGTGGATTCTTCATATCAGTGGTTGTAATCTCAACTCTAGAGCTTCTGTTTAGAACTCCCCATTTTACAGGTCCTCAAGTGCCCGGCCACCTCCACCTCTCCTCCCCATGAGGCTCCCACCTTCCCAGACGGACAGTGCACCCGCCACTCCACCTTCTGTCCCTGGCAGTCCCACCACCCTCTGCCCCTCCAAGGACAATCATGCGTGTCTTTTGAGACCCACCTATTTTACTCTGCAAATGTCCTCAAGATCCACCCGGGTTGTATCATGTGGCAGAGTCTCATTTTTTTTCTTTTTTAGTGACATCGCTTGTGGGCGTGTGGCCAGTTTTCTTCACCTGCCAGAGGCTTCAGCAGCCCCCCTCACCCTTTTCCTGACTTCTGCTCTACCTGGATGTCCTTGTCAGCTGGGCTCCTGTTCTCCTGCCTTCCCTTAGCTCTGTAGACGGTGCTTTCTTCAGTTCTTTGAACAGATACAAGAAGAGCCAAAGTCTTGGTCTAGTAAGTTCAATGTCTGGGCTTCCTCAGGGAAGTTTCAGCTGATTCCTTTTCTCCTACATCTGAACAAGCTTTCTTGTTTCTTTGCTTGACTTTGAACTTTCTGTCGGAGACTGGATATTTAAAATAACACAACACAGCCACTACAGAGTGTGCCTCTTCGCGCCCCCAGGTGAGTCACCACGGCTGCCTGCTGCAGCAGAGCACAGCTTTCTCCGCTAGCACCCGTCCAGTGCGCCCACAGCAACACAGGCCTCACCGAGTGTTTCCACACCCTTCTTGGGGGCACAGATCCATTAGACACACCCTCTGGGTCCAGTTGTCTCAGGCACGTCCTGCCCAACGTTTTGCACTGTGTGGAAGCCGTCCTGCTCACCTCTAACAACAGGCAAGGGTCTCCACATCATGCCATGGGGGGATGGCTGAACAGTTCCCTGCTTCGGGCCTTGATCTCCCTGGACAGCCTGGGTACAGAAGCACCCAGCACCCCGGGGGCAGGAACCACCGCTTGTCCTGGCTCAGTTGCACAGAGGGCTGGGAAGCACTGTGTCTTCTTTCAGGACCTGCTGGTAGGGTTGGCAGACACTGTGGTTCTTCCTGGCTGAGGGAAGCACACAGGTGCTGTGGGAGGTGCCAGGTAAACACTTCTCCTCACACCCCACTGGCCAACCCGGGCCCCCAGCCCCACCCAGCCTCTAGGCTGCAGGCAGAGTCCTGCCGGGGCACCTGAGGGTGGAACAGTGTTGGTGAACAGCCTGACACCACATCATGAGCTCTACCCACCTGCCATAATGTCGATTTGGAGTTCTTACAGTGCACCCTCTAAATAATAAGCACTAGTGATCCGTATAGCTGATGGCTTTGTGTTATTGAATTCTGCTATGATTTCTACCAAATGCAAAATACTTCCCTCCTTCCATGTGTGCAGTTGTTTGGTGGTTTTCTGAATCCTAGATGGATCACCTCACCAAAGGCTGAGCAGAGCACAGGCGCAGCCCACAGAGCAGCTTCTATGCTGTTGGACACCCCTGGGTTTTTAATTCTGAGCTTCTGAGAGCACACGGATCTCAACACACTCTCCAGCAATATTCACAGAGAAACGTTTTAAATTCATATCCCCACACATCAGCAAGAGGATTTTAGCAAAGCAATGAGTGGATGAGCCAAGGCTCCTGCAGGAGAGGCTGGGGCTGAGTCCACTGAGCACAAGCTCCTGAGGCATCCTGGCCTTTCACATGCACGTATAGGCCGCTGTCACTCACACACAGGATGTTCCTGGCTTTGGTCACATTATCATTTTTTTAATTTAAAACAGATTCATAGCTGACAGTCTCGTGGGGACTGTCTGGTTCCTGAGGACAGCTCCCTGACACCCCGCAGGAGACGCTGGGCATGAGAGGCCAACGTGGCTGCTTCTGGGGCTGCGTGTGTGGCCCAGAGGTCACTGACCTCAAACTGTCTCAGGTTTGGTTCTCAGTGCTCTCAGGGCCAGTCCACCTGCGCTGGCTGAGATGGGTGTGGGGATGCTCCCCTCTCCCATGCGTATCACCTGGTCTGACCACATCCAAAAAGGTAAAAACAAAATGCAGGGTGCAGCTCAGTGGTGGAGCACCTGCCCCGCCTGCGGCACTAGTGACACACGCGCTCTTCTGAGTATGTTACAATGTAACCAGCATATGCATTTAATGTTTTAAAAATCCCCAATTGGAAGAATCTGTGTTTTGGTAGGTTTCCTAAAATCTCCCACCTCTGGCTGTTTTGGGGATTAGAAATCCAGACTTGAGGTAAGTTTGCAGACCACCATGCCCTGTTTGATGATGTCCTTTAAGGGTCACTAGTCAGCTGTGCTCCAACTTGGGCCAGCTGATGACAGGCCCACCGTGCTTTCCCCTCAGGAGCCCCCTGGGGCTGCCACCACCCACCAGCCCAAGCACAACACCCTCTTTTTCCTGCTGGGAAACCAGTGAATGCCAACATTGTTGGCAGGAGACCCTCTGCCGCCACCTGCTGGAAAGTCTCAGAATGGACTCACATCTGCTTCCATACTGTCAGTGGGCCATGACCAAAATACATGATCACAGAGCGGCGGAGCAGGGGTCCACATGAAGGACCTTGGTGACATGATGGTGCCCCTCAGAGGCGGCTCCTGCAGCCACTCAAGTGCCTGGTCACTCTCCCCAGCCTGGCTCTGAGCCAGTCTCCAAGGCAGGAGAGGACGGACAGGCCTCACCAGGGCGCTCTGGTCAGGGTGGCCAATGGCTGGAGCGCCCCAGTCAGGGAGGGGCAGTCTCAGCTCTTATGGGGATCTGGGGATGGGGGCAGCAGGAACATGGCCAGCAACCCTGGCCAACCGGCATCTCCACCAGCCCACAGCCCAGTCCCTTCCAATCAGAGAGAAGCCTGCCCAGGCAGGTAGGGGAGCAGGGAGGACTGTGGACGCACCCTCTGGGGTGACTTACAGGCTGGCAATCTTTTGGCAGCTCTGTCCCTTCCGTGGAGCATCCCTCATACTGGGGACCATGCTGGCCTGGGGTAGGGGTCTGACTGCCCCGAAGCTTCTGGAATGTGTGAGAACAGAGCTGTGGAATCAGCCTGTAGGGTGTCTGTCAGGGCCAGGTCAGGGCAGCATCTGGCTGTGTCTGCAGGACACCTGACCCTCCCACTCTGTACCTCCCTGTGAAGAGAACTGTCCCTGTCCCACCCCTGGTTACCAGAGGCCCAGGGTGTACAGGGAAAGCAGGATAAATGCTTCATTCTTTTTATATTTATTTGTTGATTTAAAATTTTAAATTGATTTTCAGAATCTACCAACTATTAGCAGTTGGAGTTTTTGGTTTTGTCTTTTACTCATGAGTTGAAGCAGCTGGGTGGAGAACACTCAGACTGTTCCGTCTTCCAAAATAGGATTTCAATATGCCTCCTATTCCCAGAGAACTGGAGCAGAGGCTGCCGTCCGGTGATGGGCTCCCCCTTCCAGGTACCTGCAGTTCAGGCCAGGGCTGGGGCTTCCCGCTGCTCCTGGAGCACAGAATGCTGCCTCTAGGACACCTGCTCCCAGAACAGGGGTGCCCTGGGCCTGCAGCCCACAGGCCCTCAGGGGGCTCCTAAGCTGGAAAGAGGCCCTTGGGAATCAAGGGAGGCACTGAGTCTGAAAGTGCCCATTCATCACCGAAAGCAGAGGGCACCTGAGCAGGCGACCCCTGGGGCCTGGCCTGGGTCTGCCTCTGGGGGCAATGCAGGGCCTCACCAAAACTGGAGAAAATCATGGAGCCCCACCCTGGCTCCACCCCAGTCTTGCCCCCAGGCTTGCTGTCTGTCCCTCTGGACATGGCCCGAGGATGTCTTGTTTTAGTTTTGAAGTTTTGGTACCAGGGATTGGACCCAGAGGTGCTTAGCCACTGAGCCACTTCTCTAGCCCATTTTGTTGTTTATTTATTTTTTTAAATTTAGAGACAGGGTCTCACTAAGTGGCTTAGGGCTTCATTAAGTTGCTGAGGCTGGCTTTGAACTTGTGATTCTCTTGCCTCAGCCTCCTGAGCTGCTGGGATTACAGGTGTGCACCAGTGTGCCAGGCCCAAAGGTGTGTCTTGAGATGGCCCTCATTCTCCCTTGAATATGTATCTACTTTCCTAAATGAACCTCTGTCTGTGCCTCTGCCTGGTGCGTGCTTTTCCATCACATCTGCCAAGAACACTCTGGTCCTGAGTCGAGTCCCTCCTTCTCTCTAGGAACTCTGTGGACCTTTCTTTAGAGGTACGTCTTCTCCAGGGACAAGCTGACAGCCCCTTCCCTGAGACCAGAATCCCCCACACCCGCGTGACCCACCCATTGGTCTCCGCTGGTTGTTGGAACATAGTTCCCCTGGGGCTGTGGGGCTGTGGGACAGCCAGCAGGACTCTGCCAAGGCCTGGGGAGGAAGGACCTAGGGACAGTAGGGACTCAGGCTGCAGTGAGCCACCAGGCCAGCCATGGGGGTGGGGCTCCCCTCCTGAGATGAACTTGGCATTGCATAGGAAGCCTCCTGCTGCAGTGGGTACAACCCAGCAGGCCTCAGCAGACCGTCGGGCCCAGCGTCACTCAGGGGACTGCCAGCCATGGCTCTGGAGGCAAAGCCTGTGTCTGACTCCTTGGCTCCTAGCACTGAAGAGCTGCCTGCCCGGCCCAGGCCTGGGACAACCCTGCCCCCAGCTGTGAGCCCAGCACAAGGCCCAGCGCTGGGGCTTCTAGGCACCGCCCATTTCCTGACCAGAGTCCACTGTTTGGACAATAAAATTTGTGATATTAACTTGCCACCTGGGGCCTTTACAGAACCAAACAAATGCAGATAAAATGCACCAGAGGAGAGAAGGGGAATCCTTCCTAGCCAGATGGTGGTTTCAGGCAGGATCCGCGTGATATGGTGATTTCCAGCGCTGGCAGGTCAGGGCAGCTGCCCTCCCTGCCCACACTCTGTAAATGACCCCTTTGTTACACTCTCCTCAGCCAGCCCGCTTCCCACCAGGATGGACATGCTGTATTTCCGTTCTTTTAAAGGTTACTCTCACATTTTAACATGATCAGTTAACACAGTCCTGAGAGGATCAAAACCTCCCCTCGGGAAAACACTCAGGCCTTGCCATGTCTGGTCAGACCCCCCCCACCCCCCCACCCCCCCACACACCCCCACCACCCACCCCACCACCCACCCCTGTCCCAGGAGTCTGATGCCTGTTACCTGATATTTGAATTCCGTCTTTTCACCTTGACTTCTGCTTGTTCCCGTGTGTGAATAGCTCCTCTGTTGGAAGTAACTGCGGCTTGTGGGCTTGTTCCAACACTACCCCGTATCCAAGAATGTGGCGAGTGTGGGCACATCTTGTGCGTGTTTGTAAGATCTCCTCAGGGGAGAGAACTATTTGTGAAAACACTGGGTCATAGGGGTTGTTTTTAAATTAATTTTTTCAGTAATTCCTTATTGTTTATTCGTATCTTACAAAAAGACACTCCAGACAAATATGAAATGACCTGTGTTGTAGTTAGCCATGGACAATACACATTTTCTTGGTATTCTCCACAGGAATAGCATGAGATTTTCTGAAGCTCACTTATCTTACCCACTTCCCACTTTCTTTAAAAAAAAAAAAAAAAAGTCATCCGGGCACAGTGGGGCACACCTGTAATCCCAGCAGCTCAGGAGGCTGAGGCAGGAGTTCAAAGCCAGCCTCAGCAATGTAACAAGGCCCTAAGCAGCTAAGTAAGACCTTGTCTCAAAATAAAAGATAAAAAGGGCTGGGGATGTTACTTAGTAGTTAAGCACCCCTGGGTTCAATTTCCAATACCAAAAAAAAAAGTCAATTCTTTTAATTTTCTATGATTTTTAACAATGGATTATCAAAATAAGCCATCCTAGAGGACTCAGGAGCCTGGACATCTAAATCAACACACCTAGACTTTCCTGCCCTCGAGGCTCATTAGATGCAGGTGCATCAGATGAACACAGCCATGTACCATGCGCTTTCCTAACCCAACAAGACCTGGTGGCCTGTCCCTCAGACGCCATACTGAAGGCAGACAAATACCAAACTATCTGTGTCCAGAGACAGCTAACTCACCCCATTATTAGGCTCACAACACTGCCTAGTTGTAGATGGACAGAATACCTTTATTTGTTTATTTTTATGTAGTGCTGAGAATGGAACCCAGTGCCTCATGCATGCCAGGCAAGCGCTCTACCACTGAGCCACACCCCAGCCCCTCTGCATCATGTTTTGTGTGGGGGGGGAAGGTTTTAAACTACATATTCATTCTGAAATCTTTGTAATGTTTTGAATAAAAAAAAATAAAATAATAAAATAAAAAACAAACAAACAAACAAAAAAAAAACTACATATTCAACTTTGATAGACAGCAATTCAGGTTATCTGTTTCCCCTTGGGTGGTCTTTCCAGAATCTGACCCTTATACTTGGTTATTAAATTTATTGGCACAAAAGTTGTTCTTCCTGGGTTTTCTTTTGGGGTGGGGGGGTGCTACCAGAATTGAACTCAGGGGCGCTCAACCACTGAGCCACATCCCCAGCCCCCTCCTATTTTGTATTTTATTTAGAGACAGGGTCTCACTGAGTTGCTTAGTGCCTCACTTAGCTAAGGCCAGCTTTGAATTCATGATCCTCCTGCCTCAACCTCCGGAGCCACTGGGATTACAGGCATGTGCCACTGCACCCATCACAAAAGTTGTTTTTAATATTCTTTTTTTTTTAATATTTATTTTTTAGTTTTTGGCGGACACAACATCTTTCTTTGTATGTGGTGCTGAGGATCGAACCCGGGCCGCACGCATGCCAGGCGAGCGCGCTACCACTTGAGCCACCTCCCCAGCCCTTAATATTCCTTTTTTATCTTTCAGTATCTGAGGAATACATAGCAATGTCACCACTCTCGTTCCCAATGCTCTTTATTTCTTGTGATGAGTTGGTTAGAGTTACCCATCTTGTCTCAAGACCTCCTTTGTGTCGACTGACTTTCCCATTGGGTTCTGCTTCGCATTTCACGGTTCCTGCTGTGATCCTGGTTATTTCTTCGGCATTGGAATTTCACTTCCTCTTCTTTTTTCAGTTTCTTAAGATGGAGGCCAAGACTGTTCTTCAAGTTTTTCTTCCTTCATTTTGCAGGTGTCAAAGTCTCTCTAAGCACTGCCTTAGTTACCTCTCTAACTTTGTAGATTGTGGTTTTCTTTTCTTTTTTTTTTTTTAAAAAAATATTCTAATAACTTTATTTATTTATTTTTATGTGGTGCTGAGGATGGAATCAGGGCCTCACCATTCTAGGCAAGCGCTCTGCCACTGAGCCCCAGCCCCAGCCCCGTGGTTTTATTTTCATTCAGTTTGAAATGCTCTTCAGTTTCTTTTTGTTTGTTTGTTTGTTTCTTGACACATGAATTATTTAGAAGCATTCTATATAGTTTCCAAATATTCGAGGATTTTCCAGATTTTTTAAAAAAAATTATTAGTTTTTAATTTGATTCCACTGTGTCAGACAACCTGCTTTAACTACCCGGATCTTAAAGTTCCTGAGACTTCTGGTCTGGCATGTGGTCCAGCTTAGCTGTGTTCTGGAGGACCTGACAGTCCACCCCTGCTGTCCCTGGTGGACTGTTCTACATATGAAGAACAAGACTGCAGCAAAACTGTTCAAGACTGTTCTTACTGACTGTGTGTCTACCTGTTCCATCAGTTATTGAAGGAAGGGTGTTGAAATCGACTCTGTCGTGTTCTTTCTTATTGAGTCTATTACTTTTTGACTTCTGCATTTTGAAGCACTGTTTTAGGTGTGTAAATATTTAGTCTTGGTGAATTGACTGCTTTACAATTATGAAGTAATGCACTTTATCCCTGGTAATAGTCTTTATGCTAAAATCTCATTGTCTGGTATTTGTTTAAAATATGTTTTTAGTTGTAGATGGACACACATCTACACACATCTACACATCTACTAAATTATTCAGTTAGTAATTTTTATGTGGTGCTGAGGATCGAACCGAGAGCCTCACGTGTGCGAGGCAAGCACCCTACCACTGAACTATGCCCCAGGCCTCATTGTCCAATATTAATAGCCAGAGCAATCATGAGCAAAAAGACAAAGCAGGAGGCATGACACTGACCTTATAATATGTCACAAAGCTGCAGTGATCAAAACAGCATTGTACTGACATAGAAACAGACACCCAGGTCAATGGAACAGAACAAAGGGCCCAGATGTCAACCCCTGCATCTATAGACAGAGCTTTTTGTTTTGTTTTGTTTTTGTCACTGGGGATTGAGCTCAAGCAGGAGGGGGGGGCGGGTAGGGGGCTTTACCACTGAGTTACATCCCCAGCCCTTTCTATTTCTTATTTTGAGACAATGTCTCCTAAATTTTTTTAATGCTTTTTTTCAGTGCTGATGATAAATCCCAGAGCAAATGCTCTACCACTGACCCAGACCCCCAGCCCTTAAAAAAAAAAAATAATAATTTTTTTTAAATTTTGAGACAGGGTCTTGCTAAATTGGTGAGGCTGGCCTCAGACCTATGATCCTCCTGCTTTAGCCTCCTGTGTAGCTGGGATTATAGTTGTGTGCCACAGTGCCTGGCTGTCTATAAATCATTCCTGATAATTAGTAACAATGTGATCTTGTCTGGGCTTGCTTTTAAGCTTTATTAGGCAGGGCTACTTTCCCCACTACCTACAGAGCAAGACAACCCGAGTGCTCTGTGACTGAGGAGACTTCCCATTCTGGCTGGCAGGGACAGGCGGTATCTGGCCTGAGGCCCTTGGACGACTGTTTCTCTGATCCTTCTGCATGTTCCTTCCTCAGTCTGGGTGGATTTCTCCCACACACAGGGCCGGGCCCCCAGCTGCCTGCCCTGGGCAGTTCCCGCCCTCATTCCTCCCTGGGATCCCAGCTCTCTTCCAACGCAGGGCAGGGTGTCTGGCAGGACGCCCCGGTCTGGGCTGCTTTCCCTGCCCAGGCATGGACGCTCTCTCAGGGCAGTGAGCTGGATAACCATCAGGCTCATCACCCTTCACTGTCCTTCGCTGCCTATATCCCACAAAATCTGGCACTTTCATTTCTCAGGGTAAATTTGGTTCCTGTTGCTTCATTTCAAACAGAAATGAAAGTCAAATTCCACCATTTTTTAAAGGAGCAACACTACCTGGGTGTGGAGCGGTGTCTCGCTGTGGTTCCGATTTGTGTTCCTGATGAAACACCATGACTTAAATGCGGCATGAGTCCTCTACAGAGATGGGGTCACTCCCCAAGGCAGCAGTGTTAGAGGCAGAGACTTCAGGAGGTCATAACCGGGGTCAGGGACCTCACGAAAGGCTGAAGGAGAACAGGCTCTTTTTGCCTTTCCACAGGAGGAAACAGCAGTCCTCAGCCCCTAGCCTTTCCGGCCACATGAGGACACTGCCACAAGAAGACCCTGCGGACAGAATAGGTCCTCACCAGCCACTGGACCTGCCAGCATCTCAACCTGGAGCTTCACAGCCTCCAGAACTGTGAAAAATAAATTCACACTTGCTTAAGAATCATTGAGACTGTGGCATTTTTTTAAAGCAGCAGGAATAGACTAAGATAGGCATATAACAACAACAACAAAAAAATACATCTGGATTGGGGGTTCGTGTGACTCAGTGGTAAAGCAGATTCTTACCATACCTGAAGCCTGGGGTTCCATCCCCAGCACAAAAAAAAAAAAAAAAAAAAAAAAAAAAATCATTCATTTTTGTTTTGTTTTAGTGGTAAACACGATAGCTTTATTTATTATTTATTTTTTATGTGGTCTGAGGATTGAACCCAGGGCCTCACACATGCTAGGCAAGTGCTCTACCACTGAGCTGCACCCCCAGCCCATCTTTATTATTCTTTAGAGAGAGGTGTTTCTTAGACCCTTAGTGATCCTCAAGTTAAAAGTCTGTTTTAGGGTCGGGGATGTGGTTCATTGGTAGAGTGCATACGTAGCATGTATGCCGGGCTCTGGCTTTAATCCCCAGTACTGAAAATAATCAAAGTTTGTTTTAAAATAACATTCATGTATGGGGCTGGGGTTGTGGCTCAGTGGTAAAGCACTGGCCTCGCATGTGCAGGACCCTGGGTTCGATCCTCAGCACCACATAAAAAATAAATAAGTGAAATAAAGGTGTTGTGTCCAACTACAACTAAAAAATAAATATTAAAAAAATTAAAAAAATAACATTCATGTGGGATCTTGTTAAAATGCAGATTCTATCCAGGCATGGTAGATGGGCACCTGTAGTCTCAGCTACTCAGGAGGATGCTTGAGCCCAGGAGTTTTGAGGCCAGAGTGGGAAACACTGTGCAACCCTATCTCCAGATGACAAAAAAAAAAAAAAAAAAAAGAAAGAAAGAAAAGAAGAAAAAAAGAAGAAAAAGAAAAAAAGCAGATTACCATTAAAGAAGAAAGAAAAAAAAGAAGAAAAAGAAAAAAAAAGCAGATTACTATTTAGTGGGTCCAGTGAGGCGCAAGAGACTGTCTCCATAAGCTCCAGGGTTGGGACCAAGCTCCTGGCCCACAGAGTCACTCGGAGGACCCCTGCTTGCAGGGGAGATCTGCTGACTTCCCTCAGCAGGCAGTCTGCCTTTTCTTCTGGCTGCTTTAGGATTCTGCTCTTTGTTTTTCTGCAGTTCTATTATAATGTGTTTTGATGCAGATGTTTTATTTGCTGTACTTGGGTCATACTGTTGTCAGGTAATGATTCATGTTTTCCATCTACTTGGAAAATAATTATCAGCTATTATTTATTTATTTGTTTTCTGGGAACCAGGAATCAAACTTAGGAGCACTCAACCATGCAGCCACACCCGCAGTTCTATTTTGTATTTTATTTAGAGACAGGGTCTCACTGAGTTGCTTGCTTTTGCTGAGGCTGGCTTTGAACTCACAATCCTCTACCTCAGCCTCCCCAGCCATTGGGATTACAGGTGTGCGCTATTGCATCCAGCCTCAGCTATTATTTATTTACTACTACTACTAGTACTACTACTACTACTACTACTACTACTACTAATTATTATTGTTTTTATTATTTTAGTTGTAGGTGGACATAATACCTTTTTATTTTATTTATGTGGTGCTGAGGATCGAACTCAGGGCCTCACACATGGAAGAAGAGTGCTCTACCGCTGAGCCCCAGCCTCAGCCCCCAGCTATTATTTATTAAAAGCAAATCTCTCCATCTTTTCTCCAGGATCTTCCACTGGACCTTCAATTAGATGTTAGACTGTTTTATCATATGACCTCTGCCTCTTACCCATGTTTTTCACCCTCTTCTTTCCCTGGGGTGAATTCTGAGTAATTCCTTTAGATCTATCCTCCAATTCACTAAGTCTTTGACTATGACCACCTATTGTTTAAGTAGAGTCTGGCTAAATTGCTCGGGTTGGCCGTGGGAATCACAATCCTCCAGACCAGCTGGGAATCACAAGTGTGTGCAACCACACCTCGATTCCCACTGAGTTTTTGAATGTTGTCGTTGTATGTTTCACTTCTTAAAGTTCTATTAAATTCCTTTATGAACCTTGGTTCTTTTGGACGAAATCTTACTTCTCACATTCTAAATCTTCTTTATTTCACATATACCCACTATACATTCTTTATTGAATACTTCCAATGCACCCAAAGCACCAGTCCTTCAAGTTCTGCTTTTGTTTATGCTGACTTGTTCACCATGCTTGTTTCCACGTGTCCTATAATTTTGGATTGTGAGATCATATTTGAAAGCTCAAGTTTTACCTCTGGAATCCTGTGAAGTTTGGGCAGGGGCAAGTCCTCCAGATAAGATTATAGAGGCTCATCTCAGATACTAGGCCACAAACCAATCTGGGTCTTTGTTGACTTAATTTCTCTGCATAGGGCTCTCCAGACCATGTAGGGAGAAGCCCCTAGAGATGAGCTCCTTATTTTCAGGCAGTGGTGGGCATCCTGACTCCAGCTGCCTCTAAGGAGTGTGCTTCCAGGACAACTTTTGGTCCCCCTGAGATTATAAATGCCTGGTTGAAGGAGCAGACCCAGAGAGAATCCAGCACACTTTCTATCCCCATATGCCAGTGGTTAGGAGTCTACATTTCGTAGTGTTATCACAAGCAGAGGCTTATCCAGGTCCAAGTCCTCACTTGCTGCTCCTGAGGATCTGCTAGAACCCAGGGCTTTAGGTTCCAGGATCAGCAGCTTCCTTGGGGGAAACATCAGCCCCACTCTGCAGCCCTGCTTAATTTGCACCCCAAGGATTTCCTTCTCTTCTTTGTGACTTCCAGTATGAACCTGAGAGGACATCCATTAGGTTCTACCTAGGAGTATGGAGGGAGTATACTCGGGCTAGCCCCATCACACCACTATGCCCATGGAATTCTCACTGTGAAAGCAGGTGCTGCTGACCATCCACTCAACTCCACTGGGGTTCAGTGTGTCCATCCCCAGATGCTGGACACTAGCATGCACCCTCTTCTAGAGCACTGCCCTTGGCTGATAAGAGTTGCCTCATCCAGAGATGCCCGAGGGTCAGTTGCCTGTCTCCAGAGGCAGCCTGCAGCCAATGGCTGCCTGATGTGGCAGATATCAGCCCAGATGGGTCTCTGGATAGGACAGCCTCTGAGGTGGAACGCTGCTCCTGCGAGCTGTGGGTCAGGCTACGGCGAGGCTCAGGGGAGCACACATCATTGCCAGCCCCCACACCCTTCCTGTGGTGCTCCCCATAGAAGCCACGGCACTTGAATCACCATCTCAGGGAGCTGGCCTAAGTCAGGGGGGCCTGGTGTTGCTCAGGAAGCATACTCCTTAGAGGGGAAGTGAAGCCGGGACACCCACTGGCTGAAGGGAGCCCCCAGGTGAATGTTGTTGGTCCCAGCATCTATAGCAACACAAAGACAGCATTGAAATGTGCCTGCATGCAGACGTGTACCCTAAAGGGCAGTAGGGTACACAGAGCAGCTGGGGGGGACCTGGTCCACAAGAATGTAAGTAGACGGCTTGTAGGACCATATTCCTCAGGCAGCAGGAGACTTTGCCACGGTGGTTCTCAAACTCTAATAGGCAGCCAGCACCTGAAGGGCAGGCTGAAATGTGGATTACTGACTATGCCTTGGCCAGGAGATGCAGACCACACAGAGCTCCCAACCACAGTGGCCATCGGGCTGATGACACTGTGCCCTCTCCCCAAGCAGACCCAGCTCTTCTCACCACAGCACATCAAGAGTTCCTGTTCCACCCCACCAGCAGGTCAGGGACAACCCTAATCAACGGTAAGTAGGGAGAGCAGAGCCCAACAAGTGCACGGTGACCAGGACTCCAGACCATCAGGAGTGAAGGGCTGCATCTTCCTGCCACAGACACAAAGGAGGGGGGTTCCAGTCACGGCCCCAGGGCAGTGGGAGCAGCAGGCTAGATGTGCCCTCTCACCTACTTCTCACAAGTCTTCCCAGAAACGGACCCATCTGAATCCTAGCGCATCTCAATCCAGGACTTGATGCCCTGGGCCTGAGGAGTGCTGAGGCACAGACTGCAGTGGAGGCTGGCAGTGGAGGCTGCTGGTGATGGCTGCTGAGGCTCACCTCCTCTGCAGAGCTGACCTTGGCCAACTTACACAGGGTTCACACTGCTCCCCTGTCCCTCAAAATAAAGTGTGTCTGGATAGCAAATATATATTAATGTGTTTGGTCTTTGGGGTTAAACTTTAGACACCCCTTGGGAGGAAATCACCTTTAAATGTTTTGACTGACACAGGTGTTAAGAGCCCACCCCAGAAGATACTCAAGTGCCAACCACAGGCCCAGCAAAAGGGGTAGGCTGGCGGACAGGTCACTGCCTGGACCAGCAGCAGGTCTCAGCCAACCCATCTCATTGTGGTCCTATTCTGGGTCTCCAGCAGCCACTGCCTGGTGATGTTATCCACCAGGTTGCGGTGCATGCCCGCTGTGATGGACACCTTCTCTGTGTCCAGGATGCTGGCCACTGGGCCTGTCTCCTCAGTCTCCTCAGTGGGGTCAGACCATACCCACTGCTCAGGGCCACACTGCTCTCTAGCTACCATCTGGGTTTTCTTGCCCACGGACATCTAGCCTCAATCAGTGTCTTCACAGGTCCCACGGCTCCATCATGGCCAAAATACGGCTAAGATGAGAGCCTGGATCCTGGAGCGGTAGTATCTACCCTATTCCCAACACATGGCTGAGACTAGCACCAAAAACTAAGGCAAAAATCCATAGGAAGGTTGGAATTGCTTTTATTGAGGGGCAGACGCTGAAGGGCCCTGCCCATGGTCAGGTTAGTGTTCTGCCTGGCACCTCCACCGGCCACCAGCCCAGGTTAGTGGAACATGCAAAGCTCAGTCACAGGGTGGAGGCAGGGGTGGGAGCTGCCAATGCCAGAGGCTGGCTAAACAGGATGGTGGCACTGGCCAGGTGCCTGGGTAGATAGAGCCAGTCTGCATCCCGGACCAAGGAGGGTTGGGGCTCCCTGGAAACAGAGTGGACAGGCAGCACCCAGGGAGGGGTTCCACGGGCTCAAGATACCACTCAGCCCATGGTGGAGGGTAGATCTGCAGAACCCCAGCCCCGCCCAGCCAGAATGTCTGTCTCACACCCTGGGCATGGGTCCTCAGGGCTGGGTACGAGGGAGGACACAGAAGGCACTTACAAGGGGAGCTGAGGCTGGAAGGCTGAAGCCACGGGCCAGGGTCTTGGGAGTGACTCAGGGTGGGGCGGTGAGCTACAAAGCAGAGCTCTGACAGCAGCTTCAGGAGCTGGGCAGGAGGCTAAAGCCCAGCTAAGGATGCTGCCTCTGCAGACTGGACCCTCTTCTTCCCATGAGGAAAGGGCTTCTATGGGCACGCTGAAGAGAAGGCTGGCCCAGGACCCTTTCCTCACCAGCAAGATCCACCAAGCAAGAAGGCCAGTCTGGGAAACACGCTGGGAAGAAAATGCTGGCCCAGGGTAGAAGCCCTGAGAGAATCTCTACTGACAAGACTGACCCCGGCTGCCCTCAGCAGCTAGGACTAGCAGGTGTACACACCAGTGGGGTTGGCTTACAGGGCTGGGGGTCTCACCCAGTCAGAAACCTCCTATGGGAGGGGGGGTGGGCTGGGGGCCCAACTCTGGGCCCTCCAAGGCACCTGGCTATTGTGAGTGGCAGGTTGAAGTGGGGAGATCCGAGGGGGGTGAGGTGGTCAGCGGGGCTGGGCCGGCCCCGAACCCCAAGTTACAGTCTGTCTAGACAGCAAATATATATTAATGTGTTAGTCTGGTCTTTTTGGTTAAACTTTAGGCACCACTTGGGAAAAAGACACCTTTAAACATTAAAGAAAGACCCCAGCACCTTGGCGGGGAGCCTGGCCACATGCAGAGCAGGAGGGTGGGATGCAGGCAGAGGGTCAGGCCACTGCAGACTCAGGGCCTCCCAGGGAGGTGGAGGGGCCTGAGGCATAGCGGCGGCCATAGCCCGAGGAAGAGTAGGAGGAGGAAGAGAAGGTCATGGAGAAACCAGAACCGGTGGCATCGAAGCTGCCGCGGCGGGAGCCAGCCCGGGAGCCGGTGCGCGAGCCGGTACGTGAGCCAGCAGTGGAACCAGAGCCGCTGACACTGTAGGGGCTGTAGTAGCCCTTGCTGGACTGGGCAGAAGCCTCCAGCAGCCGCAGCCCTGTGCCCTCCTCCACCATGCTGCGGTCCAGCGCGTCCTTGTAGGAGATCTTGAGCTTGGTCTTAGGGCAGGTGAGGTACTTGGAGTACGCGCTGACATCACGCAGCTTCTGCGCTGTGCGGGCGTCCACAGTGCCACGCTGCAGGGCCTCGTCCAGAGGCACTCGGCCCGGCATGTCGGGCTCAATCAGGCCACCTGTCAGGTACTGCACCTCCAGGAAGCGCTGGCCTGCCTCGTAGTACAACCAGCCCTTCTTCAGGGCCTGGGCAGCTGACATCTTGGTCTTGGTGCGTGGGTCCTCAAAGCCACAGAAGGCCTTTTGGGCGAGGTTGATGCGGTCCACCATGATCTTGTCTACTAGGCCTTTGTTGACAGCCTCAGTAACAGGGAAGCGCTCCCCAGTGCTGGGGTCAATAATGCCCCCAGTGCATGCCTGGGCCTCCAGCAGCCGCTGCCCGGTGATGTTGTCCACTAGGTTGCGGTGCATGGCCTCTGTGATGGACACCTTTTCCAGCGTCTCTGTGTCCAGGATGCCAGCCACTGGGCCTGTCTCCTCAGTGGGGTCGGACCAGGAGGCCAGCTGGGTCCTGGAGACTGCAGGGCTGATGGGGTAGGAGGAAGATGACCCCACTGAGGAGGAGCGGGAGCGGAAGCCACCGGCATTGCCTGAGAGCATGTCAGCAAACTCAGTGATGGAGAGTGTGCCGGCACGGTACTGGTCCAGTGCTGACCGGTCAATGAGGTTCTTGGTGATGGCATCATCAATGTCATACTGGCGGCCTGAGCGGCGGTCAATGATCATGGACTTGACCACCCCATCTGAGGAGGAAATGGTGATCTCCTCCCACTCACACTCCTGCTCAGACAGCTCCAAGTACGTCTGGTGGTCAATGAGCCCCTTGCGGTAGGCCTCATACACCGACATCTCCTTGCCTGTCTCAGGGTCCACAATCACAACGCGGCGCTTGCGCACAGAGGACTTGGAGGATGTCTTCCGCTCTCTCTTTTTCTCCTTCAGCGGCAGGAGGCACAGGCCTGTCTGGGGATCAGTGATGCAGCGTTCCATCAGCTGCAAGTAGGTGAGATTCTCCTCTGTGTTGGGGTCAAAGAAGCCCTTGGTATCATCCGAAGGGTCAGTCAGGATCCCATTCATCTCCTCATCAAAGAGGCCACGCTTGTAGGCCACCTCCACAGGTAGCCGATGACTCTCCTCAGGGTCGATAATGCCACCTGTGGCAATCTGGGCCTCCAACAAACGGATGCCATGGTCCTTCAGGATCAGGCCCTTCTTCATGGCTTGGAAGAGAGAGATGAGCTTCCCAGAGTAAGGGTCCTTGTAGCCAGTGACGGCACGCTCAGCTGACAGCAGCTTGTCCTTGAACTCAGGGCCCACGATGCCCATGCGCACAGCTTCCTCCACAGTCAGCTTGAGCCCCTTGATGGGGTCGATGACGTAGCCAGTGGCCGCCTGTGCCTCCAGGAGCTCAAAGGCCGTTCCAGGGCGAATGATGCCCTTCTTCATGGCCTGGTACACTGAGAGTCGCTCCTTGGTGGCATCAACGAAGACACCGGCAATGCAGCTGGTGCCCTCAAGGAACTTCTGCAGGTTCTTGGTGACCTCCTCAATGGAGGTCAGGCCCTCCTGCAGCTGCAGTGCTGTGGCTTCATCCATGACCTGTGAGCGCACCAGTTCCTCCACGGTGATCTGCTTGCGTAGGCCACGGAAGGTCAGTTTGCGGGCGTCTGAGAGTGGCAGGAGCATCTGGCCGCTGCTCTCGTCACGGCGACACCGCCTGAGCAGTTGTGTGTAGCTGAGGCGCTCATCAGTAGAGGGGTCCACGTAGCTGCGCACCTCGCTGGGCTCCAACAGCTGGTCGTGTGTGTCCTTGTTGAGGTAGCCACGCTGGTAGGCTACCTCCAATGGTAGATGGAAGCCCAGGCGGGGGTCCACAATACCTCCTGTAGCCAGCTGGGCATCCAGCAGCCGCAGGGCCTCCTCAGCAGGGATCAGCTCCTTCTTCATGGCCTGGAAGAGCGAGATGGTCTGCTCGGTGTAAGGGTCACGGTAGCCAGTGACTGCCCGCTCTGCTGAGAGCAGCCGGTCATGCAGCTCAGGGCCCACCAGTCCCTTCCGTACAGCCTCATCCACAGTCAGTCGCTCACCCTTCACTGGGTCCAGCAAGAAGCCAGTGGCTGCCTGGGCCTCCAGCAGCAAGCGGGCCACCTCGGCACTTAGCAGCCCCTTCTTGAGGGCCTGGTAGATGGTCAGCGTCTGCCTAGAGCCAGGCAGGTAAACGCCAGCCACCGAGCCTGTGCCATAGAGGTAGCGCCAGGCAGACTCTGCCTCCAGTACTTCACGGAGGCTCTTGGTGCCCTCCCGGAGGAGGTTGTAGGTCTCAAGCGAGATGATCCGGGCCTCATACAGGTCCTCAGCAGTGAGGCGGCGGCGCACATAGTCATAGGAAGTGAGGTTTTGCTGCCGGATGATCTCCGTCTTCTCGATGATCTCGATGATGATGATGATCATGCGCTCCTTGGTCACCCGGCCAGCCTGGAAGTCAGCCATCAGCCGGGCCCGCTGATCCTCAGGGATCAGGTCTGACTGCATGACCTCCCACAGGGACATGGTGGAGCCACCATGGCTGCCACCACCAGGGATGTCAATCTGTGTCTCCTCGAATGCCCTCCGGGTCTCCTCCTCAGTATACACCTGTGTGGTCTCCACCACTTCAGCCTTCTCTGCCCCTCTCAGTGGCAGGAGGCGCAGGCCCGTCTCGGGGTCCTCCACACAGCGCTCCAGCAGCTGCAGGTAGGTGAGGTTCTCGTGGGTGTTGGGGTCAAAGAAGCCCTTGGTGTCGTCACTGGGGTCCGCCAGCACGCGGCTCATCTCCTCATCGAAGCAGCCGCGCTGGTAGGCCACCTCCACAGGCAGGCGGTGGCTGTGCACGGGATCAATGATGCCTCCAGTAGCAATCTGGGCCTCCAGCAGGCGGATGGCATGCTCCCTGAGAACCAGGCCCTTCTTCATGGCCTGGAAGAGCGAGATGGTGGTGCCCGAGTAGGGGTCCTTGTAGCCAGTGACGGCCTTCTCAGCGGACAGCAACTTCTCATGTAGCTCAGGGCCCACAACACCTGCTTTCACTGCCTCATGGACATACAGGCGCTGGTTCCGCACCGGGTCCACCAGAAAGCCAGTGGCTGCTTGGGCCTCGAGCAGGAGCGTGGCTGTGCTAGGTCTGAGCAAACCCCGGCGCATGGCCTCGTAGATGGTCACTTTCTCCTTGGAGTCCTCCAGGTAGATACCAGCCAGGCAGCCACTGCCCTGTAGCAGCGTCCGCACGGAGCCCACCTCCAAGAGATCCTTGACAGAGGTCCTGCCATCCTTGAGCTGCTCAAACTGGGCCCGGCTGAGGATCCTGGCAGCCAAGAGCTCACTGGCTGGCACAGGGGCACGGAGGCCAGTGAAGGACAGTTGCTCCTGCCTCTTGGTCTCTACCTCCTCGATGATAGTGATGAGGATCTTAATGACCTTCTCCACAGTCACCTTGCCAGTACGGAGCTGCCGCAGCAGCTCCTGCCGCTGCTCCTCTGTGAAATACTCAGAGCTGATGAGCTCCCACACCGTCACTGTCCTGCCTTTGAAGCTGCCCATGGGGACTTCAACCGTAGCCTTCTCCAAGGTCTCACGGGCCCGAAGCTCAGAGTAGACCTCCTCCTGCTGGGCCCGGGCAGCCTTCTCTGAGAGTGGCAGCAGGCTCAGCCCAGTCAGCTTGTCAGGCCGGCACCGCTGCTGGAGTTGGCCATAGGTGACTGGCTCCCGTGTGCTGGGATCAAGGTAGACCTTGGCATCCTCCCTGGGTTCCAACAGGGCCCTGCTGGTCTCCTTGTCCAGATGGCCCCGGGTGTATGCAACATCCAGGGACACGCGGTGGCTCTTGCTGGGGTCCACAATGCCACCTGTGGACAGTTGGGCATCTAGCAGGCGCAGGCCTTGCTCCCGAGGGATGAGGCCTTTCTTCAGAGCCTGGAACAAGGAGGCAATCTGCCCCGAATAGGGGTCCCTATAGCCCGTCACAGCCTTCTCAGCCGACAGCAGCTTCTCATGAAGCTCAGGGCCCACCAGACCAGCACGTACTGCCTCATCCACAGTCAGCCGGGCACTAGTGGCAGGATCAATGATGTGCCCAGTGCCGGCCTGGGCCTCTAACAGGGCCACAGCCACATCTGGCTGCAGTAGGTCTTTCTTCAGGGCCTCATAGAGACTCAGCTTCTGTCCTGCCTCCTCCAGCCACACACCTGCAATGACACTGGCACCCCGCAGGGCCCTCCGCACAGAGTCCGCCTCAGCCACCTCTCTTACAGAGCGCTCGCCCCGCTGCAGCTGACGGTAGAGGTCATGGTCAATGATCCCACTTTCCAGCAATTCGGCAGCAGGCACCAGGGCACGCAGGCCCTCAAAGCAGAGCTGGCTCTTCTGCTCGTGCTCCTCTACGACAGTGATGACAATCTTGATGATCTTCTCCACTGTGATGCGGCCTGTGCGGAACTGCCGCAGCAGGTCACGCCGCTGCTCCGCTGTGAAGTATTCTGAATTGATGATCTCCCAGATGGTCACCGTCTTGCCCTGGAATTTGCCGAATGGTGCAGACACAGTGGCCTTCTCAAAGACATCCCGGGCCTCAGAGTCAGTATACACCAGCTCACCACCCTTGGCAGCCTTATCTGTGAGTGGCAGGAGGCGCAGGCCCGTCTCGGGGTCCTCCACACAGCGCTCCAGCAGCTGCAGGTAGGTGAGGTTCTCGTGGGTGTTGGGGTCAAAGAAGCCCTTGGTGTCGTCACTGGGGTCCGCCAGCACGCGGCTCATCTCCTCATCGAAGTAGCCGCGCTGGTAGGCCACCTCCACAGGCAGGCGGTGGCTGTGCACGGGATCAATGATGCCACCCGTGGCGATCTGGGCCTCCAGCAGGCGGATGCCATGGTCCCTAACGATGAGGTCCTTCTTCATGGCCTGGAAGAGTGAGATCTGCTCTCCAGTGTAGGGGTCTTTATAGCCAGTGACAGCCCGCTCAGCAGATAGCAACTTGTGGTGTAGCTCAGGGCCCACAACACCCTCCTTCACGGCCTCATTCACAGTCAGTCGTCGATTCCGCACAGGGTCCAGCAAGAAGCCTGAGGCTGCCTGGGCCTCAAGCAGGATGAGAGCGGTGCCAGGGCTTAGCAGCTGCCTCCGCAGGGCCGTGTAGACACTCAGCTTCTCATTGGTGGGCTTCAGCAGCAGCCCGGCAATGCTGCTGCGGCCCTGCAGGTATTGTTGCACATCCCTACGCTGCGCAAGCTCAGTCACCGTGGTGTGGCCCTGCACCAGCCGCTGCAGCTCCTCTGGGCTCAGGATGCCAGCCTCCTGCAGCCGCTGGGCTGGCACTCTCTGTCGCAAACCCTCAAAGCTATGCTCAGGCTCCACCTCCACAGTTGGGCCATCAGGTGCCTCCCGGCCATTGGGCAAGGCCTTCGTGGCAGCAATCTCCTCAGAGTGTGCTAGTGCTGCCCGATGCTCCTCCTCTAAGCGCTGCAGCCGTTCACGCAGCCTCTGGTTCTCCTCAGCCAGCAGCTTCTCCTGCTTCTGCCGCTGCTCTTCCAGGTGCTGTAGCTCCTCCTGCTTGCGACGTACACCTTCTTCTGCCTCACGCTGCCGACGCCGGGCCTCCTCCATGCTGGCCATCAGCTGCTGCTTCTCCTGTTCCATCTGCTGCTGCTGCCGCTGCTGCTCCTCACGGAGCTGCTGTGCCTTCGCTACCTCCTCCTGGAAAAGCTGCTCTAGCTTAGCCTTTTCCTGCTCAATGAAGCGCTCCCGCTGCAGCAGGCTGTCCTTCTCGGACAGAAAGCTCTGCTGCAAGGCCTGTGTCTCCTGGAGCATCTGCTCTTGCTGTACTGTCTGCATCTGCAAGAGGCAAGGAGCGGGGAGGTAGCAGTCAGGGACAGCAGGGCCCTGGAGCACCCTTACCCTCCCAAGGACACACCCCACCCCCGCCTGCCCATCTGTGGAGGGAGGGTGGTACCTCCTCAGACTTGAGCTGCAGCAACTTGGCCTCCTGCTTCAGTTTCTCCTTCTCACGCTCCAGCTCAGCGATGGCCTCCCGCAGGCGCTCAGCATCATGGTCACTCTGCTGCCGCTGGATCTCAAGTGTCTGTACCAATGTCACCTTCTCCTGTGTGGCGAGCTCAGTGAGGTGCAGCTTCTCACCAATCTCCTCAGCCTGCTTCCGAAAGCGCTGGGCATCCTCCTCGGCACGGGCCTGGGCCCGGCTCATCTCAGCCACGCGCAGCTTCAGGCGCTCAGCCTCTGCACTCATCTCCAGCTGCCGCTGCCGCTCCACCTCCAGTGTCCGCTGGAAACCCTGTGTCTCCTGTGCCAGCTGCTGAGCCATCTGCTCCTTGTCCTCCTGCAGCCGTCGAGCCTGCTCCTGAGCAAGCTCTTTCTGTTGCTGCAGCAGCTCAGCCTCAGCCTTGAGCCGTGTGGCCTCCTGCACAGCCTGCATCTTCTCCTTGAGCATTTTCTCTGCCAGGACCCGCTGCTGTGCCAAGTCTTCTTCTGCCAGCTGCCGCAGGCGTGCTGCCTCCTGGGCTGCCACACTCAGCCGTGCAGCCTCTTCCGCCACCTGCTTCATCTTCTCAGCCTCCTCTTCCAGGAAGCGTTGTGTGTTGTCCTTGTCACGCAGGATGAGCGCGCGGTTCTCAGCCTCGATCCGTGCTTTGAGCTTCCCCAGCTCTTCCATCTGCACGCGCACAGAGAAGAGCTCCTCCTCTACCTGGCTGCGCTGGCGGGCTGCCTCTGTCACCTCCGCCTTCAGCCGCTGCAGCTCCTCATCAAGGATGCTCTTTTGATGGTCAGTCTCCTCCAGCTGTAGCCGCAGGGTGGTCAGCTCCTGTTCCACCTGGGCCTTCTGCCTCAGCGTCTGCTCTGCAAACTTCTTATGCTTCTCCATCTCTGCATCAGCCGCCTGCTTCTGGCGCAAGGCTGCCTGTTCTGCCTGTGCCCGTCGTGCTGCCTCCTGCTCGGCTTCCTTGCGCAGCTTCTCTGCAGCAGCCTGTGCCTGAGCCCGGACCTGTGCCTGCTCCTCTGCAGACTGCTTGAGCCGCTCAGCCTCTTCTACTTGCCGCCGGGACTGCGCGGCCTCCCGCTCAGCCTGCTCCCGGGCCTCCTCAGCCTCCTCAGCGGCTCGCCGTGCAGCCTCTGCCTCGCCACGCAGTCGCTCCAGCACACTTTGCTCCTGCTGCAATGTCTGCTGCAGCTCCTGCTCACGCTGCTGCACCACAAAGGCATGGGCCTTCTCCTCTGCTTGCAGCCGCTTCTGGGCAGCCTCTTGGGCCAGCTGCAGTTGCCGAGCCGACTCCTGTTCTGCTCGCTCCCTCAGGCGCCGGGCCTCTTCCACCTTGGCCTTAAGCCGCTCTACTTCCTCCAGTGCGGCTTTGCGCTGCCGTGTGGCCTCTTCCTCAGCCGCCAGGCTTTTCTGTACGCGCTCCTCAGCCTCACGGCGCCGCTGCTCCTCCTCAGCTGCCAACTGCCGCTGCCGAGCAGCCTCCAGCTCTGCCTGCTCCTTGCTGCGCAGCGTGTCCTCCGCATTGCTACGGATACGCCCCAGCTCCAGCTCCAGCTCCGCCTTGCCAGCAGCTGCCTTCTCAAAGCTCACCTTCAGTGCCAGAATCTCTTCTTCCACCTGCCGCCTCTGGCGCAGTGTGTCCTCCACCAGCCCCTTCTGCCTCTCCAGCTCGCTCTCTGATGCCTTGCGCAGCTGAGCCAGGCGTTCTTCGATGTCAGCCTTGTGCTGCGCTGCCTGCTCCTCCAGCCGCCGCCGCTGGAAAGCCTCATCTTCAGCCAGCCTCCGTAGGCGCTCATTCTCTGCTTCCTTCTCCTTGAGCGCTATCTCCGCCTCTGTCTTGAGCCTCGTGGCCTCGCTGATGGCGGCCAGCTTCTCAGCAAGCACTCGCTCTGCCTCGGCCCGCTGGCGTGCTGCATCCTCCTCGGCAAGCTGCCGCTGCCGCTTAGCCTCCTCAGCCAGGGCCCGCAGGCGAGCAGCCTCCTCGGCCAGCTCACGGAACCGGCCAGCCTCTGCCTCCAGTCTCTGCTTGGACTTCTCACTGGTGTTACGAGATTCCTCCTCCGCTCGAGCCTTGCTGGCCAGCAGCACCTCCATCTCTGCCCGCACCTTGGCCAGCTCAGCCTCCAGCTCCTGGCGCTTCTGGTTGGCCTCAGCCGCCTCTCGCTGCAGCCGGGCCAGCTCCTCCTCCAGCAGCTGCCGCTGCTGCTCCCCCTGCTCTGTCTCAGCCCGCAAGCGGATCAGCTCCTGCTCTGCAGCAAGGCGCTGCTGTGCGGTACCTTCTGCCAGCTGTCGCTGTTTCTCCAGCTCCTGTTCTGCCAGCTCCCGCTGTCGCACGGCCTGTTCCTCTGCCTTGCCGCGCCGCCGAGCCTCGCGCTCTGCTTCCTCTTTCTGCTTCTCAGCTTCAGCCTGGGCCAGGCTCTTCTGCTGTGCCACCTCCTCTGCCTGCAGTCGCAGTCGCAGTGCCTCATTGGCTTTTAGCTGCCAGCGCTCCAGCTCCCGTTCGGCTTCCTCACGAGCCCGCTCGGCCTCAGCCTGTTGCTGTGCCCGCCGTTCAGCCTCTTCCCGCAGCTGTGCCACGGCCACATGCTCCTCCTGCAGGGTGCGCTCCAACTGTGCAGTCTTCTCCGCGAAGGAAGCACGCTTGCTCTGCAGCTCCACCTCTGCGCTGCGCTGCGCTGTCTCCAGAGCTACCTGTACTTGGCGTGCCCGCTCTGCCTCAGCCTGCCGCAGCTGCCTCTCTGCCTCTTCTGCCTGCAGTCGCAGCTCCTCCAGAGCCTGCATGGCCCGCTGCTTCTCGCGAGCAGCCTCAGCCTCAGCCTTGACGCGCAGGGCGAGTTCTGCCTCTGCTTGCCGCTTACGTTGACTCTCATCCTGCACCTGCCTCCGCAAGCGCTCAGCCTCCTCCTGTGCTTGCCGCTTCTGTGCTTCCGCCTCCTCTGCTCGTGCACGCAGGGCCTGCAGCTCATCCTCAGCCCCGCTGCGCTGGCGCTCAGTCGTCTCTAGCTGCAGGCGCACTACACGGATCTCCTCCTCGATGCGCAGTCGGCTGCGCTCAGCTGCTTCCACTTGTCTGGCCTTGGCCTGGAGCTCTGCCTCTGAGCTCTGCCGCAGATGCTGCAGCTCCTCTTGGACACTACGCTTCTGCTGCTGTGCATCCACTGCAGCCTCCTCCCGCCGCGCTACCTCCTCCTTCATGCGCCGCTGTAGTTCTTGTGCCTCCAGCTCCGCCTGTGCCTTGGCCTGGGCATGCGCCTCAGCCAGCTGCCGCTGCTTCTCCAATGCGGCCTCCACCTCAGCCAGTCGCTCCCGCTCCTCTGCCCGCTGTTGCTCGGCCAGCCTCTGTGGCCACAGCAGAGAGAGGAAGAGAACCAGAGACAGCGTGAGCGTGGGGTGGGTGCAGGCACTCACGTGACACGATACCACCACAGTTCACTTGGACAGCGCGGTGCGGGGGAATCAGGGAGGACAGAGGTCCCAGCCCAGCCAAGGAGATAGCGTGCACCCGCCCAGGGCACTCGGGCAGCGAGCGCAGCCAGCCCCACCGTGCTCACCAGCCTGGGGAAGGAGGCCCAGGCGTCCTCCCCTCTTCCCGCAGATAGGCGACGGAGACAGACGGACAGGGAGAGAGAGAAAGAGCAAAGCAGGAGGCTCGCAGAACCTGCAAGCCGCACCCACCACACAGTCCTGCCTGAGATCTACCTGACACTGGCAGAGCCTGGCTGCCACCATAGGGCCCCGCTCCCCAACAAGAGGCCATTCCCAAAGCCCAGTGGGGTGGGTCAGGGTGAGGTGGTCAGGGTGGGGGAGCCAGAGTAAAGACAGTAGTGCGGACAGAGGCAGTTAAAAAAAGGGATTCTCAAACCAGCAGACCCGAACCAAGAGGAGGTAGGGCCAGAGGCGGGCCCAACAGCTGGGTCACCTGGGAGGTGGGGAGGAACTGGACAGTGAACACCCTGCTCAGACAAGGCACCTGAGAGACACCTCCCAAGCCCCCATGACCTAAGGTCCCCTGACTGTTCCCAGAACAAAGGGCCAAGTGGAACCAGTGCAGAGTGCCCAGGGAGAATGCAGGGGAGAGCAGCACAGGCCAGGCCACGGTGGGACCTGGGTGAGGCAGCCGAGCTAGGGGAAGGGGGCACTGGGTAGCACCAGGCAGGGGGGGAGTGAGGACAGCTGCCCTAAGTGGGCTCAGACAGTTTCTGTGAGCTGTATCTGGGGCAGGACAGGGGCAGGACAGGGGCAGGACAGGGGCAGGACAGGGGCAGGAGGGCCCTCCCCACCCAGCCCACACAGCCCCAGCCATACCTCCTCCTCCTCCATGCGCCGCAATGTCTCACTGACGAACTTGATGTACTGACCAGTAAGCGTGGTCAGCTCACTGTAGCGTGTCCGCAGGTCCACATACTGAGGAGGAAGGGCGACAGCCAGTCAGCTCTGTCCAACCCTAAGGCCCACCCAGTCCTCATCTAGGTTAGTCTTGGCCTGCCCCCATCCTACCTCCTGGATGACACTCTCTGATCCAGACTGGACCTTGGGCTTCTTGGCTGGGGAGGCCACTGGTTCAAGCTGTGCCTTGTATGTGACCAGCTGGAGCTCATAGTCCTATGGGAGGCATGGTATGATTGGCCATCTGCTCTGCCCTCGTGGCCTATGCCTGCGCCCACACCAATCTATAGGGTTTCCCAGCATGGCCCAGGTCTGCCAGCCTGGCAAGCGTGTCCTGGGATGGGGGTCTTGGTGTAGATGGCTGGAGGCCTCACCTTAATGGCATTGATGTACTGCTTGGCGAACCTCTGGCACTCCTCAACCTTCTCACCGTGGCGCTCAATCTCCTCCAGCAGGGCCTGAGAAGGGCTGGTGGTCAGCACAGACAGCTACAGGACACACCCTACTGCCTGCCTCTCCCAGACCCTGGCCTACCTTCTCCTGACGCAGTTGCTCTCGCACAGCCTGAATGTTTGCCATCGGCACAGCCTGGATCTGCTCCTGCCGCCGCTTAGCATCCTGCAGCCAGGCGCTCAGTGGGTCTGCACTCTCACGATAGTAGCGCAGCTGGCGGCCCAGCTGTTCAAGCTCACGCTGCCGCACATCAGTCTGGGCCAGCACTGCCTGCCAGCGCTCTAGCAGCTGGGTGACCCGCTCACGCCAGCGCTCTACCTCCACGTCCCGCTCACCATGCCGCTGCTGCAGCCGCTCACCCACTTCCTGCGCCCCTCGCAGCTCATCCCTCAGGGCATCAAACACAGGCTGCTGAGCCTCCGCCTGGGCCCGTAGCTTCTGTTGGGCACAAGAGGGGTGGGTGCTGCTTCAGCTGGGGCCCCTGCTATCTCCCTGCCCCCAGTGAGGAACAAACCCTGGCACATACCTTTAGTGCAGCCTTGGTGGCCTCGAGCTCTGGGAGGGTGGAGGGCACAGCCTGGGCCTCCTTAAGCTGTTCCTCATGGGCCTTGAGAACTTCCTCAGCCCCCTGAGTGCTGCGGATCACCAGGCTGATGGTCTTGAGCCTGGCAGGGAGAGTGGGGATCAGAGCTAGGGCAGGCAGGCTCTAGAAATAAGACCTAGGTGGGGAAACTAGAGCCCCCGGAGCCACTGAGTGCCTCGGGCAAGCCCAGACCCAACCTGAGCAGAACCCTGCTGGTCAGCTAATCCTGGTGGTCACAGATTTCAGGGAGAACAAGAAACTTGAAGAGAAATCTTGGCACGGAGCTACTTAAAGCTCCAGCCTGAAGACCTGCAGAGCAGATGCTCCAGCCAGGAACAGCAGACATCAAGATCCTGGGGCAGCCAATTCTGTTTTTTTTTTTAGTTGTAGTTGAACACAATATCTTATTCATTTCTATATGGTGCTGAGAACCGAACCCAGTGCCTCACACGTGCAAGATGGGCGCTCTATCACTGAGCTGCAGCCCCAGCCCCCTGAGAGTGTAGTTCTCAGTACTCCAGCAAAATCAAGACTGGCTGAGGGGGACCTCATACCCAACAGTGAAATTTCTCTCAAATAGTGTGTTGGTATTTGTGACTAAAGGGAAGACAAAGGGCAGAAGCACTGTTTGTAATACAGTAAGCAATAAATGCCAGAATAAATGCTGAAGGCCCTGGAGTCAGGATGGACAAGGCAGAGACAGAGAGAAATCTCTTATTACACTTCTGAAAATTAATTCCTACGAATGTGTGACCTTTTATGTGTCTGCATTGAAGTGCACTGAAGTAAACAGCAAAGGAAGAATAGAAGAGGCTGGGATGGGGTGGGGCAGGAGGGCAAGTGGAAGAGGCAGAGCACCGGCATGGGCCCTTCACATCACCAAGAGCTCTGGGAAGAGCCTGATGGGAGGAGAGTGGGGAGCCAGGGGAGCCTCTTACTGCCCAGTCCCTCGACTCTCTGACCCACTGTCTCCATTCCAAAGCTCCTCCTAGGCCTTCCTCCCCAGCCTCCACCAAGAAATCCTTCTCTCAAAATCACAGAGGCCCTCTGTGAGGCAGGCTCTTCCTCCTCCGAACTTACTATCCTGGGCCATTTCCTGGTGTTCCTCTTCCTCCAGACTTGGGCCACACTGGGAGCCAAGGCTCCTCCTCAGTCCTCCCTCTACTGTACTCCCTTTTGCTCACAACTTGGACCACTCTCTGCTCTAACCCCATCTCCCCAACTCTTCCCTGAGTGCCTGCTGACCCTCCAAGTCTCCCCAGATCAGTCAGGAGCACCCATCCCCTCCACCCTTCTCTCCCCGTCACATCCCACAAAACATCATCAGGACACCCTGTGGGAGCCATCTTCAAAAAACTTCAGAGTTGGGCTGGGGACACAGCTCAGTTGATAAAGTGCTTGACTCACATACACAAGGCCCTGGGTTCAATCCCCAGAACCACACACACAAAAAAACAACAACAACAACAAAAAAACCTCACAAACATCAGACTTGGACTCTCTGCCACCCCACGGCTGCCATGCCAGTCCGAGATCACCATCTCCCAGCCCAGTCATTCAATGTCCCCAACTCATCCAACCACTCTGTCCTTCCTCTGCTCAGAATATCCCTGGTGTCACAGGCCTCCCCAGAGCCTGGCCCAGCCCAGTGCTCAGTCACTCACTTCTCCAGGTAGATGGCAGACAAGCTGCGGACCTGCTCCAGCTTGCCAAGGGTCAGCTCCAGCTCTGAGCGCAGAGTCGGGGCAGCAGGGGACGGTTCAGGCAGGGCCAGGACCTTCTCGGCCTCGGCTGAGAGTCGGGCAACCCCCTTGCCCAGCCCTTCCACCTCAGCCTGCGCTTTCTGAGGAAAGATTGGGTGGGGACACACTGATGAGCAGAGCCCAACACAAAGCACCCCCTGAAGGCTGAGGGAGGGGTAAAGTGGGATTGAGAAGCAGAGCAATGAGAAAGGGGACAGCGCCTGCCTGCTGCTCCGCGATGCGCTGGGCACACTCCCGCGCAGGCTCTTTGTCTAGTGGCAGCCGAAGACGGTGCACAGTGCGAGTCTCACAGGCCTCCAGCTGCAGCCGGATGTCCTTGAGCTCTGAGATGCAGCGCTGACAGCGAGACTCCTCCTGCTCACCTGAGGACACATTCTGGTCACTTGATTGCTGGGTCCATTGCCTGCCTGCCCTGCCCATACACCAGCCATGCCCACCCCATACCCTGCTCCAAGCTCTGTAGCAGCTGTTGGTAATGGCGGCTACAAGAGCTGTACTCGCGCTCTGCCACCAGCCGGTCCTCTGGCCCAAAGCTACCAGCATCCTGGCTGTCCCGCAGGAAGGCCTGGTAGTGCAACTCCAGGCTGCGTAGGGCTTGGCGCTGTTCCTCAGGCTTCAATGTGCGGAACTGGGGGTGGACATGGGGGTTAATGTGGGATGAGGCTAGCTGGCTCCCCAGAGGACACCACTTCCTCTTCTCCCCCAGAATGTCCATGGCCAGTGGGCAGTCATACCGTGACCAGGGACCAGGAACGGATGAGCTGCACATCACGGCTGAGGCTCTGCCATGCCAGAAGGCTCTTCATGTCCACATGCAGCTGGTGCCACAGTGCAACGAGGGCCTGGTGCTGGGCCTCCAGCCTGGCAGGTCAGGGTCACAATCAAGGGTTTTGAGGCCCTGCCCACTATCCACCCCTCCCAGTCAAGGACCCATAGGCCACCCACCTGGTGATGGCTTCCTGGGCTTCCTGGTTGGGTGGGGGCACAAGGAAGCACACGGAGGGCACAGCAGCCTCACTGCCAGAGCTGCTAAGCACTTTCCAGTGAGATGGCTGAGCAGGGCCCATCAGCTGGCACTGGTCACCCTTGTGCACAGTCACCTGGGACAGCCAGAGGTGATGACAATGTGGTCATGCTCGTGCCTCTACCCACCCCCTCCAGTTGGACCGCCCCACCTGGCTCAGCCCTCACCTCCACCTGCTTGTAATCACACACAGCCAGCAGGGGCACATGGCCTCGGATGGGGTAAGCCGGGTTGCGAGGTTTCAGCTGCACAATGGCCTTGGCTCTCTTGGCCAAGCCAGAGAGGTGCCCCTTATACTCATTCAGCTGCTCCTTCTCGTCCTGTGGAGAGGAGCAGAGCTCAGGGTCAACACATGCATATCTACCTCCAGCAAGCAGTAGACATCCCAGCACCTCCAGGATCAGGGGACTGCCAGGACTGTGGGGCCTCCCTGATGCTGGCAGTGGGGACACTGGGAGGCAGGAGGTATGGCTGGGACAGGCCCCAGGGCTTGGGCCCCAAGCAGATCCTACTCCCTGGATCTGGACTGGATGCCCTACCCCCATCCCAGGTCACCCACTATGTCCCTCAGGGAAGGGGGTCCAGCCCAGCTACACTCTGGCCCCTGCGGTGTCTCTCTTCTCCTCCCTCCCTCTTTAGGAGCAGGTCACTTGCCTCCTCCTGTCCAACCAAACCTCACCAAGGGACTGTCCAAGGCTGGGAGCTGGCAGCTGCACTACCTTCTCTCAGGTTGGCATTGAGACTGAAGTCCCAAGCTTGACAGAACAGCACTTTACAGAACCAGCTGCCCCTCACTCTTCCCTCCATTGCTGCTCACCCAGAGCACTGTGGCCCCAAGGGCTCCTCACCCCTGCCTGCAGGCACCCTGCCCAGCTCTTGTTCAGCCCTCCACAACCATGTGGCCTGTGCCGACTCCAGCCATCGGGGCCAGAAAACCAGCATTTGTGCCCAATCACAGGACTGTGACCGCCACTAACTTGGGCCTCCACCTGTGCAGGCTATAGGGGTGGGAGTTCACACCAGCTCCAGGCAGCAGCCTGCCACCAGCCTCTCAGCTCATCACACACCCACCACCCTCATCAGACCTCCCCAGCCTCTGCTGGTCCTCCATCCCCAACTCCTAGGCACCAATGCAGCCCACACCAAGTCAGTTTGTCCCTGTGCTCCTGCCTGCCTCAGCCTCACCTGGGCATCTTGCAGCAGGTCCTCAAGCCGGGTGACAGTGATGGAGCGGTCACAACTGTACTTCCTTCGCAATGTCTCCTGTAGCTTTTGCAGCTGCTCCTCAGCCTCTCGCACATCTGAGAAGAACTGAGCAGGGAAGTAGAAGATCATGCAGGGATGCCCCAGGCCCCAGAAGTGGGGAGCAGACTGAAGGGCCAAGGCTTAAGGCAAGGAGTAGCAGAGCCCAAGAGGACTGGGGAGGACTCCTGAGTGCAGGAAGCAAGTGGGGCAATCGGGGGAGGGCGAGCAGTCAGGGCCGATCCTACTGCCAAGTGTGGTCCGGAGGCACCTTCAGAGTGCTGCAGCTGGGCCACGTGGGGCAGGGGTCTCACCTGGAAGTAGGCAGTGTTCTCCTTCAGGTGAGCCTCAATACAGCAGCACAGCTGCAGCATCCAGCTCCACTGGGTCTGCAGGGCTGCCTGGAAAGACTGAAGGACAGGGACCTCCTCAGATCCCCACATGGGACCTAGGGAGGTCCACAGTACCCCATCCCCTCCCCACATACCCATCTAGGACCAGGGTGGTCCCTATCCCTCTCCCCACCCACTTGGGGCCCAGGATGTCCCCACAGCTTCTGGCCAACCTCACCTGGGGCCCAAGATGGACTCCCACAGCACCTTTCCTTCCCCACCTCTGACCCACGGTAGATCCCTTGGGGCCCATGGTGGCCCCCTCCAGCCCTACCTGCACCTAAGCGTCCATGGTATTGCCCCACGGCCCCCACATCTGGGGGCCGGTGCTGACCCCCACAGCCCTGCAGTCCCACCTCACCTCCACTGTAGGCCGGGCAGGGTGGTCCTCTCGCAGCAGTCGGTCTCCAGTATTCTGAATCTCCTTGATTTTCTTTTCCTTCAGCTCCAGTTCACGCATAAGGGCCTGATGCAAGGGAAGAGGGTCTCAGGAATAGTGTTGGAGGCAGACTGGGGTCTATAATCTTCCAACAAACACAATCCCAATCCTGTGCCAGCCTCCATGGAGCCTGAGCTGGAACTGATGGGCCACCCAAAGGCTCCCAACAGTGGGGCTGGGTGTGGACAAATGCAGGAGGGTTCTGGAAGGCCAGACAGACTCACCGAGTAGCTCTCCTTCTTGGCAGCCATGTTGGCATTGCGGTCACTCCAGTCAAAGCCCACCTCCTCCTCCTCCTTCTCATTCAGCCACATCAGCTCTTTGGTAGCAGCTGCCACAAAACCATGCAAGCTGTCCAGGAACCGGAGGCGGGCCTTGGAGGAGTTCTGCGGGCAGGCAGGGAGCATGTTAGCAGACTGCTGCCTGCCCACCTCCCCAGTCCCTGCCTGGTCCCCACTCACCAGCAGCTTGGCATACTGCAGGTCTAGTCGACCCAGGCAGTCACGGAAGGCACCCCGGGGGGCAGGGGAAAGCTGGCCCTGTAGGAGATGAGGAGGATGAGAACTGCCGGGACCAGGCCCTTGCCCACCACCTAACAGCCCACCCAAGGATGCTGCCCACCTCATCGCTGCGCGCCCGCTCGATCTTAGCCCGAAACTCCTCAATGGACTGGTGCAGGCCTCGGTGGCTACCAAGCTGTGCCTCCACACTGGGCAAGTCCACACCCCACTCAGCACTGTCCACGCGGCGCTGGTTTTCCTCCACCCAGGCCAGCAGGTCCTGCAAGTAGCGCAGGGTGGAGTCCTCCACCTCGGGTCGCCTCTGTGTGCTCTGCAGGGTCACCTGGGTCACGGGGGCTGCCACGCCTGCCTTCAGCCGGAGGTTGTACTCGGTGCGGATGGCCACCAGGCGCTCATGCAGGCGGTACACCCTGGGGCAGCAGAGGAGTCAGGAGGGTTCAGACAGGTCCCAGGCTCCCAGACGCAGGCTCCCAAACCCAGGCTCCCTGGGAAGGGCACAGGCGGACCCCACCTGCGGTACATCTGCTCGCCCTGCGGGTGCCGCCCATCCTTAAGGGTTTGCACGTCATTGAACAGCAGCCGGATCATGCCATCTGCCTTGTCCAGGTCCCGTTCCACCTCCCCTGCCCGTTGTGGCCCCTTGCCTGAGGCCAGCAGCCGGACATCCTGCAAGGTGGTCATCTGTGACTCCGAGTCTGGCCACAGGGTCATCAGTCAAGACAGCCCCCTTCACCCACTTCCCCAGCCTACAACCCAGGCCTCAGGTTACCCACTGCCCTGGGATCCCCACGTATGCTCCTGACAAACTTGTCCACATATCTATACAGGCTAGCTTTCTAAGGGGTCAGGCTCTGACCAAAGGGATCCTGCTAGATCCAAGGACCGAGGTCCTTTACAGGTTTCTTCGCGGGATCTTGGGCCTCATCCACCATTATCCACACTGTCACTTCTCTCAGTGGGATCCTGCCCAGACCCACACAGACAGCCCTGCACCTTCTGAGCCCCACACTCAGCCAGCAGGCAGTAGGACTGGGCATCTCCCCACCACCCCTCTCCCAGTGTTAAGCTGCTGTTGGGATGGGGTGAGCCTGCAAGAGGGCAGACCAGCCTCTTTGGTGCCCTGCCTGGTACAAAGAGGCCAGTTCTGCCCACAGCAGGAGATCACAGTTGCCCCCGCCCCTGCGTGGGGAGGAGCTAGGCCTGGTTTCTCCCTCCCAGTGCCCCACCCTGCCCACAGAGCCCAGTTAGTCATAGCCCTGGCTGCAGGGCAGGACTGGCTTGGGGTTCCTCCCACCTCCCAAGCCCGCCCCACACCCCTCCCTTCCCCTCCCCCTCACCGACTGCAGAAGGGCGTCGGCCTGGTTCAACTGCTCCTCGCAAAGCCCAGCCTCCATCTGTAATTTGCTCACAATGCGCTGAAGACACTCCAGCCTGCAGCCCAAAACACAAGACCACAGACTGTGAGCTGGTGGGCCCACCATGCCCCCTGGCCAGAGAGCAGCTCCCCTCTGCTCTGCCTTCCCTGCCTGCCTAGGGCCCACTGTCCTGCTGGCCAGGAACTCTGGAGCTTGGGTTCCCCAGCCTGGGGGGGGATTTCCTCCCCAGGCAGTGACTCACCCTGGGGTGGCTTCCCTGCCACCACAAGGCCCCACCCACCAGCAGCCTCCCCACACCTACCTCTCAAACTCGCTCCTAAGCTGCTTCTCCCGCTCCAGAATGGCCACGTGTAGCTTGCCCCACTCCTTCTCCACATCCAAGGGGTGGTAGCCAGGGGGTACTTTGAGTTGGCCTGCTTGCACGGCTCCCTAAGATCAGGGACAGAACTAATAAGGCCCAAGCTGCAAATGGTGAGAGTGTTGGGCCCCGAGGTCCCTAGCCCTCCAAACTTGAAACAGCCCTGGTCCCAAAAGTTCAAGCCACACTCTTGAGGGGACCCCAGGCCCTGGGGCTCTAGGGAGCTGCACTCACCTCACCTCCCCAGGGGATGCCCCCCTCGCCACACTCAGGGGCACCCCAGTCACTTCCCTACAGCACACCCTACTCACCATCCTGGGGCACACCCACTTACTTCTAGGGACTGGTAGATGCCCTTGGACCTGTTCTTGTCGGCCTCCTTGGCTGGAAGCTCTGTCTCCTTAAACTTCAAGAACTGGCACCAAAGGATCTGTGGGGACAAGGCTCGTCAGCAGCCCTGCCAAGGCAGACACAGGACCCCGGCCCAAGTGGGTAGGCCCACCTCAATCTCTTCAAAGCTGGAGGGGAACTTGCGCTCCTCGAAGGCAGCAGTGTGGTGCCGTATCCACTGCAGCAGCAGCAGCACCAGCTCCCGGTACTCCTGCCATCGAAGGTGCAGCTCCTGTGAGCACATGAGTGAGCAGCTGTTGGAGAGCAACGGGGCTCAGGACACACTCCCCACCCTCCCTGGGGCATCACTCACATTAGCCCTCACCCCATCCTGGGCGCCCGGCACACGGGGCATGGCGTCATACAAGGACGAGACGTAGGTGATGATGGACTTCTCATCAGGCTGAGGGACATCCACATCTGTAGGGGAGGACAGAGTCACAGAGCCTGTGTGGACATGGGGAAGGGGAAGAGGAAGGGAGGAGGGCCAGCAGCTCCTACCCTCGGGGTCCAGAAGCCGAGTCACTCCTAGGTCCCGCTCTGCTACAGAGAAGGCCTGGTCCAGGTTCTCCAGGTTGGTTTGATGGTACACCTTATTCATGTCTATGAGCATGGGCCTGCGGATGAAGGCGCAGGTGAGGCAGGCTGGGCCAGGGGCGTCAGCGTGACTCCTTCACGCACCCCGGCAGACACAGTCCCAACCCCACACTTAACCTGAAAAATCTGACACACATTAACACCCCAATCCTGCCCACACAGACAGACCTGAATGGACCCCACTGCCCCACCCTCCAAGAGCCCCAGAGGCTTATAGTGGGGATAGTCTCAGATGCAGTGCACTGAGTAGGGATATAGTCAACCTGGGCTCCCTGAAGCCTCCTTGCCTGTCAGGCCCCTTCTGAGGTGTCCACATGAGCAAGACCAGCATCTCACTGTCCTACAGGCTTCAAGGAACAGTGGTGCTCCTAAGAACTCAGAAAGAATGGGGCTGGGCCTGCTCACTGGCACCTCGCAGAGGTGGCTGGCTGGCTGGCTGGCATTCATACCTGCAGGCGCCAAGTTCCCATCAGTGGCAGACATCCCTCCTGCCACCCTCTTTGCCCTGACTTGTTTGAAGTTGCCCAGCTGAGGTGCCCCAGACCCACAGCCCCCCTCCACCTGCTGGGGCCACGTACTTGTGCCGGTGGATAATGGCATTGAAGAGGCGGCCGTCACGCCAGCTGGAAGTAAAATTGTCGCAGCGTAGGCCCTGGTAGCCCTCCACCATGCGCTGTGACCACAGCAGCAGCTTCTCCTTGGCTGTCATGTCCTCTGACTGCCCGCTCACCTGGATGTCTGAGATCTGCCCCACACAGTAAACAGAAGGCAGAGGCTCAGCTCTGGCCACCCAGGTTGACCAGCTGGCCACCCTGTGTGATACCCATGATCACTTGCATGGGAGCAGGGGTGGCTCAGCACCCAACTAGGGTATATAGGGGTCACCAGGCCCCAGGTGAGGTACAGTGGGGCCCCCAGGGTTCTTTCCCACTGAGATACATGGAAGACCAAAAGCCCAGGCCACTCCAGCCAGCAACTGCCACAGAATAAGTCAGTGCCCCAACCCCACTAACACCACATGGTAGACACTCTGGATTCTCCTTAGCTAGAGAAGCCTGGGATACACCCTCCACATCCGGAGGCTAGTACAGAGTACAGCTGGTAGACAGCAGGCACAAGAAGGGTAGCTGAAGACCCCCAGAGCCTTCCCAGAACCCCCAACCCCCAAACCTAGAAAAGGCTGTTGAGGTGGCATGTGGGGACAGGTCAAGGCCTCCTCTCTGGTTGCAGGCCAGGGTGGGGAGTCTCTGGGGGCTGGGCAGGATGTATGCCTGATACTCTGTCCAATCTCAGGCCTGGGTCTGCCAGTCTACCTGCTGTCAGTACATCTGCCAACCTATCCCTAAGGTCTGCCGGCCTGCCAGCCTGTGACTCAGCTGCCGTGCCAGCCTAGCTCTTCTGCCTAGATCTCAGATTTGTGGCTTCCTGTGCGGCCAGCACAGGCAATGGTGAGTCAGCCAGGGCAGCCCCTGCAGCTCCAGAAGCTTCTCCAGGGCAGCCAGGAGAGAACACATTCTTCTCCAAGGAGGCTCTGCCGGCCCTGCCTAGCTGGGGCCAGAGGGCACAGGACAGGCAGCTCTGGGAGAGAAGCCTGAGCCTTCAAGCTACAAGCCAGCCCAGGGCTGGGCTGATAGGAAAACACCTCCTCCTGAGCATACTCCAGCCAGAAATCAAGCCAGCTAACCAGTCAAAGAGCCCACAGCAACCCCAGAGACATCTAGGGCAGCCACTTTACCTGGAAGTGCAGGATGATTGTCCAGATCAGGCCTAGGGTAAGCTTAGGATTGCCATCAGCGATGTCATCATTCCTGATGTTCACCAACTTCACCTGTGAGCAAATAGCTCTCAGTCACAGCTCACTGGGCAGCATCTCAGGAAGGGTACCTGGGGTCTACAGCCTGTAGCTGGCTGACAGCCTTACCTGGCGGTGCCGGAGGTAGTCCAGGGCAATCTGGACATTCTGCAGCTTATGGAAGCGCATCCTCCCCTTCTCCCGGGGCTGAGAGGAGGCATGGCATAGTCAACATCAACATGGCAGCTGCAGTCCCAGCCCCATCCCCCCAGTACCCCCAAAGCAGCTGCAACAACTAAACCAAGGTCTACCCCAATGGGTCAGCAGCCCCTCACACATCCCAGATTCACCCTCCCCAGTTGCAAAAAGGAGGCCATCAGCCCAGGGGCCAGGAAGGGCTTGGGCCCAGGTCCAGCAGGGGCTTGGGAAACCAACCCAGGCTGTGGGAAGGAAGGAAGGGGGTGGGGAGAAGACAATAGCCAGGAAGCTGTGGGTGGAGGGCAGTGGCACTGGAGGTGTGTCCTCCTGCCCAGTGATGGCAGCCACTTCTTTTCATGGGTCCCAGGCCCAGTCCCAGGTATAGCAGCAGGCAGGACAGCAGGCAGCTTGAAGCACAGCCATCTACCCGCCCAAGAGCCAGGAGTGGGTCGGGCCAGACTAGCTGCCAGCCCAGGTGAGTTGGGCTCCACAGTCTCAGGGAGCCCATGTGCCTCTGTGGCCAACGGGCACAACCACTCACCAGACGTAAGCTCCTGATTACGTCCCGCTCCCTCGGCTGCCCAGCCAGAGCAGAGCAAAGGGTAAAGGGCAGAGGTCAAGATTCAGAGTCCAAGCAGCAGAGAAACCAAAGCAGAGCAGAGCGTGAGGTTACTGTGTTAGGACTCCAATGCAGAAGACAGCAGCCCATAGCACAGGGGTCGTGGCCACTCCCAAGCCAGGCTGTCAGCTGTGATGCCAACACCCTGGACGTGAAGGCACAGTGGGGGGACTGCTTCCAAGGAGAAGGCAGGAGGGGGCTGAGCTAGACACAGTTTGGGCAGTCAGGAAAGACCTCAGGGAGATAAGGCAGGCAGGGGCATTGAAGGTGATGCTGGCAGGACCACAGAGAAGGGCAGGGGCACATACCAGGCTGTCCCCAGAGAGGACCTCCAGTAGAGAGATGAGGTTGTGGCCATCGCGAAGGTCTTCATAAAGGTCACTGATGTGCCTTTGGGCCTGTGGGAACAGCAGGGCTAGAGTGGCCACAAATTCCCCAGGGCCACCAAGAGCCCAGAGACAGGGGCAGAGAAAAGTACTGGGCACTGGCACCAAGGGGAAAGAGGCAGGGGCATGAATCATGCTCATGCCTCTGCTTAGGCACCTACCTCTGCCCTCCAGTGCTACAGCAGAGACCAAAGGAAGAGAAGGAAAGAGACGGAGCGGAGCGTGGGAGGAGAGGACAGAAAATAACAGGTTTCAGAGATGAAAGGGGAATGCAGCAGTGGAGGACACCCTGGGGCAGGGGCCATCTGCCGCCCTTCCCTCCTCCACTCACAAGCAGGTGCCACCAACCTTGATGAGGTGTTTGTTGACCCACTTGGTGAAGGTTTTCTTCTGCACACGGTCCCGCTCATCTGGGGAAGACAAGTCCAGTTAAGCTGGGGCCTGGGAAAAGCCCAGGGAGGCCCCAAGAGGTGACCATAGTGCAGACATGAAAGCTTGGCTGGCCAAATCCTGCCTGAGGAAGGCCCTACAACAGCCCCAGCCTTGATGCCCACCTCAGGCCTCTCCCAGAGCACATAAACCCTCCTCCTCCGGCATGGCCAGGACATCATACACCCAGGCCCAGCAGCCCTGGTCCAGGCAGGGGGCTAGGCCCAAAGTGCCTCTGCTCAATCTCCCTATTGTCTCCCAAGAAGATGGGAGGTCCAGAGCTGCTGCATCAGGGTGCACAAGTCAAAGCCTGTCCCGCCCCACACGCTGCCTCTACATGAGGCTAAACAGGGACACAGCAGGGCCAGGGCTAGGCCCCGTTGGAGTACTGTAGGGGAAGCTGTGTCCCCCTGACAGGGCCATGGGCCTCCCCTCCCTGCCACTCTGATCCCACACTAAAGTCTCAGAAGCCAATCTGTGTTGAGCACGGGCAGTTGGCCCCCTCATCTGAGTCTGGCCCCAAACCCAGACCCCCAGTCCACGTCCACACCTCCCACCTAGGGCAAGGGCTTCCTGCCACAGAAGACATTATTTTCTGCTGCAGAGGCCTGCCCTGCCCAGAGGGTGTACCCACTACCTTTCTTGCCCTCAGAGGCCCTGAGCACAGCCAGGTAGAGGTTGTCCTCAGAGCTGGTTCTCTTGCCACCCAGGCCCTCAGGCTCGGGCACCCGGAGCCGATGCTGAGACATGGTGCTGCCGGCCCCTGACTCTTAGTCTCTCAGCCCCCAGGTGCTGTTGCTCTGAGCAGCCCCTCGTGGCACACAGACTGCTGAAGGCTGGCGGCTGCACTGGATGCAAACTCCACACAGGCTCAACTCATAGCCCTAGTCGCAGCGGCTGCGGCCACTCCCTACAGGCTGTACTCCCCAGCAAGGCTGCCCCGCCCCTAGAGCCCCACCTCACTCAGTCCCCCAGAGGGGAGTGTCCCAGCGGGAAGGAGGAAGGCAGCCCCTCCCCCACAGCCACACCCTCAGTAGCCAGAAACAGGAAACTGGGGTTTCCTCACCCACCCTGCCACAGCAGCAGGACCTGGGGGTGCAGGGGAGGGGCTGGCACTGGTACCAGGACCCCAGAGAATTCACCAACCCCACAGCCACCCAGAATGAGCCTTCATCACACAGGGAATGGAGAAGGGTCCCCAGAGAGCTACGGGAAAAGCTAAGGCCACACCCATTCTCAGAGAACACTACAGTCACTCCTTGGCTGGCCCACCTTCCTGCTGGGTCTGGCTCTAACAGGAACCCCCAACCTGTGTGACACCTTGGGGGAGGGAGCCCACTGCCCCTCGGTTTCCTAGAGCTCCCCAGCTCACACCTTCTCAGACCTACAGTAAGAAAGACCATGCCCTATCCCCCCCCCCCCCATCTAGGCTCAAGGGCCTGCCTGGCTCCTGCAAGATCCTTTAGGGACCGGCAGAAGCCCAGCCCAGGCAAGCCAGGCAGAGCACACCTCAGGCAAGAACAGAGCATAGCAGAGCTCTGACTCATCCAAGTAGGCCAGTCCAGCCGAACTGCAAGGACCTCTCCCCTGGGGGAAATGCTGGGGCAGAGGGGAGCACCCCAAGGGGCACAGCCAGTGAGTCAGAGTTGGGGAGGGGCCCCCAGGCACTGTGACTCACTCAAAAGGAAACCGCACCTGGGGGCAGGATGGATAGGGGGCTGTTTGCAGCTGGGTGAGGCTCAGAGATAGCAGCTGCTCCAGGTTGTAAAAATATAGAGGATCTGGGCAAAGGGTACAGGGGCCTCTGGATCTCTCAGGTCAGCGGACAGAGCGGCCTATGGCCAGCATCTAGAACTGCCCAGCCCAACCAACTGCTGTAGGAAAGAATGCACCACCCAACCACAAGAATTTTCCAGTCCACGCATCTGGCTTGATGTGCTCCAGCTGTGAGCTGTGGAGGAACACCCCCCTCCCACAGCACACAATTCTGGGGAAAGCTCACACCATTCCCTATGCTTGCTGCTCCCTGCGGCCACAAGAGGGCACCAAAACCCCACTGGCCCAGGGTCTTGAGCCAGGCCTCCACCCTAATGCCTAAGAGCAAGGCTAGCTCCCAGGATTCTGCCATACTTCTTACACCCCCAACCTCTGAGAGTACCCCTCAGCCTCCAACAGGAGACCTTCCTGTTCTGCCCCATCTGGCCCAGCAGCTCCCATAACCCTAGTAGACATCAACTCCTTAACCTCCAAAATCCCCAATCTGACTCCACACTAGTCAGGGCTGCTACAGTGTGCTTGAGAGCTTCTCACACTCACACGTGCCCACCCCTCCCCAGGCAGGGCCCTCCTGAGCAAGAAGCTTGTCCTACTGGGGAACCACACTCGCAGTAACAGGGTGAGTTTCTGCTGCAGGAGCAGGCCGTCATTCTGTTGAGGCACACAAACACCCATGCTTCTGGGAATGGGCCAGAGATGGGCACAGGGCATTCAGGCAACAGCTGGAACTTGGGGGAGCCAGTACTGGATACCCATGATGCATGTGGGCCCTCTCCCCATGCTCCAACCAAGCCCATTCTCCAGGCTTCTTCCTGCTCCCAGGCCAGCTCCAGCACCCCTCCCCCTGGCAGCAGTCCTGCCTCTGGGTGCCTTCCTTCCTTTCACCTTTCAGGAACTAGAACTTCAAGCTCTTCCTCAACCCCTCCCTCCTGACCTGCCTACTCCTTACCCCTGGCTGCAGATGCCCCTCCCTCCTAATCACTAATGAAAGGAAACTTCCCCTAGACTGATAGGAGTCCTCATCTGTCCTCAGCCTGGCCAAGTCGGCTCCCCAAGCCTACTGTATACCTCAGGGGCCTCTCCCACCTGTCTGACCGGGCCCCGGGGCTCCCAGTACTGTACTCTAGCAATCCTTTCTGACCCCTGTACAGTCCAAGGCAGTTGACCCTCAGCACCAGCTCAGTCCCCCCACAGCCCTCTGAGAAGGATCACTCCCTCTTTCCACAGCCCAGCCAACTCGGTCCTGGGATGGAAACCCCAATGAGTGGGAGGGCACCTGGAGCCGGAAGGCCTTGGGTCCCGCCCCCAGCACCTCCCTCCCTCCCCCTGCTCCGGGCTCCCTTGGCTGTAGCCCTCTGCCCCACCCACCTCCCACGGATACTCCAGAGGCAAGCCAACCAGCATGGACTTCATCACCCCGCCCCACGGCTTCCTCCCCCAAGTGTTTCCGCCTCCTTCCCCAGGTGTTTCCGGAGTCCGGAGGCGGGGCTGCACCTGGGCCAGACCCGACCCCTATCCAAGGCCCCACCTGGTGAGAGCGTCTGCCGCCCAGTCCCTTCAGCCCGGCCACCTAAGGGTGCACCCACCTACGCAGCACAGCTGTCCGTAGAGATAGCCCCTGCGTGCACTCTCGCAGCCCCCGTCCAGCCATCGCGGCAGCTCTAACACAACCTCCCTCTGACCGTAGAAGGCGCCGCCCGCCCCCCGGGTGCCTGATGCAGCCATGAGCCCTAGGCGCCCTCGGTCGTCCAGGGATCATACAGCAAGTCCTGCTCCCAGGCTGTGCGAAAGGGCCCGGCTCAGCTCGCCACATCCTCCTCCGCCCGTTGGGCGCCAGGCCCAGACCCGAAGAACCTGCCCCTGCGGGCGCCCCGCCCAGCACGGGTCAGGAAGCCGCGCCCAAGCCCACGAAATGCATCCCCCCCCTCCACGGCCCCTAGACCCCTACGGGGGTGGGGGTAGGGCTGCCCTCCGGGACAAGGAAGCTTAGAAACTGTCCAGGGCCCCTATGATCCACCTCTCGGAGACCTCTCCCAGCAGGATGCCAGCAGGGGCTGGGGCTGGGGCAGGAATGGGGGGGGCGGGGTAGACACTGCAGAGATGGTGGGCAGAGAATAGCAAGAACAGAACTGAGTTAAGCCACATGCAACAAGAGGCAAGGGGAAGCTCCTTTCCCACGTGTGGACAGGCCACAAAACTGGGTGTCAAGGAAGGGAGGGCCAGTGGCAGGTCCCCAACCAAAAATCTCTTGAGTACTAGAAACCCTCCATCTGTGCATTCTATTGAAACTTCCCACCAGTAACTGAGTCACCAACTCCAGGGAACCCTAGGGAACCCCAGGACCATGCCTGGAAGCCAAGCGAATTCAGATTCAAGTCGTGGAGATCCTACCCCTGAGGATGAGACCCATTAGGCCCACTAGGGGGCAGCCTGGCCACTCCCCGACAAAGGCGAATCCAGCCGGGAGGTGAGCTCCATTAGGACAGTCCCTCTGGCCAGAAGCCCCGGTGCAGAGCTGCCCAATTCCCATGGGCTGTTCATGATCCATTCACTTCAGCCCCACCCCATCCTGTGCTGGGCATAGGCGCCTCGGACTATAGCCCAGGAGCTGGTGACTTTGAGCAGGGGGAGGGCAGATCACAGCCTGCCAGTCTGTCGCAAAGCTGGTTCTGGGCCTTGACCCTGGCTGTAGGCACTAGGCACCTGCCGCACCTCTGTGCAGCTAAATCCCACACTCTGAGGGCAGGGGAAGCTACTGTGCAGGGCCACCCCCACCTTGGTCCCGCCCAGAACAGCCCAGTGCACCTGCCACTGTGGATTCTGTGTTCACGTCCCTGCTGAGGAGGGGGCTTCCTTGAAGAGGCAGGCACTGCTGCACCCAAAGCCTACCCCCTGGGTCTCACCCCAGCTTCTCCTTCCACCTACCTGCCCAGATCAGACTCCAGGCTAATGACAACTGCAGTGCTCCGCCCTGCCACACCCAGGGAAGCAGGGCAGCAGACACACTTTCACAAAACACTGGTGTTTCACTCAGAGACGCAAGAGGCGGGGTGGGAGGGAGGTGAACCCTCCGCCCCCAACCCTACTAGCATCCCCATGGTAAGGTGGTGGCGGATGGCAGCGGCTGAGGCAAGGGCGCTTACCTTGCTCATCCTGCACCTGCCGACGCCCCCTGCGCCAGTGCCACACAGCAGCCAGGGTGACTACGTGGCCCACGACTACCAAGGAGGGAAACAGGCTGCCTGTCGGCTCCATGGCTGCCACAAGGAACAGGCAGAGCCGCCTCAGTGCACCAGCGACTGGCTGCTGTGAAGGCTGACAGCGCCTCCCTGTGTGAAGGGCGAGGACGGGATGCCCCAAGGACTAGAGCTCAGCGCCCGCAGGCTGCCTTGCCCGCAGGGACCGCCCTACAGCACTATCCACGGGCAGCCAGGAGACCATCCGGTCTGCTGCTGCACACACTGTGCTCCAGCCCAGCCTGGGCCCGCCCTCCTCCCTCCAGTGGCTCTTGGCCGCTCCCCACACGGCCCGGCTCAGCTGTCCCTACTCCGTACGGCCGACGCTCAAGGTTAGCTGGAGCCTTAACCCCTGCCTACCCACGGCCACACCCGCCAGGAGGAGGGGCCTGTAGGATGCGGCTGCCAAGCCGCAGCCCCCCAGCCTAGCCTGCGCAGCCTCAATCTGGGTCCTCCCTCCCAAAGGAAGCCCAGTCTGGCCCCTTGCCCCCACAGAAGGAGTGCTGAGCCCCCATTCTTCTTTCAATGGTGTCCCCTGGGGACATGGCCAGACACCAAGGGCGTATTAATTCCAACACTCCAGTCCTAGCAGCCCACCCCAGGTCTGCAGCTGACCCCACCAAGCTCAAAGACATGTGGACTCCTCACAAGCCTCAAGCCCCCATAGGGCCTCAGACAGGGCAGAGGGAGAGGCTGGGTGCGGCTGGGAAGCAGGCTGGTGGGGGGGGAGTACACAGCCCCTCACCTCTAGCCCCAGGCACTGTGGCCCCAGCCCAGCTGGGTTCTCCACAAAGACTTTCAAAGGATTGCCCCACCTACCGGGCACGATCTTCATTGGGGACAGCAACAGGAGCCCACAGGGTGGACAGGGAGCGGGCGAGGGGTGTGGGGAGGGTCACAGGCCCCTTAGAGGCAGCAAGCCCGGCAGCAGCAGCAGCAGAGGCGAGGTGGGAGGAGGGCACAACCGTGTGGCTGCTGTCAGCAGCAGTCCATGGGGGAGGGGAGTGGTGGGCAGGGGGCCCAGGGGGATATAAATATCCGAGGAGGGCAAGCAAGGCCCGTCACTCGTCCAGACTTAGAACATGACGTGAACAGTAAGGACACTCAGGCCTGGGGCTCACTGGAGTCCCAACCAGCTGGGCAGCGCCACTGACATGCACACCCTTGCTCCCACGGTAATGCTATAATAAGGAGCTGCCTGGCCTCAGGACCCCCCTCGGAACAAGACACAGGGGCTAGAGCTCATGTGGCCCATGCCCTGCCCACCTCATAGGGTGCTCTTGGGAAGCATCAAATGGACCAATGTGGTGACACGCCCCTTTCTCCCAGAGGGCCCTGCGCAAAGTCATTCAATACCACACCTGGCCTCAGGGTGGACAAGACAGTCTCCCCAAGGTCACACTACCAGCCAGAGACCCAGGCAGCCCCAAATTGGGGTCCAGGCCACATGAACAAGTGCTCACCCCATGTCTCTGGGCTGCCCCTCTTCACCCGAGGCCTGTCTCCTGGTGTTCCCATGTGGTCTGGATAGGGAAAGCCCTCCCGAGATACCACAGCAATATCCTATTTTGTGGAAAACAGGGGTCAGAGGTCCTGTCAGCAGGCAGTCCACACCACATCCCCGTATCCTGTGCTGGCCCAGATCCTAGCACACCTGGGGAAACGGATGTGTGTGTACACAACTGTGTATGAAGGGGATACAGTCCTGACCCTCTCCTCCTAGGGTAGCGTTTTGTAGCGTTTCCTGTGCCAAGCACCATTCTGTTTTAATCTCCAGCACCCCCTACAAGTGAGTCCTATGCCACGAATGTATCATGAACATGAGAAAACCAAGGCAGGAACACCATGAGGAGCTGGCCCATGGCAAGCCTTCAGCAAAGCACAGCAAACCAGTCTTGGTCCCTGACTGCCAGGGTGGGTACCCTGTCCATGATGGGGAGAAGGGATGGGGGCTGAGGAAAAGACTGGGCCCACCTGAGCCCCTGCTCTCCAGCCCCACACTTCAGAAACATTTTAGTGGCCTGCTCTAGGCAGCCAAGGATTGTACTTGGCTCAAGAAGCCCAGAGCACCAAGGACACTAGCTACCTTAAAGGCAGGCCAGAGAGGGTCCAAATCCCAGCCCAGCCCAGCCCAGCCCAGTCCAGCCCACAGCAGCAGATGACCAGACGTGGACAGGAGCTGAACCAGGCAGGCACAGTTCTTGGCCCTCTGACCTAGCCACATGCATGGACTCAGAGGAGCCTGTGAATCCCCTGCTTGGGTGAGAAGTGGTTCCCAGAGAAAGAAATGCCCCAGGCTGTGAGCAGCCCCTCCACTAACTTCCACTATTCTGGAACACCCCACATTCCACACACACACCCAGGGGCAGCTCTGAGGAGGCCGTCTCATCCTTGCAACCACATTCTGATGCCCAAGGACCCAGAAACTGAGGAAAGGGGGCAACTCAGGGTCATGTAGCAGGCTGCCAAGGACAGCCCCATCCCTGTTGGAGGCCTTGATCCCTTTACTTTCTCTGTAGCCCAGGCTGCTCCTATGCCCTACCTTGGCCCAGCTGGATCAGCTCCTCCATGCTGTACCTGTCCATGGCTGCTGGCTGGGTCAGGCTGCTCTCAGAGAGGAAAGCAAGGCAGGAAGGAGGGAAGGGGTGGAGGGTTTGCTCCTACCCTGGCCTCCCCACCCAGCTCTGGGAGCAGTGGCTCCTCCTCACAGCCACCCCTTAGTCAGAGAGCTGAGCAGGGACCAACGGGCCAGACCAGCCCAGGCAGACCAGCCTGGAGTGCAGGAGACAGGCCTGCCTCAGTCCCTGAGCCCTGGGTCTCAGCCCAGTGGTCTTGCCTACTGAGCCTGCCCCCACCCCACTCACCCACAGCCTCCTCTTCCCTCCACAGGCCCCACCAGCCCAGCCCGGTCACCCCACCCACCCACATTCCAGGCATCCCTGTGCCCAGTGCATTCCACGCAGCCATGTGGAAGCAGAGTCCCACACTTCTCTACCCATCAACACCTACATTCCCTCAGCCCCCAAGGCCACTTGCTTACTCTGCCTGAGTCCTCCACAACCAGCTCAGTTCCCAGGCACTATGGTCTCCACCCTGAGCAAATGTGATACCTTCCTATCTGTCCATACATCTCTCCAGTTGTACAGGACCTGGGAGAGACAAACCTAATCCTCCAGAACCTGGGTAGAAACCTGCCCGAGATCTGCACAGTTCCCCCACAACAAGCAAGATGACCCCTGTGCACCTTCCCCAGAAATTGCCAGGACCCATAGCCCACCCTAAGCAGGTGCTATGTAGCTGTGAAGAGGACAAGGCAGCTCCATGTCTCCTCTGCTATGGAGGGCCACGTGGGAAAGTCAGGCTGTGCAGCTTGCATGTCTATGTAGAGAGGAGAAGCCATGTCCATGTGTGGCCATCTGCTTACGCTGCATGACATCCCTTCAGGAAGACAGGCTCTCAAAGCATTTTCTCTACACACTTCTGGATTCATTATGAATTCTGAGCCAGGCAAAGTATTATTATTTGGAGTATAAACCACTCACATATAAACCACTCCAGTAGCTTTCTACCATGAAGGGAGACTCCAGGAGAGGCCTTCCTGTACCCTTACCCTCTGGCCCAGGCCTCCCTCCTTGGGGCAGCTCTGGGCAGGCAGCTCCTCCTCACCTATCAGACCTTGGCTGTGGGTGCCTCCACAGAGGGCCCTTCCGATCACTCTCCCTTCACCCAGTTCATCCCTGTATGTCTGGGGGCTCTCTGGGGCGGAGGCTCAGTCTGTGCCTCACCATGAGGTAGACATACTCCTACCCAGTATGCCATTGAGGATCCCACCCCAAGATGAGCATACCATTAGGGCACAGGAGAGAGTGAGGCCTCACAGCAGGTACCCCAGCTTGCCCTGCCAGGCCTGTGGCTCCCTGGTCAGGGCTCAGTGGCACAGCTCATCTTGACATTCTGGTGACCAGCACAGCTCCTGACCACCTCTGAGCCTAGAGTCTGCAGGGTGGGGGTGACATATCCCCTACCCCCTCCCACCGTGCCTCTTGGTTGTGTGGCTCAGATTCCCTGTTGCATGGAGAGGACTGAGTGTCCCCCATGACTGGATGCCAGGAGGGGCCGGGTTATGGGAAAGATGGGGTCTCTGTGGCTTATTATTCATTTACTTTTAAAATAAGAAGCTGATAGTTTTAGATGTCCTCAGAACTGCCCCAACCTGTATGTGAAGCCATCATGCCTCTGCCACCAACATGGGCCTAGGGGCACAGCTCTGGCCCCAAACCACACCCAAAGCCCCATGCTCAGTCCTGCAGGGTGAAGGGGAGGAAGAGGGCCGCCTGCGCCCTGACTCAGCCTGAAGCTGGAACTCATTTCCTGTTGGAAACTCTGAGCTGCCACTAGGACGGCTGTGGCTGGGAAGGGAAGACTGAGTCACCTCTGTTGGGGGTGGGGATGCCCTCCACTCTGCCCACTGTGGCCACACCCAGAACCCCTCCAGGCACTACTGCCAACTGCCTGCCCAGCTGGCCCCGCCTGACTAGCAAGAAGGAAGGAAGGGGAGAAAAGGAGGGGAGGGCTCCCTCCCACTCACCACACCCACACCAGAGAATGGAAGAGGCCATTCCACCCTGAGGCTGAGGGTGGGCAGGGGCCCCAGATCGGGAAAGGCCCCAGATGAAGGCCCGTGAGTTAAGATCCGGAGTGCTGGCCAAGCACTCTTCTCTTCATGCCTCCGCCCCGTGATATGGTGACCCGTTTACAGGGAAGCTGAAGAGGCCACTGACTTGCCCAAGGCCATGGAGAGAGCTGGAAGCCAGCCGCCATCCCACAACCTCCCTGACCCTTCAGATGTGCTCCTTTAGCAAGGCTTTAGTGATCCCACCAGACAGGCCAGAACCAGAACTCCTTTTCCTCAGCACTCGCCCAAGCTGTGCCCGGCATGGGGCCTGCACCTGGATCCCCTCACTCTGGTTCCCCTGCAAACTCCTGCCTGCCTTGTTAGCCTCAGCCCAGGCTCTCTTTCCAGCCCTCCAGAGACTAAGCCTCTCCCCAGGTGTCCAGTCATAAAGATGGAGTGGGGACCAACCCTGCCTTGTACTGAGGGGTCCAGGCTGTCCTGAGTTGGCAATGAGTGCAGTGTGCCCCAGGAGAACACGTAAGCCTTAGGCACAGGACACCTCTGCCCACCTGGGTCAGGCAGACCAGGAGCTTAGGGTCAGAGGGAAGGGGTCTCTGGTAGTCCCTGGGCTGCAGGACCGATCCTTTTCTCTGACACCTGGTTCCCAACTGGGAAGGACTTACCTGACCCTGTGCCAGGCCCAGGACCCCTACCCTACAAGTGGACACTCCTTCCTGGGTTCTGTTCCTCTACCACTAGGCCATGGCCAACCCTAACCCAGCCAGGCATCCAGTCATGGGGGACACTCAGTCCTCTCCATGCAACAGGGAATCTGAGCCACACAACCAAGAGGTTCGGTGGGAGGAGGCAGGGGATATGTCACCCCCACCCTGCAGACTCTATGCTCAGAGGTCAAGCAGTTTGCCCAGGCTACACTGCCAAAAAGTAGCTAGGCCATCCCATGCCACCAGCTCTTCTGCATGCCCCCTACTTCTGAACAGAGGGGCCTCAGACAGACAGCCTATTGGGACAGGGAGAGGAATGAATGGGGACAAAAGAAAGGACAATGCTTAAGAGAGTGGCCCACGCTGAAATGGATGGGGCTGTGACAACAGCTGGCCCGCCAGTCCAGGCCCCACAGGCCCCGCCCCCACTGGGATGTGCCTGTCCCACCCCAATAAGGTCCCCAACCCAGGAGGAGGAGCCAGTAGGCCCACTGACCACAGCACCCAGATCCCTCAGGCAGAGAGGGCACCACCTGCTGGTGTGAGTGGAATCCCCAGCACTCATGCTGCCCACCCTTCCCCAACAGGCCCAAGCCTGGGCGCTGCGAACATCCACATCCCCCCTTCCCACCCCTCTCCATCTGGAACTAGGATGCAGCTGACCTGTGGCTGGGGTAGGCTCCAGGCCCCGCCTGGCTAGGGCTCCCAGAGTGGTAGTGGGTACCACAGGGGCTTCAGGTGACCCCTCCTCAGCTTCCTTCCGGCGGTAGGCCCGCCGCTCCTCTGGGGCAGGGTCCTCAGACAGCTGAGGCCCCCGCTTGGGCAGACAGCCCAGGGGACCCTGCACAGCCTGCACATGAGGGGTGCGACGTGCAGGCATCACCATGGTGAAGGGGCGGCGCACACGCTGCAGGGAGGCAGGCAGGATCTCAGGTGGCAGGTGCAGGTGCTGGCGTAGGTGGGTGATGCCCTCATTGGTCAGGAACCAGTAGAAGTGGCGCCAGGCAAATGTCTCCCGCACCAGGCCCCGAGCCCGCAGGGAGGCCATGGCTCGCATGACCTGCAGGTTGGTGACACCAGGCACATGGGGGTGCAGGCTACGGGGCCTCCGGTCCTTCTTGGCCACCATCACCCCCTCGCGGAAGAGCACCTCATAGATGGTCCGCAGCTGGTCCAGCGGCATGAGCATGCCAGCCACCATGGCTGCTTAGAGCCGGCTGGTCGGCACAGGGGCAAGAGAAGCAGGAGGAGCACAGTGAGGAGGCGGATTAGGCTTCCTCAGCACGAGGTACAAGAGGGGCCAGCAGCAGGCAGGAAGGCAGGCAGGCAGACTCCTGCACCAAGTGCAAGGCCGCGGGCTCAGGAAAGAGTGGCTCCAATGCCTGGCTCTGTGGATTCCTGCCGGCACTACCGCCTGCTGGAACCTCCCGCCTGCCCGCCCTCCAGGCCGCCTGGGCCGGCCTCCTCTGACTCAGCAGCAGGGGCGGCCCCTCCCACGCACAGACAACGGCCCCTTGCAGAGTGGGGGCCTTCACCCCCATGGCACCCCCTTCCCTCTTGGGCCCCATGGCTCCAATGTCAGAAATTACATCAGTTTCTAAAACATTTCCTTAAGGTTCCCAAATCTTTGTGGGGAGGATTAGGGGGGAATATAAACCAAGAATCACAGAAAAAAAGTGTCAGAATGGGCAGAAGGCAGGGAGCAGAGAAGGCAGGAGGGGTCCACAGGCTGGGGACCCACCAAGGGGTATGGTTCCAGGAGTTATGGAATCACAAAGGTCTGAAGAGAGAATGCTGGGTTGCCTGGAACTGGGGGCACTTGAGGTTCAAGAGTGGAGAATGAGGGCCTGGGGAGGAAGCTGGGGTCTTGGGGACGCCTAAGTGCGAAACAGCAAGGGACAGTTGTCAAGAGCACATGGACAGGCAGGTGCCAGCATCTACTGTCCATCAGGCAGGCAGAGGAAAAGAGCCCCCACTTCCAAATGGCACCAGATTTAACTCTTCCCATTCCAGGACAGATTAGGGACAGTCCAGAAACACATCCACTCCCAGTCCAGGTCACGCTGAGAAGGGAGGAGGGGGCGCCTCTGGGTGGAGCTTCTATCCACCCCGTCTCCAGGACAGCTGTCAGAGAGGCCAGGGAGTACCACCTGCCTCAGGGAATCAAAGTCATTAAGTCCCTACCACCCCAGACCTGGCGTCCCTGCCACCCACACAGACTCTCTACTGGGGCAGCCGGAGCGCCTGCCTGTGGCCAGAGTGACAGATGATAGGGAAAGGACACCAGGAGTTTCATATGCCCACCGGAAAAGAAGAGGAAACTGCCACATGAGGCCCTGGGAGGTGAGTTACCCAGCCACACCCATCCTCACAGCCAGGCACCCAAAACCGAGGGTCTGATCATAGATATTCTGTGCTATTATCCTACTCAATACCCCAACTCTCCAGGCAGTGCCCCATCAACCCCCACCCGGCTCCACTCTCCCGGAGTTGACACACCCATTCCCACCAAGCACTGCAAACCCAGGAACTGATTATAAATAGGGCGGGGGTGGGGGATCTTGCGGTGGGAGGCACTGGCCAGCAGGCTGGCAGGCAGCCAACAAAGCGTGGTGGGGAGGGTTTATGGGCTGTCTCCATGACACCCAAGTAGGCTCCAAACAGCACACCCAAACACACACAGACGCAGGCTGCATGGTGGAAACTGAATGCTCAGCCAACTGTTCCCGAAGCCCTCCTGCGCCAGCTCACTGCGGCAAGGCTCACCCTGAGCCCTGCCCCCAACCAGGCCAGCCCAAAAAGGTAGGCTCTGGGAGGGCAGGACACCAGTCCCAGGCAGGACAACAGAATGGCAGTGGGCAGTTGCCACATCCCCTCAGCAGCGACACCCAAGGACCCTCCACACCACTAGGGCTGTGGTTTGGGGACCAAGCATCTGCTGGGATCCAGACCAGTTATCACTTAAGTTCCCACTCTCTCGGCCTGTGTCCCAGTACTGCCCTCAACCTCTGGCTCTACCCGTCCTGCCTGCCACCAGTCCCTCCTGCACTCATCCCATACATCCATGCTATCTTCCTGGCATGATTTCCTAACCAATTCCCTCAAATCTCCAATCCCCCACCAAACCAACCCATGGCTTCCACAGTCCCCAAATGATCCCAAGCCACACTGCAGGCCCCTAAGCCGTTGGACCTAAGTCTCTTCTGCACAAACCTACCTAGGTGTCCCATGTAGTAGTCAACCCGCCAACCCATCCACTTCCTAAACTAGTAGCTCCCGGATCCAGAGCAAGGGGGCGGGGCTCAGTGGGGAATTCCCCAAACCAGCAAAAGCACAGCAGCCTTGGGACAGCGGGATTCCCCCGCGAAAGAGAGACAGAGAGAGATAGAGATAGAGAGAGAAAGAGAGACAGACACCCTTGATCTCGGTCCGGGAGCTGCCCACCAGTCCTTGGGCTGGGAGAACAACCCCTGCCCCGCCCCCCACCCTGTGGAACCGCAACTACTGTTGCTGATTCAGCACTGGGAGGGACTGAGAGCACTCCATGGCTGGAGGCCGGCCCCTCTCTCCCGACTCCAGGCCTCTTTAGGTTTCCAGAGCAACCACTCGGAGCCCCTGGGCAGCCCCCAGTCGCCCCCCCCCCCCAACCAAGAGCCGCAGTGTGGCCTTGCCCGGGGCCAGTCCGCTGGCGCCACAGCACAGCAATCCCCACAGCCCTACCCAGCCCCCTTGGAGGACAGGCTGCAGGGCGGCAGGCTGGGGCGGAGGAGTAAGCGGCCAACTGCGGTAGGGCTGAGCTCCCACGGAGTCTGGGTCCCGCCCCTGCCGCTGCTACAGCTTGCTCCGCCCCTGACACTCACTGCAGGGCTACAGAACTGCTGCAGGAGCCACCCCTCCTCCCCGCCATCCCAGGAGAATCTTTGCACCAGGAGGAGCCCTGGTGAGGGATAAGCCTGGGGGTCTCCCGTGCCTTCAGCACAGCACACCCAGTGTTGCCCACCGCACGCCAGATCCTGACTACCTCCTGCGGGAAACTGCAACCCAGCCAGAGGTCACTGCATGGTCGCAGCTGTCCCCCCATCCCACCTTTGAGGGAGCTGATCTCGTGCTGGATGGCTCTCGAGGGGTCCATGTCTCTGATAGGGGCGAGGGTGATGCAGCTATCGCCACGCAGAGTCCGGCACCGCACCGAACTGCCCCGGCCAGCGCCGGCTGGGGGAGGAACCGGGAGGTGAGGGGCGGGGCCGGTCAGTCAGAGGCGGGGCTTCAGCTGATCAATGTGCGGGACAAGGCTGCCCTGGGCGCATGCTCCCAGCCATGGGTCGCTCCACCCCGTCCTTCCTAACCTGCTGTCCCACACCTGCGACCCAGCTATCTCCAACCATGCAGCTCGGCCCTAAAACTGCAATGTGGCACATCCAGACAGCCTACCTCAGTCTCCAGCCTCCGCCACCCAGAGCCACACCGGGAATGGCCTGCAGAAACCATGAGCACAGGGCCTGTTTCTGGTCTTGAAGCCCTAACCACCCACCCCCTGCAGGAGACACCCCACTCCTGACTCCAAGGACCCCCTCAAGCAGCCTCCCCTGGGCCATGACTGAAGGGCTGTCATTGTCATGCCTCAGGACCCCGGATCAAGCCCTTCACCCAGGAGATGCAGTGACAAGACCCCCCTTGGGCCCCATCCCTGCTCGAGCCCTTCTCCAACATGCAGCTGATCACCCCACTGGTCCCACAGCTCAAGGTGCTTCTGTGCCCCACGGGGACCGCACAAGCCCCAGCCTCTGCCTCCCCTAGCCCTTGGAGGCCCTTGTCTGCTCAGTTCTGTGGGTACCCAACTAACCACCACTTAGTGGCTTACACCAAAACCCTGGGGTCATCACTCCTCATAGCCAGGCCCACAGAATCTGCTGGTACTGCCTATCAGTCCAGTTGTCACCCATCTCCATTGCCATCAGAATGACACGCAGCTCCTTGCTGAGCTGACCCACCTCTCCACCACCTCCAGGGAACCAACAGCAGCTGCTCTGGGCCACCACCCCAGCAGTGGCAGTGAACTGTCACTCCTGCCTCTTGGAGAGACCATCTGGACTGCAGGAAGAGATCAGCTCTGCCTCTCTGCAGGCTGCAGAAATCATCAGGAACACTTGGGCCATGCCCATCCCACGGGGCATGCACCCCAGGTCCTCTGTGCTGGGTGGACAGTGTGGAACACAGATGGGTCTCCACAAGATGTGCCAATAGCCTCGGTCTCCTGAAGACCTAAGTCTCTCTCCCAGCTGCTCAGATCCACACCCTGCCAAGCAGGACTACCTCCTTAGGGTGCCCACCCTTTCTACAGGCAGGCCTGTGTATGACTGGCCAGGGCTGGGACACAGGACATGGCAATGCCACACAGGTCAACAGGCAAAGCAGCAGCAAGTGCCAGGCCCACCTGGGCTCCAGACCCAGCAGGCCTGGGGGTCCCTCAGCCTCCACCTCTGCTCTCCCTGGGGCTCAACCAGTCCAGGGCATGAGTGGGTCTCACTAAACACCAGTGGCCTGAATATTTGGGGAAAATAATGAAGTGTGGAATTAAAACAGAATTTTGTGAATTCTTACACTTAAATTCCTACTTTTTTTTTTCTAAGATCTGTCTGGATAAATCTAGATTCAGCCTACAAGTGAACTTCTGTATTAAGCCTCAAACAAAACTGAGAGATATTTATAAATAGATTTAAATAATATGGGAAAGCTCACACATGATTCGGTGCTGGTTCTATTTTTTTTAATGTATAAAATTAAATGTCTTAAGATCACAGTTTTAAGCTAATGAAAAGTGAGGCAGACAAACTATTCTGAGAAGGAAGGTTCCAGGGGGTCCTATACTGAACCAGTCCTAAACTTATACCCTCAACTCAGGTGTGTGCCAGGGGCTCTTGGGAAAGCCTTGGCAGCTAAAAGTCCAGTGAAGAAGCCCTATCAGCCTGCCCTACCCAACCAGCCTGGAATAGCAGCCGTGTATGACCTTGACAGATGGGTTGGGGCTAGCCAGCAAAGGAAGAGGGACTGCATGTGCAAAGGCCCCAAGGCAAGAGAGACCCAAAGAATGTGGGAGTGGTTATAGCCAAGAAAGAGTGTTAGAGACCCAGACAAGGGGGCGGGGACGCATCAGGACATACAGATGCTGACTGGTGGTGGAGGAGAGCCTGGGGCAAGAGGTATCGGTGTCTCAGAAGAAACTGAGCCAGTGAAGAGGAAGCTGGACATGCCTTGTTGTCCAGCTCTGGCTAGTCAGAAGCAAAGCCCAGGCCCTCCCCAGTACCTCCTCACTGCCCAGGAGATCTCACCACACTGGATCCCAATCCATGGAAGTTTTACTGAAAAAGCACATGGGTCTGTGAGTGAGCAAGACACCCCTGCTAGAGGGGGCTCACCAAGGAAGAGGGACAGCATGTGCAAAGGCCCTAAGGCAAGAGAGACCCAGCAGGAAACAGTCTCCAGCTTTTCTGGCCACTGATGGGCCTTCCAGACAGCTGGCAGACTGACCCCGCACAGCTCCCCATCCCAGGAGAATCCCATGAAGTCAACTGGGACAGCGACTCACCCTGAGCAAAGCTAAGTCCTCTCTCAAAGCTTTCTGCCAATCCAAGAGGCAGGGAACACCACTGGGGCTCCAGAACCCAGGCCAGGCCTTCCCTCCTATACTGAATAGCTCCCTCCTGATAAGTTGGCTTGGCCACAGGCCCAGGCCAAGGAGGTGGCTTCTGATCCTGCCCCCACACACCCTAGTTGCACTTGATATGGTCCCACGCCTGAGGTTCTGCCTACTGCCTCCCCTCAGCTTAGTGCTTCTCCCAAGCTCTGCCCATCTTCAAACTTGCCCTTTCCCTACCCCGAGACCTCCTCCCACTCAGGACTCACTGACAGTAGCAGAGCATGTCAGTGGGAGGTGATCCAGGTAATCCTGTGCAGGTTGACCTGTGACAGCTGTGGCCCTTCCAGCAGACACTTTCCACCCCGCAGAGACCCAGCCAACAAAACCCACAGCAGAATATCCCTGCAGATGATGTCCCCCTGTGACACATACCTCCCTGACATGCTCCCTGCATGGACCTGCAGCAAGACCAAGGGAGTCAGCCCGCTTGCACCACATGGCCTCTGACCCACAGCCTTGATGAGCCTAAGCCTCAACCTCTGGGTGCCACACACTTCTGAGGGAGCAGAGTCTTCCTCCATATGAGAGACCACCCCTGCACTGGGTGTGGCTCAGATGGGCTCTAGGTGGCACCCTCCAGGGATCCTGGAGGCCCAGGACTCAGAGATTATCCCTCTGGGCCTATCCACCTTTCTGCCCCTACAGCCCAGTACTAGAATATCACCCAAACCAGAAGTCCACCAGAAACTCATCTTGAGGGATGTTCTGGAGCCCAACCACAAGACCCATCATGGGGTGAGAGAGGTCCCTTGGTTCTCAAATATCTCAAGCTCGCCCTTTTCCCACTCTCTCTACTACCGGGTGTGGCCTGGCTACCACCTTTCTCACCTGAAGGAGCACCAGCTCCTCCATGTTCAAGCATGTTCAACCTGGTGCAGAGGTTAAACGGTGACACCCAAAAATATCTTCATGTCCCTGGAATTTATAAATGTGACTGGATTTTGAAATATTTAAGCTAAAAATCTAGAGACAGGTCATCCTGGACTTTCTGGGTAGGCCCTTTCAAGTCCTCATGAAATGGAAAAGGAGAGGTAGAGACAGAAACTGGAATGATGTCGACACGGCCAAGGGATGGGGAAGCTGGACGAGCAAAGCAGGCTCTTCCCATGACTTCTGGTGGGAGGGAGCCCTGCTGGCACCTGGATTTGGGACTTCCGACACCCAGATCAGTGAAGGATGGATTTCTGTATATTAGACCATCTCGTTTTGGTGTCACAGACATCAGTACCAGGAACAGAGTGCTACTGTGACAAATACCTAAAAATGTGGCTTTGGAATTGGGAAATAAGCAGAGGCTGAAGAATTTTGAGGCACATGATAGAAAAAGCACAGATGGCCTGACCAAACTGTTGGCAAAATTTGGAGTGTAGAAAGCAGGTATCATGGCTTATGCCTGTAGTCCCAGCTACTGGGAAGGCTGAGACAGGAGGACTGCTTGTGTCCAGGAGTTTTAAGGCCAGCCTGGCCAACACAGCAAGAGACCCCATCCCAAAAAGAACAGAATATGGAAGTTAAAGATGATGCTGGTGAGGCCTTAGAAGAAAATGAGGAATATAATCTTGGGCACTGGAAGACAGGTGATCCTTTTATACAGCGGCAAAAGCTGGCTGAGTTGTGCTCTATCTACTAGAACATGGAAGAACATGTAGAACATGTAAGCAACTAACATGGATATTTAGTTGAAGAGATTTCAAATCAGGCTGTGGTTTTGGCAGCTTATATTAAAGGGCAGGAAAAATGAGATGAAATGAGGAAGAAACTGTTAAGGAAAAAGGAACCAGCACTGGTGATCTAGGAAATTCACAGCCTACTCAATGTGGAAGATGCTCACATTGGGAGATTTGCTGTTAGGACAGGGTGCCCAGGGAGAGAAAGCCAGGGGTGTGACTGGATAGATTTCTGCTGAAGAGATGAAGACTGTGATTCATGGGTCTGGTCAACCATTTCAGCAGAGCCAGGAATAGAGATTATCCAAAAGACACAGTGAGCCCTCCTGTCTAGTGGCCTGGTTCCCTGTGACATTGAAGAGAGACCCACAGGTTTATGAAACTGCTGTGCCAGGAGCAACACTGCCAACTGGTTCTGACGGGTTCAGATGGGAGGAAATGAAGGTGGCATCTTTGCCAGATCCTATAGGCAGGAATGGGATGGTAGACAAATCAATTGCAAACATGCTACCCTTCAAGGCAAGGCAGCAAAGTGGCCTCCATTCTTTTCCTGGTCCTAGGCCCCCTCCATCTCAGGGAAAAAGCAGTAAATGTCCCCACCAAGAGTTGTCTGCCCAACTGGGGGACTTTCCATGCTAAACTATGACTCAGCCTCCACAGAGACAAGAGACAGGGAAAAGGAGGGGGGAGTGGGCCCCGCAGGCTCATGTCTCAAGTCATATGGAGACCCGAAAAGTCTCCAACTAGCATCGACCCACCACAGCCTCATATGCAGCTCTCAGCAGCTTCAGTCTGATTACACCCTGAATAGTCTGACTGAGCTTCCTGATGTCCTTTTTCACCTGGTCCCAGGCATTGTCCTCACCCTGCTGTCTCAACCCCACACCAGGCAGCCACCACCTGTTTCATCAGCCCCCTTCCTTCAGTGTGCCAGCAGCACCTCACAGTGTGGTTTTTGCCTCTGCTGCAGCCGAGGCTCCTTCCTGGCTGCCTCTTCTTGCCAGCCTGGAGGATCAGAGGGCCTCAGGCTCACAGCACAGGCCCCAAAGCACCACACCCAGCCTGACTTCCCTAGCTTGGTCGGGCAGTTTGAGCATCTTGGCCTCTCCTTATGCCTCTCCTCTAGGTCTCACAGTCATCGCCAGTTTTAGACACCCAAAGCTGAACTCCTGTTCCTCTACCTTCCCTGATACACATGCCCCTTGGTCTCCAGGCTCCATCTCCACAGCCACCAATGTGGTCTCTCCTCGGCAGCTTCTCTGGGGATACCCAAGAGTCTTTCCACCAGGTGGAATTCCTGCGGTATCCAGCCCAGAGTCTACCTGTCCCTCCCATGTACCACAGGGTACGGTTTGGCCCAACGGTGCAGCAAGACCCTGCTTTCAGGAAGCTGAGTTTGGTGGGAGAAGAGATATTTAAAATCTTCCTTGTTGCCCATGAACCCATCTCCAGACTCTGAAGATATGACACCCATAATCTCCTGTATATCTCAGACCGTAACAAATTCCAAGCAGGTTGAAGGTGGAGACATTAAGAAAAAAATTAACCCATACTAGAAGAAATTCTTGACAGATGATTTTTATAAAGGAAAGCCATTCAAAACATGCATAAAATTCAAAGGTCATAAAATAAATGACTGATGAATTTTAAAAATTGATCATGCCAGGCACAGTGAGAGCATCTATAGTCCCAATTCTTCAGGAGGCTGAGGTGGGAGGATCACTTGAGGATAGGAGTTCAAGGCCACCTGGAGCATCAAGAGAGATCCTGTCTCAAATAAATAATCAATCAATCTAGCCAAAGACACTATAATCAAAAGTAAACCAAAATTGATCCATGGTGTGAGATGTCAGAATAGTGACTAGGAACACTCCCCCAACCCCGTACAGGGGATTGAACCAAATGTGCTTTACCACTGAGTCAAAACCCCAATCCTTTTTATTTTAAACAGGGTCTAAGTTGCTTAGGATCTAAGTTGCTTAGGCTAGCCTCGAACATATGAACCTTCTGACTCAGCCTCCAGAGTTACCACGACTACAGGTGTATACAACCACCCTTGCTCACAAGGGACCCCTTTAAGATCTAAAAAGCTATTTCATGAGCTGGATGCTGATCAAAAGGCATCAGTGGTGGCTGTGGCTCAGTGGTAGAGCGCTTGCCTAGCATGTATGAGGCCCTGGGTTCAATCCTCAGCACTGCATATAAATACATAAAATAAAAGTCCATCTACAACTAAAAATATATTTTTTAAAAAAGGCAACTTTCCAATTTAAGAGTATATGCAAAATTTGTACACTTTTCTGTAGAAATGATATACTTCCATAAAAAAATAACAAAATAAGTGGCTGGGGTTGAGGCTCAGTGGGAGAACACTTGCCTAGCATGTGTGAGGCCCACATATAAATAAATAAAATAAAGGTCCATTGACAAATAAAAATTTTTTTAAAAAATTAAAATAAATAGGGTGCAGTGGCACATGCCTGTAATCTTAGCTACTCAGGAGACTGAGGTAGGAGGATTGAGAGTTTGAGACCAGCTTGGAAAACTTCGCAAGACCTTATTTCAAATGTCTATTTATTTTAATTTTATTTATTTATGAGTTTATTTTTGGTACTGGGTATCAAACCTAGGATGCTCTATGACTGAGCTATACACCCACCATTTTTATTTTTTATTTTGAAACACAGTCTTGAAAACTTCCCAGGCTGGCCTTGAACTTGTGATCTTCCTGCTTCAGCCTCCTGAGTAGTTGGGATTGCAAGTATGTTCCACCATACCTGGCTCAAAATAAAAATTTTAAAAAGGGCTAAGGATGTAGTTCAGTGGAGGAACACTGGCCTAGCATGCGCTATTTAATTCCTAGTACTGAAAAAAAAGTAACAAATTGAGAAAATTTTGAAACATAAAAATTAAAAAGAAATTTTTAAAAAATCTTACCTGAATAACATATTTGAACAGGCAAAACCCATAAAAGATGAAAAAGGGGCTGGGAATGTGGCTCAGTGGTAAAACACTTGCCTAGCATTGTGAGGCCCAAAGTTTGATCCCCAGTACCACACACATACAAATTCCATAAAAGATGAAAAAAGACATGATCAATTATTCTGTGAAATGATCCCACTTTTGTTCATAATCAAAGAATACAAAAAACTTTTTTTAATATATATTTTTAGTTGTTGATGGACCTTTATTTTAAATATTTATTTATTTATATGTGGTGCTGAGAATGGAACCCAGCACCTCACACACGATAGGCAAGTGCTCCACACTGAGCTACAATCCCAGCCCCAAAGAAGGCAAATTTTTAAAAAACTAGGCTGGGCACAGTGGTGCACGCCTATAATCCCAGCAGCTCAGGAAGCTGAGACAGGATCATGAGTTCAAAGCCAGCCTCAGCAACAAGGAGGCATTAAGCAACTCAGTGAGACCCTGTCTCCAAATATACAAAATAGGGCTGGGGATGTGGCTCAGTTGTTGAGTGCCCCTGAGTTCAATTCCCGGCACTAAAAAATAAATAAAAAAGAAAAATTAGATTTTTTTTCATTAGTCAGATAAGCAAGTGACTAAAGAAAGTCTGCCGTCTATCTGTTGGACTCACCTGTACTGCACAATTTGGTAGCTGGATGCAGTGGCACTCTCCCTTAATCCCAGCTACTCAGGAGACTGAGGTAGAAAGATCAAGGGGGAGAAACCAGCCTGGGCGGGCTGGGGATGTGGCTCAAGGTAGCTTGCTCGCCTGGCATGCGTGCGGCCCAGGGTTTGATCCTCAGCACCACATACAAACAAAGATGTTGTGTCCACCGATAACTAAAAAATAAATATTAAAATTCTTTCTCTCTCTCTCTCCCTCTCTCACTCTCTCTAAAAAAAAAAAAAAAAGAAAAGAAAAAAAGAAAAAAAAAAAAAGAAACCAGCCTGGGCAACTTAGAAAGATACTGTTTCAAAAACTTTAAAAAAGGGATGGAGAGGCAGCTCAGAACGCTTGCCTCGCATGCATGAGGCCCTAGGATTAATCCCTAGTATAGAAGAAAATAAAAGATGTACACTGAGCTTTTTGTTGTTGTTTTTTTCTTTCTTTTTTGGTACTGGGGATTGAACTAAGGGGCACTTGACCACTGAGCCACATCCCCAATCCTATTTTATATTTTACTTAGAAACAAGGTCTCACTGAGTTGCTCAGTGTCTCACTTTTGCTGAGGCTGGCTTTGAACACGAGATCCTCCTGTATCAGTCTCCTGAGCCACTGGGATTACATAAGAAGTACACTGTTTTAAAACCATAAATCCAATGTCCATCTGAATCGGTCAAATAAATAAAATGTGGTACTTTCATGTAATGGAATATTTTTTTTTTATATTTATTTTTCAGTTCTTGGCTGACACAACATCTTTGTTTGTATGTGGTGCTGAGGATTGAACCCGGGCCGCACGCATGCCAGGCGAGCGCGCTACTGCTTGAGCCACATCCCCAGCCTGTAATGGAATATTTTGTAGCCATTCGAAAGCATGAGGCTACCAACACTATTCAACATGAGAAGAATCTTTTCAACAAATGGTGCTGGGACCACTGGATATACACACATACAAAAGAATGAAGTTGGACCTCTATCTTTCATCATACACAAAATCAACTCAAAATAGATCAAAGACTTTCATATAAAACATAAAACCATAAAACTCCTTTTTTTGCATATATTAAGATACATCACCAGCATTTAAAAAAAAAAAATGTGTATTTTGCCAGGTGCAGTGGCTCACACTTGTAATCCCAGCAACTCAGGAGGCTGAGACAGGAGGATCACAAATTCAAAGCCAGCCTCAGAAATAAACAAGGCCCTAAGCCACTTAGTGAGACCCTGTCTCTAAATTAAAAAATAAACAAAATGGGCTAAGGAAGTCTCAGTGGTTGAGCACCCCTGGGTCCAATCCAAGGTACCAAAACTAAAACAAACAAAAACAAGACATCTTTGGGGTAAGATATGGCTCCGTGGCTAAGTACCCAGGGTTCAATCCCCAGTACCCCCCCAAAAAAAATGCTTATTTTATTTTTTATTTTGAGACAGGATCTCACTAAGTTGACAACCCTGGATTTAAACTTGTGATCCTCCTGCCTCAGGCTCCTGAGCTGCTGGGATTATAAGTGTACATCACTGCACCCATCTTATAAAACTCTTAAAGAAAACAGGCATAAATCTGTGTGACTCTGATTTCTGCATATGACATACCAAATGCACAAGCAACTAAGAAAAAAGAGAGAAAGCAAACTCATAATAATTTAAACTTCAAACTGGGCATGGTGGCACAGGTCTATTAACCAGGCAACTCTGGACACTGAGGCAGAAGATAGCAAGTTCAAGGTTGGTCTCAGCCACTTAGCAAAATCCTGTCTCAAAATAAAAAAATGAAAAGGGGCTGAGGATGTAGCCTAGTGGCAGAGTTCCCCTGGATTCAAGCCCCAGTACAGAGGGAAGGAAAATGAAAACCAATACAGTCACAGAAGATTTTTACAACTCATATGGCTGAAAAGGGACCTATATACAGAGTATAAAAAGGACACAGCTTAAAAGCTAAAACAAAAAAGCCCAACTTAAAAATGGATGAATGAGCTAGGGCTGGGGCTCAGTGGCAGAGCACTTGCCTAGCATGTGTGAGGTTCTGGTTTGATTCTCAGTACCATATATAAATAATAAATAAAATTGGGGCTGAGGTTGTGGCTCAGCTGCAGAGCGTTTGCTTTGCATGTGCTGGGTTTGATCTTCAGAACCACATAAAAATAAATAAAATAAGTGTATTGTGTCCAAATACAACTAAAAACTAACTATTTAAATAATAATAATAAATAAAATAAAGGTCCATAAACAACTGAAAAAATATTTTTAAAACATGGATGAATGATCCAAATAAACATTTTTCAAAAGATAAACAAATGACCAAAAGGCACATGAAAAGGTATCCAACATCATTAGCTATCAGAAAATGCAAATCAATCTTGCTTTTTAGCTCAGTGGCAGAGCGCTTGCCTAGCATGTGTGAGGCACTGGGTTCAGGTCTCAACACCCCATAAAATAAATAAATAAAGGTGTTGTGTCCATCTACAACTAAAAAAAAAAATTTTTTTTAAAAAGAAAATGCAAATCAAAATCACAATGAAATATCACTTCACACCCACTAGGACTGAAGGACTATAATCAAAAAGCCAGATAACAACAAGAGTTGACAAGGTCCTGAAGAAGAAACCTCGCCCACGGGTCTTGGGAATACAGAAGACTGCCACCACTTTGGAAAACAATCTGGCAGTTCTTCAAATGGTTAAATATAGAGTTACCACACCACCCAGCAATTCTACTCCTAGGTATCTACCCAAGAGAAGTAAGAACATACATCCACACAAAAACTTATATGCAAATAGGTGCATTATTCATAACAACCAAAAGATGGAAACAACTCAAATATCCATCAACTAATAAATATATAACCAAGTTGGTATATTCATAACATGGAATATTATGCCACATAAAAAGGAATTAAGTACTGATGTACATATGCCATGATAAACCCTTAAAATATTACCCTGATGGGCTGGGGTTGTGGCATGTGTGAGGCAACTGGGTTCAATTCTCAGCACCACATAAAAATAAATAAATTAAAGGTCTATCAACAAATTTTAAAAAAACATTTTTTAAAAATTACTCTGAGTCAAAGAAGTCAGACACAAAATGGTATGATGGCATTTATATGAAATGTTCAATCTGGGACAATCCTTTAGGACAAAGCAGATCAGCGTTGCCAGGGGCTGGGTGAAAAAACTGTTCTGGAACTGATTGTGATGATGGCTGCACAACTCTGTGAATGTACTAAAAGCCACTGAACAGTACAGTTGTTTTTTTTTTTTTCTGCTGTGCTGGGGATCAAACCCAGGATCTCATCCATGCCAGATAAACACTATATCACTGAGCCACATCCCCAGATCAAGTTGTGACACTTTAAATGGGTGAACTGTATGCATATGAATTACATCTCAATAAATCTGTTGTTAAAAACAGAATAAGCATGAGGTTGACCTAATCAGGGCTGACATGAAAAGCCAGCAGATCCAGAGGGAATCACAGTTGGAACTGGCAATCTTGCTTTTCTCATTCATCCAGAGGGGAGCAGAGGTGTGACCATCACCACTTTACTTTTCTTTTTTTTTTTTAATATTTATTTTTTTTTTAGGTGTAGATGGACACAACACAATGCCGTTATTTTTATGTGGTGCTGAGGATCGAACGCGGGTCTCACTCGTGCTAGGCGAGCGAGCGCTCTACCGCTGAGCCACAACCCCAGCCCCCCCATCGCCACTTTTCTTTGGATAGCTCCACTGAACTTTTGTTTATTTTTTAGCATTACTTTTGACAACAATCACAGATCAAAAGCCTCTCAGAAGGGCCCCAAACAACTGCCAGCCTCTACCCTGCCAGCTGAGCTCTAGCCACTGCAGACAACACCCTTTGCCATTACCATTCTTTTGTGCAAGCACCCTACAAACGCTGGCTGGGGGCCCCAGGGACACAGATAACCAAGCTCAGAGTTCAGCACAGGAGGGGGCAGAGATGTGAGGACAATGCCATCACAATGACAGTGCAGGAAAGTGGGGAAATCCGCCACCAGCTGGGTCTGCCTGCAGACATGCTGACACTCCACCTAGCCCCTTTCCAACCCCACCTTCTTCCCAGTCCAGAGAGGGCTCCCAGGTGGGTACCTCCTGCAGGTTCCCCGACCCCACCCACTCACCAACAATACTCTCCCCTGCTCTCTCCTCTCACACAAATCGCCCCCTCCAGGACCCTCTTGGCAGCGTCATCAGCACCCATCCTTTAGTCCATGCTGTCTCAGATGCCACAAAGCTCCCATTCCTGAAGTCTCTACCCATGGCTGCCCAGACCTCCCAGATGGCCTCACTCCCCAACCCCTATCCTGCAGCCTGTGCCAGGGCCCACTGACTGGCCACTGCCCTATGGTGTGCAGCACTGCTAAGGGAGCTCCAACTGTTCCTTCTTCCACAAACATTCCCTCCTCCATTCACCAGTGTCACCTCAGCTCCCGCTCAAACCCTGCCCCGCCTTCCCGCTCTACCACAGGCCTCTCCAGGCTCCCAAGGCACAGCAGGGTGGCCCAGCCTTTGTGAGCTGTCACACACCAGGCTTGGGGGACCAGGGTCAAGCACCCCTCCTAGCTAACTGGCTGGCTAGTCCACAGCCTTGAAGCAAGGGAGGTCTCCTCCCCCGGGACACCTGAGCTCTGTCTCACCATGAGCCCCAGTGGTCTCAGTCCCACAGGAATCCACCCTGGATAGAAGACAGGGAGGATGGGGCAGGCTGAGGGGCTCAGGCAGAGAGAAAGCTGAAAATGTTTTAGGAGGTACAGTAACCCTGCAGGGGGACCAGGGGTTTCCAGGGGGAAAGCCAGGAATGACCTATCCTGGGAAGGCCTGAGAAGTTGTGTGGGGGCTGAAGGTCAATGGGGTGAGAGTCAGAAAAGGAAGGTGGAGTCTGTCAAAGGAGTGGCTGGGCTTTATGCCAGAGGGGGAGGAAGCCAGGAGTCAGAGGCTGGCACCCTTCCTCAGCTCAGGCATGGGCTGGGTAGGGGTCCCTCAGAGCAGGTGAGTGATCTCCCTCCCTCTCCTCTGGGCAAGCTGGAGCGGTGCTGGGCCCAGGAGAGGGGTACTCCTGCTTCCACTGCCTGCTGCTGCTCACTGGCTGACATCAGGCAAATACCCTCTACCTCCCTCACTGGGAACAGTCTCCCCAGACCACTCCACCCCAGGAACAGCATGTGGTAGGGGCTTCAGCCCTCCAGCAGCCCATGCGGCCCTCAGAGGTCAGGTCTGGGAGAGGAATGGGGCACACAGCTATTTCTTGGCCTTGGGCTACGGCTCCCAGCTTCTCACTCATCCCCTCCCTGGAGCCAGAGCTGAAGGGACTCCGTGCCTGGCATGTCCCAGAAGTTCTCTTGACCCTCAGCTCAAGGAGCCCCTAGCACCTGCTCTCCTGCCTAGCAACTCTCAGCTACTCTCAGGCTGGTGCCACACATGCGCAGGGAGCTGCATTATCACATGACAAGTTCACTGCAGGCAGGCACCCTCGGTTCACCAGCCCAAGCCGGGCAAGAACCCCAACAGCCCTCTCATCGGCCTCCAGACTAGGAGGCAGACACAAGCCAAGACACCCCAGTGTGTCCAACATCAGCTTGTCTACTGAGGTAGCTAGGCTGGATGAAGGCACTAAGACACGATCCCAGGAACCTCCAGGGATCTGTCAGGACACTCCTAGACTAACAGAACACTCTCCCTCCAGGGGAAACACAGCTCCTCAGGAAGGCCAGGGGAGCTTCAGCAAGGTGTCTAGAACAGGACTGGGGTTGTGGCTCAGAGGTAAAGCACTTGCCTAGCATGTGTGAGGAACTGGGTTTGATTCTCAGCACTGCATATAAATAAGTGAATAAAATAAAGGTTCATCAACAACTAAAAGTACATATAAAAAAAGAAAAGAAGAAGAAGAAGAAAAAGAACCCACCTCGACCCTCCCCAGCTTGAGGATAGACTCTGGCAATGCAGCAGCTCAGCAAACTGACCAGACCAAGGATTCTGGAGGGAAGCACTAATCTACATAAGTAGCCCCTGGTAAACAGAATTTACCCAGAGGTCTATGGCCCAAGCAGGCTGCCATTCTCTGCCTTGCATCTGTTGAGGTAGACCCTTCAAGATAAGTTCAGCCATGCAGGAATAAGCATCAGGCCAGCCCCCCACCCAAGGCCTCCACAGGGGTGCAATGGTCAGGAATCCACTAAACCAGAAATGTCACAACTGAGCCCAGGTTAACTGGCCACACAGGCTAAAGGGTTAGTTATAGTACTGGCAGAGGCCCACAGAGCACACCCACAGGGCTCAGAGCATTCTGAAACCTACCCTGTGTGAGGTCTGAAGTGGAGAGTGGCACCACAGGACTCCAGGCAAAGCCCCAGCAGGACCTCTTTCCCTGAGCTGCCCTTACAGGCAGAGCCAGCAAAAATACCAGTGTGGAGCTGAAACCAGCTCTGCTCAGTTCTGCCTGGGGACCCCATCTCAACACTCCCCAGCCTCTGCGGCTAAGAGCCAGGGCTGGGTCCACTTCTGCTCAGAACTAGGTGATCCAGTCCAGAGCCAGGCAGCTGGGCTTTGACTGTTGACAGCAGTGAGGGCCTGGGCTCCAGGAGGGCATGAAGCAGGGCAAGGGGGTCTGCGGCCACAGAGCTGGTGGCTACTCTGATGTTCCTCTGAAGAGGAAGGAGGGGCTGCCCCCAAGGGACAGGTGCAAACCAGGGCCTGGCCAGTTTGGGGAAGTGAGGAGAGGCGGCAGCTATGCAACCCACTGCCAGGCAGCAGCAGCAGTCACCTCACCCAAGGGAAAGGCGCTCCAGAGGGGCAGGGGATGGCTTAGCTTTGACCCACGTGTTGCTGGCCACAGACTATGGACACTGGCCCAGACGGCCGTACCCTGAAAAAGCCTGTGGGCCACAACCGGCGCTGGGCCCACCCCACCCACCCGTACGCTCGATGCCCTATTAAGGGCATGGCGGCGGGGGCTCAGTGCAGCGCTGCCCACCTCTTCCCTGGGCGCCCAGGGACACGGGTTGAGCCACACTGGTGAGACCAGATGGTGGCAGGGTTCGCACTGGGCCACAATCGGGATGGCGGTGGCAGACGAGGTGGTCAGTGACCGGCTGCTGGGCTGGCCGCCCCAGGCACCGCTGAGCGAGCGGCGGCTCACTCAGAGGGTGGGCGGAGGCCCCTGGCGCCGTACCTTTGTACTTCTCCCGCACCTCCTCGTAAGCCTGGACGAAGTCCTGCTCGTCGGGTGGCGGGCCGGATGTCAGCAGGGCAGCCATGCCGGCTGGCGCGAGAGGCGGTGGGGCGCTGAGCGCAGGGACAGCCTCCAGCCGGGGCCGCCGCACTGCCCCCGCGGCCCCGCGCACCGCTTAAAGAGGCCGCCCCCGCCCCGCCCCGCACCCAGGATGCCCCACGGGTGGGGCGGGGCCGCGGGACTGCCCGGGGAGCTACGCCTGCCCCTGGGCGCTGCTCAGCGCGCTCCAAGTTTCGGTCCCACGGCGGGTGCGGGTCCCGCAGGCGCACGCCCCTTCCCTCTCCAGACCGCGGCCCTCCCGCAGCTCTGATTCTCCTGGGTCCCAGGTCAGCGTCCTCCAGCTTCCTTGCCCCAGCCAGTGCGACCTTTCTGGGCCGCCCGCGCGCTCCCCTTCCCTCCCTTTGCCTTTACTTAGAATTCTTCCATTGCAATATAGGAGATAGAGTTGATATCTCTGGTAGGCAAAGAGTCCTTTAAACTCAAGTTAAAAAAAAAAATCTGTACGTAAGATGACAAGAGTAAACGATTTACAGAAGTAAAAAAGAAAGCTTGGTAATAAATAGTATAGCACAATTCCTTTCCACCCATCATCTCCCAACATTGACAGATGGCTTTCTGGACCACTCCTGGCAGTGTTTCTCCTAACGTTAAATCCTGTGAGCCCTGTGAGCAAAAGTCCCTCTTCTAGGAATCAATCCTGAGAAAATAATCAGAGGAAAACACAAAGATCCTGCCAGGGGTGCTGGCTAGAGCATAGCTAGCAGATGAATGCCAAAGACCACCATAAGTGGCTGCTAAGATGCAACCCCCACCCCTTTGCATCATTAAAGGTCCATGGGGAGGACATTCATGATTCTCTTTCAAGTGGGAAAAAAATGACCTCAATTAAAATTCTACATGAGGGCTGGGGATATAGCTCACATGCACAAGGCCCTGGGTTCAATCCCCCAGCACCACACACACACACACACACACACACACACAATCCTACATGATATGAGAAAGATCATAGGCTCCTGCACAAGCACATGACCCCGGGGGCAGGGGGCAGTGCAGCAAGAGCATGTCCATTACTCTTCTCTGCTCCTATTTCCACAGTCGGTTGCTTCACTTCCTGCAGCATCACCTCCCCACTGGGAAGCTGGCTTTCCAGTCCTCTCCCTCACACCTTGGTCTACCTTCCTGGCCTCCTGGACCTACCATGCCTTTCATATGATGCATAAGCCCCTGAGGGTCCTAGTGGATGGAATAAGGTCCATACTCCCTTGCTTGATATATTCTGCCCAATGGCCTCCAGCCCTAGGTCACTTACTTCCCAAAGGGATAGACTGCCTGCCAACCTCCCCTGGCCTTCTTGCTGGATTTTTCTCATCTTCCTCCTCAGACTGGTAGGCAAAGCTGGACTCTGGCTGACCAGGTATCTCCTCTTGTTCTACTCCCATGCGCTTCTGGGTGGCAGCCAAAACTGGGGGGCATGGTGAGCAGTTTAGCTCCAGGACCCCAAGGAATTATCACCATCACATCTGGACCCTTGTTATGAAGCCAGAGATGGTGTGTAGCAAGAAGTCCTGCCTTAGGCTTGTGCAGCTACCTGGGGGGGCCAGCAGGGGGCGCTGTACTACCTGCACTCACCTGGAACAAGAGAAGCCCTCCCTAACTAGAGTTCTCCTTTGGCCTTTTATCCAGTCAATCCAAACACCTGCACACAGCACACAGCAGGTGCTCAATCAACAGGCCTGTGTTAAGGAGCTGGGCAGACCAGGTACTTCAACGTTACCTGCAATGCGGATGACAGCCCGCTCTGCAGGGTCCAAGACACTGCCGTTGCCCCCAGAGCCACCTCCGCTCCTCCTGCTCCTCTGTGTTTTACCAAGGTTCCAGGGTAGTGTGTCCCCAGGGCTAGGTGAACCACTGCTTCCATTGGAGCCACCTTCAGACACTGCTCGCACTTCAGAATCCTCTCCAGACATGGCCTCCTGGAGAAAAACAGGGGAGCAGTCACACTTCTGCCTGCAGAAGAGAGGCAGATACTGCACACTGACCCATCACCTCCTTAAACTAAATGTTGACCCCAGCCACCCATCAACAGAGACACCACACCCTTCCTATGACCCTGCCTTGCCTACATACCAATCCCTTCCTCTCTACCAGTCCTTGACGTCTCATTCACATCTAGCCTCACCCTCTCCAGCCCACTTTTCAGATACCCAAACAGTGACCACCACACACATTGATCTCAACTCCTCCAGTGCACTACCAGGACTACCCGGTTCATTTCCTTCTCCTAGTCACCCAATCACTGAACCTTCTACCCCACCCCCATCACAGGACATTGATTCCACCTTCTACCCTGTTAAACATGAGGGGAGGGAGTGACTACCTTCACTCAGGCACTGACAGCAGACTCCCCACCCTGTCACTGGACAATGATCTCCACCAGCTGCATCCCAACTCGTTTCCCTCCCCCAATCTCCCCTTAGCCATCAACAAACATTGGCCCCAGGCTCCTACTTGTCCTGGCTTCAGGGGAGGACTTCCAGACCTACCACTGGATGCTGGCACACTACCTCCAAGCTGTCTTTAGACTCCCCATCACGCCATCCCACCCCACCTCCAGCCCTGCACAGTCCCACCTAGATCTCGGATCTCCGCAGCGAAGGCCTATAAATAACTGAAGCCGCAGCGGCGTGGGCCGCCAAAGCTCCACTGCGGCAAGATTGGGGGTGGGGGTGGGTGTTGGAGTAGCGGGGCGCCGCTCCTGCAGCCCACCCTGCTCACTGTAGGCGCAGCGGGAGTGCACGCATACCACGCGTGCACACGTCCCAGCTCCCATCCACAAGACTGACGTGTGAGAGGTGAATGGGGCTCTGTCTCGGCAGGGGAGGGGTGGGGTGGGGGCACAATGTGGGCTCTGTGCCTCCGCCCTTAAGCTAAGGGCGGGGAGAAGACTGCGGGCACCGAGCCGGGGGGCGGGGTGCCCCCCGCCCCCCGCGCCAGCCCCCAGCCCAGAGGTCCGCGGCAGCCAAGCCTTCGCAGCAGCCTTTCCTACCCACGCTCCCCGCACCGCCGGTCCAGTTCCGCAAACTCCCGCGCGCTGGGAGGTGGTGTCTTCCGCGATAGCGCAGGTTGAGTTGCAACACAGCCCCTAGTTCCGGGAGACGTTTGGCCGAGACCCCACCCGCCCCAAATCCTCAACTCCCGCACGCTGCGCGCCTCTCCATGCCCGCCGGGTCCTACGTGCCTAGTGGCTCCGCTGGGCTCAGCTCGGCCGCCGCAGCCAGACTGCTGGGGCCGACAGAGCCGTGGAGGCAGCGCGGGCGGGGCGAGTCTGGAGCCCCGCCCTGGCCCCCGAATGAGAACAGAGCTGCGCGGGCACCCTCAAGAGCTGGCAAGCGAGGCCAGCGTGACCGGGATCCGCGCGCGCGAGGCCGGGGCGGGTCACCGAGGCCCAGGAACCCGAGCCTGCGGATGCGCCGGCAACGTGCTCACTGTGCGTGCGGGGCGTGCAGGTCGGCTAGGAGACGCTCCTGGGCGAGCGTGAGCCACTCCAGGGCGGCGTGGGGTTCGAGTGCTCAGGGCTCCGCCCTGCAGCTTCAGTGGGTTTCCCAACAGCTGCCCCCAGGAGCGTTCGACCCCACCCCTGGCTACGCGGAGACCCCCACTCTCCAGAGGTCTGATTCCGAACGCCAGGAGGTTCTGCCTGGTTTCACGTTTATTCAGAGACACAGAAGCGCTCAGACGAGGACCAGCCAAGACGGGCGTGTCAGGCCGGCGCACCCTCCTGCTGGGCTTTGCTGACCCCTGGTGGTTGGGCCGACCCAGCCCTCCGGGTAGGCCTGGATTCCTGCCCCCCCACAAGAAGCAGGAACGTCCCCAGGGAGGAAAAGGGAGTTTGTAGAGCGAGGAACCGTAGAGCAGCAGGCCACAGGCTAGCCCCTTGGGTCAGGTGGCCAGAGAGGGACTCGAGAGTCCAAGGGAAGCCCGGGGTATGTGCTCGCAGGTGATGAGATGAGTGGGCAGCGCCTGAGTGTCGTGGAAGATGACAAAGATGCTGGGCTGATGGAGGCAATCCACAGCACTGTCGTAGCGCAGGAGCACATGGCCAGAGGGCCGCAGAGGGGGTGCCCGCAGATCGCGGCGGCCCTGCGCATAGTCTCCCGTCAGCACCCGTGCCACAAACACCGCCTTGTGGCCATCAGCATTGGGAGGCGAGTAGCAGTCCTGCACGGATAGGGAGGCACGCTTGGCGAAGTACACACCCTGCCCGTAGAGCGTACCTGCAAGGTGGAAGCGGCAGAGGTCAGAGTGATGGGGGTTGATGGAGCCCCAGCCCTAACCAGCCTAGGCCTAACCGTTGCGGCCGCAGAAGCTGCGGTTAAAACCGAACGCGCAGATGTCCGGCACTGCGGAGGCCGATGTGCCATGGTACAGGACCCGCTCCACAGGGCGCTGCACGCAGCGTTCCTCAAGGCGCTCCAGGTGCAGCTGGTACTGCTGCTGCAGCAGCGGGTGCGACACACGCTCCACCTATCAGGTGAGAGATGGGCAGAGCCAGGCTATTTGCAGTTATTTCTTGCAGTTATTTCCTATGCCTGTGGGTTGGCCCAGGAAAAGCGGAGGTCAGCAATCAGGAGCCCCTTGGTGGAAAATTCAGGGGGAGACCTTGCAGCCCCCTCATTCTCTGTCCAGCCACAGACATTAGGGAGCAAGTGGCATCCCAGGACTTCTAGGAAGGCCTGACACCTCCAGGGAGGTCTAACTCCTGCAGAGAGGACTGCAGGTGGACAAACTCCACAGGATCACCAGAACAGCAGGACGCACAGTCAGACCTCTGGAGCATAAAGCCTAGCCAGGTGCCTACACTGCCCTCAGCAGTACTCCCAACATTCAGATGCCCCCGCCCTCTCAGTTCTAGAAGACCCAGGTAGGAGAGAAGGCCTGAAGTGACCAAGCCCTAAAGTAACAAACTCAAGCACCCAAATACAGCTTTTTTTTTTTTTTTTGATTGCTTCAGAGGCAATCAAAACAATACTACATTCACAAAACAAGACTAGATGCTATGAAAAAAAGTCTAAAAATAAGAAATAGTTCTTACATTAAGAATGAGATTGCTGGACTGAAGATGTAGCTCAGTAGAACAGCACTGGCCTAGCATGTGGGAGGCCCTGGGTTGGATCCCCTAGCATGAAGGAGGAGGCCAAGAACAAGAGCTAACTTCTGTGGGTGGGCCAGATAATGGAATGGTTAGAACTAAAGATCCAGCTAGAGGATCTACATGGAAATAAGTAATTGATGCAGAGAGCAGAGCTGAAGGAAAAGAAGGAAACAACACATGGGGAGCGAGGCAAGTGGAAGAGGTCTAAGTTCTGCATCTCAGGAGCTCCAGGAAAAGACAACAGGCAAGAGTGGGGGGCTCCTGGGAACACAATGGAAGATGAGCAGAAAGGTAACATCTCCAGATGGGAGGACCCATGAAATGCCAGGAAGGACAATGTGAAGGACATATTCCTGGCACCTGACAGGAAAATCTTACCCTTGAAGTGAAGAAAACTTATCAAATGTATACACCCCCCACACACACACACCCACTATCAAGGTTAATGTACAAATGGGAAGAAATCTCACATTGAGTATCTCACCAATGCTGGATACTAAGAAACCATGGAGATATTTATGTTTTTAAGTTTGTAGGGTAAAAGAATCTTAAAATAAAAAAAAGAGCAAAGTCTTCAAAAGTCTGAGGGCAAATATATTTTGAACCTGAACACTGTATCCCAGCAAAATTATTAATGAAGAATGTAGAAATAAAGACATGTTAGAACATTTAACAATATAGAAAGTTTATATCAACTCAAAATAGAATTGTAAAATACCTCTAATTACAAAAGTTATTTTAAACTTAAAAGTCAAAATGTTCACTATCCACTCAGAGATATTCCTTACTCAAGAACAGAATTCACACAAGAGGGTATCAAGCCAGACTCGGAGGTGCACACCTGTAATCCCAGCGGCTCTGAAGGCTGAGGCAGGAGGATCACAAGTTTAAAGCCAGCCTCAGCAAAAGCGAGGCTCTAAGCAACTCAGTGAGACCCTGTCTAAATAAAATACAAAATAGGGCTGGGGATGTGGCACAGGAGTCGAGTGCCCTGAGTTCAATCCCTGGTACCCCTTCCTCCAAAAAGAGGGCATTGAGGAGGCACAAAGTACCCTAGCAGCCAAGCACAACCAAGCAAAAAAATGAAGTAAAAAATTACAAGATAAGCCATTAGGCCTTAAATCTTAGAACACTTTCTTTCATGCAGTAATTTTAATAATAGGATTTCATTTACTTTACTTACTATGGTTCTATTTTTTATAACTATAGTGGTAGGATGGTGGTGGTGGTGGGATAGTGGTGATTGTACTAGTGGAATGCTGTTGGTGGTGACAGTGATGGTGGTAACTGTCACCAGTGGGTGGTGGTGGTGGTGGGATGATGGTAGTGGTGGTGATGGTGGTGGTGGTAATGGTGATGGAAGTGGGTAAGTAGGTCAGGTTGTAGGTAAATTCCCCAACCTTGGGGAAGACCAGAGGTTCTGTATTTATGACCAGTCTGCTGCTGCTGGCTCTACCCATAACTGAGCATCAAGAGGGGAGAAGAACACTCTGCCCAGGCTTACCAGCACAGTGACTCAAGCTCTCCTCTGTCCTTCTCATCTGTCTATGGCCAGCCCTCTCTTGGATTCATCCCTCAGTTATGAGCACACTGTTTTCTGGATCAGAAACTTCTTCAACCCTGGACTTCCTCTGTCTACTTCTACCTTTATCCTTCTCCCTCCTACCCAGCCTATTTCCAGAGTTGTTCCTGCCCTCATCCCCCATTTACTCTTTGCCCCCTCCCCACACTAACTCCCTGATAGACCATCCTGACCAACCCTCCCTCCTTAGTCCTTCCTTTGGGCAGGGAAGATATTGTGGTTCCTACTCATCTTGTGCACCCCTGCCCCAACCTATGTCTTCTGTAAACCTCTCTGGTCTCTCTAGTCCTTCCTTCTGGGTTCTTCTTCACCTTCCTGGACAGGTAGTGGCTCCTGGGGCTTCACTCTAACTCCCCACCAATTTTTCCCAGCCTTTTTTGAAAACAAGTCCATTTTCAGGGTTGCCAAATTTAGTAAGTTAGAAGACAAGAAAAGGGGCTGAGGATGTAGGTAGTGGTAGAGCACTTGTCTAGTATGCTGGAGGCCCTGACTTGGATCCCTAGCCTTACAATAAACAAACAAACAAGCCAGGAAGAGGTCACCACACTGCAGGGAGCCCTGGCCCCAGTTGGAGACAGAAGAGGCCCTAGAACAGGACAAGTTACTCATTTATGGGAATAAGTAGCTCTCACAGTGGTCAAGAGAACATCACCATTCCATAGTCCAGGCAGGGAAACTGAACAGAGCATCTCACATAGTTCCTTGCAGAGAGCCTCCCTCAGGCCCCAGTGTTCTCCTGTCCCTACCTCAGTCTCTAGCCTGCCTGCTGAGCAGGTCCTGAACAGCAGACTCTGATGCAGGCAGGTCTCACAGAGACCTGTGAGACAGAGTATAGACTCACCCGTATGATGCGGATTCTGCTGTGGGCAGTATCCAGGGTGTCATAGAAAGCCTCCACCACGTTTTGGAATTCCTTGGTGCTCTCTTCCAGGCCCTCCAGCTTTCCCAGTGGCCTCTTCAGCTTCTGTTCTAGCACTGACATATAGAAAGAAAGGACATCAGGGCCATGCTTACACACTAGCCCAATAGTCAGCCACCTGCCCTCTCCTAGTCCAAAGCACAGACTCACAAGTAGTGTCTGAAGCCACCAAGGGAAAGGCCAAACTCTGATCCCAGGGGCCAGCAAGAAGCACAGAAAAGTGGCGTGCTGCATGGGCAGGTTGGGCTCCAAAGCCACAAAAGACAGTGCAATCACCATGCAGGGCAACATTCACACCATGGCACTGCCCCAGGCGAGCACACAGCTCTTTGGGCAGCACACGGCCTGGGTGTCTCACAGTCTCCTTATTCAGGTGTAACTCCAAGGCAGCTGTTAATGCTTGTTCCAACTCATCCATGTCCTGCTCAAAGGGTGCAGTCACCACCAACTGGGTCCCACTGCCAGTTCCTCCATTCAGGGACTCTTCTGCTTCCAAAGGGGGTTGCTCCAAAAGGGAGAGGGCCAGAGCTTGTCTTAGTGCAGCAGCTTCCTCCTGCTCAGCAACCTTGTCTTGAGGCTCTAGTGACCGATGGAGGGCCAGTTGCAGTGCAGCTTCCTCCTCTAGCTGCCCAGCTGCCCCAGTGCTGAGGCTCACAGGCTTCTCCCCAGCCCCAGGTGTGGGTTCTTCATCCTCCTTCCCTGAAGTTGCTGCCTCTTCTGGCTGGTCCTCAGGTCCCTCCTCTCCCAGCTCCAGGGACAACCAGTTCTCCCTATCGAAGCCTTCCATGGTTGCCAGCAGCTCTCGGACTTCCTCTGAGGGTAGGGAGAGAACACTGGGTCATGAGTCAGGTCCAGCCAGGGTGGTATTGAAAAACAGGATGAGATGGAATGGATGAAAGATGGAGTGAGTTCGAGGATAGAGGGTGGGCCTGGGAAGGGTCACTAGAGAGGTAAGAGTTCAGAGCAAGGCAGAGAGCAGGGTCAAAAAAGGACCACAGGACATGCTGGGGGCCCCTACCAGGGAGCCTTACCCAGGCTCATGTTCTCCTGGTCACTGCCTGTACTATCTGTGAGCCACCAGGTATGGCTGTGGCCAGGGAGGACCTGAAGGATCTCAGTGGGATCCACCTGTGGGGAAAGGATATCAGAGTCACTGGCCTTTGGGCAAGGGTAGAGGGGGTACCTGGAGCTGGAGAGTAAGACAGGAGAGAGATAGGGAAGAACTTCATCTTTACCTCTTCAGGGTCCATGACCAGGTTGGCACTGGCCAGATGTTCTGTCCCAAAGACACACTGGAACTGAGCCTCCAAACCCTGCAAAAGGTGCTGCCCCTCCACACCCAGCAGGAACTTGGCACTGCCTGGGTGCTTCAGGCTCAGCACATGGCAGCTAATGCTACCCAGCAGACTCTGCAGCAACTCCTGGGCCACCTGGCATGAGGCCTGGGCTCCACAGAGCTGCAGGACCATGAGAGAGGAACAGTATGCAGATTCAGGGTACAGGAAAGGTACCCAGAGCCCCAGTGGGAAAAGGAGGCAAAAGTGAGGAATTTCTATGGGTCACTCACCCGAAAGCCAGTTACATCCATTCCTTCAAGTGGGAAAAGAGCGACATCTCCCAGGCTGGCAAGAAGGTCCTCATGATAAAGCTGTAGGAAGCGCATAGCTCCTGGCTCCATCGATAACACCATCTCTACCAGGCCCTCCTGACCCTGAAGCCCCATATGCCTAGGGCTCTTCACCCCAACCTTCTCTGCAGATTCCAGGGCAATCTCTACTGGACCCACCAGCCCCTCCTGACCTGGTGAGCCCCTGGCAACTTCCATCAGGCTCTCCTGTGCCAGAAGCCCCATGGGTCTTTGGCCCTTGAGCTTCACTTGTCCCAGCAACTCCACAGAGATCTCCACTGGGCCCACTGAGCCTGCAGACCCCACAGGCCCCAGACTCATGAGCCCAGCCTGCTCTGGAGACCCCACAGTCCCCAAGCTCACAGGCCCTTCCTGCTCCAGAGATCCCATAGGCCCCTCTTGCTCTGGACATCCCACGGGATCCAAGCCAACTGGCACAGCCTGAAGACCTGTCCTCAGAAAGGCCTCCAATTGCCCTGGTGCCTCCCCAGAACCCACAGTCACAGCCCCTGCACCCTTCAGGGTTTCTGCCAGCCCTCTAGTCTCCAAGAGAGCATGCTCAGATCCCAGCATGGATGGGTTATCCTTTCCTTTGGTGCCCTCAGCAAGCTCCTCAGGCTCCAAGATGTCATAGTGGGGGACAAGTTTCAGCTCTGAGCCCTGCAGCCAGTGGTCCTGCTGCAGCACCCGTTCAGCCACTTGGAGGAAAGAAGACAGAAAGCCTATCAAGTTTTTGTGAAAGAGGAAGGGTCCCATGTGTCCACCCAGCCCACTCACCCTGCCACTGCTGGAAGGAGACAACAGTGCCCAGCTGTCTAGGCAGGCTGCGCAGGCCCTCCAGGGGCCCCCCACCACTGCGGCGCTCATTCTCCAGGTACAACTCTAGCAGCAGCATGTCCAAAGGGGGTGTGCCCCTCACCACACGCACAGCTCGGGCCTGAGGCACCCAGGTCACTGACACCATAGCCCCATCCAGGTCCATATTCCGGGCCTGTTCCTCCAGGACATGAATCTCTGTGGGAAGTGTGCAAGTCAGCTTGGTGTACCTCCCTAACCAGCACCTCAGCCCCATTCAGGCCTCTCACCTGCCTCAGAAAGGGGCATGGCCAGCTGGACCAGGGCCCGATCAGGCCTGGGACTGGCCAGGGCATGGCAGGACGGCACTGGGTGCCCCATGGCACTCATCAGGGCCTGGACATGCTGCTCCAGGCGCAGTGGCAGTGTGCCAGGTGGTAATCCTTGGAGAAGCAGACGTGCAGGGGCGCGTGGTGGAGCTGGGTGCAGGCTCAGTCTGGCACCATGTAGTCGGTGCTCTGCCTGGGCCAAGACCCTTTTGGCATCTGTGAGCAGGGGTGGGACATCAGTGACATTAGGGTATCAGGGTTCCCAGGCTGCCCCCTTTAGCCAGCTCCCTCACCTGCAGGCTCTCGAAAGGTAAGGATACCCCCACAGCCAAGTCTCTGCCAGCTCAACACAGGCCCCCCACCGGAGCGCCGGCGGTTCTCAAAATACAGCATGAGCAGTTCCTCTGGCATGTCAGGGGGAAGTCCCTGGAGCTCTACCGCTGCTCCTTCCTCCACCTCAGCCATCAAAACCCTGGGATGGAACAGATAGGGAAGAGGCATGTTCCACCCCTCCTGCTCCCTCCCTGGGTCCCTCCCCCATAACCCCACGGTGCTGCCCCATCATGGGTAGCCCCATATTCCACACTTACAATCCTCCTGCCACCCAAGCCTTCAACCAGGACTCCTGTGACTGCCTTCTGCAGCCTTCCGGAGCCTTCCGGAGCCTTCCCGCAGAACAACAGAAACCTAGTGAAAACAAAAGTGAAACTGACTAAGGGAAAGAGAAAGGGTGGGGCATGCCTGGCTCTGGGGACTGGCCACTGTGTTTTAGATGCTTCCTCTTCAGCTGAAGCCTCAATCCCAGCCCACCAGGAGGTGTTGGTGGGGCAGACCCCTCAGAACCCTCCTGCCAGCCTGCCCACTGGCCTCCAGGGCCCATTGCAGCCCCTGGCTAGCAGAGAGGACAGGGATGTCTTCTGGCCATCTTCCCTTTTCCTATGGCCTGGGAATGGCCAATCACCCTCTCCATTAAATGTACCAAGGGGCCTGAGTCACTATTCTCCATTCAGAGTCTTCGGGCCTCTCTCTCAGCAACCTTCCCAAAGTGGTCCTTCATACCCACTAGGCAACCAGACCTCCTCCAAGTGCTGAGAGTGAGCAGCTCTGCCCTTGACTCTAACATAGTTCCTGCTGCCTTCTCACTCCCTGCTGGAGCCCCTTCCTGTGGCTCTCTCCAGCCTTCCCACATGTCTAGTCCTTCCCATATATTACATCATCATCATCATCATCATCGCTCACTCCTTCTCGTGACTAGCCATAGAAGATGCAGGCACTATGTGGACATGCCTTGCTGCCTCTAATCCTCACTACAGGAGAGGAAATGGAGGCACTGTCAGGGCCCAGGGCAATGCCAGGCCTCACAGCCAGTTTGGATCTTTAGTCCACACTCCTACCCCCTGCCAATCCCCCCATATCTGATCCAATTTTCTGTCAGCCTTCTCAAGATTGTACCCACTTCTGATCTCTACCCTCACTTCCCAGTCACCCCAGCCCCACCCCTGCTAGTCCTCTAGGGGGCCAAGGTCCTACCCAGCCTGCATGCCTAGCCCTACACACCTGGCACCTTCACTGCTCCACCCAGGCCTCTTGCTACACAGCTACCTGCCCACTCCATAGTGGATAATCCACAGAGTGGGCAGGGTGAATCTGTAAAGTGGTAACAATGGCTGCCACAGCTCTCAGGCTTGATGACAGTAAATGCTAAAGTTCTTTTGAGGGCCTAACTGGCCTTCAACCATTCTGATGATGCTCAGTGGGTCTAGCCTCCCTGGTCTCAATTCTTCTGGAGCTATAGGCCACTTGCACCTCAGCACCCCCGCACTGGTTCTTCCTTCTGTGTGACATGGCCTTACCCACAAACCCAGTGGTCATCCCTTCTCCCTGATCGCCCTTACCTGGCCCCTACTGGCAGATTTAATGAAGCTAAAAACCCTAAAGCATTCTGACTTGCCTAGGCTTCTGAAGTCCTGAACTCTACCACAAATTTGTCATTTTATTTTCCTTAAGGAAAGACACTCAAATTGTGTGAGCTTCTGGGTCTACAAAATTGAAGTTCAGTGCATGCCTATAATTCCAGTGGCTCAGGAAACTAAGACAGGAGGATCATGAGTTCAAAGCCAGCCTCAACAATCTAGCAAGGTGCTAAGCAACTCAGAGAGATCCTGTCTCTAAATAAAACACAAAACAGGGCTGGGGATGTGGCTTAGTGATTGAGCGCTGGAGTTCAATCCCCAGAACCAAAAAACAAAACAAAACACTGAAGTTCATCCAGCCTGCTGAACATTTTCTCTTCTATAGGACTCATCACCTTCTAACATACTGCACATTACTTAATGGACAGTGCCAATCCCAGCTGCAGAGGTCTGCCACAAGCAGTGGTGCACTGTAATTGCTCACGTGGTTGCCACGTTATTAAATCTTGAGGAATTTCTGTGAAGTGTTGTTAAACTGGTGGTAGCTTGAAATCGATCATAGTGGGAATATTCACACAGTATTTTGTACTGGCATGTGCACAAGCTACAGATCAGGGCTTCCCCTCACTAGAACCAGTTGTTAAATATTGAGCGAGCACATAGTGGGCACAGGAGAGAGCCTTCTCCCAACCACTGCCCACCTTGGGAGGGGCCAGACACCCAAGAGCAAGGAAGCACAGGAAGGTCCCCAGCCAACTGGCCCCAAGTCAATCTGCCTGCTGCAGAGGACCAGAAGACCACCAGGGGAAGTCCTGTTGGCAGAGTCAGGACTTTCAGAGCCAAGGCAGGCGGTAACCTAGCCTCCAGTCCTGCTGTGCATTTCAGCCTCAGCCTCTTCACAAGTCATGAGGCCTCCTATGGTGCTTGGCAGTTTGGTCTCCATGACTGGCAGACTGAATGGGGCAATTAAACGATTAGGTCTGTTGGTTTGAATAGTCTTGGATGAAAAAGTAAAATGAACACTGTGTTTTAAGGCAAAGAAGCGAGGGAGAGAACTTGGGGGCTTCAGCAAATCCAGGATGTAGAAATCAATTTCTTAACTCCCTGTACAAGGAGCTAGAACAGGCCCCTGCCTCCGGGGGTTTTCAGCTCTCACGGCCCGACCCCAGTCCTTGGCGGAAAGTGGGACGAGAGCCTCTGGCCCCAGGCCTGAGTTGACTGCTCGGCGGCCAAGAGCAGGCGGTGAGACCAACCGTTGTGGTCCGCCGCCGCCGCGCAGACGCCGGGCATTCCCAGGCCCGGCCCCTCAGAAGGCCCCGCCCCTGGCCCGTCACAAGGCCCCGCCCCGTCACAAGGCCCTGCTGCGTCTCCCCAGCCGCAGGCGCAGGCCCAGCCGAGCTGGCCGCTGAGCGGGTGCGGGTGCGGGTGCGGACGCACCGGCCATCACCGCGCAGCCGAGCAGCCGACACCGTGCTCACCTGAGGCGCCCTGGGAGCGGTGAGTCCCAAGCCCAAGCGCAAGAATGTGCCTGACCCGCGGCAGCTGCCCCCGTGTACCCCTGCGCAGCTTAGTAATGCCGCTTTCGGTCTGTCAGTCCATCGGTCCAGGCAGGGCGCGCGGCCCGCTCTGCCCGGGATGACGGCGGCAGTGGGGGCGGGGAGCTGCGGTGGCCCTGAGCTGGAGGGAGGGGGGCGGCGCGCTGCGGCGGGGGCAGGACCCGCCTTCCCGAAACGCTCTGACCCAACCGGAGGGCCCACCCGCCCACGGTACGGTCCTGTGGCAGCCCCCAACCCCCGTCGCCCCCACGCCTGCTTTGTTTCCCCGCACGCCCTCTGCTCGCTTCCATCCCCCCACACCCCCGCACCCCGCTGTTCCTAGCATACCCCACTGGCAGTCACCCCAGCAGCCAATCCACGCCGGCTCCCTTCCCTGGGAGCGAGGGACTGTCGGGCCCGCACTTGGGAGGGGGGTCAGGGCTCCCGGGGGTCACAGATGGTGTGGGGATTTCCAGGGATAGAAATAGCCGCCGGCTCTGACCCTTTCAAGCTGCTTAAGGGGCGGGATGCCGAGGGGAGGGCCCAGGCACACCCCACGCATCCTCAGCCGCACCCCCAGCCCCCTTGCAGCTGAGCTCTGACCCCAGGACGCTGCGGCCGCGACAAGGCTCCTCCAGAGTCCCAGATCCAGAGGCTGACAGCCATTTCTTCCCCTCTGCTCTCCTCATCCGTACCCTCCCCCATCTCCAGAGTTGGCCTAGTACTGACCCTTCTGAAAGCCCATTGCCTCCCGGTCCCCACCCGCTCTGGCCCAATGGCTCCAGGACTCTACAGCCCAGAGCAAGGGTCATGCACCCTTCCTTCCTCCTGGGTTCTCGGCATCAGGTGGGGCTGCCCAGGCCTGGTTCCAGTGACCGTCAGTCAGGGCTGATCCTTCTCTCTCTCTCCTCTAGGGGCAGCTGGCAGAACGGAAGGCCATGTCCCATGAAAAGAGTTTTTTGGTGTCTGGGGACAACTACCCTCCCCCCAACCCTGGATATCCTGGAGGGCCCCAGCCTCCCATGCCTCCCTATGCTCAGCCTCCTTACCCTGGGGCCCCTTACCCACAGCCCCCTTTCCAGCCTTCCCCCTATGGTCAACCAGGGTATCCCCATGGCCCCAGCTCCTACCCCCAAGGGGGCTACCCTCAGGGTCCCTACCCCCAAGGGGGCTACCCTCAGGGCCCCTACCCTCAAGGAGGCTACCCCCAAGGGCCTTACCCACAGAGCCCCTTCCCCCCGAACCCCTATGGACAACCACAGCCCTTCCAGTCACAGGACCCTGACTGTGAGTGATGGGGAAGGGTGGGGGGCAGGGGCAAGGGCAGAGCTGCTCTGCAGTGGCACTCACCCAGCCCCTGTGTCCCCAGCGCCACAGCTTGGAAACTATCAGGAGGAGGGGCCCCCATCCTACTATGACAACCAGGAATTCCCTTCTGCCAACTGGGACGACAAGAGCATCAGGCAGGCCTTCATCCGCAAGGTAGGGCCTTCTCTGGGGGTAGGGAGCCCTGGGGTAGCTGGGGGTAGAGCTCTGACTTGCTACCTCCCCAGGTGTTCCTGGTGCTGACCCTGCAGCTGTCAGTGACCCTGTCCACGGTGGCTGTGTTCACTTTTGTTGGGGAAGTGAAGGGCTTTGTCCGGGAGAATGTTTGGACCTACTATGTCTCCTACGCCATCTTCTTCATCTCCTTGATTGTCCTCAGCTGTTGTGGGGACTTCCGGCGAAAGCATCCCTGGAACCTTGTGGCACTGGTAACCCCCAAACATGAGCCCAGGCCCCTGAGGCCTATGGAGAAGTGGAGGGCAGGGACCTGGGGTGTGGTCGGGAGCAGCTCTGCACACCCAGGGTGGGGTGTTGTCTTCTTCTCCCACAGTCAGTCTTGACCATCAGCCTGTCCTACATGGTGGGCATGATAGCCAGCTTCTATAACACTGAGGCGGTCATCATGGCTGTGGGCATCACCACAGCTGTGTGCTTCACAGTAGTCATCTTCTCCATGCAGGTGAGGACCTTCACCCATTCAGGGTTGTGGCCCTGGGGCCCATTGGCCTTCCCAGGGCCCAGCACCCACAGTCTCCTGTTCCTCTCTGTCCTCCCAGACCCGCTATGACTTCACCTCATGCATGGGCGTGCTCCTGGTGAGCATGGTGGTGCTCTTTATCTTCGCCATCCTCTGCATCTTCATCCGGAACCGCATCCTGGAGATCGTGTATGCCTCACTGGGCGCTCTGCTCTTCACCTGTGTGAGTGAGGGGGTAAGAGGCCTTGGTTGAGGGGAAACTGGGTGGGTGGGGGGCTGTCCCTCAGCAACACTGTGTTGTTGTCCCCAGTTCCTGGCAGTGGACACACAGCTGCTGCTGGGGAACAAGCAACTGTCCCTGAGCCCAGAGGAGTACGTGTTTGCAGCACTGAACCTATACACAGACATCATCAACATCTTCCTGTACATTCTCACCATCATTGGCCGCGCCAAGGAGTAGCCTGTTCCCCCAGCTTGCTGTGCCCTGCTCAGGTGGCATGGCTGGCCTGGACCCTGCCCCTGACATGACCAGGCCACCTGTACTTCCCTCTCTCTGGTCCCAGACACAGCCTAGGGCAGGGGGAATCCCCTCTCCAACCCTCCTGTATGTATACTGCAGATACTTCCGTTTGGACCCACTGTGGCCACAGCATGGCCCCTTTTAGCCCTCCAGCCCCACCTAAGGGGTAGTAGGGCTGCGTTTCTGTGCCACCTCCTGTTGACTCATTGTTGCATGAGCCCCGTCTTCCAGCCCACCCCAGGGTCTGGGGGCAACACCAGGTCCCAGGGGAGAGGGATTGAGCCAAGAGGTGAGGGTGCACGTCTTCCCTCCTGTCCAGCTCCCCAGCCTGGCATAGAATATTCCTTTTCCCTCCCCACCTCCACCTGGAGCATTGCTCTCAGGGACAAACAGGTTGGGGGTCTCTGCTGAGCCCTGAGAGCAGAGAAGATGGCATGTTTCAGGAAAGGAGGAAGCCTTCCTCTCGTCCTGCTGTCATTAAAGTTCCAATAAATGGGATCTTCTGCTCTCTGCTTCTCATCTCTATTTTCACTGCCAATTCCTCCGTGATGTGAGAGCTGCAGGCACCCTAGCTGATGAGGGGCACAGAAGAGGCCTTAACAGAGGTTTAGGATAGGAACTAACACAAGCTTCTAAGAAGTATACTGGGATTTCAGCTGATGAACAGAGACCCTGAGGCAAGGTGTGGTACCAGGTCACATAATGGGAAGTGCTTCTGGGAAGGATACAGTGTAGCAGTGGCCCCATGAGCCCAGGGGCCATCAGCACAGGTGACTGATACACCTGGCAGAGAGCTACATGGAGACTGAGGCCTTGGCATCATCTGGCACCTGACCTGGTCCCTTCAAAAGCCCCCAGCCTCAGCCTGTTCTGCATGCCTCTCCCTGCTCTCACCCACCAACCCCCCTGAGCAGGGCTATGCATCCCAAGTGAGCCAGCTGTCCAGATCTTCACGATCCCCACAGAAGGTGGTTCAATGCCTGGAGTTCAACTCTGAACCCTCCTGGGCTTCTGAGCTCTGGGGCTGAGGCACCCTTGGCCACTGTGGCCTTCCTCCTCAGACTCTACATCCAGGTTGGCAGGAGAATCTCTTCTGGGGATGTTCCTCCTCCCCACCAGCCTGTCTGCAAACTTGCTTAACTAGTACCAGTACTTCAGATATATTAAGGGACCTACACACCACAAGCCACCTGATGTTCACAGACCACACAGCTGTGTGCACCACACAGAGCCATGTGCACCCTCCCTGAAACTTGCTGTTCCTGTATTATCTCCCCAGGCCAGAAGCTGCTGTCCTCCTCCTTCATCACTGCTCTCCCTACCAACCTTCCACTGCTTTGTTCAGGCCTCTTCATGCCTACCAATCCTCCAAGCCAGCAGGTATATACTTCTGAAATGTGCATCACATAGTCCACCTGCCTAAGACTCTACCAGGGCCACCCTCAGGATGAAGTCCACATTCCTTAGCTTGGTACCTAGATCCTGCCTTCTGCCCACCTGCTCTCTGGCTCTCAGCTCAGTCCCAGCCCTGACCTTGTGCAGAACTGTCATTGTTCATAGCCCCTCTGCCAAGGCATGGATGCACACTGCCTTCCAGTTGCCAAGATGCAGCAGGTAAAGCAGCTCTCTTACCCAGCCTCCCTTTCTGGCATTCCCTTAAGCAAGTCCAGTTACTCCTCCAGGGATGCTGGTGAGAAGAAATCTGCTCAGTATTAGCTCACATACAGACCCCTCAGATTACACTAAAGAGGAAATATAGATCATCCCTTGGCTAAAGAGAAAGTCAGTGGGGTAGGAGATCCTCTGAGCAAAACATGCAAGGCAGTATTCTCAAAAAGTTCAAACTTTTCAAATTCTTGGCTGGGGGAAGAGGACTTTCTAGAAACCACTGGGAGTCTAGAGGTGTCAGCCAGGACTCGGGGGCCAGGCAATCCAGAACAAAGACTTCACTGTAAGAAGTTCAGGGTCAAAGAGGGAGTGCTTGGGCCTGTCCTGTAGGTAAGGAATGAGCCATAGCCTCCTCCAGGTTACCCAACTTGGGATGGTGTTCAGGAAGACAAGCCCAGAAATAGGATGTACAGGAAGTCTGGAGCTGAAGACAGGTGAAGAAAGCAAAGAGGAGGAGCTACAAGCAAATAATCTCAGAGGCATCAGGAGTCAGCTCAGCTGCAAAGGGATCAAGCTGAGCATGCAGGGCAAGGGGAGCAGGGGCAAAATAGAGACAATCAAGTGAAATAAGGAATCCAAGCACCTGGGCTGGGCAGACGAAAAGGGAGAAGGCACTCACATTGATGCATGAAGCTGAATGGAACCATAGCAATTGTCAACACAATGATTTCTCAGGTAGGAAAGAAAAGCAGTTCTCCACACCAAAGAGCTGGCCTGGTCCTATCTGCAAGGACATGGTGCTGTTAGAAGCTGAACTGGTACTCACAGATAGAGCCCTTAGTGCTGTTAGGAGCTGGCCTGGCACTCACAGATAGTGGCCTTGGTGGTGTTCTACTTAAAATATAAATAATTTCACAGAATATCAATAACACACAAGGCCTCTGTTACCATGATGAATCATGACAAAAATAAGATCCTTCTCATGTCTAAACACAGGCAAAACATAGGCATTGTCCAAGCCATACAAGTCTTAGAAGCACCCTAAGCTGGCCAGGCTGAGTGACTGCTACCCCCTCACAACTGACAGCTTTAGCTTCACTGTAGTTTATCTTTCCAGATAAAGAGGTATTGAGACACCAGGTACAGAATGACTGAAACCTTCCTCCAGGTTACCCAACTTGGTCCTGTGGGACTTCCTGTAAGGAAGTCCTTGCTAACCCTAACCATGACTCCACATGGCTCTACGTAGTATACATTTGCCCTTGCCTCCGGGAGCAATAAGTAGTCCAACTTGTTCAACTATAGGTGGTATGCCCAAGTGGAGTTTCACTGGAAACTGTTGGCACAGTTAACTGTACTAAGGCCAAAGAAGGTGAGTTTATTTTTCAATTAAAAAAGCACTTATTGGGGCTGGGGTTGTGGTTCAGTGGTAGAGCGCTTGCCAAGTATGCATGAGGCACCAGGTTTAATTCCGGCACCATAAAAATAAAATATTGTGTATCTACAACTAAAAATAAATATTTTTTTTTAAAAGCACTTTTTGGGCTGGGGTCATAGCTCAGTGGTAGAATACTTGCTTAGCACCTGTGAGGCACTGTGTTTGATCCTCAGCACCACATAAAATATAAGTATTTTTTAAAAGCACTTATTTACATAAGTCATAATTAAATCTTTTTTTTAAAAGAATAAACAACACCAGTATCTAAGGAATACAATGTTCACATCTCCATCACATTTCCCACCCTCCTGAGCAATACTATCATTGGGAGCCTGGTGTTGTAGTGCACACCAGTAATCCCAGTAACTCAGGAGTCTGAGGCAAGAGGATCATAAATTCAAAGCCAGCCTCAGCAACTTAGCAAGGCCCTTGGCAACTTAGTGAGACTACCTCAAAATTTAAAAAAACAAAAAAATAAAAAAGGAGGGGGGTGTGGGGATCTTGCTCAATAGTTAAGCAACTCTAGGTCCAATCCCCAGTATTTAAAAAAAAAAAAAAAAAAAAGCCAGGCATGGTAGTGCATGCCTATAATCCCAGTGGCTCAGGATGCTAAGGCAGGAGGATTGTGAGTTCAAAGCCAGCCTCAGCAAAGTGAGGCACTAAGCAACTCAGTGAGACCCTGTCTCTAAATAAAATACAAAATAGGGCTGGGGATGTGGCTAAATCAGTGGTCTAGTGACCCTGAGTTCAATCCCCAGTACCAAAAAAATAAAACACCGTGGGGCCAACTCTGGACCTTAGCTCCGTGATATCAGTGTAGGTCCTCTTTGCCATTTCTCTGGCTCATCAGGGCTACTGTTCAGCATATGTGGATTGGAAGCACCTTCAGGGTAAAGACTGTGATCTGTGAATTTCAACACCCACTTAGCACCTGGTCCCAGATCTGGCACACCGCAATATTAAACATGGAATGAATGAATGAACTTTACATGGGATGAGCCACACAAGCACCAACCAAATCAGGACCAGAGACAGAGAAGGCTACAGACTTATGGACTTTGGCTTGGCATCACCACCAGTAGGAAGGCATCTCAGGATTAAGGGCAGCAAACTAAAAGCCTAGGAGATGCGTGAGGCACACTGGTGGGAACTGGAGGTAGGAGGAGGAAAGGATGCATGGGGGAGGAACAGGTGGTTGAGTAGCTGAGTTGAGGGCGATATGCACAATCTAAGGCATATTTTGCAGGTAATGATGAACCTGAAGTGGTCTAAGCAGAGGCAGGGAAATCAGTGAAGATTACGGTGATGGTATAGGCAGGAAGAACTTGCTCTCAGGGACAAGGGGGAGGTGGAAGCAGGGGATCTGATGCAGGCTCCCAAGGTGGCCCCTTCCTCAGTGTGACCCAGATGCTGCTTCCCATGCAGAAGTATGACTTGGCCTATTCTGAGATCAAAATACTTGACAGATGTTTCTTGATTGTGTACCTAGTCTCAGAACTGTAGAATATTGAACACCTTTCAGGAGGTCCCAAAAGTAATGCCTCTTTTCCCTTTAATCTCTTGACCCACTTTGCTCCATTGTCCACATCTCCCCATTTGTGGGGAGCCACATTGAGTTCACTCGCTTTCCATCATGGAAATCTGAAAGATCTTGTGACTCGCTCTTTTCCCCCTGCTCGGATAGCAAGGCCAGTCTTCTGAGTGGGCATACCCCTGGGTATGAGCCACACTCACCTATTCTATTGTAATCCTACCCCTTTGCCCTGTTTGGGATAGAATGTTCCATGGAAACTCCCTTTGTGTGTCCTCTTCTCTTGCTCTGCCTTTGGGTGTGGCCTTCCTAGATGTCAGTCAATCTGCTGACAGCAGACATCATGAAGCTAGACTCAACTCCCCCAAAACCTGACCCCTGGCCTCATTTGAATGGCTTCCCCCCAATAAAAAGGTTCAGCCGGTGCGCATGCGCTCTCTTTCTTTCCACGGATGCCTAAGGTCAGAGGAGCCATCACAGGACCCAAAGAAAAAGGTCTCTCTGTCTCTGTGTGGTTATTTCATGCAGCCCAGTTCCCCTGGAGTGACCCTGAGTGTTTTAGTCCATTGCTACCACTTCCAAACCTTGAGACTCTTGTGCAACTCCTTCTTCATACTCTCCTTCATTCCACTCTGGCCAGCTTTTCACTGTTATCCAGAAGCTTCCTGGTTCTGGGAGGACTCTACTACTAGGATCAGAACCCTCCACTTTGTCCCAACTATCATGATCCTTGGGCATTCAAATTCTATCTTCTGAACCCCTCTCAGATCTATGCCTTTCTCTCAAGTCAAGGCCCTGATCAATTCTATGGCAGCTCCCAATACCAAAGACAAGGGATCTTTCTGAACTCAAGATAGTCACTCCCCTGTTTAAACTCCTTTGGAGACTGCAGACAAAACAGTGGACTAAACTGATCTGGGATTCCAACTCCCACTCTCAACATCTAAAATTGCTAGATAAAACATCCGAATACACATAGCTGAACTGGAGTCATGAAATAAATGTCAAAAGAGAGCAAAGAAGAGTGGCACATGCTTAAAATCCCAGCTATTTGGGAGGCTGAGGCAGGGGGATTGAGAATTTGAAGCCAGTCTTGGCAACTTAGTGAGGTTCTGTCACAAAAAATAGTGGCAGGGGAGTGGGGAGTGCTGGGAATATAGCTCAGTGACAGAGCATGGGCACAGCATGCATGAGGCCAGGAAGTTTATTTCAGGAATTTAAGTAGATTTTGATATTCAAAAATCTACTTATAACAATGTTAACAGAAAAATGGGAGAATCATATGATCATTTTAAGAAAAAGCATTTGGTCAGGTCTACTACTCATCTGTGATAAAAGCAAAATACTCTTAACAAATTAGAAAGAGACAAGAATTTCCCTAATCCAAGAAATAGTCTATAAAATTCCTACAGCAAATATCATCCTTAATGGCAAATTATTGACAGCTTTTTCCCTAAGACTGGAATGAGATAAGGCTATCTCCTATCACTTCTTCAAGTCAACATTATATTGAAGATCTTACCAGTGCAACAAGAAAAACAAAATGAGGTAAAGATTATCAGAAATGTTATTAACAAAACAAATAGACACAACAAACTATATCAAGGGAAGATTGATTATATTGACAGATTCATCAACAATGATAAAAGCTGGATGAATTAAGGTATTAATTGACATTGTTACTTATTTTAATGGTATATATTTGTTTTTATAGTTAGTAATACATTGACATGGTTCAAGTTCAGAAAATATGAAAGATTGGGCCAAGCATGGTGGCACACACCTGTAATCCCAGTGGCTTAGGAGGCTGAGGCAGGAGGATCAGAGTTCAAAGCCAGCCTCAGCAAAAACAAAGCACTAAGCAACTCAGTGAGACCCTGTATCTAAAATATATAAAATAGGGCTAAGGTTGTGGCCCCTGAGTTCAACCCCTGGTATACCCTCCCCCCAAAAAAGAAAGAAAATATGAAAGATTTACTATGAAAAGACTCTCTTCTGCTGGGCACAGTGCCCCACACTTGTAATACCAATGACTCATTCGTAAAGCTGTCCCAGCCCAAGTACTAAATGCAGTCCCTGGAGCCTGGGAAGTCTTTAGTGAGGGCAGAGGAAAGTGGCAGATGACAGAAAGCCCTAGTTTAAGGAGTCTGAGGAGCTTTTATATCCAGTTCAGCCTTCCACTGAATGTGCAGGGCTGGGAGTATAAGGTCACTGCAGGTTGGACAGACTCACCTGTGGAGCAGGGATAAATGACACCTACTCTTGGTTTGTCTTCAGGGTCAGATATAAGTTATCAGTGCTGAATGAACACCTGGTTATGATTAATGGGCCTTCAAGACCCAGCTCTTCACTTGCCTTCCCTGGACTGTGGAGGAAGAACTGCTGATTTTTGTTTTGGGTTTGTTTTTTTTTTGGTGATGGGGATTAGAACCCAGGGCCTTATGCATGCAAGGCAAGCAGTCTACCAACTGAACTATATCCCCAGCCCAGAAGAACTGCTTTAATGTAAAAAGGTCCAAAGCCTATACTCACTCATTCTGATCAGATCATCAAGTTGAATCCCAGATATAGGGATTGGGCTGGGGATGAAGCTCTGTAGTAGAGTGCTTGACTACCATGCACAAGGCCCCTGGTTCAATCTCCAATACTGCACAAAGAAGAAGAAAAAAAACAAAGAACAGACATCAGGATTGGCACAGGATCAAAAGGCATGGAAGTTCCTAATGAAAATTGCTTTGGAAAGGTCTATTCTGATTCAACTTTGCTAAAGGTTAGGGAAAGGGAAAATTCGCTCAGGATCAGGCTGTACCTGAGATAGCCCTGCCAATTCTGCCCCTGGCTATGGGGGCCAGGAGGGAAGTGATCACGGTACCAGGTCAGGCCCAGTGTCCCAGCATTAGAGGCACAGACTCAGGGTGGAGCAGGCTCATGTGGTGCGTAGACAAAACAAATAGACACAACGAACTATATAGGGTGTCAAGGATAGTATACAGGGAGGAACTGGCATCCATAAAGTTATAAAGTCCAAGAGGCCTGGACTTCACCCTGAATCAGAGGAGCAAGGGGGGAAGTGGGCAGAGCCAAGCAGTGTCCATGCATTTGCCAAGGTTCACCAAGAGCCTTTGGAAAGGCTGACAATAGGCTTGAGGGACCTAACCAAGGCTACTCTCCTGCAGCCTTAGGACTCACCAATCATATGATTTTATGAATCAGAGGAGTTCCTTTCTCTACTCAAAAGCCCCAGCCCTTCCATTTCCGTACCCCAGCCTACAGACCCTTACTCAAACTTCTCTGACTTGCTCCTCTCCTTTCCCCACTATTCCCCTCCATCTCATGGGCCTCCTTGATGGTCTCAAAAACACACCAAGCCTGCTCACAAGCCCCAGGGCCTTTCCACTGTTGTCCCCTCTATTCAGAAAGGTTGGGGTTTCTTCCTCAGTTCTCTGTATCTTCTTTCAGTTCTCCTTCAAAAGCATCACCTTGCCAGGGAGGCCTTCCCAATGACTTTAAACAAACAGCATTCTCCCTTCTTGCTTCCCTCATTCCCAGTTTAACCCTCCTCACGCTACCTCCCTCAACACCAACATTTCTCTGAATTTTTTTAAAAAATTTAATTTTTTAGTTGTAATTGGACACGATACCTTTGTTTTGTTGATTTACTTTTATGAGGTGCTGAGGATCAAACCCACATACTAAGCACATGCTAAGCGAGTGATCTACCATTAAGCCACAACCCCAGCCCCAATACCAACATTTATCAGCCTTTTATCTGTCCATTGCCCGTCTTCCAACTTGAATGTTGGCTCCATGACAGCAGGCCTTTGCTGGGTTTTTTTTGTATGTTTTGGTATCGGGGATTGAACTCAGAAGCATTCAACCACTGACCACATCCCTAGCCCTATTTTGTATTTTATTTACAGACAGGGTCTCACTGGGTTGCTTTGCTGAGGCTGGCTTTGAACTGGAAATCCTCCTGCCTCAGCCTCCCAAGCCACTGAAATTACAGTTGTGTACCCCAGCTTGCTGTGTTCTTTGTACCAATAAGGGATGAATCCTGCTGCATAGAAATAACCAAACACACAGTCCTCAGTGGCCACAAGACAACATTGCTGCCCCATGCTCCACAGGAATAAGCTGAGGTGTCATTTAGTCATAAGTCACCAGAACAGATACCCTAGTTCAGGCCTGTTAGATCCCAGGCCCTCCTAACCACTATGCCTTTTTTCTCTGTCCACAACCCAGATCTTGTGAGCATCTCCCAGGCAGGAAATGCCTGGATGTATTGGAAAGTTCCCAGCAATATAAACAAAGAGAGAGAGAGGGAGCGCACACGGAAACTCACTCCCACATTCCTTGCTGTTCCCTCCTTGCTCTGTCCTCCAGGACCCACAATGTGCCTTGGGCTTAGCAGGCTTCCAAATCTATTGGTTGATGGGGAAATGTGCTTAACTTTACTCTGTGCCAGATAGTACCCCAATTGTTGTACGTGCATTACTTTACCTGATACATGACCATATGAGGAAAGAGAGAATTAAAGGCCAGGGCTGGAGTGACATGGCTCTGAGATTAGGGTTTTGGAGAATACTATGGATCAAATGTGTAGCTCTAAAATTCATATATTGAAATCTTTACCCCTTCTTTTACTCAGCTCTTTCACTGGTGTGACCAAAAACCTGACAAGAACAATTAGAGGAGAGAAAGTTCATTTGGGGGCTCACGGTTTCAGAGGTCTTAATCCATGGATAGCCAGCTCCATTGCTCTAGGCCCAAAGTGAGGCAGAACATCATGGCAGAAGAGTGTGGAGGAGGAAAATTTCTCAAAACATTACACAAGGAAGCAGAGTCTTCTTACCAGTGACAAATATATATCCTAAAGGCATACCTATGACCCACCTCCTCCAGCCACACCCTACCTGCCTATAGTTACCATCCAGTTAATCCCTGTCAGAGGATCAGGTTAAGTCTCTCATAACCCAATCATTTCACCTCTGGACTTTCTTGCATTATTTCACACATGAATGCTGGGGGACACCTCACATCTAAACCGTGATACCCCAGTGTTATGGTATAGGAAGTAGGACCTTTAGGAAGTGATCAGGTGAACAGTAGAGCCCTCATGAATGGGATCAGTGTCCTGTTTAGAAGACACCAGAAAGTTTGATTCCTCCCCCTCTTTAAGCTCCACCATGTGAGAACACAAGAGCATGCAGCCATCTGTACACCAGCAGCAGGCCCTCACCAGACACCAGATCTGTTGGCACCTTGACCTTGGGCTTTTCAGTCTCCAAAACTGTGATAAATAGAGGTCTGTTGTTTAAGTTGCCTATTTTTTAGTCCTTTGTTATAGGTCTGAACTGAGACAAAGTCTGAGGGTATAGAACCCCAACCACACCTCTAGCAGGGTATGACATCATCCTACTGTCCCCTCACAGAGCCACCATGCTACCCTTTGTGGTTTTCAACTCTAACTTAGAGCTAGTCTCCGAGCTCTGCCCCTCCTTGCTGCCCTTCAAACACTGCTTTATAAAAAGCAGGGCTGGGGATGTAGCTCAGTGGGAAAGAGCTTGCCTAGCATGTGCCAGGTCATGGGTTCTACCCCTAGTACTGGGAGTGGGGGGAAGGCAAGGAGCCAACAACACAGGGAAGTTACCCAGGTTCCAAGCCTGACAGAGCCCTCCTGTCTCTGTCTTGGCATTAGTTCCTGATCCTTTAGGAGCATAAATGGTTGAACCTGGGGTTGATGACCAAGGTCATATTCCCAGAACTCTCTGTTTCTAGCCAAGCCCTCATAAACCTTTCCTCTGAGGCCCCTCTTCCCAGTCCTAGCTGGCAGGGTCTCAGGTAGACAAGCAGATGCCCCCAACTCCTGGGAGCAATCTGCCTTCCCAAGCCCTATAGACTCATCAAGAGGAAAATGGAGCCGGGTGTGGTGGCAAACACCTGTAATCCCAACAGCTCAGGAAGCTGAGACAGGAAGGAAGACTGAGTTCAAAACCAGGCTGAGCAATGACGAGGCACTTAGTAACTCAGTAAGACCCTTTCTCTAAATAAAATACAAAATAGGGCTGGGGATGTGGCTCAGTGGTGGAGTGCCCCTGAGTTCAATCCCCAGTATACCCCCCGCCAAAAAAAGAGGACAATGGGCTCCCTCAGAAACGCAGAGACTTGTCCTCAGACACTCAGAAGGCCAGTTAGCATCTTGCCTGTTCTTATAGTCAACATAATTTTTCAGCTTTTGTGGTGGAATTCTTTCAGAAAAAATAAAACAGGTTGAATGACAGTACATTTGTGCACTTACTGAATATTTACTGTGTACCAAGACCTGTGCTGGGCTCTGGAACACAGAGTAAGATATGATGTAGGGCTGGGGCTGTAGCTCAGTGGTAGAGCATTTGCCTGGCACGTGTGAGGCACTGGGTTCAATCCTCAGCACCACATACAAATAAATAAATTAAATAAAGGTCCATTTACAACTAAAAAAATTTTTTTAAAAAGATATGATGTAGCCTTCATCCTCCTGGAATGTCACTGAATCTCTCCTCTAGGCAGAGTCCAGGTCCAATAGATTATGTCAAAATTATGTTCTCACCAGTTGTGGTGGTGCACACCTGTAATCCCAGCAGTTCAGGAGGCTGAGGCAGGAGGATTGTAGGTTCAAAGCTATTCTCAGCAATTTAGTGAGGCTGTAAGCAATCTAGTAAGACCCTGTCTCTAAATAAACTATAAAAAAGGACTGGGGATATTGCTCAGTGTTTAAGCACCCTTGGGTTCAATCCCTGATACCAAAAAACAAAACAAAAAATTATATTCTCTATTGGCAGCTGTGCAGCAAAAGAGGACAACTAGAATCAAGAAGATGCTGCCTGCATCAAGTACTGACCTTGACAGTTGGGAAAACCTAGTTTTGTCCTTCTGTCCTTACCTGTTGCATGAGGCACTCTGCCTCATGGGTTGTTAGGATGGTGAAAACAGTGCCTTTGCATATAACAAGCACCCAGTAAATGTCAGCCATTGCTTTTTCATAATCTGAAGTATAAGTGAGGGGGTAGAAAGGAGTTGCCCAGATGTCCAGGACAACACTGGCAGTCAAGGGCCAGTGGGAGTCCAGACTGGATAAATCCCTCTCCTTGTCAGCAACCAAGACGAAGCAAAGCTCCTTCTGAAGGCCTTGCCAACTTGGAAGGCTGAGATGAATTAAAAAATTTTAAAAAAAATCAAATTTGAATGGGGACAAACTGCAAAAACCAATGACCCAAGACCAGAATAAATAGATCTGACTCAGTATAAGCAAGTGGGACAATACTGAGGTTTGTTAGTAGAAAGTTACTAAGGAAACTGTGAGGAATGTAAACCCTGAGTAGATCCTTGGAGGTTCCTATCACTCCTACAAATTCAACCTCCCTGTACTCAAGGGAGGTCCTGGCCCAGCTAGGTGCAGTAGCACATTCCTATAATCTCAGCAACTTGGGAGACTGAGACACAAGGATCACAACTTCAAGGCCAGCCTCAGAAACTTAGCAAGACCCTCAGCAACTTAGTAAAACCCTGTCTCAAAATAAAAATAAAAAGGACTAGGGATGTAGCTCTATAGTGGTAAAGCACCCCTGAGTTTAATCCCCAGAACCTCCCTGCCCCTGCCTCCCCAAAAAGAACCCCGGTTCATTCCCAAGTGACTCTGTCCAAACGCCTACATGAGCTGGACTGAAAACAGAACAGGGAAGTCCAGTATCTTCCACTCCCCAGACTCTCACCCTAAAATGTATTATCCAAATGGATGTGGATAAACTTTGGGATGACTCCCTCACTCTTTAAACTTTTGCTGTTCCCTATCACAAATTAGACCCATAGATTTGGATACAAAAGGATATACCATAATAAAATTAATAAGAAAACTGGAATAAAGACCAAATAAGATTAGAGAGAGGGGCTGGAGTTGTGGCTGAGCGGTAGAGCACTAGCCTAGCATGGGCGAGGCTCTGGATTCAATCCTCAGCACATAAAAATAAATAAATAAAGGCTGGGATTGTGGCTCAGAGGGAGAGCGCTCGCCTTGCATGCGTGAGGCACTGGGTTCAATCCTCAGCCTCACATAAGAATAAAAGAAAGATATTGTATCCACCTATAACTAAAAAAATAAGTATTTAAAAATAATAATTAATTAAAGATACTGTGTCCAAGTACAACTAAAAAATAAATATTAAAACAAAAGAGTAGAGAGCAGATAAATGTGAGACACGACAGGAGGTTGTAACTGAACATTTTGCGGGGAGTCTGGGAGTTTTTGGAGGACCTCCATTATACACTGCGACTCAGAAGAGGCTGGGGAAGGTAGAGGCATGGAGGCCAGGTAGAAGCCCCCACAGTCTTCCCTGGCACCAGGCTGCTAGAAAGGAAAGGTATGCTAAAGGAAGAATCTGCAACAGTTCTCTCCACATTCCCTTTAGCACAACCAAACCCCTGGGAAGGGTTGTGTGTGCCCCCATCTCTACCTTACCTTCCCACTAGCTTGCCAGACTTGTTGATGTGGAGTTGGCCAAATCACTCTGCCCAGACAGCACTAATGACTTCCAAGTCACCAGGGCAGATGCACTTTTCAGTCTCCTCTCATCTGGCCTCCCAGAGCTTTAGATAGTATTGCTGCTTCATAACCCTGAAATAGGCCCTGTGTGTGGCTTCCTCAGCCAGCGCTTCAGGTCCTCTGCCCACTTCATGGGCTTTTCCACCCTATGGGCTTCGCAGGCACTTGGGCCTAGGACCTGTTCTCTCTGCTTCATTACTGATTCATGGTGACCTCATCCCCTTGCAAATCTTCAGCTGCATCTAGAAGTTGATAACTTCAAAATGTATCTTTCCAGCCACACAGCAGAACCTGGTGCACAGACCCCCAGCTCCTTCTCTGATCTCCATGATCAAACTTGACTCAGGATCTCTGCTCTGAACTTGGTCTTCCCCACTTTTGGGTTGGTATAACCAGTGTCTCCACTGCCCTTGCCAGTAGTTATAAGGCTATCCCTGCCTTCACCCTCACCATCCCCAATTCCATTCCATCTAGTACCACTGTCCCTCTGCCTTGCCATTCTCTCATCTCCATTGTGGCACCAATTGCATTTAGACTGCTCTCATCACATGCCTGGAGGACTGCAGTGGCATACCACTCTGCAGCTCTTTCCCTCCAGTCCATCCCCACACCCGCTTCCTTAAAACCCTTCCAGGATTTCTCAAGGCACTCAGGATGCAGATCAGCATCAGTCCTGTGGTGAGCTGGCACTCCATCCTTCTCTGGCACATGTGTCCTCTCTCCTTTGGCAGAGCACCCCCTAGGCCTCGCACAGGCTCTTCCCTCTGCTGGAAAGCTCTTCCCACACTGATGTTCTCCCTCACAGCATCTCAACTGTCACCTCCTCAGGGAAGGCTGCCCTCATACAACTGCATCCAGCCCACCCACTATTCCCCCTCCGAGCACCAGTGCCACCTTTAGCAGCATTCATCACAAAGGTGACTCTACACCCACATGTGCTCATTGTGAATGTTCAGTTTATGTTCTGTAAGTTTGATCAAACAAGAACAATGCCTTGATGACTGGCACTGATCCCAATTCCTAACACAACTGGTGATATACATGTTTTTGGAGGGAAAAAACACTGCTACAAAAAAAAAAAAAAAAAAAAAAAAAAAAAAAAAAAAAAGATGGTGTATCAATCAGAATCCTTTTATTTTAGGACATTTATTTTAATTGGTCCATACAATAGTGGAGGTTGGAAAGTCCAAAATCTGAAGGGCAGACTGGAAACATCTCAAGATAGAACTCTTTTTTTTTTTTTTTTTTTTTAGTTGTAGATAGACACAATATCTTTATTTGTTTTTATTTAGTTTTTTTTAATGTGGTGCTGAGGATTGAACCTCACAAACACGAGGCAATTGCTCCACCACTGAGCTACAATCCCAGCCCAAGATAGAACTCTTTATTTCTGGGCTTAAAACTTTTGCTTTTAAGTCCTTCAAATGATTGGACGAGGTCCCCCCATACAATTGAAAGTAACCTTTACTTAAAGCTAACATTTTGTAGATGTTAATTACATCTGCAAAACACCTTTATAACATGTCTAAACTAGCATTTGACTAAACACCTGAGCACACAGCCTACCCAGACTGACACTCATGAAACCATTATAAACTGTATCAGCCTAAGGAGAAGCCAATTTTCATGACGAGAGAGACTCTATCAAGTTAGAAAGAAGGAAAAGAATGCCTGGGTCAGAGAGACTCAGCTGGAATTACACTCAGGAGTGTCAGAGTACAGGGTAGGCCCCCCATTGTGAGGTTCAGGTAGAATGCTCAACTCACACTGATGGCAGCACTGCTTCATCTCCCGCTTCTTCACTTCCACGACGTTCCAGGAGTCTGCTCACTGGCCTGTGCCAGTACCTCTTCCTGCCCCATGAAGAGGTTTGTCAAAAGACACCCATAGAGCCAGTGGAGATCATGAAGACACACCCTCCCTCAACTCCCAAGGTCAGATTCATGGAGCTCTCTGTAGATAGTTCTAAGAGAAGGGATAGCTATAAGGAGGGCTCAGAGTCCTGAGTTCTTGAAACCAGGTAAGTAATATGTTTTGTTTTGTTTTTTTGGGGTGGGTAGCACCAATTGAACTGAGGGGCTCTTAACCACTGAGCCACATCCCAGCCCTTTTTTGTATTTTACTTAGAGACAGAGTCTCACTGAGTTGCTTAAGGCCTCACTAAATTGCTGAAGCTGGCTTTAAACTCATGATCCTCCTGCCTCAGCCTCCTGAGCCTCTGGGATTACAGGCATGTGCAGTGCGTTTAGGGGTCTTGGGTTCTTAAACAACTAAAGTCAGGAAAATTCAAGGAGCTGGGGAGCAGAGAGTCAGATGTGGAGGAATTACCTCCAGGGATTTGGGATAAGAGTCCAGAAATGGAAACACCAAGCTGTAGGGAGCCAGGTACTTAGATGAAGGAGCCCCTAGGCCAGCATCCAGAGAAGGGTTCTGAGCACCTGGGGACAGAAGAAACTATGGGCCAATGTCCAGGCATCCAAGGCAGAGCATTCTCAGGTAGAAGCTGATGGGCTAAATCCAGGGATGCCCAAGATCATAAAGAAAGGTCATCTGCCCAGGAAGGCAAGGTGATGAGTTTTCATTTTACATTCATTGGTTATCTACCTACGCTAAGCTGGGCCCTTTGCTGGATGCTGCGGACTCCAGAGGAGTGGCACAATCCCTGTTCACACCATAAAGCCAGTAAATATAGCATTAAGGAGCTAACAGCACAGAAGCAGGGCAGGTGCTATGATACAGGACACATCTGCTGGGGAAGCCCAGCATGCAGCAATTAACTTGCAGTGGGGGAAAGAAGGCTTTGCAGAGGAGGCATCTTGAGAGTGAAGCTGCCAAAAAGAAGGAGTCAGGACATTCCAGGTCAAGGTAGGGCCGTTCACAGGCCTGGCAGCATGGAAAGCTGAGCCTGTTAAAGTAGAGGACAGGAGGAGAGCACAACCTCTGACCTCACAATACCCAGGGCCCGCTGGGCCAGCCTTGCAGACTCTGGCACCCTCTTCCAGCCCGGGCAAGGCCCGGGGCCCTGGGCAGCCTCCAGGTGCAGTGCCCTCCTGTGGGCAGCACCCTCCCTGCTGCCCTGGGGCATGTCTCTACTCACCAATTATGAGGGGCTTCGGCATCAGATAGAGAGGCTGGTGCGGGAGAATGAGGAACTGAAGAAGCTTGTGCGGCTCATTCGGGAGAATCAGGAGCTCAAGTCTGCAATCAAGACTCAGGCAGGCGGCCTTAACATCAGTGGGCTCACCAGTGGGCTTGGAGAGATGGCAGCAAGTCCTTCCCAACGCCAGGGTAACTATAAGAGGCCTGGGTCCAAGGACAGTGGGAAGGAAATGGTGAGGCTGCTGAGTGAGGACAGACTCAGTGTGCTTGGGGTCTCAGGAAACTATGGAGGGAAGGCACAGATAGTAACAAACTTAGGGACATTGGCCCTACTAAGTGAAGGAAGGGAGCGTGAGCACACAGGACCATAGGAATGAAAAGGCAAAACTAGGTCCCGATTCTACTCACTTAAGAGTAGGCATTCCTTCCCTCAACCAAACTTCTAAGCAGCACTGCAAGACATGAATTTCCCAGCTCTGGAATCCAACTGTGCTAGCCTGCTGGGTTCAGTATGTAATGAACCCTCGGCCTTCCCACCCTTGACCCCCAACTCTAGCCCTTAGCCTACCCCAACCCTCCTCATTAGCACCCATTACTCTCCAGTTAGAAATGGCCAGGAAGCACCTAACAACCCACATCTAGAAGCTTTGGAGAGAAAACAGGACTGAAGCCTGAGGTTGGTAATTATTAGCATGGGGCTGGAAATGTACAGAGTAGGGTGAGACAGAAGAATAAGTGAAGAAGTTGCAGGTGTTCACAGAAAAGCAACTGAAGTGATGATCCATGGGCTAGGCCTATGTGCAGACTGTGGTGGGGGTGGCGGGTATTCAGAGGCCAGGAGGCAATAGAGGCCACAGAACTGAGTGTGGTGACATGGAGGAGGGAGAGCTAAAAGAATGGAAAGCTATGAGCAAAAAATGCTCAGCACTGAAGATACCAGACGGAGAATTTGGGTGGTGGTGGGGGGTGGCCATAGGAGTCTGTGGCTAACAGCCTGTGTTGGTAGAGGTTACAAGGTGGAAGCAGATGATAAAACACTGGTGGTTGTTACATTCACTTCCCTCCCTACAATATCCTTCCTGTCCTGGAGGAAGCTGTGTTCCTTCCTGTCCAATGTAGAATTCCCACATGCACTCAGAGCCCACTCACCCCCGCAGTGACCTTTGCTCTGTCCTGGGACTGTACCTTGCCCTCCCTACCTGGCACTCTCCTCTGTTCATCAGCAGACATGAACTGTTCCTCCTTCCCTGGGAGGACTTTGATTTCTGTTCTCTGCCTATTTAAGCCTGTACAATTTGGCAACAGACTCCAAATGCTGCTGTTCTAGAAAGGCTGTGGGTGGCCTCCTAGGTGCCACATCCTTCTCCACCTCTGCATGACATTTGAGACTAATAATCCTCCTCTGAGGCCCTCTTCCTGAGTTCCCAAGCTGGGTCATTCAACCCCCGCCCTGATTCACGTCAATCCCTGTACTTCAGACGCTGCCAGCCTACCCACTGCACAGCTTCAACACTCCACTGGAAGTAAAGATCCCCTCGGAGGATCCTGCAGCTAAACAAATCCCTAGAACTTGACTCACTCCAAACTAGACTCACTTCTGAAAAGCTGGGCAAGTGCATCAAGACACAAAAGCCCTGCAGGTCTGCGGTCACTTCCCTGCAGTCTTACTCCCCTTCCTCCTACCCACTGGGTTCCCTGCCATCCAGCTGGAATTTCATTTCTATAGTGACCACCCTATACAGGCCCCTCCTGTTTTAAATTTTGTACCATTAAGGACTATGAGACAACAGACAGGGTGACAAAAATAATATGCTTGGGAGAAGTACATTTAAGAAACCTCAGTTTAAGAAGCTAAACTCTAGTTTCTTACTTCCAGACTAAACAAGTAAGCCTTAGGTTTGATTCTAAAGGGAATTCTTCAGATCTTCCAGGCTTTGGGTTCAGGAAAGGCTTTCTGCGGGAAAGCAACCCAGATAGCTGGTGAAAGCAGAAAGAAGCATTCCAGAAGAAAGACCAGCTTGAAAAAAGGCCTGGTGCCAGAGGTTGCAGGAATAAGAACTAGATGAGTATAGTTAAAGGTCCGACCGTGTAAGCATGCATGGTCTGAGAGTATGTGGTACTTAAGTTTTGTGGCGTGGGTGTATGAGTTACTGAGGTGTACAGGGTATGAATATGTGAGTGTGTATGAACGTGTGTGGAAAATATGCAGGAGTACGTGACAGAATGTGGTGTGTGAGCTTTTAGAGTATGTTGTGAATGCATATACGCACAGGGTTATAAGTGTGTATATTTGTGAGCTACTGTATTACAGTGTGGGAATGTATGTGGTGTGGGTGTTCAAGTTCATATATGCCTCATCTCTGATAGTGTGAATGTGTATTGTTTATGTGAATTTATATGGCTGTTCATTTTGGGGAGTATGTGCATGATATTTTATATGTGTTAGGAACCAGGAAGAGCTGAACAATGCAGTCAGAGAGGTGAGCAGGGGTCAGATCACCAAGTTCTGTGAATGGCATGCTAAAGAGCTTGGACTTTCTCCTAAAGGCAATAAGCAGAAACTTGTGCTTTCTAATGGAGTGATCACATTTGTACTCAGAAAGATCATTCCAGTTGCTATGGAGAAATGGATTCTAGGGAAACAAGACCAAGGCAAGGAGACAGGTTAGACTCAGGCTGTTGCAATCACTTAGGTGGGAGATGATAGCATGAACTTCAAGATGAAGAGAAATCCATTCAAGTTATTAAGAAAACAGAAAACCTAACTGCTTGGATTTGAGGGAGGATCAAGAGAGCATCCAGAATTTGTTGCTTTCCCAGCTAAGATGACTCGATAATGTATGATGTCACTTGCTGAGAATGCAGAACTTGCCATCCCTAGATCCAACCAAGATAGATCCTTATAATTGCCTCAGGGCATCTTCCTCTAGCTACTTCCTTGCCCTGCCTGGTTCCCAAACCCATTCCCATGATGAACCTTTTTCATGGGGTCATGAATCTTTTTCTTGATTTGCTTTCATGAACTCAATCTTCAATTCCTCTTTCTGGGTCAACCCTTCTTCTCCCTTGTGCTCTGGTTCAGGATTCTGATTCAACCCCATTCAAGAGTAACAGAGAAGGAAATGCAGCTTGGGAGGTATGAGCAGAGCTTGGACACAGGGACTTTGGGTGTCCAAAAGCAAATGTGCCAGGCCCTTTGTACTGTAGGGCCAAACCCCGAAGGGAAGAGAAGTGCAGAATGAGGGTTGGGGTCAGGGAGTCAGCTTTCCCTAAGCTACCACATCCTGGCCAGCACTCCAGAAAGCACAAGAATTCTAAATTCAAATATGATCTTCTGGGTTGTTAGAAACGTTTATGTGTCTGAGTAAGAAACCAAAACATAATTTGGCTTGAGTGCTTTCAACTACTCCAAATGTGATATGTAGGCTTCCATTTGTGCTCCTGCCCATGGCCCTGAAAATGCTAGAGGTAAACCTTAAAAAAGCAAATGCATTTTAAAGGAAAACAATGAGCTGTATTTTTGACAAACTGATTTAATGACATCCATTTGAGACAGTGGTAATATGAGCCTGAAGCTCAAAGAGATCAGCACTAGACACAAAAGATTCAAGAGCTGGGCTGGGGCTGTAGCTCAGTAGTAGAGCACTTACCTATCATGTATGAGGCTCTAGGTTCAATCCCCAATACTGCAAAAACAAACAAACAAACAAAAACCCCCAGAGTTGTTGATAATTGAAGCCACAAGAGGGAGTGAGACCACCTGGGAAGAGAGTATACAGCAAGGAGAAGCTGAGGGGACAACCCCTTTTGGATCTCTTCTCATCTTGTGGGAGCTCCATCTCTTTTCTTCTCACTTGAATAAAACCTACTCTTTTATGCTAAAGGAGGCAGCAGGGACTGAATGACTCTGAGGAACAGTCTTGAATAAGGACAGACAGAGATATTGTCAAGGAAGCATTCAGAGAGGCAAAGGAAACTTCAAAAGTTTAATGCCATAGAAGTCAAGAGACAGCTTCAGAGGGGACCAAGTGTCAACAGGGTAAAAGTCAAGAAGTCAAGAAAGAAAAATACTAAAATGTATACAGCTTTTAGTAAACAATGACTTGGCATCGTGACCTTGGTTAAAGTCATTTCAACCCCATTATAGTTGGGAAAAAGTCAAACAGAGTGAGGTAAAGAATAAGAAAATGGTGAGAAAAAATGGTGGTGGCACTTAAGGAAGTTTGGCTTTGGGGGACAGGGGAGCTGGAAGCTGGGTAGAGAGAGGGTAGCAGCTGGAGAGGGGCATGGGATATAGAGCTCAAGTTGGCAGAGATCTGAAGGAACCAGGAGAGAACGTTTGAAAATACACAAGAACAAAAGGGTATTTTACAGGAGATGCCCTTGACTGAAGGAAGAGCATCTCTTCCACTGTCCTGGAAGAGAAGGAAGGGAAACACCAGTGTAAATGGTGGGAAGGGGAGCGTCAGGAGGTCAGGGACTGTGGGAACTGAGGATTTCTGGCTTCAGTGATCTCTGTAAAAAAAAAAAAAAAGTCATTCTCTAAGACCACTGGTGGGGAAATCTGAAATAGAGTGAAGATGAAAAGAGGACTGGGAGGGGAACATGGGAAGTCTGTCTGACTACACAGTGGACTAAATGGCATTACTTATCTATCAAGTCTACAAAGGCAGCAGACACCAACTTGTACCTTCTACAGCATATGGTGGCCTGGGGGCAGCAGGCAGATGGAGTACTGAAGCCAGTCCAACCAGAGCGTAGGCCCATTTCAGACCATGCTGTTGAGAGGAAGGTGGAGGTAAGGAAGGTTGTCACAGAGGAGGAAAAATAAAGAGGTCAGTGTACTAGAAATGTGGAAAGGCTCAAGGACCAGGTGGCTGGGAATCATCTTCCACGCAAGCCAGAAGGTACGACTGTGTGGTCAGAGGGAGCAATCTGTGTGGCCAGAACTCAGTAAATGTTGGTTGGTGGCCATATTAACTTCACCAAGAAGAAACAGGTGCCAAGAGTTTCAGATCTGGGCGACCCACTCCTACCTGGGAGGTAAAGCCAGAACAGGAGTCTAGACGCCTGGGACTTGCTAAGAGGCCTGCACTGGGATGTCTCTGGGAGGCTGCTGAAGTAGCAGAGGGAGAGAGGAAATGAGGTCCCAATGCTAGAACAGTGTGGAAAACCGGCTCCTGCCCACGCTGGTCAGATCTGGCTCCTCTGGGCAGGTGACAGGTGGTCAGAGTGGCACAAGCCAAGCGGGCCAGACAGCAGTCAGCACGGACAGGACAGAAAGGGTGGGGGCCGGCCGGGCTCTGGCTGCGGGCACCCTCCTCCCCTCCCTCTCCTGCTCCTGCCGGCCTCGGCACGGCCTCGGCACGTCGGGGCAGTCTCCTCCAGCAGGGGGCAGCCGTAATCCTTTCATCCCCGACCTCCCCATCCAGGACCCGGCCCACCACCGAGACCCTGGGGGCCACTCCTCCGGAGCCAGGCCCCACTCAGGACCCTCCCCGCGGCCTCAGACCCGGCCTAGCAGGACTGCCTAGAGCCCCTCCCTCAGACATCCCACTCAAACGCGGCCCACAGAGGGCCCCAGTGTCCCCTGGTACCCTCCCCCTCAGGACCCTCCCGCCTCGGAACCTTCCTTCCGCCACAGGACCCTCCCCCCTCAGGACGTACCCCCCCCGACCCTCCCCCATGAGGGACGACCCTCCTCAGGGACGCTCCCCCCTCGGGACCTCTCCCCCTCGGGACCCCTCCCCCTCAGGGACCCTCCCCCCTCAGGGACCCTCTCCCCCTTGGGACCCTCTCCCCCTGGGGACCCTGCCCACTCAAGGACGCTCCCCCCTCGGGACGCTCCCCCCTTGGGACCCTCTCCCCCTCGGGACCTCTCCCCCTTGGGACCCTCCCCCCATCAGGGACCCTCTCCCCCCTCGGGACGCTCCCCCCTTGGGACCCTCTCCCCCTCGGGACCCTTCCCACAGGACCCTACCACCTCACGAACTCCCCTCACGGACCCTCCCCACCACATTCCCGCAACCGCTGTGGAAACCTCCGCTGGAGACACCTTCGCTCCTCGGCTCTCCCGGGCCTCCTCGCTTCCCGCCCCCAGCAGCGGCGTCGCGCTAGGACCCGGGCGGCCCCGAGCCGGCCAGGGCCCCTGCCTTGCTCTGGCCCCGCCCCTCGGCCCCTCCCCTGCCGCTTGGCACCGACTCTGCCACTGGACAGCTGGCCCCGCCCCAGGACCCGCCCACCATCAAGCTCCGCCCTCAAGGCGTGGTCCCGCCCCTCTGGGCCCCCCACAACGTCCGGGGGTGGTCTCCTGCTGCGGCCCGGCACCTAGGGGCGGCCGAGCCGGGCGGGAAGCGGAGGGGGCTAGGGGCGGGCGCGGCCAGCCAGGTGCCTGTGCGCGGGGAAGACGGTCTGAAACGCCACCTGCTGCCTTAATCTCCGACATTTGCTTTTATTTTTAAACTCACTTGTCTGACGTGACAACTCTTTCTGGACCCTAAATAATCAAAACAAAGCCGAACGGTGGCGCACGCCTGTCATTCCAGCGCTGGGGAGGCCGAGGCAGGAGGTTGGCGAGTTCCAACCGGCCTCAGCAAAAGCAAGGAGCTAAGCAACTCAGTGAGACCCTGTCTCTAAATAAAATGCATGTGGCTCAGTGGCCGAATGCCCCTGAGTTCAATCCCCAAATAATGATAATAATATGAACAAACAAATGCAGCAAATCTGACGCTCTCTGTAAGGATCTGGTACTGTACTTTTTATGGACTCGCCCATTCTAGGCATTCCGTGTAATCTGGAGCATGCCGGTGGCCTTCTATGACTGGCTCCTTTCAGGAGGCGTGTTCCAGCCGGAATCGGTACTCTGGGTAGAGCTGGGCTTGCGGGGCTCTACTCCGTGATAGGAATGGACTCCGTTTTGTGTGTCCATTCATCAGTTTATGGACTTTGGGTGGCTTCCTCCTGTAAGCTATTGAGATTAATGTTTCTGTGAACGTGCATGTGTGAGTTTCTGTGCTGTCATGTTTTCCTTTCTCTTCTTATGTATCAAGGAGTACAATTACTGGGTCATATGGTAACTTTATGTTTAACTCTCGGAGAAACTGCCAGATTGTTTTCCAATGACTGCATCATTTTATAGTCCCTCCCGCAACGTATCAGGATTCTCATCTCTCCAAATCTTTGCCAATACTTGTAATCATGTGATTATTTTTAATTTTAGCCCTCCTAGTGGGTGTGAAGTGGTATTGCACTGTGGTTTTGATTTTCATTTCCTTGCTAATAATGCTGACCCTGATCATATGCTTATTGGTCATCTGTATGTCTTTGAAAAAAAAAATGCCTATTCAGATAAATTTGACTATTTGGCTTTTTTTATATTCATTTTTTAGTTGTAGGTGGACACAATACCTTTATTCATTTATTTTTATGTGGTGCTGAGGATCGAACCAAGGGCCTTGTACATGCTAGGTGAGCATTCTACACTGAGCCACAACCCCAGCCCTGGACTGTTTGTCCTTTTATTGATGAGTTGTGGGAGTTCTTCATATATGCTAGTTACAGTCTCTTATCAAATATATAACTTGCAAATGTTTTCTTCCCACTTTGTGGGTTATGGATTGTCTTTTCACTTTCTTGATGATGTCTTTTAAAACATAATCCGACTTGTTTGTTTCCCTTGTTGGTCTTGCTTTCAGTCCTTTTTTTCTAGTTCCTTAAAGTGTACAGTTAGGATATTGTTGGTGGTGATGGTGGTGTTTTGGAGGACCAGAGATTGAATTCAGGAGCACTCAACCACTGAGCCACATCCCCAGCCCTATTTCTATTTTGTATTTTATTTAAAGACAGGTTCTCACTGAGTTGCTTAGCACCTTGATCTTACTGAAGCTGGCTTTGAACTTGTGATCCTCCTGCCTCAGGCTCCCCAGCCTCTGGGATTATAGGTGTGTGCCACCTTGCCCTGTTTATAGTTACATTATTGACTTGAGATTTTTTTAAAATAGGCATTTATAGCTATACAACTCACTGTTAAGTACTGCCCTTGCTATCTCCCATACATTTTGGGGGTTTGTTTTTTGTTTTTGGTACTGGGGATTGAACCCAGAGGCACTTTAGCACTGAGTCATATCCTCAGTTCTTTTTATTTTATTTTTTTTTTATTTTGAGTCAGCATTTTGCTAAATTGCCCAGACTAGCCCTGAACTTGAAATCCTCCTGCCTCAGCCTCCCAAATTGCTGGGGTTACAGGCTTGTACCATGGCACCTGGCTCCATAAATTTTGATATGTCATGCTTTCAGTTTCATTTATCTCAAAGTATTTTTAAAATTTCTGTTGGGATTCTTTAATCTCATTTTTTTAAAACTTTTTTTCTTTTAACATTTTTTTTTTTTAGTTGTCGGTGAACCTTTATTTTATTTATTTATATGTGGTGCTGAGAATCGAACCCAGGGCCTCACATGTAATAGCAAACATTACCACTGAGCCACAACCCCAGCCCCATCTCATTGGTTATTTAAGCGTGCTTTTAGTTTCCACAAATTAGTGAATTTTCCAGGTTTCTTTCTGTTTTTATTTCTGATTTCATTCCATTATGCTCAGAGACAGTACTTTTATTTCAATCTTTTTAAATTGAGACTTTTTTCCCCTCCTATGTGGCCTACCCTGGAGAATGTCCCATGTGCACTGGAGAAAAATGTGTCTTCTGCCATTGTTGGGAATGTCTGTTAGGTCTGTTTTTCTTCTCTTTTCTGTTCCCATTACTGAAAGTGAGTATTAAACTCTACAAGTCTTAATGTGAAAATTGTCTATTTTCCCCTTCAATTTTTTCTTCTTCTCCTTTTCCTCCTCCTCCTCCTCCTCTCCCCTTCCTCCTCTTCCTTCTACCTTCTACTGGGGGTTGAACCAATGATGTCCTTCTTTGCCTTTTATAACAATTTTTATTTAAAATATATTTTATCTGACATTAGTATAGTTACCCAGCTCTATTTTGGTAAGGATTTGCATGGAATATCTTTTTTCCATTCTTTTATCTTCAATCTATTTGTGACTTTTAATATAAAATGAGTCTCGGTGTATTGAGTCTTTTTTCAAAAATTCATTCTGCCAGTCTTTGCCTGTTGATTAGAGATTTCAATGCATTTTTAAAAAAATTCCTAATAAGAGCCAGGTATGGAGGCACACATCCATAATCCCAGCGGCTCAGGAGGCTAATGTAGGAGGATCACAAGTTCAAAGCCAGCCTCAACAATTTAGCAAGGCCTAAAGCAACTCCACAAGACCCTGTCTCTAAATAAAACATTTTTTAAAAAGGACTGGGGGGCTGAGTCTGTGGCTCAGTGGTAGTGCACTTGCCTGGCATGTATGAGTTACTGGGTTCGATTCTCAGCACTGCACATAAATAAATAAAAAATAAAGGTATATCAACAACTAAAAAAGAGATTCACACCTGCTGTTGAATCTCTCTGGGGTATTATACAGACCAGCTCTGTTAATTACATAATCCATTCCCTGTGCCACTGGTCCTTCTGGACCTGGGTCAGCTACCCCCCTGCCCGGGTCCCTGTGGTTCTTGCGCTGTATGTTCTGGTGTGTACTTTCTGTGACTTGCACCCTTGGTGGTCATAGAGTCACTTTCTTTATAGTGCTTATTGATTTTATCTGGAATCCAACTTGGACCAAAACTCAGTTTGAGCCATTTCTTCTGTGGAAGTTGGCCAAGGTCTGTCCCATTTCCCTCACCCTTTTGGCCCAGTGACCTACATGGGTCATTTTCCCAGAGGACAACTACCTCCAGTTTGTACAGAGCCTGTGAATTAAGAACAGGTTTTATGTTTTCAAAGGGTTGAAAAAATCAAAACAAGAATACTGTGTCATAACACATGAAAAGTACACGAAATTCAAAAATTAGGGTACATAAATAAAGTCTTATTGCCACATATCCTTAGTCATTTACTTCCAAATGACTGGTTTTCTTTGGCTGCTTTTGCAGAACAGCAAAAGAACAGCAGACTTGCAACAGAGACCATGTGGCCAGCCACGTGAGAAATATTCACCAACTGACCCTTTACAGAAAATGTTCTCCAACCCCTGGTTTCTATAAACATGTCGAAAAAGTCTGCTAGGTAATAGGAAGCTCTTGATTAGGGACTAACCATGGAATGATTGGACTGTCAGAGAGTTTTCCTATTTCTCACTTGTCTGTATTTCCAGTCTTTCCCTATAGTAAGTGTGTCCTATTTTTATGACAATATCGGCAAAGTGGAAGTTTTCACTAAAATTGCATATTATCAAAACCTTGCTGTACTCTACCTCCTTAGCTCTGCACCTCCTCAGGGACTCTCCCCCAAACAGGAGTCATCTGAAGGTGATCTCCTCCAGAACTCATGGAGAATGGGCTCCTAGGCCCCCACATGAGGATCCAGGAATGTAAAGAAATGAGTCTGGGCCTCTTAGGGTACATGGCAGGCCCAACCTGCATTCCCTATTCAGGTTGTCTGTGCATGGCCCTGGGCTAGGTGAGGCTCTGCCTGTTGCAACACTGACCCCCTAGGGGGTCCTACCAAGTGGGCTCATCTCTCTCCACCGGAGGCCCAGCTCATTCCTCCCCTTCATAGACCAGAAGGGCCGCCTTGGCCACCTGAGAGTCCTGCCACTGGGAAACCCTTCTTTCTTGGGTGAGAGGTCAGTGGCTCAGTACAGTGAGAACAACTGAGGGGGAGGGCTGTGAACCGTCCCTATGATCTGGAGCGGGACAGGCAGAACAGTCAGTCTGGGAGGACTAACTAGAGAATCAGGGCTGGACACAAGATGCTAGGGACTGAGAGAGCAGGGAAGACCCGCTCACAGATCCTCCATGGAATCCCCTCAGAGGCAGGGGTACATTGCTCTAACCACCCAGAGCAGTGAGGCTCAGGGAGGCCAAGTCACCAGAGTCAGACAAGCACTTTGGCCAGGCCCTAGAAGGGTAGGAGAGCCCATGACTGCCTCCGTTGCTCCTGGCAGGACTCGCCTGGGGTCTCAGTGCTCTCTCTGTGTCCCCCAGGTGTCTTCCTGCCCCCGTCCCCAGCTGCAGCAGCAAACGAACAAGTCCTGGAAGAAGTGGGGGTTGTGGCCCTGGCCCCGCTGGCAGACATGCTGAGCAGCCCACAACCCAGCCCTGCAGTGGGCTCCTTTGCGAGCCCCATGATGGGCCCTCTCAACACGCTGCTGTCCAACCCGGTGCCTGTGTCACAGAGCAGCCCACTCACCAGCCTCCTGACCGGCCCCCTGAGCAGCCACCTGGCCAGCCCCTTAGCAGTGACCCCAGGGGGCAACCTGACCAGCCTGCCCTCTACTGGCCCCCTGAGCAGCCACCTGGCCAGCCCCATCACAGTGACCCCTGGGGCCACCCTGACCAACTCCCTGGGCCTAACCTCCACCGGCTCCCTGAGTCCAGGCAGCCCCTTGGCCAGCACCCTGGCAGGCCCCATGGCTGTGTCTCAGAGCAGTCCCCTGATGGCCCCCATGGCAGGCCCAGTAGCCGTCTCTCTGAGCAGCCCCCTGCTCACCTCCGCAGCTGCCCCGCTAGGTGTCTCTCAGAACCTTCTGGCCAGCCCCATGGGCGGCCTGATTGTGCCAGAGGCCCCAGGGGTACGGCTGGCAGACACGCTCCAAGGAGGTCACTCTGGGCCCCTTTCCTCAGCTGGTGCAGGGCCCACCATCAACTCCAAAGGTAATGGGGTGCCAGGCAGGGGCAGGGGTGCCTAGGGAGGCCAGATCCTGCACCCACCCTGCCTCACTCTAACCCCCTCCTCTCATTTCTGCCTCCCCAACCAGTCACACTCGCCAGTGAACACCCCCAGCCAGTCCAGGAACCAGAACCCCTCAGCGTGACATTTGTGGGTGCACCCCTCCAGACCTCCACCCCGATGGGCATCATGGCCATGCCTGGTCCCACGACAGCCTTCTATGGCACCGCGGATGCCCGAATCCAGCCCGGTGTCCCCCAGGGACAGATGGTCCCTGCCTCTATCCCTACCTCCCCAACTGCCTCTCCTGCAGGCACAGTCCCTGCCCCCACCCCCCAAGCTGCCACCAACTGCACCCCCTCAGGCACCGTTCCCACCCCTCCCCGAGTGCAGCACTCTCCCAGCCGGCCCTTGCCTGTCCCCCATTCTCCTCCACGCAACCCCCAATCCTCACCACGTACCTCATCCTCCCCGGCTTCGGTGAATGACACCCGGGGGTATTCACGTACCACGGAACCATCTCGGAAAGGCCTCCTGGAGTTGGAGCGGAAGATGGCCCACCGCAAGACAAGCAAGTTCCCCGACAGTACCCGAGGTCAGTGAGGCCACCAGGGGCTCACTGTGAGTCTGGGGGCTCCTAGGCCATCTCCCCTGCCACCCACCTGGGCTGTTGACCACAGCCCCACTCCATCCCTCCACTGCTCAGCCACGTCCCCTGTCATCCCCAGAGTCGAAGCAGCTGGCCTGGGAGAGGCTGGTCGGGGAGATCGCCTTCCAGCTGGACCGCAGGATCCTGTCCAGCATCTTCCCGGAGCGCGTTCGCCTCTACGGCTTCACTGTCTCCAACATTCCAGAGAAGATCATCCAGGTGTGTGGCTGTCCGTCTCCCACACACTCCCAGGGGGCTGAAGGGACTGGGCAGTATGCTGGCCCAGGAGGAGACACACTGGGGACACTGCCCTCAAGTGAAGCTAACATGTTAGAATCCAAGGAGACCCTGGGATGGAAGAAGCCAGTGCTCAATCCAAGTGGCCAGCAGGTGTCCAGGGCATCTGGCAGTGAGAGCCTTTAGTCCAGCCCTAAAAGCCTCCCCAAAGAAGGGCTGAGCAGGGAGGGTTCCAAGCACAGGCAGGTGACTCTTCTCTCCTCTGGATGGGCAGCCCTGATCCCCAGAGGCTTGAGGAGTACTGTGACCTCCCCAGATTGGCACAGCCGACTTCCTCCCCAGTCCTGTGGGTGTCCTCAAGGATCACTGGGGACCACAGGAAACAGGCCCCAGAGCCATGCAGTAGCTGGCGGACTTGTTCCGAGGCCCAAGGCTCATTCTGGTGTATTTTCCCAGGATGCATCCACTTACCTCCTTCCGCGTCAGCGTGGAGGACGATGTTTGACAAACAGGAGCCTTTTGTGGGTAGTTTGGGAAGAATTCACTTTTGGTTGCAATTGGGACTTTGGCTTGATTTTGGGTATATGGGTTTGAGCTTTCCTTTTCATAGGTCAAAGTGTCCTTTGGTTAAGTAGTTAATGTCAATATGACCAGAATTTTCAGCTTTTGCCCTTAATGTTTGTATTCTTCATGTCTCATTTAAGAAATCTTCTCATCAGAAGGTCCTAAAGGCATTCTATATTTTCTGTACTCAAAGCACCTGAATTTTCTCCTAAGGATTTGAAGTTGTTTTTCTTCACTTAGGTCTTTGACTGCCCTGTAACTGATCATAGTGGTGTGGGTTAAAATGGGTGGTACTTCTCCCCAGCCTAGACAACCCCTGGTCTTCCCCAGAGGCCAGCCTCACACAGAGGAACCACCAGATTGAAATGACCCCAAGGTAGTGAATAGCCATAGTGAGAGCCTCAGCTAGTGGGTGTAGAGGACCGCCCTGAGGCCTGAGGAAGAGCCACACAGAAGGACAGGGTACTGTGATCAGAAGACAGACAGGGCTGTGTGGACAGAATGATTGCAGCAGCTGAGAGTTTCTTTTGAGGGGCATAGCCAATCCACTGGGACCCCACAGTATTCTGCTGGTGAGGGCAACTGGCCAGGTCTCCAGGCTCAGAGCTGTAGAAGCCCAGCACTGCCAGGCCAAGGGGGTACCCATACCTACCTCTTTCCCTCTTCCAGGCCTGCACCTGTGTGGGCTCTCCAGTCTGCCCCACCCAGCCCATGTTGCCCTCATGAGAGGTACTGGAGCTGGGCATTGCTCCAAGCAGGCCCACCTTGATTTTCTCTCAATCATCTTAGCTCTTCCTATTCAGTGTGAGCTTTCATAGTGAAAACATCAAGTTTTAGGAAAAACCTGGTTCAAATTTCGAGTAGTTTTGCATTGATATATGGATTAAACTACATTGACTGATAGATTACACATACATTTCTCTCCCTCCCTTTCTCTCTCTCTCCCTGCCCCCCATCCCTCCCTCCCCCTCGCCCACTCCCTTCGGTACTGGGGATTGAACCCAGGGTGCTTTCCATACAGTTATACCCCCAGTCCTTTTATTTATTTTTATTTTCTTATTTTGAGACACTCTTGCTAAGTTGCCCAGGCCGGCCTTACTTAAGATCAGCCCCTGGAGCAGATGAGATCTCAGGCTCTGCTGTTGTGCCTGGCTTAGATTACACATCTTGACAGTGCTGGCTACCCCTCAGCACCTTGTTGCTGGAGTCAGTGGTACCCTCTTTGGTGGAATCTCTAGTTGACAACCCTCTGCGGTGTCCCAGAGCAGTGCTGCTGTGCCACAGTGCAGATTGGCTAGGGCAATTCAGAACCTGGTGGAAGCACAATGCTTGGCATCTCTAAACGCTGGCATCTGGTGTCTAATTGGCAAGGACTACATTTGATTATAAGCAGAAGTCTAGTTGTCCATGGAGAAATTGGATAGTAAACCATGAAAAAGGGATTCCTATTGTTTGCTGCTTAAAAGGAAGATGATAAAATGCATGGGCCTTTGATGTGGGGGTGGTCTGTGTGTGTCCCCCTTTATGGTGCTTCTCTACCCTTGACAGGGAAGTTATTGCTTAGGTTGTAGAATTTAACAATCACAGCTCTAAGGCACAAATCATTAGGAAAGAGCTAATGTGCATCAGGCAATACTTCTCTGGTGCCCATGGAAGTCAAAGCCAGCATGGTGCCCATGGAGCCCCACTGACAGCCTCTGGGCATCTCACCATCACCAAGACACAAGTCACTCAGCCCAAGAGCCTCCATCACCAATTCCAGACCCACTGGCCATTCTCCTGTCAGCAGAGACCTCATTCCTCCTGGGAAGCAGCTCTCCCAGTGCTCTCCTGCAGAGAAGTGGCTTTGCAAACCTGGGGGACACCCAGGCTGGTCCTCTGCAGGGTTCATGTGGGCTGACTGATGCCACACTTGAGAACCAGTTATTTGCCCCCTGGTCTCAGGCTGGGTGATTTGTTGATTCCTATCTGCATCTAATTCCACTTTCCCCAGCCCTTTATTTAGCAGACAGTTGTAATTCTTCTATTCCTTTCTTTTTAATTAAATTTATATTAATTATTATTATTATTATGTTATTATTTTTTGTTTTTTTTTAAAGAGAGAGAATTTTAATATTTATTTTTTAGTTTTCGGCGGACACAACATCTTTGTTTGTATGTGGTGCTGAGGATCGAACCTTGGCCGCACCCATGCCAGGCGAGCACGCTACCGCTTGAGCCACATCCCCAGCCCATTTTTTTTTAATTGATTTTATTATTCTTTTTAAATACACAACAGTGGAATGCATTACAATCCTTATTACACATATAGAGCACAATTTTTTGTATCTCTGTATATAAAGTATGTTCACATCAATTTATGCCATTATACATGTACTTTTTTTGCATTACAATTCGTAATACACACATATATACCACAATTTTTCATATCTCTGTATTATTATTATTTTGGTACCAGAGATTGGGCCCAGGGGTGCTTAACCACTGAGCTACATCCCCAGCCATTTTTATTTTTTATTTTAAGACAGAGTCTCACTGAATTGCTTAGGGCTCTAAGTTTCTGAGGCTGGCTTTGAACCTAGTGATCCTCCTCCTGCCTCAGTCTCCCAAGCCTCTGGGATTACAGGTGTGCATCACCATGCCCGGCTAAATTTATTTTAACATAAAAATTGTACATATTATTGGCATGCCATATAATGTGTCCCCTCATGTATACATTGTTTAATCAGGTTAAACACATCTGCTCAATCTGTCTCTGGCACAGGGATAGAAACCCCCAGCCTTGTCTATGCTAAGCAAGCTGTGTACCACAGGCCTATACCCCCAGACCTATAGCTTTTTTTTTTTTTTTTAGTTGTAGATGGAAACAATATGTTTATTTTATTTGTTTACTTTTATGTGGTGCTGAGGATTGAACCCAGTGCCTCACATGTACTAGGCGAGTGCTCCACCACTGAGCCCCAGCCCCAGCCCACTAAATCTTGTGTATCATACTAGCTTCTATTGTCCAGGTTGTTGGACAGAGTATTTGAAAGCAGCAGATCATAGAGGCAATTTCTCCCATATTTACACTGACAAGGAACGCCAGTCTCCTCACTAAGCATGAGTTTTTGCAAGACTATTCAGTAGGTCTTCTCAGGCAAATCAGTGGTCTTGGTGGCTGAACCCACACGAGCTGATGTAAGTAAAGAAGGGTTTTAGTGAATGTTCCAGCTTCAAGGAAACCAGGCGTGGTGGCACACACCTGTAATCCTATCGACTCGGGAGGCTGAGGCAGGAGGATGGCGAGTTCAAAGCCAGCCTTAGCCATGGCAAGGTGCTAAGCAACTCTCTGAGACCCTGTCTCTAAATAAAATACAAATAGGGCTGGAGAATGGAGCTCAGGGGTTGAGGGTCCCTGAGTTCAATCCCTGGTAACCTTTCCCCCACAAAAAAAGCAAAACTTCAAGGACACAAACTTGTGCTTGTGTGCTACACTGCCCGGACAAATGCTGACACACCAGAAGACTTTCCTAGTGGACACACTATGAGCACCACTGCCCAGGACAGTGTGCAAACACCCAGCAAGAAGCCCCTAGTCAAGCACAGCTGTCCCTGAAGAACCAGTGCCATGTCCACGTGCTCCCCCAAGACCGCTCCCCGGCACTCTCCACCTCCACCTGCCTGGCAGAAGCCCAGCCGCCAGACTCAAGTCTGGAAGAGCCCAGCTTCCCGTCAGGAAGGCACAGACAGTGCAGAACAGCTGGTGAACACCAGTGTCTGCCGCCTCAGGTTCAGAGCTTTCCTGCAGTCTCTCACAGAACCATGCTGTGGTTTTTTCATGAACAAATTCTGACTTTTCTAGGATGTTTTTTCTTTCTCACATTGAGATGTCGCAGGCTCCCCGCTCCTTTTCCTCTTAATGTTCTGAGACATGAAAAGCTTTCTGCACCATAGACTACACATTCCTGATGTTTAATGCACTGGGGTGCGGTTAAGTCCTCTGCAGTTCTACTCGTGCGTGGGTCAGGGACCACGCCAAATGGCTGTGACCAACGCAGGGCAGCAGTAAGCCAGCACTTGTCTGCCCACAGTCCTCAGCCTCACTCCTTCCTCTGGGCTCTCCAGGGCACTCCCAGTCCTAAACTACATGTTGCAGGACTCAGTGTTTGTCACCTGTTGGGTGGGTTCTTGTATCAGAAGAGTCAGAGAAAAGCACAGCTGGGATGTGAACACAGCTCTCCACTCTTCTGCTAGGGCACCAGGGGGGCGTCACGTGGGGGACAAAACCCCAGTGCTCAGCTCTGATGGCATCTGGGTAGGTGGGACCAGCCTCTTGATGTCACCCCAGGCAGAGGTGGGTGACAGCTGACCTGGCTCTCCTCCTCCTGCCTCTTCAGTGCCATGCCTTACTAGCTGAAGCCTCCACCTGGGGTGTGCTTTTTACCTTTATGCTAATAAAGGTAACTGCAGGTCACTTGTTGACCATTCTATACATGTGCTTGCTCTCCCCCCCCCTGGAATTTGCTCCTGATCATCTGGGAAAATCACTAGGATTATTTTGAAAACAGGGCAGAATATTGTTGGGTCTTCTGACAGTGTCTTCTCTGTGTCTCTGTGGACCACAGAGTCTCAGGAAGCTGCACTGACTTCCCAACCTGCCATCTCCTGAGGGTGATCTTACTCCCTTAGCCTTGAAGACTGGCCCACTACTGAAGTCCTAATTTGGGGGTGCATCTTTTAAGACTTGGAGCTAGGCTGGCTGTCTCGTTCCCTGCTGAGAGATTTTGCCCCCTTAATCTTATATCTTTTTGATGGGAGGTGACTACCAGGGATTGAACTCAGGGGCACTGAGCCACACCCCAGCCCTATTTTGTAATTTATTTAGAGACAGGGTCTTGCTGAGATGCTTAGCACCTCACTTTTGCTGAGCCTGGCCTCGAACTTGGTAATCCTCCTGCCTTAGCCTCCTGAGCCACTGGGATTAAAGGTGTGCACCACAGCGCCTGGCTTTAACCTTAAATCTTTTTTATTTTATTTTATTTTTTTTTATATTTTCCCTTAGTTGTTGATAGATCTTTATTTTATTTATTTATACATGGTGCTGAGAATCGAACCCAGTGCCTCACACATGCAAGGCAAGTACGCCACTGCTGAGCCCCAGCCCCAGCCCCAAACCTTAAATCTTAAAGGGTCCTCTTTTTTAGTAAGATAACTCTCAGGTCCAGGGGCCAAGTCAGCCACCAGGAGGCGGGGCTCACAACCAGTTTCATCTCATTGGCTGGAGTTTAGTGATGTGCAGGCCACTGCAGAATGGGGGCCTGTGGCCTTGGCTGGGAGTTCCTCACCTAAAAGCAGAGGGACTTCTGCTCTGGCTCTTCAGTGAAGTGAGTCTACTTTGACCAATTTTGTTTTGCTGATCCTATTGGTCCTTTGGCTTCTGTTTCCTAATTTCTGCTATATTTTTTAATATTTATTTTTTAGGTGGAGGTGGACACAATATCTTTATTTATTTATATACAGTGCTAAGGATGGAACCCAGGGCCCACACATGCTAGACAAGCACTCCACAACCCCAGCCACCAATTTCTGCTATTTTTTATTTCCTTCCTTGGACTTCCTTTAGTTTTGTTTTGATATCTATCTTGCTTGTGTTGAGTACCTACATCATTTTGTTTTATTTTTATTTCTTTTATTTATTTCCTTTGTTTTAAAATAAATACATTTAGGGGAATGAATTTCCTTCTAATCAGGGAGATCTTCAAAATATTTAACAACCAGGTACTGGGGCTGGGGCTCAGTGGTAGTGCACTTCCTGGCATGTGAGGCCCTGGGTTCGATTCTCAGCACCACGTATAAATAATAAAGGTCCATCAACAACTAATAAAGTCAAGTCTGGAAGAGCCTCAGCTTCCAGTCAGGAAAGCCCAGAACAACACAACAACAGAAGCACCAAGCAATCAGGGGCATCCTGGCCAGCGGCGGTCACTGCCTGACTGGGGTGGGAAGACCCAGGGACTCTCCTGTGTCCAGGTCCAGGTGGCAGACCCTCAGTGCTGGGGTCCTTCATTCAGTGTCAGGGGAGGAAACCAAGTCCCACAAGGGGCGTGAGACAGGATGTCCTGAGGACAGCGTCCAGGCTGGGAAGCAGAGGCCTCCAGAGGAGACTGAGAAGGAGCAGGGAGGGGAGCCAGGAGGGGTCCTGGGAAAGGCCTCAAGATTTGCAGTCAGGCAACTGTGGGGGTTTGAAGAGCCTCTCATTTTCCCCAGTGCCTCCAGACTCTCAGCCATAGTCCCTGTCCTCAGCCCAGTCCCAAATTCCTGGTGGTGAATGGAGCAGGCCACAGGATTGGGGTATCCCAGGAACCTGGCGGAGCCGCTGGCACTGCCTGGGTAGAGCTTGGGGGCTTCTCTGTCAGCCTCAGTCCCTGGGCTCCTCTACCCACCAGATCCCTCCAGCCTGTCATGCAGGACCTCCTCCCTGCACACCCCCGGGTGGTCGACAGCCATACCACACACACACCCTTACTCCTCTCTTCCCCTTGCTTGTATGCTGAAGTGAGGAAGGAGGGCTCCTGAAGACCACTCTCCCCACAGGCATCCCTGAACCCCAGTGACCACAAGCTGGACGAGGAGCTGTGCCAGACACTCACTCAGCGCTACGTGAGCATCATGAACAGGCTGCAGGGTCTGGGCTACAATGGGCGGGTACATCCTGCGCTGACAGAGCAGCTGGTGAATGCATATGGCATCCTGCGTGAGAGGCCTGAGCTGGCCGCATCAGAGGGCGGCTCCTACACTGTGGACTTCCTGCAGCGCGTGCTGGTGGAGACAGTGCACCCCAGCATGCTCACTGACGCGCTGCTGTTGCTCTCGTGCCTCAATCAGCTGGCACACGATGATGGCAAGCCAATGTTCATCTGGTGACGCTGGTGCCCGGCTGGCCAGGCTCACTCTGCCCCACACCCCTGTACACGGCCATTAAAGCTTCCCACAAATACTAGGCTAGTCAATGATCCCATGCTGCACTCCCAAGATGTTAGCTGGGGGGCTCCCCACACCCCTGCACCTTGCTCCTTAAATCCTGCCACCCTGGCACCCACACTTACCCTGGGGCCCTTGGAAGGAGCTCCCAGATCAAGGCTGAGCAGCCATCTGGCTAAGGGGGTTGGTTGGAAGTCCCCCAGGTTCCCTTTACTTGGTGATGGGAGCAAGCAGCAGGCCCTCTGAGACTTGGAACAAGAAGAGCAAGAATCCTGAAGGAGATGGGAGCAAGCAGGCGGGGAGTCCTCCCTCCATGCCCAGCAGGGACTAGGGGCCAGGAAGGAAGGAACTTGAGGGCAGGAGGGCAGTAGAGGGAGGCTAACCTGCTGCCCCTGGCCAGGCAGGCAACTGAACCAAAGTCACTCATGTGAATTTAGTGTGACACAAAATACCACGCAGACACAGAATACCTTTTTATAAGCTTCGGGACGGCTTCCCTGGCTCCCCATCTCAGGCTCCCACAAGGGGAGCAAGAGAAAGGAGAGGCTGATGAGAGTGAGCACATTCTGGGGTTGGCTTTTATTGGGGGATGCTGTTTTGTAGAACATTCTATCCAAAAGGGCAAGGGGTAGGATTACAAAGGAACAGGTGAGTGTAACTTGACCCCAGTGGATAACCCTACTCCTGGAGTCATACCTCATTATGTGGAGTGGAGGTAAAGCCCAAGTTATTGCAGGGCACAATAGTTGTTCAGTATCTCTTGCTCAGGACTTAAGGGCATGTATTTCCAGAGCGGCTCCCGAGAGCAACCAGAAGAAAGCTGGCTCCATCTTGGGAGGCTGAGGCAGGAAGATGGCAAATCCAATGGGCAGCTTAGCAAGACCCTGTCTCAAAATTAAAAGGGCTGAGGGTGTAGTTCAGTGGTAGAGTGCCTCTGGGTTCAGGGGTTCAATGTCTGGTACTGCAAAAGGGGGAAAGAGCTTGTAAGAAGAGAGGGGAAAAAAGAGGGGAGGGGTGGGGAGAAGAGTGGGGAGGGGAGAAGAGCCGAGGAGAGGGAGGAGGGGAGGGGAGGGGAGGGGAGGAGAGCAGGAGGGGAGGGGAGAAAACTGCCTGACCCACCCAGACCTGGGCAGAGAGCAGTCAGGGAGAAAGCAGCCCCTCCCCAGAATGCCTAAGGTCTGGAAAGAACAGACCCCCTTCACAAGGTCCATGGATCTGGGGTGGGGAATTCAGAAGTAGGGAGGGCTGGACTACCAGCTTCAGGGGCGGGGGTTGGATGGGGAAGCAGGAGAGGTGAGGAGAAAGGATGGATGGGGGTCAGATGGAATGCTTGAGGTAGCCTGTGGAGTGAGATGGGAAGGGTGTGAGCTGTGGGGTGCAGGCCTGGACAGGCTGAAAGAGGCATGAGAGGGCTGGTGTTGTGGTTCCGCGGTAGAGCACTTGCCTTGCATGTGTGAGACCCTGGGTTCGATCCTCGGCACCACGTAAAAATATATAAAATAAGGGTATTGTGTCCAACTACAACTAAAAAATGTTTAAAAAAAAAAAAAAAAAAAGAGGCATGAGAAACAGGGGCAGTGTGCAGTGTGGGCAAGCTCAGAGTACTACCTAAGGGAAGCTGGAGAGGCCAGAGCTGAGATGGGAAGGCAGAAATAAGGCCCCCAAGTGAAGAGGGTCCTAGAACATTGGTGTTTGTCAATCAGTGAGTCAAAAGCAAGGAAAGAAGAAGCCACAGGGGTTGGGGTTTAAACAGGGATCCTGCCAGCAACCAGTGAGGAACCCAGCTCTCCTGCTGGGATGCCCAGGCCGCAGGAGCTATAGCCTTCTGCCCTCCTGGCTCCTAGTCCTCCTGAGACTTTCAGGGTTCCAACCAGACAGCTCAGTCTCTTGCTCAGCCTCTTGGAAGGGGATGAAAGAAGTCGATCCAGAGAGCAACATTTGGAACCATCCTGGCTAGATGAGGCCCAGAAGCTCCTTCACCTCCCTGCCTACCTGGGTGAATAGCAGCCCTAATCCAAACCTGCAGGACAGTTTAAGAATCACTGTACACAGCCGAGGGCAGGGTGGGTGGTGGTTCACAGTCCAAATTATAAAAGTGGGCATCCAAGGGAGCCAAGCAGAGCCTGTGAGCTCCAGGCCACACGGTCCTATCAACTTAGGGTCAGTGCGGGAAGGCTCAGCGAATAGGGAGCTGGCTCCCTCCTGGCTCGCGTGCCCAGGTGGACTGGCCTTGCAGGGCGGAACCAACCGTCTCTCTCCCCACATTGGAAGCTTCTTGGGGTAGGATCACAGGACCACCACCAGCCCTTTGAGGGGACACTGTGGGGATCTGGGCCGGGCAGTGTTTACACCTCTCTGAGTCCGAGTCCGTCTCCCATTAGTGCTGGGTGCTAGCGATCAGTCCCCTAGCACCGCAGGGGCAGAAAGGTGGGCAGGAGCGGGTGCAGCAGGGGCGGGGTGGATCCTGCGGTTTGGGTAGCGAGAGCATCCGGCAGGTGGGGGAGGGGGAGATGAACAGCCGGGTTCAACGCTCACCCCTCTTACGCGGGGCGGAGCCACATTCCTCCTCGCAGCCTCGGTGGACTGGGCGGAGCAAGATAGGCTTGGGGCGGGGCTGCAAGACTAGGGTCCTTTTCACTTTCCGTTTTGTTTTCCCAACAGCCACCGAAGTTGCGGGCAGGTAAAACCAGGGACTTCCTCGACCCTGGCTTTGGCCTGCGTCGGAACCGCCAGGCTCGCTGGGAACAGCGTCCAACCGGTTCCTCAAACAGGTTGTGCCACGTGGCCTTGACCCGTGACACCCCTGCAGCTCGCGCCGATTTGCCGACAATTCGACTCGCACTCTCGGAGCGAATGAGTCTTCTGGGCGGCTTCTCAGCCAGACAGCCCCGAGCGCTATGCAAACCCAGTCCGACTGGCCCCCGGTGACCGACGACATCCTGCGGCCTTCGCCTTTTGCGCATCCTGGGCTGCACACCCTCCATTGCGTGGCCCGCGTGCTGCTCTTCCCGACCTACTGGGCTCTGGACCAGTTGATTGGCTGCTGGGCACCAACAGCGCGCCCCAGCAGGCTGAGAGCAGCAGCTGGCGGCGGGGTGGCGCTGCTGCTGCTCCTGCTAGTTGGCCTACCGCTGGCCTTGCCTGGCTTGCTGCTCTGGCTGCCGCTGCAGGCCTGTCGCCGCCCCTTCTGCTACCAGCCCCCTCCTCCGTGCTGGGTGCCACCCACGCCCTGGCGCCCGTGCGCTGAGTTTGCGCGCTGCTTTGTCTTCCTCTCTGCCAACCTGTGCCTGCTCCCCGACGGGCTGGCGCGCTTCAGCAATCTGCCGCACAGCCAACAACGCGCAGAGGCCATTGGCGCTACGCTGTTAAACGGCCTACGGCCCTCGCTTTATGGAGCTACCGGATGCAGCCCACAAAGGCTTGGGGAGCCAGGCGGGACGCTGACGGCCCAGATGCCCGCGGGGCTGGACTTTGTGTGCCTGCAGGAGGTGTTCGATATTCGCGCAGCTCGACGCCTGGTGCGCCACTTGGCTCCGAATCTGGGCCCGGTGCTGTATGACGTAGGCACACTTGGCCTCCAGCCTGGGCCATACTTAAAACTGCTAGGCAGCGGGCTCCTGCTGGCTTCCCGCTACCCGCTTCTGCGTGCCAACTTCCGTTGCTTTCCCAATGCGCGTCGCGAGGACGCCTTTGCCTCCAAGGGTCTACTATCCGCTCAGGTATATTCCACAGGCTGTGTGCTCTGGCCCTGGATGGGGTGAGCTGTTGGGCCGAATGGGCAATGAAAGCTGGTACTGTCGGTGGTGTTGCAGGTGCAACTGGGCATCCTGGACGGGCACCGCGTAGTGGGATTCCTGCATTGCACGCATTTACATGCACCCACTGGTGAGCCCTGTGGGAAGGATTGTTGGACGGCAGCCAGGCCCTCCCACGGCCCCTCTTTTGCAGCAGGCCTACCCTTACTTGCACCTGTCTTTCCCACTGCCCACTGTTTTTTGTTCACTGCCCCAGTAATGGCAACTCCCATGAAGTGCCTGGGTGGGTGCAGAGACCCCAGTCTAGCGGGAACCAGGTGTCCAGGATGTGGATCCTCAACCTGGGCCGAATAGAAGGAGGCACACCTCTACCCCCACCCTCCACCCCTTCCGTAGAGGATGGGCTCTTGCGCTGCAAACAGCTGACGCTGCTACTGGACTGGGCAGAGCAGTTTGAGGCCGAGAGCCGTCAGAGTGGTGAGGCTGTGGCCTTTAGCGTGCTTCTGGGTGATCTAAATTTTGACAACTGCTCAAAAGGTGAGGAGCTTAGCTGGGGGAGGCGAGGCCAAAAGGCCCGGCCCCGCCCACTGAACGCTGGTCTTCGGTGCAGACCACGCACAGGAACAGGGGCACAAACTCTTTCGCTGTTTCCGGGATCCCTGCCGGCTGAGCACACGCCAGGATCAGCCTTGGGCCCTGGGTATGCGTCAGGGGGTTGCGGGGGGGGGAGGGTGGTGGATGGGGGGGCGGCCCCTCCAGGGATTTATCAGCTAGGCACCTGCTGACTCAACCACCCCCTCCCGCCCCCACAGGAACCATCCTAAGCACCTCCACCCTCCACCAATCAGTAGCTAGCTCACCGGAGATGCTGCGGAGGTGAGTGGAGCGCTGGGAGCCAAGCACTGCTGGCCGCGCCTGGAGGAGCGCCCCAGCCTTGGTGACAGCGCCCCTCCCCTAGGGCCCTAGAGCAGGAGAAAGGGCGCCACCTCTACCTGGCAGGCCCTCCCCGCGGAGGCCGTCGGGCTAACCCCTGGCTGGGCCGGCGTCTGGACTACATCACCTACCGGGAAATGCCTGGGAGTGTGCTGATCCCAGTAAGTGCCAGAGTTCAGGACTGCTGGGCTTGCTGGCGCTGGAACCACCCCTCAACCCGGTTCCTGCCCCCAGGAAGTGGAACAGGTTATGTTTAGTACAGCCCTGGCGGGGCTCACCGACCACCTGACCGTGGGCCTGCAGCTCCGAGTTTCCGCGCTCTCCTGACACTGGCACAAGGACAAAGGATGCTGCCGGCAACACAGACCACAAGGCAGAGCACGAGTTTGGCCTGACAGCCGTGTCCCACAACTGGGCCATGTAAGGGATCTTTATTAGGGGGCCCTCACACAGCCTCTTGGGCCCTGCGGTACTCATAGACACTACCCCGCTCTGAGAAGGCAGGGGATTGTGGGGGCGAGCCCTGCGATGGGGCAGGGTCCTCTGGGTTCCCGTAGCCACCACCTCCAGGGGTATGAAGGCAGAACACATCCTGCGGAGAGAGGCGGGTTCAGAGCAGGCTTGACCCTTCCCAGCCCGGGCAGCATTCATCATCTTTGGACCCTAGAGACCCGGCATATGGCCCACTGCCCTTCGGGAATCAAATTAAAACCCGCTATCTGGTTATTTCTGCGCCTCTGTTCATTCTCCTTGGAATGGGGGAAAATAAGGGAAGTGGCCAACAGCAGGCTGCACCCCTTACCCCCGGGTACACTGACACCGACGTCTTCCCGCCAAGGTTCACAGTGCGGCCATCCTTTCGGATCAGCAGGTTTAGGCCCCTGGCGCCAGGCTCACCCCCTGCAGGGAAAGAGGAGCTGGATGGTCAGGGAGGAAAGGTAGAGAAGGAGATGGAGAGTCAGGGGAAAACGCGACCGGCGGGTGGAAGAGCGGCGGGGGAGCGCGGATGCAGCAGTGAGTGGGGAGCAGACTGGTCGGGAGGGGTTGGGGAGCCGCCCACCCTGAAGGCCATATGGCTGGAAGGCCCGGCGTTCTGTGAGCACCGACAGCAGCGCCTCTTCGCGGAAGAGCAGCTCACGGACCACGCCGTCGCCGCCCCGGAATCGGCCTCGGCCCCCAGAGCCCGGCCTCAGTTCAAAGCGGCGCAAGACGACCGGGTACCTACGCGTAAGAAGGGCTCGGCTCAGCTGAACCCAAGCTCGGCCCCATCCTAGCTGCCTAGCCCCTGGCGCGCGTAGCTCACCGGCTCTCCAGGATCTCGGGGTCGGTGATGCGCGTGTTGGTCATGTGGCTGTGCACGCCGCTGCGCCCGTGCCAGCTGGGGCCCGCACCTGCGCCGCCCGCTACCGTCTCGTAGTAGCCCATATGGTCATTGCCCAGGGTCACGTTGTTCATGCAGCCCTGGCAGGAGCAAGCCTTAACTGCACCTGGCTGGGGCGGGGATCCGCTTCCAGCAGGCCCTCGCCCTCCCAGAGTTCCCAGAAGCCCCCAGGCCGCACCCACCCTGCCTATCACACCTGGGAGGCAGCGCAGGCCCCGAAGGCCGCCAGGATGACGTCCACCACACGCTGTGAAGTGAGCACGTTGCCGCCCACCACCGCTGCCTCTGAGGATGGGTCCAGGATGGAGCCTCTAGGAATCACCACCCGCACAGGTGCCAGGCAGCCCTGTGCATGGGCAAGCAGCTTTCAGGGGCAAATGGGGCTGGGTCCCTCTCTGATTCCAGGAGAAACATGTCCACCTCCCGGGCTCAGTCCATGTTGGGCTGACCTTGACCCCACACACACTCAGGGTGACCTCCAGCCTAAGGTTCACCTGCTGACCTCGCACTGGTAAGGACCGACCTCAGACTACACGCCCCTACGAACCTGGTTGAGTGGGATGTCACGGCCCACAAGACAGCGCAAGCAGTAGATGAGGGCCGACAGCGTTATGGCCCGCGGGGCATTGAGGTTGCCAAACACCTCCGGCCCAGTGCCACTGAAGTCAAATACAGCACTGCCCTGCCCAGGAAGGAGAAGGATGAGGGCATCAGCAGTGGGGCGGCGCAGAAAGCTCTCCCCCTGCCTCCCAACTAGGTCTGACCTGACTCAGGTTGATCTGAACTCGCAGGTGTATAGGAGAGCCATCATCCATGTGGTCCTCCGCCGACACCTCAAGGGGTAGGCCCCGAGCCTGCCGGGAGGTTCCAAAGGCCCGCAGCATGTCACGCACTGCCAGCTCTGCATTTGCCTGGCAGGGAGAGGGTCCGATGGCAGCCATGCTACTTTCAGAGTGGCCCTGCTACCTTGGGGCTCCCACCTCCCTGCCCCTAGACCCACCTGAATGTGGCCCATGTAGGCCTGCACAACATCCAAGCCATATTGCCCGATGAGTTCCCCCACCAACTGTATGCCCTTTTGGTTGGCTGCCACCTGGGCACGGAGATCCGACAGATTGTCATGCAGATTCCTAGTTCCACTACAACCAGAGATCTTGCCTGGTGCCCGTAAGGCCTCTGTCACCGCTGGATGGAATGGATGAGGTCATCACTGAGCTGCCCCCATCTCCTCAGCCACCTGGTGCCCTATTCCAGCCCCACTGCACCCCCACTGGGCACTGATGGCCCTCCACTGAATCCCCACCTCTCCTGCTGACTCCCATTCCCTGAAGCACCAGCCTCCATCCTTTTATCCTCTGATAGCCAGCGCCTAAGGGCAGCTTGGCCAGTGACCTCCCTGGAGCTGGAGATGCCTAGAGGGCATATTGGTCCCTTAGCAAACTCTCCTCCCTCCTTATCTCTCCTGCCTTCTCCAGCCCACTTCTACTATGTCTCCCAGGAGAAAAGCTACTTCCTTGGCATTCCTCCTCCTCGATATGCCCTTAGCCCTGCCAGCTCCCACTGACATCCACAGCCACGAGCCGCAAAAGAGCATCCTGCCTGTGCTATCCCCCAACCTGCAGGTTTCTCAGATCTGGACAAGGTTCCCTCTCACTCCTGCAAGGGATGTAGATCTGACCCAGAGACTCCTACACACTTCAGGAACACCCCTTCCCTTCTGAGTTACAGGCTCCCTGGCACTGATCCCCTACCATATGCTTACACTTGTTCCTCCATGATCCACACCTCCTACCCCAGCTACCCCTGGCCAACGTTACCCTATATGTGTCTGTGACACCCAAAGTGGACCATGGCTCTGTTACCTCTACCCCTCCACCCTGCTCAACTCACCCACCCTCGTTCTGGGGTGCTACTCTGGACTCCCCATGCCCCTGTAACCTCAGACCATGTGCTACCTTTTCCGCTGACCCTACCTTCCCTGTCTCTGTTCAGTGTAAGGCCTCCATCCTCCTTCATCCAAACTTGACCCCTCACTCCACCCAAATCCCATCCTATACCAGCCCTGAGTTCCCAAACATCCTTCACCCAAACCCAGTGAGGACTGCAGCAGCTACCTACCTGAAATAGGCCCTTCTTCCTTCTATACTCTACTCTTTGAGTGTCCTGGCCAACTTCCTACCCCCAGACCACCTTCAAGGAGTACTTCTTTGGCCACACAGAATTCATCTCACCTCTAATCATCTCTGGGGGATGATCTGCAACTGCACCACGGGTCACCATTTGCCTCTCCCCAGCCTCAGGGCAGACCTGGGCTGCTGGGCTGTGTCCCAGGGTCCAGCCAGCTGGGTCACTGGCAGCAACCAGGTATCCCATCCTGCTGAACCCCCACCGCAGCCCCACTCCTGCTCACCCTCCTCCTGAAAGACGCCCCCCTGGACCAGCTTGAAGGACAGAAAGACGGCCCCCTCCTGTTGCAGTGCAGTGGAGTGCGGGGGCATGGAGCCTGGTGTAATACCCCCAATGTCTGCGTGATGCCCTCGGCTGGCCACGTAGAACACAGGCCGAGTCTGACCTGGCCAAAATACCTAACGGGCAGAGAGTGACAGTCAGCTGTGTCAGCCACTCATGACCCCCACAAAGGCAGCCTGGCAGTGAACCTCACCGGTGTGATTACAGTCAGGTCTGGAAGATGGCTGCCCCCTGCGCTGGGGTGGTTGCTGAGCAGCACATCACCGGGGTGGAGATCAGACCCCAAGTGCTGGATCTAAAACCAGGAGACAGGTGCAGAATGGGGGTGGGGCAGGGACAGGGGTCAGCGAGGGAGGCTAGAGAGGGGGCCCGCCGCACCTGGAACTGCACAGTCTCCTGCATGGCTCCCAGATGCACAGGAATGTGGGGGGCATTAGAGACCAGCCCCCCGTCAGGTCCAAAGAGGGCACAGGAGAAGTCCAGGCGTTCCTTGATGTTGGTGGAGATGGCAGTGCGCTGCAGGATGCGGCCCATCTGCTCTGGGGACACAGAGTGACCAGGTACCCGCTGGTTTTATCACCCACAGCATGGCTCCAGGAAAGGGAGAAGGAGGACCCATGGGGTCAAGGCCTTCAAACCCAAACCCAGGGCCCAGCAACTTTTCCCATGCCCTGAGGAAGACCCGGTGGCAGCACATCCACCGGGGCAGTAAAGCCACAGTGTGTCTTGGTCTACGTGAAGGGCATCACCTTCCTCTTCAATTCCCTGGAGCTCCCAGCAAGAGCCTGGGGCCTCCCCTTGACCTGTACGGCAGGGACCTGGTGCTCAGGCACAGACCCCCTCCCCCAGGCTCACAGAAGTCCCTGTCCTGACTCTGCACAGGTGAGCTTGCTGTGTTGGCCTCTGGATACCCTCAGACCTGACAAGGGGAGAAGACACTCGCCCGCCTGAGGACTGCTCCTGTAGCAGGTGGCGCCATCCCAGGGCCAAAGCCCTGCCCATCACCCTTGACCCACAGGAAGACTGCTCTTCCCCCTGCTCATGTTTCCCCTTGGCACCCACCTGCTAGCCCACTACAAGTAGCAAGAGCCACCCCACTTGCACCTACCCCTGGCCAGTACACAGAGCCCCCATGCCCTATACCAGGGTCAACCAAGCCTGTGGGGAGGACAGTGGCAGCCACTCACCAGCAATGCTCATGAAGCGATGTGAAAAGATAGACAGCTGGATGGGATCAAGCTTAGTACCCACTGTGCTGGGGGCCTCAGCCCCCACAGAGATGCGGATGTCCCCTGACTTGGTCACCTCTGCCTGGCACCCGGGCTCCACAAGGATGGTGCTGGGGGCAGGGGGCACAAAGGGGCTGCAATGGCCAGGCCAGAGACCTCTCCCAACCAGGGACCCACAGCCTCAGGCCAGGGGACACCCTGATTATGGGACCCCCCAAGTCCCTCAGGCCCCTGCAGCCATGGGCCTAAGAACCCTCACCCGGGGCCCTGTAGATCACCTCTCCAAGGTTCCACCCAGGCCAGGTCTCAGCCCACCTGTTGCTGTCAATGATGAGGCAGGGCCCCTGGAGCTGGTGCCCATAGCCCAGCTCCCCTAGCAGGTACACGGGGGTCTCCTGGTAACCCCCCTCGAAGTAGCACTGGGTCACCTGCAGAGAGTACGGGGTGAGCCAGGCTCCTAGGCCTCGCACATTCCCTGAGGCCCTCACAGGGTGTGACCGCCCCATCTGCACTCGTGCCTAGAGCCCATGGACAGAGGCAGACCAGCACACAGGCCACCAACCTTGTCCACCCGGGGAGGCCCAGTCTGGGCTTTGGGGGCGACCTCCAGTCGAAGACCACTGCGGCCAGTGCCCCTCACCCTCACGTCGTCCACCACCACAGGCCGCTCAGGGATGACGAAGCCAAACTCCCTCAGGTACCTGTGCCACCCCCGCCCAAAAGAGTCATTAGGGCAAAGCAGGCGGAGATAGGCCACCCACTGGGCTCCCAGGACGGGGGGCTCACAGACCTTTCCACAAAGGCTGCCCCAAAGTCACCAGCACGGGGTGAGCGGGACGTAGCTGGGTGCTGGTGGGCAGACACCATCAGGGCACAGTCAGTTCCCTGGTAACGCAGATGCAGGAAGCTCTCCGTGCTGATCTGGGACCTAGAGCAGGCAGGCAGGACATTCACCCAGTGTCCCGGATGGTGCCTGTCCTGCTTTCTCAGGGATTCTCAGTCCAGGGGTCCTCCCTCACCGTGGCCCTAAAGGAGCCTGGGACCATTTGGGAAGTCGCCAGGTGGTAAAACTGCCAACAGGGTGGTGGGGATAACACAAGCCCTCTGCCCAGTGACCCAGGACCCCACCTAGGGAAGCCCTGGGCCTGCAGGGCATCCACACACTGCTCCTCCAGGAGGCTCAGTCTCTGGTCCAGCTGCATGAAGGTCTCTGGCGTGTAAGGCAGGGAGCAGGGCTCCTGTGCCTCATGCACCACATCTGCCAGAGCCAGCCCCAGAGCTGACAGCAGCCCACTGTGCCTGTGGGACAGGGTGGCAAGTGGTGAGGGGGCTCCTCCCAAAGCTGGCTCCCCCAACTCAGGACACAGGGCCACCAGCACATCCACACCCAGACCCACCTGTGAATATGCACAGTGTCCATGCCCAGGGCCCGGGCAATGGCACAAGCATGCTGCCCACCAGCTCCCCCGAAGCAGGCCAGCACATGGGCTGAGGGGTCATGACCTCGTGCCTGAGGATCCAGAAGGTCAGTGGCTTCTCCTAGCCCACCTGTCTAGCCCCTACCTCTCCTCCCTGCTGGGTTGACTGATCAAGAAGTTAGGGGCAAGGGGCAGGGCTGGAGGGCAAGACAGGCAGAGTGGGCAGAGATGGGCATACCTGTGTGAGCGCACGGATGGGCCGGCACATGGCCTCATTGGCCACACGCACGAATCCCATGGCCACCTCCTCCAGGCTCAGTGGGGAGGCCGGGCAGGACCCGCTGGTCAGGAAGCTGTTCACCTCAGTGGCCACAGCCTCCAGGGCCTTGCGGGAAGCTTCAGAGGACAGTGGCTGGTCCTCTCCCGGCCCAAAAATGCAGGGGAAGGAGGCAGGCAGCAGGCGACCCAGGACCAGATTAGCATCCGTCACTGTCACGGGGCCCCCTGGGAGGTGGGCATGTTGTAGGGGTTGGAGACTAGAGGCAGGGGACCAGGAGTGGGCAGCAGGGATGAGGCGGAAAGACTGAACGGGCCTGGGATAGCATGAAGAGGCAAGGTCTGGAAGGGCACAGACTCACATACTGGCACTTACCTTTGCGGTAGCAGGCGGGGCCTGGGTGGGCACCTGCTGACTCGGGCCCAACTACGAAGAGGCCAGACCTGGGGAGATGGAGGACTGGGATTGGAGGTGGGAAAGGAAGAAGGGCTGAAGGTCGGGGCTGGAAGGGTGGGAATTGACCTGAAGAAGAGGCGGGAGCCCCCACCAGCTGCCACTGTGTTGATGTCCAGCTGTGGGGCCTGGAGGGTGACACCAGCTGTGCTGGCCTCAAACACATGCTCAAATTCCCCAGCATAGCGGCTCACATCTGTGGATGTGCCTGGTGGGAAATGGGGTGCTGGGAGTCACCCAAAGACCAGCTTGCCAAGATTTGCCCAGCCTGGCAGCTAAGCCTCCCCCAGACGTCCCCTTCAGCCTTCATACCTCCCATGTCAAAGCCAATGATAGGCTGGTGACCCTCTAGCTGATAGGTTGTGGCGGAGTAACCCACCACACCGCCAGCGGGACCAGAGAGCACAGCGCGGGAGCCGCTGAAGGCGTCCATGGGCGCCAGGCCACCATCAGAGCGCATGAAGAGCACCTGCACGTCCTGTGAAGCGGGCAGGTGGGCAGCAAGGACTGGGCAGGCCCAGAGCTGAAGCCAGGAGCAGGCAGTGGAGGGGCCTTACCTTAAGCTGGCCCTGGAAGCCACGGCGGAAGCCCTGCACGTAGCGCTGGATGGCAGGAGTGAGGTAGGCGTCGGCGCAGGCTGTGTGTCCCCGGGGAACAATGCGGACCATGGGCATGGCCTCCGAGGACAGGGACACGTGCGTGAAGCCCAGCTCCCGGGCTAGTGTGCCCACCTGCTGCTCATGTTGGGCCCATCTACAACAAGAACCCAGGGGCTCTACACTGTCCTCGCAGGCCCTGTGCCTCTCACTGAGGCCCACAGCCCTCCACCCACGGCTCATGACCGCACTCACGTGTAGGAATGCATGAGAACCACGGCCAGGCTGCGGATGCCCCGGGACAGGAGCCCCTCCAGTTTCCCACGCAGGGACCCCAGGTCCACAGGCTGCTGCACCTCCAGCAGGTCTCCTGTGCGGCCTGCAGAGGCCCATTGCCCCCATCAGAGGCTGCCAGGATCTGCCCTCCCTCGGGCCCCACAGCTGTGAGTGGCACTGGACCTTTGACAGGCGACCCGGCGCCTGGTTCTCCACGGTAAAGCACCACACGTTCCTCCACCTCCAGCACCTCCTCATACAGCATCTCTGGCATGGGCACAGCCTGGGGGTTGGCAGAGACTCAGAGGAGACCCAGGCTTGAGGGTTCTTGTGGGTCCAGCGTGGGTGAAGCGGTGCAGGCAAGGGGATGTGTCCCAACAAGTCAGTAAACAGGTCCAAGAGGCAGAGTCAGCCTGGCCCAGCAAGGCTCACCTTGGGGTGGCTCACTGCCTTCAGGCGTCTGAGTGGAATATGGTCAACTGGCCCACCCCAAAGGGCAGCTCTGAACCTTCAACCTGAACAGGACTTGCTTGGGCTGTCAGGGTCCAGGACAGGTCACAGAAGCATCAGGAAAAGAGCACTGTGTCCCTACTCTGAGGCAGAGTACCCTTCTGGCAGAACCCCAAACTACCTCTCTGCCTATCAGCTGCTGGACTTGGCCCTCCACTGATCCTTCCACCAATTGTACTCCCCACAAGGCAACAACAAACTTATTGAGACAGATTCAAGGAAGCTATACCACATAGCACCCAGCTGGGTGCTCACCAGGTCAAAGAGGTCCTCGCGGGCCTGGGTGCCAATGTGCAGTAGGTCTCGGAAGCCACGTGTCACCAGCAGGGCTACCCGTTCCCCCCGTCGTTCTAATAGTGCATTGGTGGCCACTGTGGTACCCATGCGGATGCTGGCAATACGACTGGTGTCCAGTGGCCGGTCCCGGGGCAATAGCACGCCCCCCTCCTGAGAACCACAGGGTCAGAGTCAGGCTTCTTGTGGTGGGGTCCCTCCCCACCCCACCTGTTCTCCCAGGGCCCACCTCCTCCAGGATGCGGCGGATGCCCTCCGTTGGTGCATCTGCATAGTTGGCAGGGTCCTCAGAGAGCAGTTTCAGGACCCGCACATGCCCTCCTGGGCACTGGGCAAAGACATCTGTAAAGGTGCCCCCGCGGTCAATGGCAAAGTGGAAGCGCCCCTCAGGGCTCCCCATGATGGTGCGGCTGGAGTCCAGCAGTTGCTCTTCAGATGGTAACCCTGGGAGAACTGGACAAAGGTAGCCATCAGCAGGGAGGCCTGGGAGTCATGCATGGGTGAGGCTCTGAATGGAAAGAGGGAGTAGATTCCAAGTCCAGATGGAGCCCTGGGGAAATGACCCACGACACGACTCTGGGCAGCGTCAGAGCTACAGGCCCCAGCTCACAGGGCAGCCTGAGCTGAGCCCTAACCCGGCAGTGCATGGGGGCCAGCTCACTGCCCCCATTGCCAGGGTCTCAATGCCCTGATTGCCGAAGAAACCCAGGGCCTGGAGCCGAGATGGAGGTAGCATGGAAGGCATTCTGAAGCCCTTGGCTTTTGGCATGAGAGGCAACAGGGCTGGGGTAGGCAGGTGAGAGGAACATTGTCTCCCAAGGCCTTCTGGCCACAGGACCAGGCACAACCCGTGCAATATCAGGACCGGGCGGAGCCCTGATAGGGAAGGAAGGAAGGCGGCCCCAGAGAAGGTTTAGGACCCCCGTGAAGAGCCCACCTTGCTAGTCGGCTCCGAGTCGCCCGCGATCTTCTCCAGTGGTGCTCCCCGCCTGCCCTGCCCCCACCTCGGGGCGGGGCCTGCGGAGACCGTCCCTGAGCCGCCCTCCCCCGCCCGGCGCACGACTAGGCCTGGCCCGCCCCTTGCGGTGGCTTCAGGCCTGTCCTGTCCACAGCGCCTCCTTCCTTTCCCGAGTAACCCCTGGGCCTGCAGGGTGGCGTGGCCAATTGCGGCCAGGGGCGGACCCGGCGCTGCGATTCAAGGTCACCTGTGCTCTGCTGATCGCCAGACTCCCTCGCAGGCCTTTGGGCTCGCGAAATGTGGACGCCCACGGCACCCACTTCCAGGTATCTCGGAGCAGGGGAATCTGGTTGCCCAGAGAATCAATAACCCGGACTTGCTCTGACTGTGTCCTAGTGCAGGCGCCCGGGAGTGGGGCTAGTGAAAGCAGGAGTGGGTAGGAGAGAGGGATAAAGGGGACTCCGCCAGGAATGCCCTCACCCCCGTGTGCACACCCCCCACGACCAACCCCACAGCGCAGAGGAGACCAGGAGACCCCAGTACACCTGGAGTAGACATTCCCTCCTGGGATGAGACCCTGTCCCCACCCAGCTTTCAACCTGGAGCTGACGTCCCCCACGCCTTGGCCAGGTAGCTTTCATGGTGAGGACTAGGTGGTTCCCCCATGGGCAAAAGATACCTATGTCCAGGGTGCAGTTGGCACAACCCGTGGAGAGATGGTAGAAGAGTGGAGGAGGCTCCCAGGCAGAGAAAACCTCAGATGAAGAGGGCAGAAAGAGGTCAGGACTGGTTTCCTACATTGGTTCTTTGCTATTACTCTGGTGTGGTTTAAGCCCCAAGAACGCAGGGCCTGGGGTGGGGAGCCAGTACTACTGCACCTGCATTCCTAGACTTGTTGAGGCAGATTCAAAGCAGCCTCCTCCACTGTGTAGGCCTGGCTGGAGGTGGGTGGGAGCAGGCATCTGCAAGCAGGGCAGAGCCTAGACTCCAGACCAGCACCAGAAAGCACCCACAGAGGGGGAGGCATGACAGCTGGAGTGGAGGAGCCTGGAGTCCATGCAAGGCAGGCAGAACGGTCAGTGAGGTGAATGGTGCTGCCCTATGATGGTGGCCCCAGAGGTCAGCTGAACCCATGGGCCTCCCCAGTGTGCCAAGCAGATGACAGGCAAGCTGGAGGCACACCCCAGCCCCTGCACCCCTGTGAGCCCTGCTGGCCCCCAAAGCCTGCTTGGGCCTGAGAGGCCAGGACAGAGGTGGTCGGGGGTGTGCATGGGCACACCAGGATCTGGGCTGCACCCCAGGCTGCAGTAGACCCCTCATTGACTGGTGCCCTCATCTGTGTGAGGGGGTTAAAAGGAAGACCTGGGACAGAAAGAGACATGGTTTAGAAGGAACTGAATCTACTCTCTTGTCCAGGTCGCCACAAGAAAGACAGCCGCAGAGCAATACTATGACATCTGACCCCACCTCATGCCCTCTAACCTTGCCCCCCACACACTGTGAGCTGCTCATGTGACCTATCCCATCCTGGGCCCCCTTTCACTGAATGTGGCTACCCCCAGCCCTTCTTGGGTCAAGCAAGGTGGTCACCAGCTCCCCAAAAGACAGGGATTGGACCCTGCAGCAGGTGCCTAGGACCCAATCCCCATGGAGGCTGCTGGCCTCATCCAGATGACTGCCCACCAAGTGGCAGGTATCCCCTCCCCCACCAAACTCCTAGCCCACTGTACCCAGCCTGGGGTCTAGACCATCATAGCACCATCAAGACGTAGGAGCCCACCCCTTCGTATGCAGAACAGCTGTGGGAAGCAATCAGTGGTCCCACTTCAGTCCAGGACCCCCAACGGAAGCCTGAGCCTCGAGGTGGCCTCCCATTACAATCATTCTGCCCACCCCCAAAAGCCCCTAGGGACTGTCTACCTTCTCATTTCCACCGCCCCCCCCCCAACACCGTCTCTGCCTCCTAACTCAGTCCGGGATCTATCAAAAGAGAATAAAACCCCACCCACACCTATTACTACCTGATGTTTGCACTTAAGCCTACCTGGGTTCTGCACTCCAAGCCCTCTCACTCTCTAATAAGTGTCACCTCAGCTGCACCTTCTCTTCTGTTTTCACCCCAGGGCTGACTCCTGTCAGCTCACAGATTCGTCCTCTAAGGGCTCTGTCCCTGCGGCACCCCAGCTGCTCTGCTCCTCCTGGATACCACGACTCAAGGTGTCCATCTCCCACTTCTGCTCACTCCCGGCCTTCACCTGACCCCACTCCACAGGAGAACAATAAAGGCCTGAAGGCCCAGTGCTTGGTCCCCCCTGGGGCCTCCTACATCTGCTGGCCCTGGGAGTATTTTGCTGCCTGCCTTACCACATTTTCATCTCTGTCCGAGTGTGATATGCTGGGTGGTTCTGCTCTGTAGTTACATACTCCCCTTGGTAATGTCCACATCCCACAGCAGGGACAAAAGACAGTGGCAGGCGTGACAGCATTCACCCCCTGCCCACTCGAGTCCACCCTTCTGAATGGCCAGACCCTTCCCTCAAGGCCCCAGGATCGCCCCCCATTCCAGGGACAACTCCCCTACTTTCAGAGCTGGGTTGAATTTCCAAGTTGTCCTTGCATCCTCTTCCTCAAATTGCCAGAAGTCCTGGACTTCAACTTTCAAAATAGGTATCTAGAGCCTGCCATCTGCATAGCCCTGCCCTGCCCTTTTCTCCAGGTGTAGGGCTGTCCCCCACCCTTTGTCAACTTAGGGAGCCCAGAGAACACAGGGCCAGGGACAGTCTGTCCTCAGGCTTCCTGTGGCCTGCAAGGCCCGCCTGGTCTTCTCTGCCCTCTGCATCAGAACACTGGCCTCACAGCCAACTGGCTGCTACCTTGAGACCTTTGTACAGACTGTTCCTTGGCCTGGAACTGGCTGGCTGCCTGGCTCTCACTTCACTCCAGCTCGGCTCCAATGTCACTTTCTCAGGGATGCCACCTGCTCCTTGCTTCCTGAAAGAACTGGAATTCCACTCCCACCCTGGCCTTGCCCACTTCCCTCCACCCGCCACCTGCACCCAGGTGTTACATTCCAAAGGGCAGGTCTTTTGCTGGACTTCTCAGTCCCAGCAGGAGCTGAATGAGTAAAGTCTGTGGGTTTGCCAGCTGCTCACCTCTCTCAGCATCTTTGAACTTGATGGTTCTGCGCCTGGGCACCCGGGGACTGGCAGTCACCTCTGCCAGGAACCCTGAGCTGCAGAAGCCCAGGCTGCTGCCCCTATTCCTGAGGACCAACTTCAGCTCTTGGTTCTCCTGGATGAGCTGCACAAGCCTCCGCAGCTCCTCGTTCTCCTGTGCCAACCGCTGGATCTCCTGCCGCAGGCCCTCATAGCTGCTGAGGAGGGACATGCCCAGCAGCACGTTGTGGGAGGTGGCCGGCGGCCAGCAGCCTGGCCGGGGACAGCAGACCCACCATTGTGAGGTCAGTGGGCAGCCCTGCCCCCACATTCCGGAGCTTCAGGGCCAAGGCCCAGCCGTCCATCCACTTGCCCTGGGGCTCCGCCTACCTCTGGCTTCTGGCCTTGTGGCCTGGATGACCAGGGATGCCCAAACTGGTCCAGGCCTCTGGGTTCCTCCAGGAAGTGCCCTCCTGGAAGCTGGAAGCTTCTTTGTCCCAGCCTAGCCCACCTGTTCACACTCACTTGTCCCACCCACTTGGCCTCTGGCCACACACTTCTAGTGTTCATGCAGGACAAAGAACTGGGCAACTGGGCTTGGCCTCTGGGCAGTTTCAGTCAGGGAGGGCAGCCATTGGAGCTGTGCTGCAAGGGTGTTCCCTGTTTAGTGATGGCAGGAGCTGCCTAGCATCTGACAGAGTGGTGAGCCAAAGAGCAAATTAGGAGGAGCAGAAGAGGGGGCTACAGAGACAGAGACAGAAAGGGCTGGGCTTGTTGCAGGGGTGGCAGGCCATGGCACTGTCACATGGACATAGTGGCAGGTGCTCTGAGGGAGGGAGTCCATCTAGGACTAGAAGGACTCCAGGGAGCAGGTACCAAGGAGCCACACCAGAGCTGAACACTAGGGCCTGGGGACAGAAGGTTCTCAGGGCAGGTTCGTCACCTGTAAGGGTGACAATGGATTTGTGTTTCAGATCAGATAATGGACTTTCATTTTTTATGCAATCTGTGGAGCTGCTTTGATTTTTTGCCATTTCTTACATTGTGATGATCATTCATCTCATATTGTTTCCTTTTTGTCTGCTTGATGCGTGAAGTGGCCCAGCCTGTAATCCCAGCAGCTCCAAGTGAGGAGTAGGAAGTCTGGTGGTTGGTTGGAGATATAAACTGGGGACTGCCTGCCCAGGTGTGCTTGCTGGCCAGGTCCCACAGCAGCCCTTCTGCAGAAGGAAAGGTTGCCCTGCCCACCCACTTTCCAGCACGTGTTTAATTTCTTGTGGTACCTCCTTATTTCTAACATGGGGAGACTGAAGCAGGAAGATTGTGAGTTCAAAGTCAGCCTCAGCAACTTTGCAAGGCCCTAAGCAACTTAGTGACACCCTGCCTCAAAAAATAAAAAAGGACTGGGGATGTGGCTCAGGGGTTAAGCCCCGCCTAGGTTCAAGCCCTGGGGCCAAAACAATAACAAAAAATATACATATATGAAGCTTTGGTTCCAGACCAGCAGGTGCCTGGGGCTTCTCTCTTCCCTGCTGTCAGTGAGACAGAGGCTGCTGCACATGCTGAGCCGAGCAGGCCCACTCCCACTCAGCTCCTGATGGAGCAAAGAGGACTCTGGAGGAAATGACCCTCACACGGTGCCCCAGAAGCCACAGGGTAAGAGATGAGGGACAGGGACGCTGGATTCATTTGGAAACTCTGTGTGGAGAAGCAGTGCCGGAGGACTTCCAGAGACAGTGGGAACCTCAGTGTAGAGCAGGAGCTCCCAAGAGGCACGGCACTCGACAAGGAGCAGCAGCCAGAGGACTGGGCGCTGAGAGCTCGGTCCTTGTCCCTGGTGCCAACCCATTACAAGGACTTGGTTTTGAGAAAAAGGAAAAAGAAAGTTTATAAAGCTAGCAAAGGAGAAACTCAGGGGACTCCTGTCCATCGGCAGGAACGGAGCCAGGTGGCTTTATAGAGGTGATTCATAGAAAAGGAGATCAGGGAGGGGAAGATCTGGGAAAAGAAGATCTGGGAGCTGAGGCTGGGGCTCAGTGGAAGTGCACTTGCCCAGCATGTGTGAGGCCCTGGGTTCGATGCTCAGCACCGCATTAAAAATAAATAAAATAAAGGTTTGTCAACAACTAAAAAAATACTTTAAAAAAAAGATCAGAGAGTAATTTAGGGAAAAGATCAGAGAGGAGAAGGTCAGGGAAAAAAAGAGTGGGGGGAAAAACACGTACGTCTCAAAGCCACGAGGATATAGTTAAGGCACACCGGCCCTTGTGTGTCTGGGAGACCCTGTGAGACCAGACTGCACCCACCCTGGGGCAAGCAGAGCTTTACGACAGTGAACATCCCTGAGGTGATGTTTCCCCAGCGGCTCTAGAAATCTCCACAAACTTAAAGCGTCAGAGATTTATTCTCCTAGAGTTCTGGAATCCTGATGTCAAAGCTGAGTCTATGAGACAAAGGATTTTTTTGCAGAATGGTTTCTTCTGGGCGCTCCAGTGAGAAGCCATTCCTGAAACCGGTCCTTGTTCCCCATGCCATTCTTGCCAATTTATATTATTTATTTTTTTTTAATATTTATTTTTTTTTAGTTGTAGTTGGACACAACACCTTTATTTATTTATATGTGGTGCTGAGGATGGAACCCAGGGTCTTGCACGTGCTAGGCAAGCGCTCTACCGCTGAGCCACGGCCCCAGCCCTTTATTTTATTTTTTTAATATTTATCTTTTAGCTTTAGGTGGACACAATGTCTTTATTTTCCATTTATGTGGTGCTGAGGATGGAACCCAGGCCCCACACATGCTAGATGAGCACTCCACCACTGAGCCACAGCACCAGCCCCCCATTCACGCCAATTTAATAACAAGGACACAGTTTTGAGAAAAAGGAAAGAGAAGTTTATTTCTTGGTTAGCAAAGGAGAAACTCAGGGGGCTCCTGCCCAGAGGCTGTGGTTCTGCCCAGCAGGGAAAACAGGGCTTTTGAAGATGCTATTCAAAGGCTACCTCCAGGTGTGCCCTGACGGGTCACGGTGCACCCTGGTGCTGTGTTGACATCCACTTGTTAATTTGGGAGAGTGTCACTTTCTAGTTCTTCCAGGACATCTCCTCCCTGTGGAGGACAGATAACTTAAGGTAACCTTGTTTCTGGCCCCCAGGTTAAGGAGGGGGAAAGGAAGATGAGGAAAAGGAAAACATGTCTCTTTTAAAAATAAGCCTCAGAGCTACATGCAGAAGGTGAAGTGGGCCATGTTACCTCCCTGCCTCTTCCATTTCTGCATGGTGCCAGCTCTCCTTGGCTTTGGCCCTCTCCCTCCATCTCTCCCCTGTGGCATGGCTCTCTCATGAGCAGTCAGACTCCACAAAGCTTCCCCCATTCATATTCAGGAGAGTTATGAGTTCAAAGCAGCCTCAGCAACTGTGAGGCACTAAGCAACTCAATGAGACCCTGTCTCTAAGTAAACTACAAAAAGGGCTGGGGATGTGGCTAGTGGTCCAGTGCCCCTGAGTTCAATCTCTGGTACTGAAAATAATAATGATAATAATAGCAGCTATGGGGAAACCAAGCAGAGCTGCCATAGCTGCGCATGGCGGGAGATGGACTTCACAGAGTTGGGCCAGGCAGTCCCCTAAACTAATAAAACACAACATGCCCAAGGGGGACTGCCTAATTTTTATGTGGAGTTGCCAAAAGATATTATCCAAAATAACCAGTTTTCAACAACAACAACAAAATGATGACATGTGCAAAGAGGAAGGGTAGTACGACTCTTATTTATTTATTTATTGGTAACAGGGATTGAACTCAGGGGCACTCAACCACTGAACCACACATCCCCAACCCTTTTTTGTATTTTATCTAGAGTCAGGGTCTCACTGAGTTGCTTAGTGCCTTGCTTTTTGCTGAGACTGGCTTTGAACTCATGATCCTCCTGCCTCAGCCTCCTGGGTCGCTGGGATGACAGGTGCGCACCACCATGCCCGGCTAGTGTGACTCTTGAACAGAAACAGAAGTAGGCAAAAGTAACTACCTCTAAAGGGTCCAGATTTTGGATTAGCAGACAGATATGTCACAACGGTGTCTGTGCAGAGGTTCATGAACAGAGCGGCATTGGTGGCAGGGACAGTGGCTCTGCATGGGTGTGTGAATCACCTTTCCACCACTGAGATGATCAGCTGGTAAAGAGGAGAGGTTTATTTTGGCTCACCTTTTGGAGCCTCGGCCCATCATGGTGGGCTCATGAGGTAAAGGCACAGGGCAGCCAGGAAGTAAAAGGCAGAGACAGGAAAGGGCTGGAGTCCCAATTTCCTCCTTCAAGGGAGCACCCCCAGAGAGCCAAATTCCTCCTACCAGGCCCCACCTCCTGAAGTTCTACCCCCTCCTGAGAGCACCAAGTTGAGACCACCTTCCACAGAGGGGACTTTAGGTGACATTCCAGAACCAAACTATAGTAGTGGATCTAGTTAGCAAAGGTAGTTGGCTAGAGATAAGTGGAAGCAGAAGGGCGTGGCTGTGATGGGACCCTGACGGGCACTCACTACCCACCATGTGACACCACAGGACATCGACTCCCCCTCACCTTGTGTGGGTGGGCTATGGAAAACCCCCCCCTGTGGAAGACTATTAAGAGGTAAGATAGTGAGGTACACCCCACAAAGGGGCCCACCTCCCTTCTCCATAATGGAGTTGCACACATCATGCTCTCAAGATCACCCACCAACTGCCCTGAGGGTGCCCACCTACTGCCCTGAGGGACACTAACCTTTAGATGACCCTCCACTAGTGCTGTTAAGCCAGAAGGGCAACATGACCCAGTGCACAGGTGCAGGGGCAGCACAAGCACCACGCAGCAGAGCCATGGCTGCCTGCCCCCCCCAGGTCTTGGGCCACTGTCAACTCCCCACATCCCACTTCACAAGAGCCCAAGGCTTTGTGTCAGGGTGTCTCATCCCTTGCAGGCCTGTCCCCTCCAGGGTGCGTCTTACTTTCTCTTGCTTCTCCCTCCCCTTCATAAACCTGCTCTCTTCACCATTCCTGTTTTGCTGTACCTCTGTTTCTGTAGGTATTCCACCCAAGGACCAAGGATCACCCCAGTTCTCTCACCCTCTCCTGAGAGTCGCATGGCCGCTGCCCAGCCTGGAGCATCAGAGGCAACAACCCCAGACCCTGTGTGCCTAGACAGGGGCGTGATTTCTCTTTCCCACACTACTGATACCCCGGTTAGCAGTGCCGAGTTCTGCTTCTTCATGTGTTCAAGTACAGCAGTAGGGAAGCACGCCGAGGCAGGCACATAAAAAGGGGTCACATAGACTTCTCCCGGGAGAGAGAAGGGAGCTGTAGTGGTCTCCTGGTATCCCAAGAGTGAGGGTGTTGCCTTTTTAGGTCCTAGCCTTCCTTGTTCTCCCATTCTCTTCCCCTCATCTCTCCTCCCAGCCTTTGTGACTAGGCCCAGGAAATGCTCGGTGAGATGGCCAAAAGGTGGGAACAAGTGGGCTGGAGGGGCCAGGGAGGAGGGGTCCAGGCAGCAAGGGAGCCCAGGGTGAATTAATCAGCAGGCCCCTTGCGCTCAGGAGTTGCTTCATTAACAAAGTTTCAGATGGGCAGTCTAAGCCAGACTTGGGGAACATTAACATTTCAATTTCCCATAGGCACAGTTTCAAACCTTTGGACCCAAACTGGTTTGTTCAGTTTTCTTAAATCTGGCTAGAGTTTTCTGTCTACACTGACCACCTGCTTTTTAAATTCTGACTTCACTACCACCTACCCTGGACATGATTCTGCCTTCCTACCTAAAGTTCCTCTGCCGGCACTTCCATTCCAAGATCCCTGGATACCTTACCTCCAAGGGACAGTGCTGCACACCAAAGACTCGCCTCACAGCCTATGCTGTGGGCAGTGGCACTGCAGTTCCAGGACGCCCTGGTCTTCCCAAATCCCCCAGCAGCCCAATGGAACGGCACTAGGAGTTCAAGGCCCTGCGTGGACCCCTCCAGGTGAGACACTGTCTGCCAGGATGTGTCTGTGCTGCCTAGGGGACTGGAGCTCCAGGGTCAGGCTCACTGTGAAGTCACAAGGACCAATTCCTTCCAGGTTGGGGCCCTAGCAAGGTGTTTGCAGGGTCCTAAGTTTAGTTTAAAAAAATTTTTTTTTGATGTAGGTTTTTCGTTATCCAGACTGGTCTTAAACTTATGGACTTAAGTGACCCTCCTGCCTTACTCTCCCAAGTAGCTGGGACTACAGGTGAAAGCCACACCCCCATCATCTAGTAACATTTACAAAAGCTTAAACATTTAACCGCAATCAGTTGTGACTTCCTCATCCCACAGCTGGGCTCTCAGTCACTCCCACCCCTGCCACATGGGACATAGTGGGGCACAGTTTTGTGTTCAATGGAAACAGTGTCGCGATGGGCAAGAGTGCAACATCCGCATGGAGGGGAGAGTCCAAGAATGTCCATGCATTTCTGCCCTTTTCTCTTTCTTTTTTTTTTAATATTTATTTTTTTAGTTTTCAGCGGACACAACATCTTTGTTTGTATGTGGTGCTGAGGATCGAACCTGGGCCGCACGCATGACAGGCGAGTGCGCTACCGCTTGAGCCACATCCCCAGCCCATTTCTGCCCTTTTCAATATTTTATTCACTCTACAGGGCACTGCGATAGACATAATCCACTCAAAGCAAACAATTCTATGTTAAATTCTAAGCACTGCAAACACACTTAATCTTGACAGGCCTATTGCAGACATTCCCTCTGTATGCTAAGCTTAAGTGCTAGATTTAAAGTCTTAAGTCTTAAGATCTTAAGTCCAGAAGATGCACACTCACTCAGATTATAGTGGAGCTGACGGCTGGCTGAGGAGACGATCAGGTCGTGAGGAGACCAGAGACGTCTTTTTTCTCACCAGAGTCAAGAAGCTGCTGTAGAGTCTGAGAGTGGTGAGGACTACACAGAAGATCAGGCAGATGAGAAGAGTAGGGATGCCAGGCCCAGGTCCTCACCAGGCTCTCAGGCTGTGTGCATCCGTGTCAGCTGGCTGAATGTCTGTCCTTTTGCTCTATTATTTACACTAAATTTGGGGAGCTTCTGTTCACCCTTTGGGTCTCTATCAGCTGTTACCAGGTTTCTTAGTGACTTCTTGCCTCCTAGAGTCTGGACGTATGGCCTGGTGATTTCCACCCTGATGTCACACCTCTGACTCTTACCAGGGTTAAGACAAGTGACATGTGACTTTACCCCAACTCTTACCAGGGTGGTGGGAAGTGACTTGTTTCATCAGGCTATGCCTGATTGACATATTGGAGGGATCCATGGCTTGCCTGGTGAGGACTACAATTTCATTTTAAAATGGAGTTGTTTAGGCTAAGGCCTAAGGCCATCCTTTCAGTCCACCCCCTTGATTCACAGTGCCCGTGCTTGGGGGATGCCCAAAGAGGGTGCTATGAATTGATATAGAGGCATCACCTATTCTGCTGGCCAAAGACTGGACTCCACACATGTCCAAAAGTCACTCCTCACCGTGGATTGTTGAATCATTTCATAAGCACCAATGGTGGCCATAGTCCAATTACATCTGTTTTAGACTAATGTGGTAGCAATGTAATCTAGAATTGTAATCACAATGTAATCATAACTAGGTGGTACAATTGGGTTAAAACATTTATGTTTCTCTTAGATAGGTCCCAATGGACTACTTCCTTTGTTTTGCCCAGTTGATGACAATAGTCACCACAAGGTTATCAAATGCTCTGAGACACATTGAATCTAAGTATTGGCTGAAGAAAACAAACGTAGGTGGTCCCTCAGGATTGACATACATTGGTGTTACAATACTTGTTTTTGGCATTTTGTTTTCATAATAATACAAACATCCATCCTGAAAAAACAGTGCCTAGTCTTTCTGGAACCCATCCTGGTTCTATCCATTGTAATAGATCAAAATCCTCATGAAGTTTACTAAGGTCTGGGTCAGTGTATTTCCACAGTTTTGTGTGAGATCAGGCAAGGCGAGCGGCAACCAAAGGAGGCAGATTTTAAAAGGCCACTGAAGGGGGCTGGGGTGGTGGCTCAGCACTAGAGCGCTCACCTCGCATGTGCAGGACCCTGGGTTCGATCTTCAGCATCACATAAAAATGAATAAGTAAAATAAAGGTGTTGTTTCCAACTACAACTAAAAAATAAATATTTACAGGGAAAAAAAAAAAAAAGGTCACTGAAGGAGGCTTTATTTGAGACTCGCTCCCGAGTGGAACTCATCAGACTGACAGAGGGGACAGAAGAAGGGTCTGAGGAGAAACCACGTGGGGGGCTCGGACCGACTGGAATTTTATGGGGCTTAGGCAGGAAGGGAAGGGCTTGGGACAGGAAAAGGTGTTCTTAGAGTCCCTTGTCCTGCTGGAGTTGGTGGGGGAGCTGGCTGAGATCCAGGATTGGCCAGAAGACCCCGCTGATTGACAGGCGTCAGCCAGGAGATCCCACTGATTGACAGGCATTTCCATTGGTGCCTGATTGATGTTTCTTTCCCGCATGGGCTGCTTTGTCCTAAGTCACCGCCACTGACCTGACAGTTTGCACATGCATATATCATGTAGTAAGGGAAATAATCATTAAATGATTGGATTCTGATTTTATTTTTCTTAGTTTGTTTCAATATCTTTATTATTTATTCAATATTGATGTAAAATGTGGATATTGGCCTGAATGTGCCGATATTGGTTTGGTCCTGCTATTAAGATCAATATTTTTGCATGTTTAGGTATTTTGGCCTGCAGTACTTCTTCTGGAAAATATGCTTTATGCATAAAAGTATACATTTATAAGTATTGCATTTTGGTCCCTTGTATCTAAGGACAAGAGCTGAGTCTATCTCATTGGTGGATCAGGTTGTAGTAGAATAGTAGGTAAATGGCTCAATATTAAGCTTTTGTGAAGCAATGACAGCAGTTGCAAATCTATTATGTTCTAATAGCACTGTGTCTTTTACATGGTCTTTGCACTCCAAAGATTCTAAGTTACAGGCATGAAAATTAGATATGAACAGATGGGTTATTTGATTTTTAAAGTTATCACAAGTATGTGGGAATTTGTATGGATATACCCATTTCCCAGCATAAGCTTTGCGTGAAATCCAAGGATCTAGAAACAAGCTTATTTCTGATGTACATACTTGTCCTGTAGAAAGCAACAATGTTGTATATATGTTACAATGACATGAGCTTGATTTACATTCCTTATTATAGAATTAAGCACCTCCTGATAAATGGTATTGTTTTTCATTATTTCATGTTATTCCTATATTTTAAATATTTCAATTTCCTAGTGAATCTATCATGAAATATCTGCAACAGTATCTAAAGGTCATTTCAAACCTAGTAGCCTACAGTAAACTTATAAATCTAAATTAAGGTTGTTCACAACAATTTTTCATGAATCATAAGGTTTGTTACAATCAATATAATTCACAATGCTAGCATAAACAGGAATTTGGAAGCTATTTTCAATGAATGCTATAAAATGATATTCCAAGTTCCACTGTTTGTGTTCCAGATAGGTGATGACACAGACAAGACATCCAAGGTATACACAGGGCAAGGTTTGTGCTAGAATGACAATAACAAGAGAGCAAAGCATTACTTTTATGGTAAATAAATAATATGAAAACAATTAGTATTTCAGCCAGTCTCTGGAATGCAGGACAAGTTGTGTCTCTGAAGTCCTTTGTGATGGTTAAATATTAGGCAATCTCATAAAGGACCCTTCCTTTACAGCCTCCAGCTTTACTTACTTTTGTTAGGGCTGACACAAGTGTATCTTTTAAGTTGCATTAAAAAACACAACACACTGTTTTTCCTTTTAAATGTCCCTGTAGGACTGTGCTCAGGTTGTACTCTCCTGCCAGGTGTTTAAGATCAAGTTAGTTAAAACTTCCTTATTCTAATCTAATCTCAAAAGTCAGCTGAGATTCCTCAAAGATCACCCTCAGGGAAATGTCACTCTGGGGGACATGTGTGAAGCCTCATCTGGGATCCTTCAGGTTTCCTCTCAGTGGTGACATGGGCCAGGTCGGGGTCTTGATGACCACACATGTGGCTTCTCTTGGAAGCTTTAGGCATTTCATTTTCCAGGGACCCTCCTCTTTGCAGAATACACACCACTGGCTGGCTTTCTGTCCCCTAGGGTCCCTCAGTCTCCCTGATAGGCAGATCAGGTGACTCACCAGTCTCAGAGCCCTTAGAGAGGTCCCAGCGGTCTCTGGGTGCTGACTGACCTTAGAGGGCAAAGGCTAAATATTGGGTGCTTTTCCCTTGGCTCTTGTATTTCCTTGACTTGTGGTCTCCAAGTTTTGGTTTAAATACCCAGCAAGTGAGGCTGGGGATCCAGCTATGTCGATAGAATTCTTGCTTCGCATGCACAAGGCCAAGGCCCTGGGTTCAATCCCCAGCACCACAAAAACAAACAAACAAAAAAACACCCAGCAAGTCAGTTTCACCAGTCTTAAAGAAAGAGTAATAGGTTATCACTTCACTACCTATAATTTTACATTACCCCTTTCATTTAATTGTGTTAATATTAATGCTGGAAGTCAACATTATATACATTTGTCCTGTAGGTGATGGCTTATTCTCTCAAATTAACCCGAGTTGATTTTTTTTCTTTTAAAAGTAGTACCTCGGGGCTGGGGATGTGGCTCAAGCGGTAGCGCGCTGGCCTGGCATGCGTGCGGCCCGGGTTCGATCCTCAGCACCTCAGTTGTGTCCGCCGAGAACTAAAAAATAAATATTAAAAAAATTCTCTCTCTCTCTCTCTCTCTCTCTCTCTCTCTCTCTCTCTCTCTCTCTCTCTCTTCCACTCTCTCTAAAAAAAAAAAAAAAAGTAGTACCTCAAGGGCTGGGGATATAGCTCAGTTAGTAGAGTACTTGCCTTACATCCACAAAGCCCTAGGTTCAATCCCCAGCACCACAAAAAACAAAACAAAACAAAAAACAAGAAGAAGATGAATTAGTACCTCTGCAAAACACTAACAGGCAACAGTTATAAAGTTTACAAGGAACATATAAAATGAAATTAACAGCAAAAACATATTCAGTTTGTATAATAGCTATGAACCAAGAAAAATTATTTTTATAATCTTGAACCTTTACTTAGTTATTCATTATATCCCATGTTTGAGATCACAGTAATCTTTACAACAAAAATCAGTCTTTTGAACAGAACTTTAAATGAGCTGAAGTCTAGCCTGTTTTGGAGCCATTCTGACATGGAGTAAAGGGGGGAGCAGAGCTTTATCTCAGGTAAGGTAGGGCTCTTCCAAATAGCACAATACATCTTTACATCTGAAATACAAAATTAAAGAAAAGCTTGGAGAGCTTTTAACCCTTGTGTGTGTGTATGTGGGGGGGGAGTGGTAAAATGTCTCCATGTTTTACAATACCCACTTTAAACAGATCAGGCTCTAATTATCTTTTTTTTTTTTTTCTGTATAGGGAATTGAATTCAGGGGCACTCGACCCCTGAGCCCTATCCTCAGCCCTATTTTGTATTTTATTTAGAGGCAGGGTCTCACTGAGTTGCTTAGCACCTCACAGTTTTTGAGGTTGGCTTTGAACTCGTGATTCTCCTGCCTCAACCTCCCAAGTTGCTGGGATTAGAGGTGTGTGCCACTGTGCCCAACCTCTCATTATCTTTTAAAAATACATTTAAATTTCTATCCCAGTGATTGTGAAACAGCTGGTTAGCACTCTGAGGCAAGTGTAGAGTGGAAAATAAAGGCTTTATTAAAGGATAGCAGAGAAGACCCCCCCCCGCCCCAAGGAAGAAGGGGATCTGAAAGGCAAAAATTCCTGGGATGGGGAGGTCTTATCCCTTTTATATCTAAGGTCTTCTTTTGCCCTCCCTACATTTCTGTCCTTTATCTTGCTTATTTCCCTCTATCCTGCATGTGATGGGGGACATGACTTTGTGATGAGATGGGTTGCAGGTGGGAAGGCCAAAAGGTGGAAAATGGGTGGACGGATGGGGAGGAGGAAGAGAGATCTGGGCAGGAAGGGCCTAGGGTGATTTGATTAGCACCTCCACATTTGCTGGTAGCTACTTCATTAACAGTTCTTTAGGATGGGCCTGGACCTTGGGGTATATTAACATTTCAATCTCCCAGGTGTAGTTCTGATTTCCCAGGCTCAGATTGGACTCTATTTTCTTTATGGACTCCATTTTCTTTATTAGACTTGATATTAGACCCAATTTACCTATCTACACTAATTACCTATCTTTAAATCTGGCTTCATCCTCCCCTCTAAATTAGGAACTCCTTACTCTATAAGGAAATGGGATTATGACCGCTCTGGCTTCTTCAAGCTGGAAGGGGGCAGTGTGGAGCAAGCAGTTTGGAGTTCTGTTAAACCACAATGCAAAGAAAAGACCACCAACTCCAATTTTAAATCAAATTAAAGCAAGCTTGTAATTCCAGCTGGCTGGGACTATCTCTCCCAAAATCCATGGATTAGAGGACAGCACCCCAGCTCTCTAGGAGCATGGTTTTATAGCACAAAAAGTTGCAAAAGGGGTGTGTCTTGAGAACTTACAGATAACAGGATTTTAACAAGCATAGTACAAAGGCAGATAGCAGGTTAATGATCTAAATGGTTCAACATTTCAAGTTATATCCCAACACCAGAACTTATGAGGCACCTTCAGAGAGGGTTATTATCTGGTCAGGGAAAGCCAGGCATAGGTGAGTTCAAGGCATGGGCAGGCATTCCAAGCAAGTTTAGAAATTGCAGTAATTTATAGTAAAACAGAAATTAACTTTTCATGACTTTGTGACAAGATTGCTCTCCATCTTTTTTTTTCTTTTTAATTTTTTTTTAATATTTATTTTTTAGTTATCGGCGTACACAACATCCTTGTTTGCATGTGGTGCCGAGAATCGAACCCGGACCACACGCATGCCAGGCGAGCGAGCTACCACTTGAGCCACATCCCCAGCCCTGCTCTCAATCTTAAGATGGAATTAGGATGGGTTCATCAGTTCCCCTTTTTAAAATTGGGTCTATCTAGTGGTCCATCGAAGAAGTCTGACTGAGAAGTAACAGCTGGTAAGGCCATTTGAGTGATGGGTGGTCTATAAGAGAAATAAGAAATTATCAGTCCTGGAATGAGATTAATGAAACAATAAATGCCACAGCATAGGAGTATGCCAACAAGAATGATGACAATGTCAGAGACTAACAATGTTTCTCACAGGAGGCACCAGAGTACCAAGAGGTAAGAAATTACTCCCATGACAAGGTTGGCGAGGCCATGACCTCTTTGTGAGCATGTAAATTTTTAAGGATGTAGTCACGTTGCCAGAATTATCAGGGATATATACACAGCATTCAGTTTTAATAATGGCACAAGTACCACCTTGGGCGGGTGTGTGGGAGACCTTGCCTTTTGGTTTTATTTCTCCCATCCGGTTTCTCCAGTTTCTGAGAAGAACATCACATAATCCCTTACTCCTCCCCCTCCTCTCCAAAGTCAGAAGTTTTCTTGACCAATCCCCGTGGGACACAGTGTCACCTCACCTGTTCCTGAGTCACCCTACCAATCAGCACCTGCTAAGTCACCTAGCAGCCCTTCTTAAGCTGAAGCTTGCAAGCTCATGCTCTCTTCCTCTGCTCTCTGCTCTCTTCCTCTGCTCTCTTCCTCTCTGCTCTCTTCCTCTGCTCTCTTCCTCTCTGCTCTCTTCCTCTCTGCTCTCTTCCTCTGCTCTCTTCCTCTCTGCTCTCTTCCTCTGCTCTCTGTTCTCTTCCTCTGCTCTCTTCCTCTCTGCTCTCTTCCTCTGCTCTCTTCCTCTCTGCTCTCTTCCTCTCTGCTCTCTTCCTCTGCTCTCTTCCTCTCTGCTCTCTTCCTCTGCTCTCTTCCTCTCTGCTCTCTTCCTCTCTGCTCTCTTCCTCTGCTCTCTTCCTCTCTGCTCTCTTCCTCTCTGCTCTCTTCCTCTGCTCTCTTCCTCTCTGCTCTCTTCCTCTCTGCTCTCTTCCTCTGCTCTCTTCCTCTCTGCTCTCTTCCTCTGCTCTCTTCCTCTCTGCTCTCTTCCTCTCTGCTCTCTTCCTCTGCTCTCTTCCTCTCTGCTCTCTTCCTCTCTGCTCTCTGCTCTCTTCCTCTCTGCTCTCTGCTCTCTTCCTCTGCTCTCTGCTCTCTTCCTCTCTGCTCTCTTCCTCTGCTCTCTGCCTCTGCTCTCATCCTCTCTGCTCTCTTCCTCTCTGCTCTCTTCCTCTCTGCTCTCTTCCTCTGCTCTCTTCCTCTGCTCATTTCCTCTGCTCTCTTTCTCTCTGCTCTCTTCCTCTCTGCTCTCTGCTCTCTTCCTCTGCTCTCTGCTCTCTTCCTCTCTGCTCTCTTCCTCTCTGCTCTCTTCCTCTCTGCTCTCTTCCTCTCTGCTCTCTTCCTCTCTGCTCTCTGCTCTCTTCCTCTGCTCTCTTCCTCTGCTCTCTTCCTTTCTGCTCTGTTCCTCTGTTCTCTTCCTCTCTGCTCTCTTTCTCTGCTCTCTTCCTGTCTGCTCTCTGCTCTCTTCCTCTCTGCTCTCTGCTCTCTTCCTTTCTGCTCTCTGCCTCTGCTCTCTTCCTCTCTGCTCTCTTCCTCTCTGCTCTCTTCCTCTACTCTCTTCCTCTCTGCTCTCTTCCTCTCTCCTCTCTTTCTCTGCTCTCTTCCTCTCTGCTCTCTTTCTCTGCTCTCTTTCTCTCTGCTCTCTTCCTCTCTGCTCTCTTCCTCTGCTCTCTTCCTCTGCTCTCTTCCTCTGCTCTCTTCCTCTCTGCTCTCTGCTCTCTTCCTCTGCTCTCTTCCTCTCTGCTCTCTTCCTTTGCTCTCTGCCTCTGCTCTCTTCCTCTCTGCTCTCTTCCTCTCTGCTCTCTTCCTCTGCTCTCTTCCTCTGCTCTCTTCCTCTCTGCTCTCTTCCTCTGCTCTCCTCCTCTGCTCTCTTCCTCTGCTCTCTTCCTCTGCTCTCTGCTCTCTTCCTTTCTGCTCTCTTCCTCTGCTCTCTGCCTCTGCTCTCTTCCTCTCTGCTCTCTTCCTCTCTGCTCTCTTCCTTTCTGCACTCTTCCTCTCTGCTGTCTTCCTCTCTGCTCTCTGCTCTCTTCCTCTGCTCTCTGCTCTCTTCCTCTCTGCTCTTTGCTCTCTTCCTCTGCTCTCTTCCTCTCTGCTCTCTTCCTCTGCTCTCTTCTACTGGGAGCCATCAGCCAAGTAGGTATGACAATTTTCTTGCCAGCGTACCCCCATGTTTCTTTAATGGAAGGACTCGTGGAAATAGGACATTTTGCAGCGACATTACATGTAAGGTGACCTTGCTCAAGGACCAGGGCGGATCCGTGTTTAGGGTGTTCCCGGTTTAGGATAATCTGAGTTTAGGGTGTTCCCCATTTAGAATAGGGCGTATCCTGCTGCCTGAGTTCCCCTTGAGTTCTCACGGGATTCAGAATATATTTGGGAGATAAAAACCCAGTGGAGGTGGATTTGGGTAGAGAACGTGGATTTCCCCAGAACGTGTTTGTAGAAGGCCGGTGTGAGATCGGGAATAAAGAATTGCTGTTTGAATCTACAAAACTGTGAGTGGCTCGTGATTTGTGCCCAGCCAGACTGTGGCATCTGGTGGCCCGTACGGGGAACGTCTTAAATTTGGAGGTAAGTGAAATTACTCACCCCTGAAGGAGAGCGAAAGAATGGGTGACCATTTCAAAAAACAATGCGTTCTTGTTGTGATTTATTTTGTTTTTATTTCAAGTTGCCTGTTCCTAGAACTTTCTCAGGGAAACTGGGGAAAATGGTTGTCTCAAAGTTTGAAGTTGTTCACCTCCATGGAAGAGAAATTGTTACAGAAAGGAGGCACCCCAGTAAGACCAAGAACAATTAGGACATATGTTGATATAATACAAAAATGTAGCCCATGGCTTTTTAAAGACGAGTTATTAAATATTTCAATGGGACCATCATGGTATCCTGTAGAAGGATTTTTCTTCAACAAGAAAGAGATGGCTAATTCTGTTTACTACAACTGTCTAAGATCTTGGTTTTTATAGACATCTGATTAATCTACAAAGTTAAAGTGTTAAAATGTCAACCACTAAATATAAAATCAAGTACTCTTTACTTATTAAGTTCCATAAGGTAATATATTTAAACATTATGTGTGTTTTCATAAATTGGTGAATGGGAAAAAGGTTTAATATTGCTTTGGTCTGTGTCTTTGCTGAAACAAGGTTACTAAGTGTTAAGATTCTATTAGGTACAATTTATATACAAAGAATATAGGAAGTTTCCATTGGGTTTCAATTATAATATTATAGTACCATAAAAAAAAACATAAAAGTATTTCATCTTATTAAAGTGAAGTAATTTATCTAAATCAGAAATTTTATAAGAGTTGTTTCAGAATGTGAATTTATAAAAAGGGTTAACAGCTAAAAAAGAGATATTAAAAGATTAAAGATGTGAAAATATATTTTAATATGGAAGGTTAAAAGAAAAAAAATGTTTCTAGATGAGATAATCTCTGTGTGGTAAAGTAAAAAGTTGTAAAATGCCATTTAAAAAGATTCTGAGGAAACTAGACTTACTTTAAAAGCTTGAGAAAGGAAAAAAAAGGTATTTGTACATGACAGATTGAAACAAAGCTTCTTAATGGAGTAAAAAAGGACTTTGGTTAAAGGACAGCCATGTAAACTAAGCGATTTAAACAAAATCTAAACCTCACTTAAAAGAATGAAGCTATAGAGGGTAAAAAAGTACATTTAAAAGTACAGTATAGATGATAATTGAAAGGCTTTAAAAGGTTAAATTAAAGGTGGTCAAGATGCCTTCATGACGGAGGAAAGATTGCGTTGTTCAAAGCCTAGTTAATCTTAAAAAAATTACTTAAATAAAAAACCATAAAAATGGGAAAATAATAAGATAAAAAATATTTAGATAAAAAAGATTAAAAATTTGAAATGAAAAACTTTAAAGACAGAAATATAAAAAGTTAAAAAAAATATAAAAATATAAAAAAGATGTAAAAAAACAAAAATTTTAAACCCACAAAATAAAAAACAAAAAAAAAACTAGGAGGAAAAAAAGCAACTAAGGGTGAATGTACAAACCTTAGAAAACTAGAGGATAGAAACAAGATAAAGAAAATGGTTGAATATGTCAAGTAAAGGTATTTCAGATAGAAAATGCAAAAAAGCTAAGACAACTATTAGATACAGACATATACTTATTAAAACAAAAAGAGAGAATTGAAAAAGGGTATATATCCCCCAAAGATAAACTTAAAATAACCCTTTTTACTCTAAACTTAAAATTTGGATTCATCAGGACTTAGTGCTGCGGAAAGACATATGTATCCAAAAAATGTACATAAGCCTCAGTTACATTGGAAAGATATTCTAACAGGACAATGAAAAGGTCCTAACCCAATGATTGTCTGGAGTTGGGGTTCTGTTTGTTTTTCCACAGGGAAAACAGCAACCGATTTGGATTCCAGAAAGACTAACTAAAAACAATTTCTACAGATCAAAAAGAAGATTATTTGACTCAAATCCATAACAGCTGATATCCAAAACTCCAGCTTGGCCATTCTTACATCTGTGACAGTGATTAATCAGGATGCTTTTTTCAATATCTATTTTATTATTGCATTTTTCTCACATCATAAAGTTCTATTTTATTTTTTGAGCTCATACAAACCTAGGTTAATGTTTTTCTGATCAGTTTTATTTTTTGACTGTGGAGTTTTTAAACATTGCAATGGAGATTTCACCTAGGTAAAGCTACAAGGCCTTTATTATTATCTTATGTGTTGTACATTTGTTTGCACATTTGTGTTTTGTGTTGTATGACTGTGTGTACATATGTCCATATATCATATATGAGGAGTGCTCATGAAAATATGGATCCAAATTATTTATTTTTTATTCACGTGATTTAAATGGCTTAATTTAAATTAGGTAAACAACTGTTAAGGATTGTTTTTAAAGGTGGTTAAGAGATCTGCTTGTTTACTAATTTAAATCAGGTAAACAGCTGTTAAGGATTGTTTTTAAAGGAAGTTAACAGATCTGTTTGTTTACTTTCACCTTTCCTTTTCATTATATTTAATAATTCTGTTCAGGATAATGTCTCTTTAGCATCATTGCCAGAATTCCTATCTTCATCCCAGTGCCAGTGAAGACAAAGATAAAACCAAACTACAGCTTCTATGATAGCTATCACAGTAAACTGTATAAACTGATACATCAATAAATATAACTCGACAAGTAATGCTCAATCAAAGAGTCAACTTACTTTGGGAGGAAACGGACTTTGGGAGGAAACGGACATATTGATAGATTGCTCCACTTTGAACTGCTTACAGAACTTGCCTGGACTATGTAACTATCGTTTGGTACAGCGAATTGTGGTAATGCTGGCATATCTTTGCTGATGGTGTCACCAGTGATGCAATTTTTCCAAAGGAGCTGTCAATTGGCTTGGTGTCGTGGCATTTCTGTATCCTCCTCCCTTCTGCTAGTGATGGTCTAAAATTTGGGAGCCAATGGCTATATGCTGGACCGGTAGTCAGTGATGGGTATGATCCAATTGCAGTGGTATCAACCTAAGACAGGAGGCTGACGCCTAAAGGTCAGTTTTCCGATGACGGGTAAGAACCATATGTTGAATTGGACAACCTACCAGGCACGGTCCTTAAGCCACATTAACCTCACTCCCCCACTGGCACCAAGGCCAAATTTGGGGGCCAACAGAGATGAGGCAAAGAACCTCACCCCCCCCACTGGTGCATAGACCTATCCACATGTATGGCTGTATGCTGGACCGGTAGTCAGTGACGAATATGATCCAGTTGCAGTGGTATCAACCTAAGACAGGAGGCTAACGCCTAAAGGTCAGTTTTCCGATGACGGGTAAGAACCATATGTTGAATTGGACAACCTACCAGGCACGGTCCTTAAGCCACATTACTTGTTGTTTAATTAATCAGAAGGGGGGAGATGCTGGGAGCCATCAGCCAAGTAGGTATGACAATTTCCTTGCCAGCATACCCCCATGTTTCTTTAGTGGAAGGACTCGTGGAAATAGGACATTTTGCAGCGACATTACATGTAAGGTGACCTTGCTCAAGGACCAGGGCGGATCTGTGTTTAGGGTGTTCCCGGTTTAGGATAATCCGAGTTTAGGGCATTCCCAGTTTAGAATAGGGCGTATCCTGCTGCCTGAGTTCCCCTTGAGTTCTCACGGGATCCAGAATATATTTGGGAGACAAAAACCCAGTGGAGGTGGATTTGGGCAGAGAACGTGGATTTCCCCAGAACGTGTTTGTAGAAGGCCGGTGTGAGATCGGGAATAAAGAATTGCTGTTTGAATCTACAAAGCTGTGAGTGGCTCATGATTTGTGCCCAGCCAGACTGCGGCACTCTTCCTCTGCTCTCTTCCTCTCTGCTCTCTGCTCTCTTCCTCTGCTCTCTTCCTCTCTGCTCTCTTCCTCTGCTCTCTTCCTCTGCTCTCTGCTCTCTTCCTCTCTGCTCTCTTCCTCTGCTCTCTTCCTCTCTGCTCTCTGCTCTCTTCCTCTGCTCTCTTCCTCTCTGCTCTCTTCCTCTGCTCTCTTCCTCTGCTCTCTTCCTCTCTGCTCTCTGCTGTCTTCCTCTGCTCTCTTCCTCTCTGCTCTCTGCTCTCTTCCTCTGCTCTCTTCCTCTCTGCTCTCTTCCTCTTCTCTCTGCTCTCTTCCTCTCTGCTCTCTTCCTCTGCTCTCTTCCTCTGCTCTCTTCCTCTCTGCTCTCTGCTCTCTTCCTCTCTGCTCTCTGCTCTCTTCCTCTGCTCTCTGCTCTCTTCCTCTCTGCTCTCTGCTGTCTTCCTCTGCTCTCTGCTCTCTTCCTCTCTGCTCTCTTCCTCTGCTCTCTTCCTCTGGTCTCTTCCTCTCTGCTCTCTTCCTCTGCTCTCTTCCTCTCTGCTCTTCCTCTGCTCTCTGCTCTCTTCCTCTGCTCTCTGCTCTCTTCCTCTCTGCTCTCTTCCTCTCTGCTCTCTGCTGTCTTCCTCTGCTCTCTGCTCTCTTCCTCTCTGCTCACTTCCTCTGCTCTCTTCCTCTGCTCTCTGCTCTCTTCCTCTGCTCTCTGCTCTCTTCCTCTCTGCTCTATGCTCTCTTCCTCTGCTCTCTGCTCTCTTCCTCTCTGCTCTCTTCCTCTGCTCTCTTCCTCTGCTCTCTGCTCTCTTCATCTGCTCTCTTCCTCTGCTCTCTTCCTCTCTGCTCTCTTCCTCTGCTCTCTGCTCTCTGCTCTCTTCCTCTGCTCTCTGCTCTCTTTCTCTGCTCTCTTCCTCTCTGCTCTCTTCCTCTGCTCTCTGCTCTCTTTCTCTGCTCTCTTCCTCTCTGCTCTCTTTCTCTGCTCTCTGCTCTCTTCTTCTGCTCTCTGCTCTCTTCCTCTCTGTTCTCTGCTCTCTTCCTCTGCTCTCTTCCTCTCTGCTCTCTTCCTCTGCTCTCCTCCTCTGCTCCCTTCCTCTCTGCTCTCTTTCTCTGCTCTCTGCTCTCTTCTTCTGCTCTCTGCTCTCTTCCTCTCTGTTCTCTTCCTCTGCTCTCTTTCTCTCTGCTCTCTTCCTCTGCTCTCTGCTCTCTTCCTCTGCTCTTTTCCTCTGCTCTCTGCTTTCTTCCTCTGCTCTCTGCTCTCTTCCTCTGCTCTCTGCTCTCTTTCTCTGCTCTCTTCCTCTCTGCTCTCTTCCTCTGCTCTCTTCCTCTCTGCTCTCTGCTCTCTTCCTCTGCTCTTCCTCTGCTCTCTGCTCTCTTCCTCTCTGCTCTCTTCCTCTCTGTTCTCTGCTCTCTTCCTCTGCTCTCTTTCTCTCTGTTCTCTTCCTCTGCTCTTTTCCTCTCTGCTCTCTTCCTCTGCTCTCTGCTCTCTTCCTCTGCTCTCTTCCACTGCTCTCTGCTCTCTTCCTCTCTGCTCTCTGCTCTCTTCCTCTCTGCTCTCTGCTCTTTCTCTCCATTCTTCACCTTTGGGCAGCCCCCCAATAAAATCTCTTGGTTGAATTTCCATCTTGGGTGAGTCACTAGCCTTTCACACCTGATTTTGTAAGATGGCTTTCCTTACTCCTTCAGTGTTAAGGAGAGAAACGCTTTCCTCAACCTTGTGGAGGGCAGTTTGAGTATAATTGTTTAAGGTTTCCACATGCCACATTACATCTTCTAAACCCATTTTTGGAATAAACAGTGACGCTAGATGATGATACTAAAAAAAGACAGATCATCCCCATCTATGTTTGAGATTGGGGAGGTTTGCTGGTGTTTTATACTTGGGGTTCATCTCCCTTGCATCCAGGGGTACCAAATAGTACATCTCCCTACCCAGCCTGGGGGAAGCCAAGGCCATATTTAATTCCGCATATCTATTGAGTCCCATTGGGTTCTGGCCAAATAATTTTAGGGCTAGAGAGCCAATCCATCCCAAACCAATCATTGGCTTGTAAAGTCACAATTTGTTGTCTTAGTGACTCTGGGGTCCATCCTAATTCTCGAGTTGCATTAGGCCATTTGCTATAAGTGTGGTTTTTGTTGTTCCCAAGAGATTGGGGCTTCTTGATTTAGATGCCCAATGGTGGGAGTAAGCCATAAAACTCCATTCCAGATCTGATAGTAACCATCCTTATACCTTCGACATGTTGGTGGTGCTGATGGTGGGAGGTGAGGTTTGCATGGGCCTATATGGGACTTAACAGTGATAGAAGTCTGAAGATTGGTCTGTCCTAAAGTGAAAATCTTTCCATGACCTGGTTATGATAAAGTTTCATTTATAGGCCATAAATTAACATTGGCCTGACAGGCAATTTGTAAAGAAGGTCTTTCTCCCTTTTGTTCTAATATTAGAGACTGTAAATTTATCCAATCATTTCTTTATAAGGGCGATACCTACCAAGGCAGTCCAGAAGGGCTGGAAAGGTGTAATAGTCCACATATCCAGAAATTTTCTTTCTGTAACCTAGTGGCATATTGTTGGGCCCACATTATAAAAGTGTTGCGTTCCTCATGACAAAAATACTCAGAGTCACACCAGGGGAACTAAGCTGAACAAAATACCACAAAAGAGACAGAAATACCTTTTTCTTTGGGTTCCTGTGATGGCTCCTCTGACCTTAAGGGTCCACAGAAAAGAGAGAGAGAGAGAGAGAGAGAGAGAGAGAGAGAGAGAGAGTGTTGAACCGTTTTATTGAGGAGAAGCCATTCAAATGAGGCAAGGGGTCAGGTGTCAGGGGGTTGCATCCAGCTTCATGATGTCTGCTGTCAGCAGGTTGACTGACATCTAGGAAGTCCACACGCAAAGGCAGAGCAAGAGAAGGGGACACACAAAAGGAGATTCCACGGAACATTCTATCCCAAATAGGGCAAAGGGGTAATATCACATAGGAACAGGTGAGCGTAGCTCAATCCAGGGGGCAACATGCCTACGTCTGAAGACACATTCTGCTACTTTGAGGATGGGGCAATATCCATGTCACTACAAAAGTGACCGATAGAACCTCTGTGACCACAGAAAAGAGTATGTGAATTCATTCAAACTGGCTACCCACAGAAAAGAGTTAGTTTTGGTGAATCTATCTATAGTAATACAGAAAGAGAGAAATAAAAGTTTCCATATCACCATTGTCTCTGTGGAAGAGATATTTTAAGTCTTCTATTGGAGTGCAGAGTATAGTTCCTCAGTTCCTTGGGAAGAAGTCTCTTTGGGTATCTACTCAGGATGTCGGCTTTAATCAGAGAGTTTTCTTGTCCCAGCACTTTTACTGCAGAGGGAGTGGATGATATTATAGAAAAGTTCCTTTCCAAATAGGGTCTAAATTTGGGGAATTTGAAGGTATGGTCTTGCCACGATGGGGAAAGGTGCAACTTATGCAGTTGAGGGGAGGAAATAAAGAATGTCCACATGCTTCTGCCCTAGTCAATGCTTCATTCACTCAAATCACTCAATGTAATTTCACTCTATAGGTTCTTAATCAAGAAAATGACAATCCTTAATGCTGGACACTGCAATAGACATAATCAATTCACAGCAAACAATTCTAGATTAATTCTAAGCACTGCAAACACACCTAATCATGACAGGCTAACGACAGACATTCCCTCTGTAGGCTAAGCTCAAGTGTCAGGTCAAAAGTCTCAAGGCTTAGCTTTTAAGAGACCCTGGTGAGAGCCGTGACTTCTCCCCTAGGACTCTCTCCTCAGCCAGCCGTCAGCTCCACCCCGGGAGAAGTCTGCCTTGGTTCCAGACCTGATCACTGTGGCCTGAGTGAGTGTGCATCTGCTGGACTTTAGCCTAAGGCTTTCAATCCCTGTCAGCAGCCACCAGGTTTCTCAGTGGCATCATTTACATTGGGGTTAAAGCATCTGATCTGGTGGTCCCCACCCTGATTTTCTTGCCTTTCCCCTTTATCGGGCCAAGGACAGCCTGCCAGAAACTTCACTCTGAGCTTGTCAGGGTGGGGAAAAGTGACTTGTTTGTGTCTGAGGTCACACTGGGGGGCCCTGTTAGGTGTGCCTGGTGAGACTGCAGGTTTCAAACTGGAGTTTTAAAATGCAGTTGCTTAGGCTCAGGCCTCAGGTCATCCTTATAGGTCCTGATCATAAATAGATCTCCGGGCTCATAGAGAAGTGGAGAAGTGACTGGCTGAGATATAGGATATTTACAAATCTCAGCTTGAAATTTGGCCAACTTTGTGACATGATTGACTAGATCTGCTATTTCCCTGATCCTTAAGGATATCATTTCTTAGGAATGGTTGCCCGTAATAAGAGCTCAAATGGGCTGATCCCTAATGTTTGGGGGGTGTTCTTAATTCTGAGTAGTGCCAAATGAAGCACCTTAGGCCATGGGTGGTGGGTTTCTTGAGACACAAATAAAAGACCACCAACTCCAATTTTAAATCAAATTAAAGCAAGCTTGAATTTGTATACACTGGAACTGGCCAGGACTGTCTCTCCCAAAAACCCTGGGATAGAGAACAGTACCCCAGCTCTCTGGGAGTGCAGTTTTATAGCACAAAAAGTTGCAAAAGAGGGGTGTCTTGAGAACTTACAGATAACAGGATCTTGACAAGCATAATACAAAGGCAGATAGCAGGTTAATGATCTATATAGGTTAACGTTTCAAGGTAGGGAATAAATTTAGATCCCAACATCAGAATTTATAAGGCACCACTAAGGTTTCAGAGAGGGTTGTTATCTGGTCGGGGAAAGCCAGGCATGGGTGAGTTCAAGGCATGGGCAGGCATCCCAAGCAAGTTTAGAAATTGCAGTCATTTATAGTAAAACAGAAATTAACTTTTCATGACTTTGTGACGAGATGGCTCCCAATCTTAAAATGGAATTAGGCTGGGTTCATCAGATGTCTTTTTAAGATGTCATTTGTTTTCTACCCTTCCTGAGGATCGAGGTCTCCATGCACAATGGAGATGGTATTTGATGCCTAAGGCTTTGGATATTCCCTGAGTGACAGCTGCCTTGAAAGCTGCTCCATCGTCACTCTGTAGGCTGCAAGGTAACCCAGATCATGGGGTTATTTCCTGTAATAATGTTTTGACTACTTCTCCTGCCTGTTCAGTTCAGGAGGGGTAGGCTTCAGTCCATCCAGTAAAAGTACCTATCATAACTAGTAAATATTGGAATCCATTGCTCTTGACCATATGAGTAAAATCAAGTTGCCAGTCTTCCCCAGGGAACTGTCCTATCCTTTGTAATCCTAGGGGCTTTTCAGCAGAATTAAGTGGGTTATTTCTTTGGCATGTTTCACAAGCTCTGACTATTTGGTGGATGGTCTTTTAAATATTTTTTCCTTCAAATATCTCAGACTAATTATTTTAAATACTTATTTTTTGGTGTAGATGGACACAACACAATGCTTTTATTTTTATGTGGTTCTGAAGATCGAACCCAGGTCCCACCTGTGCTAGGCAGCCGCTCTACCGTTGAGCCACAATCCTAGCCCTATCTCAGATTAATTTGAGAGTATTTTCTTCTCCCAGGTGGAAAGACTGGTGTAGGATGTGTAATATCTTCCACGGGGAATTAGCTGGTAAATAAAGTTTGTCATCTTCCATTTGAATCAACCCAGAGGGTAAAAGAATACCTCCTGTAGACAATGCCTCCTGTGTTTCCTCCTGGGCATATTGAGGTCTTATCTCTGGGGGAGGGCCTGTCCATATTAAAGGGGCTAAGGTTGTGATCCATAAACTTCCCTTAGCGACCTCTTTGGCTTGTTGATCTCCTAGCCTGTTTCCTTCTGCTATTTCATCTAACCCTTTATAATGTCCTTGACAGTGATTTACTGCTACCTCTTTGAGTAAAGGAACAGCTTATAGCAGTTTTAAGATCTGCTCATAGTGTTTTAATGAATGTTCCCCCAGTTGTTTGAAATTCTCTTTCCTTCCAAATTGCTGCATGTGCATGCAGGATTAGGTAGGCATATTTAGAGTCAGTGTAAATATTAATTCTTTGTTGCTTCCCTAAATCGAGTGCTCTGGTTAGGATATATATGCCTGAGGTCAAAGATTGTGCCTCTATGATGTCATGTAAAGTCACCACAGCATATCCAGCTTTGTGTTCTCTTTGTTCCATAAAGAAACTCCCATCTGTGAACATGATGAGGTCTAGATTAGACAGGGGAAAGATTGAAAATTCCTTCTGGACTGAGTAATTTATAGCTAGGACCTATTGGCAGTCATGTTCAGGATTTCCCTTTAAAGTCTCTGGAAGGAAGGTGGCTGGGTTTAAATTGGAGCAAGTCCTTATTTGAGTTATGGGTCCATCTAGAATAAGGTTTGACATTTTAGAAGGCACCTGTCTAGGGGCTGGTGATGTGGCTCAAGTGGTAGTGTGCCTGAGGCACAGGGTTCAATTCTCACCACATAAAAATAAAATATTGTGTCCACCTAAAACTAAAAACTAAATATTAAAAAAAAAAAAAAGAAGGCACCTGAGATCCATACTCTTCCTTTTGTATTTAGAACCCCTGGGAGATCCTGGGAGGTGCAGACAATAGGTCTCTTCCCAGGATGGTCTTGGCTGCCTCAGGGACTAGTAGGGCTACTGCCACTGTCACTCTCAAACAGTGAGGCCGTTCTCCAGGCAGGAGATCAAGCTCCTTACTGAGTTAAGCTACTGGCTGTTGAGCAGACTCATTCTTTTGTATGACCACTCCCAAGGCTATTCTTCCTCTCTCAGTGACAAACAGGTCACATTTATTGTTCAGTAGGTAAACTGAGGGCAGGGACTTGGAGTAAGGCCCCTTTTAATGCCCTAAAGGCTTTGATCTGTTCTGGTTCCCATATCAGGGAAGTTGTTCCTTGGGTAGTGCTTCTTTGAAGAGGCTATAGAGAGGCTTAGCTAATTCCCCATATCCAGGAATCCAACGCCCGAGTGTCCAGTTACCTCCAGGAAGTCTCTGAGTTGCCTCATGGTCTGAGGTAGAGGACATTGTCCTACAGGAGTTATTCTTTCCTGTCCTAGTTTGTAGGTTCCTTGAGACAGCTGTAATTCTAAATATTGAACTTCTTTTGGGCACAATTGAGCTTTCTTCTTTGAGACTTTAGACCCCTTATCAGCTAAGGAGTTTAGAAGTTCTCTAGTGGCCTCTTGACATTCTTTTTGAGTGGAGGCACAAAAAAAGTATGTGGCCTACACACTGGAGGACAGTCATCTGGGAAGAAAATCAAATGCTGCTCTTTCCCTCTCCTGCTCCAACTGGTTGCTGAGGTGACCTAGTCCAGGAACCCTTCCTTCCTGCAGGCAGTCATGAGAGTTGTTAATTGAAACCTTACTGCTTGGATCACTCCACCACTTGGCTCTTTCTCTTTACCTGTTTGCTTCCCACCTTTTGGCTCGCCCTGACCACGGGTCATGGATGCAGGATGGGGAGAGATAAGGGGCAAGGAGAGCATGAGAACTAATAAAATGTAGAATTTTTTTAAAGGGGCAGGACACTCTCACTTCTTTGGATACCAACTCTGTGTTCCCTTCTCTGTAGAGAGGTCTATACAACAATTCAACTTGCTTTTTACTCTTGCCTCAGTGTTTCTCCATTGTTGAAACTTCAACACCTGGAAAAATGGAACTCCTTGTCACCAGTAATAGGTGATATCAGCATCAGGGCAGTGGCTTACTCACTAACTCTGGTGTACAGTCTTCAGAGCATAGTCTCTGTGGAGGGACGCTGTGACCACTGTCTTGGGCACCTGCAGCCAACTGCAGCCCCAGCTCACTTCAGCACGATGTTCTTTTTGTAGATGGACACAACACCTTTATTTATTTTTATATGGTAGTGAGGATGGAACCCAGTGCCCCACTTGCGCCAGGCAAGTGCTCTACCACTGAGCTATAACCCCAGCCCTGGCATAATGTTCTTATAACACAACGGTGACCCTTCTGCCATTGAAGAGTGCAGGCCATGTCCCTTCCCCTTGAGTTTATCCCATATGATGATCTTATCCAATGGCCCTGCAGGAGTGACACTCTGTGACTTCTGAGGCAAGGTCGTAAAACACCATACACATCCCCCTGGAAGCTTAATTTTAGAGCTCAGCTGCCATGTTTCCAGGAAGCCCAGAACACAAGGAGAAGCCATGTTCACATGCTACCTAAAAGCCCGGAGAGTGTTGGCCAACAGCCCACGTCAACCACCAAAGACATGAGGGAGGGAGTCTTCAAGATGGCTCCTGTCCCAGCAGCATCTGGTGACAACTGCAGGAAAGAAAGTGCAAACTGTCTAGCCAAAGCTAGGGAACCTTGAGAATTTCTGCAGATAGCAATAAAATGATTTTCATTATTTTAAGCCACTAAGATTAAGTAGCAAGAAATACTACAAATATACAACTCCTTTCTGGAAAGGGGGACGGCATTTGTATTCTCAGTGGGAGAAATGGGGGCCCATTTGACTGCAGCCTAGCTGCTGGATCTAAGGAGAGGTGTAGGCATGGCCATGCTGGGAGCGGACCTGATGGTCTTTCTAGTGTTGCTGGACACTGGGATCTTTTGACCTGATGAAGGTGGAAATACTGAAATGAGTCAGGTGAATGAGTGTGCGTTTACTGGGGCTTCCGTTTAGGGAGACAGTTCTCACAAACAGATGTTGGGCTGGCTCCCTAAACAAGTAGTTTTATTGACTACTTGCAATGGTGGAAATGTTAATTGATTTTAGATATATTCAAGAATTTTTCCCTGTGCTAAAGATAGATAAGTTTCTGAAGCTGCTCAAGAGAACACATTCCAGGCAAGCTGACCTCAATCCTGCAAAACTCATCTTCTTAAGGGTGGCACACTCCAAGCCTCTTGGGGTTTGAGTCAGGCCATAAGTCAAAGCCCAGAAATGCATTTGTCCTTTGTCCCTATGATGGTCCCATCTCACTAGGACACCTCAGGGCCTCTTCCTCTGCAACGGAAGGGGTTCTTGCTGATGACATTGACCTCAAGGGAGGAGAGCCTCCCAGCTTTCCTTCTTTCCATTGGATGGGACTGCCAGGAGAGGCTGAGATCACCAGAACCAGAAATAAGAGTAATAACATGATGTCAATCATGCTGTGTAGGTTGGAAAGTTTTATTCTAAAAAGTGTAATTTACTCATTGTGGCAAAGGAAGGATGAAGGAACTTACTCTCATACTTAGAGCCTGCACTCAGAAATTCTGCTCCTGGGACTCCATCTCTGAAATATAACCAATTGTCTACCATTGAGCAGTAGTGGAAATACCACCCCACTTTTGGGTATCAAGCAGCCAACAAAAAATTATTAACTCTGCAAGATTACTTGGGAGGAATTTCATAAGGCTGTATGTGTGTGTGTGTGTGTAATAGGGGAGTTTAGGCACTAAACCACAATCCCAACCTTCTCCCCCCTTTTAAAATTTATTTTGAGACAGGGTCTCACTGAGTTGCTGAGGTTGGCTTTGAATTTGTGATCTGCCTGCCTCAGCCTCCAGAACTGCTGGGATTATAGGCATATGCTACCATGCCCAGCATTTTTTTTTTTTTCCGGTGAAAAATGTAAGTGCATGGTTCACAAATGATGCAGACAGGAGATGGGAAGCAAACCTCAGACCAGCGCGCTTTCCTGTCTGCAGGACGTCAATCCATCAGGCATGGGAGGGCTCATTTTCTGGGTATAGGACTGGCCCCAGATAGGAGAAGGAGTCTAGGCTTTAGAGTTTATGGTGAGGGTGAATTAATCACTGGACACTGCGAGCATGCTGTCTGGACACTTGGGGACCTGGTGGTTCAGGTTAAGATTTTAACTCAGGAAAGCAGCTGTGAAAAGTCTAAACTCACTGTCACTGGGAAAAGCCCAGAGCTGTGTTCACTGCTTATCTTCCTTCCTCTGGGACCCACCGTTACCTAGAGGGTCACTGTTCCTTTTCTCCTTCAGGACTCATCTGCAATGGAAAGGGTCAAAGTCCAGGGCCCAGCGTTTCAGTATTTGCCGCCTGCCTTCAGGACCCTCTGGGCCTGGGAAGGGGTAAATGATTTTGGTGGAGATGCTGGGGATGAGCCTGGGAAAGGACCAAAGTTTGCTCAGGGCCCATTATTACTGGGAAAGGATGTATTGGGAGAGGTTTAATATTTGGCTAATATTTGTGTGTCTGTGTGTGTGTGTGTGTAACAGGAATTGTGTGTGTGTGTGTGTGTGTGTGTGTGTATGTATCAGAATTTGAACTTTCCCCTTCCTCCTCTGAATCACACTGTCCCTCCATTTTTTTTTTGAGGGGGGAGCACTATCTTGTAGGAATATTATTTTCCATAACCCTTCAAAAACCACAAAATAATTGCCTATGAAATGGTATTTAAAAAACTAATCAGAGTTCCCGAAGCCGATGTCTAGCTGTGTTTGTCCAGGATTTGTTTGAAGTCGGGCTATGGAGGAAACCACAGAAAGGACAGTTTATTGTATTAAGGTGGACGACAGAAGAACCAAGTGAAAAGGGAAAATCAGACTGCTTTACAGAAAATCTGATCACACGTGTGTGTGACAAAAAGCGTGTCTAGCCCGCTGTGGAGCCAACATCCTAGTCCTGCTACCCCGGACGCTGGGGCAGGATCACAAATTCCAGGCCAGCCCTAGCAACTCCCTAAGACCTGCCTCGGGCGGGGGTGCGGCTCACGGGACAGCCCTTGCCTAGCACGGGTCCATCCCGTCGAAGTTCGGGTGGGGAAATGGGAATCTAGCTCAGGTGGAGCCTCCCCAGGTTCAACCCCTGGGAAAAAAATGAATAAAACAGTAAGAGAACGGAAAAATGTCCCAGCTGGAATGAACGCCTGCACTGCGGCCCCGCAAACACCCGACACACAAAAGCACCGCCCCGGCCCACGGGCGAACCCGGAAGTCGGCTCCAGAGGTCAGCCGGCCTAGGGCAGAGCCGGGGCGCACCGGAGAGCTCCGCCCTCCCCCGGTCGGAGAGGGGAAAGCACGGTCGCGGGAGCCTTTATGGCTTAGGCCGAAAGGAAGCCAAAACTTCCGGAAGTCGTAGTCCCTAGGCCCGGAAGGAGGCCGGACAGCCGGGAGTCCTAGTCCCCAGGCCCGGAAGGAGACCGGGCCCGGAAAGAGTGCGTAGTCCCCGGGCCCGGAAGGGGGCCGGACCGCCGGAAACTGGGTCTGCCAAGCCCGGGTCTCAGGGTGCAGTGTTCTCCACGAGAGCTGGGCCGGCGACATGGCGGGGCTGGAGCTCCTGTCTGACCAGGGTTACCGGGTGGACGGTCGTCGCGCCGGGGAGCTGCGCAAGATCCAGGCGCGCATGGGCGTGTTCGCGCAGGCCGACGGCTCGGCCTACATCGAGCAGGGCAACACCAAGGCGTTGGCAGTGGTCTATGGGCCGCACGAGGCGAGTGGGCCGCGCGGGATCGGCGGGGTCGCGGTCGCGCCTCCCGTTTACGCAACGAATGCTCGAAGCCGCATATCGGCTGAGTAAATGCCCAAGTTCTTAAGGTGCATCTCTGGGTATGTCCTGTCTCTCTCCTGCGCCCCGCTCTCCCCTGTCGGGTTCCAAATCGTGCCAGGCTCTCGCCCATTCGGTCACTTCCCCGCTGTTCTCCTCCGGCGTCATGTTTGGGATGCTGCCGCTCCAGGCCACAACACGCTCTGTTGCCTTTGTGTCTACCACCCGAACGTCAGCTCTACTTAATCTTACTCGTTTGTCTTCCCACGGGAAGATAAACTCTCTGAGAGCAGCGACTTTAAATAAAACTCTCTGATTTTATTGCTACGTTCTACGCTATAACAGTGCCTCCCCAACGCAGAGATAATTTTTAATTGCTTAGCAAATTAATGTGGGAGCCCAATTTTCTAGGTGAAAGAAGCCAGGATGAAGGCAATGGGTAGAAACAAATATGGCACGTCTGCAAAGCCGAAAGAATGACGGTGGAGGGAGAGGAGATAATTCCAAATAACGGTTTCCAGGGAGGTGAGGACCTAGGGCTTTGTAGACTGGGGAAAGGATTTGGGATTTTATTTCCCGCATAACAGAAGCCTTTGGTAGGTAAGTAGAATGTGAGTGTGTGGTGAGACAGAATCGGCTTGATGTTTTTAAACATACTGTGGCCACCACTCGGAGGAGTTGGGAGGAAATGAAGTGAGGCATGCATGCCAGAGGTGATGATGGCCTAGACTGACAAATGGATCTCCCTTGGATGTTTTGGAGAAAAGGCTGCTGCCACTCTCTTGAGAAGGAGGTTGAAAGGACTAGGGAGTGTGAGCTGGGAGGGTAGGCTTGACTTATGCATCCTTTCTCTTCTAGATCCGGGGTTCCAGGTCTCGAGCCCTGCCTGACCGCGCTCTGGTGAACTGTCAATATAGTTCAGCAACCTTCAGCACAGGTGAGCGCAAGCGGAGGCCACATGGAGACCGTAAGTCCTGTGAAATGGGCCTACAGCTGCGCCAGACCTTTGAGGCAGCCATTCTTACTCAGCTGCACCCACGATCCCAGATTGACATCTATGTGCAGGTGAGCTGGCTGCAGTTTTCAACCCACTGAGGGAAGGGAACTGGAGGGTGGGATGGCAGTTTAATGGACTGATAATAGCGTGGGGGGGTCCTTGCAGGTGCTGCAGGCTGATGGTGGAACCTACGCAGCTTGTGTGAATGCCGCCACGCTGGCAGTGTTGGATGCTGGGATACCCATGCGGGACTTCGTGTGTGCATGTTCAGCTGGTTTTGTGGAAGGCACAGCCCTGGCAGACCTCAGCCATGTGGAGGAAGCAGCTGGTGGTCCCCAACTAGCCCTGGCCCTGCTGCCAGCCTCAGGCCAGATTGCATTGCTTGAAATGGATGCCCGGCTGCATGAGGACCACTTGGAGCAGGTGCTTGAGGCCGCTGCCCAAGCAGCTAGAGATGTGCACACCTTGTTGGACCATGTGGTACGGCAGCATGTGCGTGAGGCATCTATCTTGCTGGGGGACTGAACACCCAGCCACTTTTGTCCAGAATAAAGTCCTGCTCCTCTGCTCATCACTCTTTGCTGTATAGCACTTGCAAACAGTTTGGCTCTGGCGAATGACTGGGGAGCCAACTCCACACATGAATTATATCTCTTGTGGCCTCAGGACTCAAACCTCCAGAAGGATAGAGAGGGTGGTGTGGGGGTATCTGGGTGGAGAAAGCAATCTGTTGGTGAGAGGTGAGAAAAATCAAGCCTCAGACCAAGGAGTTTGCCATCCTCAGTCCAGTCCCTCCAGAACCTGAGTACAGGGATTAAAAGAAACCTTGACTGGCTATAGGTAGGGCTAATGCCTCTCCCTAGGAGCCCCTTGGGCCTTTTCCTACTGCTTACCTTGGGCTCTAAACTACAATAGACTCCTCTGCTCACTTGGTCTTTTCTCCTTAGTTTCGACATTTTCCCCAGCCTAAAATTGTACCCCCTTCAGTAAGCTCCCCTTCATCCACCGCCTGCGTTGGCCACCAAATCTCCTACTATGCCAGGGACTTGCTGGCCTGGACAAAACAGTACGCTCTTTACTAGCTACTCCATATACACAGTCCTGTCTTATTAGTAGATTTGCACCTTCCCTGTGGGTCTTATATCTACCCATGAAGACCTTAGTTCAGAACCCATGTGACACCACTGTGATTTCATTTTCGGTGACTGACATCCATAAGAATGATTCTTAAACGCCTGAACCTCAGTCCACACTGTAGTCATTCACAGCCTCTCTGGCAGGTGTGGGCTCTGAGCACCTCCACCTACCTTCCCTCACAATCTCCGACTTCTGTGAGCCTTCCAACGGGAGCTTTATCCGGATACCCTGGTGTCCGCATTGTCTCTGCTCCCTGCTGGTACTGCGCAGGGCCGGTCCAGCCCTTCCGGAGGCCGATCCGGAGACCAGACTGCAGTCGCACAGGTTCCGGCTCCCTGCTGGTACTGCGCAGGATCGGTCCAGCCCTTCCGGATGCCGATCCCGGAGACCAGACTCCAGCCGCACAGGTTCCGGCTCCCTGCAACCCTAGGGCCTCCAGCAGCTGAGCTGGAGAAAGGTTCTTTCTGCTTTGCGCACGCGCAGCGGCGCGAATTTCAGTGGGACCGGAAGTGCGGCTAGGTTTGGGTTCGGGGTCTGACAGGAGCAACTCGCGCTCCGCGGCTGGAGCTGGCTGCGAGAGCAGGGTCCCGCGTCGCCCTCCCGCCATGGGCCTCCTGTCGGACCCCGTGCGCCGGCGCGCGCTCGCCCGTCTCGTGCTACGCCTCAACGCGCCGCTCTGGTGAGGGTGGGCTGGGCTGGGGTCCCTGCGCTCCTCGCGCCCGTCTCCTTCGGTCCACGTCCCGCGGGGGATGCGGGGACCCGGAGTCTAGGTTTCCAGGCCCCTCACACCTGCCCGTTCGATCCCTGGTTTGGAGCTGGTGGCCACAGTCGGCGTCCCAGATCGCGCTAACTCTCCGGCTGCTCCCTCTGACCCCTCGCAGCGTGCTGAGCTACTTGGCGGGCATCGCCTGGTTCTTGGCTCTGGCCTTCCCGCCGTTGACCCAGCGTACTTACATGTCGGAGAACGCCATGGGATCCACCATGGTGGAGGAGCAGTTTGTGGGCGGAGACCGTGCCCGGGGCTTTGCCCGCGATTTCGCTGCCCACCGCAGGAAGTCGGGGTGAGCCGCAGAGCAGCGGGTATGGGAAAAGTAGTGGTGGCCAAGGCCAGGGAGCTCCGTTCAGAGGCTGTCTTTGTGTCTCCAGGGCTCTGCCAGTGGCCTGGCTGCAGCGGACGATGCGTACAGTAGGGCTGGAGGTCTACACGCAGAGTTTCTCTCGGAAACTGCCCTTCCCGGATGAGACCCACGAACGCTATGTATTGAGGAAGGGTGGGGGTGAGGGGGTGAGGGTGCTTGGGATAGAAAAGCGTTTTGAAGGGGTCACCTGGGGCCAAGAATCCTAATGGGAGGGATGATCTGGGGCCAGGGAAATCCCTGCTGTGCAGATTGTTGGGCCAAGGAAAGGTGGTGGTGGAGGCTTTGACTTTCTACACTAGGGTTACTCTGAGGCTCCTTCACCAATGCATTGTACAGATGGTATCAGGTACCAACGTGTATGGCATCCTGCGGGCCCCACGTGCTGCCAGCACCGAGTCTCTGGTGCTCACTGTACCCTGTAACTCTGACTCCACCAATAGCCAGGCTGTTGGACTGCTGCTGGCACTTGCTGCCCATTTCCGAGGTGAGACTCTAGGGCTGCTGCCCAGGGAGGGTTTGGCAAGTGCTTCAGTCCTGCTTACCTTATGTCTGACCTCCAGGGCAGATTTACTGGGCCAAAGATATCATCTTTCTGGTGACAGAACATGATCTTCTGGGCACTGAGGCTTGGCTTGAAGCCTACCACGACGTTAATGTAACTGGTGGGTGCTCTTGTCTTCTCCTGGTCTCTCTTGGGGTCAACTGTTCTCACCAGTGTCTTCTCTGGTGTTTATTTGCTTGCCCCTACAGGCATGCAGTCATCCCCATTGCAGGGCCGGGCTGGAGCCATTCAGGCAGCTGTGGCCCTGGAGTTGAGCAGTGATGTGGTTACCAGCCTTGATGTGACTGTGGAGGGTCTCAATGGACAGCTGCCCAACCTTGACCTGCTCAACCTTTTCCAGACCTTCTGCCAGAAAGGGGGGCTGCTATGCACACTTCAGGGCAAGGTTTGACCACCTGCTAAGGTATAGGGCCTTTGGTGAGGGGTTTATCTAATCCTGTTCCCATCCCTACTCTTCCCTCTCACCATCCCTCCAAAGCTTCAGCTCCAGGATTGGACAACGCTGGATGGGCCATTGCAGGGCCTGCAGACACTGCTGCTGATGGTTCTGCGGCAGGCCTCTGGCCGCCCCCATGGCCCTCATGGCCTCTTTCTGCGGTACCGGGTAGAGGCCCTGACCCTTCGGGGCATCAATAGCTTCCGGCAGTACAAGTATGACTTGGTGGCTGTTGGCAAGTAAGTAGCCTCTGATTCCCTCTTTGCGTTCTCAGGGAAGTGTCCAACTGGTGCACAGAGAGAGTGACTGACTTTGTCCTGCTATGCACCTGACAGGGCTCTGGAGGGCATGTTCCGAAAGCTCAACCACCTGCTGGAGCGCCTACACCAGTCATTCTTCTTCTACCTGCTTCCTGCTCTATCTCGCTTTGTCTCCATTGGTCTCTACATGCCTGCTGCTGGCTTCTTGCTCCTGGTCCTTGGTCTCAAGATATCCTCTGTTCCGCAACTATTCACTCATGGACAGCCTTGGAGCCCCTCAACTCTGCATCATCCTACTCTGGGATTGGGGTGGGAAAGTCCTGGGTTCCCCACCTGGCAGATCTCATCATACTGTCATTGAGGTCCTTGACTTGGGCCATGCTCTGGAGCTGTGGATGCAGCTGCATGAAGCTGGAGTGGGCTCTGAAGAGGCTGGGGGTGCTCCTGGACCGAGTACCCAACTTCCCCCGGCACAGGTGATGATGCCCCTATCTGCTGTTGGGTGGGCTTCTAGGATCCTGAGTAGTGTCTTCTACTGCCACTCAACCTCAGCTGGAATAGTGGTTTTCTGGCCCCAGGGCCTATCTCAAGGTGCCCGTATACTATACCCTGCAGGGTGTGGGGCTGGCCTCGCTTGTAGCACCCCTGCTGATCTCTCAGGCCATGGGCCTGGCCCTCTACATCCTGCCTGTGTTGGGTCAACATGTGGCCGCCCAACACTTCCCAGTGGCTGAGGCTGAGGCCGTGGTGCTGACACTGCTGGCAATTTATGCAGCTGGCCTGGCTCTTCCTCACAACACCCACCGGTGAGTGACTAGGCTTGGGCAGGTGGCACAGGGCCCCCCTGGACATGTAGACAGTTCTTGGGCTTCCTCTGAGCCTTTTGCCTTTTAGGGTAATGAGCACACAGGCCTCAGACAGGGGATGGATGGCACTGAAACTGGTGGCTCTGATCTACCTAGCGCTACAGCTAGGTTGTATCACCCTCACCAACTTCTCCCTGGGTTTCCTGCTAGCTGCCACCATGGTACCTGCTGCTGCACTCACCAGACCCTATGGGCCTCGGTATGTACTCATCAGCCCCCACCTCCCCCAGTTCCTGTGCCCTTCACCCAGAGTCCTTTGTCATTCTGTTCTCCGTCCCCACCATCTGTGGAACATACCCTGACGATGCCTCTCCACCCAGGCCACTCTATGCTGCCCTACTGGTGCTGACAAGCCCAGCAGCCATGCTCCTGGGCAGCCTGTTCCTGTGGCGGGAGCTACAGGAGGCACCGCTGTCACTTGCTGAGGGGTGGCAGCTTTTCCTCGTGGCACTGGCCCAGGGCGTGCTGGAGCACCACACCTATGGTGCCTTGCTCTTCCCACTGCTCTCCTTGGGCCTGTACCCTTGTTGGCTGCTCTTCTGGAATGTGCTCTTCTGGAAGTGAGGTCTGCTACCTGGGCACAAAGGCTGGGGTAGGGCTCTCCAAGCCCTCACCATTTTTCCTCCTCCTGGGAAATAAACAAGTGTCTGTTTCAGCTGTTGTTTGGGCTTCTGGCCCATTGACCTTGTGGGGAACCCATTCTCACACACCTTGGCCCCGGGAAGATACGTCCAGCCCATTGTGCTCTGTGAATCAACAGTCACGGCAGGGCCAGGAACAAAGCTGGGATGAGGAAATTCTTGGGAGCCTGATGGGAGCAGGAGCACCCAGAGACCACACCATGCCATCTTCAATGCTGGGGTTAAGTGGGCAAAGGGGTTGGAGCCCTACAGAGGAGGCTTAGGGTTCAGGCCATGTGCCCAACCAAGGCCAGAGCATATGGGCTTTATATGAACACTGTTGAAGCAACCTAAGTAAGGTGCCTACCAGGAGCAGGGCAGCAGCATAGTTTGGCAGAAGCAATGTTTGAAGCCCAGCCAGTACCCAGGAGCAACAGGCTATGGGGGATGGGGCCCCAAAGTGGGAAGGTCCTGACAGGCAGCACAGAGAAGCAGATTATTGTATTAAGACCCTAAAAGGAACTTCAGAGTCCATCCTGGAGGAAAAGAGTGTGGCCCTTTGGTGAACTCAGGGTCATGTGGGTGCTGAGGCTGGAGAAATGTCAGGGAAAGACAAAAGTACTTGACCAGACACAGCCACATGCAGGCATCTTTAGAAAGTGGGCCTGACTACCTTGCCTAGAGAAGTGGAAGGATCCATCTAGTCAGCTCAGGGCCATGCCTCAGCCCTCGGTGTCATGTCCCTGAGCATCATGTGATCTAGACGATCTTGAGGGGAGCACCCTGCCTGTACCCCACCCTCAGGGCTCCTCTTCCTGTGGTAGGACCTAGACTTCCCTTGGGAGGCTTCTCTACCCTGGGGCTTGTTGTCTCAGCTCCACAAGTGGGAATCAGACCCTGAAGAGTTTCTCTCTGAGTCCTCCAGAGGAAGCTGCTGATCCCCTTGTTGGGTACGGGTCTATACCCTGTGTGCAGTGAGGAGTGGGGGAACCACACTGTGACGGGTGGCCTCATCACTGACTTGCGTCTTTGTCCCCTTGTTTCCAAGGCCAGAATCTCCAAAGGACTAAGGCCAGGTAGAGACCTGTGGCCTCCAACCCAGTCCTCTCATTTTCCTAGGAGTACCTCCCAGGGAAGCATCCTAGGCTCTCTTCTGCTACAGGGAGATTCAGTCCTTTGTGTATCTTTGTAAGCAGCTGTGTGATAGGAAATTCCCTTCCTGGTGTTTTAACAGGTCTTTGGCCTCAGTTGTTATTAACTGGGCAATGGCAGTCTCTTAAAGCATAAATGGAAATTGAACCATGACACATATAGGTGGGAAGAAAACTGAAAGATCAACCTACTTGTGCTCTGGATACATCCCAGCAGAATCATGAATTATTCCTCTATTGAGAGGGAACTCTAGAATGTACTAAAAAACAAAAAGGAAAAGAAAAGGCTGGTGCTGCTTCCTCTTCAAAAAACAGTCTGGGTGTGATGGTGCATACCTGTGATGCCAGCTACCAGTTACTAGGGGAGCAGAGCAGGGGAATCAGGAATGTGGAGCCAGTCTGGATAATAAGAAAGTGCTGGCCCCAGGCTGGAGCTCAGTGGTAGAGCGCTTGCCTCACGCATGAGGCACTGGGTTGGATCCTGAACACCACATAAAAATAAGTAAAGATACTGTGTCCTAAAACTAATAAAAGGAGGGGGGGCGTGGTTGTGGCTCAGCGGTAGAATGCTTGCCTTGCACGCACAAAACCCTGGGTTTGATCCTCAGCACCACATAAAAATAAGTGAAATAAAGGCATTGTGTCCAACTATAAGTAAAAAATAAAAAATGTTTTTTAAAAATTAGGAAAAAAAGTGCTAAGGATGTAGCTCAGTTGTAGAAATACTTGCTTACAGCACAAGGCCCTGGATTCAGTTCCTAGTGCCCCACACACACACACACACACACACACACACACAAATCTGTAGTGGAAATATAAAATGGGAGTGAAGTCTTAAATGTGTCTTTTGGGGCTGTCACAGTATTTGTATCTCTGGTATCTCTTTTTGGCCCTCCTGATTGAAGATAGTTCCAGATCTTCAGCTAGGCATCACTGGGTTATGCTATGGATGACTGGATTCTCCTGCCCCTCCCCCAAGTACTAGAGATTGAAGCCAGTGTTGTTTTGTTTTGCTTGCAGTACTGGAAATTCAACTTGGGGCTTCACTCATGCTAGGCAAGTGCTCTACCACTGAGATACACCCCAGCTCCATATATATAAGTAATATAGTTTGGTTTTTTTTCCCTTTTTTACTGGGGATTAAACCTAGAGCCTTGCACATGCTAGACAGGTGCTCTTTCACTGGGCTACATACCTAGACCTCCAGTGACACCTCTGAGCTACATCCCCAGCCCTTTATTTTTTATTTTGAGGTGGGGTCTTGTTAAGTTTCCCAGGCTGGCCTTGAATTTATGATTCTGCCTCATTGACCTAAGTCACTGGATCACAGATGTGCACCACCTGTGATTTATAAAGATGTGTGAGGATTCATGATTGCCAGCTGGGTGGCTTTAGAAGTGACCAGGCATGGGCCTGTGATCTCAGCAACTCTGATTGATGCAGCACGATCACAGGTTTGAGGCCAGTCTAGGCAACTTAGGGAGATCCTATCTCAAAAAAGCGCTGGGATGTAGCTCAGTACTCCTGTTTTCAATCCCCCAGTACTGGGGTGGGGGTGGGGAGGTACTGAAGGGGCAAAGGTGATTGAGGGTATAATTCACTAGTAGAGTGCTTGCCTGACATGCAGGATACTGTGGGTTCCATTCCCGATATCACAAAAACAGAACGGGTAACCTGGAATGAGTTCCCTGGGGTCAGACAAGTATAAATACTGTCCCCATTTTGCAAGTGGATATCAAAAAGGTTAAGCAACTTGGTCAAAGACTTACAGCAGAATGTCATTTTAGTCTTGTTACACACATCTTGGATGCATGATAATTGGGTTTTTAGTGAAAGTTTAAGAAGGTATCAGTTGAGTACTGTCTTGAAATTGATGAGATGGAAATTTAGGTTAAGTCTAGAGCATACTATAAATACACTCCTTTAGCCGTGTGTGTGTGTGTGTGTGTGTGTGTGTGTATGAGTATGCAGAAGCACTAGAGATTGAACCAGGGTCCTGTGTTCATTAGCCAAATGCTCTATCACTGATCTAATCTCTGGCCCATCTTTGCCTTTCATTTGTTTGTTTTAGGTACCAGGGATTGAACTCAGGGGTGCTTAGACACTGAGACACATCTCCAGCTCTTTTTTTTTTTTTTTTTTTTTTGTGTGTGTGTGTGTGTGTGTAGTGCTAGGGATTGAGCCCAGGGCCTTGTGCATGCACGGCAAGCACTTTACCAAGTGATATATATCCCCAGCCCCCGTTTTATAGTTTATTTACACACAGGGTCTTGCTGAGTTGCTCAGGGCCTCCCTAAATTGCTGAGGCTAGCTTTGAACCTAGGAGCTTCCTCTCTGAGCCTTCTCCTGAGCTGCTGGAATTGTAGGCGTGTGCCACCTTACCTGATGAGAGCCACAGCCGAGTTGGGATGGCGCCTAGCATTTTGCCAGTACTTTTGAGCTCTCGCAGGGATTCCTGGAGAGTTCGCGGTTGAGCTCTAGCGGGGATTCCTGAAGAGTTTGAGTTGGTTGGTGAAGTTCCAGTTGGTGGTGTGTTCCTGGAGGAGCGGCACGCGGGTGGTGTTCGGGAGAGTTCCCAGGGAGCCTGTGTGGAGTGTGCTGGTGGAGTTCAGAAGTAAAGTTTGTTCCTGCTTGAGTGGCTCATGATTTGTGCCCAGCCAGACTTTGGCACATGCCCTACTCTTTAACAATATATGATGTGTCTAGGTATGGATCTCTTCTAGTTTATCCCACCTGGAGCTTGGTCTTCCTGCCTGTGTAGACTCATGTTCTTCATGAAGTTTGGCAAGTTTTAGGATATTATTTAAGTATTGTTTCCTCCCCTTTCTCTTCTCTGACCTGGAACTACCATTTATATGTTGGTACACTTAATGTTGAGCTGCAGATCTTTGAGGCTCTGTTCATTTGTCTTGTTCATCTTTGTGTATGTGTGTTTGTGGTGGGGGAGGTACTGAGGATTGAACCCTGGACCTGAAGCATGCTCAGCAAGTCCTCTACCACTGAATTAATCCCTGCCCTTTTTATTTTATTTATTTTTTTTTGGTGCTGGGGATTGAATCCAAGGTTGTTCACCACTGAGATACATCTTTTTTTGTTGTTGTTTTAGAGACAGGGTCTTGATAAATTGCCCTTGAATTTATGATCCTCCTGCCTCTCTCTCCCGAGTTGCTGGGATTATAGGCATGCACTACCAAGCCTGACTTAATTAAATTTTTTGAGACAGGGTCTTACTGAGTTTCCCAGGCTGGTCTCAAACTTTTAATCCTTCTACGTAAGCCTCCTGAGTAGCTGGAATTACAGGTGTGGGCCACTGCATCTGGCTTATTAGTCCTTTTATTTCCTTTTCTCACACTAGACACTCTCAATTTAACTTCAATTTACCTTTATTCCACCTGCTTAAATCTGCTGTGGAGACCCTGAAATAAAATTTTAATTTCCATATTGTACTTTTCAACTCCAGTTTCTGACTCCCTTAGGTATTCTGCCTCTTTATTTGACACTCACTCTTTTAAAAACTTTTGTTGTTGTTGTTGTTTTACTTGTAGTTGGACACAATACCTTTATTTTACTTTTATATGGTGCTGAGGATTGAACCCAGGGCCTTGCCTGTGTCGGGCGAACGCTCTACTGCTAAGCCACAACTCCAGCCCCAACACTCCCTCTTATTTTTTTTTAATATTTTTTAGTTGTCAATGTACCATTATTTATTTATATGCGGTGCTGAGAATTGAACACAGTGCCTCATGCATGCTAGGCAAGCGCTCTACCACTAAGCCACAACCCAGCCCAAACACTGAATATTTTAAATAACATTGTTTTGTCTGACCAAATCCATCACTGGAATAATTTTGAAAGAGGCAACAGGGAACCAGGTTTGGTGGCCCACTCCTATAATCCCAATTTGTGAGGCTGAGACAGGAGGATCTCAAGTTTGAGGCCTTAGCAAGTTAGTGAAGCCCTTAATAACTTAGATCTGTTTCAAAATAAAAAATAAAAATGTAACTCAGTGGTAAAGGGCCTCTGGTTTCAATCCCCAGTCCAAAAAAAAAAAAAAAAAAAAAAAGACAGTAGGGGAGTTCCTGCAACACAGTGCAAAAACACTTTCATAGTTGGGGTCTGGTGGGATTCCAAAGAAAAATACCCAAATGTTAGCAGTTCACAGCATTTATTAGGGGAACTTATGCACAGAAGGGGTTTGTGATAGATAGCGAGATGAAGGCTGTTCTACCCATGTGTGTTCTCAATGAGGGAGTCTAACGGGGTTTTTTTTTTTTTTTTTTTTTTTTTGGTACCAGGGATTGAACTCAGGGACACTCCAACCCTAAGCCACATCCCCAGCCCTCTCATATTTTATTTAGAGACAGGGTCTCACTGAGTTGCTTAGCACCTGGCTTTTGCTGAGGCTGGTTTGAACTCATGATCCTTCTGCCTTAGCCTCCTGAGCCACTGGGATTATGGCATGTGCCACCGTGCTCAGCCTAACAGCATTTTATATGAGAGCTGAATGGATTTTGCTCAGGATTTCAGCTAATTTTTTTGAGTTTAGCAACAGCATCAATCTCCCAGTGTTTTGGAGCAACAATATAAACACCTTTACCATCACCTGGGAATACTCAAGGCCCTGGCTTGGGTTCAGGCCTGCAGGGAAAATATGATGTCAGAGCATCAAGGTGCTCTGTATTTCTCAGCTAGGACCCAGAAAGCCAGGTGGAAGGAGGACTGTGCAAACATAATATGGTGATTCTGGAGATCAGATTTCATTCCTCTCTCTAGGTTTTGTTACTGCTGCTGTGGTAGCTGTGTTTATTTTTTTAATAATATTTTTTTAGTTATATATGGACACAATATCTTTATTTTGTTTATTTATTTTTATATGGTGCTGAGGATTGAACCCAGAGCCTCACATGTTCGAGGCAAGCGCTCTACAACTGAGCCACAACCCCAGCCCAGTAGCTGTGTTTATTTAGTGATCTTTCTGAACTAATTCTCTCAAGCCTGAGTTGTCATGTGTGGCTACTAAAGTCTCTCCTTAGTGTCCAGCTAATCATTGGACAGAGAGTTCCCTAAACACCTGGAAACAATGAATGTCCCTTTCCTTCCTAAGTGGCTTTGTGATCTAGCCTGACTCTAGCACTCAGCAGACAGCATGCTGCTCTGCCTGAGCACTTACTTTCCTCTACCAGGAGCCCCAGTGTCAGCCAGATGTGAGATCTCAGGGCTTTTCAGGTTTTTCCTCAGACCCCAATCCTACTTATGTGACCTACATTCCTGGAAGTATGTTGGATTTTCTAAGCCCCTGTGAACATATCTGTACCCTTGCTTTTCCCTGTTAAGTTTTTTGTTTAATCTATTGTGAACTCCAGCTGTTATCCATCACCTTGGGTAATTGCAGAGTTACATTTGTCCACTAACAACCCCAGGAAGCTGTTTGTGCTGGGTTGGTGCTCAGTCAGCCTTGTAAGTGGGGCCTTCCAGAAATCCATCAGACAAGTAAAATAATGACAGTTCTCTGAGAATGGGGCATTCTGTTCCCTCCAGTAACAGGGATGTGAGGTCTTAGTTCCAACGTTGCCACTGTGAGCACAGCTGGACCAGGAAAACTACCAAGGTAACTGCTGCTGGTCACCTATTTTCTTGAATACACACTCTCTGGGATGCTGGGGGTAGGGGAGCCTCTGGTTAATTTCTAGAATTCTGAAAAAGCTGATTCAGACAGCTTATGCTAGTTTTCTGCCTTACTTTTATACGGGGAGAAGGACAACTTCAGCTGACGATTGTTTCCCGAGGGACCCTTGGCTGTTCTGCTGGTAACTCCTGCACTCGTTCGGCCACAGTAGCAGAACAAGTACAGGAGCAGCCAGGTGCGCGCGCGTGGGCGTTGACCCCAGACCTCTGCCTCGCGCTGCGCCGGCCGCTTCCAGGCGGGGGCCAGCCTGAGGCCCGCGCTGAGCTGCCTTGGCACGCTCCGTCCTGTCTCCGTAGGTTTGCCCAGCACAGCGGGAAAGGCAGGGTCCCCACAGCCGTCGTGCGCGACGGGAATACTCTTAAGCCAGCCGGCGTCTCCTGGTCCACAAGCTACCGCAGCGGAAAGGGGCGGGTCCCAGTGGAAATCCGGCGTGGTGTTGACAGCTGGAGACCCCGGGGTCCGCCCAACCCCCGGTTTCCACGGCAACCAGAGGACCGCCAGGAGGTGGGGCCCAGCCCCTGACGGACAGCTCTTGGCCCCGCCCCGGCCCCGCTCTCGCGCGGTTTGAGCTCGCGTGGCGCCGCAGGGGCCGACGGGAGCGTCAGCCGCGCTGAAGGGGGCCGACATGGCGGCGGCGGCGGCGGCGGCTTCGCTTCGCGGGGCGGTGATGGGCCCTCGGGGCGCGGGCCTCCCGGGCGCACATGCCCGGAGGCTGCTGGGCGGCGCACGGCCTGGGCAGCTCCCCCTGCGGACGCCTCAGGTAAGCGCTGGCCCGGGTCCTGGCCCTCGCGCGCCCCGCAGCCGGTGAAGGTCACGGCGGGGAGGCTCCGGGCGCGCGCGGCCAGCGGGGCGAGATGGGCCCGCACGCAACGTCCCCCTGGGGCCAGGTCCTTGCTGCCTGTCGGCACAGCCCGGGAGCTTTGCGCAAGCTTCGGAGCGGCAGGGCGCCTCGGACCTGGCACGGGGGTGGCGGGCGGGCTCGCGAGGGTCGGGGCAAGGGTCTTCGTGCTCAGGGAGTGCCTGGGACGGCCCCCGCCGCACGCTGTCCAGACTGGGCCCGCGTCCTGAAGTAACCTCTAGCCTGACCTCGGCAGCTGCCGGTGACCTTGGTCACTACGGCCTGACCCCCGGCTCAGGATCCAAGAGCACTCCTCACCACCTCCTCAGAGTCAAATTCCGGCCCAGGGGTCGGCATCGGAGAGGGATGCGGTGGGCAGCGCGCAGGCCATGATGCTGGTGCGCCAGTACTGGGTGGATGAGTGGGAGAGGTGGGCACCTAGTCAGATCCCCAGCCCGGCGGGTGGTGTCCTGGCAGGCGCTGAGCGGGGCTCTTGCAGGCAGTATCCTTGTCCTCGAAGTCTGGCCTTTCCCGCGGGCGGAAGGTGATGCTGTCAGCGCTGGGCATGCTAGCGGCGGGTAGTGCAGGGCTGGCAGTGGCTCTGCATTCTGCTGTGAATGCCAGTGACCTGGAGCTGCACCCCCCCAGCTATCCGTGGTCTCATCGTGGCCTCCTCTCTTCCTTGGACCACACCAGGTGCGCAGCTGGCCGGCTTGCTGGCCTGGGGTTTCTGGGTGGAGTGGAATCTTCAGTTCCCTTAAAACTTTCTCTCTTTTTAGCATCCGGAGGGGTTTCCAGGTATATAAGCAGGTGTGCTCTTCCTGCCACAGCATGGACTACGTAGCTTACCGCCACCTGGTGGGCGTGTGCTACACTGAGGATGAAGCTAAGGCCCTAGCTGAAGAGGTGTGGAACCTGGAGACAGAGGGTTCGGGGTTGGGGCTCCCACTGTGATGTGATGGCAGGGTTGTAATGAGGCTCTTGGTGGCAGATGGAGATCCAGGATGGCCCCAATGAGGATGGAGAGATGTTCATGCGGCCAGGGAAACTGTCTGACTACTTCCCCAAACCGTACCCCAACCCTGAGGCTGCCAGGGCTGCCAATAATGGAGCCTTGCCCCCTGACCTCAGTTATATCGTTCGAGCTAGGTAAAGGGGTTGCCCACAGTGTGGAACTGGAGAAGGGAACTGACTTCTGTCAGGGACTAAGAAGCCATGAATCTGGTTCCAGGCATGGTGGTGAGGACTATGTCTTCTCCTTGCTCACGGGGTACTGTGAGCCACCCACTGGCGTGTCTCTACGAGAAGGCCTCTATTTCAACCCCTACTTCCCTGGCCAGGCCATCGGCATGGCCCCTCCCATCTACACTGATGTCTTGGAGTTTGATGATGGTGAGAGTCCCTTCACCATGAATCCTTTCCCATCCCCCAGGGATGCTTGCCTTATATTTCTGGGCCTGAGAGATCCTGCCCCTTTCTTGGCTGGGGTGTTTTGTGCATGCATGAGGAGATTTTCACAGTCTTGTGGGGTCCTGTCCCTTTGAAACCTTGGGTAGAGGTCAGTCTCTACCTCCATGGAACAGAGTGCACTGAGGGTTACCCCAGGTTGGGCATGAGCCCCAAAAGGTAATTTTCATTGTGTGTCCTTGGCCCAGGTACTCCAGCTACCATGTCCCAGGTAGCTAAGGATGTGTGTACTTTTCTGCGCTGGGCGTCTGAGCCAGAACATGACCATCGCAAACGCATGGGACTCAAGGTGAAGGGTTGGGCAAGGGGGCTACAGTGAGTATGGGAGAACGGTTGGGAAGGATCCTTCCCAGCCCCCTTTTCTGAGCCTGTTTTGTCCCCAGATGTTGATGATGATGGGCTTGCTGCTGCCTTTGATCTACGCCATGAAGCGGCATAAGTGGTCAGTCCTGAAGAGTCGAAAGCTGGCATATAGGCCACCCAAGTGACCCTGTCCAGCATCCACTTGCCATCTTGCCTGAACAGACCCTCAAGCCCAGGAGCCATCATAGGCCTGTTCAGGCCTTACCTGGCCACTCGGCCCGGCCCCTCTTCCTCTGGGATGAGGGAGGGGGCAGTAGACTGGGCCTTGGCTCCAGATTTCGTTTAGCCTCATCATGGGAATAAATTAAGTTTCTCAACATACACATTTGAACTTTTATCTGACAAGAGTGTAGTCTTGCAAAGGACTCTGGAACTAAGACTCATACCCTCAGCGCTCCCAGGAAATCCCAGTCCTGTCCTCATCTGGGACAGAAAGGGTACTGGCTATGAGAGGAAGTAGTAGCACTTAGTAGGTTGTCTCCTGAACAGGGATGAAAAAGAATTGGCCAGGTTGGCTATGGCCCAGAATCTCAGAGACCTGCTGGGAGGAACTACTGAGTGTCTAGTTGTTGGTTACTTCAAGAGGGTCAGGGAGCCTTTGGCAAGGCCTGGAGTGGCTAGGCCAAGAAGAGGGGGATGGCTGCCAGCCATATTGGTAAATCAGTAGACAGGCAGAAGAGGGTACCTGGGACATCCCCTTGCTCTCAGCTGGAACGCTGAGTGTCACACTGAGGATTTATGTGGAGGTATGAGGGTATTCATCATGGAATGGCACCTGGCAGCCCACAGGAGAGCCGAGTGGGCTCATGTAGTCCTGTACCTGTGGCAGGAAGGTCAAGGCATCATGAACCAGTAATAGCATAATACCCTGACTTGGGACTCCCAGTGCTTGAGCTTCCCTGTCCCTAAGTGGGGAGGGGAAACACTCATGTTGGTGTTATCCTGGCTGGAGGGAGTGGTGGCCAGAGTCTGGGGGGCCAGGATAAACAGCAGAAGGCAAGACCAGCAGTAGGGGTAGAGCTTATAGGATTTGCCTTAGTGCATGGAGCCCCCAGCGACCCTATCCCAGTGGTCAGCAGCTAGGAGAACCCCTGAAGGTCTGGGGGGCTTGGGAAGAGGTTTAAGTGCCAAGATCCTGTGATCAGCAGATACCTGGACTGACTAATGTTCTGTCTTGTCTTCTCCCAGCAGCCTTGGATAGGCTGGGGCAGCTCTGCACCAAGACACAGTGAAGGGACACTGGGACTTTTAAATTTTTTTAGTTGTAGTTGGACACAATGCCTTTATTTTATTTATTTATTTATTTATTTATTTTTATGTTGTGCTAAGGATCAAACCCAGGGCTTCTGTGCTAGGTAAGTGTTCTACCGCTGAGCCACACCCCCAGCCTCTTTTGTGTCTGACTTATAGCTCTTCCCTGCAACCCTCTTGTCTGTCCCCAGTGAGCAGCCAGCAGAGGTCTCCTGAGATCAGATGATGGTCCAGGCATTTAGGCCTTCCAGGGAAGGGCCATGTTCTGTAACCAGGGGGAAGAGAGATCATTCCTGCTTGTTCTACTGTGTGCACCCCCTTCCTCCAGTCACCCAACCTCCTGTACCTTTGGTGGCTACTGGGTAGACGATGTAGGAAGGGGGTCCCAGGTGCAGGGCCTCTGGGTGCTACACATCTCACAGCCAGGGCGATTTGGGGCATTGATGAAGGTACAGGAAGGACAGGACCAGCCAGGCTAGGGAGATGGAAGACCGTTGCTGTTTCTTCACTTCTAGTGTGCCTAGCCAACCCCTGCCCACTGCCCACTCATGCCCACTGCCCACCTGAAGGGGGCCGGGGAGGCTGGAACTGGCTGGCTGCAGGGCACGGGACAGCCCCAATGACTGAGGAAAGAACCGTCCTAGTTCCCCTTCCACCTTCTGCAAGCGTTGAGGGCTGCATCCTGTGGCAGAGGACAGGGGCTTAGGACTATCCTGGGCCACACCCCACCTCCCTCACCTACCCCCATCAAGGACCAACCTGGGGCTTCTTGGGGAGTGGAGAGCAGATAGAGGAAAGCAGGGTCCCCATCTTGCTGGACCCCATAGGAAGCAAGGCTGCGCTCAGGCACACACAGCCACCTCCCAATGACCCAGTGTTGCACAGCAGGTGGGAAACCGAATTCTGAGAACACCTAGGGTCAGAGCATCAGGGCTGGGGAGTGTCACCCAAGATCACCCACCACCACTACAGGGCTCTCTGGACCCCATGCTCACCTGTTCCTGGAGAGCTGAGATAGTACAGTGAGCGTGGACCTGCAGTGAGATGTGGGCAGAGGATGCCGAGGATGCAGCGGATGTGGCATCTTCAACTGTGACCTGCAGCCTGGGTCAGAATGTAGGTCAGAGGTTGTTTGGGGAACCTGAGAAAATCAGCAGGGCAAGATGAGGATCAGGCCTCACCTGATGGGACCAGGCGGGAAGCAGGCCTCCTGAAGCTGGACACTGAGGGCCACGTGACGCTGGGCCAGGATTGCTGCTATTTGGGCTGCCCCCTTCTCGTCCCCACCTGCAATGGCCTGGGCCAGGAGCCCAGTCAGCTCTTCTAAAGGGAGGATAGCTGTCAAAATCACACCAGCCACTTCCTTCAGACCCCTCTGGCTGGCTGTCCTTACCTTTCTCCATCAAGTCTCCAGGGTTCTGAAGATCCACCTCAGGTTGGGGCACTTTGAGTGTTGGGACCACAGGGGGACTGGGTGAGGAAACAGGACATGTTTCTGGGCCCAGGGCTAGGAGTGGGCTGCCACTGCCTAGGAGGGAAAAAGTGGAGTGGTTGTTGGCCCCTGCCCAAGCCTCTCTGCCCTGGGGTTTCTAGGACCTTTGTCTTTTTCCTCATCACAGCCCATGTCAGGCCCTACCTCAGCTTACACTTCAAAATAGCCCTCCGCCTCCTAGCTTGCCCTTAAAAACCCCTGAGAGGTTCCTGCTCCCCCTCCCCCTGCCTGACTTGTTGGAACTGCCCTGGATTCCTGTTGGGGACCTGGAGTCTTTCTGAACTCTTCTGTTGCCTGTCCTGCAGGTGCCCTTCCTCCACACAACAGAACCACAGCAGGTCCTCAGTCAGAGGGGCCTTCCCCCTCCTGCCCAACAGTAGCCTTGTAGTCAGTGATTGCCCTCCCTGATCTCCCTTCTCCTGGCTAGCCCTTCTGCACAGAACACACTGTCCTTTCCAGGATGATGGTAAAGATACATAGTTGGACATAACTGCTCTCTCCTTTCTTACCTCCCACTGAGGCTAGCTCCCTGCAATGGGGGGGGGGGTGTTTCTCAGCCAGTGCTGACACAGCTTCTTTGATGGCCTCCGGCCCTTGACTTCTTGAACTGTTTATCCCACTAAAATAAGTAGAGTCCTCCAAGCACCCAGCCCTATGCCTGTGTCTTGAGGGTTGCTTGCATATGTTCCCCTCAGGGCTTTTGTATTTGCTGCTCCTAAGACCACAAGGCTCATGCTGTGACCTTCAAATTAATTTTTTTTTCCATTCAACAAATGTTTATTGTGCATCTAATAATATATATGAGGTACTGGGAATTCAGAGGTGGACAAGATATTCTTAGGCATTTCTGTATAGAACATATATTGTAAAGAAAGAGACAGTATTAAATAGATGATCATACAAATAACTACAATCTCTAGAGCTGGTAACTGTATAAATTAATGTTGATTAATTGACTAATTAATGAACACAGTCCAACCCACTTCTTAGATACTGACTGATCTTCAAATTTTACTCAAGTGTCACCCTTTCAAGGGGGCCTTCCTTGCCACCTCTATTTACTCCAGTCCTTTCATTTATTTTGAAATAGGGTCCCACTATTTCAAAATAAATGAAATACTGCTTAAGCTGGCCTTGAACTTGTCATCCTCCTTTGTTAGCCTCCCACATCATTGGGATTATTCTGTACCTGGTCCTGTCACCCTACTTTAAATAGTGTTCCCTCCCTCCTAGCTCCAGCACTGACTCTCTCCACTGTCTAATAGGAATTTTCTTACTTCACATGTCTCCCATGTAGAAATGCAGCCTCCAAGAGGGTGGAGGTTTATTCATGTTAAATAAGTGTCCAGTACAGAGCAGGCACTGGGTACACATACTGATGAATAAATGACTGAAAAGTGCTGTCTCCCTTTTCCAAAGCTGACTTGCCAGGGCCTCTTATGAATAACACTGTCTGGTTGTCTTCCTCTATACCATTTGTGGTTTCTCTTTTCTTTCCCTAAGGCATCTCTGCATGCCAGCCCTCTTCTCTTTAAGGTTCTTTATTAGTGACTTGGTTGATCTATCTAGAGCCCCAGCTCCAGCCAAGATGTTTTAAGAACCCAGAACATCCGGGTTGGGAATGTAGCTAAGTGGTAGAACACTTGCCCTGCAAGTGTGAGATCCTGGGTTTTATCCTCAGCACCGCATATAAATAAATAAATAAAGATATTGTGTCCATCTACAACTAAAAAAAAAATAATAATAATAAACAGGCCCTGTCTAGGAGCCCTGCACTACCTGGCCCCTGGTTTCACCCTTTTTTTTTTCCCCCAATTTTTTTTTTTTTTTTTTTTTTTTTTTAGTTGTACATGGACAGCATGCCTTTGTTTCTTTATTTTTTATCTTTACATACAGGTGGACACAATGTCTTTATTTTACTTTATGTGGTGCTGAGGATGGAATCCAGTGCTTCACGCATGCCAGACAAGTGTCTACCTCTGAGCCACAACCCCAGACCCTATTTGTTTCATTTTTATGTGGTGCTAAGGATCCAACCCAGTGTCTCACACATGCTAGGCAAACATTCTGCCTCTGAGCTATAGCCCCAGCCCCCATGTTTCAGTCTTGAACTCTTTTATTTAAATGACCATGAAACTTAGCTAATTCCATCTCCTAAAACTCTCTGGAATCATCCTCTCCTGCCCTTTGCACAAACCCATCCTACTGCAGAAGTCTCAATCTGAGCCTGTCACTCTGCTAAATAACACTTTTGCTCTTGAACTCACTAGGGTCCTGCAGTCCTACTTGCTCTTCTTTCCACCCTAGTCTATCCAGGCTCCAGCTCTTCAGCCTTTTCTTTCTTTCACTTTCTTCCTCCTGAGCGCCTTTCGAGGCCCCTAGCTTTTCCCATCACTGTCCCCACCCAGTCCTGGGGGGACAGAGCTACTCCATACTTCATTCCAGGGCACTGACCATTCTGTCCCTCTGCGGTGGCACCTCGCAGCAAGGCTGCCCACTGCTGAGCTTCCTGAGTGTTGAGGAAGCGCAGACTGAGAGTTCCGGGCCCTCCTGGTGGAGGCTGCAACTCATGTTGACTGGGGCCGCGGATGGTATAGGAGATTGACTCCAAGGGCCACTCCAGACTGACCTGTGGAGTAGGAGAGTCCAGGATCAGTGGTTTCCCACCCTGAACCACATGCTAATCAAAGAAAGACAAGAAAACATTTGTAGATCACTTAGGCGGTCCTAAACCCTTTGCACCTATTATCTTACCAAATCCTCACAACAGTTGGTAAGGTAGGAACCAGCACCATCCCCATTTTACAGACCAGAAGGCAACCAAACAACAAAAAAGTAACGGCTTAAGGGCACGCTGCGGGCTAGCGGAGGCGCCCGGTCTTGGGCTCCAGCCCCGGTTCGCACTCACCGCTCCGGGCCCCGCGCCTCGCAGCTCCAGTCGGAAACGCCCGGGCCTTTCGGGATCCGCGCTCAGCTGCAGCCTCCGCAGCTGCGCCTCTGCGTTGGGCCCGGCGCCCAGCGGTCTCACCGCGGCGTGCACAGCCAGGAGCACTGCGGCTGAGCCCGGGTCTGCGGCTGCCGCCCCGCCCGCCGGCGGCGCCATCTCCTGTCCCGGCGGGTCAAGGTCTTCCGAGCCGACTTCCGTGAGATCGCGCTGCGGAGCGCCTCCGCCGGCCAGAAACTCAGATCGTGAGCCTGGGTTCCGGGGGCGGCAGATCGTCAGGGCCCAGAAGGGATGCAGGGCAGCGCTGCTGCCGAGCCTGATCCGCCTGCCGTGCCGAGGGATGGACACGGCCCTAGGGCCTCCGGACACCTCCGGCCGCGGCCGTCAAGTTTGAGCCGGGTCTCGGGGGCAAAGTGTCAGGCTCTGAAGCGCGGCCTGGCGCGGGCTTTTGGCCTCAAAAGCTCGGGTGAGGGTAGGCTACAGCCTGGCCCGAAACGTTCTTCAGAGACAGGATGGAGAAGGAAGGCAAGTCCGCGGCACTTCCCAGTAGCCCGGGTCAGCGGGCCACCGCCCCTCGTAACCTCAGCCCCGCCACGCCCACACTGCGCGCTCCGCGGGCCCGCGCCGCTCAAGGAACCAGGGCGGACCCCTGGGGCGGGGCAGGCGGGCTCCTGACCAATGAGCGCCGGGGAGGAGGTGGGTTAGTACGCGGGACAGTGACAGACAGGCCCCACGGCCAGCAGGAGTGGAAATCAGGACTGAGCGGCAGGGACCACCCCCAATGGCTAGTTGCGCTGCGGATCTCCGAAGCTGGAGCGGGCCACTCAGAGGCGTGGGGCCGGGCCTGGCGGACGCTTGTTGTTGTCCGGAGGCGGAGGTCGCAGGTTCGCTCGCTCGCTGGGTCGATCTGTGGCGGTCGACAGCAGGTCGGTCGCGAGAGCGGGCGCTGTGCAGGGGGGCGAGGCTATGTCGCGGTGGCAACCCGGATGGGCCGGCAGGGCCGGGAGTAACGGGACGTCGCCGCGGAGCTTCTCCCAGATACAGTGCGACCCGAGTGGAGGCCGCGGCGCCGCTTTCCGCCCCTGAGGAGGCCGCACCGCGCGGAGTCCGCCTTGCTTTCGCCCCGGTACCGACGCAAAGCGACCAGACCGGTCCGGCCTGATCTGCCAGGCCCATACAGGTGGGTGTCTGTCCTGTGCCCCGTGCCGTCCGGGGCCGCCGGAACCACAGCTCCCGGCGGGCCTGGCGCGGGCGCGCTGCCTCCTGGGACTTGTAGTTCCGCCACGGCTTGGCAGATGCCCCGCACCCGACGCGCTGCCTCCTGGGACTTGTAGTTCTGCCGCGGCCTGGCAGGCTCCCCCTCGCGCGACAGGGCAGAGGATGCAGCTTTCTGGTTAGGCAGTAGCAACTCGCTCCGCTCCTTGTTATCGGAAGAGATCAGGCGTACTTGCAGAGCAGAACGGTGGAGCCTATAGGTTTCCTCTCCTTGCTAAAAAGCAGACCCTAGAATAGGGGAAGAGCCCCAGGATGGAGGGTAGCCCAGCCCAGCCTGAGGACTACTACAGGAGTCATACCCCTTCGCAGGCTAAAGTGATCCTCGTGTTCCTTGGGCACTGTTCCTCTGGATGGGAAAGGGAAGCCTTGAATACCGTATTCGTTTAGCCCCAGGGTGAGCAGGATGGGATAGGTCCCCCAGCCTGGCCCCAGAAGCCTGTGTTATACAGGGGGGTGTGGCTGAGCTGGATCTTGGACTTGCTGCTTTGGTATGACAGGATCTCATCTCTCAGCCAGTCCTTAGTGTTTGAGAGCAGGTCAGAGGAGAGAGAAGGCCTGTGCAAAGCCTGGGCAAAGGCTAGACCCAGTTGTGTACAGAGAGCTCTGGAGTAGGGGGACTGAAGGTAGAGCCCCATACGATCAGATACCCATGACCTGGCTTCCCATATCCTTAGGCAGCACTAGCTCTTCTGGAGCAAGGAGTCTTTTCCCCAAGGACATGAAGCTGTTGGAGAACTCGAGCTTTGAGGCCATCAACTCACAACTGACAGTAGAGACTGGAGATGCCCACATCATTGGCAGGTGAGGCTGGAAGCTCTGGGGGCCAGCATCTCAGAGGTCACTGCCCTGGCCCCTGAGTTGAAACTTGAAGCGACAGAATGCTCCATGTTCCTGCCTGCATCCCATAGGATTGAGAGCTACTCGTGTAAGATGGCAGGAGATGACAAACACATGTTCAAGCAGTTTTGCCAGGAGGGTCAGCCCCATGTGCTGGAGGCACTATCCCCACCCCAGACTTCGGGCCTCAGCCCCAGCAGGTGAGCTGAGATAGGACCTGCCTCTTTGGGTCTGTGGGATGGCAGTCTAGGCTGATGTTTGTCTCTGTGCAGACTGAGCAAAAGCCAAGGTGGTGACGATGAGGGTCCCCTCAGTGACAAGTGCAGTCGCAAGACCCTCTTCTATCTGATTGCCACACTCAATGAGTCCTTCAGACCAGACTATGACTTCAGCACAGCCCGAAGCCACGAATTCAGCCGGGAGCCCAGCCTGAGCTGGGTGAGGACTGGGAGGGAGCCCCACCCCCCCACCCCACAGCCATTCCCACTGCCTTCCCCACATCAGCCTGGGCTCTGCCTTGTTTGGTCCTGGACCCTGCCCTGGACCCCTATCAGCCCCAATGTGACCTGCCCTAGGTGGTGAATGCAGTCAACTGCAGCCTATTCTCAGCTGTGCGGGAAGACTTCAAGGCCCTCAAGCCGCAGCTGTGGGATGCAGTGGATGAGGAGATCTGTCTAGCTGAATGTGACATCTACAGGTGGGTCTGTATCTTCACAGGTAGACCCCTAGGTATATGTGACACGGAGAGTCTCATACTATGTCTTGGCCTACTCTGCAGCTATAACCCAGACCTAGACTCGGACCCCTTTGGGGAGGATGGCAGCCTCTGGTCTTTCAATTATTTCTTCTACAACAAGCGGCTCAAGCGAATTGTCTTCTTCAGCTGCCGCTCCATCAGGTTGGTGCTGCCTGTCTCCCTTCCTCCAGTTCCTATTGGGCCTCACCATCTCCTCAGGTTGCCCATCTGTTCTCAACTTTGTGCTGCCTGGACATCCTCCCTGGGGCCATCAGCAGGCCTGGGGCAGACGGTCCTAAGATTGTTTCCCCACTTCCCACCCAGTGGTTCCACTTACACACCCTCAGAAGCAGGCAATGAGCTGGACATGGAACTGGGGGAGGAAGAAGTGGAGGAAGAGAGTGGAGGCGGAGGCAGTGAGGGCAGGGCTGAAGAGACCAGCACCATGGAGGAGGACAGGTATGTGATGGTGGTGGTGGTCCCAGTCCTTGGAGCCTCTAGTGCCTGGGCCAGGTCAGGGTCTCTTCTGCCTTGTCTGAGTGGTGGCTCCTCAGACTCATTGTATGTCAACCTTTGCCCAGGGTCCCAGTGATCTGTATGTGATGAGGAGAAGCAGAGGCCCCAGCTTCATCCAGCTTCAACCAGTGCCTGGACCTACCCACCTGAGGGGCCCAGGGCCTCCCCAGCTGCTGGCCATACCCTGGCACTATCACTGTCCTGGCGCTGCCCAAGGCCAAATCTGCCTAGCCCTTTGGCTCCAGCCTGTGGATGTGCACTCATCCTCGAAGGCTCCTACTGCCCATGCTGTGACTGGACTAGACAGCACGGGGCCTGCTGGAAAGAGTGACTGCCCTGCCCAAGCAGACTGCCACAGCAGGGACAGCTGGACCACAGAGTTTATTTTTGTATTTCATACTGGGTCTGTACACTCCTGGCCTGAGACCCAGCAAGCAGGCTCCTGTCTTGAGCCCGTGGCCCCTGGTGCCTACCTGTTCCCCCCACCTCACCAGGTGGGCCGTGTGCACTGAGTGTCACTTTGCTGCAGCTCATTTGTTTCCAATAAAAGTTTCTGTGACTCTGGACCTCAGTGCGTCGTGTGGGCGGGGCCTGCATTGTGGGCGGGGCCTGTCATTCATATCCTAGCAACCGATGCTGCCCCACCTGCCAGGAAACGGTTAGTTTCCCAGAGCTGTTGGTCATCTGGACACACAGCTGTGAAAATGGAGGCTAACATGTTGGACACAAGCAAGCCCTTATCATCAGAAGGCGATAACTTGCTTCTGGACTCAGACCTGTATGATGTAGACGGCTTTGATAACCCAGACCCTGGGCTGCTGTCAGAAAAGAATGGTGAGGGGGATTGGCCTTACCCCCTAGGCACCTGGCCAGAAACAGGACTCATTTGGACTTGGTTCTGGGAACACAACTCTGGGCAGTAACTGATTCAACCAGGCACTTGGAGAAGGGCACCTTGCTGCCCATGACCTCCAGGGTTGGGGCCCAAGGCCACAGGTAACAGCACTCCCTCCATTGGCCCACAGATCTGTGTTGCCTGGAGCAGTCACAGGTCCTGCAGCTTTTCACCAGCACCCAGCGGTGGCAAAACATGCCCCTGTGCACCCGCGCCCACCAGCTGTGGCTGCTCATTCGTACTGGTCTCCACAACGTTGTGGAAAAGGTGTGATTTGGCCCAGCATCTGCCACTGGTCTCTTCCCAGTCCGGCCCTTCCCCTGGGGGTCCTCTGCACCAGCTCCACTGGATCTGCAGTTTCCCTCTGCAGACGAGCCCAGCCCCCACCCCTAACTGCAGATCCTGCCCATCCTGGCCCGCAGGAAAAGAGAGCTGAGCTGCGTGTTGCTCGATTGACACATGGGCTGGAGCCACTGCGCCGCCTGGAGGTGCCAGCTGGGCTGCGATCCGTGGCACAAGACCCAGTGGGAGGACGTTTCGTGGTGCTGGATGGGGCAGGTTGCCTGCACCTGCATAAAAAGGATGGCTGGGCTCAGGAGACACTGCTGGCCCCTGTGGCACTTACTGGTCTGGTAGCTGTGCTGGGCCCTCTGGGAGCGGTGGGTCGCTTTGTAGGTTGGGGCCCCACAGGGCTGGCCATACTAAGGCCAGACCTCAGCCTGCTGTGGTTGAGCCAGCCCGAGGTGGGTAGGGTGCTAGGCCGTGAGCCCACTTGCTGCCTGCCGGTGCCCAACCTGGGGCTGCTGCTTGTGGCTGAGGTGGGCGGCAGCCTGGCTCTCTTTAAGTTCCGCTCAGGTGGTCGCCGCCTGGTGCTGCGTGGCTTACCCCTGCAGCCACCACCAGGCCTGGTGGGCACACTCAAGCGTCTGGCTCTGGGGCCAGGGTCTACCCACCAAGACACACACTGCTTCGCAGCCTACGGCTCAGCTGTGCTCACCTTCAATCTACAAGCTTGGAATCTCACAGATGTGCGCCAAAATCTGCACAAAACGTGAGGGGGGCTGGGGACTGGAAGACAAGGTGGTCCCCTAGAGAGAGCTGGTCATGGCAGGGGTGCAGAGGCCGCAACACACTGGGCAGTGCTGAGTCCACGGGGCCTCCCCATTCTCTCTAATCCCCAGCACCATCTCTGACCTGGCCTACTTCGAGGAGGCAAAGGCCATGGTGACGTCTTCCCAAGACAGTACGGTGAAGGTGTGGGAGGTTAACTGGCAGATCCGCATGGTGTTCGTGGGTCACACAGGTGCGCTGCTCCCAAGATGCTCTTGTAGTGTATTCTCTCTGCACCCGGAGCTCGGCCCTCTGCCTTTGAGCTCTGAGCTGTTGGAGATTTCTGCTGGGTCTGACCAAGATTCTCTGCGTTGGCTGCATCCCTGGCCAACAGCTCCCTTCCCTCATTCCCTGGTGTGCCTGAGATCTGCGCGCTCCCACAGGCCCGGTGACAGCAATGGTCATTCTCCCGAACACCACCAGAGTGTCTTCCGCCTCTCAGGATGGAACGTTGCGCACATGGGACCTGCAAGCAGCGGCGCAGGTGGGAGAGGTGGCGCTGTGCTCCTGGGGCCAGGACGTGCTGTCCGCGCGCGTGAGCCGCTTGCTGGCACCTGCGGCCCGGGGCTGGCCGGTGCTCTCACTGTGCGCGAGCAGCGTGGAGCTTTGGCGCCTGAGCGAGCTCTACTCGCCATTGGCGCAGCTGCCCGCGCCGGTGCTCCACCTCCAGGTGGCGCCTGCGCTACCAGCGCCCGTGAACCCATCTCTGCCCGCGCGCCTCGTATGCGCTTGTGTGGATGGCTCCGTCTACCTGGTGTCAGCTGCAACAGGGAGAACAGTGAGCGCGCTACTGCTCGAGGCCGAGGACTGCGCGGTTGCGGTGGCCTACTGCCTTCCGCGCGAGGCCCTGTGGCTGCTGACGCGCACAGGACACCTGGTGCGCGCCAACGCAGCATGCTGCCCCATGAGCGTGCTGCATCGTGTGTGCCCGCCACCGCCCCCGGCGCCACAGCCCTGTTGCTTGCACTTGTACAGCCACCTCACAGACCCCGGTAGCGCGTTAGCCTGCTGGGAGATTGTGCGCCAGAACGAGGGCGATCTGCGCCGCAGCGCCATGGCCTGGGCTTGGAAGAACAAGAACCGGTGGGCGCCGGAGCCAGCGAGATCCAGACGGGAGGGGAGCGGTGACTGAGCTCATACCAACAGGCTCCGTCACCACCCGCAGGTACCTGCCAGTGATAGGGCATACAGACGGCGCACTCTCGGTGCTTGACTGGCTCTCCTCGAAAACTGTGTTCCATACAGAGGCGCACAGCCCAGGCCCTGTTACAGCCATTGCGTCCACCTGGAACAGCATCGTTTCTTCGGGTTAGTACCTCCACTTCATGAAGCCGGCTGGGGAGCCCCTGCCTTTCCGGGCAGCTCAGCCTTGCTCCCGCTGTCCCACAGGTGGAGATCTGACCGTGAAGATGTGGCGTGTCTTCCCCTATGCAGAGGAGAGCCTGAGCCTGCTGCGCACCTTCTCCTGCTGCCACCCGGTTGTGGTGCTTTGTGCTCTGGGTAAACGCATCACTGTAGGCTTTGAGGACCCAAATACTGCCACCTATGGCCTGGTGCAGTTTGGCTTGGGTGAGGGCCGGCGCTGTGACCACCGGCCCCAGGATGATCCCATGGACCACATCACTGGTGAGGGGACAGAACAAAAAGGCAAAGCCTGGGCCTCCATGTTAGTCTGGTCCTGACCTAACCTTGTCTCCAGGCTTGTGCTGCTGCCCCACACTCAAGCTGTATGCCTGCTCCAGCCTGGACTGCACCATCCGCATCTGGACCTCTGAGAATCGCCTTCTGCGGTGGGCTGGGGCCCTGGGGAGGGGATTGGGGCCTGGGGTATAGCCACTGGGCTCTCCAAACCTCTGCCTCACACCACAGCCCAATGGCTAGGGAGTGGGATGACACAGGGCCTTGCCCCTGATACTGCCTCAGTTTCCCTCTCTGAAGCAGGAGTGGCCTCTGGGTACCCCCACAGGCTCCTGCAGCTGGATGGTTCCCCTCAGGCCCTGGCCTTCTCCAGCAACAGTGGAGACCTGGTGCTGGCAATGGGTTCCCGTCTCTGCCTGGTCTCCCACAGGCTCTATCTGCCCACAGCCTACCTAGTGAAGGTATGCAGTGAGGTCAGGATGGGCAAAGTGGGGCTGCTGCATGAGGACAGGCCCTGAGGATCAGGGACCAAGCTTCTCTTGCTTGCCCAGAACCTGTGCCAGAAGGCTCCTGACGTGGTGGATGACCCTCCATTGCCACTGACCAGCCACGAGTCACTGACCTCCATCCAGATGCAGAGGCTCACCAACCTGCAGGGGGCATTCAGTCTCAGGTCTGCTGGCAGGTCTCAGCTGTCCTTGAGACTCCCATTTAGCCCCTGGGGTCAGGGCCTGACTGTGTGCCCCCTGCATGAGGACTCAGGACTCCTGGACTGCTCAGAGGCTGCCACACCTATCCTAGCCCTGCCATTCCCTCTCCTGGCTGGTCCTTGTCCTGCTGTCTGCCCTGTCCTACTGGACTGTATCTCACCTGTTCTTTTCCCTTTCTGCAGCCCGGCCCTGCTCTCCACCCGTCGCCAGACAGCAGCACCTCAGCAGCTAGTGATGAAGGAGGTGGGGTGGATACTGACCTTCTTGCCACCCCACTGCCTAGCCCTGTCCCTGCTCAGGCTCAGGCCCAGGCCATTACCCCTTGGTCCCTACGGCTGGCTTGGACACCTGTGGTTATGTGGGCAGCACATGGCTTCCAAGGAAGCAAACCTGACCTCTGACCCCCACCTCTCAGGACTTGGAGGCCATAATGGCCCGTGACCAAGATCTTCAGGAGTTGAGGCTGGGACAGGTCATCCCAGCAGCCCGGCCCCCACCCTCCTGGAAGCAGCGCCAGGAAGCCTTTGACAATTACCTACGTTTGATCTATGGCCCTGGACTATTGGTGGGTGTGAGGCCATCCTCCAGCCTCTGCCCTGACCCTGGCAAATCCTCTCACCCCAGACCTGACACTGCCACTGTTCCCACCTGTCTCAGGACATGCAGTTCAAAAGGGAGCCCCAGCAGGGGAGCATCATGACCCTCACCACAGAAAGAGAGCTCCAAGACAAGACATGTGTACCCTGTCCAGAACTGCCTCCTGCTTTGGACAGGCTACCATCAGCAGTGAGGCCCAGACAGTTCCCAAAGCCCTTCTCCACCCCCAGACCCCAGGGGCCCCAGGCCAGCATTTTGCCCACCCCCCCAAGTGATCTTGCCCATTCCACCCACCACCAGAAGGTCCACAGCAAAGTGTCCAAGGTGAGGCCTGCCTCCCCTCCCACCCCCTTCCTGACATCATGGCTGAATCCCCCTGACTCCTTGGCTGCCTCAGCTTCTTGCCTGCTCTTCCCTGAGCTGTGACTTGGGCCTCAGTCTGGATCTGCAGATGCAGTTGGAGCAGCTCAGAGAGGAGATGACCGTGGCCTTGGACCCACCGTCCTCCCTCCCACAGCACAGGTGAGAGCTGGGATACCACCTACTCAAGAGCAGTACTTGAGGGGCTCTAGGGGCTGTGCTCAACTTTTGAGTCTCTGTCCCATCTCCAGGTCCCACTTTGGCTGCAGAAACAGCCCAAGGATCCTCTCTCAAATCTCAAGGGCTTCTTTCCTGCCACTGTGCAGTCCCACAAGGTGAGGCCTTCTGGGTTCCCAGAGAGGCACCCCCCCCTAGGGTTACTCTTCCTGTGTACCCTATCTCCCCTTTGCTGCAAACCTCTGTGTCCAAATTGGATCTAAGGGCCATGGCCACCTGTAGCTCAGAGGCCAGCTCCAGAGTCCCCCGCCCTGCCCCGCCCCGGCCTTCTTTCCTGGAGTTATGGTGTGGTGGTGTCTGTGGGCAGGAGCACCTTGTTGCCTACGAGGCCTGAGTCTGAGCCAGAGATCCCCTGCCACTGAATCTCCTGCCCACCCCTCTCCTCAGTGGGAGCACTCTGTAGATGGGTCGCCAGTGGGCTTATCCTGCAAGACCAGAGTCCCCACCTTTCAGGGGAGCAAAGTCAAGGGGAGCTAGCCCTTCAAGATCCCACACTTGGGCTGGGGCTGTGGCTCAGTGGCAGAGCACTTGCCTAGCATGGGTGAGGCTCTGGGTTCGATCCTCAGCACCACATAAAAAACAAATGAAAAATAAAGGTTAAATTCTTTTTTTCTTCTTTCAAAAATTTGTTTTGTATTTTTGTCAATGGGCCTTAATTCTATTTATTTATATGCAATGCTGAGATTTGAACCCAGGGCCTCACACATGCCAGGCAAGTGTTCCACTACTAAGCCACAACTCCAACCCCAAAGTTAAATTCTTTTTTTTCTCTTTTTTACTTACTTATATGTGGTGCTGAGGATCAAACTCAGTACCTAACATGTGCAAGGCAAGTGCTCTGCCACTGAGCTACAGCCCCAGCTCCCCAAGGTTAAATTCTTAAAAAAATAAAATAAAATCCCACACTTGCTCACAGTGGGTGCCCAGCAGGCCCAGCCCCTTGCTTAGCACATGCTGGCTCCTATCTAGGCATGCCATTTTGTCCTTCCAGCTTTGTAGCATATCGACTCAAGTTCTCCACTGAGCTCTCTCTAGTTACTTCCTTTCTATCCTGTCCCCTACCCCCAGGCCTCCCTGTTTCAGGGTTTGAGACCAAGTGCCAAGAAGAACATGTGGGGGTTGGGGCTTTCCAAAGGCCTTCTGTCCCTCAGATTTCCCTCATCTTCCAGTTAATGTCCATGGACCACTCCTCCTTCGGCACCCCAGACTTTCCCCTCACCTGTATGTTAAGAGCATGGGCTGTCTGTCCAGTCTGATGGAGGCCTGGCAGGCAGAACTGGGCCCATGTCTTGGGACTCTACATGATCATGGGTGTGACCCAGGGTGGTATCCCAGTTGGGGTGGCTTCAAGTTCTCAGCCACCCTGCTGTGCTCTGCCTCCAGTACTGCCCACGACCCATTAGCTTCCCTGGCTGTGTGCCCAACTCCGTGGTGCTTCAGCAGATGTGGCCGTCCACAGAGATCAGCTATCTTAGACCTCTGACCACGCTCACCTCCTATACTGAGAACAGACTCAAGGCAAGAGGCAGAGCTGGGGGGCTCAGGGAGGGCTCCACTGTCCCCACCATCTGCCAGTTGCCCCCTCTTGTGCCCTCTCCTCTATAGCCAGATGCAAGCCTGGATGACCTATGGCTACAGCGCCACAGGTGGTCCAAGTGGCACAGTAGGCTGATGCAGTGGCTTCATGGGAAGTCTGAGGAGGAAGAGGAAGAAGAGGAGGAGGAGGAGAAGGAACTGAAAATAGACTGGATCTCAGCTTCTCTGAGTTCACCCAGGATGTATTCTGACCAACAGTTAGATTACTGGGAGGCAGAGGCTGGGGTATGCATCCCAGGCTGCCACAGGTGGGGTGGGCTCAGTGCCCAAAACCCAGAGAAGTGGGGCTGAAGTTGCTGTCACTTCCCCTAGAGCGCCATGGACTTGATTGGCGAGTCCCAGAGCTTCCATGAGGCCCCCAGGACCAAAACCTACTTTGGCTCCCAGTACCACCAGGGGCATTCACTTTGGGAAGAGCGCTATGGGCATCTGCCCAGGTTCCTGCACTCTTTCGTCATCCAGAACTGGTTCAAGAAGCTGTTCCCCATCTTCACCCTGGAGGTGTGGGGGCGCCTGGGAAGCTGGGAAACGTAGTCTGGGATGGGGTGTGGGGAGAAAGCAGGAGCCTGCCTGAATGTGAAATAGGGAGCAGGGTCTCAGCATACCGTTCTGTAGGCCTACCCTGAGATGGGCACAGTGGAGGGCCTGGCCTCCATGTTGGTGGACCTGCTGGCAGAGGCCACCTGGGAAGACCGTGTGCATATCCTAAATGCACTGCTGAGACTGCTGCCTGATGTGAGCAGTGACCTCCACAGTCGGCTACAGAGCAACCTCTTGCACTTGCTCAACTTGGACAACCCCCCCAGCCTCCAGGTGAGTTCCTTGACACCCTCCTCCCCCACCGTGTTTCTGCCACCAACCATTGTCCCCATCTGTGCACAGGACCACATTCAGAAGCAATTTGTGATGCTGGCACTGCAGCTGCTGCTGGCCTGCTCCCTGGATTCCCGTGATGTGGTGCTAGAGCTCATGTCCTACTTCCTCTACTCTCCAGCTTCCGACCGGCAAGTGACACTCCTGACCCATCCTCCCTTCCAGCTGGGGAGGCTGGAATAAGCCACATGCATTTGTCCTAGGCCAGAGCTCAAGAAGCTGCTGAATGGTCTGGGCCTCCGGGACCCAGAGGGCTTCCTGTTCAAGGAGATGACGACCTGGGTCCGGGGCTCCAAACTTAATTCCAAGGCCAAGCTGCGCTTACACTGCTGCCAGAAGCTGGAGGGCATGATCCAGCAGCTGAAGGTCTGGTGCACATGGCCTAGCTGGGCTCCTCCAGAGGCAGCCCTGGGGTCCCCTGGGCTACAGGGATGCCTGCTTTGGCTTCCTGCTCAGGGGTGGGGCACCCTGTCCCTGGGGCTGGGAATTAGGCAAAAGGGAATTTCAGTAGCCAAGGAGCAAGGATGCTTCTTAGACTGGCCACTTCCTCTACAGATGGAAACTTTACAGCCATCTACAGCTCAGTTGTCAGTGGTGCTGCCCAAAGGCTCTGGTACCTGGCCGCCTTCCTTTCCTCCCAGGGAGGACCAGTCACAGGCTTCAGCAGTCTCAGGGGCTCCTTCGAGCGTCTTCTGGCCGCAAGCCTCTCAGGCACTCCTCCATGTCCTGGAGCCTCCCTTGCTTGTGGTGTCCCCCACAGAATCTAAAGCTGGAGCCCCAGAGCCCCAGGCTCACTTTTGCACTGGGCAGACCAGGCGGTCGCTCTCAGAGACGCTGAAGAGCTTCTGCTCGGTGCCTGAGCCCTCCATGCCCACTGCACCACATGGCCTGCCACAGCCGCTGGAAAAGACTGACTGGTCCCACTGGCAGATGCTGGACCTGGGCTACATCGATGCACTCAACTACTTCTGCGAGCAGCATCAAGTACAGCAGCAGAGTTTGATCCAGAAGGAAACTGAACAGCCACCCTGCTCTGCATCCCCACGCCCTCCTGTGCCTAACACTGTGGTGGCGCCACCCAGGGATCAAGGGTGAGTGCAGCAAGGGGGCCCCCTGGCCGGCATGGGCAGCTGAGCATTGTCTGACCTGACTCCTTCTCCCAGGCACTACCCCATTCTTAGACTGCAGGAAGCCAAGGCTCGGAGCTCTGGGATGAGAATGAAGGGTGAGTGGGCTCAAGGGTGGAGACTGGTCCCTGGTCCCACACCCTTTCCTCATCCCAGCCTTGGCTGGTGGTCTCATTGGCCTGCCTGCCTGCCCCCAGGCCCTGTGATGTCACATCTCAGCACCCACTGTGCCCGTTCACTGGACCGTTCCATCCGGGTGCTAAAGCTGCCCCTGCCGAGAGTGGAGTTGCAGCCCTTCCCCCCAGGCTGGCCCGCACCCCCTCGTGCCCTGCCCCCATTGCTCCTGCAGCCCACCCTGCAGCGCTACTTTCTGCCCCAAGATGCAGATCCTGACAGCTACAGCTAACCTGGCAGGCATGGTGGGTCCTGTGTCTCAATCCCGCCAAGTTGAATTGCAACAACACTTGTCTTCTATGTTCCCTGGCATAGACCTGCATCTGGAATAAAGTCCAGAGGCTTTGGCAAGACGACAGATGCCACCTCTGTCTCTCCAGGGCTTGGGAGTGGGCAGGAAGGCATGGCAGTAGTCTGAATTCACTGGTGATGGGTGGCATGTGATGTCAAGTATTGGGGGTCTCTGGGATGGGACAACATCTGGGGTATGGTCATGGGGTGGAGCAGCACTCCTGGTGGGATGAGCCTGTAAACCTGGAAAGGAGGTCCATAGTGCCGGTCAAATACCGGATGTTAGGATGGGTGATTGACATTAGAGACGATTCCTTGGGTCATATCCCTGACCAGATATGAAGGGGACTTTCCAAGTGGGTACATCTGTGTGTGGGGAGGAGTCTGCATGTTTGAACAGCAGTCTGCTGGGACCTGGTTTTCCTTACTTGTATTCTGGGAGAATACACCTGGGCTTTTACCTGGGAAGTAACAAGGCAGCAGCATCCTTTGGATCCTTCCACATAGAAGTCCCAGGAAATGGACATTGACCTAATCTCAGAGTCACCCACATCCTTCAAAGCTAGCTTGGCAGGTCACTGACAGGACCACTGAGGGTCTCCACACACATTAGCTGTTTGCACTGTTTTTTTTTTTTTTTTTTTTTTAAATATTTTAATTGTAGTTGGATACAATACCTTTATTTTATTTACTTATTTTTATGTGGTGCTGGGATTGAACCCAGGGCCTCGAACATGCTAGGCTGCCGCAGTCTGGCTGGGCACAAAATAACCTAGCCGCCACACAGCCTTGTAGGTTCAAACAGCAACCTTTATTCCCGAACTCTCACCAGCCCTCTACACACACTTCCCGGGAACACACTGCTTCCACAGGCTCCGCACGCCAATTCTCTCAGAACCCCGCGAGAGGGAACTCCAAAGCAGCTCCAAAGCAGCGGGAGCCCGAGGCAGCAGGATCTACCCTAATCCTGGAGTGGCCCTATTCCCAGCAGGATCCACCCTAATCCTGGAGCAGGGTCACCTTTCAACCATTCCCTCTGGCAAAAATGCCAGGCGTCATTCTGACTAAACTGAGGCTCTCAACACTAGGCAAGCGCTCTAAGGCTGAGCCACAACTCCAGCCCTGTTTGCACTGTTTGAGAAGTTCCCCTAGCTTTTTACATCCTTCCATAGTGATTTCCTTTCCTGTAAATTCTCAGCTTCCAACCTTAGACCTGTCTTCTTAATGGCTTTAGGGTTAGAACTGGTCTTCCATCCCTTACCCATAATCCCCAAGTCTGCAAGCCTGCAGGGGCTTTTGCTGTGAGACTGTGAAGCTGAGAGGTTCCAGGAATGAAGAATTGGAAGATTTTTTTTTTTTTTTTTACAAAGAGTAAATATTTTAATTTTTTGAGTATTCTCAATTTCATAATATTTTAAATAATCACACTAACCAGATACATTTCCACAAAAATACTTGTACCATATCAGTATTAACTTTAAGTATTCACATCCATAATTAACATAATTAGGAAATTTAGCAAAGATGGTAAACATCTACATGAATGTTCTCATACTTGTGGCAATTTAGTCTCTAAAATAAATTAGGCTGGATCTACATAAAAGCTGAATTTGGTGCCTCTTTCAAATTTATCCTTGAAAAAACAAATAGTCCTGGGTGAGCAGCAGGTTATACAGGGTGCCAGGCAAATTCTACCAGAAACTGGGAGCTGCTGTTCCATACTACAAAATGCAGGAGAAGCAGCAGAGTGAACATGTTGGGGGCTGCTATTCTGACTGTCCAGGCACCAGAATCACCCTGAGCCAGTGCCACCCATCCCAGCTCTGGACACAGCAGTACTCTGGTGCTCACTAGGAAGCCAGCACCTGGAAGATTGCTTTTTTCATAAAAGAGTTGTGCACACTAAAGAATTCCCAAGGCTATGGTGGACTCCCTCTACTAGAGTTTCACATTTTAAATGATAAAAACAAGAAATGCTTTTTAAATACAAGTGTGAGAAAGTAGGGAAAATTTAAACATCAAGAATCATATATAGTAGTACTGAATATAAAATTTTATTTTTTTAATTTTTTTTTAGTTGTAGATTGGCCCGATACCTTTATTTGACTTACTTTTACGTAGTGCTGAGGAGCCAATCCAGTGTCTCACACGTGCAAGCACTCTACCATTGAGCTACAACCTCAGCCCCCAAAATTGTTTTAACACATTTAAATACACCATTAAGACATGAAAAAGACACGCAGCATAGGGAGGAGATATCTACGATACTGACACTAAAAACAGTTCAGAACACATAAGAGAAGGATTCTACAAATCAATGTGATATGAAATAGAAAACAGGAATTTCACAAAAGCAAGTTCAGATGGCAGAAACCTAACACTGTCGTCACTGCAGCCCCTTTAGGAGCATGGGTCTCACCAAGCCTTCGGATGTGCTGCCGCTTCCTGTTGCCACTTAAGTCCTATCTCGGCGCTGAACGCGTCACTGTGTCTGCACCTCCCACAAATGCCCTAAGGCTGCCTCCTTAGGCCTCATCCCACGGCCCCGGGTTCCCTGGTGGCCCTCCTGGTGGCCCTCCGCACCGGGCTCCAGGACCGCGGCGGCAGCCTGCAGAACTCGGCAGGCCTTCGTTCCAGGCGGACCTGGAGCCACACTCCCCTGACCAGACTCGGTCCCACCCCTGTGCAAGCCCTGACACCCTCGAGGTCACAGGAGAACAGGCAGGTCGAGGTTCAGCTTGGCCTGAGCGGAACTTCAGGGCCAGCCGCACGCCCTCGATGCCCCGCGACCCACAATGCCCTGCGCCTGCCTGGCCCCGCCCCCTGCACCGCAGCCTCCGATTGGCCGCGCGACTTCCGCTTCCCTGGTGGGCGGTGCTGCGGCCCCCGTCTGGGGCTGATTCCCGCAGCTACGGCTCGGGCGCCCGAGCCGATCGCCATGCGGGAGGGCAGAGCCAGCCCAGGTGCGTCCAGCGGCCACGTGCGGGGAAGGTGGGAGTCCTGCCCCGAAGCCGAGGCGGCGAAGCTGCTGCCCTTCCTGGCGCCTGGTGCGCGGGCGGACCTGCAGGCCGCAGCAGTGCAGCACGTGCTGGCGCTGACCGGCGCGGAGTCAGGCCGCCAGCTGCTGGCTGGGCAGCAGGCGCTGCTGCAGGCGCTGAGTGAGCTGGCGGCGGCTCCGGCTCCTGCCCCAGCCCGCGACGCCGCCCGCGCGCTTGTGAACTTGGCTGCTGACCCCAGCCTGCACGAGCCGCTCCTGGCAGCCGACCCCGGGCTGCCGGCTCGTCTCTTGGGTCGTGCGTTGGACCCACAGTGGCCCTGGGCGGAAGAGGCGGCTGCCACGCTGGCCAACCTCAGTCGCGAGCCTGCGCCGTGTGCCGCGCTGATGGCGGCACTGGCAGCAGTCGAGCCAGGGCAGTCGAGCTTGGAGCGGTTGGTGTGTGCACTCTGCACGCGCGACTACAACGCGCACGCGCCCCTACATTACCTGGGGCCGTTGCTCTCCAACCTTAGCCAGCGGCCTGCCGCACGTGACTTCCTGCTGGACCCTGACAGGTGAAGCCTAGACCACCTGTGGCACCGCGCGGGTGGGGAGCGGGTGGAAGTGAGCAGGGATGACAACTAATGGCCTCTTCCAATAGGTGCGTGGTCCAGCGGCTGCTGCCCCTTATCCAGCGTTCAGACTCCTCAGTGCGCAGGGGAGGGGTGGTAGGGACGCTGCGGAATTGCTGTTTTGAGCACCGTGAGTTGAGGGGCGGGGGAAGGTTTGGGTGTTTCTGGGGTGGGGACTGGACTCTGGGTCCCCTACGAACCGACCTTATTATTATTATTATTAGTTGTAAATTGACACAGTATTTTTTCATGTATTTATTTTTATGTGGTGCTGAGGATCAAAACCAGTGCCTCACACCTGTGAGGCAAGCGCTCTACCACTGAGCTACAGTCCCAGGCCCCCGACCTTATTCTTGTCCCCACCCCCAGGACACCATGAGTGGCTGCTTGGGCCTGAAGTCGACATTCTTCCCTTCTTGCTACTGCCTCTGGCTGGGCCTGAGGATTTCTCGGAGGAAGAGATGAACCGTGAGTGGCTTGGATTGATGGTGCCTAAGGGTTGGCCAGGCAGGAAGGAAGTCAGCCCCAGGAGAGGGACGAGAAAGTGCCCAGACCCCTTCTGAAACTTTCCAGGAAAGAGTTGCTGAGCACAGATGAGGCTCACCCAGGTAGAGCCAGGTCTAACTGCCCAGTCAAGGCACCCAGTGCCTCCCACACTCACCCCCAGGGCTGCCTGTTGACCTGCAGTACCTGCCGCCAGAGAAGCAGCGTGAACCTGATGCTGACATCCGCAAGATGCTCATTGAAGCCATCATGCTGGTGAGCAGGGGTGTGCTATGTTAATGCCACTGTTCTACACACACATAGGAGCACACTGACATATGAGTAACCTCTTCAATATCCCCAGCTGACAGCCACTGCACCTGGGCGGCAGCAGGTAAGAGACCAGGGAACCTACCTGATCCTTCGAGAGCTGCATAGCTGGGAACCAGAGCCTGATGTGCGGTTGGCTTGTGAAAAGCTCATCCAGGTGGGTGCAAGGTTGGAAAGGCTGAGGAATGGGAGCCCACAGCTGTCCAGCTGTTCTACTCACCTGCCTCTTCTCCTGGCAGGTACTAATTGGAGATGAGCCAGAATGTGGCATGGAAAACCTGCTGGAGGTGCAGGTGCCTGAGGATGTGGAACGACAGCTGCAGCAGCTGGACCAGGAACAGCAGCAGCTGGACCGGGAGCAGCAGCAGCTGGCCCAAGAGTCAAGGGTGGAAGGGACAGCACCTACCTGAGGTCCCTTCAGCATGGCAGTCCAGAGCCACCTTTGCCAGACTTGCTAGACCAGACCTGCCTACAGGCCTTCAAATCCCCTGTGCCCTGCTGAGAAGCAGAACTATACTTAGGCTAGAGTGAATGCTCAGTAAATGTTGGAGGGTTGAGGACACTTCCCAACCCTATGTCTCCTGTTGATACCAATAAGAATAAAGGTTGAGCCAAAGCCCGCCAGGCCCTGTGCCACAACTGCCTTCACATGAGGCAGATAGGTGGGCCAGTGGAGCCATGAGGAACCTGTTCTCAGGCAAAGTGGTGGACTTGACAGAAAGCATTGCACATCCTGAAGAGCATCCTCTATAAAGTCTGGGCATGGGTAGGTTCAGAGGTTCAAGTAGAGCCTCCTGCTGTCAGCCCCATCCCTTGGGGCCCTTGGCCTGCTCTGCCTGAGACCTGGCCTCAGAGGACTGACCCAGCCACACCTGGATCCTGGGATCTTCCTAGGACTATGCCCCTGGGCCTGTCTTTGGAGCCACTTGCTGGGTCCTACTTTCTCTTGGGATCTCCATCTCTGCATGATCTGTGCCTCAGGGTCCTCTGCGCCTGGTCAGCTCTTCCAGTCCCAGGTCAATCTGGTATTCTCTCATAGCTCTCTAACTAGGCCTGCTCTCCTGGTCAGCTTCCCCGAGTTTCAGCTGCCTTTCAAGACATCTAGACGCTGCTCCCAGACCCTTTGCCTACCTCTGCAGAGAGCCTTCCCAATGTGCCTGCAGTCTTGTCCCATTCAAGCCTCTCTTCCCACCACCATCTACCCCTGCCCTAACCCACATGGGCCTGGCATGCTTTTTTATCCTAGTTTCATATGTGTTCCCCTTGCCCCCAAGTTTGGAGCAGTTATAGTGGCTTTCACCCCACTTTGTTTCCTTCCTGAGCCTCATGCCCCCTGCGTGGGACTCTTGAGTGCTATTCCCTCTTCACCAGTGAAGAGACCCTGATGAAGGCGCTTAGCTTCCGGAAGTTTGCAGGCCCCGTTCCACCTCACCAAAACCCATGACTGCACTGCCTCATGTTCTCTGACGTGGCTAGGTGCTTCATTAGGTGACACTGGTTTCCCTCTCCAGGGTGCCCTCTAGCCCGCCCCCATTAAAGCCTAGCAACCTAGGCAAGTGTGATACATGTGCTGGTTTTTCCCTGACTGGGAGACCCAGAAAGTGGTGGCAGAGCCTCCACCAGGGAGGCAGCTGGAGGCCATTTCTTTTTCCCTGCATTAAGACAGCAGCACTCCCAGCTCCACAGAATAAACATTTTATCTGCCCATACCCACCCACCCACCCACCCTCAATTGATCATGTAGTGCCCAGGAATGTTCCTGACAGCATAGGTAGAGCACAGAGACAGTGACTGGCTCCCTGCTTTGGTGCACCGGAGCCCCAGCCCTGCAGAACCTGCTTCTTGTCTGGGGAAGACATTGGAGGTCCTGAGCGCCAGGCCCAAGGCGCTCTCCTCCCAGGTGTGCTGCTGCTGTTGCCGCCTTGGGTAGGTTGAGTCTGCACCATGCTCTGCATCCTCCTGGGGCTCTAGGAGCTGTGAACCCGCCAGCTTCTCTGAAACTGACAGCAGTGGAGTCAGATGGAGTGTAGAGGACTATCTGCTTCCCAACTCCACCCCCAGACCCTGCCCCACCTGATGTGGGACCCACTACCGAGTGGAAGAGTGTGTGCACAGCAGGAAGCATCCAGCGGTGTGCAGCCACCTGCTGCAGACCCAGGCGTGCACGTGGGCGCAGGTGGAGCAGTCCCCGGATGAGGTCCCGGCACTCTGCAGGCAAAAACTCAGCTGTGGCCTGCAGCCGCCCCCACCAGCTGTCTCCCAGCACCCCTGGTCCATGCCCACCACCACCAGTAATGGAGGCCACTTAGGTCAACCCATTTCGGTCCTGGCAAAAGTCTGAGAAAGTCCATGTGTCACTGAAGGGGAGATGAGCAAAGAGAGGCAAGGTGGTGTTCCTGGGATTAGTTCTGAGCTCAAACCAGCTTGGTGGAGCTACTGCCTTTCCTGGTGCCCAGTCAAGCCCTCCCCCAGCCCAGCTTCCCCATCATGCACTTCCAAATGAGGTGGAAGATGAGTCCAGATCATTCTCCATTGCACTGGTTGACCCTTCCTGGCGCACTGGTCTTTGCTTTTTCTCTGGGCCTGAACTGGTTTTTTTTTTTTGGGGGGGGTGGTGCATGAGGTAGGGGTGTTCACCTGGAGACAGGCCAGGCTGGAAGATAGGTCCACGGCGCATGAGGTGCAGCATGCGGTGAGGCTGGCTCTCTTTGAATGGCAGCTTCCCAGTCACCATGGCGTAGAGGATGATACCTCTGGAGACAAAGGCTCCTCTAGGTGGTGCCCCTTCCCAGCCCTCCCCTAGGTCCTGCATGCAGAGGTGCCTGTGGGGTGGCACTCACAGGCTCCATAGGTCGGCCTGTTCACCATTGTACTTCTTGCTCATGAGGATCTCTGGGGCTGTGTAGGCCACAGAGCCACAGAAGGTGCTCAGCAGTGAATTCTTGAGGCTTGAGTGGTTGGCGAAGCCAAAATCTGCATGGGGCATACAGGCGGGGCCGCACAGCAGTTGAAAGACAGGTCAGGGACCCATGGGTCAGAAGGATATGGGTCTGCGCTGACATCTTGGGGAAGGCAGGGGCACCGAGTGGGTGAATTAGGGTGGGGCTGAGCAGAAGGCATTTATGGGATTAGGCCAGTGGGTTTCGGCTGCAGTGAGAGAGCTAAAGGTCAGGGCTAGGTCATAGTTGAGTGTAGGGCCTGCCTGAGACTGGCAGAAAGAAGTTGAAGGTTGTAGTGAAGGAGTGGAGCAGGCTTGGGGGCAGTGCCTGGCTCACCTGTCAGCTTTAAGAAGCCCTGATCATCCAGGAGTATGTTCTCACATTTCAGGTCCCTGCAGGGAAAAGGAAGGTGGGGCTGGGCCTGGGCTCAAGGGGACTCAAGGTGGGCAGGATGGCCAGGTGGCACCCTTACCGGTGCACAATGCCAGCATTGTGGCAATGGGCTACAGCGCTGACCAACTGCCAGAATAGCCTTCGGGCTTCCTCCTCCTCCAGCCCCGGGCAGTGTCGGTAGTCTGACACAGCATTGATGTGTTCCAGCAGGTCACCTCGGGCAGCCAACTCCAGCACCAGGTAGAAGCGCTGACTGTTCTGATAGGTCTCATACAGCTGTACCTGCCAGACCCCCACCACCATTACCCTGAGGAGGGGTTGGGCCAAGGACGTCCAGGGACTGTGGAGTGTACTGGATCTGGGGTTTGGAATGGGGTTGGGCTTTAAGCCTAAAGACTTAAAGGTCAAAAGTTGGGGAGGTGGACAGGCCATGCTGGGCAGCAGGTATGGTAAGGCCTGGCCTTGAGGATGGGGAGAATAGGACAGGCTTTGTCAAGACTACTGCCCACCACGTTCAGGTGCTTATAGGTAGCATTGAGGGATGAGATCTCACGGGGCAGGAACTTTTGAGAGAATTCCACAGGGGCCTCAGCCATGGAGACAATCTTGATAGCTACCTGTGGGAGGTAGTAGATGGTTGTGGCAGGACAGGCTCACTGTCCTTGGTACACGTTGCTGAACTTCTCAGAGGTGTAGTTGGGTAAACAGTGTCTGTGGACGGTGCTGACCTCCCTGTCCTTTTCCTGGGCACTTATATGTCCAAGGTTTGGTAACAGGGAGTGGTCATGGGAAAACCCAGAAGAAGCAGGACCTGGGGGGAGGCATTTTGGAGGGAACTGGGGTTTCTAGAAGGTGCCTGAGTTGGTTCAGGACAGGGGACTGTTGTGGGGGGCAGAAGGCACCCCAAGGAGCCCACAGGAAGGAGACAGGCCTGCCTCACCATGGTGTGGTGCTTGCCCCGCAAGTCAGATGACAGCTTGGGGTTGTGCTGCATGCGCTCCTGTGTGGCATAGGCCAGGTAGACCTTGGAGAATGCTCCAGAGCCGATCCTCTTGGAGGAGAGCAAGTAGCCATTGTCCATGCATTCTCGCACCTGTTCTATGAAGGTTCTGTGGTCCAATCTGAGCCTACCACTGCCCTTCATGGAGGGCAGGGTGCTACCAAGAGAGCGTGGCAGTCCAGCTCACTGCCAGTTTCAGTCACAGGGTGAGACAAGCTGTGTCAAAGGGCAAAGGCTGGGGCAGCAGGGGACTGAGAAGGAGCTGCACCCCTCGAGGCAGCAACCAAGTTTCTGGAGACTTGCTGGAGGTGGGAGGTTAACACACCTATAGACTGGGTGGGGAGCACAGGCTCTGGGAAGCTGGGGACACATTCTAGAATGGATGATTCTAGAACTGTACCTTCATTGTGCCCCAAAGCATGTGTCGTCTCAGAACCTTCCCCCTGTGAGAATGGCTTGCTGGATCAGCCGGTCCTGTCATGTGTGGTGCCACTCTGTTGAGGTGGGGAGAACCCCCTTCAAGGGCTAGAGCCAGGGTGAGGCCTCTGTGAGCCACTCTGAATGTGTTGGCCACTGAAGACCTTTACAGAAACTGGGGACTCTGGGGGCAAAGGCAGGAGGGCCAACCTTCCAAGGATACAGGCAGGGAAAAAGGGGGGAACGTGTGCCGGCTGCTGTTTCAGCTGTGACTCCTCCAACACCCCCTGTGGCTGCACCAGAACAGGCCGGGTTGGGGGAGCACACGGGACTGGTGCGGGAAGCCTCCCAGCTGGAGCTCTCTGTAAGCTGACCACACATCCCTAGGGCAAGCTGCCCTGGGCCTGGGCCCTCCGAGACCATCAACTCACCAGCAGATAGGGGCCAACATCTCTCCCTTCTTCTGGCCCCCAGAGTCCTTTGAGCATTGGTACTGTCAGGAGGAGCAGTAACTGGCACAACTGAGTGCCTGCTTGCCAAGTGCCACTCTAGACAGTGATGTTAGCTGCCCCACCCAAGGACACTCTAAGGTACCCATTCCACAGGAGGCAGCTCACAGCCAGGATTGTAAAGCTGAACAAAACTAAACAACACGTCTTCACACACGATGAAATTGAGACCCAGCAGTGGCAGAGCCCAAGCCCAAATGTCAGAACTTTCTCAGCTGTGAGCCAGATAGTCTGGTGCAGCAGGCAGTGGGCAGCCTGGGAGTTTCCACAAGGGCCTGATGTGTGGTATAGGCCCAGTGAGTCTGGGGGCTGGCATCATTCCTGCACTGAGATGGATGGGTGAATGTGGTGAGCAAGTAGTAGAGGCCTTGGAATAGGCTGGCCTGGGCTGATCAGACACATTTTCTCATCCCTATTGGATCATGAGCCTCTTCTTCTTCCTCTTCCTCTTCCTCCTCCCTTCCTACCCCCTCTTTTTTCTTTGGATTGAACCCAAGGGTGTTTTACCAATGAGCAACATTCCCCAGTCATTTTTATTTTGAGACAGTTCTTGTTAAGTTGCTGAGGCTGGCCTTGAACCTCTGATCCTCCTGCAGCTTCCCAAGTGGCTAGGATCACAGGCCTATGCCACTACATGCAACCCATTAGATTTTTTGTTTGTTTTTGGTATCAAGGATTGAACCCAGTGTGGGTTTAACCACTGTGCAACATCCCCAGCCTTTTTTTTTTTTTTGGGTACTGGGGATTGAACTCGGAGGCACTCAACCACTGAGCCACATCCCCAGCCCTATTTTGTATTTTATTTAGACATAGGGACTCACTGAGTTGCTTAGCACCTCGCTTTTGCTGAGGCTGGCTTTAACTTGTGATTCTTCTGCCTCAGCCTCCCAAGCTGCTGTGATCATGGGTGTGCACACTATGCCCGGCAATCCCCTGCCTTTTTTATATTTTATTTAGCGACAGGATCTCCCTAAGTTGCTGAGGCTGGCTTTGAATTCATGATCCTTTTTCAGCCTTCTTGAGCTGCTGGGATCACAGGTAGGCACTGCCGGGCCCATGTGATTCCTAACACAAGGCTCAAGGCTCATGCTTGATATTCCCACCTTGCCTGACAAAGTGCCTGGAATATAGAAAATGTGGATATACTACCTGGCCTATGGCTGATCTGGAGTTTAGAAAAAGACAACTCCTGAGAATTTAATGTGGGTTGGTTACCCAGGAATTAGAAGGGCTGGGGCACATGAGAAGTCAGGTGAAGGTGGATAGCCTCAAGAACTGCTGCTTCTGGGCCTGGGGATATAGCTTAGTTGGTAGAGTGCTTGCCTTTCATGCATCAAGGCCCTGGGTTCAATTCCCCAGCACCACATTAAGGAAGCCAAAAACAGGGGCTGGGGATGTGGCTGAAGCGGTAGCACGCTCGCCTGGCATGCGGGAGGCCCGGGTTCAATCCTCAGCACCACATACAAACAAAGATGTTGTGTCTGTCTGCCGAGAACTAAAGAATAAATATTAAAAAATTCTCAAAAAAAAAAAAAAAAAAGAAAGCCAAAAACAAAATAAAACATGTTGCATTCCTCACTACAAAAACACTCAGCGCCCCTCCAGGGGAACTGGGTTCCCAAAATAACCACACAAGAGACAGAGAGACCTTTTTCTCTGGGGGTCCTGTGACTGCTCCTCTGACCTTAAGGGTCCACAGAAGGAGTGAGAGCCAGCACGTGCTGACCCTTTTACTGAGGAGAAGCCATTCAAAAGAGGCCAGGGGTCAGGTGTCAGGGGGTGAGTCCAGCTTCCTGATGTCTGCTGTCAGCAGGGCGACTGACATCTAGGGAGGCCACACCCAAAGGCAGAGCAAGAGAAGGGGCACACAGAGGGCATGTCCATGGAACATTCTATCCCAAACAGGGCAAAAGGGTGGGATCACAAAGGAACAGGTGAGCGTAATTCGACCCCTGGGGCTGCAGGAAGGCTCGCCTACGCCTGAAGACACATTCTGCTACTTCGAGGATGGGGCAATATTGAGGTCTCCACAAAAATGACTGAGGGAGCCTCTTCTGATCACAGGAAGGAGAATGCCAGTCATTCACAGTCATTCACAACAACAACAACAACAACAACAAAACCTGTGCTTCTAGAGCTGGAGACTAAAGGGAAAATTGCATGGCCCCAGCCAGGAGCCCGTACATCCTTGCTGCACCCCTCCCTCACCTTCCTGGCTTTCACCTGTGCCAGAACCCAGCTGGAAGCCAACAAGTGTTAAGCTGAGTAGTGACAGGCAAGATCCAGAATGGTCATCAGCTCTGTCCATCCTCTCTGCAAAGTCTTATTTATCCTTCTGTTTGTCTGCACCCTTATAAACCCATCAACATCATTACCTGCTGGGCTTTGTGCTTAATAATGTAATGCATGCTGGGCAGTTTGTGTGCTTGGGAAGCGGAGAGGTGACCACTATAAATGGGAGGAGTACAAGGCCACTGGGGCATGTGGGACTTTGGCCTTGGAGCAGAGCACTACAGGCTTTAAGCAGGGCAGTGAGTCCAGGCATGAACTTGGAAAAGCTCTGTTCCTGGGCAGGTTCCCTGATTAGTTCTCCTGCCTGCTGGGAGTCATCTCCCAACAATGTCTTTTTTTTTTTTTTTTTCTTTTTCCCAAATACTTATTTTTCAGTTGGACACAATATCTTTATTTTATTTTTATGTGGTGCTGAGGATCGAACCCAGGGCCCCCACGTGCTAGGTGCTAGGTGAGCCCTCTAATGCAGAGCCACAATCCCAGCCCCTCCTAGCAGTGTCTTGAACCAGGCCCCCATATGTCTATCATCTAACTCTCTTGACCATCTATGTCTTGTCCCACTCTCTTGGATTCCATCCCCACAGAAACAGGTCAAATTTCTCTTGCTGTGGGATAAGAACGTTTTGTCCCTACTTTGCCTCCTCGACCCTCAGCCCACTGCCCTCCCAGGACCCCACCCAACCGGCGGTTTGATTTCCACATCTAACCACTCTGACAGGCTTGGAATCAGTCAGTTTGCTGCTTCCTTTTTCTCAAATGGCTCTCTTCCTGTGCTTCCAGAACACCACACACTCCTTTCTTTGAGCTGTGAACTTATCCAGGTGATTTTGGCCTCCCTGTCTTTGCAGTAGGGAGTCTGCCCCTGGCGTTCCTCCACCTGGGGCGGGAGCGGTTTGGGTCCTTCCCACCTTGGCTCTAAGTTCCCAGCCGCTCACGCCTCTTCACAGCACTTCCCGTGCGCTGTAATTGGCCTTATCAATCATCCATTTGTGTATTTGTGCTTAATAATGAAATATATGCTGGGCAGTTTGTGTGCTTGGGAAGGGGAGAGGTGACCACTATAAGTGGGAGGAGTTTATTTGTCTCTTTTCAGATTTAGAAGTTCCTAGGGCAGGGACCTGACCATCTTGATTTGCATGGTCAGTTGGTAACTGGACTGTGCACCTCTGATGGACATGCGTGTGTATGCATTCGCTGAGGGGTCCGCAACCTAGGTCTTTGGGGCGTTTGTTGGATGTTCTCTGTGAGAGAGAGCCCGACAATGCCCAGTGTTTCTGGACAGGTACGTGTTTGTGTGAACCTGTGGGCTTTGTGCACATCTGGATGCAATGACACACCGACCTGCGCCCTCAGGATGTGTGGGGTGAAGGGGACACCTAGCGCCGGGCCCGCAGGTGTCCCAGCCTCCAGGCCACGCTCGCGCCCAACAGTCAGGTGCGACCATCACGCGGCGCCCAGGGGCGGGGCCCAGCGCGAGGCGGAGTCTGCGCACGACTCGCGCTGGGGGGGCCATGCGCAGGGTAGAGCGTGAGGGACGTACCTCCGGCCAATGAGCGCAGAGAATGCGTGGAGGTGGGGCCAGGCTGTCGCGCGCAGGGACGCGGTTGGTCGGAGGGCTGCGGGGCGGGGCTAGGCGCACTCCGCTGACTCTAGGCCGAGGCAGGGCTGGAGGGCGGTGTCCAGGTCCCGGCGTCTGGGCTGTGGCTCCTCCTCAGGTAAAGGGCAGGCGGGAGTGCCTTCGGCGACGCTGAGGAAGCGCCCTTTCGGGTGTCTGAGCTGGAGAGCCTGGAAGTTGTCCCTTCTGCTGGTCAGAGCGGCAAGTCGAGTTGGGGCGCCACCCCAAGGTCAGCGACGAGCGCCGGGAGGTCCTGTTCTTCTCGGGCCGGGGCTCAGGTGCACCCTACGGCCCTGCGGGACGGGCTTGGCCGCGTCGCTACCGGAAGAGACCTGGGAGCTTGCGACTCAATTCCTCCTTGGTCTGCTTCTTGGGAGGCGCTTGATCCGCGTCCATGTCCCTCTCGGAACTCGCCGGCCCCGGTGCCTGCCCCTCCTGGGGAGCCTCTGTCACCGGCCCGGGTGCCTGCCCCTGCGGGGGAACTTAACTCGTTGGTCTCTGCCTGCCCTTGTGGGGAGCACGGTGGCCTTCGGCCCTTGTCCCTACTTTCTGGGTGGTCCATGTTTCTGTGGCCTACTGAGGGGTTTTTCAGAGGAGGTGTCCTTTCCTTTTATGCCTCTGAAGCTAAGCCTAAACCCTAGTGTTCCCAGTGCATTGGGGCCATAGTCTTTTAGTGTTCCATGATTTAGAGGCCATCTAGAGCAGGGAAGTGATTTGTCCAGAGTCAGGAGTGTCTACTAGTCTTACAGTGTAGGGCACAAACTGAAAGGGCTGTGGGGAGTCCAGCAACCAGGCCAAGGCTAGAGCTAGGCGATGCTTAGCTAGAACTGGCCCATGGATTTTGGGTTCCCATTTTCCTGCAGTGTCAGTACAGCCGCAGTGCAGGGCTCATTTCTGCACATCCTACAGAGGTCCCCATTGCCAGCTCGGGCTAGAGATTGGACAGAGCCATAAACGCTAGTGCATTGAGGTCAGCATCAGGGAGTGAAGGAAAGAGGGCCTGGCAAGGAGAGCAGCCCAGCCTGGGGATGTGAACTGGAGCAGCTGTTGGGGAGCTGCTGAACTAGCAGCTTAGAGGAGCTGGTCCAGGAGGCAGAGACCACTTTGGAAGAAGATGGTGGGGTGGTCGAAGTGGAGGAGGTGTGTGTAGGAGAGATGGAGGACCAGGGGCTGGTGGTTTTGATTTCTGAACCAGATAGCTGAGTGATGATAACTCAGGAAAGAAGCAGATGGGGTAGCAGTTGTGGGAGGTCAGGGGTGAAGATGGTGGGTTGAGCCTTAGAGCTGTTGGGCTTGAGTGGCCATGACCATCTGGAGGAGACCCTTAGTAGGCATATGGTCCTTGGTGAGGTGAAGTTGGGTTCCCCTCTGGGAATCATTGGTTGTGGGTATTTCATGGGCATATATGCTAATGATGTGATTGACTGTACAGTCTCTGCACCCTGTAGGCTTGAGGATGCTGCTGTCTGCAGATCTTCTTTCCCACACCTCAGGTAAACAGGTGAACTTGGTCTCTGATGGGAATGAGGAATGACCTGGGGTTGAGCTGTCTTTGTTTTCTTGAAATAGATGTTCAGGCTGCTGTGGCTTTTCAGATCTGAATCTTGCTATACTTCTCTGTCCCCCAAGGTTAATTGCTGCTATCCTGTGGAACACTAGGGGGCAGAGGTGGAACTTTGGGGCATGTGCCTGCTCAAGTTCACAGCCATTGGTGTGTACTTGGAGAGGTAGATGTCTGTGCTTGCCCTTCTTTCCTAGGGTCCACAGAAGCCCAGATGAGAAGCAGAGTTGCTGCTTTCTGTGATCAGCAACACCAGGCCTCGGACCCTCTTTCTGTGAACTAAGTTGTTTGAGTGTAAGCATGTTCTCTGCCAGTGCAGCTCAGAGTCTGATTCCCTTGGGGAGGGGCACCAGATGAGGCTCCCATGGCTCTTGTGAGGTCCTGGGAAGTGTCAGAGAATGATGGTTGATAAATCGTGAGAATCATGCTTTCTTCACTAAACTAGAGGGCCACCTTGCTTGGGGAGTTGGTATGTGAACCCAGTGACATAGCTCCACTTGGATGATGTTGAGAAATTGTGTTCTTGGGGGTTGGTAAGCAGTCACCCAGCCTAAGTTTTTGCTGGTGACTCTAGAAGTTGACTCTTCTCTGGTCCCTGTGCTAGGGAAAAAGGGCCCTTGGACTCCCTGTCTGGCTAGGGCAGTCCATGACCACCCCATATATGTCTGACCCTCCAGGCCAGCTCATCATAGCCTCTGGGCTGTGGTGTGCTTGCCTCCCCTGGGCTCAGTGCAGGTGAGGTAATACTTCTGTTGTGTCCACACATGCAGCGGCTGTAATACTTATGAGTGGTTTTTTTTTTTTTTTTTTTTTTTTTTTGCAGTACTGGGGAATGAACCCAGGAGAACTCTACCACTGAGCTTTTCATTTTTTATTTTGAGAGTCCTGCTAAGTTGCTGAGGGGCTGGCTTTGAATTTGTTATCCTGCTTCAGCCTCCCAAGTTGCTGGGATTATAGGCCTGTGCTGCTGTCCTGGGTTCCTGTGAGTCCTTTCTGTGGCAAAGAGAGCCCTCATACAAGGACTTTGTGGGCCTCAGACAGGGCCTAGTGGGCATTTACTAAATGTGGAACCGAGAGGACACAGCTTCATCATTCATGTAAGAGTGCCATTCTGTAGGACAGGCCCCATCAACTCGACCTCCTACCTCTTCTTCCATAGTTTTGTTTTATTTTTTTAAAATTCACCCATACCCGTGGTGGGCATCTGGTGGTTTTTCTTTCTTTCTTTCTTTCTTGTGGTGCTGGGGAGTGAACCAGGGCTTTGTGCATGTGAGGCAAGCACTCTACCAACTGAACTATGTCCCCAGCCCTATTTTTCTTAACATGTCTGTACATTTCTTGATATCTGTGCACTAGTGTGAGGGTCTCTGTTGAGAGACCATCTGGCTTGAGTGGCCTTTCCTCTGGCTCTGCCAGGGTACTAGCACCCAGCATCCCTGCCCTTATGACTTCGGATGCTCTCGGAACCTACCATGTGCCTGGCTTCTCTCCAAGTCAGAGTGTGACTAGAGGTGCTGGTCATCAGCACTTGTAGATGGTGGAGGGGCCCAGGGAGATTCTATGTGGGCTGATGGCTGTGCCACAGTCTCATAAGGTGTCTGCTGGCAGCACTGAGTCCCTTGACTGACCATTGTACCACACTGTCCCTCTGCTCTGGAAAGGGTGGATGGAGCTGTTGGTCTGAAGGAGTGATCAGCACAGCCTCCATTTATCTGTGGGCTATTTCTCCTAAGAAATCCTATATGTTCTTTGCCCTTTTTCTTGTTTGTCTTAGTAATGCACAAACTCCTTTGCATATTGTATTAGGGAAATAGTCTTGTCATGTGTATTATGAATGATTTGTCCTGCATTGTCTATAATTTGGCCAGTATCACTCCCAGCATTTCCTCCCTCCCTCTCCATCTTCTACCCACTGGTCTTTGTTGGTTGGTTTGGTACCAGGGATTGAACCTGGGGAACTCAACCACTGAGCCACATCCCCAGCCCTCTCTATTTTTTATTTTGAGACAGGGTCTTACTAAATTGCTTAGGGCCTTCCTAAATTGCTGAGGCTGGCTTTGAACTTGTAATCCTCCTGCCTCAGCCTCCTGAGCCACTGGGATAACAGGTGTGCACCACTGTGTGGGCTTCATTCATTCATTCATTCTTTTTTTTTTTTTTTAATTTTAAAAATATCTTTATTTATTTATTTTATGTGGTGCTGAGGATCGAATCCAGTGCCTCACATGTGGGAGGCAGGCGCTCTATCACTGAGCCTAGCCCCAGCCCCTTTCATTCTTTCTTAATATAGACTTGTACTGTAAACTCCCACAGAATTCAATATAACTTCTTATTTTAACATGTTTTATAACTTTTTGAATTGATCCAGGGGTGTTTTGCCACTAACCCACATTCCTAGCCCTTTGGTTTTTTATTTTGAGGCGGCGTCTCACTGGGTTGCCTGGGCCGGGCTAGAACTGTCACCTCCTACTTGAGCCTCACAGACCACTGGGATCCCAGGTGTGGGCCACCCTCCCACCTTGTAATTCCATTTTGTATTCCTTTTGTGATACCTGCATGATTTCAAAGCATAGTGAACAGTTTCTAAATACTTGAGACTTTCTTAGTTATTTTTCTCTTATTGATTTATTTTATTCATTGTGGTCAGAGAATGTACTTTGTATGTCTTGAATTTTTGACATTTATAAGATTTGTTTTATTGCTCAGAATATGGTCAGTCTTGGCAAATGTTCCTGTGTTTTGGGAAAAAACAACACATGTATCCTAATGTTATTGAAGGGAGCATTCAGTGAATGCTGCTCAGGTCAAATTGGTCAACAGTGTGGCCATTCACACCTCTGTCTTGCTGGTTTTCCCCTTGTCCTCTCTGTCCCCGTTACTCAGATCTGTCTGTGCTCCCTCCATTCGTATCAGGTTGCTCTGTGCCTTTTGGGGCTCTGTTATGTGTCCACAGAGTGTCCAGAGTTGTCGTGTTGATGAGACCGGCAGTCTGGCTGGCTTGATTTTCTTTTCCCACACTTTTACCCTGAACCTCTTGTGAACACAGTACCTTTCCTGCAGTGTTTGAATATGTGACGTAAGTCACAGTGACTGTTGGCATGACCTTGTCTGCTGAGTCTCTCCTTTGTGCCTGTCCAGGTCAGTTGGCATCAAGCCATTCATCTTCGTCATGGGTCTCGTCTTCTTTTTTTCCGTGCTCCCTCCCTCCCCCTCCCCCCTTCTTCTTCCCGCTCCTCAGCCTCCTGGTAACTTTGGATACCAGCCATTGCGTCTCACCTTGCTGCACCCTGTCATCCCCCTTGAACTTTGTGCTAGGATGTGGTAAGTTTCTTGGATGCACTTGAGTCCATTCAGGGCTTCTTTTAGCTTTGTGAGGGGACAGAGCAGCATTTAGTCTAGGGGAAGTTTTATGTCATTACTAAGGTAAGACCCTTCCGTAGCACTCTGCCTGGTACCTGTACCTGGTGACTTCTGTGCTTTTCACTCTGGCCTGGGACCAGGCACATTCCTGGCCCTTTGTAAGCTCTGGATGCTGTTTTTGCCAATCCCTTTGGGTAGGTTTTCCCCAGTTTCGGTTACTTTTCCTTCGGTGGCACTTGTATTAGTTTTCTAATGCTGCTGTAACAAATTACCACAGACTTAAAGTTATTACACAGATTCATCATCTTAAATTGCTTAAGTCAGAAATCCGACATGGGTCTCACTAGGTGAAGATCCAGATGTAGGTAGGGCTGCGTTCCTTTTTTGTGGCTCTGGGAAGGATCTGTTTCTTCTTTCAGGTTTTTTGTTTTTTTTTTTTTTTTTGTTGTTGTTTTTTTTAAAGAGAGAGAGAGAGAGAGAGAGAGAGAGAGAGAGAATTTTTTTAATATTTTTTTTTCTGTAGTTCTCGGCGGACACAACATCTTTATTTGTCTGTGGTGCTGAGGATCGAACCCAGCGCCGCGCACATGCCAGGCGAGCGCACTACCGCTTGAGCCACATCCCCAGTCCTGCTTTCAGGTTGTCTACAAAATTTGTTTCTTTGCATTTATAGTACCAAAGTCCTTGCTTTCTTTCCATCTATGAGCTGAGGGCATCTGCAGGCCACCCTGCTTCTCGTATCAAAGCCGCCTTCCTGCATCTCAAAGCCACCAGTGGTGGGTTGAGAGTTTCTCATGCCTTGAACTTTTTTTTTTTTTTTTTTACTCTCTTATTTCTTCTCTTTGACTCAGTGAGACAGTTTTCTTTTTTTAGTGGGGTGGGTGGGGGTGGGGTGGGGGTGGAGTATGAGGATTGAATTTAGGGCCTTGTTTATGCTAGCCAAGTGCTCTATCACTGAGTTACATCCCGAGGCCTTTTGATTTCTTTAAGATCCCACTAAGTTGTCTAGACTGATCTCAAATTGGCACATGTCTTACTTCACCCTCCTGAGTAACTGGGATTACAGGTAGGTGCCACCATGCCTGGCTAAATTTTCTGCTTTGAAGGATCTGCTCTCACCCTGATAATCCACAATAATCTAGTCTCTGGGTATATACCTTTAATTTCATTGCTAAATCCCTTTTCCATATAAGTGAAAGTGTCCATGTATTCTGTGTATTTGGGAATGGGCATCTTTGGGGACATTATTCTGCCAACCCAGCACTGATTACAATTCACTGAGTGCCTGGAAGACCCTCTGCAGGTCTCCAGAGTTCTCTCTGGATGTGTTAGTCTGCTTTCCATCACTGTAAGATTATACCTGAGATAATGAATTTATAAAAGCAAAAAGGTTATTTTAATTTATGGTTTAGAGGTTCCATTGTATGATCAGACAGACCTGTTGCTTTTAGCCTTCTGGTGAGGGTAGGGTAGACATGGTGGGGAGCAAGTGGCATAGGAAAACTGCTTACCCTGTGGCCAGGAAAGGGATGGGGCAAGGGTCCCATAATCCCCTTTTGGGGCACACCCCCAGTAAGCTATGGACCTCCCATTGGGTCCCACCTCCTAAAAGTTCCACCCTCCCAATAACTCTACCCTGGGAACCAAGCCTTTAGCACTTGTGTCTTTGGGGACACTTGTCACCATAGCCCTGGGCAACTCTCTGCTCCTGGAGCCTGTACACTAGCTGTCTTGGAGTCGGCCACCCTCCTGGCTCTGTTTCTCAGCCCCTTTGGCCTGCTTCAAGGCCTGGGGCTCTTCCTCCTCGCAGTTCCCTGGGGTAGTTGAGGGGCCCTCATTTCCCACCCCTAGGGTTCACTAGCCTTCATTTCTGATGTCTACCATTCTAAGAAATACATTTTCATTTATTGTGTCCAGTTTCTTTTCTTTTCTTTTTTTTTTTTTTTGTATCAGGGATTGGACCCAGGGTTCTTGACCACTGACCCACATCTCCAGCCCTATTTTGCATTTTATTTAGAGGCAGGGTCTCACTGAGTTGCTTAGCGCCTCACTTTTGCTGAGGCTGGCTTTGAACTCATAGCCTCAACCTTCTGAACTGCTGGGATTACAGGCATGCACCACCACGCCTGGCCCCAGCCCTTTTAATGTTTTATTTATTTATTTTAAAAAATTTAGACGTTGAAGGACCTTTATTTTATTCATTTGCTTATATTTGGTGCTGAGCATTGAACCTAGTGCTTCACACATGCTAAGCTAAGCAAGTGCTCCACCACTGAGCCACAACCCCAACACCCCTTTTCATGTTTTATTTTGAAACAGGGTTTCACCAAGTTCCTCAGGGCCTCACTAAATTGCTGAGGCTGGCTTTGAACTCACAATCCTCCTTCCTTGGCCTCCCAGGTTGGTGAGATCACAGGCGTGTGCTGCATGCCTAGCCTGTCTAGTTCTTGAGGTGCTCTGGCGGAAGGGCTGGGTGGCTCTTGTCACACTCACCTGTCTGGGGCAGATGGCCCCTGGTGCCCAGCCATCTTAGTTTGCTCCTGTTTGAGTTGGGTCAGGGCCACCCTTAGGTCATGTGATTAGGTCACCTTCTGTTGAATGGTGGAAATCAGCAGTGGTGGCTTTACACAGGCAAAGCTCTGTCCCTGGCTCCTCTGCCGCGTGGACTCGGTCCAGGTCTGGGAACTTGGGGTCTGGGGTTTCACGCCAGCCGTCCCCTCCCCTGAGAAGAGTGCTGTGTGGGCTCTTCTGAGTCGGCCCTGTGCCCTGCCCCTCTCCTTGCTGGCTGCAGATGGAATAGTGTGTCTGTTTCCCGTTTCCTTGTTCCTTTTAGATGCTTTCCAGGAAGGAAGGGGCAGTGCTGCGCTGGTGCCCCCAGTGTCACAGCAGCCTGCTCTGCCTCTCTGTCGTGTTGGGTCCCTGGGAGTTTCTGTCTGTTAGCTGTCTTTTCTTGCTCCTAAGGGTTTTCCCTTTTAAAACATGCATCTTTTCTGTCATTTTATTGGAGTTTTGGTGTGGTCGGTAAATGCTTGGGGTCACTTATTTTATTTTTTTAAAATATTTATTTTTTCTTTTTAGGTGGACACAATATCTTTTATTTTTATGTGGTGCTGAGGATCGAACCCAGTGCCTCACGCATTCCAGGCGAGCGTGCTACCATTTGAGCCACATCCCTAACCTCTCATTTATTTTTAATTTCTGCAACTCCCAAGATTGACACCATTTCTAACCTTGCCTGCTCTCCATGTGGGCACAGTCTTTTGAGATGCCAGGGCGGTGGGGTCAGGCATCTCTCCTTACTTTCCCTGAAGCGCATCAGGAAGGAATGCTGGATGGGAGATGAAGGGAACCGTGGGGCTCATGGATCCTCAGTGAACGGTGGCCAAGTGGTCAGGGTGAAGCTGGCTGCCCGGCGAGGGTGAGCTGTGGCCTCTCTGACCTCTGGAGGACAAGGCACAGGACATGAGCATGAGACTAGTGGATGAGTAGTCTGTGTGCTGGAGGGGCCATCTCTGCAAGTGCTTTGAGGACTGTGGTGTGAGAGGCCCAGTGTCCACTGCCTCCTCAGTGAAGGGACAGGTGCTTTGGGTGGGGGAGCAGCTTTGTCTGCAGGACTCAGGATGGTGAGGCCATTCTGTGGGCAGCACTTCCCTGAGCTGCCATCTCTGTGTGTGGGGGGGTCTGTTCGACTCTCTGAATGATTTTACCAGCTGCAGTAGAGATAGTTCCCAGGGGAAATTCATTTAAATGTGTTTTGCACAAAAATGGTAACTGCACATAAACTTGGTATGATGGAGGCTTATGAATGAAATCCTGTGTTTCTGTCTTCTAGGCTGGAGAAGCTCTCCATGTGCACTTCAGACAGTGGAAGCTGAGAACTCAGAAATGGCAGAGTCCTACGTGGAGAGTGAGTGCTCAGGACATGGGGTAGATGGCCAGGTACCTCCAGCCCTCTGCTGTTGGGACAGGACAAAGCCAACATGGACTGTCCACTCGATACCTGGGAGCCTGGTGGGGTCTGGGCAAGGATGTGGAGCTCACCTGTTGGGGTTTAGGATCCACATGAGCCATGGCATTCAGAATGTGGTTTGTGGGAATGACTGTTGAAAGAACAGATTTTTCCCAAGTTTTCATTAAAGAGAAGTAAGAATGCGGTAATTGTCCTGTCCTGCTTGGGCTGTTCTGACTGGGGGACTCACAGATAATACATTCTTTTTCTCCTAATAGCTCTAGAGATTGTCAGGACCCAGATCAAGACTTGAAGCTCTGTGTCTGATGAGGCTGCTCTCTGCTTCCTCAGTAGCACCTCTTGCCATGTCCTCACATGACCGAGGGATAGAGGGACTAGGGATCCCACTGACCCTTGGTAAGGCACAAATGCCACCTGCTGTCAGGATGGTCACCACCCAGAGGCCTCATCTCTTAAAACACCACATTGGAGGTCAAGTTCCAGCGTGAGTTTGGAGAGGCCAATATTCAGGCTACGGCAACAGTGTGGGTGGACCTGAAATGGTGGTTTCTCTGCAGTGTGGCACACTCATCCTCTTTTAAGAATATATTTATTTATTTATTTTTTGGTACCAGGGATTGGACTCAGGGGCACTCCACCAGAGATCTCTATCCCCAGCCCTATTTTGTATTTTATTTAGAGACAGGGTGTTGGTAAGTTGCTGAGTGCCTTGCTAATCTTCTGAGGCTGGCTTTGAACTCCTGATCCTCCTTCCTCAACCTCCCAAGTTGTTGGGATTACAGGTGTGTGCCGCTGTGCCTGGCCCTCACTCCATTTTTTTTCTATATTTATTTTTTAGTTATAGTGGACCCAATATCTTTATATTTATGCAGTGCTCAGGATCGAACCCAGCGCCCCGTGCATGCTAGACGAGCGCTCCACCTCTAACCACAATCCCAGCCCATCCTCACTCCCTTTTAAACAAGACCTGCCGTGACCCTAGTCTGCCTTGGCTGGCCACAGCTTTCCCAGCTGACAAGGCACATCACCAATGGCCTACTGCAGGTGTCGGGTGAGATTCTGGCCACGTGGCTCTGCCTCCTGGAGCTCTGCTGATGGTTGAGCCGTCCCTTGGGCGCTATAAGTGCCACTCTGGGTGCTGCATCCTCAGCTTGAGGGATGCTGAGAGGCCTGCAGTGTGAGGGCATTGACAGATGGAGGTGGATGGGAATGGGTTTGGATACCTATGAGATCCGAGGCCCAGCCAGGTCAGGACAGGGACACAGAGCTGTTGGGAAGAGGGAGAGGAAGGGCATGTACTTGTCCACAGAGGATGGTCTGCATGTGTAGTCCAGAGCCTAGAAACAGGTGAGGGTGTTCGTCAGAGGTTCCAGGTTTGGTTTCCTGAGTTGAACTTGGCCTTAGATACAGTGAGATCGTATCAATCCCCCACATTTCCTCTTTATTGTTTTAGACAGAGTCTTGCTAAGTGACCCAGGCTGGACTTGAACTTGTAATCTTTGTGCCGCGCTTCCCAGGCGTCTGGATTATAGACATGCACCACGGCACCCAGCCAACTCTTGAATCTTGGGTGGGGAGGGCTGTTAAAAGCCCAGCTTCCTGCTCTGGAATTCCTCCCCAGAGGGGAGCCTGAGCCTCATTCCCATGCCTGTCTATTCTGTTGCCATGGCAAGTGCCTCCTGGGCTGTCCTCATTAGCAGCGTGGGCATTGGGCATGGTGCTGGTAGAGCAGAGGGCCTGGGGCATTCCCAGCCCAGCCTGGATTATCTTCTCGGGATGGCCAGCTGGCTCAGATGCCCCACCTGCCCTGGGCCCAGTGGAAGGGCTGCGGTTGCTGATCTGGTCTGCATAGTGCCTCGTTGGTCTGTTGATTGCTCATTCACATCTGGGCCTGCTAGGCAGATTGCTGTGGGACAGGAACTGTGGCTTCATTGCTTCATTTATTGTTCACTGCAGGTCCCTGCCCCTCTGCTCAGTTCCCACCTGTGCAAGCACTGCCCATTGGAGCCATGTCTTGTGGACAGACTTACTGGGTCCTGAGGCCTCAAGCTGGTGGTGCCAATGTGCTATCTCCTGCTGCTGAGTCTGGGGCGTCAGCTGCAGGAATGTCATTGACAGGGACGCCTCAGACTCAAGCCACTGACTGGGCTTTGTCACTGCAGAGCTGTCCTTCACCTTGCTGGATGCCATCACCGACAAGGAGCCTGTGGTGCAGGAACAGGTCTGCAGCGCTCTGTGCTCCCTCGGGGAGGCACGTCCCAGGGAGATGCTCCGCGCCTGTAACGAGTACCTGCGACAGCATGACAAGGTACCTCTCCCCTTGGGCATGGGGGCTTCAGGAACACTCTCATCTGTGCCACAGTTTGGGAGGAGATGGCAGCAAGAGCTGCAGGGTAGGTTCCCATCTTGGCTGTCAGCGGAAAGCAGCTTCTGGGCTCCCTCAAGGCCAGGCATTTCAGGATAATGGCCACTTTTGGGGTGAGGCCCTTGGTCAGGCTGGGCTGGGCGGCAGCAGTCCTGCTCTGTGCGCGCCATTTGCGGTGCCTGAGTGGCTCTCTGCCCAGGGAGAGGAAGGCTGTTTCCAAAGTGTGTGATTCAAGTGTCTGAGTGCTTTGTTGAGGGCTTGCGAGGGTCCCCAAGGCTCTGCCTTATCCTGGAGGCCACCAGTACGTCCACTCCCAGAGGAGCTTCTCCCAGGAAGGAGCAGGTCCTTCTCTTGTAGCCCTGGAGAGTCCCATCCTCCTGCAGGTGTGGCTGACTCACCACAGCCTGGGACACTCAGGACTCTCCCTTAGCCCTGTGTGGATGTGAGGCTACTGTCCCAAGATCCGGGGTTATCAGAGCTCTCTGCGGGTGCAGGCGCCCTGGCACAGTGGTGCCCTGTGGGACCACATAGCTCTGCCATTGGAAATCATCACACGCACCTTCTGGTTTTCCTCGGTTTCACGGTTTCAAAAGACCACTGTTATTTTTATTATTTATGTATTTATTTATTTTTGTTCTAAATGGACACAATATTTTTATTTGTTTTTTTTATTTTTTTTTTATTGTTGGTTGTTCAAAATATTACATAGTTCTTGATATTTATTTGTTTTTAATGTGGATTTTATTTACTGAGCATCGAACCAAGGGCCTCATGCATCCAAGGCAAGCACTCTACCACTGAGCTACAGCCCCAGTCTCCACTATTATTTTTTTATTTTTATTTTTTTAGTTGTAGATGGACATAATATTTTTATTTATTTATTTAATATGGTGCTGATAGGTGAACCCAGTGCCTCACACATGCTAGGCAAGCACCCTGCTCCTGAGCTATAGCCCCAGCCCCGCTGTTATTTTTTAACTGATGTTTTGCTATGTGAAAAGGGATGTCTGTGTGACATGTTTTTCTCTCTTATCTGCTGACTGCCACTCTTGGGGAAATTGCCTGTTTCAGGAGAGCACTGCCAAAGGTGCTGGGGTTCAGGACACTTCGTGGAGGACCGGTCCCTTTCTGTTTGCCCCTCCTGCTTGCTCAGGAGCTGGGTGAGCCAGGGGGACTGACGGGCCACACTTGTGCCCAGGTCAGCGCTGCACATGTCTTTACCTGCAGTGCTTCTTGGAGCTTTCACTGAGCCTGGTGCTTCTTTCTCTGAGGGCCAGATACAGCACTGAAGTGCCAGGCACTACTCTGTGTGATGTGGCACACTGACATCAGCATCCAGTTGTGGGACAGAAGGTGTGTTGACCAGCTGAGGACCTGGTCAGGGCCCTGGGGAAGGAGCTCCTTTGTGTGGCTTGCTGCAGAGCCCCTATGACCTGGGTGCCTTTCCATTCCACTTGGCCTCTGACTTCACCTCTTTTCTACCTGTAGTTTAGCTGACTGTGAACAGAATCCCCCTTCCCATTGCACGTGCATGGTGAGTGCTGACCTTATCTTTTGGCATCTGACCCTTCCCCAGCCCTTTCACACTGCTCCTGTAAGCTTCTTCCAGGAGGTTTGAGTGACTGCCTGTAGGTTCTGCTGTTTGCCTTCCAAGTTTGAGGCCAGCCTCAGCAACTTAGATCCTGTTTCAATAAAAAAGAAAAAAAAGTGCTAGGGAGCTGGGGTCGTACCTCAGAGGCAGATACTCCAAAATTCAATCCCAGGGATGCAGTAGCAGGAAACCACCCAGCACTCACCTGCCGCTGCCAGGTGCCGGTCAGTATTCTTTATACCTGGGGGCTTTATGGCCTCAGCTCCTGGCTGGGCTAGGTGTTTGCGGTTCTGTTTCCACAGACCCGGAGGCCTGTGACTGCCACTTGCCTCTCAGTGCAGGGGGCCCTGGGCACAGCTCTGCTGCTCTGTGGGGCATGGCCAGTCTTGCACACATCCACCAAGGTCTGGCACAGGACCACAGGTTCCACCTGGGGCCGTCAGGCCCTGAGGAGTGGTGGGAAGAGATGCACAAATAGTCAAACAGTTTTCAGTAGTGGTGGATCTCCTCCCTTCTGCCAGTTTCTGTGTCACAAACTCCTGTCTGCTTTCCAGCCTCTTGACAGTCTCCTCCCCACACAAGAGGACTGTGGGGACTGCTCATCTCTGTGTGGGACTTAAGCTCTACACAAGGCTGCGAGGGCCTGGGCCCCCAGGTGCAGGGCTGGGCTGGTCTCTTCGCATCAGCCACTATTTGGCTAGAAGTGGAATTGATTCCAGGGCCATATGGGGGTGTTAGAGCCCAACCTCAGAACTGAAGTGACCATTGGATTCTGTTTGGACTGGAGTGGAGACTTGGCCTCAGTCCTGGGGTATCCTATGAGAGACGGAGGTACGGATACGCTTGGTTCTCCTCTGCACTTTCACAGCCCAGCTTCTGGGACTGGATGTGTGGGGCATTTTCCATGTAGTTGGTCAGTCCCTCTGGATACCGACTGCATGTCCTCCAGTTCGTTGCTTTTTGACCCTGTCTGCCTGGAGGCAGTCAGGTCCCCAGGGTAGCCGCCCTTGAGGTGGCAGTGTCAAGCCCCGCTCTGTGTCCTGATGCTGGACACCGTCTACAGATCAGGATTCCCACAGCCTCCTCCTTGGGTTTAGTGACTTTGCTAGAATGGTTCCTGGAGTCAGGAAGCACGTGTGTTCACTGTTTATCAGAGATATGACAAAGGCTGCAGGTGGACCCCAGAGGACAGGGTGGGGTGGGACAGGCGCAGGACCCCCATGCCCTCCTGGGGTGTGCCACCTGCTGGCTGCCTGGAAGCTCCTTGAACCTTGTTCTTAGGTTTTATGGAGGATAATTACTCTGTGATCAGCTCATCTTCACTCTTCTCCCGTCCCTGGTGGTTGGGGTGGGGTAGCAAGACCCCAGCCTCTAATCCTTCTTTGGTCTTTCCAGTGACCAGCCCCGCCCATCCTGAAGCTGCCAAGGGCCCCAGCCAAGTCATGTCCTCAGCATACAAAGGCATTTTGGAGCTTGGGGCAGTGGCACTCACAGCTGGAGAGGCTGAGGCAGAGGATTGTGAGTTCAAAGCCAGCCTCAGCAACTTAGTGAGGCCCTAGGCAACTCAGCAAGACCCTGTCTCTAAATAAAATGTAAAAAAGGGCTGGGGATGTGGCTCAGTGGTTAAGTGCCCCTGTGTTCAATTCTTGGTACCCAAAACAAACAAACAAAAACCACCATGTGGAGAATCCAAGGATTTTAGGAGTTGTGCACCTGGAAACTAAAGATATAGCTCAGGTTATCACATTTTTGTGGGGTCAGCATTGGGCCTTTGCATAGCTGAGTTCACAGCCTTAGGACTGTGCTGACATGCTTTTATGCAGGGGGATTTTTGTGGTCACATTTGTTTTTTTTCAATAGTGAAAGGAACAGGATTTATTCAGGGCAAGAGGAGACCCCATAAGGGCTGCCCCTGTGGCCACCCACAAATACCTGAGAGCCATGGAGCCGCACTCTGACGGACCTCGCCTTGGGTCTGTTTCATGGTGAGCCAGTTGTTCCTGTCCCAGCTCTGCACCACGGAGGAAGATGTGGTCAGTGCCCAGGTTCTGTCACCCCACACTGTAATCCGGTCTCTCTGGTGGGGCCTGGTGGAAAACAACCAGGAAGGCCAAGCCCTTGACCACCACCCACCTCAGCTTCTCTGCCTGTGGCAGTCTTCAAGAGAGAAATGGAAATGAAACCTTTTCCTTAAGAATGAGCAGCAAGGAAGGATCCCCGGTTTTCACTTTTCCATATGTAAGTTGTGTCCTGTATGTCCTGAGGTCTCGGCAGCCTTCGCCTCCTCGTCAGGAGCGGCCCTTAGTTGGGCATGGCAGAACATGCCTATAATCCTAGCACCTTGGGAGGCTGAGGCAGAAGAATCACAAGTTCGAGGCCAACTTCTGCATCTTAGCAAGACGCTGTCTCAAAAAGGACTGGGATGTAGCCTAGCAGTAGAGCACAGCCGGTGCCAGCCCCAGGACTGAGGGAGTAAAGGCAGGACTTAATGCACCAACCAAAAGAGCTCGCCAGCCCGGCCCACCCAAGCGCTCCGCCACTGGAGGGCCCTGATGCTGAGTGGGAGGGCCACTCAGCCCCAGCCCCAGGGCAGAGGAGTCCGTCCTTGATTAATTGATTTTTATTTATTTTTTGGGACCTGAGATGGAACTCGAGAGTGCTTGACAACTTTTTTAATATATATCTTTATTTTGTTTATTTATTTTTATGTGGTGTTGAGGATCGAACCCAGGGTCTCTCACATGCCAGGCGAGCGCGCTACCACTGAGCCACAACCCCAGCCCTGCATACTCTATTTTAAAAGCAGCTTTCTGGGACAGTTTTCAGAGTATTGTCTCCCACTCCCTAGTCACAGACCCCTTCCTGGCCACACATCCCTGCCACTGGCCTGTCCGCAAAGCCGATGGGTGTGCCATCAGCTGGGACCTGAGGACTTGGCCCAGGAATTCCTTTTCTTCCCTTTGCTGGGAAAAAGGCAGATTCCCCCCAAAGCTCCTTTGTGTACGTAAGGAGAATTAGCTGCCAAGGAAGGCCACGTGGGCTCCTGGAGGTATGTCCAGGCCAAGAGCCAGGAAGTGGCTGAAGCTGTGGCTCTAGATCAGGTGGGAACAAGTGTCTGCCTGCTTTATCAGAGTTGTCTCCCAGTATTTAATTAATACTCTTGATTAAATAAAGTCATACCAATTAGCGTTAATTTTCCAATTTTCCACCCTAAATTTCCTTATTCTCCCTACGTGGGCATGCGGAAGGCAGCTCTCCCCGGAAGGGGCGCTTCGCCGTCTGTGGTAGCACTGAGTGCCCGGTGCCTGCCAAGGCTGTGAGGGCAGGCAGTGGGAGCCAGCGCAGTGGGACTGCCTGGGGGCCTGTGTCCCCACCACTGAGGCCCAGGGCTCAAGGATGGAAAATCTCGTGCTGAAAACAGCCCAAGGTTGGAGTTTCCCTAGAAGCCTGGCGGGCCCTGGGTGCTGTGGGGTGTGCACTGTTTAGTTCCAGGGGCAGAAGTCTCATCCCCTGTGGGCCCGGAGACAGAGGGTCACTGTGTGGCACAGCAGACACTCCTGTCCCCTGGGGCCCAGGGGCCTGGGAATTCCTTTCCCCACCAAGCTGCCATTTGTCCCACAGGGACAGAGTTGGTGTGCCCACCTGCAGGCGCGCCCCCACTCCTGTGCTGCCATTGTGGCCAGTGGCCACAGCTGCTGCCGTCACCCAGGAAGGGCAGCAGTGCCGCCTGTCCTGCCCTGCCTTGCCCACCTGGTCCCCATGCCACCTGGCATGGGCTGCCCTGGGGGCAGGCACTGCTGGGAGAGGCTCCTTTGGGAAGCTGGATGCCTTCAGCAGCAGCAGCCCCAGGGCCTGCCCTTGGGGCCTGGCGGTTGCCACTCTGCTGGGCATCTCTACTGGTCTGTCTTCTACCCGGTGGTCGGCCCATGCCACTGGTGTCCTCAGTTGAGGTGAGGACAACTTGAGCTGCCAGGATGGACGGTGGGAGTGAGTGGCAGGACCATGGCAAGTACACCTAGGAGGAACCGGCAGGCCCAGCACAGAGAATGCGGCATGGTGGCCTTGGGGCATAGCAGTGAGAGGCAAGCACAGTCCTGTCTGCAAAGAGAGATGGAGGAAGAGATGGAGGCCCAGGCAGGGAAAGAGAAGGGTCTTTGGAACTCCTGACCAGGAGACCCTGCTGGCCGTACTGGGAAAGCAGAAGCACCAACTCATTAGAAGCCTCTTCTCAGCCCTTCTAAAGAGATGTGGGCACTTGAGAAGGTTCTGAGGGCTCAGGAGGGTGCTGTGTTTGAGGCAGGAAGTGGCCTTGTGTAGTTGAGTTCCCGTGAGTAAGCAAATGCTGGGGTGATCCTCACCTCAGAAACCTTCCTGGGGGTTTCTCTTCCCAGCTCGCTCAGCCCTATCGCGCTCTAATCCTGAGGGCCATGGAGATGGTCCTGAGCAGCCACATCCACCAGCTGGACAAGGACACAGCCAGCATTCTCATCCTCCTGGCCTCCAGCGAGATGACCAGGACGAAGGTATGGGCCTCTGGTTTTGCAGGCTCAGTCCTGCCCTCGGGAGGAGACTCCTTTTCCCTGGCCTCTGTCCAGGAATCTCAGGCATAGGTCTTTGTGTCTGGCTGGCTCAGGGCTGGCAGAGACCCCTTGGTCCTGTGCACACCCTCTAGGTCAGGGGATGGCCACCCTATGATTTTCAGAGGCAGAAGCTAAAGTGAGGACCAGGTGTCTTAATGCAGGGCACTAAGGGCACTGGTGCTGTGCACTCCTGGCCTGGTGTCTGCCAGTTCCCCAGGCATGAGCCACATTCTCCTCCAGACCTCGCCCGACTTCTCTTGGCTCTGTTGCTTCTCCTGCAGGCTGAGGGCCCTTGGAGGGGAGGCTGTACCATGTGGTCCCTCTGACCTGCACTTAGTAACCTAGTAGGGACACTGAAACAAGGTGGCTTGTCCTTGGCCAGCTGTCACCTGGGGCAGAATTCTTGCTGGAGCCTGTGGGGAGGATCCAGGGAGAGGTCTGCCTTATGGCTTTCTGGGGTGCAGGGCCTGGACTGTGACTGGCAGCGGGCTGCGAGCAGCGTCCTGGTGGCTGTGGGAAAGCGGTTCATCAACCAGGTGATGGAGGAGGTGCTCGGCAGGTTCCAGCCCGGGGTCCTGCCACACTGTTCTGTGCTGCAGACTCTTGCCAGCCTCTCAGTGTCCAATGGTAGGTGCCAGCTTGATCTGGGGAATACCTGGGCCTTGGGTTTGGCACTCTGCCACCTGCTCAGGCCATGCTGATGGTGGTCTGTGGCCTTCCCTGCCGGAGGCATGTGCAGGTCAGACTTGGCTGCAGCCTCATGTCGGCTCCTCTCTTGCAGCATTTGGCATGGTCCCCTTCCTGCCGTCCATCCTGAGCACCATGCTGCCCATGCTGGGCATGGCGAAGCAGGATGCATTGAGGGTGGTGTTCTGCTGTGGTAAGATGACTGGGCACGGCTGCCCACCTCATTCACTTTTATCTCAGGGGCCCCTTTTGGGGGGGTCTGCTTAAGAAATATCTATTTTGGAGATTCAGGAGTCCAGTAGCTGTAGAAAGGCAGGTGGGCATTTGGAGAGAGGATCTTCCTGGCCCAGCCACTGCCGCTTCGAGGGTCCTGCCCTCAGCAGACGCTGCTCTGCCTTTTGCTGCTTCTCTGCCACTGGGACCACCGTCTCTGCACGGCTCAGGCTGGAAGGGAGCTCTGCTTCCCTGGAGCATGTCTCCTCTGCCCTGTGTCTGTTGTGAGCTGGCAGTGACCACCCCATGGGCACCTCAGTGGTGATGGAGAGGCTCCCTGCAGCCTGTGTCTATGGCCTCCCGTGTGTCTGGCGGGGCCCTCGTAGGTCTTGGTGTGCCATGTGTCAGCCCGCAGGTGCCAGGTGAGTCTGTTGGGGTGGAGGCCACCCTGCAGAAGAAGGCCCGGTGAGCTTGGCGGGAGCTGGGTTCTGGTGCCCTGTGAGAAGGGGGCACACCTGGGCCTTTCCAGTTCCCCAGGAAGACAGGACCTTGTGCCCTCAGGTCCTTCTTGGTGGGGGTATGTTAGGAGTTTCCCTGCCACTTCCCCTGGGGATAGGTTGGGAGCGGCCTGGCGCCAAGGGTGGGCCTGGTTTTGGTGTGGAAAGGGTGACAGGCTAGAGGGTGACTTGGTACTTTGGGTCCCGGGTTCTGTTGTGCTCTTGGTGTCTTTGGGTCTGGGGTCCTGTCTCACCTTGCAGCGGCAGAGCTCTAATGGCTCCAGCTCCCGCCACCTCCCTTCACAGCCCTGCACCCCCTCTCCTTGCTCTGCCTCTCACGCCTGCTGGGGCTGCAATCCTGTGTGAGCAGGAAAAATACCACTTGACCTAGCTCTGGATGACCATGGGGTTCGTGACAGTGAGTAGGGTGTGGCCTTGGGTACCTATGTGCAGACCCTGAGGACAGAGGACTGGTAGGAGGAGGGCTTTCCCAGGCAGAGGCAGCAGGTGTTCTGTGAGGACTGCACAACCCTGGTGTGGCCTGGTGTTGAGTGCTGGCTGCTGCCTCCTGGTGGCTCTCCGGGGAAGTACCTGCTCTTGGCCTGTTTGGCCACAGCTGCCTGAACCCATCCAGTTCCTGCCCGTCAGTGCTCTCTGCTGAAGCAGGTGGACTGGCTCAACAGGGAGCCATGAGGATGCCTCCTCCATCTGTGCTGCTCACAGGATGAGCCGCTCCCTGCTGCTGGAGGACACTGTGGTCCTGTGGGGACAGCAGCCTTCAGGTGGGAGGGCCAGTCACAGCCTGGCATTGTGGCCAGGCAGGAGAGGAGTGGGGAGGCTCTGAGACAGGCCCCACAGGGCCGGCAGCTGGTGGTTCTTGCCCCACAAAGGAGTCTGACAGAAGCAAAGACTGCATTCAGGGAAGAGAAGGGAGCAGAGAAGGCCCATGGCCAGCACGCAGGGAGACGTGGGCGAGCTCCACAGAGAAGCTACGTCAGGCGGCAAGTAGAAGACACCAGAGAAAGGCCAGAAAAGAGGGCCAAGGAAGCCCCTGGGTACAAAGCCAAAGGTCTCATGGTGGAAAATAGAGAAAGGAGGAAGATTGACAGGTCAGACCAAGGAGCATAGGCCACAGCAGACCCCAGAAGCGGGGATGGAGAGTGCCCAGCACATTGGGATGCAGTGCAGAGATGGCCTGGCCTCAGGCCTGGGCCACATGGTCCGCCAGGAGCCCTGTCCTGCATCAGTCTGCCCCGGTGCCATCTGGCGGTGAGGGTAGAATAAAGGCTTCTCAGAGAGTGAGGGCTCAGACGTGCACCTCCCCTGTGCCTCCGCAGAGCCACAGGAAGGTTTGCTGCGCCAAGGAGTGGATTGAGCTGAGGGGAAGATGCCAGGTGGCCGTCGGCCTGCATGGCTGAGGGGCCCACAAATGGCCTGACCTGCAGGGAGGCTGGGGCTACGGGAGTGACACACACCTGGAGAACTTTGTGATGCCAGGAGGAGGAGAAGCCCTGGCTGGGGCAGCCAGCTCTGAGCAGCACTATGGCCCCACCAGGCCAGCCAAAGTTTCAGTGGGGTTGGAAGTGCCAAGGGGAGGAGCGCCTGGCGAGGGGCATGATGATGACCGTCGTTTAGAGAGAAGCCGACTCCCTGATGGTTGATTCCTGAGAAAGGGGGATGTCCATAGGGAGTGCCAGGCACAGTGCACACCTGAGTTCAAAGCCAGCCTCAGCAGTTTAGCGAGGCACAAAGCAACTTAGCAAGACTCTGTCTCTTAATTTAAAAGAAGGGAGGCAGTTGGGGATGTGGTTCAAGGGTTAAGCACCCCTGGGTTAAACCTGCTGGGCTGGCTGCAGTGGTGACACCTGCATTCCCAGCCACTTGGGAGGCTGAGGCAGGAGGATCACAAGATCAGTGTAGGAACTTAGTGGACCCTGTCTCAAATTAAAAAGGCTAGGGATGTAGCTCAGTGGTCAAGCCCTGGGTTCAGTTCCTAGCACCCTTCACCAATACCAGCAGGTGGGTAAATGGATTCTGCCTCTGGCAATATGGTGACCTGTCATTTGCAAAAACCTTCCTGCTATGGATGACCTAGACATGCTGACCAGTCTGACAAACATCCTTCTGATCAGAAAGAAATCCTGGGTCCTCAGAGGGTATGAGAGGAGTGCAGCGGGCAGAGGATTCTGTCGCCTGCCCAGTGTCAGTAAAGGTTGGGAGAGACGAGGGTGATGGGGAAGAAAGCCTTTCTGTGCACCAAGCAGTTCAGACCCCACCTGCACTAGACTTCTAGCTCTTGCCCTCAACAAAGGGTGACCAGTGGGAAGCCATCCACCATGAGCCCTGGCCAGGAGGTGGTTTTCTTTCAAAATTTCTTCTAAATTCTCCTTCCTAAGAACTTGTCACTATGGCCTGCCCTTGTGCTGGTGGGGGGCTCAGGCTTGTCCCTTCAGTTGGCCTGCAGAGCCCCAGGCTGAGGCACTAGCTTTGTGTGAGCTAGTTAGAACTGTTCCTGGAGATGGCAGCGTCCGTGAAGCCAGCCAGCGTGGTGTTTCCAGGCACTCGGCGAGGAAAGTGCGCTCTGGGTCTGGGTTCCAGCTTGAGCACGCAGGGCAGTGGTCACTGTTCAGACAGCAGACTCAGAGCAGAAAATAATGTCTTGGAATGATCCGACGTGGGATGCAGAAGAATAGGGGAAGGGATGAAAGAAGGAACAAACATAAGAAAAGAGCAAGTTCTATGAAAAGAAAAGGCCAAATATGATTTTTTGAAATGAAACTATGTCCACTGAAGAGGAAGCAGGTACCGTGGACATCTGTCTGAAGACCTGGAGGAGAATGGACAGGGGGCAGGTCTGAAGACACCCGAGGGGCAGCACTAACAAACAGGATGGAGAGAAGGCATTGGATGGTCAGGCTTACTGACCATCTGCCTCCACAAAAGAGAGGACCTTCCTCATGCTGCCAAGCGCAGCAGGCTCAGAGTGCTGAATGAGGGGACGTCCGCCCGTCCCAGGGTGTCCTGTCAAACTGTGGGTGCCAGGATGTGTGAAGTGAACCCAGACAGTCCATGTCTGCTGGAAGCATAGCCACTCACCGCTGACCCCCTTGGAACCCTAAGCCCATCACCAGGGAGGATGGCCACATGTGGCTGAAGCAGATCCTACCAGCAGAGCCACCACTTGGCTGGAAAAGGCGGGGAGGCCAGCAGGGTAAGTGGGGTGGGGCGCACACCAGCAGGAAAGTAGCCACTTGGCCCTGGGCCTCTCGGGCTCTCTGGGGCCTCTCTGGGGCCTCTCTGGGGCCTCTCAGGTTCACCGCGGGGAGGAGGAAGCTGGTGCTGTGTGCCCTGCACTATGGGGAGAGAAGTGCCACGTGACTTGGGGACAACCGCCAGGGTAGACGTTGTTGTCCAGTTTCCTCCCTGCCGTGGGCTGTGTGACCCAGAGCACAAAGGAAAAAGACAGTGTCCAGGTTCTGTTTACTGTCTGAAGACCACATTTACACTGAGGGGACTCAGACACCAGCCCACCACCACGTGCCTGTGCCCAGGCCGGGGGCAGATGGCTGTGGAAACCTGTGAACAGCTCACTTTTTTTTTTTTTTTTTTTAAGATAAGACATCTTATTTATTTATTTCTACATGGTGCTGAGGCTCGACCCCAGGGCCTCACACGGGTGAGGCGACTGCTCCACCGCCCAGCCCAGCCCAGCCCAGCCCAGCCCACAGACCACTTTTTGTAGGATTCAGCAGCCCATGCTCTGTTGGTTCCATCCTAGGACATGGCGTCTGCAGAGTCTGGCCTCAGCAGCTCGCCTTCTCTCTTGACCCAGGGCCCCTTGCTGACCGCTCCCACATCTGTGCCTAAGCCAGGTCTGTGTCCTGGCTCCAGCCTCCAGCTTCACCTCTTGCTGGACTTTTTACTTGACCTCCATGGTCACTGTGAGCCCAGTGGTGTGAAAGCCACTGTCCAGCCTACAGGACATACAGGCAGCAGCACACTCTCTGGGAAGGCCTGGGTGGCTGGTGCCCAGGGCCACACCACCCTCCCTTCAGATCTGTCCTGCCCAGGCCTGGTGCTGCCACCCCTCTCCTCTGCCTCTTGCCCTTGGAAAGTGTGGCAGGAGCTGTCTGTGAGGGCAGTGGGCTGACTCCACAGCCAGTGGGAGGTTGCCAGAGGGCACCATCGGAAACCTCCAGCAGTTGGCTGATGTAAAACAGTAGAAGCTGCCGGTCCGCCAGTTTGGGAAGCTAGAAGTCCAGGAGACGGTGTTGGTGGGTTGGCTCCCTCTGGGTTCAGGGAGCACCATTCCTTGCCTCTCCCTGCTTCTGGTGGCGTCGTCGATCCTTAGCAGCTTTGGTTCACCCTCAGTCTCTGCTTCTGTTGCACACGGCCATCTTCCCTGTTCCTGTCTCTGTCTTTTCTTGTGGGACACTGTCCTCTCGCTCCACTCTGCTCTGATGTGATCTCATGTTAACAGTTACACCAGCAACCACCCTGTTTCCAGATAAGGCCGCATTCTGAGGTTTCCAGGGGGATTTGAATTGGGAGAGTGTGTCTGGCCAGGTGCTGGGCAGGTGTCCTGCAGGCTGTGTGGGGATCTCCAAGGACAGGCTGGAGACCCAGCGCAGCATCGCCTGCAGCAGCTCACCAGGGCCATCTCAGCCCTACAGCACTTCAGTGAGAGCACCCTGGAGTACCTGGCCAACTTGGACCAAGCCCCGGACCCCACTGTCAGGAGGGACGCCTTTGCTGCTGACATCTTCAGCGCCTATGACATTCTCTTCCACCACTGGCTCCAGAGTCGAGATGCCAAGGTACCGCTGCTTCCCATGGGCAAGGCCTGGCCTCAGGACTGTGCTTTGCTATTCTGCCAGCTCTGTTGAAGGTGATCCTGGGGTGGGGAAGAGGGCCCAACTTACCTGTCCATACCTACTGACAGGTGCCCTCTGCCTGGTGCCCACCCACAGCTGGTGCTCAGGAGCTGGTGGGGGCCTTGTCTGCAGGTTGCCATACCTGCAGGTCTCCACACTGGCTCCAGCCTGCTCTAAAATCTGTCCTGTTCCTGGGAGCTGTGGTCACCGTCCTCTTTCTCAGGCTCCATTGCTGCCTCTAAAGTCCTCCCGCCCCCACCCAGCCCCTTGCCGTGGTCACTCTGCAGCCATGCCCTGACCTCTAGGTGCTGGACTTGCTTCCAGCCCTGATGGCCGCACTGGGCCCTGCTGTCCTCTCCTGTGGACGGCTCTGTAACTCCAGACCAACTGCCCCCTCGGTCTCCTCAGCTCCGGCTTGCAGTGGTGGCGGCTCTGGGGCCCATGAGCCACTTGCTTCCCAGTGAGAAGCTGGAGGAGCAGCTCCCCAGGCTCCTTCCTGGAGTCCTCAGCCTCTACAAGAAGCACGCGGAGACCTTCCACGTGTCCAAGGTATCTGCAGGCGGGGAGGGCATGTCCACCTCTGAGGACCTTTAGGTCAGCCCTGAGACAGGACTCAGTGCTAGGTTGAAGGGAAGGACCCCCACTGCTCCGCTCCAGACAGGAGCCCGGGGGGTGGTTCCTTGCCGCCTCCACCCCGCCCAGGGTGCCGTGCCAGCCGTCCCAGATCCTGTTGGTAAGGTTAGGGCTTCCTGTTGGAAGCCCCAGGCAGAGTGCATGTTTTCCTGGACTTCTCCCTGGGACCTGGAGGCTCTCCTGGGGAAAGGGCGTGAACTGAAGGCCTCTCCTGCCTGTCTCATGCAGAGCCTGGGCCAGATCCTGGAGGCAGCAGTGAGTGTGGGCAGCCGCACCCTGGAGGTCCAGCTTGATGCCCTCCTGGCCACTCTGCACACTCAGGTAGGCTGGGGCAGGGGCTGCAGGCAGAGGTGGGGTCAGGTCACTGACAGGAGTGCAGGGAAGGGTGTGGGTGGTGGGTGGGGAAGGGTCTGGGTGGCCAGGAGTGGCCACACTGAGGGTGCTGTGGGTGTGGTCCTCAGTGGTGAGGCCTCCTCCAGTCTCGCTGTGGTGCATACAGGTGGCCTAGGGGCCTGGGCATGGAGGAGGCCCAGGGATGCAGTTGGCTGCAGCCAGCAGAGGCCAGAGTTGCAGGGAGATGGGCATGGGAAGGGGCCTTGGAGACCCCACTGGAGGAAGTGCTCCAAGGGAGGCTGTCCAGCTGGGCCCCCCAAGGCATGATGAAGAGGGCCTGGGAACTGGCCGCTATTGCAGACCAGAGTACACAGATGGAGCCTTGGGTGTGAGGGAGGAGCTGCAGGGGGTGGGTTCACCTGCTCTGCTCCCACTCCAGCATCAGTGGGCCCACTGGCCACCTGGCAAGGTCACTCACCTTGGTCCAGGAGTGGGAAGCGGGGAGGGCTGCAGCTGAGATGCTGGAGGTGGTGTAAGCACTGGGGTGACGAGGTGAAACTGCGTGGGCAGCTGGGCTCTAGAGAGAGCAGAACCGGAGTGTGCCCAGGAGGACGGGGGAAGTCACGTGGCAGGCTTCCTGCTCCCCGGGGCAGGGTCCGCATGCATTCAAGCCTGGGTTCTACCGTACTGGGGGGTGTGTGTGTGTGTCCGCCTTTTGTTATTTTGAGACTGGCTCTTGCTAAGTTTCCCAGGTTAGCCTCTTACTTGGGATCCTCCTGCTTCAGTGTCCTAAATTGCTAGGATTGCCGGTGTGAACCACCATGCCCAGCTTCTGCCAAACTTCTACGGAACAATTCCTGTCCTATAAGTTGGTTTGGAAATCAGAGAAAGATCCTGAGCTGCCTAGGTCGTTCTGGGGGCTGGCCTTGATTCCAAATCTAAATTAGAACCACACAGGACAAGGCAGGTGGAGATTAGGAGGATGACTGTGAAGACCTTGTGTAAAGAAACGGCAGGCTGAGTCCAGCACTGCCCCTGTCAGAGGACCTCACAGAGGCGTGCTCTTGGAGAAACACCAGACTTGTTCAGCCACTTGTTCAGCGGCTGGGGTGCACTGGGTCATCACAGCGACACACAAAAGGAAAATGTCATCTGTCTTCAGTCGATGAAGAAAAAGCTTTGGTGACATTTTTCTATTCATCATTAAAACTCTTAGCAACAAAGATTGAAGAGAAATTCCCTCAACTTGATGAGGATGGCTTGCCCAGGCCTTCCCTGACGTCCTGACTGAGACCTCAGACACACTCCCTGGAACGTGGAAGAGGAAGAGCCGCTTCCCACAGCAGGGAGCCTGTGCCAGTTGTGTAAGGAAGGTGCACATCTTGCAGGAGAGGCCCTGCTCCTGCTGGCCCCCTGCTGTCTTGGGGCACTGGCCCTCCTCATGTGCTCAGTGACTTCCTGCCTGCCCAGCTGGAGGTCAGCTGCACCCCTCCTGGGTGCACACTTGTTTTGTGGATGCTCAGTCACTCATCTAGAAGAAGGACAAAGAAGTCCTGAAGGAGACACCCGCCGAGCCTCCTGTGGTGCACAGCAGCTGGGCGCTGTCCGCAGTGGGGTGCTCAGCATGGGCAGGAGGCCAGAATCTCTTCGTGGGACAGGGTGCGGGTGGAGTACGGCCAGCTAGGACCTATTTGAAGTACTGTGGACTGTAGCAGCAGGAACTTACCACGAGGTGTCTGGAAGTCAGCCTGACCAGAGCCCAAGACCTCACTGAAGAACACACAAGAAGGAGGGAGAACTCAGAAACGCGATGCAGTGTCACTAACCTGATATAGAAACCCACAAAACCACATGTATTCGTCAAAACTATAAAAGCCAAGAATGATTATCTGTGGGGGTGGGCATAGGAGGGGGGAATATAAATATGCAAAAACTGAGAAGATAGAAAAACCGGTCACAGGGCTGGGGATGTGGCTCAAGCGGTAGCGCGCTCGCCTGGCATGCGTGCGGCCCGGGTTCGATTCTCAGCACCACGTACAAAGAAAGATGTTGTGTCCGCCGATAACTAAAAAATAAATATTATTAAAAAAAAAAAAAAGAAAGAAAAACCGGTCACTTCCTTTGCTTTGTGCTGTCCATCATGTCCTGTTTCTCTATTTTCAGTTTGTTTCCATATTGATCTGTAGCAGTTCTTACAGCCTTGTTGTTTTATATGAATAAATATTATCTCTGTTTCATCCTGTTTTTTTTTTTTTTTGTACTGGGAATTGAACTCAGGGGTATTCTATCACTGAGCTACATCCCCAGTCCTTTTGATTTTTAATTTTGAGTCAGGGCCTTGCTAAGTCACTTGCTAAATTGCTGAGGCTGGCCTGGAACTTGCGATCGCCTGTCTTAGATTCCTGAATTGCATGCACTAACGAGCCCGCTCCTACTTTAGTGTCTCTCTCTCTCTCTCTCTCTCTCTCTCTCTCTCTCTCTCTCTCTGTCTCTGTCTCTCTCTTTCTCTTTCTTTCTCTCTGGTGCTGGGGATTGAATTCAGGGCCTTATGTATGCAAGACAAGCACTATCTTATTTTTTTGATTCTTTAGTATTTTTTGCCATAAAAATTGTTTAATATTTGTATTATCATTTATCCTCCTTTAATTTATTTGTTTTTTATATTTACTTTTTTTAAGTTGTAGGTGGACATAATATCTTTATTTCATTTTTTTTTTTTAATATGGTGCTGAGGTTTGAACCCAGTGCCTCATGTGTGCTAGGCAAGCACTCTACCACTGAGCCCCAGCCCCAACCCCCCCAATTTTTTTTTTTTTTTTTTTTTGTGGTGCTGGGGATTGAACCCAGGGCCTTATGCATGAAAGGCAGGCACTCTACCAACTGAGCTATGTCCCCAGCGACCTTTATTTTATTTGTTTATTTTTGTGGGTGTCAGGGATGAACCCAGGGCCTAACGCATGCTAGGCAAGTTCTCAAACACTGAGCCACAACCCGGCCCCCTCCTTGTAAAACCTTTTTTTTTTTTTTGCTGTATTTGGCACTGAACCCTGGGCCTCACACAGGCTAGGCAAGTGCTCTGCCACCAAGCTGCACCCCAGCAGCTTATGTTATGCCATGGTTCAGGTTCAGATGGACAGAAGCCTTCTGCACTCAGTGATTGCCTAAGGGTCCCCCTCTGCCCTCCGTTGTCTGGTGCCTGTGTCTGGAGGAGACGGGTGGGTCCCCCTCTGCCCTCCGTTGTCTGGTGCCTGTGTCTGGAGGAGGCAGGTGGGTCCCCCTCTGCCCTCCGTTGTCTGGTGGCCTGTGTCTGGAGGAGACGGGTGGGTCCCCCTCTGCCCTCCGTTGTCTGGTGCCTGTGTCTGGAGGAGACGGTGGGAGTCTGCTTTGCCTCTTCCCAGGCGACTGCCCGTTGCTGTGCACCACTTACCATGGAAGCCGCCCCATTTCCCCTGTGGACCTGCCCTCTGCAGGCACTGTCATCCAGAGGCTTTGCTGGGCTGGAAGGCCTGCTTCTGAGAGGGACCTGACTCTCCGGAGTGGTCCTCCCAGGCCTCCTCAGAGGCCAAGGGTCGGGCCTGTCAGGTGGTGAGGGCTCAGGTCTGGCCCTCTGCCCTGCACCTCACCTGCTTCCTCCCTGAACTCCCAGGAGGCGTGCTGTCAGGCAAGGGACAGCCCTGGGCTGGGCGCTGCTCTGTGCTGGGGTCCCTCTCGTGGCTGCAGGGTGGGCCCTGAGGTTCCTTAGAGCCTCGTCCAGAGGCCCTACCTGGGTCCCGGGCCGTAACACTGAGGAGGTGGGCGGGGCCTGCGGGCCCACTGAGCGTGCCTGCGTTAGTGAGGCTCAGTGAAGCCCAGAGGTTTTTCTTTTAGTCTTTACTTTTTAATCAAGGCACCTTTTGAAGGCGTGAGCTCCGGATGTCTCTGGTGCTTAATTCCAGAGGGGACTGGCTCCAGCGCATGGCTGGGAGTGCACACCCAGGGACGTGGGCATGCTGCTGTCCTGCAGACTCGTTCTGCCTGTGTCTGTGTGGTGTGGTGTTTCTCTACCCGCCCCCCCCCCCCCGACTGCAAGGGACTGGCCACCCAGGCACCTCTGATGGTACAGCATGTGTGTCCCACAGCTGGCACCTGGGCATAGCTGGAGAGTGATTTGCTGGGGCTCTGAGCCCCAGGAGGGCAGCAAGCGTTGTCCCCTGTGACCTCTGTCCTGTTCCCTGGAGCAGATCTGTGTGCCCGTGGAGTCCTCGAGTCCCCTGGTGATGAGCAGCCAGAAGGAGGTGCTGCGCTGCTTCACGGTGCTGGGTGAGTGGCAGGCTCCTCCTTGAACAGGTACCTCAGGGACACACTGCGCCAGTTGCCTCTTCATGTAGAGGATGGTGTGACGGGAAGAGGAGGCCGCCTTTCTACCTCTGCCCAGCGTCCCAGAGGCCCCAGTGGGCTGAGCCCTCACCACTGCCCCAGCCTCTTAGTTTCCAGGTAGATGCATGTTATGGTCCTGCCCGTCCTAGAGGCTCTGCCCCTGCTCCTCACCATGACCAGCTCCATGGTGCCTCTTATCCTGGTCCTGGCCATCCTTCCAACTTTACCTGACTCCAGCTAGAGATGTCATCACCTGATCTCCTGCACAGCAGAGGCTGTTGTGCCAGCTCTGTTCCCTGCATCCATGCATGCTCAGGGCCAGCGATACCAGTGTCCCCCTGGGGCATGGAAGGAGAGGCAATACCAGGTGTGTGTGCAGGAGGACAGCAGGTCTGATGAGGACATAGGCAGACCTTGCTCCTGACAACCTGGTTCACCAAGGTGAAGGCATCTGCATGGGTCATAGCCCCCTGTTCCTGTTGGCAGCTGAGAGCTCCGGGCTGGAGGCTCCAGCCTGGGTTGCCTAGATCTGCACTGGCCTGGGGCCCAAATGCTGAAGAGCTGCTCCCAGGTGCAGCTCTGCCCAGAGCAAGCGGGATGCTGAGGCCTCTGGGGGCCCTGTGAGTTTGAGAAGCTGAGTGGGCGCTCAGATCCTGTGGGCGCAAGGTTTGGATCTCCTGTGCTCCAGCTGGTGCTGCCTGCTGGGCCTCTGCCCTGGCAGGAGGGTGTGCTCCAATGCCTGCCCTGAGACTGGCGCCCTTGAGAAGGCTGTGGGGCGGAGATGGTGGCCTGGGTTCCAGCTTCCCTCGGTCCCCAAAGCGAGTCTTTGTGTTTTGCTGGGAGCAAGATGGCCAGGACAGATGGACGCTGGCCCTGAGGATTCGGAGGCATAAAGGAGAGGCTGTTAGACCCCGCCTGATGTGCATGTTGTCCCACAGCCTGCTGCCTCCCTGACCGGCTGCTGGCCTTCCTGCTGCCCAGGCTGGACACCAGCAGTGAGCGACTGCGTGTGGGTACCCTGCAGATCCTGAGGCACCTCATCAACTCAGCTGGTAAGTGCCCTCCACGCCTGCACTGTGTCCGGTGTGGGGTAGTGCTTGGAAGGTGGAGATGGCCTTTTAGGTGAAAAGTAGCATTGCACTTGGGCTTCATTTTTCGTTCATTAAGACACAGGGTCTTGCTGTGTTGCCCAGCTGGCCCTGAACCCCTGGGCTCAAGTGATACTCCTGCCTCAGCCTCCCAAGAAGCGGGACTTCTTTCTGGTACCCACCCCTGTGCTGGGCCTTTATTTTGAATTTCCTAAAATTTTTTTCCACCTTTCTATTTTGCAAAATCCTACAAGAGCAGTGTCCATCTGCCCTTCACTGGACGTGGATCTCTGGTACCTGCCTTGATATAGGCTGCAGACCGCAGTGCCCTGAAGGCCCTGCCTGACTCCCTGTGTGTTCCCCTGACCCCGTCAGCACAGGACCCAGTCACAGAGCCTGACAGTAAACACACTTGCCTGGTGTGGCTTGCTCTCCTGTGGGATCTAGTTGAAGCCACACTCTGGCTTAGTTTAGTTCTCAGACTTTGTTAATGCAGAGTCCTTTCTCTGAGGAGCGAGGCCATTTCTGGAGTATGTCCTGAGTAGCTGTGCCTGATGGTCTCTACACAGTTGAAGATTCAGGTTTCCTGCATTTAAGGCTGATTTAATTGATCAACAATAAGTTTGAAAAAACGAATCACAGTTTTACCTGTGGGTTTGTTTTTTGGTGAGTCTTATTGATCTCCTTTTAGAGGAGTCAGACCATGAGCCACCTTAGGCTGAAAGTTGGTGATAGTTTACATTAAAATTTTTTTTGAAGTTTTCAGTTGTAGATAGACACAATACTTTTCTTATTTATTTATCTATGTGATACTGAGGATGGAACCCAGGACCCCACACATTCGAGGCAAGTGCTCTATCACTGAGCCCCAGCCCCAGCCCCAGCCCCTAGGTTACATTCTTAACAGATTCCAAAAGCAAGTGCAAGGCTGGGTGTGGTGGTGCTGTGATCATGGCTCCTCAGGAGGCCAGGAGGACCATAAGTGTGAGGCTAGACTGGGCGACTTATCAAGACCCTGTCTCAAAATAAAATCAAATAGGGCTGGGCATGCTGCGTTTGCTAAGCAACTTGGGAACACGTGTGAGGCAGGATCTGCACCCCACAAAGCCTGTCTGGCCTGTTACGGGACATGTGCACTGGCTTCTGTCCTGTGAGGTCAGCTCTTTACCAGTGCCGGGTTGCAGATAGTGGCCGTGGGACTGGGGCAGCCCGCAGAGCTGTGGGAATGATGTAGGGACAGTTTGAGATGGGGCAGGGGCAGGAACGGTGCTGGACCCAGGAGTCCAGGGAGGGCATGGGACACGGGCCTCTGCCGGCACAGTCAGCCTGGGCCTGTTGGCTTCGCGTCCCTGTGGTGCTGCTAGTGGCCATCTGGGCTGGGAGGGAGTTTGAAGGCAGGACTCTCCACCCTGATGAGTAGTCTCCCAGATCAGCACTTCCTGTCCGTCACCAGCGGCCCCTGTGTGTTGCAGGAGGTGCAGAAAGGCCGAGTACCTGGCCTGGGGGCTAGCCTAGGCAGGGCCCAGGCCAGGCGACGGAACTCCAGGCCTCTCTCCACCCTAGGCTCACGGTGCCCGTGGCTGGCCCGGCTCCTTGGCCCTCCCCTCCCGCACACACTCTCCCACTGAGAAGTCCCTCCATCGACCTGCATTTCTGCTCTGTCCTCTGACGTCATTTTCTGTGCTGTGTTAGTCACCGTTTCATCATGGTCACCAAATATCTGGCAGGACGACTCTGGGGGGAAATGGTCACCTCACTCCCATTTCAGAGGTCCACCCCCGGCTGCTGAGTCCACTGCGGGGGCCTGCAGCAGGGCAGAGGGTCACGGCAGGAGGGCCTGAAGGAAGAAGTGCCCCTGCCAGGGCAGAGTGGGAAGCCGAGTGGGAAGGTCCACTGGGCAGATGCCCACTTCCAGGACATGCCCAGCGACCTGCCCTCCCCCGTCCTCTTCCTGCCTGCTGGCAGTCACCACCAGTTGGTCCACTCAAACCAATGGACCAGTGAGGCCTCACCCCCCACAGCACCGCTGGACGCTCCTGTGTCAGTGTTGTAGCTCTTAGGGCACTTCACATCCAGACCACAGCACGTCCACTTGTAGAAGTGACAGCCCGTGGCGAGCCGCTCTCTGGCCCACACGCAGTCCCTCTGAGTGGCAGGTTCTCCCTCTGGTCCCTCCCCTTGGGACTCTCTGGCTCTCGGGGCTGATGGAATCACAATGTCCTGTAGCCCCTTTTGGGTGTTTTTTATCTTTACTTTCGTTTTGGTACCAGGGATTGGACCCAGGGCTGCTTCACCACTGAGCCACACCCTGGCCTTTTAGAGGCAGGCCTCGCTGAATTGCTTAGGGCCTTGCTGAGGCTGTCTTTGAACTTGAGATCCTCCTGCCTCAGCCTCCCAGCCCTGGGACGACAGGCCTGTGCCACCCTGCCTGGCCATTCCTTATTTTTCTCACCCTGTCACAGAGCACTGACACTAGAGTCACAATGCTTCCCCTGTAGGGTGACTGAGCACGAAGCTGCGAACGTGTCTCTCCCACTGCCCTGGCTCCCCCTGCACAGTGTCTGCCCTCCTTCCCGCCCTCCTCTGGCTCTTTCTGCAGGGGCTGCATGCGTGTGGCTGTCGGCTGGCTCGGGGAGGCTCGTGAGCACAGCCTTGCCTGCCTGCTTGTCTGGCTCTGTGTGGGTGACGGACACTTGGCTGCGTGTCCAACCCCCGGCTCCAGTCTCATGGGTTAGCAGGTCACTCCTTTGCTTTTGGCAAGGAGTTGCCAGATTCAGCAGAGACCAGCAGGCCCCCAGTATGACTGAGACGTTCTTGTGCTAAAATGCTGTTTGTTGTCTATCTGAAATTCCAATGGAGGGGGAGTCCTGGGTTTTGTTGGAGTTCGCCATCCAAACCTGACGTAGGTAACTTTCTCTCCTGTTCTGTCTGCTTTTGTTTTCAGATATCCAAGTATTTTTTCTTTAATGTCCAGTGATTCCACCAGAACCTCCTGGTGCTGGTCACTTCAGGGCACTTGCTGCAGTGGAGCAGAGTCCCTGCTCTTTGCTGTGGCTGTGCTGCCCGTGTCCCCTGTGGTCCTGACGCCCTGCGCCTCCCTGCCTGACACGGGGTCCCCTCCAGGAGGCGCTCCCACTGCCTCTCACTGGCCCAGCTTAGCTCTCACGCGGCCCACCCGTGCCGCCCGCCGCCCGGGCACATGCCCTGTTGCGAGTCTGTCTCTGCTCCCTGTTCTTTTCGGGGCCTGTTTTCTGCAGCTCCCAGAGGTCTGGGGTAAGCCTCCAGGCCGAGCCCCGCCTCAGGCTCTGTCTTCTGCAGCGTGGAGCTCAGTTTGGCCAGTGCTGTGGCTCCTGTGGCTTCAGGGCTCTGGACTGTGGATTAAAATGTCAGGATGACGCCTCCCTCGCTGAATGAAAGCCTGGCTCCCCGCAGTGCAGTAGTGGTCGCTGCACCCGCCCAAGTCCTCTGCGCTCACTTTGATCCATCCCACCACTTCCTGATGCCATTTTTTAACCTCTTCTAGATATCGGGAAAAGAGGGGCTGGGGATGTGGCTCAAGTGGTAGCGCGCTCACCTGGCATGCGTGCGGCCTGGGTTCGATCCTCAGCACCACATACAAAGATGTTGTGTCCGCCGAAAACTGAAAAAACATAAATAAATATTAAAAAATTCTCTCTCTCACACTCTCTCTCACACTCTCTCTCTAAAATATATATATATATATATCAGGAAAAGAGGGGTCAGGTTGCTGGTTTTCAGCAAGAGGGAGTCCCCAGACCAGCAGCCGCACGTCTCCTGGGAACAGGCGAGATGTGTGCTGAGCCCAGGGCGTCTGACTCCACCTGGTGAGACCATGGAGAGTCCATGCCGTCCAGTGGGCAATGGCTTGGTCAACTCTCCCAGGCTCTTTTTTTTCCTTCCTTCCTTCCTTTTTTCTGCCTGGGTATTGAAACCAGGGTGTTCTGTTACTGACCTACATCCTCAGTCCTCTGTGTCTGGGGCGTTTTGCCTTAAGTTTGCAATCTTCTTGTCAGGCTCTTTAAATTTTTTTTTTTTTTTTGGTGGTGCTGGGGTTTAAACCCAGGGCTTAGTACATGCTAAGTAAGTACTCCTTAACACTGAGCAGCATGCCCAACACTTTTTAATTTAAAAAAACTTGTGAATTTTTTATTTATTTAAAAAAATTTTGTAGTTGTAGATGGACAGAATGCCTTTATTTTATTTGTTTTTTTTTTGTGAGGCTAGGGATTGAACACAGTGCCTCACACATGCACACGCTCTGCTGCTGAGCCACAACCCCAGCCCCTATTTTTTTTTTTTTTTTTACTTTGAGACAAAGTCCTGCTAAGTAGTCCAGGTTGGCCTTGAACTTGTTCTTCCTGACTCAGTCTCCTGAGTTGCTGGGATTACAAGTGAGCACAACTATACTTGGCTCAGGCCCATATTTTTAACCTACTTCCCTGAACTGCCAACATTTTAGCTTTTTAATTGGGTAAAATAATGTTATTTGGGGGAAAATCATTTGTCCCCTAGAGAGCAGTGGACTTAGGCCTTCTCCTTCTCCCACGTGGAGGCCTGGTAAGGCCAGACTCTAGAGGAGTGTTCTGGGCCTTGGGACAGAGGTGGGTGGGATGGCTGGTTCTGGCCATGGTGCAGACTGAGCCATTGTGTTCATTTCTTGCAGCTGCTCAAATGGAAGTTAAGAAGCCCTTTATTCTCTCTGCCATGAGGCTTCCTCTTCTGGACACCAACAATAAGGTAAACTGGACAGGTCAGGCTGGGATCCACCTTGAGCAGCCACAGAAGAGTGCTCTGCCTCACCAGGCCCTGGGCCACCAGCATGAGGAGCACATGGGTTTAGTGTGTGGCCAGCAACTGCCTTCATCATACTCTTTACACAGTTAACCAGGCCTAATGCCAGGGACCAACTCACTGCTGGGGCCAACTGCAAGTCCAGGGCTCTTAAGTACCACCCTCCGGTCCAGCACTCACTTGAGGGACTCAGAGAACTCATGAAGCTGTTATGTTTTTAGTTAGTCTGCTGCAGGGAGAAGATGCAGGATAAAATCAGCCCGAGCCAGAACCTCGTGGGACAGAGTGCAGGCGAGGTCCAGACCCATAGACAGGGACCTCTTGTGGTCAGAATCACATTGTTAGACCATGTGTTTTGGCCTGTGGCCTAAGCCAGTGGGCATTCTTTTTTTTTTTTTTAATATATCTTGTTGTAGTTGGACACCATACCTTTATTTTGTTTGTTTATTTTTATGTGGTGCAGAGGATCGAACCCAGGGCCTCACATGTGAGAGCAAGCGCTCCATCACTGAGCCCAGCCCCAGCCCCAGTGGGCGTTCTTATCAGCAGGACCTTCTGGTGGCTTATGGGTGATCTCCAGGGTCAAGACCCCTCTTGGGCCATGCAGGTTTCCTGTGCTCAGTGCGGTCAGGACCTGCTACAGTGGGCAGGGCCTGCTTACTCAGGGGCAGCAGGGACCTGCGCTCCTCTGGGGCCTGCTCCAGCCTTTTCTGCTGGCTCTGGCCTGCTCCCTGGGTTCTCCTCTCACTGTTTTCCCTGGAGCTTCTGGCCTGGGTCCCGAGTTACCCCTGTGGCAGGGTCACGCTCCATAGTGCACAAACCCTTGTGTTCAGAGGTGTCCCCTGATGCCTCCCTTACAAGGCCCTGCAGCTGTCATGGGGCTCACATGACATCTGCAGTACCAGGGGCATCTGTGCCCACACCTGCCCCTACTGCAGGTCACTTAGGCCATCTGCTGCTCTCTAGGCAGTCAGCTGCCAGCCCAACCCACCTTTTCCTGTAGGCACGCGTGTCACTGGGGTAGTGTGAGCTAGGGGTGCTCTGAAGAGGCCTCGCTGGGATGATGATGTCCAACCTCTGCAGAGACTTTCTCAAGATGAGGGAGAAGCCTCCCAAGGGAGCAGTATGTGCAGAGGCTTTGGGTGGGAGCAGAGGCCAATGTCTCTGGGGACAGTGTGGCGTTGGGATGGAGGCAGTGCTGGCTCTGGGGGCAGTGTAGCTTGTTTCAGCATGTTGGACTGGCCACGCCTTCGAGCCACCAGGAGTGCTTATGGAGCAGGGCTGGACATGCCGCTGAGGACTCCCAGGAGTGTCTGGGTGAAGGCTCACCTCAGGGACCATGGCCAGGGCAGTGATGCCCCCGGAAACCATGTACCAAGAGCAGCCCGCCCTGAAGCAGTGCACCCGAGGCCAGGCAGACCTCAGGCAGGGACACCAGGAGGCTGAGTGGTCCGGGCGCCGCTGGCCAGTGTTCAGGGGCTGAGGGCAGGGTGATTTGGGGTGGGCCCTTCAGCAGGACTGCTGGCATAGACTTGGGTGAGGCCGATGGAAGTGGACGGAGAAGGGAAGGAGTGAGACAGGGTGACTGATGAAGGGCTGTGGGAGTGGGGGCTGTGGGGAAGAAGGAAGAGAGGCCCCCGACAGAGCTGGGCTCGTCCACCACTGGAGGAGGATGCTGCAGGGGATAATGGGGCTTCTGCAGCCCAGGGACCAAACAGCACAAGTACAGGTGAGGGCACAGCTGCAGGCACTGATAGAGGTGTAGGTGCAGGTGTGGGCACAGGTAGAGGTATAAGCATGCGTGCAGGTGCAGGTGTGGGTACTGGCACAGTTAGGAGCTCAGGCGCAGGTGTGGGTGTGGTTCCAAGGTGGGTGTAGGTGCAGGCTTGTGTGCAGTGCAGGGGGAGCAATAAGGCCCCTGTCTGCCGGCTGGATTGGCATGACAGTCTCTGTCTGGCCCCTTCCTGACCTGTTGGTTCTGGGCAGGTGAAACGGGCTGTGGTGCAGGTGATCAGCGCCATGGCTCACCATGGCTACCTGGAGCAGCCTGGAGGCGAGGTGATGATTGAGTACATCGTGCAGCAGTGTGCGCTGCCCCCTGAGCAGGAGGTAAGGGCCACGCCTCACCCACCAGCGTCACCCACCAGCCTCACCACCAGCTCTGGGCCCAGCAGCTGCTAGGCTCTTTGGCCTACATTCCCCAACCTCTGTTAGTGCTCGTCACCAGGAGCTGCTGTCCCAGCAGCAGGTGGCCATGTGACCTGAGTCTGTGCACTGAGGTTCCCTGTTTCTGAGTCGGGGTCTCTGCACCTTGAGTCCACTGGCAGCTCCCAAAACTCAGAAGAGGCAAAAAGCAGAGACGTGGTTCTCTTTGGGGCTTTTCTGTCTTAAAAGCTAGTAAATAAGTCAGTTTCTTCTTGAAAAGTAGCAGGTGACTGGTAAAAGTGAAGGGCAGGTGGGGAGGCCCTGGGTCCCTCCAGAGCACTGCAGTGATCTAGAAGCTGGGTGTGGCCTGGGAAGGTTTAGTAAAAACTGGGTTTGTCCCTGAGGTCAGCTCTCACACTGGTAACAGCCACTGCCTGTGTTTATCTTTTTTTGGGGGGGGGTACTGAGGATGACGGGGCGTGTGCCACTGCCCCCGGCCCTCTTACTTTTCTTTAAGTCAGTCTCACTAAGGTGTATTTGCATACAGGAAAATGCACCCTTTAAATTGCCACATGTGCTTTTGATGACAGTCACATAAGCACTGTGTCAAGACACAGGACATCTGGCACCCCACGTTCCCTTGCCTCCTGGTAGCCAGCTGTCCCTCTGGTTTTGCTTTTCCAGAATGCCTAGGTGGACTTGACGGAGTGTAGCTCAAGTCAGCTCCTCCCCTTGTATCAGGCGTTTTTCTCCAAGTACTGGCGATTGAACTCAGGGCACTGTGCTTGCTAACCAAGCACTCTGCCACTGAGCCACCCAGTCCTGCTGAGCTGGACTCTCAGGTCACCCTGCAGTTCCTGTCCACTGCTGAGTGCATTCCATCACATGCAGTGCCACTGTGAGTCGTCCACTCACATTGAAGTGTGGGCAGGCTCAGCAGTTAGGAACCTCCGCCGTGTGCCGCTGGGCACAGTCTCCATATTTTTTTCTCAGTGCACTAGCTGTACACAGTGGGATTTGTGGTTGTAGATTGTTAGGTGTCACAGTGTCACAGGATCATTTGGCCATGTCACTCCCCAGTATTTCCCGGCCCCCTCTTCTCTCCCCTTGGTCCTTTCCCCTACTGATGTCCCATCAGTTTTCATGAGATCCCCTCAACTTCCTGTTCCTTTTTTCTCTCTGTCTTCCACATGTGCCAGAAAATATCAATCTTGACCTTCAGAGTTCAGCTTATTTGCTTAACATAATGGTCTCAAGTTGTATCCAATTTCCTGCAAAGACACAATTTCATTCTTCTTTATGGCTGGATTAAACTCCGTTGTATATGTATACCACATTTTCTAATTTGTTATACATGACAGCAGAATGTGTTTCAATCCATAGTACACATATAGAGCATGATCTTTTATATCACACCATTCGTGACTCCATACGTGTACTTAGGGTGACCATGTCCATCTCATTCCACCATCTTTCCTACCTCCACTCCCCTCCCTTCCTCTCCCTCCCCTCCAGCCCCATGTGAATCACCTCCTCATGTCACAGAAAGCATTCGGCATGGGGTTCATCCCAGGGATGCAAGGTGGGTCCGACATAACGGAGATCAAGAGATGTGATTCATCACATCAACAGACCGAAGATAAGAATCCACGCCCGTCCCGTCTCAGTAGATGCAGAGAAAGTGCAGTGCACATCTGCTGGCCGCATGGGCAGAATCAACCAACGGCCCTTGATTGCCATTAGGCAGAAAATGAAATAACGTTTTTTTGAAGTAGTTTTTGTAAAGTATTGAATGAAACTTTGGTAAATTGATCTGCTCAGCAGTCCCTCTGTCCGCCTGGTGTTTGGTCATGGTGGTCTCAAAGAAGACCCAGAAAGCTCCACCAGAAAATTTTTAGAACTAATAAATGAATTCAGCAAAATAGCAGGATCAGCACCCAAAAATGAAAGGCATCTCTGTGCCTCAGTGACGAGTCCTCTGAAAGGGAAATGAGGGAAACCACCCCACTTAAAATAGCCTCAAAAAAAAAGTTAAATAGTTGGGAATCGACTTAATGAAAGAGGTGAAAGACCTCTACAATGAAAACTACAGAAGGAAATTAAAGAAGACCTTAGAAGATGGAAAGATCTCCCTTGCTCTTGGATAGGCAGAATTAACATTGTCAAAATGACCATACTACCAAAGGCACTATACAGATTCAGTGCAATTCCAATCAACATCCCAATGACGGTCCTCACAGAAACAGAAAAAGCAATCATGAAATTCATCTGGAAAAATAAGAGACCCAGAATAGCTAAAGCAATGCTTAGCAGCAAGAGTGAAGTAGGTGGCATCACTCTACCAGACCTTAAACTATACTACAGAGCAATAGTAACAAAAACACCATGGTATTGGCACCAAAATAGCCTTGTAGACCAATGGTACAGAATAGAGGACACAGAGACTCACCCACATAATTACAGTTATCTTATATGAGACAAAGGTGCCAAGAGCATGCATTGGAGAAAAGATAGCCTCTTCAACAAATGGTGCTGGGAAAACTGGAAATCCATATGCAGCAAAATGAAATTAAACCCCTAACTCTCACCATGCACAAAACTCAAAGCGGATCAAGAACCTAGGAATTAAACCAGAGACCCTGTGCCTAATAGAAGAAAAAGTAGGCCCAAATCTCCGTCATGTTGGATTATGCCCCAACTTCCTTAATAAGACTCCTGTAGTGCAAGAATTAAAATCAAGAATTAATAATGGGATGGATTCAAACTAAAAAGTTTCTTCTCAGCAAAAGAAACAATCAGGGGGGTGAACAGAGAGCCTACAGAATGGGAGCAAATTTTTACCACACGCACATCAGATAACATCAAAAGAACAAATGATCCAATCAATAATGGGCCAAGAAACTGAACAGGCACTTCTCAGAAGAGGATCTACAATCAGTCAACAAATATATGAAAAAATGTCCAACGTCTCCAGCAATTAGAGAAATGCAAATCAAAGCTACTCTAAGATTTCATCTCACTCCAGTCAGAATGGCAGCCATTAAGAATACAAACAGGGGCTGAGGCTAGGGCTCAGTGGTAGAGCGCTCACCTTGCACATGCGAGGCTCTGGGTCTGATCCTCAGCACCACATAAAAATAAATAAATAAAAGTATATAAAAAAAGAATACAAACAACAATAAGAGTTGGCAAGGATGTGGGGAAAAGTTATGCTCCTACACTGCTGGTGGTACTGCAAACTGGTGCAGCCAATATGGAAAACAGTATGGAGATTCCTTGGAAAATTGGAGTGGAACCACCATTTGACCCAGTTATCCCTCTCCTCGGACTATACCCAAAAGACTTAAAATCAGCACACTACAGGGACACAGCCACATCAGTGTTATAGCAGCACAATTCATAATAGCTAAACTGTGGAGCCAACCTAGATGCCCTTCAGTTAGATGAATGATAAAGAAGATGTGGTCTATACACAATGGAATACTACTCAGCGTTAAAAGAGAATAAAATTATGGCATTTGCAGGTAAATGGGTAGAGTCGGAGACTACACCACATTTTCTTTATCATTCATCTGATGGTGGGTACCTAGGCTGGTTCCAGGGTTTGGCTGCTGTGAATCATGCTGCTACAAACATGGGCTAGCTCAGTGGGTTGAGTGCTTGCCTTGCATGCACAAGGCCCTGGGTCTGATCCCCAGCACCACAAGAAAAAAATCAGGTAAACATGGCTTGCATGTATTGCTGTAGTAAGATGATTTTAATGCTTTAGGGTAAATATTGAGGAGGGGTACCGCTGGTCCTATGGTGGTCTCATGCCTAGTCTTTTTTTATATTTAGTTGTAGTTATCAATACCTTTATTTATTTATTTATTTTTATGTGATGCTGAGGATTGAACCCAGGGCCTTGTGTGTAGGTGAGTGCTCCTCTGCCGAGCCACGCCCAGCCCCTCATGCCTAATCTTTTGAGGAGCCTCCATACTGATTTCCGAGGTGGTTGTAACAATTTAAATCCCAGCAAGAGCATAAAGTGTCCCCTTGGTCCCCTCTCCAGCACTTGTTGTTTGCATTCTTGATGACTGCCATTCTGACTGGAGTGAGAGGAAGTCTCAGTGTAGTTTTGATTTGCATGCCCCTATTTGCTAGAGATGTTGAGAATTTTTTCATGTTTATTGGCCTTTTGTATTTCTTCTTTGGAGAGGTGTCTGTTTAATTCATTTTCCCACTCGTTGATTGGGCTGTTTTTCTCTTGTGAGGTTTTTTGAGTTCTTTACATATTCTAGATATTAACTCTCTGTCAGAAGAGGAGTCAGCCAAGGTTTCTCCTATTCTGTAGATTCTCTCTTCATGCTCTAGTTGCCTTTGCTGAGCAAAAGCTTTTGAATTTGATGCCATCCCATTTATCGATCCTGGGTATTCCTTCTAGCTTTAGGAGTCCTATTGAGGAAGTCCAAGCCTGCATCCACCTATACAGGTGTGTTGATCTTACATTCTCTTCTAGGAGTTGCATGGTTTGGGGTCTGATTCCTAGGTCTGTGATCCATTTTGAGTTGACTTCTGTGCAGGGTGAGCAATAGGGATCCATTCTCATTCTTCTACATATGTATGACCAGTTTTATCAGCACCATTTGAGAAAAGTCTCCAATCTGTTTTAGGCACCTTTGTGAAGGGTCAGATGATGGTATCTGTGTGGGTTTGTCTGTGTCTTCTGTTCTCTTGTTCTGTGTGTCTGTTTTTATGCCAGTACCATGCTGTTTTTGTACTATAGCTCTTTAGTATAATTTGAAGTCAGATATTTGATGCCTCTAGCCTGGATCTTATTGCTCAGAATTGCTTTGGCTACTCTGAGTCTTTTATTCTTCTAAAGGAATTTTATGACTGTTTCCCCCCTTGTTCTGTGAAGAATGTCATTGGTGTTTTGACGGGATTGCACTGATCTGTATGTGCTTTTGGAAAGGTGCCATTTGGACAGGGTTAATTCTGCCCGTCTGTGGCACAGAGGGCTTCCCATCTTCTTGTGTCTCCTTCCGTTTCTTTCTTCAGTGTAGTTCTGTAGAGGTCTTTTACTTCCTGGGTCAGACTCCTACGTGAGTGTGTGTGTGTGTGTTCTAGGTTTTTGTGAATGGGATAATTTTCCTGATTTCTTTCTCAGCAGATTCATTATCTGTGTAGAGGAAAGCTAGTGATCTTTGTATGTTGATTTTGTAACTTGTTCTTTGCTGAACATGTTCATCGGCTCGAGCTTTCTGCATGGTCTGAGTACAGGACCCACCATCTGAAGCACTGGTGGCGTGACCTCTTCCTTTTGTGTTTCTGTCCCTTTCCTTCCTCTCCTGCCTGGGGCTAGAGTGTCGGTGCTGTATTAAGCAGAGTGGGCAGAGTGCACACCCGTCTCCCTCCAGGTTTCAAGCAAGTGCTGTCAAGGGCAGGCCGTGGCTCTCCAAGTTGCTGCGGTTGGCTCTGAGTTCTTGACCATCCTGCCTCAGCCTCCCGAGCTGCTGGGATTATAGGTGTGCACCGTATTCTTGCAACCCTGGAATAAAACCACCTTGTGCATGGTGTACAGCCTTCTTAATATGTTCAACACAGCTTGCTGATTCTAAGGTTTCTTTGCATCTATGGTCATCAGAAATATTGGTCTGTAGTTTTACTCTTTCTTTCTTTCTCTCTCTCTCTCTCTTTCTTTCTTTCTCTCTCTCTCTCTTTCTTTCTTTCTTTCTCTCTCTCTTTCTTTCCTGGGGATTGAACCCAAGAGCAATTTACCATGTCCCCCAGCTCTGTTTATTTACTTAAATATTTATTTTTTAGTTGTAGTTGAACACAATATCTTTTTTATTCATTTATTTATTTATTTCTATGTGGTGCTGAGGATCAAACCCAGGCTGTGCATATGCTGGGCGAATGCTCTACTGCTGAGCCACAACCTCAGCCCTATTTATTTATTTTTTTGAGACAGGTTCTCACTAAGTTACTTGGGGCCTTACTGAATTATCAAAACTGGCCTTAAACTTGGAATCCTCTTGTTTCAGCCTCCCTAGCCACTGGGATTACAGGCATGACCCACTGTGCTCAGCTAATCTGTAGTTTCCTTTCCTTGATGTGTCCTTATGTGGTTTTGGTGTGAGTGTGATACTGGCTTCATAAAATGAATTTGAAAGTGTTCCTTCCTTGGGCTGGGGATGTGCTCAAGCGGTAGCGTGCTCGCCTGGCATGCGTGCGGCCTGGGTTTGATCCTCTGCACCACATACAAATAAAGATGTTGTGTCTGCCGAAAACTAAAAAATAAATATTAAAATTCTAAAAAAAAGAGAAACAAAGAAAGTGTTCCTTCCTTTTGTATTTCATGGAATAATTTGGGGACCATTAGGATTAATTCTTCTTTAAAGTTCTGGTAGAATTCAGGTAAAAATCCATCTGGTCCTGGGTGCTTTGTTGTTGTTGAAAGGTTTTTTATCGCTTCCTCTGTCTTATTGTTAGTTATTGTCTGTTCAGGTTTTCCATGTCTCCTTGATTTAATTGTGGCAGGCTATCTGTGTCTATAAATACATCCGTTTCTTCTCTTTTTCAATGTATGGGAGTCTAGATCTTCAAGATAGCCCCTAATGATCCTCTGGATTTTTGATGTCTGTGGTGGTTTTTCATTACTTTTTTTTATTAATTTGTGTCTTCTCTGTTTTGCTTTGTTCAGTCTGAATGAGGGTCTGTCAGACCTACTTACCTTTTCAAAGAACCAGCTCTCTGAGTCCTGACCCTTTGCTGGTGGCTTATTCTGAATCTTTCTGGTTTCTTATGGAGACTTTCATGGCCATGACTTCCCTCTCAGAACTGCTCGCTGGGGTCCCAGAGGCCACCAGGTGTGTTGGACGACGGTCTCATTCTCTTCACCCCGTCTGAAGTGTACCATCCATCTCCAGTGTTTAGAGGATCTCGGTGGTTTTTCATGATAGTGTCTCATTTTATTCCATTATGACCTGATAAGATGCAAAGAATCATATTGGGTTCTTTTTGTTTGTTTGTTTTTGCATTTGCTAAGAGTGGCTTTGTGGCCTAAAATGTGGTCTGTTTTGTAAAAGGTTCCATGAGCATCTGAGGAAAAAGTGCCTTCAGCTCTAGTTGGGTCAGATATTCTTTGGACGTTTATTAAGTCCATTTTATTTTTATTTTTAAGGTCTGAGGAGCCGTCCCTGAGTTGGTGTCTGGGTGGCCTAGGTGTTGGTGAGAGGTGGTGGAGACCGTCCACGGCTGTTGTATGAGGCCTGAGTCCCCCAGTTGACTTATCAGGTCATAACGGGTGTCTGCTGGTGTCACAAGGCGATGCAGACGATCACGGTTGTTGAACCCTCTTGTTGGATTGTCCCTTTAGGTCTTTGTCTTTTCTGGTTGACTTTGGGCTGAAGTCTGCGTGGTCAGGTGTGAGAGCAGCTACTCCTGCTTGGTTAGGGCTCCATTCCCGTGGGAGATCAGTTTCCACCCCTTCACTTTCAGCCTGTGGCTGTCCTTGCCAACAACAGACAGTTGGTCTGTTTTTTTGAATCCATTCTGCCAGCCTAGGTCTTTTTCTTTTTTGGCTCTGGAGATTTAATCCAGGGTTAGTTTACCACTGAATGGCACCCTAGCCCTTTCTATTTTTCATTTTGCAATAGGGTCTTACTAAGTCACTTAGGGTCTCACTAAGTCATTGAGGCTATTTTTAAATTTGCAATCCTCCTGCCTCAGCCTCCCGAGTGTGCCGCCAGGCCTGGCTGACCTACGTCTGTAACTGGAGAGTCAAGAAGATTCACATTCAGGCTTATCACAGGGAGATGTTGTCAGTCCTGCCCTTGTGACTGGTCTCTAGCCTTCACCTGTCCTGTTTCCCATTCGCTGAGCTGTGCTTCAGCCGAGGTCTGTCCTGGAGCGCTGGAGTCCAAGGCCCATTTCTTCTGTGTGGGTGAGTCCTCCCGGGGTGCCAGCTGAGTCACCGTGGATTCTTTTAGTTTCTGCTAATCTTCAGGGACTTGAAGGGTGACTTGGCTGGAGACAGAAATCTTGCTTGACAGTTGTCTCTTTCAGGACTCACACAGACCTTTCTACACCCTCCTGGGTTCCAGCGTTGGTGCTGAACAGTCAGAAGGGTCTCTGATCGTCCTGCCTTTAGATGTGACCTGCACTCTTCTCCTGAAGTCCTATCCTTGTCTCTGTTTTTGTTTTATTTTAATCATGATGAGTTTGGAAAAGCTCTTCTTTGATCTTGTCTATTTGGAGTTTGAATGTGTCCTGTATCTGGAGGTCCGTCTCAGCCTCACGGTTTGGGATTTTTTCTGTTATTATTTCCCTGAAGAGATTATTCATTCTACAACCCTCTTCAATTCCAACCATTCTCTTTTTTTTTTTTTTTTTTTTTTGGTACCAGGGATTGAACTCAGGGCACTCGACCCCTGACCCACATCCCCCGCCCTATTTTGTATTTTATTTAGAGACAGGGTTGGAGTTTGCGTAGCACTTTGCTGTTGCTGAGGCTGGCTTTGAACTTGTGATCTCCTGCCTCAGCCTCCCGAGCCGCTGGGATGACAGGTGTGGGCCACTGAGGCTGGCTTCGTCTTTTTCTTGCCTGGGTCTAGCTGATCAGCAGCTTCTCCACCCTGTGAGGCTGCAGTGTTCCAGTAGATCCTGAGCACCTCACAGGAAAAGGAGAAACAGAAAACCGACAGGCAGGGCCCGGTGGCCATGCCCATGACCTTAGTGGCTCGCTCGGGAGGCTGAGGCAGGAGGATGGCAAATTCAAAGCCAGCCTCAGCAACTTAGCAAGGCCCTGTCTCAAAATAAAATAATTTTTAAGAAAAGGCTAAGAATGTGACTCTGTGGTTAAGTGTCCCTGGGTTCAATTCCTGGTACCGGGGGCCGGAGCAGGGGGTGGGGGAACAAAACAGAAACAACAGAAGCAGACAATACACAGTGTTATGATAAATTCCCAGTACCCACTGTCCTATCTCAGTACTAACGAACACAAAACAGGAACGTAGGGTCGGCAGCTTCCAACAAGGAAAACAATCAATAGCCCAGAACTGGCTCCAACATTTAAGTAAACAGTAAGTGTCGACTCTGCCATCCCTGATGCTAATGACTCTTGACAGCATGAGTGGTGTTGGGTGAGGAACTATAGAAACTAGTTCCAAAACAGTGGTAAAATATAGTTCATTAAGATAAAGGAAAATGTGTGGGGAAGGTAGAAGAAAGTTTAGGATGTTTAAAATGGGAACAGAGAGAATGCAAAAGAGATGTGACAAGTGATTTCAGCTGGGCCTGGTGGCCCACACCTGTCATCCCAGCGGGTCATCCCAGCGGCTCGGGAGGCTGAGGCAGGAGATCACAAGTTCAAAGCCAGCCTCAGCAGCAGCAGAGTGCTACGCAAACTCCGACCCTGTCTCTCAGTAAAGCACAGCATTGGGCGGGGATTTGGGTCAGGGGTCGAGTGCCCTGAGTTCAATCCCCGGTACCAAAAAAAAAAAGAAAGAAAGGAAAGAAAAAGTGATTTTTATAAAAAAAGGAGGGAAGAAAAATAAAACAACAAAGGAAGAGAGGACAGGGGATCTGCTATTGGAGGGAGAGGAAAGGAGAGAAAGAGGAACGAACCCCAAACTCTGACCCCGGAAAGACAGGCAGAGAGCTCAGAGATGCGGCAATGAGGAAGATGGAAGCCGTGTGTGTGCACGTGCGGGGCCAGCAAGCACACAGACAAGACCAGGCCCGGAACAAGAGCGGGCAGCGAAGGGTCGTCCCCATGTGTACTCACACCCACCTGTCCAGATCCCCACCCACTTCGGCTGGTCACATGAGCCACCAGAGTCCAGGGGAAAGCAAGTTGGAAAGCGAGTTGGGCTCCCCTCTGTGTCCCTTGGTGGACACCCCCCGAGTCCCGTTCTGCTGGGCCACGCGCTGGGCACTTGCTGGGACAGGTTGCTGGGGTCTCCAGCTCTATGGCAGCAAGCTGCAGTGTGGCCTCCTCAAGACGGCCCCCACCTCAGCTGCCCACGGCCAGGTGAGAAGCTGCACCTTCCAAACGCCAGATGGCTGTGCAGGCTCTGGGTCAGCTGAGCTCAAGCTGCCTTTGTGATCCACAGGACCCTGTGCCATGTGTCCCCTGAGGTGAGCCAGCACCACTGTCCCTGCTGCCACTCCTTGGCTCCAGTGTGCTCCTTTCTTTCTTTTTAATGCACCCAAATCTCTGAGTCTCTAAAATTTAGACTGTCAGGTGCTGAATGTCACCACCTCACTAAGGACCTGTGTCCCAGCACTGGAACCTGAGCCCTGGACTCTGCTCTGCCGTCTGGACTCTCCCGAGCCCTTGTCTTTGAAGCGTGTTATGCAGCCCGTAACACCGGGGGAGGGACAAGGGAGGGACAAGGGGCTCTGGGGGAGATGTACATTGAGCTCCATGAGAAACTCCGAGCTGTTTTCCAAAGAGGAGGTGTGTGGCGCTCCCAGAGCTGGCGGGGGTTCTGCTCTCTGTCTGCGAGTGCTGGGGCTTTGGGTCAGGACAGGTCTATTTTTTCAGTGCTGAGGATTGAGCTGAGGCCTGATGCATGCTAGGCAGGAGCCACACCCCTGGCCCAGGCAGTATTTATCTTATTTATTTCCAGTACAGGGAATCAAACCCAGTGGCGTTTTTATTTTGAGACAGGGTCTCACTCCCTTGCCCAGGCAGACTGAGGCTGAACCCCTCCTGCCTCAGCCCCATGATGTGTGCACTGCAGCGGCTCGGGCAGCCTTTCTGCAGGGCCTGCTGGGGTGGGCCTCACCCTGGGTTGACCTGTCTCCTGAGGGCGGTGGGTGCTGAGCGGTCCGCGTCTCCCGTGGGCTCCGTTACCTAAGGCTGTGCTGCTGCTTTGATCCAGTCTGCTCAGACCTGTGCTCCTCTTTGAATTGGGTTCTTTTCTTACTGAGTTTTAAGAGATGTTTGTATATTCTGGGTGCCAGCCCTTTCTCAGATTTATGGCTTGTAAGTATTTTCTTGAAGTCTGTTGCATGCTTGTCTTTTTAATTCTTTGTTTTTTAAATATCTTCTTAGTTGTCAAAGGACTTTATTTATTTTTATGTGGTGCTGAGAATCAAACCCAGTGCCTCACACGTGCTAGGCAAGCGCTCTACCCCTGAGCCCCAGCCCTGTCCTTTAATTCTTAATAATGTCTTTCAAAAGTAGAAGTCTAATTTTTTTTTTTTTTTTTTTTTTTTTGTACCAGGGATCAAACCTGGGTACCTCACTAAGCTGCTTAGGGCCTTGCTGAGTTGCTGAGGCTGGCTTTGAAGTTGTGATCCTCCTGCCGCAGCCTCCTGAGCCACTGAGATTACAGGCATGTGTCACTGTGCCCAGCTACAAGTTTAAATTTCTTAAAGACCAGTTTACCTGGTTTTTGTCTGTGGATCATACTCTTGGTGTCTTGTCTGGTAAACCCTTGCTGAGCTCAAGGTCACACAGATCTGCCATGTTCTTTCCTAGAAGTGTTGAGAGGTCCCGGCCCGTGCCACGGCACTTCTTTGCACAGTGAGGCCTGGCCTGGGCTGGCTTCTGCAGGTGCCCGCCCAGCTGTCCCAGCACCTCGAGTGGCGACAACTCTTTTCCCTGCACACCTGGTGGCTGTGTGGACACTGGTGCAGTCCAGCGGTGACAGTGCCTCCCAAGCCCTGTGCTGCCTTCTGGCTGCAAAGGCCGCGTGCGGCTCTTGCTCTGGCCCTGCCCCGCCGTGCTCTGGCGCCACCCTGGCTTTGTTTGCTGTGTGGACTTCAGAATCATCCTGTTGGTCTCTGTGGAACAGACGGTGGGATTCTGAGTGGGACTGTCTGTAGAACATTTGGGAGAGAGTTCCAGCATGGGGACATCATGTCTCCGTGCTCATTCGGATCCTTGCCTTTCTTTCCTTAGTATCTTACAGATGGCGAGACCCAGAGTCTCTGTCCTGGACTCCGTGGTCTGGGCCTGAGCTCACTGCGTCCCTCACTTTAGTGTCTTCTTCCTTTTCACCTTGACTTCTTCTTCTTCGTTCCCTTTTCTTCTTTATCCCTTCTTTTTTTTTTTCTCCTTCTTCTGTTTTTTTTGTTGGTTGTTCTGTTTTTGTTTTGTTTTGTTTTAGAGAGACAGAGAGCCAGGGGAGGAGGGAGCAAAATAAATAAATTTTTTAGTTCTCGGCGGACACAACATCTCTGTTGGTACGTGGTGCTGAGGATCGAACCCCGGCCACCCACATGCCAGGCGAGCGCGCACCGCCTGAGCCACATCCCCAGCCCTGGTTGGTCTGTTTTTGAGACAGGTTCTCACAGAGTTGCCCAGGCTGGCCTGGGACTTGGGATCCTCCTGCCTCGGCCTCCTGGGTTGGATTTCGGATGGCATGGAGTTAGAAATGGGCAGACGGTTGGTTTTAGGTGTTGACTTTTTATCCTGTGGCTTTGCATCTTTGTCGATTCTTTGCAGTTTTCTACATGGAACATCACGACTCCTTGAAATGATGGCTTCCCCGCTCCTTTTCCTCCTGCCTCGTCATCAGTCAGGGCCTGCAGTCCAGTGCTGGCCCCGTGGTGGGAGCCGAGCTCTCCCCACAGGGACGCAGCCTGGCCTTCCCTGAGAGGCCTTCCCGTGCCCAGGCCCCTGTGGCTAGTTGGTCCTGCTCCCTCCTCCCCTGGCTCCTGGAAGGGTCTGCAGCCTCCCTTCTTCCCAGTTGCTGTTAAGACTGGGCCCAGCAGATTGAACACTCGGGCCTTGCCCCGGGAGCCACGTTCCCAGCCCTGTTTTGGATTGCATTTAGAGACCGGGTCTCACTGAATTATTTAGCACCAGGCTGAATTGCTGAGGTTGGCTTTGAACTCACGATCCTCCTGCCTCTGCCTCACCTCCTGAGCTTCTGGGATTACAGGAGTGCACTACCACACCTGGCTGTAGGACATTTTTAACTATGAAGTCACCTTCTTTTGGGGGTTCCAGGGATTGAACCTGGGGTGCTTAACCACTGAGCTCCATTCCCAGCCCTTTTTACATTTTATCTTGAGACGTGGTCTCAATAGGTTGCTTAGGGCCTTGCTAAGTTGCCCAGGCTGGCTTCAAACTTGCCCTCCCTCCTGCCTTGGCCTCCTGAGTGGTTGGGGTTAGGGACATGTGTCCCTGCACCTGGTGAAGTCACCTTCTTTGATCGCCACAGCACTGTTTGGTTCCCTCTGTTTCTGGAGTGAGCTTGATTCCCTGGAAGGACTTGGAGAACTCGGCTGTGACGCCGGCAGGGCTGCGGCCCACGGGCACACCTCCTGTGCTCTCCTAGCCCAGCAGACACTGCAGTGCCTCCCTCGGCTGAGGGACAGGTTCCCCAGCTGCAGCACCAGGACTCCAGGCCCTGAGGGAAGGCGGTGTCCGTGGACATCATGTAAAACAGCATGGCGGTTTGGGATGCATAAGAGAATCGAGAGCAGCTTCTCAGAGATTCTCATATACACCTATGGTCATGGCAGTACTGTTCACAGTGGCCGCAGGTGGAAGCAACCCAGTGTCCAAGGAAGAGTAAGTGGACAGACACAACAGGTGTCCGTACAGTGGAGTACCATTTGTCCTTAAAGAGGGAGGAAACCCTTGCCCCCTGCACCGTGGGTGGCCTAGAGGGTGTCTGTTGACAAGGGCACCTGCTGTGAGCCCACTCCTCCGAGGTCCCTAGGAGCCACATCCACCCCCGGGGACAGGCAGGGCTGGGAACAGGGAGGGTTTGGCGTCCAGTGGGGCCCGGAGCGGCAGTCTGGGTGATGAGGCGGTGTGGGGAGGGTGGCAGGGGAGGGGTGACCACTGAGTGTGCCTGTTGGGCCTGGGCACTGGCCCTGTGACACCTGGCACCCTGCTCAGCCCTGGCCCTCTCCACACAGGCCCTTGTCACCTCGCCTCTATAGGGAAGGTCTCCGCTTAGTCCTTTTCAACAGTCCTTGTGTCCCATTTTTACTTGCTGTTTTATGGCTGCTCTGCGTCTGCCTGACCGTGCGTCCCTCCGTTGGTCTTTTAGCCTTTTTCATTCGATATGTCCCCGTCTTCTTCCAACCAGTAGTTCCCCTCCACATCGTCACCTTCCTGAGTTGGTTCCTCTGTGTCCACCGCGAGGATCTTTCACACAGTATTTCTGGGATTCTTTCTGGTTCTGGGTCCCTTCCTTGGTGAGTCTCAGCTGAGACGTGTCCTGGACTCGGCCTGATACTGTGTTGTAGTGTTCGTTTCTGACGGTTTAGTTTCTTTTTAACCCACGTGTTTTCTTTGTGATCTTTAAAAGTCTCCAGGTGGATGTCACGGCTGCTGTGACTTGTGTGACTGCCTATCAGAGTGAGTCTGGCCTGCTTGATTTCTGCTCCTCAAGTTTGTTGAAATGTCCCTTCTGGCCTAACAGTCAGACTTTCAGGGTTGCTCACAGGGTTTCCTAGGAAGTTCTGTGTTTTCGTAGCGTGATTTAGAAGCATTGCTCGGGCCTTCACATCACTATTTCTCCATGTGGCCTTTGGTTCCTAAGACGAGGGTAGCAGGAGGCTCCTGGGTCTGGCGCCGATTTGCCCTTTCTCTGTTGTTCACATTTTGCGTCTGGAGTTTCAAAGTGAGTGGACGGCTCAGAGCACCTGGGAGCACAGAGTCGTCGTCTTGTGGGAGCCTCTCCGTAAGACAGAGGACCGCAGCACCCAGCGCCTGAGCCGCCTGGCCCTCGCGCGGTGGCCTGGGGAGACTTCAGCCCAGCGCCTCTTCCTGACTGTGGCAGCTGAGGCAGGCGTCCCCAGGTGTAGGAGGCCGGCCAGGTGGCCCTTGTGGGACTGCCTGAGGCAGTGCCCTCAACCTGGCTCACGCACACTCTGGCCTTTCACCCAACCCAGCCTGAGAAGCCAGGCCCTGACGGCGAAGACCTGGCAGCCGCTGACAGCGTGCGGGCCGTCAGTGTCCGCACCCTCTACCTGGTCAGCACCACGGTGGACAGGATGAGTGACGTGAGTGTACACCTCAGCAGGCCCTGCCTGGGCTGCCCCTCACCTGGCTCTCCCTGCGGCCCCGCCCTCACCTGCCCACCCCAGTCCTGGTGACAGGTGAGCGGGCGTTGCTCAGGGCTGCCCTAGGGCAGTGCTCAGGGTCCCCTGACCTACAGCAGGACAAGTGGACGGCACGTCCACACCTGAATTCTGCTCAGAGGGAGTCCTGGGCAGCCCCAGGGAGCGGCCCTGCTGGGTGCTGGCTGCCCGGCACTGACCGGGCCTCTGGGGCCTCTGCTCCAGGTCCTCTGGCCCTACCTGATGGAGTTCCTGGTGCCCGTGCCCTTCACCGAGGCCCTGACCCCGCTCTGTCGGAGCCTGGTGCATCTGGCCCTCAAGAGGCAGGAGGCGGGGGCAGATGCCTTCCTGGTTCAGTTGGAGGCCCACGGTGCGCACTCCCCAGGCCCACCTTCACTGGACCCCGCCCTGTGCCTGTCCCCCTGAGTGACTCTCTCCATGTCTCTTGTCCAGCCACCCTCCCGTCTCCCTACGCTGTGACCACCAGACTGCTGGTAAGCGCCGCTCTCCCAGCACCCCAGCGGGCACCCCCACCCACCCCCAACCCAGCGCCTGCCTCCTGTGTCCCTGAATCTCTGTCCCTGTCCACATGGCTGCCAGGGCTGCCTTCTTGGTGGGGAGCCACCCCCCCTGTGGCCACAGGCTTTGTTTTCCGGGTTGGGCAGCCGGCACTGTGTAGATCCCTGTGGCCCTGGCGTCGTCCAGCTGAGCACATCTGCAGGGCAGGTGTCACGAGGAGCTCCCTGCTCAGGACGCTCCCACCCCACGCCCCCCAGGTTGTGTCTTCCCACCCCTACCTGGGGGACCGGCGTGGGGCCGCCTCGCTGCGCCTCCTGGGGGTCATGCGTCAGAGCATCCACCCTTTGCTGGCTCAGCCGTGGGAGACAGCCATTCCTCTGCTGCTGGAGCACCTGGAGGGTGAGACCAGCGGGTGAGGGCAGCAGCGCCCGGCCTCGCCTTGGCCAGGGGTGTGCGGGTTTGTGAGTCTGGATGGACCCTCTTGGCTGTGGTCCAAGGCAGGGTCAGTACAGGCTGCAGCCAGGGCATAGGGTGCTGGGCCGCAGGGCTGCAGCCTGGGAGGTGTGGGTAGCCGCTGAGGAGGGCCTGCTCGGCAGCCTGGCTGACGGGGTGCCCGGTGGTTTCAGCGCACACTGAGGAGACACTGTCCCTGCAGGAGTGGGAGGAAAAGCTGCTGATGGTGAGAGGAGGAGCCGAGTGAGAGTGGCCTCTCTGTCCTGGGCAGGGCGGGCTGGGGGACAGGCTATGGGCTGTGCCTTCCCGGGGCCACACTGTCTGTCCACTTGGTGGTGTGGCTGGGTGAGGGGCACAGGGAGGGGGATCTTGGTTGAGGATGGCAGTTGGCCTCTGCCCCAGCAGCCAAGGACACAGGGAGGGCCTTCCCCCCCACCCGCGCCTGCTGCAGGGCCGCTGCCTGCCCCCCAGCCGCCCCTCATGGCTCCCTCGTTGGCAGTTCCTGCGGGACACCCTGGCCGTCGTCTCTGACGACACATGGACCTGCCAGCTGAGCCTGGAGATGCGCAAGCAGCTGCCAAGTTACAACAGGGTGCCCCAGGAGAAGGTGCCGGGTCGCTGTTGGGGCGCGTCCCCCTGGGAGAGGGGAAAGCCTGAGGCCCACCTCCTGCTGCCTAGACACTCTGGGTTCTGCCCTCTGTCCTCGGGCCTGCCACATCCCCTGGGCAGGACAGCACCATCTCCCTGTGTGAGGGAGCCGGCTGCAGCTGAGCCCTGTGGCTCTGTTTCAGAACTTCCTGTACAAGTGCCTGGGTACCGCGCTGGCGGCGGCTGCGAGCAGGGAGGTGGTGAGGAAGAGCCTGCAGGAGCTGCTGGGAGCCGCCAGCTACCAGCAGCAGGCGGAGCACGAGGTGGGCGCCCAGGACAGAGCCCTGTCCCCAGGTGCAGGTGTGTGCGTGGCGCCCCGTCTGCACCCCGGCGTGTGTGTGCCCCTTCCCACACCCAGCAGCAGGGTGGGCTGGGGCCTCCTTGCCCAGACCTGAGCACCACTGAGTGTCTATCCCAGGGCCTGGCCTCCTGCTTTGGGATCTGTGCCACTGCCCACCTTGAGGACACTCTGACCCAGCTGGAGGACTTCATAAGGTCAGATGTGCTCAGGAAATCCAGCGGCATCTTCAGCATCTTCAAGGTAAGGGTGGAGGACCGTCAGGAGGGCTCCCCTGTATGGCCGCCACCGTATGTTTGGAGGTCTGGGGCGGAGGGCAGGGGTCCTGTCCTCTGAGGGCGCTTTGTCTTTTCACAAGTTTGAGGCTGTGGGGTACAGTGTCCTTGGACTTGGAAGGAAGTCCACCCGTGTCCTGCAGCCGTGGGGCTGACAGGCGCTCCTCCCTCTGCCAGTTGTGATGCGGAGGGGCCTCTGGGAGCAGTGTGGAAGCCCTGGGGCTGCCCGCAGGCCACGCCAACCTTCTCCCCTTCTGGCCTGCAGCGGCTGCTCAGAACCACGGCTGGATTTAAGGAAGGACTAGTCCCCTCCTCCCAGTCCCCACTCTGGTCTGCGACCTGGCCATTGTCCCTCATTTTGGTCCAGTGACTGCCTCCAGGACAGAGGACTGGTCTGCAGCTGCTGGGGCCAGAGCAGGGCCTCAGACTCTGCTACCTCCGGCAGCGGGGCTCCCCCACTCTCCTGCTGCTGGTCCTTCCCCTGGGCACCACTACCCCAACCCTTCCTCTGTGCCTCCTTCCCAGTGGGCCCATGTTGGCCAGCTGGCCTGTCCTCCTGCTGTCCCCAGGTAGCACCGAGTTATTCCTCTGGTGTCACTGGCTGGCCCTGGCCCTTCCTCTGCGAGAACCGAGGGATTTAGAAATAGAGTCTGCATTGAAGACTCTGCGTGGGAGAATGAGAGGCGCGTGCTGACCTCCTGCTTCTCCGCCCGCCAGGATCGGGGCGAGCAGGAGCTGGAGAAGGTGAAGAGCGCGCTGATCCTCTGTTACGGGCATGTGGCCGCGCGGGCCCCTCACGAGCTGGTGCTGGCCAAGGTGGAGTCGGAGGTCCTCCGCAACATGTTCCAGTGCTTCAGCACCAAGGTGGGCGCCGCAGCCCCTGGGGGCTGGTCACTGACACCGTCTTGTGTCTTACTTGGTCTCACTTTCTGTTGTCAGGTTCTGGGAATAAAGGTAGAAACCAAGGTACAGTGTGAGGACTCGGGGGTGGCCTGGGCTTTCCTGTCTCTCCTTGGGCTGGGCCGGGCCGGGCTGGGCTGCTGCAGGAGCAGAGCCAGGCCGGAGCTCACGGCCACCTGGTGGTGCCCTGAGGGAGGCTCTGAGTATCGCCCTCTCTTGCCCTTGGCCCCTTGGAGCAGCCCCCCGTCAGGGCCAGGATAGCTCCTGCCTTCGGGAGGGCTGGGCTTTTGTCACCTCTGAGCGGCCAGCCCCGGGCCACGTGCCCGGAGGACAGGTGGGCCACCCGCTTTGAGGCGCAGTCCCCACATCCCAGGGACAACCAGGTCCCTTGGCTCTGCTCCCTGCTGCTTTCAGGGCTGCGATCTCTGGGTCCCCGCAGCACGTGGGCGGGCTGAGCCAGAACCAGAGGAGGTGGTCTGGAGGCCCCCTGGTCTTGCTGACCCTCCTCCTTTCTGGCGTCTCTGCACTAACCTGACCAGACCCCAGTGGGGTGGGGGCAGCCGGCCACCCTGAAGAGCACGCCCTCTGTCCCCAGGACGGTTTTCCTCACTCTCTGAGGCCTGCAGGGGGGGCCCCACCAGCTCTGCTCCCACCCCCGTCTGACCACACTGCCCAGTGTCTGCCCTGGAGACCTGAACTTCAGGGCCTGGGGCTTCTCTGACAAGGAGGCTGCCTGGAGGGCCTTGAGGCCCAGAGTGGCCGTGTCAATGGCTGCAAAGGAAAGGACAGCGCGTGGGCTAGCCTCTGCTGCTGGGCTCAGTTCTGTTGGCCACAGAAGTGGCCACCCATGGAGCTGAGCAGCACTGGGGGCGGGTGTTCCTGCAGGACCCAGCCCTGAAGCTATGCCTTGTCCAGAGCCTGTGCATGGTCAGCCAGGCCATCTGCAGCAGCGTGCAGGCCAGCTCCTTCTGCTTCTCAAGGAAAGCAGAGCTGGTGGCACAGATGATGGTGAGCTGGGGCAGAGCACGCTCTGAGCCAGGATCCAGGGGAGCAGGTGGGCCGGCTGGGGCATGGCCAACAGGCAGCGTGGGCGAGGCCTGGGGAAGACTGAGGGGGGACACAGGTATGTGGCCTGGGGACGGAACACAGGGTTCTGTGGGGACAGACAGCCCCAGCCCGCCACGTGGCCTGAGGGGTAGGCTAAGCGGGGAGGAAGGCGGGCGCCTCCTGATGACCAAGCCCTGCGGCTGCCTTGCCAGGAATTCATCAGGGCAGAGCCCCTGGACTCCCTGAGAACACCCCTGCGCAAGAAGGCCATGCTCGCCTGCACCCACCTGGTGTATCCTTCCTGGCCGTGCGTCGGCAGGCCGCGCTGGGTCTCCAGGGCTGGGTCCTGGAGGAACGCCCGCCCCAGTGCTGCTCATCTCCAGGGGTGGCCACTTTTGCGGCCAACAGGACTGAGCCCACGCCTGTCAGCAGCTCTGCCATCCTTGAAGGACCAGAGACTTCTGCGTCGCTGGGCTGGAGAGGGCCCTCTGCAAGGGTGACTGCATGGGGCCCTTAACTCCCCGTTCAGCTCCTTGGAGCCAGCACTAGAGGAGCAGGCGCGGGCAGACATGATCCGTGGCTGCCTACACAGTGTCATGGCCCTGGTTCCCCAGCCGGACCGGGAGGACGGCGGCAGCCAGGAGGTACTGCCGTGTCTCTTGCCAGGTGCATGTGTCCAATGGGGCAATGGGAAGACCACTGGAGGTGGTGGGTCACCTGTGCAGCCCGGTGTCCTGGCTTTCCTTCCAGCCCCTGTATCAGGACACGGTCCGCGCCCTGGAGGACTTGCTGGCGGGCCTCCTGCAGCGGGACATGACTCCCCGGGGCCTTCAGATCATGGTCGAGGTGTGCGGTGGGGGTGGGAGGGCAGTCTGCCAGGCCCCCCCTGTTTTCCTGGCCCTCTCTCCCCACAGGGTACCTCAGTTTGATACCCTCTGCAGTGGGTGGTCTGAGCAGGCAGGCAGCACTCCCGTCTGGACAGCCATGCAGGGGGTGCGGCCTGTCCCTCTCCCCCACTGCGTGGTGCTGGGATGGAGAAGCATGGGTCCTGATCCTGACCACTGGGGGCCAGCAAGATGGCAGGACATTGTCCTGCTGCAGCATGTCTCCTTCTCCCTTCATGGTCATAGTGGGCTGGGGTGGACCCCTTGGTCGAGGAGGACACCCTTCTAGGGCCAAAGTGGACTCTACCTGTGCCTAACAGGCCTGGTTTACTCTTGGTCACCTGGGATGGGCAGCGTCTGTGAGCAGACAGCACAGGGCTGGGCAGGGCTGAGCTGCTGCGCCCCGGGACGGGAGTTGCAGGGGTGGGGAGGGCTGAGCTGCTGCGCCCCAGGACGGGAGCTGCAGGGGTGGGGAGGGCTGAGCTGCTGCGCCCCGGGACGGGAGCTGCATGGCTGGGCAGGGCTGAGCTGCTGCGCCCCGGGACGGGAGCTGCAGGGGTGGGGAGGGCTAGCTGCTGTGCCCTGGGACGGGAGCTGCAGGGGTGGGGAGGGCTGAGCTGCTGTGCCCTGGGACGGGAGCTGCAGGGGTGGGGAGGACTAGCTGCTGCGCCCCGGGACGGGAGCTGCAGGGGTGGGGAGGGCTAGCTGCTGCGCCCCGGACGGGAGCTGCAGGGGTGGGGAGGGCTAGCTGCTGTGCCCTGGGACGGGAGCTGCAGGGGTGGGGAGGGCTGAGCTGCTGCGCCCCGGGACGGGAGCTGCAGGGGTGGGGAGGGCTGAGCTGCTGTGCCCTGGGACGGGAGCTGCAGGGGTGGGCAGGGCTGACTCCGCAGGGTTCCGAGCCGGCACTCAGGACACAGGCTTCTGCTCTTCTGGGCGGTCCCCAAGCTGGCACCTAGGTGAAGTCCCTTCTTCCTCAGCACCTGAGCCCGTGGATCAAGTCCCCAAAGGGCCACGAGCGGGCACGGGCCTTGGGCTTGAGCACCCGCCTGCTGCGGCACTTCCGGCAGCACCTGCACGTCAGCGTGAGTGCAGGCCCCTGTGGGCAGGGGAGGGCACGGCCCCTGTGGGCAGGGGAGGGCACGGCCACTCCGCAGCTTCGCCTGCCCCACCCCTTGTAGGTTCCTTGGCTTGGGAGCCCCTGCATGTGGCCCTCATCCACGGAGCACCCTGCAGGCTCCCTGGCCTTCCCCCTCGGTGCCCCGGCTCGTGTCTCGTCCTTTTGCTGGGAACAGTCCTGGCCAGGAGTGACCCTGGGGTCTGTGCCCGGGCCGCCAGTCAGACGGGCTTTTCCCGCTTGCTTTGTCATTGCCTGACTTCATCTCGTCCCTGTTGAGAATGTGCGGCCCCAGGCCCACAGCCCCGTCTTGCCTTCCGGAAGCCCTGCATTCTCAGCAGCAGCGACTCTTGGGGTGCAAGAGCAGCGGGATCCGGGGGCTTGTGAGAGCCCGGGGGAGGGGCAGCTGATGGGGCCAGGCCCTGGGAAGTGGAGAAGGGCCGAGGGTCAGCGTGGAGGAGCGACCAGACCAATGAGAGCCGGCCGGGGGCCTGCTCTGTCCCAGGGCGTTGGTCTTCCAGAGGAGGGACTTCCCAAGGATGTGGCTGAGTCACCAGAGTCCTGTGCCTCCTCCCCCTCTGCTGCCCACGCAGGGGCCTCCCCCTGATCCCCTGACCACCCTTCTGCTTCCCCAGCAACTGCTGTGCTCGGGGTGCTGGGTGGCCCAGGTGGTTAGTGGAGCCGAGCAGGTCCCCTGTGCTGGGTGTGGGGCCATGCCACCACAGGGAGGCCCATTCTGGGTGCCAGCGGTGGGGACTGTACCTGCCTTCCCTGGCCTACCATCTCCCCCCAGGCTCTGGTGCCCTTCCACAACCTGGGCCTCCTCGTTGGCCTCTTCTCCCCACGGTGTGCCGACCTGTGCCCCGCCACCCGCCAGCAGGCCGTGGACTGCGTCTACACCCTGCTCTACCTGCAGCTGGGCCACGAGGGTGAGCTCGGCAGGCAGGGGAGGTGGCTGTCGGCCAGGCAGGCGGGCAGTGGGAGCGGGCAGTCCTGGGCCAGGCAGTCCGATGCCTTTCCATCACCTACGTACGGTTTGCTGTCCCTCGACCTTCCCCGCCTGCTTAGCCTGGAGTTCAGGCTACTCGTCCCAGAGGACCTCAGCCTGGCCCCTCTGGCCCCTCAGGGTTCTCCCGAGACTACCGCGATGATGTGGCCGAGCGGCTTCTCGGCCTCAAGGACGGCCTGGTGCACCCTGACCCTGCCACCCTCTTCCACACCTGCCACAGCGTAGCCCAGGTACCTGCGAAGCATGTGCCCGAGGAGGAGGGCTGGGGCTGCCTGGCGTCTCCAGGCTGTGCTCCAGCGCAGAGCAGGGGACGAGGGTGGGGCATGTTGCCTTCAGACAATTTGTCTGGCCCAATCTCGGGCCCACACCTCCCGTGCCCCAGCGCCTCCCTCCTGAGGCACCATCGGCCGTGCAGAGTGGTGTTCCGTGTGGTGAGGCTGGGCCTGGGGCAGGGAGCCTCACAGCCAGGCCTCCTGCACTGTAGGCTCCCGAGCAGAAGCCCGATGGCCTCTCTGGACAGCGGAGGGCTGCCTTTGGCATCTGGCCTGTGCAGGGGCCGAGGTCCTTTGTCTACCTGTCCCAGGCCTTCATCCCTCAGCAGCCTGCACGTGGCTCTGTGGGGGGTGTCCCCTTCGCCCCCATCTCCTGTACTCCCTGGGCCCTGTGACTAGCCTGAGCTATCCTGTCCCTTCCTGCCCCTAGCTTTCCTGGTGGCTATTCAGAGGCCCAGCCGGGCTCCAGGGGATGAAGAAGGTTGCCCCTCTGCAGCCCCATGTTGCTGCATTCCCGTTTTCCCTGGGAGGACCCTCATGGGTCTGAGTCTGACAAAGGAAAAAGGAAGGACGTGGTCACCTGCACCCTTTCTGAGGGGAACAGAGACGCAGCGGGGGCCAGGCAGGGTGGTGGGAGCCGGTGGTTTGGCTCAGGCAGCTCTTGCTGCCTCTTGACCCTCCCCTGCTCTCCTCGCCTTGACCTCTGGCCACCTCGTGCCCACAGGAGGAGGAAAGGGACTCCTGTCGGCTGCTGAGCTGCAGGGGAGCCAGGTCCTTGCAGGGGCTCAGGGGCCACTGCGCAGGAGGAGGGACTTGCCAATCCCCTGGGGCCTCCCTGAGTGAGTGGTGTCTGGAGGGGCCTCGCCTCTTGGTTCCGCATCACCCTTTCTAGATCATTGCCAAGCGCCTTCCGCCAGACCAGCTCATCAGCCTCCTGCTGACCATGTTTGAGGGTCTGGGAGACCCCGACAAGAACTGCTCCCGTGCAGCCACGGTCATGATCAACTGCCTGCTGAAGGAGCGGGGCTCCGCGCTGCTGGAGAAGGTGAGTGGGCCCGGTGTCGGAGGGGTGCAGCTGAGGCTCGGAGGTCCACCGCTGCTGGTCTGGAGGGGGAAGGACCAGCTGGAGGTCAAGGCTGCTGGGCCTGTGGCTGGTCCAGTGCCACAGGTGCCTGATTCTGTCACCCATTGTCCAGCGGTGGGCACTGGTTGGTCCTCCTGCTTGTCATGGGGGACGGCAGCGAGTGTGCTGCGTGGGCGCCTCTGCAGGCCCCACCCTTGGTCCTTCTGGGGGGATTCCCAGAGTGGGGTTCCTGGGTCTTGGGGTGGCCTGTGTGACGTCCTGAGGGGCCTCCCTGCTGTTCTGCACGTGGCCGTCACGTCCACGTTCTCGTCAGCGGTGCCCGAGCCTGCTGTGTGGGCATCAGTGCTCGTCAGCTTCTGTTTGTCCTTTTTGTAGTGGCCCCTGAAGGACGTGAGGTCTGAATTTGCGTTCCTATGACGGTGACTGAGGCCAAGGGTCCCGCGTGGTTTTCGGCCATTTGCCCGTCATCTCGGGAGAAGGCTGACTTGAGCCCCCGCACGCTCTCTGGCCGGGCTTTCCTGGGTTGAGAGGTTCCATTCCAGGCGCAGGACCTGCAGGCGCAGGGCTCGTGCTGTGGGTCACCGTCTTGCTGGGGACGTCCTCCAGCTCCTGCTGGTTCTGCGGCCTGTGCTCTTGTTGTCACCTGCAAGAAAGGGCTTCTGTCCAGAAGCCTTGACCTGCCTTGTCCTCTAGGGGCTTTCTTTAGCCTTGGGTCCTTCTGTTCTGGACAGAGGCAGGTCCTTCCATGGACCTGACCAGGTGGTGGTCAGGGCCCCGTCAGGGCCAGTGCTGCTGACCCAGCCTTAGCGCCTGGTTGGTCTGCGCCTCGGCCGCAGTCGCTCCTGCAGCTGGGCTCTGGCACCGTGGGCCTCTAGTGCTTCGGTGACCCTCTGTTTTCTTCCCTGCCATGCGATACCCTAACAGGGGGACCTCGTAGAAACCGAGACTGTCTGGGCACCTTGGCACACGCTGTGATCTCAGTGACTCAGGAGGCTAAGGTAGGAAGGATAGCAAGTTCCAGGTCAGCCTCAGCAACTTAGTGAGACCCTGTCTCAAAATAATGAATACCAAGGGCTGAGGATGTGCTCACTGGTAGAGCCCCCTGGGTCAGAGGAGCAGGGCTGGGAAGGCCACTGGGGCCAGCTCGGCCGTGCTGCGCTCTGGGAGCCCGGCCTGCTGTGGGCTGGGAGTGTGCACTGGGCGCGCAGGGAACATGAGAAAAGAGGAGATCCCAGTTAAAGCTGACCCCTGGGAGGGCAGGTGCTGCTGATTGGACTGTCTGGGAGGTGCTCAGAAAGTCAGACATGGACAGCCGGGCACGGTGGCCACGCCTGTGAGCCAGTGACTTTGAGAGGCTGAGGCAGGAGGATTGCAAGTTCCAGGCCAGCCTCAGCAACTTAATGAAACCTTGTCTCAAAATTAAAAAAAAAAAAAAAAAAAAAAAAGAAATTTAAAGGACTGAGGATGTAGCTCAGTGTGAAGCACCTGAGTTCAATTCCCAGTGCTAACAATGTGAGAAAAAGAAGGAAGGAAGCCCGACACAAAGGTAGTACGTGCCCACTCCCAGGTGCACGCATCCCCAGGAGAATGAAGACGGGTTCACTCAGAACCTTGTGCAGAAATGTTCATGGCGGCAGCACCTAAATGTCCATGTCAGTGAACAAATGGACAGTAGCTGGACCTTGGAAACAGCCCCACGTGAAGGAAGTCAGACACAGGCCACGTGCCGTGCAGCTCCGTTGACCTGGAACGTTCGGGACCGGCGACCACAGAGACAGAGGGAGGCTGGGGGCTGGGGGCTGGGGAGAGAGTGGGACTCTGCTGTGGGCAGTGTTCTCGAGTGGCTCCTGGACTGTGTCTCCACGAAGCTCTCCGTGGAGGTGGGCAGAGAGGTGAGGGTGCTCTGCAGGGGTGCACGGCGAGGGGAGGACCCTCCGCCAGGCTGGTGAAGATCCACGAGCCCAAAAGAGCCTGGAAGGTTGGGGTACAGCCTCCACCGGGCAGTGGGCTGTAGCCCTCACTCAGGGGGCAGGGTCTATGCAGGACCTGGGTGTGTGAGGCGTCCTGGGGCTGTGAGCGGGACAGTGAGTGTGGAGGCCAGCCATCCCCAGCCTCCACACCAGCCTCCACAGCTTGCCACAGCCCTGCACGGCCTCACCGAGTGTGGACGAGCCCTGCTGGCAGCTCTGCGCCTCCTCCAGGGGCCAGAGGTGCCCAGTGGCAGAGCACAGGAGGCACACAGTCAAGAGCCCACATGCTGTTCCAGGTGGGACTCTTGGGCCAGCCAGAGTCCACCGAGCTGTGGCAGCCACCTGTCAGGCACAGGTGCGGCCAGAGGAGAAGGGCCCAGCAGTTCAGATGCCAGGGAGCTGCCACCCAAGCTGGGGCCAGGCAGTGACTGGGCCTCCCGGGCCTCGGGAGTGGGCAGCACCCGGCCTGTGGGCTTCCCCCAACACCTCTGAGTGTCCTTGTTGGCCAGGGCAGACCCTTCTTCCTCTCCAGCTGCTCAGGCCATTTGGTGAGTCCCTCTGCCGCAGCTGGGAGGTGACCCAGCCTGGACAGTGTGCCGCTGGCCTGCTGTGTGCTTTCCAGGGGCTCGACCTTGGCGGTGGGGCACGGTCACTGCAGAGGCTGGAGCAGAGACTTGCCGGCCAGCACTCCTGAGCCTGGGGACCCACCTGTCCGTGTTCCCCACTGCTCACTGCTCTGGGCCGCAGCAGGACCCTGCAGACCCTGGTGGCTGTGTCCAGGTCCCACCCCTCCTTTCTGAGGTGCCGTCGTCCTCTCCTGTCTTCCCCGGCCCCCAGCGCGCCGCCCAGGGGAGCGGTCGGAGTCACAAGAGTTGGGCCTCCAGAAGTCTGTGGGTCTGAGGGGCCCAGCAGCGTCCGCTGTGCCTCCTGGCCCGCACCTGCCCTCCGCGCCTTGTCAGTCCCTCTGCCGTCTCCCTTCCTCTGTCCTGCTCCTGGTGCTGGGGTGGACCCAGGCCTCATGGGCAAGTGCTGTCACTGAGCCCAGCTCAGCTGCTCTCCCCGTGGAATCCGCTCTCCATCTACTGGGACCACAGGAGCTGGGCCTGGGCCTGGGCCAGCAGCTGGACGCTCTGGTTTCCAGGAGCTGTCTCCCACAGCCAGGCTGTCCTTGTGGCATGGACCTGACCTGGGTGTGCCCTCATCTGTCCTGGTCTGTGGCCTGACCTCCACGTCTCCCTCCTGTCCTGTCCCCTCTGCAGGTGCCGGAGATCGTGAGTGTGCTGCGTTCCAAGCTGCAGGAGACCCAGGGAGAGCATATCCTGCCGGCCGCCCAGCACGGCCTGTACCTGCTGGCCTCCCAGCACTGTGCGGCTGTAGTGTCCAGCCTGCTGGGCAGCCCCCTGCCCTTCGACAGGTACCCAGTGCCGGCAGGCCCTTAGGTGGAGCTTTGTCGACCAGCATGGGAGGTCCTTCCAGTGTGGCTCAGGGCCTGCTCCCCAGCCCCCAGCCGACCTGTGTGCCCAGCGTTTGAGTGGGTCCTCAGTTCCGGGCCGTGGGGACGGGAGTGCTCTAAGACAGGCCTGCCTCTGGGCACTGGGGCTGTCCCTCACAGCTGCTCAGGATCTGGCTGAGGCCCTTCCCAGGTCCGCCTGGCTGCTAGGGCTCCATCAAGCTCCCCACCGGGCCGGTCCTGGCCTCCTCTGTGGCCCCGGGGCTGCCCGCCGGCTCTGACTGCCATGGCTGCTAGAGGCTGGTCCGCAGGCCGTCCCCGTCCGGGCCTCCCGGGGCTGGTCTTCTGCAGGGCACCCATCATCCCTGGGAATAGCCCCCCATGGCCATGCTCACTTTGGGTCCCTCCAGAAGCTGAGGGACTTGTGTCCTCACAGGACATTCCCCAAACTCTCCTCCCGGCTCCTGACCGCAGGCACCCTGAGCTTCTCGAGGGCTCGCTGGCCCTGCCTCTGGGACCCACCACTGCCCGCCCTCTGGGGCCACTGCACCCGGGGCGCACCCGTGAGCTGCCGTGCCTGGTCCTGGCTGCGGTGCTGACAGGGACAGCCCTGGGCCAAGGGTATCGTGCCTGTGTCCCTCCTTTCCATGTCACCCTGAGTCACAGCTGTTTCTGACAAGTGCCTTGAAGGTGGCCCGGAGCTGTGATCTGCCCCTGGCAGGGCGGGTGTGCCCTGGCGCCTGCCCCTCGCCAGCCTGTTGTGAGAACCCCACCAGCAGGGTCTCCTCACCTCTGCTGTTCCCATCCCACAGTTCGACAGGGGACACTGTTACTTTGAGCACAGTGTCCTGTGTGGCTCAGGGCCTGCTCCCCAGCCCCCAGCCTACCTGTGTGCCCAGCTTTTCAGACGGCGTGGCATTGCTCTTCTCGTGTGTGTGTGTGGGGGGGGTGCTGGGGTTGAGTGCAGGTAAGCACTCCACCACCAAGCTTTCCCCCAGCACTTCTCACGTTTTATTTTGAGTCGGGGTTTTGCTGGCCTCCAACTTGTGATCCTCCTGCCTCAGCCTCTCAAGTCACTCTCTTGTGCAGTCTTCATTTAGTTGAACTTCACTACATATTTACCACTGGGCTTGCTCTTTTTGCATTCCTTATTTCTTTTTCTGTGGGGGTGTAAATATGTGCAGAGGGCACATGTGTCCTGGTCCCTTCTGTGGCTACTCCATGCTTGCAGACCATAGCACCCCCCGCCGGGGGCAGAGACAGCACCTAGCCTTCCAGGGCCCCAAGCACTGCTCAGACACGTCCTCCTGACATCCGAGTGCCTCCTCGCTGCTGGCTGATTGCGCGACCTGAGATTCCTGGAAATGGGTGGGACAGAACGGACGCCCCTGGCTTCTTTGCACCATGTGTGGCTGGGGGTGCTGGGGGCAGCTTGTTCTTCAGGGCTGTGTCTTGTGCAGCTCACTTTCCTGATTCCAGGTGGTGGACATCTTGGGTTGTTTGTAGTGTGGAGCTTTTAGGGACAACAATCTTTAATACCTGCGTATCTCCTGCAGGGTACAGGTGGGGTGGCTGTGGGTGGTCAGCAAGCTGCCGGGCTGGCCATCAGCTGGGTGTGCACCCTGCGTGCCAGGAGTGGGCTTCCCGTCTGTAAAGGTCAGAGAAGGTCACAAGGAGATTCCAGTTTCAGTGCCTGCCTGGGAGGGCTCAGGGCCTCCGGGCCTCCCCCACGCCCTGGCACCTCCTGGCTGGCCCACTGTGTACAGCCCTGGCACAGCCCAGGACCCCTGGTCCAGCTGGGCCTGGCTTCTCTGAGCTGAGCTGCCCGGGGACTTGCCTGTGCTGTGGGCGGGTCCGTGCACCCCGCAGCCTGTTGCTCCTGGCTCTGGGGTCCCCACCACTTGCCTCACCTCAAGTGTGACTTCTAGCATTTCTTTGGCAAGAATCCTTTAGTGACGAATCCACTTATGTTTACTTGAAGGTGTCTTTGGCCTTCCTTATCTTCCTACAGATTGTTTATTTTTGATACTGGGGATTGTACCGAGGGGCTCTCTACCACCAAGCTCCATCCCCAGCCCTTTTAATTTTTTTTAGTTGTGGTTTAACACAATACCTTTATTTTATTCATTTATTTTTATGTGGTGCTGAGGATCGAACTCAGCGCCTCGCACGTGCTTGGCAAGCGCTCTACCGCTGAGCCCCAGCCCCAGCCTCCCTTTTTACTTTTTGAGACAGAGTCTTACTGAGTTGCTGAGGCTGGCCTCAGATTTGCCACCCTTCTGCATCAGCCTCCCAGGCTGATTCTTTGGTTTTCTTTCAACTTTGCTATATCTTTAGAGTTTCTAGTTCCCATTAGACATTTTGAACTTTATAGTGATTTCTCTGATCACAAACCTGATTCTTCTGAGTCCAAACACCTGTATCTGTGAATGCACGGGCCTCTTTCTGCTACCCATGGCATCCAGGTGATCTCCTGTGCTGCCTCACCCCCGTGTCCTGGTCCTCTGTGACCATGAGCTGCTCCTGGACCCTGCCTCCTTGAGAGGCTGCTGTTTCTGGCGGCGCCCCAGCAGTGCCTGCACCCTCCTGCCTCGGGCCCTGGGTGCAGGCCTGGAGCCCTCTGCCAGCCTCTCACTGCCCCTGTTTACAGACCTCTGAGGTCGAGGAAGGGGGAGTTCACATCTCAGGTCAGGATGCTGCTTGCCATCTAGCTGGAGCTGAGGCTACTGTATCTGAGCACCGGGGAGCTGGGGGCTTTAGTGCTGCTGGGCAGAGGCCCAGCCTGGGTGCCAGTGCCTGTGGTTCATGGTGACACTCCTCTCGCCTCTCCAGCCACACCTGTGCCCTGTGGCGGGCCCTGGCCGTGCAGCCCAGCCTCACCACGCAGGTCCTGGAACTGCTCCTGGAGAAGATGAGCAGGGACGTCCCCTTCAAAGAGAGCCGGGCCTTTCTGCTGGGCAGCAGCCCGCACCGGGTGGCCACGCTGCTGCCCCTGGTGGTGAGTGGGAGCTCCAAGGGCACCAAGCTCCCCACCCCACAGGGAGGCAGGCACCTGGCAGCTGCATGGGGGCTCCAGGGCTGCAGGCGCCGGCCCAGGCTCGTAAAGCCTGGCAGGTGTTGGCCCCCAAGGGAGCCCATGTCACTTTGTTTCATCCTGTGAAAAAAATAACCCAGCCTGGCCACATTTTAAGCAGTAAAGCAGCTGTGGGAATTCCTTCCTCTTCCTAAAGAATCGAGAATGGGTGACCCAAGGCCCCTCCCAGGGCCACCATGCCTCCTGTCCTGGGAGCCGCGCTGCCCAGGACCATCCGTGCGGCGGCCCCGGGATTCCTCCTGCCTTCCTCTGTAGAACCCATGCACGTGGGTGCATGCCAAGGGGCGGAGGTTTGTGGGGTCCTGGGGTCAGAGAGCAGAGGTTGCTGTGTCCTATGGGTTGCAACCCTGCTGGGGCCTCTCCCCAGGCCACCTGTGCACTGTACGAGGTCCTGTCTGCTCCCGCCTCGGGGACTGCGGTGCTAGAGCTCTACCCCCAGCTGTTGGTGGCGCTGCTGCTGCGTGTCAGCTGCACTGTGGGTGTTCAGCTGCCCCGGAACCTGCAGGTCAAGGAAAGGAGGAACACTGGCACAGCCCCGGCCAGGAGCCTGGAGCCCTGCAGGTAAGGGCCGTATGCTGTGTGCTTTGGAGGCAGGGAGGGTAGTGTGCCTGCTGCCTGGCCCTGAGGGGAGGGCCCAGGAGAGTCTGCACCCAGGGCTGGCACTGCCCATCGGTGCAGGGTCGGGCCGTCGTTGTGGTGCCCAGACACGTTTTGTGCTGGGGGTGAAGGCCCCCCTGTCTACAGTCCCCTGGTCTCGTCTCACCTGTGCAGACAGGACTGGGGTCGGCACTGGGTGGGGACAGGGGTACTGCAAGCCTGTGCAGCAGTGCTGACTATGGGTGGCTGCCAGGGACTTCGCAGGGAGCTGCCTGTGGTCCAGGATGTTACTCTCTCAGTGGGGCGGTGGGGGGGTCTCTGGGCATGGCCTGGAGCCTGCATGGAAGGAAGCTGCCCTAGCAGAGCAGCCTCGGGGTGTGCCGGGGTGCTGAGCAGGAGTCGCCAGGCTGCCCTGAGCTTTGTGCAGCGCTCCTGCCCAGCCCCTGGGCTGTCAGGGGTTGGGCTCTGCCATCTCTGTGGAGTGAGCCCTGAGTCTGAGGGCGGGTGACCAGGGGCGGGTGAGGCAGAACCAGCCAGCGGACTCGAGGCTGGGCTGCGCTGTCCTCAAGATCTAGCAGCACGTGTCTCTCTTTCGGGCTTGCTGGTCCTGGTCCTTGGGGTCATTTCTGGGCTGGCGTGGGGACACTCAGGGTTACCAACAGTCTGAGCAATGGAAGAAGACGCTCCATGAGGCAGCCTGGCAGTGCCACGTGACCCCTGGACCATGAGCCTGGACTTTTTGGCGAGCCCTGGGTTGCCATGCCCCCACCCTGACTGCCCTGCCTCCAGCCCACCCAGGTGTCCAGGTTTGGGTGGGTACCTCTGCCAGGGATACATGGAGGGGTAGCCTCAAGTCACCCACCACCACCTCCAGGGGCTGCTCAGCCTCAGGACCCACTTGTAAACCCAGCAGGGGTGGGTGCCAGGGCTGGCTTGGCTCTCTGAAGACCCAGTGGAAACTGAATGGGAAGGAGCAGCTGCTGGCCCGGCCAATCCCGGGCCTGGCATGCTGGACTCAGCTCCGCCTGTGAGTGTCCCCGGGAGCCCTGGGCCCCAGACATTTGCAAAGCCTGGCTGACAGGCCATCAGCTCACAAACGAGGTTCCTTGAGCAGGAGCCAGCTGTCTCCCTCCGGCACTTGGCCTAGCACCCTGCTCCTGGCTCCCTTGTGGCCCACTGCTGGCCCTGTCCCGTGTGGACGGAGGTGGGGTGCTCTGCATTAGCTGCAGCAGCTGGTGTAGCTCTCGGCCTGTGGTTGGTGCAGGCTGCTCCACATCCAGGTCCCAGGACCCCCAAGCCCAAAGACCAGACCTTCCTTAGAACCGAGGACTCCTGGGTGCCCACTCAAGCACCCCCTCCCCACCCCGAGCACACAAGGCACTGGTCCAGCTGGTGGCCAGCAGTGAACCACTTCAGGATGTCCCCAGGGAGGTGGCTGGGCTGGGAGGAAGTCCCAAGCATCTGCTTCCTCCTGGAGCCTCTGCCTGGGTTTCTAGGTTGTGGTTCTCCAGCCCCACCCAGGGTCCTTGCCCCCAGGGGCTGAGGGGGTCCCACATGCCTGGGCTGGCAAGGCCTGCCCTGAAGCCTCAGCAGTGCCCCTGCCCACCCGCTGGACACCTGAACCCACTGCTCCCCACACCCCAGCACACCATAGCCCCCAACACAATCACAGCCTATCAGGGCAAACAGAAGGCTCTTCAGGCCCAGCACTTGGCAAGAGGCAACCACTGTAGTGGACAGGCTGTCACATGGCTATGGTGTCACCCATGGTGGGTTCCTCACACTGCCCTTTGAGTGTCTGCCCGCAGGGCAAGAGCTCATGGGGATGATGCCTCATGGAGTCAGATGTGTACCTCTGACTTGTGTACAAGCCATTGTAGGGCCTAACCTGAGTGGCCAGTGAGCAGAGGAAGGCAGTGGCGTGGGAACCAGACCTCTGCCGGGGGTGGACTGGTCTGGGCGAGACCACAGGCCTTAGTGAGGATGCCAGAGCTACCTGCAGAGGGCTTATTGGAGCAAGGCCCTGGGGATTGTGGTCTCGGTCTCATTTCCTGTTAGCTGCTGGCCTGTGAGCCTCAGGTCTTCTGCAAGAAACTGGAGAGCCAGAGATCTGGCCCAGCCCCCTGCCTGTGACCCCCAGCACCGGATGATTCTCTGCCCACTGCTCCAGCACTGGGGCCGTTTTTTGCTCCCTCACCTGGTGGCCTTGCTTAATCCCTGGGAGTGGGGCAGAGGCCCAGCCTGCCATCCCTATGGAAGGCCCTGGAGACAGGATTACACAAGGCTTTTGAGGGGCAAGAACTGGCTGTGTGCAGGTCCAGACCTGGGGCCACTACTCTCATGGCCCAACAGTGGCTTGGCACATCACAGCAAAGGTGCTTGGGAGTGGCTGGAAGCCAGATGTGGCCTCTTCCGATGTCCCTGCTGCAGTTATGGCTGAGGAATCCAGAAAGGCTGGTGTGGCCAGGTGGCTCTGCCTGCACCCACCAGTGGCTGTGGCTGATCCGAAGCTCCCCACTAGGCCAAGAGATGGTGGTCTTTGTCTCAGGCCCTGCATCAGTCATGCTGGGCACCCAAGGACCTCCCTGCAGTCCTAGCAGCCTGCTCCCTAAAGGGTGGACTGGCAGGCAGGGGCAGCCCTGGAATTCCGTCGTGTGTGTGTGTGTGTGTGTGCGTGCGCGCGCCCCCAGTGGGAAAAGACACACAGAGCCCCTGTGCTCCAGGCGGGGCCCACTGGGCAGCTGAGCTTCACACCCCCACAGCTCTGCAGTGGACGCGCTCCAGGCCCTGCTACTCCGAGGTGGCAGCCAGGATGTGGCACAGTGTATGCAGTTGGAAGGGGGCTGGGAGCTGCTCAGGACCTCAGCAGGGCACGAGGAGGGGGTCACCCGGCTGGCCAGGTAAGCAGGCTGAGTTCTGTTCAGGAGACATCTGCGGGCGCAGGACCCCTGGAGCTGCCTAGGAGGGGCATCTGTGAGCCAGAAGAGGAGGCTGTGGGAGGGGGTGTCTCTGAAGGCTTGGGCAGGGCTGCCAAGAGTTCTGGTTATGCGGGGTGAGGGGTGAAAGCGCCCTTAGGTGCACGTGAGTGGACTGGACGGGGCCTGTGGGCTCCAGGCAGGCTGCTTCAGCCTCTGGGGGCTTCCCTCCCCAGTGCCATGGCCCGGTGTGCAGGGCCCCGGCTCCCCCTAGTGGTGAAGGCGCTTGTGTGCACACAGAACAGCCTGTACGAGATCCAGCGAGTCACCTCCACCGCCTTCCTGGCTGAGGTAGGACCCTGAGGCAGGTGGGGGTGGTCACGACTTCCTGCTGGGCATTAGGGAGACACCATCTCTGTCTCATAACTGAATAGGAGCCCACAGGCGGTGCTGCCTCCCCAGCCCCTGTGGAGCCCGCTCACTCTTCCTGGCATTGCCCGTGGTGGGCCCAGCCCATAGACTGGCAGACAAGAGCTCCTCAGGCCCTTGGTGGCCGCTGCCTTGGTCCTCCTCAGTGACCGTAGAAGTTAACACTTTGGCCAGGCCTGCAATGTCAGTTGTCAGTGCAGACCTGAGGGACGAAGGGGATCCCCAGCCTGTCTGGACCCCCCCCCCCCCCCCCCCCCCGGTTCTGCTGTGGTATTCTGGTAGGAGGCAGCAGGTGGTCACGGTGCCTTTGCCCCTAGCTGCTCAGTAGCAATGTGGTCAATGACCTGATGCTTCTGGAGTCCTTGCTGGACAACCTGGCAGCTCGACAGAAGGACTCAAGTACCAGTGTGCGGAGACTGGTGCTGCGTGGCCTGGCCAATGTGGCCTCTGGCTCCCCGGACAAGGTGGGTCCAGCAGGCCATGGGTAGGTTGTGGAGATCCAGGTGGAAGTGGACAAGGGTGGTGGCTGTGTGCAGCTGCTTGGGGCTGGGGGACAGTGCCTGCAGGGGCCAGGAGCAGAGCAAAGACTGAATGCAGGGTTTCCAGGTGCGGGCCCATGGCCCTCAGCTCCTGACAGCCATGATCAGTGGGCTGGACGACAGGGATGACCCGCATGGCCTGGTGGCCCTGGAGGCCATGATGGGCCTGGCTCGACTGCTGGACCTGGTGGCACCCTGGGACCTGCGCCTGGTGCTGCTGCACACAGTGATCCGGATCCGGCCCTTCTTCGACAGTGTAGGCCAGCCACGGTGGGGTTGGGTACTGAAGCCAGTGTTCATGGCCCCTGGCCAGTCCCTGCCACTTCCCCATGGGTCCCCTGAGCCATACTTCCACCTGTCACTTAGGCCCCAACAGGTACTGTCTCCCCCAAGCCCCTAACAAGGAGTTTTTCTGTGGCAACCTGAGTTCTCTTCCCACACCCACCCACTACATGGGACAGGAAGGATGGCACCTGACAGGGACCCATAGCTACAGGCTGCAGGAGGGCCAGGGGGAGGAGCACTGTACGGTGACAGGGCAACACCTCCGCCAGGAGAAGGTGGAGTTCCGAGAAGCATCCATCCGCCTCTTTGGGCACCTCAACAAGGCCTGCCATGGGGACTGTGAAGAAGTCTTCCTGGAGCAGGTTGTGGGTGGGCTGGTGCCTCTGCTGCTACACCTGCAGGACCCTCAAGCCCCTGTGGCCAGTGTGAGTAGCCGGTGGGGGAGGGGTGGGGCCTGGGCCGGGCATGGGGCTCAGCGTGGCTCCCTGTAGGCCTGCAGGTTTGCCCTGTGCATGTGCGTCCCCAACCTGGAGTGCGAGGAGCTGGCAGCCACCTTCCACAAGCACCTGCAGGAGGGACGCAGCCTGCACTTCGGGGAGTTCCTCAACTCAACCTGCAAGCACCTGGTGAGATGGGCACGCGGGGGGAGGCCCTGCCCAGGCGAGGCTGTCCACCCTTACTGCCTTGCCTGCCTCTGCAGATGCATCACTTCCCTGATCTGCTGGGCCGCCTGGTGAGCACCAACCTGTTCTATTTTAAGAGCACCTTGGAAGAGGTCCGCGCTGCAGCCCCCATGCTCACAGGTGAGCGCTGGCTGACCTCCTTAGTCCCCGGACCCTGGGGCCCACCTCCACTCTTGCCACACACCTAACCCCACCTGCTGCAGGGTTCCTGGTGCTGCATGCAGAGCCCGAGCAGCAGCCGCAGGTGGACCTGGAGCAACTGATTGCAGGTGTGTGCCCCCACAGCCTGAGCCCCCCACCCCCCAACCTGCCCAGCTCTGCTGGGGCCCAGTGACCCTGTGGGCATCTGTGGGGACTAAGTGATTTTCCTGGATTTCAAGATTTTTTTCCCTGTCACTGGTGACCTCATCGTCTCTAGTAATTCACGGAAACTTCCTAACTGTTCCAAAAGAGCTTAAAAAACACTAAAAAAGGAAAAACTATCTTTCCGTTGGCTCCCAAGTCCTTCCAGCAGAGCTCCGTTAGGAAGGCTGTGGGCGGCCCCAGGAGCAGGCGCAGGGCGTGCACACAGCCGCCTCTCTCTCCGTCTCAGCACTGCAGCTCCTGCTGCGGGACCCAGCACCCGGGGTCCGGGAGAAGTCTGCAGAGACGCTGGGCCGCCTGGTGAAGTTCGCCTGAGGCAGACCAGCAGCCCGACAGCAGCGCAGCGTGCCTGCACCTGCCAGAGGAAGGCCTCCTCGGACCCTCTGCTGCCAGGCACTAACCGGACCCAGCCCCTGCTGGTGGGGAAGGTGCCAGGGGCCAGACTGGGCAGGGCAAGCCAGTGAGCCCCCACAGGTCTCCCAATAAAGCTGTTTGCTCCTCAGTGGGTAACAGGGTGTAGTGATGTGGCCCCTCCTTCTGGGACAGGCCGGGAGGGTGTCCCAGCCTGGTGCAGATGTCCCCCAACTCCCATTTTAGAAAAAGCAATGAGGTGAAGTCCGGCACTGGTGGGAAGGAGGAGGAAGCAGCGGGCATCGGGGGGAAGCCTCTATTGAGAAGATGCTGGGCACTGGCCCCCACCCCGCCGCAGGGCAGCAGCCTAGGTGAAGAGGCGGACCGTGCCGTCTGCCCCTGAGGAGAAGACCCACGGCTGCGTGGGGTGGAAGGCCACATCCAGCACACCCAGGTCCCGCGTCAGCACATGCCCCTTCAGCACCTTGACTGGCACGAGGAGTGGGTTCTGCAGCAGATCACTGTGGAAGAGAAGGACTCAGGACACAGCTGGACACAAGAGCCTACGGGGAGCCAGACAAGGGTCAACACTCACTTGTACACCATGCCATGGCAGACGATGATGCTGCCGTCGTCTGAGCCGGACGCAAAGAGTGGGTATCGAGGATGGAAGGCCACAGCCCGCAGAGCTTTCCTGTGGTGCCTGGGGGAAGATGGGACTGCTAGCAGGTGCAGGCTGGAGGGGCCCTGCTGCCCCACTGCCTGCCGCGCCCCTCACCTCAGCACTTTGTACGGCTTGGTGGAGAGGTCCAGGTCGAACCACACCAGCTTACTGTCATAGCTGCCACAGATGATGTTGTCACCTAGGGACCAGAGCAGCAACAGGACATGCCCAGTGCACCTACGGTGCACTCCCCAGCCCCACCGCAGGGACGTGTTCCTCACCTGCAGGGTGCACAGCCAGGCTGGACACCCACTTGCAGTTGGGCATCAGCTTTTTGGTGAGCTCCTGACGCAACAGGTGGTAGATGCGGACACTGCGCTGAGAAGCCACAAACAGGAAAGGCCGAGTGGGGTGGAAGGCCACGCGCTGCACCTGCCCGTGGCTACGGCGGAATGGGCTCTGGCTGCGACGTCGGCTCAGCTGATGAATCAGCACCTGGGTATGGCCTGGGGTGGCCAGCACCACGGCCAGGTAGTCCCCACGCCCGTGCCAGGTCACCTGCGTCACTGGCTGTGAAAGAACATGAGGCTGGCTTGTTGGCTGGGGCAAGCCCATCCCCCGCCCTCCCTCCACACACCTTATCGTGACAGATGCGCAGCCGCAGGCCCCTTGGGTGCTCCTCCTCCAGGGCCTCCACCCAGCGCGCAGGCTGCAGGGCAGGCTCCTCTGGTGGGGTGAAGGAGCTCAGCAGCTGGTCGGTGCTGCCTGCCAGCAGCCGGTCCCCCAGGGCTGGGTTCAGCAGCAGTACTGCATCATCCCTACAGGGTCAAAGGCAGCCCCTCAGCGCAGTGTCCCCCCCCCGTACCCTCCCCCCACACGAAGAGCCCTCCAGGACCCACACTCACATGGCCGCAGCCACCAGGCAGATGCTGGGGTTGGGGTTCCAGGCAACACTCCTCACCACACCCCCCACAGGCACAGTCCTCATGCAGCGGGCAGTGGCTACCTCCCAGAGCCGCAGCGAGCCATCATCTGAGCCTGGATAGAGCAGGGAAGATGCTCAGTGCCTGGTCCCCCCAACCGGCCTCCAAGCACGGGGCTGACCGCACCCCCCCCCCAGGCCTACCTGAAACCAGCCACTGGCCCCCTGGGGAGACACTGAGGCAGCGGACAAGGTCACTGTGGCCCTGGTAGACCTGCAGAGGAGAAGCAACAGTGAGGAGACAGATGCCAGGGTGCTGGCCACACACCCCGGGCCCTACTCACCAGGGCCTGGCACGTGGGGAAAGGCTGCAGGTCCCTTGGCCGCGGCAGTCTGGGGATGAGGTCTTCGGGATCCACATTCACCTGGGGCAGGAGAGCAGTTGGTCACCGTGGCCCTGGCCTCGGCCCTGCCCCAGTGCCCCTGGGCATGCCACCCCACATACCCTCATCTTCCGCTGACGTGGGCACAGGTACAGATCAAGACAGCGCTCAAAGCGCTCCTGGATAAATCGGCCATATGCAGGGACGGCCCGCAGGCTGGGGAACTTCCGTGGCAGGAAATTGAGCTTCCTCTCTCCAGGCTCCTGCTGTGCCCAGGCCAAGCGCTGTGGAGACCGACCGGCAGGTGGGGTGAGCGGGGAGGAGGGCACCCCAAGCCCAGACCCCCACCCCCACAGACACACCTCCTCCTCAGTGGGCAGGTACTCAGGAGGGGGGTTGTAGGACTCGGCGTGGCCAGGCAGAGCCAGCTTGGGGGCAGGCACATGCATCTTGTGGCGCCCCAGCACAGCGTTGGGGTCCTCTTGTGCCCACAAGTCGTAGAATCTGGGGGTAGGGTCTCGGGGCCGGCGAGGCTGGATCCAGCCCATCTTGATGGCATGCACCATGCGAGACACCTACATGGGGAGCCTCAGGTCAGGACAGAGCACAGGGCCTCACCCTGCCTGGGGGACAGGCCTCACCCTGCCTGGGGGCAAGCAGCTCCCACCTTCTCTTTCTCCACCAGGGATGGGATGAAGCTGCGTTTGTCGGCAGGGCGGTTGGTCACTGGGTGGATCATGAGGTCCCCGCTGAAGAAGTCCACAGCCGGCTAGGGAGACAGGTGTGGTGTCCAGGCAGGGGCCCAGCCCAGCTCCGGGTCCCCAGGGCCAGCTGTCCCAACTTACCTCATAAGGGTTGAAGGTCACATCCCCAAACTGGCCTCGCTGTAGCCGCTGCACCAGGGCCACCTGCTCATCCGTCAGCCGCAGGTCATGCCCTGTCATCCTGTCCTTCACCGTGCGCCTGGGGGACAGCCAGTTAGAGCCAAACCCCTTGCTTCCAGACACTCCCCAGGCCCCACCCAGAGGCCCACTGACCAGAAGTCAGGATCGTCCATCTTATCCAGAAACTGGTCCAGCTCATCCCGGGTCCGCAGGGGCTTGTAGATGCGCCTGCCATCCAGGTCATAGCCCACATGTGGGAAGTCCTCGTACCACTCAAGAGGCACATTGCCCACTGTGTTCCGGATGTCCTGTAGCCAGGGCCACCATGTCAGCACCTGTCCCACCATGCTCTCCCTCCCTCTAAGCCACCCTGGGTTTAGAGAGAGAGAGCAAGAGCAAAGGAACTGGCCTCAAGCACCTGAGTCTGGCAGACCCCACATGTGCCCTTTCCCTGGCCCTAGGGTCTGACGTGGCACAGCAGTCGGCGCTGCCGCCCCCCCAGGCCTCTGAGGCCCACAGCCGCACCTTCACATTTTCCACTGAAGTGGTGCCAGCCCTGGCCTCCCCCTCGTCAGATTCCTTGGCCAGGGCTCTGGGCAGCCACAGACAGGGATGACCTCATCGCCCATGGGCTCCCTCCCCTGGCAGGGGCCTTAGGCCAAAATGGGTAGCTAGAGACAGGGATCAGGAGGGAGACCCCTCCCCACCCACTCCACAAGGTGACAGAAGGCACTGCGCTCTGCTCTACGGGTAGCTGGGGACCTCCCTGCCCCTGCTGGCCCTGCCCCCTCCCTCCTTCGGTGGGCAGAGCAGCCACATTCCTGGACTCACATTCCTGGTTTCGGCCCCTGCCAGCTACCACCCTCACTCCTCCAGACCGAGGACTCCTGCCCAGGCAGCCGCTTCCTGCAACAGTAGCCATGGGGGGAGGGGCCCAGACAAGACTTGAGTACAGCTGGGTGCTCAAGGCCCTTCTGCAGCAGGACAGGACCTCTTGGGCCCTCAGCCCCTCTCAGCAGGCCTGACCAGGCCCTCTCCTTGGGCCCTGTGGTCCCATGGGGTAAGAGGTCTCCAGCACCCCCCACATCTACACAGTCAGCCAGTCGTCCTCCACCGTGGGCCTGGGGGATGGGATGGCCATCCCCAGTTGGAGGGTCCCTAGAAGGAGCTGGTCTCATCTGGGTATGCTCTGGTGTTGAGGTGGCTCCAGAAGCACCAGGCAGGGGAAAGGGGGGCAGCAGTGGTCTAGGATAAAGAGAGGATGGATGCTGGCAGAAGGCACAGACCTGGAGCAGACAGGTGCAGGGCACAGACTGTGCCACCCCACACACAAGTCTTTGGGCAGCAACTGCTGGGGCTGACTTCTGGTCCTTCTAAACTCCTGTGGCTGGCACACAGCTGGGCACAGAAGGCCATGTGCAAGCAGGAGGAACAAGGGGGCCAGGGCATCTGGGTAAACCTGGGCAGACAGAGGGAAAGCCTGCTTGCTCATGGGTTCCCCCTGAGCACCAAGAGGGAACGAGTTCCTGAGGGGTCCAGTCGCACCTGGGGCTTCCACTTCGCCTGCATCCCAGAGCCAGAAAGATGCTCCAAGGCACAGGGGGGCGGCCACGAGATGGCACGAATGGGCGCGGAGCCCCCACCCCACCCCCCGCTAGGCAGCCCAGCCTCACTTGATGGCGGGGCCTGGACGGGCTGGGCCTGGGAGGAGGCGGCGGCGCGGGGGAGGGGCCGGCCGGCCGGCGCTATAAAGGCGCAACTCGCGGCCCCGCTCCAGCCAGGACGCACGTGTGCGCGCGGCGCCCGGCAGCCGCCACCGCGGGGCGCAGCCGAGACCCGCGCCTCGCCCGGCCGGCGGCCCGCGAGGCCCGTGGCCGCCGCAGGAGCCGGCATGAGCGGCGCACGGCGGAGCTGACGCTGGCCCCCGGCCCGTGTCCTTCACCATGCTACGCTCGGCACCGCCGGGCCGCTACCTGTACCCCGAGGTGAGCCCGCTGTCTGAGGATGAGGACCGCGGCAGCGAGAGCTCGGGCTCGGACGAGAAGCCCTGCCGTGTGCATGCGACGCGCTGCGGCCTCCAAGGCGCCCGGCGGCGGGCCGTGGGCCGGCGGGCCGGGGGTGGCGGGCCGGGGCCCGGGGGGCGGCCGGGTCGCGAGCCCCGGCAGCGGCACACGGCGAACGCGCGCGAGCGGGACCGCACCAACAGCGTGAACACGGCCTTCACGGCGCTGCGCACGCTCATCCCCACCGAACCCGCCGACCGCAAGCTCTCCAAGATCGAGACGCTGCGCCTGGCCTCCAGCTATATCTCGCACCTGGGCAACGTGCTGCTGGTGGGCGAGGCGTGCGGCGACGGGCAGCCGTGCCACTCCGGACCCACCTTCTTCCATGCGGCGCGCACGGGCAGCCCCCCACCCCCGCCGCCTCCGCCGCCGCCAGCCCGAGATGGCGAGAATGCGCAGCCCAAACAGATCTGCACCTTCTGCCTCAGCAACCAGAGAAAGTTGGTGAGCAGGGACCCAGCGCCAGGGGGCCCACCTCACCCCTCCACCCACCTGCCTTACAGAGAGCCAGGCTAGGCAGCACTCCCCAGCAGGGCACAGACAGGACATCAGCCACCCAAGCTGGGCCCCAGGGAGGGACCGACACATGGAAGCTGCCTTTGGGGAAGGAAGGGCTGTTTTCTCTTGGGGCCTCTTCCTAGGAGACTGGCTCTGGCTGGAATAGGTCATCAGGATCTGCAGATGTAGGACCAGGAGGTAGGGATGGCTAGGAGGGGTCACTCTAGGGCAGGGAGCCCAGGGGGAAAGCTGGGTGAACACCAACCTGGGAGATGCTGAGGACTCCTCAGCAAGCTGAGAAGGGAAGTACATATGAGCCCTGCCCTCTGGCAAAAGGGTAGCAATAAGGCACTTTTCTGCAGGGAACCCCTGGGGTCCAGCTATCATCACTCCTTAGCCCCTGCAACCCACCACCCACCCCCAGGGCTCAGTGAGCACCTGCTGCCCCTCCCCCTGACCCGTAGGAGGCAGAAGGCAGAGGCCACAAGGGACATGGGTCTGGGGGTGAGGGCCAGGCTCTGGGAGATGCTGGCCAGCCTTGATTTACAGCTCCAGCCCAGCTTGGTGGCACCGGAAAAGCAGGGTGAGCAGGGAGAAAATACAACGACTTTTCCCAATCCCCATTTCCTCTCCAGACAGCACGCGCGAGCTCCTGGGGCCTGAACATCTGGGAAATTTAATTTTACAGTTTCGGCTGTGCAGCAGGATACGCCCCTCCCCAAAATGCACGGGGGGGAGCCAGGAAGGGGGTGCCTTAGCACTGGCCATCTGAGACAGCACCCAGCAGGAAGCCAGAGAGGCCAGGGCTGGCACTCGGTGACACAGGGCCTCTGCCCTGGCCCTGACACCCCTCCTTCCCTCTGCAGAGCAAGGACCGAGACAGAAAAACGGCAATTCGGAGTTAGGAGGAGGGCCCGAGCAGCCAAGGCGGATGCCTGGCGAAGGTGGATGTCAGCGGGGATGCCCAGAGCCCCAACTTGGACCTGACCGGGGCATGGGCCCAGAGAGTACCCACCAGGCCAGACCCGCCCCTGGTTGTGAGCAGGGCCAACGGACAGATGGACAGACAGGCAGCGGCCTGACTTTGAGTAGCTCAGCACTCGCCCGGCCACTGGAACTTTCCATGCTGGCTCCCTACCTGGGCTAAGTGTTGGCATCCTGCATCTCTGATGTGATAATATAAAGTGTGGAAATTTTGTATAATTAAAAAATGGAACACTACCTTCCAAATCTGGAGGCAGACTATCCTCTGAACTCACCATGCGCCCTCAGCTGAGCTTGCACTCCCACCCCGGAGCTCCATCCTTCCCTGCCTGAGGCGCCCCAGTTCTCTGAGAAGCCCCGGCTTCAAGGACTAGACTGAGGACTAGACTTGGGAAACTGTGGGGTGGGGCTGAGGACAGGCTAGAGGAGAGGGACCCAGGAGGGAGTAATAAGCCCACTGCCCTGCAGGGACAGCAGGACAGGCGCAGTGTGGGGCCTTAAGGCTGGCTTATAGATAGGCGGCTTGGCCAAACAGTACTCCTCAGAGTGGACATAGGGTTGGCCTGATAGCAGCCAGGTGACAGCCATATAAGTGCCACACTGGTGCCCACCTGGACCCACAGCCTGCCAGGGCCACCCTGCTCTCCTGCCTCTGTAAGCTGTCACTGGGCCATTAGGTACCCGGCCCTGAGCAGCACACTGGAGGAGGACTCCTGGATATCTGCCAATCTGTCCCACCCAACTTCCTGAAAGACCCCACTGGCTTCCAAAGGGATCAGTTTAGCCCCCACTGGGCTCCTGCCCAGCAGGCCAACTGTTACAGTCCTACAGGGGACAATTTAGTCTAGTGGCAGAGCTCTGTGGGCATAGTAGAGAAGAAAAGCCAGGCAGTCCCATGCAGACCACCTTCCCCACTGATCCGGGCAGCCAGCAGCCTGACTTCTGGCCGGGTGGTAGGTAAGGCTGCCAGGTGCAAGAGGCTGGTGTCCCAGGATGCTCCTCAGGCCCTTGCCCTCCTGGCCTTCAGCACAGGCACTGCTGTACCCCTGCCCTGGGGAGCCCAGGTGCTGAAGCCCTGGGCACTATCACAGGGCAGGGCCAGAGCTACCCCTCCTCTGTATGATGGGCTCCAGGGAACATGGAGCAGGAAGCAGTGGTGTAATTTTGTAGGAAATTCTCAAAGCCAGAGCCATTACGGATGGGGGGTGGGCTGTGTCCAATGTGATAGAAATATAACAGGATAAAAAGTCTCAGCGGCAGGTTTCATTCAGAGAGAAACCCAACCCCAAATTTCCTCCCCTTAATCCTGCAGGAGCCCACAGCTGGCCAGAGGGGGGAGGAGAGGGCACATTTGCTGCAGAAACCCCTGCCTGCCCAGGGAAGCCAGGCCCGGGGGACCAGGGGTGCAGCTGGGGGCTGAGGGAGGTTCTTTCCCTCCCATGTGTTCTCCATGCAGCACCCTGCCCAGCCGCCCTCCCAAACAACAAGATCACTGTATGATGCTGGGCAGAGTGCAGGGCATGACCTGGCAAGAGGTGCCAGTCCCCGCTGCAGGTCCCGTGAGCACTGCAGCTTGCCTCCCCTCTCACACACAGATCTGGGCCAGGCAGGGGTGCAGACAGCCACCTCTGGTTGGAGTGGCTTGGGCAGTGTCCGGGATAAACCAGAGGATATGTACTGCAGAGAGCGCTGAGGGAAAGTCCCCAGAGACCAAACCAGGGGGACAAGAGGGAAAGCCCCCAGAGACCAAACCAGGGGCACAAAGGGGCACAGCCCTGGAGAGCAGAGACTGCCAGCCTACACAGCAGGCAAGACTGGAGACTGTGTAGGCAGCCAGGGGCTGGAGCAATGGGGGCTTGATGTCTGGCACCAGTGGGCACCACACAGCCTGGGCCAAGTACAGGAGGAGGGGCCAGCCGAGGCAGGAAGACCTGGCACAGCACAAGGACAGGGAGTGCAGGCATGGGGTCTGAGCAAGGCTGAGTGGAGGGCTATGGCTGGGGGGTTAAGCAGGGCCAGGTGGAAGGGGACAGGGACAGCAACAGGCCTTGGGTTGGAAGGATCTCCAGGGGCCCAGATAGTCAGGGTGCGGCACGCGCCCGGCCAAGGCCTCTATTGTGGGGCCTGACTCCGGCAGCGGCTGCAGCTTGGCCAACCTCAGGTCTGGGCAGCCGGCCCGGCTGCTCCCCAAGCTGCACCGGTAGCAGCAGCCGAGGGGCTGGCCCAACAGCCAGCAGGAGGAAGGGAGGGGTTGGGAGGAACACTCCATCACCCTCCACCACTCCAGATTCAAGCCAGACCGGGGGTGGCGGGGGCCTCCCCAGCCTGTGGCCCCACACGAGTCCCACAGCACAGCTGGCAGCTAAAGGATGGCAGGTGCTCCCTGCCTCGGACCCTGGCTCCCTTCCAGAGTCTGGCCTTGCCCTCCACCAAGCTGGGGGGCTGTAGGATGAGGACTCAGGGCTCCTTCTGCATATGCCCCACAGAGGCAGCTGGCAAGGACGGGAGGCCCCTCAAGCAAAGCTGAGCTGGAAACGCTTGGTCCAGCATCGGCTGTCAGCTCCCCGTCCCCAGCCTGGGGAACGAGCCGCTGGCAGCACCACATGATTCATCACCAGGCTGCCTGCGCCCCAGACCAGCCACCCCGCCCTGCTCAGCACCTGCAGGCTGCCAGGAAACACATGTGACCCCTCTGGGTCAGGCACCACACTACAAGACCCCGGCCCAGGCTGGCCTAGGCACAGACAGACACAAGCCCAGGGCTTTCCTTGGGGGCAACATAGCCCCAAAGACAGGCCTGTGGAATAGAGCTGGGCAGGGGTCCCCCCACCCCAGACTGCACCGGACACAGCAGCAACTAGCTGATGTGTCGGCTGGGACTTTTCCGCTCTCGATGAGCCCTATCCCCTCCCCCTCCCCAAAGTGGCTGCAGCTGTCAGGACCGCAGATTGGAACTGCAGGTACGGGGCTGGCCCGCTGCCCACCTCCCTCCCGTGTCTGTCTGCGAGAGAGGAAGCCGGCCCACCTCTGGAATCCTTCACTCTCTCCTCGTTCCGCCTCTCCCACCTGTCCCCCGGGAGCTCGGGGTCAGCAGCCTTGCTCAGTCTCTCTCTTCCCCTGGCCCCTCTCCGATTACAATGCGGGTAGTGTTCAGTGCTCACTCAGCTCCCCCTGCACAAAACGCCCGCCTCGGAGCTTACAGCCTTCCTGTGCCTCTGCTGCTGCCTCCCCCTCCCGAGGTGTCTTATCTCTGTCAAAGTGCTCAGGGCCTGCGGGCCGCCATGAGCTCTCTCACCTGCAGCACTGACCCCATGAAGGTTCCAGTAGGGACGCTGGGCCATAGAGCCCACACCAGAGGCCTTCGCGACAGACCAGAGGGAAGACAACCTCTTCCTGACCCAAGTCCAAACCCGTCAAGGGAACCCAGAAGGGGCTGGGGCCAGCAGGAGGAGCCACCTTCCCACCTCCTGTCAGACTGCCCCACAGTCTGTGCCCAGACACCCTGGCCTCCCTCTTCCTCCCACCATCTGCTGGCCCATCCCTCAGTCATCAGGCACATGTGGCCCCACTGCCCAGATTCCCGCTAGGGAGTGGGGACAGTGAGCCACACATGAGTTTGCAGGGTAGGGAGAAGCACCCCTCACCTAGGGGGTGCCCCAGGCCCAGTCAGCCTGGCCCTCTCCCAGAGCTAGGCAGGTCCAGTGGGTGCTCCTGTGCCACACACCCCTACTCTGGAGAGCAGATGCGTCCCAGGTGTTTCTGCAGGAATGCTGGGCTGGGGGACATGGGCTCAGGCCGTCCTCATGTGTCTTTGTGAGCTGAGGGGCATATTCAGAGACACAGTGCTGCTTCTAGCTCCACACCTGCTCAGCCCACTCCCTGGCTCTAGGCCTCTGAATCTCCTCTGGAAAACCCTAACCCTGAGCACCCCCATACACAGAGCTCCAGATGCCCGCCTCCTGGATGGGCCCTTGCCCTATGCCCCAGCACCCTCACCCTCACCCTCACCCTCCAACACCCGGCTCCGCTCCACAGGCCTGCTCTCCAGATGTCCTCCTCAAGAGCCCGCACCAACACCACCACTCGGTGGGGACTGCTGTCAAGAAACTGGCCCTGCCTGAGTCCAGTGTGATAGGCCAGGGCTTTCACCCCACCAAGCCCAGCACAAGCCAGGATGCAGTTCTAAAGGTCAACTCTGCAGTTCTAAAGGTCACTGCAGGAACCCTGTAGAGAGTACTCAGTACCAGGGGAAGCTGGCTTCCACCATCTACCCCTCCTCACTGACCACCCCTGAAATGGCAATCCTCAGCCAGCAGGGGTACTAGGACACAAAGGGTGGCTCTTGGGAACCACCAGGCTGAGGACAAGAGTGGGAGCTGGCAGTCTTGTCTCCCTGGCCCAGGACAGTCAAAGCCACATACCCACACCCATGCCCTGGGCTGCTGGTGGTGCCCCTGGGTTGGCATCAGTGGGCTGGCAAGGCTGGCCCAGGTACATGAAGGGACCAGGCCCAGTGGGGTGGTCTGATGCCCAGCAGCAACCCCATTCAGAGGCAGGCATACAGACTGGCCCTGGGTGAACGGCCGCCAGGGCACTCTGCAGGCTCGGGTGCCCTCCACGAACAGAGCAGGGAGGGCCACTCACTGGCTCACTCACTGGAAACCCGAGCCGACAGGCTCCCCTTGCCAGCAGCAAGGGAAGCAAGCGCCAGAGTACGCCAGAGTACGTGGGGCGGTGGCCAGGACGCAGGCGGGCGGGGGCGGCCCCGAAGGAGCAGGAGGCCGCCAGCACTGGAGGCAGCTGCCGTTCAGTAGCTGGGAGAAGCCATTAACGGTGTTTGGCGAGAGAGCAGAGGGGATCGCGGGTTCTGGATGCAGACATGCAGGGCGCGTCCCCGCGGGATCCCAAAGCTATAGCCCAGGCAGAGCCAGGGGTGCTGGGGAGCCAGGCAGGGCTGCGGCCCAGCCCCCAGCCCCAGGTCCAGGTCCACCAGAGGGTTCTAGTGGATGGTCCCAGGCCAGTGCCTGTGGGGAATGGATGGGTAAACTAGTGAGGGGCATGGCTCCTCCCAGTCAGGGCCTCCAACCCCTCCTCCTAGCCAGGCTTCCTAGACAAACAGGGCCACAGGCCTGCTGGACAGGAAAAGAGGAGGGCTGGAGGCTCCTCCACCAGGAGGCCCAGCCTCAGTTTCTCCCAGTGGTTGACATGCAGAGAAAGAAAGGACGAAACCAGGCCATCTGCCCGAACTCTACCCCAGCCCCCTTCCCAGGGGTCCCGACGCTGGATGAGATCACGTCTACAGAACCCGGGTGCTGTGGGGAGGGGTGAGGTGGCTGTGCGGGGGTGGGGCAGCGCAGTGCAGAGGCTCCTCAGGGGCTCCCCCCACGCCAGGACCCCCGCCAGGAGAAGCAACTCATCCAGGGGCTCCCCGCCTCCTGCCTGCACTCAGCCCACACTCCAGGCAGCCTGGCTGTGAATCTGGGGGGAGGGAACCAGAGGCCCAGTGAACAGGACCAGGAATCTGCTCCACACTTAGCAAGGTCAGTGGGGCTGGTGGTCCAGCAACTCCGAGGCTGAGGCAGGAGGGCTGCAAGTTGGAGGCCGATCTCCACAATTTACTAAGACCCTGTCTCAAAATAAAAAAGAACTGGAGGATGGAGCTGGTAGTAGAGCACCTCTGGGTTTGACCCCCAGTAAGTGTCCCAAGGGGAAGGATGTTCCTGAAGGGGGCCCTGGCAGATGCCTGTAGTCAGAGGGCCCAGAAGCGCGACCCAGGGAGTAGGCAGGGAAGAAGTGGGGAGGGATGGTCAGGTGGCACGTCCAGCCCCAGCAGCAGCCATGCAGGCCTCCCTCACACAGTGTGGCTGCCAGCCTTCTCCGTGCCTGCTGAGGCCTCTGCTCCTGGGGGACCCTCTCTGCCCCCTCCAGAGCCCTCTAGAGTTCTGGTGACAGGACTCACTTACCTGGCCAGTTCTGCCAGGTACCTGTGGCTGGCTGGGGACTGGGGATGCCCTGGGATCCTGCTATAACCAGCCCCCTCTGAGGACACTGTCAAGAGAAGGGGCCACCCGGGGGCTGGGGATGTGGCTCAAGCGGTAGCGCGCTCGCCTGGCATGCGTGCGGCCCGGGTTCGATCCTCAGCACCACATACAAAGATGTTGTGTCTGCCGAAAACTAAAAAATAAATATTAAAAATTCTAAAAAAAAAAAGAGAAGGGGCCACCCACTGGGAGTCCAAGCAGGGGCTACCCTCAGCAGCAGGCTGCAGCCCTCGTGGGTCCTAGCCAACCAGAGCATGGCCACGCAGAGCACAGGCCTCTAGGGCAGAGCTGAGGTGCGCAGCTTGGAGAGGGTCAGGCTCTCCTCACCTGGCCTGGCCCTGAGCCCGGCACGGCCATCCACAGCCCACCTGCAGCACCCTGCTCTGCTGAATGAGGAGGCCAGGTGCACCATGGGATGGGCGGGCCCCTCATGCACAGAGGCGGTGCATCTGTCTGGGCCGGGCATAGCTCCTGAAAGCTGAGCTCTGCCGCCCCCTCGAGCCACTGGCCGGCTGTGCTGGCAGAAGCTGTCACTCACACTGACACATGCGATAGTCATCACCGGAGGAAGCAGCCCCCGCAGTCCAGAGCTTCCTCAAGGCACAGTGGGGGCCACCCAACCCTTCTGCAGTGGTACTGGACAGGTCCTGGACAGGCCAGTGAGGCATGCCCCCTGTGGGTAGGCAGGGGCAGGCAGGGGTAGGCAGGCCCGGTTGAGGTCCTGCCCAGTTCTGGAAGGCCCTCCCATGGCCTCTGCACTCCATTTACAATCATCATTGATTTCTCAAAATACCAAATATAAAAAAGTAGCCGACAGGATGTGGCTGCCGACAGCCAGAGCCCCCTGGGGGAGGGGAGGCAGGCAGGGAGCTGCGCCGCGCGGCCCCCTCTCCAAGTACACCCGCTGCTCCGGCCAGGAAACCAATTTATTTTGTTTTGTCTCTGTTCTCTGAATGCGCAGCAGAGACGGGATTGGGCCGGCAGCCAAGGCTCCTGCAGACACTGCCAAGAGAGCACAGGATGGGGGAGGAAGCCCAGCCATGGAGGGGCGCGTGTCCCCCCCAGACCCTGGGGACAGCTCCTAACAGGCAGGCAGGCAGGAAGAGCTCCTGAGGAGGAGGGCCTGTCCCTGTAGGCCTCACACCAAAACCCCCAGGCATAGAGGAGGCTCTAGGCTCACTTTCTGGAACTCCCCACAGGGCTACCGCCCTGCCTGTGGCCAGGCCACACCAGGGAGGGGACTGGCTGCCAGCCCCACCACCTCTGGGCTCAGCGCTCCTCAGAGCTGCCAGACTCTCCCGGCCCTGGTCTCCTGGACACAGCCCGTCAGTCTCTCGAGCTCCCACTGACCCCAACTGGCACCACACTAACCTCTACCCTTGAAATTCTGTGGGAGAAACAAGCAGACTTCCCTGCCTCTCCCGAGAGCCCCTGGAACTCAATCAGAGGTCAAAGGCAGTGGCCCGGTCACGACAGCCACCAGAGAAGGGAGGGCCAGAGCCAGTTGCTGCCCTCAGCCTTGCCACTCCTGTGACCCAACCCACGGGAGTTGGGGTCTGTGCTCAAGCCATGTCCTGGCCCCTCCACACCCAAGTGGATAAGAAGCATAGCCCTCAGGAAGCACCCGGGATAGGGTGAGGGCAGCACCAGCACCCTGAGGCACATATGCCCAGGAGTCACAGGGCCTGTCTACAGGACAAGGCTTGGGCTGCTGAGCCACATCCAACCCTCCTCTCCCATCCCCTGCAATGACACATTTGTAATCATCTGTCTTGGACCCCAAAATCACTCTTCCAGATGGGGGTAGGGCCCAAGCCAGGACGCCCACACAGCCCAGCAGCCTCATAAGGCCCTGGATTCCTGTGCCCCAGGCAGCACCACCCACCTGTGGGAATGCCTCAACAGACTCCAGGGTCACCCTGGCCCGAAACCTAGCGCCCACTCTGAGCATGGTGCAAGCCACCCCACTCCCCCCTCCACCGCCATGGTAGGAAAGCAAGTCCGAGCCCCACCTCTTCATCAGAGCTGTCTTCTGCATACTCGTCCCTGCATGACACTCCGGCCATCTCTGTCATCAGGCAAGGGGCGTGAGACTGCAGAGAAAGAGGAAGAGTGTTACTTCAGGAGGCACAAGATGTCCTCTAACATCAGGCAGCCCTAGTCCCTGGGAGGATCTGCACCCAAGGCTGAGGCCTGGGACATCAGCCATAGGAAGCCCTTTGCCCCAGTCTCTGAGCAGCTCCACCTGGCCCTCGACCTCAGTGCAGAATGGAGGCCACCCAGTTCCCAGTGGCTCTCTCGGGACCTGAGCTGCCATGGCTGGCAACAGGGGTCTTCCCTGGTTCTCTTTCAAGGCTGGTCCAGTCTACACCCTCTTGTAGCCCACAGAAGGGCTGACACCAGGTGCCTGACTAGGAAAGGAGCAAGTCTCCCAGAGCAGTTGGCAGCAAGGCTTCACTCCCATCTGCCCCCTCCCTCGAAAACCTGCTGCAGGGCCCCTGTCACATCTGCCCCATGTTGGCCCCCACTGGGCCCAGATCCAGCAGAGGAGGTTGCTGGAGAGGCAAAGCCACCACTGGGGGCAATGGTCAGAGGGGGCACAAGTGTTACATGCCTTTGACCTGTCACATGGGCCATAGGCAGCCCACTCCTCAGGGTGAGACCCTCGCCCCTAGGCAGTCTGGCCACTGCCAGTAGCTGCTAAGAGCCATGTTCAATTGTGCCAAGAGCCCAGAGAGGTTCCCCAAATCCTCAGAATGCCTGGAGCTACAGTAAGGGCCAGCTGTGTGCCCCCCCAAGGTACCCTCCCCACCCACCATGTCCACGACCCCAGGCTGACCCCATCCCACTGGGTCAGAGAGTGGGCGCCACAGAGGATCCACACCCTAACCTGGAAAACAGATTCACCACAACCGAGGAGGCGACGGCTCCAGTCAGGTCGGGTTTACTGGAGGATCCAGGGCTAATGGGGAAAACAGGCCCACCTCTCACCCCTGGGGGCAGTAAAGTGCTCAGAGCAGGAACCCCTGTGCGCGGGCGCCCCCCACCCGGAGCCCCTCTCCCTCCTGCCAGGGCAGGAGCCAAAGGCCTGGCTCTTCACTCGCCTGTTTTTTCCCTCAATATAAAGAAAGATGGAAGAGTAAGTTTTTTTCCAGGCCAGGAACAAGGCGGGATTCAGTTTCCACATCTCTCCACCTCCAACTTCCCTGCTGCCTGCTGAAAGTGGGTCAGCACTGACTGGCATGGGACACAGGGTGGGTGAGTCCTAAGCTCCTGCCTCGGCCCAGAACACCCCCCCCCAACAGACTGGCATGGAGCAGGGCCCCCACACTCAGAGGCAGCATCTGGTAGGCCACCTCCAGGGCCAGCAGACCCCTGGATGGGGGCAGTCAGACACCAACCTCAGTCAGCATGCATGCATCTACAGCTCTGGTCTCAGGCCAGGCCCCAGATGTCTCAAATCTCTTTCCAGGGGCCCTCTGGGCCCAAGGTACCCTGCCAAGCACCACACCCCATGAGTCCCAATGTCAACGCCCCCAAGCCTCCAGAGTCCTGTAGGAGACCATAAGCTTATCATCTGTCACTGTGTGTCACTATTGCCAAGCTGGGCAAAGCTAGACCATGAGTACAGCATTGTAGGCACACCAGGGGAACCTGGCGCTGGCAAGCCCTCAGCAAAGAGAGGGGTGCCTCAGTGGAAGAACTTCCAGGGCACACAGGGTTTGAAGGAACAGCATTCCCGCTCAACTCAATGGCTGCAGGGCACCTGGCTTCCACCAGATGGCAGCATCGATGTGCATGACAGCCTTGGGCCCAGCTCCCAAAGGATGCAGCACTGGGGCCACCTGAACAGGGGTCACCCTGGAATAGCAGATTTAGGAAAGCCTCATCCATTTGAATTTTGGAGACAGATGCTTTGCAGTTGGTCATTGAACACCTTTTTTTAACTTAAATTTTAAGAAAAAAACTGCTAAAATATCCAAAACACAAATGGAATGTAGGTGTGACCTGCTCACAGCAGTTTGTCTTCTCTGGAACAGGGGACCCTAAGCAGCCTGGATGTCTGCACCCCTCACTCTCAGGTGAAAACACCAGGTGGCAAGGTCTGCCCAGACCCACGCAGTTAGCTGACCACAGGCCGCAAACACCCACCTGAGGAAAGGGTCATCCCTGTCTTGAGCTGCCCCTGAAGGAGATCACAGGCAGATTGACTGCAGGGACCTCAGCCAGTCAAAGGAACATGGGATTCTGTGGTAAGCTCTCCAGATGAGGGGACAGAGATCTGAAGCCAGGAATCCCACACAGGTACCTCCTAGTGGGTGAAGCAGTGTACAGCTTCAAACTCTAACTGCTACCTGCAGCCCCATAGGAGGCCCAGCGGCTGGAAGGACAGAGGATGGGGTGGAAAAACCCAAAGACCTTGGGGGCAGCATGGTGTGCACAATAGGAACAGAGGCAGAGCAGGACTGAAGGACCAGTGGACAGGGAGCCACACCCACCTAGGGGCCACCGGGCATCAGTAGAACAGCAACTGGAGGCAAAGCAGCTGGAGCCCAGGAGGGAGCATGGAGTGGCAAGGAGGGGCACGGAAGGCTGACCACAGGGCAGGCTGCACTAGGATCAGGCAGCAGGCCAGGAAGACATCCAGAAGGAGCTAGCAAGGTGCACCTGGACAAAGGAGCAGCAGTGTGGGTGCCTAGGAGGCCCACGAGAGGTGATTCCCATCCTGGATTACGGGTGGCTGCCCAGCCTTAGGGCTAGAATGCATCACGAGGACCAAAAAGAGGGACTGCAGTAAACCATGACAGCCTGGGACAACCTCAAGTGAACAAGCTTCCTGTTGTCGGGGCAGCAGCTTCTTCTGTCCAGCATCAGTGCCACTACCAGCCAGATGAGCGGGGAGGTCCCTCTGTCTTCTGGGAAGCAGGCCTGGGACAGCAAGCCAGACCTTGTTCTCAGCACTCCTTCCCTCTGGCATCCACATCTCCAGAGGCACAAGGCAGCACTGCTGCTGCACACCCAGGTCAACGTGAGGCACAGCACATCCCTAACATCGTCGGGCAAAGGTCAAATCTAGACTGTTGCTGGTAACACAAAGACCCTATGCTGCCAGGGGCAGTGGCACATGCCTGCAATTCCAGTGGCTCCGGAGATTGAGACAGGAGGATCGTGAGTTCAAAGCCAGCCTCAGCAATGGCGAGGTGCTTAGCAACTCAGTGAGACCCTGTCTCTAAATAAAATATAAAATAGGATGGGGATGTGGCTCCGTGGTTGAGTGCCTCTGGGTTCAATCCCCAGTACCAAAAAAAAAAAAAAAAGGACCCTAAGCACAAGATAGACGAAAAGAAAGCAATACCTGCAGGCCCCTGTGCTGGACAACACAGGCTTCCCGGGGCACTGCCCACATCAGCCTCAGTAGTTGGACACAGATGGAAAGGGTCAATATCATAGAGTTCTGTACACATGGCCCAATCCGTAGGAAAGATGGAGAAACTGATATGCCACTACCAGCCAGGTGAGCGAGGAGGTCCAGTGATTTCTTTAAAAACATACTCAGAAACCAGTATGGTTTTAAAGAAATTAAGTCAGAACAAAGCATGATGGCACATGCCTGAAAACCCAGCTACCTTGGAGGCTGAGAACAGAGGATCCCAAGTTCAAGGTCAGACAAGGGGAAAGGGTAACACCCAGTCTCATTAAAAGAAGAGAATTCTTTAGAGACCAAAAGAACAGACACACATGGGATGGAAAATGTCTTTGTTTTTCAGGGAGAAGGAAAGAGTCTTAGAAGGGCCTGAGTTCGGCACGCTTGCTGCCCTGAAAAGCAGCAGGCCATGCACGCCTCACAAACACTAGGGAAAGTGCCTGCCCTGCACTCCTGTCCCCCAGACCTGAACAGAGAGTGACCCCCTCTCACACCAGCCTCACTTGGATGAGATCCTGGGACTGGCCCAGAGTTCACATACCTGTGTCATGAGGGTCTGGTGGGTCTGGGGGAGGAGAGTACTTGCACACTGTGGGAATATGGCTTTGGACATTTTATTCATATTTTTGTGGTGCTGGGAACTAAACCTAGGGTCTTACACATGTATGCAAACACCCTGTCACTGAACCACATCCCCAGCCCTTCTTATTTTTTATTTCAAGACAGGTTCTCACTAAGTTGCTGAGGCTGGCCTTGAACTTGCAATTCTCCAGCGTCAGCCTCTAAGTTGCTGGTATTACAGGTGTGTGCCATCACGCCCGGCTACTGTGGCCATTTAAAAACAAGACTACAAACCTTTATTTTCTTCTCATCAAGAGGATAAGTCTTTCCCCTTTGTCCAGATCTGGAGGGGCCTGTGGCTGCTTTACCCATCAGAGGGAGGCAAGCCCAGACTGACAGTGTGTGATCTGGGCACAGGACATAGAAGCTCTGTAGCCCTGCCCAGTGTCCTGGACCACTCACCTCAGACCCTTGAGCCACTCTGTGAAGAGTGACCCCTGTGAGAGAGGGACAAACAGAGACGTCCAGTGGCACCAGCATTCAGGGCCAGCCCAGACACTAGTGAAGAGGCCCCTCTATCCTCACCCAGGACCCCACCATCACCAAGCCCCAGAAGACAGTAGACACAATCTGAGTGACCACCTTCCTAAAGTGAAATGTACCACCCCTGGTGAGCTCCAGAACCCAGAGAGGCCCTGATGCCGAGCACTGGGAGGGCCAGGAAACAGCCCGAGAAACTCAATGGTGGGAGAAGCCAGGACAAGAGCATGGACAGAGGCAGGCCATTCCTTCCAGTCTGGACTCTGGGCCCCATGCACAGCTCTGGCATATACCCAGGCCCTTCCTACCTGAGATGCACTCCATCAACTAGCTGGGGAAAGCCCTGGGTGGCCTGGTCCCAACCCTGGGGAGCTAGGGCCCTCATACCATCCTTCATCAGAGGGCATCAACACCTGGACACTAGAGCCCACAGGGACACCTCAGCCAGTCCAAGATTCACATGGCCTCTGCATCACCTCCTGGAAGCTACCACCCCCAGAGTGATGCTGAGATCCCAATCACCCAAAGTGGCATCAAGTCCAGATACAGACAAAACTCTGCTCAAATGAACGGAGAGATGCTTCTTACATACAGGACCAGGACAGGCCCATCCTCACATTCTGGAAGACGGCAAGCAAGGTGAGTGGGTGGAATTGGGACTCTTACACAAAGAAATAAGAAGACAAAAGACAGCAAAAAACCAACACTAAAAAGACAAAGCTACGGAACAACCAAAGCCAAGCACAATAAGAAAAAAATGGGTCAGATGGGCACAAAGGGGAAGAAATGGCTATAAGCTGACCAATCACACCAGGAATGAGGAGGAGGCACGGGTCAGGGGTAGCTCAGAGGCAGAGCTCTTGCCCAGCATGCACAAGACTTTGGGATCAAATACCCAGCACGAAAATAAAAGGAAAGAAAGGAAAGACAGCAAAGGCATCATGACAGGTAAGTCCTCTTAACCATGAGTCCAGAAAGAATTGCAAAGCCTCTCCCTGAGCTGCTGGCAGAGGGTGGGGACAAATGTGCTGGCAGGGTGGCAGTGGAGAGCACCAAGCTGTGTTTAGAGGAACCAGGCCTGGCAGCACGGGGGGCATGAAGCAGGGCTTCCTAGGGCAGGCTTGCAGACAATGAGGGGCTGAGGGTGCCCTGGGAACTGGGACACAGGCACCACATCATCAGGGTGGAGAGGGACAGGAACAAGGGTCAGGGTCATCAGTTCTGAGGGGACCTAGATGAAGAGGCACTCAGGGTCACTCCAGTGAACTGGACTGCATGAAATGATCACACAGAGATAGAAAATACCTTTTTCTTTGGGTCCTGTGATAGCTGCTCTGATATTAAGGATATGTGGAGAGAGAGAGAGAGAGAGGAGCTTGTGCTGAACTCTTTTATAGGGAAGTAGATATTCAAATGAGGCAAAGGCTAGGATTACAAAGGAACAGGTGAGTGTACCCCAATCCCCACGGGTGAGGCCTACACCTGAAGACCTGCTTTGCTATCCAAGGTGGGACCATGCCCAAGTCACCATGAAATGTAGTGATTGGTCAAAGCCCTGTGCTTGAGAACTGGAAGGCGTGGTCATTCAGAGCAGCCCCCTACAGCTGGATACAGTGGGCACTCAGGGAGAAGGCAAAGGGTCCAATCACTGCATGGGGGACCATGGGAGCAAGCTGACATTTAACGAGGTGACATCATTAAATGAGGAGCACAACAAATCTGCCTGTCCACTCAGTAGTGAACAGGTTACCCACACCACAACTACACACAAAGTCAAACAACAAAGCCCACTGCCTGTAGGCAGGCTGCACCCACAGTGCTGCAGGCCTCCTTGAACATGCTGGACCCTGAAAACCCAGCTCCTCCAGGGACAGGGAGGGAGACACCGCACCTGCCCCCCTTTGCAGGCCCACGTCCACCCCTCATTCCCACTCACCTCTCAGCCCTGAAACACTGCGATCCTCCTCATCGGAGCCCTCCTGGCATCAGGTAGGTGAGGGGTTTGGCATGGTGACCCCAACCCTGCTACACCTCCCAGGCCACCATGGCAGGAGATTCCCAGTGACAGGTAACAGACAGCAAGGGCTCTTGGTCCAGCATCTCAGGCCAAAGTGACAACAGGGCTGAGTGTGGCTTTCCCGACATCATACACAGGTCCATGTGAGCATGTGTGCTGCTGGACCAATCCAGCCAAGGTAAGGAGCTGGGAGGGATCAAGGCGCCAAACTATTTTTCAGGAGAAAGCCTAGAAGAGGAGAGGGGAGCAGGCCTGTTTTCTGCCTCACAGAGTGCTCTCCTCATCCTGCAGAGCCTCACTTAAGACAAGGAGGACTCACAAGACCACACCAGGCACCCGTGAGCCTGAGTTCCCATTAAAGAACCAGACCACCTAGCAGAGGCAGGGCAGGGGCTACGAAGTGCTATTGGCAGTTCTCCACGGTTACCAGGGTGGAAAAACAAGAATTCTAGAAACTGCTTCATGGAGGGTTTGGCATGAGGACTTGAGGCAGGTGGTGTGATAAGTGACAAGCTGCTCCTGTGGTAGGTGAAGGCAGGCTAGCAGACCCCCCCAAAGGGCCCTGACTCAGTGGAACACCCCCAACATGGCAGGTGTAGCATCCTTAGGGGTGGCAGATGGCTGGGACAAGACACCAATGCAGAGTGTGGCAGGATGCCAAGGGAAACATGGGGGTACCTAAGCTCAGTGCTGTGGCTGTGGCTCAGTGGCAGAGCGCTTGCCTAGCATGTGCGAGCCCCTGGGTTCACTCCTCAGCACCACGTAAAAAAAGCAAACAAATAAAAGTATTGTGTCCAACTACAACTAAAAAATAAATATTAAACAGAGAGAGAGAGAGAGAAAAAAAAAGCCAAGCTCATGGGAAGCTAAGAACACTCAAGAGGCAGTACTAGCAGGGTCTCGACCTACACAGCTGGCAAGAGAAAGGGACTCACAACATCCAGAAGGACAGGGAACAGGGAGGGGGAACAGGTTGGCCAGGTGAAAGGCATTCTGTTCATCTACAAGTACAAAAAAAAAAAAAAAGAAAGGAAAGAAAGAAAAAGGTACAACTGTGATCCAAGACAGGAAAAATCTCAAGTTCAAAGACAGCCTCAGCAGTTTAGTGAGGCCCTAAGCAGTGAGACCCTACCTCAAAATAAAAAATAAAAAGGGTTGGGGATGTAGCTCAGTGGTAAAATGTCCCTGGGTCCAAACCCTGGTACCAAAAAGGGGAAGAAAAAAAAACCTAAAAAATGGCTGGGTGGGGACTGTGGATATAGCCCCAGTAACTAAGGAGAATGAGGCAGGAGAAACAAAAGTTCAAGGCCAGCCTCAGCAACTCAGCAAGACCCTGAAAGCACAGTGGTAAAGTGCCCCTGGGTTCAATCTCTCATATCAAAAACTAAAAAAACTGAAAGAGTGGCCCATAACCTTATAAATCAAGTTCAGCACAGTGAACACATCCTCTCTGTGCATATCAAAGTTATAATTATAGCTTAAATAAGGTTTATATCTGGCTTTAAAACTTTTTTTCCTAGTAAATAAACCAACCTAACACAACACAACACAAACAAACCGTGGCTTTCTGGCTTTCTTTAGGGCAGCCAACTTTATTAGCCAAAGTCATGACTTCAGAATACCACAGCCATTCAAGTATAAATTATCACCTTAGTTTCCAGGAAACTTTAAATAACTCTGGCATTTTAGTGAGTGGGTGCAACATTACCCAACACCAGTGCAACCCATGGGTCTCTGTAGCTCCTAGGCCATGTAGGGTGGCTGGGTTGGACTTCAGCCACCTTGCCCATGCCACTTAGAATGTTCCCTTGCAACCATGGCCTGCCAATGCCCCATGCAACAGAATCCCCGTCTGGGGCTCTAAGAGAAGGACTAGCCTATAGCAAGGCTGAGAGGCAGTGTCCCATAGAGAATGGCCCAAAAATCATCTGAGGGGAGAAGACCCAGGCATATGGTTTTCAGAGTTTTCAGGAATGGCGCACACACCCGGGTGCCCTTGAGCGCTGGAGTACCCTGGGCCCCAATGCCCTAGAGCCCAAATGTGGCCCAGATGCAGTGAAGGAGAGACAAGGCTTGGATTCCTTAGGGAACCCTGCAGAAGGGAGCATGATACACCCCTCAGGGGGTCAATGGCCCAGCGAGTGCTTCCTCTTCTTGGCCACTGTCGCCCACACTGGGGAGCCCACGAGGGGTTCCTTGCTCACCCACCTGTGCCTGCTCCTCAGAGGTCTCCTCCTTGCTGCCCTCGCCTTCGCAACAGCTGCTTCTGTCTTCCTCCTCCGTGTCCTCACTACTGTCAGTGCCAGAATCTTCCAGACCTGAGAATACACTCTCCTCGCTGTCAGAAAGGCCGGAATCACTGCCATCATTGTGGTTGGGAGCAGGGTTGCACAGAAGGGATGGCTACAAGGAAGCACAAAATTAGTGACTGCTAACACCACAGGCTCACCAAGGCAGAGACTATGCAGACACCATGGGGGCAACTGACCTAGCATTCTGCAAAACAGCCTCCACCTCTACCAAAACCACCCATCCAACCTGGGCCCCATCTTCTGTCTCTACACACAGCACAGCCACCTACATTTTAATCTTAGTATCTCACAAGGGAGGAAATTTTGAAGGACAACACCCCCATTTTAGAGCTCAGTTTCCACTGCATTACCCAAACCAACTTCCCTCTACTGACAGACACACTGTACCCAACCTGGCACTTAAGGCTCCATAGCTGAGAGGGCATTACCTAGGGAAGGAGCTGGGGGCCAAAGAGGATCAGAATCCCTGAGGAGAAGTCACCTCATCCAAAAATACTAGTGAAGTGGCACCCTCTTTTCTCCACAGAAAAGCCCTCTTTACCGTGGCTGGTTTTAGGACTGTCAGCAAAGGAGTCTCTGCGAAGATAAACTTCCTATTTTCATGTCGCCCTGTTTTACCTGGCCACTGACCGGGAAGGTATCAGCACTCCAGGTGCTGGACACCCCCTTACTAGTTTTTCACAAACATGTATCCCGTATAGTAGTTTGTAGAAATGTGCAAACAAGGCCTCTGGCCTTGAGCTGGGCTTCACAGAGATGCCTACATTTTTAAGATAAGCTACCAACTGGGCTCCATGGTAACAGCTGGCAGGGGGAGGAAAGAAGGGGAGAAGAAGCTCTCCCCTTCTCAGGTGTTGTCCTTGAAGAGTTAACTTGCCCAGAACAGTGAAAGAAAACGCTGCTTTTATGTGAACTTCTGCAGACTGTGGACTTCTGCGCCCCTCCCCTTACATGCTGGGTATAAAACTCTGAAACTCCCTGAACTCGGGGTTCAGGGGATTGATTGATTACAGCAAAGGCTGTGCCCTCTGAACCTGGCTGCAGCCAGATAAAACTGTTTCCTGCAGTCTTCGGTGCCTGGCCTCGTCTGTCCCTACAACACTAGGACCAACAGTTAATGGACAAATTGGAAAGTTAGTTGAAGAGTAATGGAAATGAGGCAAACTTAATTATAAGCAAGCTAAACCTGTTTGCTATTGGAGCAGAACCATGGCTATTCACAGCAAAGCCCTGCTGACTGGAGACCATTTCGTGCCCAACTAACATGACACACAACACACTGTGCACTGGCTTCTGAAAAAGTAGAACAAGAATTTGAAGACTCTCAGGAAGCATATGAGGGCAAAATTCTTGATTTCACTATTTTTCTAATAGATTATAAGCCTCATCTTATCACATTACCAACTGTGCTACAGCACACAACTGAGTTTTTTCATAGAAGAGACCCCACACACACGCAATCATGAGGTATCACCAATATTCAGTTGCTACATGATTACAACAGCAAATGAAAACGGGCAAAGGGTTAGGGCTCACTGCCTCTTCAGGACCTGGAATCCAGACTGCTAGCTCAGCTGATCATGGGGAGCAGCTTCAGAACATTTCTCAGAAAAAAGGGACAGTTTAAAGGATCCAGGAAAGCAAAGTGGGCAGAGAGGCTCGGCTGTGCTCGCTTTCTACCAAACTTGATGCACTCCACAACCCTAACCGTTACAACAGGGCACTGGATTCACTGCTGACTTCCATGTTCTCACGTCCACTTTTAACTTCGCAATATATCTCACACAGTGGACAGTACCACAACTAGGTAATGTACAAAAGGCGAGTGATACTGAAGGTGCAAGCTCAAGCCCTCCCAAAGATGGGACTCAGTTCAAGGGTTCGGAGGCTGCTCCCCTGCCAGTCTCCAGCCTGACACGGCTCTTCGATCCACAGAGCTGCCCCGGGCTCCCGTGCCCCTTGGCTCAGGCTGAGATCCACTGAGACTCACACTGAGGCCCCGGCGGAACTAGTTCCGCGAGCCTCCAGGCGATTCGCAGGACAAACGGTGCCGCGCCCAGGGTGACAGACGGCCCGGCCACCCCAGCGACTTCGGCCTCCCCAGCCGCGCCGTCTGCCACGTGCATCCCCGGCCCTCGCGACATGCGCCCGGCCACTCGGCAGTCACCTTTTCGGGCTCCGGCTCCAGTTCGCGCTCTGGCTCGGGCTCCGGACGACGCTTTCCGGGCTGCACTCTCAGCTGCTCGCGCCTGGAACCCCTCTCCCCAGCCATGCCGAGCGGCTCCGGGCTCCCGACAGACCGCCGCTTCCGGCAGCGAGCGCGCCTCGTGAGCCGCGGCCAGCCCCGCCCCTCCAACTCTGATTGGTGAGCGTCGGGGACGGGGCCACCCCGCGCAGGCGCGCAGCGAGGCATATAGCCCGGGGGCGGGCCGGCGTCGGCGCGAGTTGTGGCGCCTGCGCACGCGAGTGCGCGCGGGCGGGGCGCCTGCGGGAGCGCGCCCGTCACAAGATGGCGGCTGCCATGCGAGCTTCCAGGGCAGTGTGTGCGCAGCGGGCGGCGACGCGGCCCGGGGGGCAGGCGCGGCGACGGCGCTAACCCAGGCTAGGCCCCTCTTCTTGGCCGCCACTTTCGCCTCCGCTGAGCCTAAGATGGATCTTCCTGTGGGCCCCGGCGCGGCGGGGCCCAGCAACGTTCCGGCCTTCCTGACCAAGCTCTGGACCCTCGTGAGCGACCCGGACACCGACGCGCTCATCTGCTGGAGCCCGGTAGGGGCGGGTGCGGGAGCAGGGCGCCACGGGAAGGGGGCCTGCCGCGGAGGGCCTGGCGGCCGCCGTCCTCTCACAACCCGGGGCCGCGCGGTCCGAACCCGCCGGACCCAGAGCCTTAGTTTGCCTGGGACGCGGTGGATGCGGCTTCCGGTGCTTCCGCTCGTGGCTCGCGGAGGGACCGCGCCCCGACGGCCGGGTGCACAGCCCGCGCGTCGGGGAAAGATCGCGGCGTGGCGCGAATCGGAGGGCGTGCGCTGGTGGGAAGGAGAAGGGCGAGCGGGCAGCGGGCAGGACGCACGGTCCGGGCTGGCCCCACCGCCAGGGCAGCGGGGCGCGTTGGGCCCTCTGGAGTTGTCGGAGCGGGCTGCGAATACCGCAGACCTCGAGCTTGCAGAGGTCACTCCCGCCTCCTGCTCACATCCTGGCTGTGACATCGCGCCGCGAGAGGGTCAGGGCCCGGGACTGGCACATGGTGGCCTGAGGCCACAGTGATCCAGCGGGAGCTTTTAGAGGAACTGTGACAGGCGTGGTGCCACCAAACCTGCTTGACTTCCTGCAAGCCAAAACTCAGGGCTTCTCAGCCTGTGCCGAGAGCACACCCATCGCACACGCGTCCCTTCAGCCCGTCAGTAAAGAAGAAAAGCCTGGACGTGAATCTAGCTCGATCTGGAGGTCCGGTTCTCTGCCTCCGGGTCGTGCGTTTACTGATGGTGTGCCCTCTGTAAAGAGCTTTCGGAATATGCCTGGCATGTTGGTGCATGTCTGTAATCCCAGCAACCCAGAGGGCTGAGGTCCGAGGATTGAAACTTCAGGACCGGCCTCAGGAGTTTAGCAAGGCCCTAACCAAATTAGCAAGAGAAGACGCTCTCAAAAGAATAAATAATTTTTAAAAAGGGGGGACTTGGAGAGTAGTTCAGTGGCAGAGTATCCCTGGGTTCAATCCCAAGTGCCAAAAGAAAAAAAAAATGTGTGTGGAAATAAAGAGAAGATTAGAAACCATGCACCTTCACTCTTGGTAGAAACACTTTGTCCCCATGGTACCTCCTCTGTGTGGGCCTTCCCTGCTCCCCAGATCCAGAGAGGAGCAGTGTTTTTCAGCCACCTCTTCTAGATTTTGAACTCTCCTGACCACCAGGAAATGACACCACATTCTGACTTTCTTTAACTTATTTCCATTTCTGACTTGTTACCCTTAACTCATAGGAAGTGATCTTACCCAGGTGGGGGAGGGCATCGGAGATCCTCTGGAATATTCTGAGCCTTGTTCTGCTAGGAAAGTCCATTCTGCCTGGTAATCTGCCTGGTGTTTTTGCTTTTTGATTGAGAGATCTGTGGGTGAAGTTCCAGTGTGCATTCTCCCAGGACCTATAGGGTGTTCTGGGGAGGGCCTTTGAGTTGGAAGTCAGGTCTGATTCAACCTGTAAACAGTCTCCCATCCACAGCAGCACACTACCTGTTGACATATTTTCCCTGGGGAGGGACAGGGAGTTGACTGGAACTCAAGCTTTGGTTCTTCCTGTGTGAAGCAGCTGTAATTGGTGCAGGACATCAGGACATAGCAGTGGGTGCTATCATGAAACAAGTACAGAAACAAGCTCTGACTCTGGAATGGAAGGAAGCCCCTGTCAGCATGATCAGGGAGGGGCTGAAGAGCTTCTTGGAGCTGACTGCCTGGCCCAGAGAAAGAAGATGATGCCTCTGTCCCCATGACCTTGAAGGCACCCATACAGGCCCTGTGGCCTCTGTCAGCAAAGCGCAGCATGGACGCTCCTATAGGCTCACTGCCCTTGACTCAGCCTTCAGATGCCTCAGAAGGCTTTGGGGGCCCCCACTCAGTTATTTTCTCCTTGGTGCTGGAAGTCTTCTCCTTATTCTGCCAAAAAGTACTCTCCCTTTGTAGGGAGAATGTTGGCTAATTCCCAAGGCTGAATATGTGGGGAAGACCTTCCAGTCTCAGAACCCTGGCTAGACTACTAGGGGACAGAATAGGTCACTACCTGGAAACTGTGATGGAGGTTATGGCACTGTTTATCCTTGTGTTCATTCCCACCTGAAGCCCTTATTTAGTTCCAAATCCCTTACCCAAACAGGAAGGGCTACAAGAGATCTGAGTTTTCCCCAGACAGGTCCTGGAGGACGGTGCAGCTCCATATGCCCTGTGAAGGGAATTTGGTGACCCAGGTTAGAATCCAAGTAGGAACCACAAGAGCATGTAAGTGTAGGCATGGGTAATCTTCCCTTAGCCAGCTTCTCAACAGTTGTCCCAAAGCTGCCCCTGGATCCAGTACCCAGAGATACGAAGATTGGGACTAAATACCTGGATAAATAGGTAGCTCCATAAATAAAGCATGAGACCTTTCCACCCTCCTACCATCTCTCAGCCTTTGCATCCTCCTCTTCATGTAGTGGTTCCTCTGTCCTCCCCAGTAGGCTCTTGATAGGGCCTTACAGGACTCAGGACAACTCTGGAGTTACAGTCCCTCAAAGCAGAGAGAAATGTCCAAACAAATGAAGGCTCATAGCCCAGGTTCAGTATAATGCCAATTTTGTATAAGATCATGTAGTCTTTTTTAAAAAAGATTAGAAGGAAATATGAAAAGTAATCTTGGTTATATCTGGCTAGTAAGATTACAGTTAATTTTTATTTTAAGTTTTTCTTCTAGTTCTTAAAAAGTAAACGTGTTTTATAATTGAAAGGAGATGAACTCTCAGCCACAAGTTGTGTCCAGAACCCCCACGGCTACCCCTGCTCTCTGAGCTCTCTCAGCCAGGTGAGCTCATTCTTAGAGAGCCAACAAGAGTTGACAGGCCCACTGGCCCCACCCTTGAAGACCTGGCAGTGGGCCCCAAGTGTTCGAAGCCACACACCTCAAGCTGGTTGTGTTGTGTGCTGCCGTGTCATTAACCACTGAATGGTGCACAGCATGTTTGGTGTCTCTGTGTTACAGACAAGGTTGTGCTTCTTGCCTGTTCACTCTTCTGCCCACAGTCATTCAAGTGGGTGACCTAAGTTCCATTTTATAAATAGAAAACTCAGGCTCAAAGACATCAAAATCTTAACAAATTAAGAGCTAGAAAATGGTAAGAGTAAGTCCAGAATCACCCAGATGTTGCAAACTGCCTGGCTTTGCCAGCTGTGCACACCTCAAGGGTCCATCTTTCACCATCCACAGAGAAAAATTAGACTAGACCAGCAAGCTCTATGCTGTGGCCTCTTGTGTGTTTCCTCCTGCCCTGAGGTGTTGAGGGAGTTGCAGGCCTGGGTTGTGGTAGACTTGGTCTAGAGGAAAGTAGATCCCCACAGCAACCTAGGCCCATCTGACACCATAGAACCAGTGTTGGCTCATAACTCTTTATCAAGGGACCAGGGAGAGCAATCTGCACCTGGGGGTTGCTTGTTTTCAGAGGAGTTGGCCTGTGTGCAGGGAAAACTAGAGCCTAGCAAAACCAAGGTCTGGCAGGAGGAAGAGGCTGGCCTTTGTAAAAAGCGAGGAGCTTAGCCCCCAATGGTTTCCTTGTTCCTAGCAGCACTAGTAGCTGTAGTCAGTAACCCCCTTCCAACTGTGTTGGCCCCACAGTGAGCAGAGTTGAGCAGCCTGCATGTGTTCAGTGCACCGGGGATGTGGAGGTGTGTGCTGGTCATGGCTCCTGACTTGCAGGTGTGAGCTCCAAAGCTAACCTGAGCAGAAGCAAGAAAGCACCCCTGGGAAAAGTACCAATGGACCCTCAGAGAGTAGCAGACCAGGACTGGGGGAGGTGGCCCAGAAGGGGTGCTGCTCTTCTGTACCTTCGTGGACCCTCCATCAAGCTCACCCTCCAGACTGTATTTCTTCACTCCATCTTCTCGTGACCACGAAGCCAGGCCAGCTATGGGTTCCAATGAGACCAAGTGCCCACAGACTTCCTGCTGCTCTAGTCCCAGTCCTGGGACACAGAAAGTGGTCAGGCAACTAAGGCCAGGAAACCTGAGTACATTACAAGCTCCATCTGTGCTTGGGTTTGCAGGGGGGCTGAGACAGGGAGGGATTGTGGCTGGGCAGTAACTTGAAAAGATCAGATAAGCCACCTCATAAAATATATGGCTGTTAGCCTTTTGGTACCACAGAGCCAACCCCTTTGAGAAGATAAGCAGAGTCACCAATCTGCTTTATACAAAAGGTATACCTGGAGAATTTTGTATACATTTCAAGTTGTCAACAGTGGTATAGAAAATAAAGCCACGGACCTGGTCTGGGATCCCAACAGCTCAGGAGGCTGAGGCAAGAGGATTGCAAGTTCAAAGCCAACCTCAGCAACTTGCCATTCTCCTACCTGTGCCTCCCAAATAGCTGGGATTATAGGAGTGCATTCTTTTCCCAAGTCTTTGAAGAGCAGTAAACCCATACACTTAAGAATAGCAATGAATCCCAACCAGAATAGGAACAAAGAAAGCCATATCAAGGCCTAGCATGTTCAGATCTCCGAAAAAGACTAATAAAATGTTCTAAAAGCAAGCAGAAAGAGAAAGGAAATTGCACACAATAGAACAAGAGGTAAGAATGACTGTAAACTCTACATCAAGAACTCAGGTAGACACACTTGGAATGAGTATAAAGTAAGTCTTGGCAAGAAAATATAACTTAGGGCTGGGGTTGTAGCTCAGTGGTAGAGCATTTGCCTCGCACACATGAGGCCCTGGGTTCGATCCTCGACACCACATAAAAATAAACTAATAAAAATAAAGATATTGTGTCCATCTACAACCAAAAGAAAATATAACTTACATACAAGAACCAAATTGAAGTTTTAGAACTTAAAATTATAGTAATCAAAGTAAGGAACACTGGACAGAGTCAGTGTAAGATGGAAGTGACAGAAGAAAGTCAGTGAATATGGCCATAGGACAGCAAAAACTGTCCCCAATCTAACAATAGGGAGGGAAAACAAACAGAGCCTCACAGACTTGAGACAGCTTCAGGGGTCTGCTTCATGTCATCAGAGTCCTGGAAGGAGAGTAAAAAACTGCAAGAAAAATAAACAATTACAAATTAAGCAAAAGATATAATAAACCTGTAAGTTCAATTTCAATATACTGCAAAGAAGTATGAAACCAAGGTGTAACCAAACTCCTGAAAACTAGAGGCAAACTAAAGATTCTGAAAGCATCCAGAGAAAAAAACGGCACCATCTGGTAGCAATGACTCCTGTGACTTTGTATTTCCTATCAGAAAACAAGGAAGCCAGAACTGGGGTTGTGGCTCAGAGGCAGAGCGCTCACCTAGCAAGTGTGAGGCCCTGGGTTCAATCCTCAGCACCACATAAAAATAAAAAGAAAGAAAACAGGGAAGCCAAAAGGAAATTAAACCAATAAAGGGAACTTGTCAATTTAGCCATAGTGGTGCACGCCTGTAATAAAAGGATTATGTCCATCTACAACTAAAAGAAGGGGAGCTAGGGGCTACAGCTCAGTGGTGAAGTGCCCCTGGGTTCAATCCCCAGTACCAAAATCAGTCAGTCAGTCAGTCAAAACAATAAAAGAAAAAAGCACAGTGGCTCCCCCTTAGCCATGGTCAAGTCAAGGCCAAATATAGTAAATACAAAATTATAGAAATAAGCAACTCGTGGGTTTGTTTAGACCACTCTGAGTAGTGTAAGGCAGCCTCACACTATCCCCCCAAGATGCCAACGATCCCTTCAGTCAGTGGGTCTGCAGCATGCATGCGGCCTGCCCAGTAGTTGCTTATCACTGCCATCTGCAGTGCCACGCCAACCGTCATATATCACAGTGCCTGAGTAGCGTAGCCCAGCACTCCTTTACACACCTGCTTATTCACCTCACCCCATGTTGTTTCCATCAGTTAGGTGCAGTACAAGCAGAGATGGAGCGCATCACTCCTATTGCACTATGAGTGTACTGTTTTATATGTTGTTATGCATCTATTCCTGTGCCTAACTTATAAATTGAACTTTAGTATAGGTGTGTATATAGAGGGAAACATAGTGTATGTAGGGTTGAGTTCTGTCTGTGGTTTCAGGCATCCCCTGGGGGTCTTGGAATGTATCCCTCACACATATGAGGCGACTACTGTACTTATTAACACGAACCAAAAGAAAGGCAAAATGATTTATCAATTAAAATAGGCCCGGGTTCGATCCTCAGCACCACATACAAGCAAAGATGTTGTATCCGCCGATAACTAAAAAATAAATATTAAACAATAAAATAAAATAAAATAGACCTAAGAGCAAAGAAGCTGACCTTAAAGAGGGGCATTATTATTGGGACTGAGGTTGTAACTCGGGTAGAATAAAGGGTGAGTGCACCAAGGAGACTTGAAGTCTATTGTGTCCACCTGGCAACAAAGCAGTAAAAGAAATGAGATAAAGCTGGACAGAGTTGAAAGAAGAGCTAGGATTGCAAGTGCAGTCATGCGTGTCAACAATTCTCAATGTCTTGATTGAGGTTGAGAGAATTTCCACATAGAGAAGACTTGAACACATCAAGCTGCTCAACCTGCTAACAGCTGAAGATACTCCACCCAGCAACAGAGCCCAACCTCTTCTCAGCCCCATGGACCTGTGCCGGCATAGAGTGTGTTCAAGGCCCTGAAAACAAGCTCAGGAGAACTAACGTGTTTTCTGAACATAAAGGAATTAAATTGGAAACTATTGAACAGACTGGCAGTAGGAGACTCCAAACAGTAAAGCAGTGCTTAGGGGGAATCATGAGCGAAGAAGGGGCCATTGCTGTAGCTCAGCAGCAGAACGCTTGCCTAGCATGGGGTCCTGGGTTCATTCCCTGTTCTACAAGAGAGTGGACTTCTAAGCAATCACCTTAAAAAGCAGGAAAGGGGGACTGGGGCTGTGGCTCAGTGGTAGAGCGCTTGCCTTGTACTTGTGAGGTCCTGAGTTCAATCCTTAACACCACATATAAATAAATAAATTAAATAAAGTTATTTAAAAAAAAAAAAACAGGAAAGGGGGGCAGTGTAAACTCAAAGCAAGAAAGAAGAAAGTGAGGACAACAAAAGAAAGCAGTGTGACTAGAAGTTGTAAAGCCGAGTCTTTAAAAAAAATAATAAAGAAGTTAATGAATTCATGGCACAAATGATACAAGAAAAAAGAATATATTAATTAGTAATATCAGGGAGCAAAGATGCATCAGTACAGACTCCACAGGCGGTAAGATGAAGAGGAAATACTAAGGATTTGGCAATGTGAACGAAATGGACTAATTCTTTAAACCTCAAACTTCAAGTCATGCTCAGAATAGCAACGTGTGACTAGTCCAAAAAACAATTAACGAAATTGAGTTCCCAGTTATAAACCTTATGTAAAAGAAATTTCCAGGTCCAAAAGACTTCACTGGCTAAGTCCAATAATTGAAAAATAAAGAGAACCATCTTTGCGGAAATTAGCAAAGGCAGAAATGCTTTACTTTTCATTTTATGTGGCCAGCCTTACTCTGATATCACAATTAGACAATTAGAAATAGTCCAAGAAGACTACAGACAACATTACCCCTTATAAAGTGTTGTCTCTTTAAACATCTTTCACAAAACATAGTGGATCAGTTCAGCATTATGTTAAAAGAATGAAATCACAAGTGAGATTATCTTGGGAGCACTGGATTAGGTCAACATTTGAAAATCAAGCTACATTATTTGCCATATCAGTATAAGGAAGAAAAACATGATCAGAATATTTGTCTAAAAATAAGTTGATCAAATTGTAATTTGTGGCATTTAAAAAAAATAAAAAACTAAAAATAATAGGAAATTTCTTCAACCTGATACAAAGTGTCTACAGAAAAAGACTGCACATCACCAGACTCATTGGTGCACACCTTTAATTCCAATGAGCTGAGGCAAGAGGGTGACAAGTTGGAGCTAACCTCAGCAATTTAGCAAGGTCCTGTCTCAAATTTTTAAAATTGGGCTGGGTATGTGGCTCAGTGGTAGAGGCCCCTGGTTCCACCCCCATACCAGGAAAAGAAGAGCACACCTAACTAACTACTCAGTGGTGGAAGACCTAGTGCTCTCCCTCCCTGGAGACCAACAAGGTGCATCATCTCTTTTCACTGGTCTTATTCAGCCTCTTGCTGAAGTTCTGTCCAGTATCCCATGTGAGACAGGAAAAGGAAGGCATGCAAACTGGAGGGGACGAAGGAGCACTGTCTGTATGCATAGATACAAGAATGTCTACATAGAAAACCCTGGACTCACAGAAGTCCTCCTAGATCTAAGGAATGTGTTTTGCAAGGTCACTAGATATAAGGTCAACACAAAATCTAATTTTGTTTTTGCATACTAGCAATGAATAATGGGAAATCAATTTTTTAAATACCATTTACAGTTGCTCAAGGAAGTTAAAAATAGTCATCCCTTGGTATTCACAGGGGATGTTTCCAGAATCCCCACCTGGATACCAAAATGTAAGGATGCTAAATCCCTTGTATGAGATGGTATAGTGTTTGCATATAACTTACACATCCTGCCATACACCCATATACTTTTGTGGGGGAGGGGGTTGTTGGGGATTAAACCCAAGGATGCTTTACCACTGAACTACATCTTCAGCCCTTTTTAATTTTGAAATGATCTGATTTACCCAGGCTTGAACTTGGTTGTTTGTGGGGTTTTTTGTTTTTGTTTTTTGTTGTTGTTGTAGTAGATGGACACAGTATCTTTATTTTTATATGGCACTGAAGATCGAATCCAGTGCCTCGCGTGTGTGAGGCAAGCACTCTACTGCTGAGCTTCTAGCCCCAGCCCCCTGGCCTTGAACTTTGGATCCTCCTGTGACTCTAAGGATTATAGGTGTGAGCCATCACATCTGTATACTTCAAATCATATTTTTCTTTTTCCCCTGCTTTTAAGCAGTGCTGAGGGTGGGACCCAGGGGTGCTAGGTTGAGAGCTCTACTACAGAGCCTCGCCCCATCCCTCTAGATAACTTATAACACCTAATGTAAACGATATGTAAATGGTTGTTCTACTGTATTGTTTAGAGAATCATGACAAGTGAAAGTCTCTACATGTTCAGTAGAGTTTTTTTAATATTTATTTTTTAATTGTAGTTGGACACAATACCTTTATTTTATTTATTTTTATGTGATGCTGGGGATCGAACCCAGGGCCTCGCATGTGCTAGGCGAGCCCTTTACCACTGAGCCACAACCCCAGACCCTCAATAGAGGTTTTTTTTGTTTTTTGATTGTTTGTTTTTTAATATTTTTGGAAGTCAGGTGCGGTGGTGCACACCTATTCCTAGCATCTCAGGAGGCTGAGGCAGGAAGATCTCAAGTTCAAAGCCAGCCTCAGCAAATTAGGGAGAATCTATCTCTAAATAAAACATAAAAAGGGCTGGGGATGTGGCTCAGTGGTTAAGCACGCCTGGGTTCAATCAACATTACCTCCACCCAAGGAAGAGAGAGAGAGAATGAATTTAGAGAAAATATCATTTCAAAATGTGTTTGGTTTTTTGTTGTTTTGTTTTCTGTTTTTCAATCTACTATTGAATTCACAGATGTGGGATTTTTCAAAAGTTTCCCCATCTTTTCTCTTTCCCTCACCTTGTTTGCTGATGCAGTGAGTGCTTTGCCTCATTCCTTTTTACTCTTCTTATCCTGTTTCTGTTCATTAAGGAGTAAACATTTTAGCTGGTATGTTGTAGGACTTGGGGTGGCTCTGCCTTCCTCCTGAGCTTATTTCCTTCATGTTTTCCTGTCTGCTTGTGACTTGGCTGGGTGGCTTGAGGGAGACTACTTTTCTTTGGTCTCTATTCACTGCCTGGCTGCCTGGTTCTGCCATTGGGGTTGTTTTGTTTTGTTCTGTTTTGTCTTGTTTTGTTTCTTTTTGTAATGCCCTGGAGCACAGATGGTTGGGCAGTCAGATGCAGTTAAATCTGACCAGTGGTGAGGTGGTTTGGTTTGGTCTGGTCTCGGGGAGGTGGTTGGGCAGCTGTTGTTCTGGAGGTGTTTCTGATTGGGTAGTGTCTTGAGCAGGCCCTGTCCTCAGCATAGACCACACTCGTGCCTGTCTTTCCACTAGGTCAGGATCTGCTGAATGACAGTCGAGTCACAGGCTGCACCGTTCAGCAGGGGCAGTTCCCTGGCGACGTGCAGATCACCTGGTGGTCATAAGCCAGGCAGCCACAGGTTCTTATCCCAATCTTCATTGCTAGTATCTGAGGCACTCAAGTCGCACATCACACTTCACACAGTGACACACATAAGAAGGGGTCAAGGCAGCCACAGGGTCAGGGAGACTGGACTGAGAGCAAAGGCGGAGTCCCTGCAGGCGGTCAGGTAAGATCAGGAACCAGCTGAAGAGCTTGTTCAGGATGCAGGAGCTTATTCTAGGCCAAGGTCCAGCAGTTTCACCATGTCAGCTTGGAGTGGGACTCCATGGTCATCATAGGCAGAAGAAACCACACTCTGCTAAAGCCTAAGAACAGATCCGAAGGTTCTTTGCTATGACAATTTTCTTGGGCAAGGCTAGTGACCAGTGACCAGGGTTAGGGTACCTCCCCTTTTATGGGTCTCAAGTGAGGGGTTTGTTTTATTTGGTGATCTAGTATATTCAGTAATCTCATGGGCCTGGTTTTCCAATGTTAGTTTGATACGCCCGTACATGCTTTTGATTAATTTGGTAAATTCATGGGTGGTCATTCTTCATTAGCATGATTAACTTATTTCAATTCATGCCTTTAGTTGTGCCAGGCAGATGGTGGTGGTTCACTTGTACAAACAAGGTATGGCTTCATTGCATCTCAGCCTTAAACTCAAAATAGAACAGCTCACAGCAAACTACTGCTTTACAAAATGCAGTGAGAAAGGTGAAAGCACAGCCTGAAAACTGCTGCTCTGTACATTGTGGAGTAACTCAGAGAGGGCACGGCCTTCTCTCCGCAGAAGGCAGGTGGGTTTGTTGGTTGAACTGTGGCTGTTTTCGGGTTGGCCTTGGGTTAGCTCTGGCCCTGGAAGGCTCTTCTCAGCTTCCCCTTCCCTGCAGAGGCTCACTGAGGCCGGCCTGCCCACACTTGGACAGGGAGTGTGCTTCCCAGTGGGTGGCAGCAGAGCTTTTCCTCCTGCACTGTCTCCAGGCATAGACTTAGAGCCACTACTACTCTGGCTGGGCAGTAGCCACTGATTTTCTTTACTGCTGGACTTGGAATGGGGTCCCCATCTGTGGGGCATGGTGGAGGAGCCAACTGCTCTCTTGGCCACACTAAGCAGGAATGTGATCTCTTCAACCTGGAGTGCTGGGGTAAAGAAATCCTGGTGGTGTGGCTCTCCCCACATGCTCACTGCCTGCCAAGTTGTAGCAGGTGTCATGGAGTAAATGTCTCTTCACTCGCTAGATGCCTTTAGAGACTCCCCAGTGTTTTACTGGGGAGACTTCCATGAAGTGCCTCACACTGCCGGCCAAGAATCAGGAATCCCCTCTTCACTTTGAAAGGGTAGCTTTACTAGTGTCCACTGCCTTTGGCTCTCAGCTCTGGTAAGTCTGTCGTCTCCTCCTGTCTTTGTGATTGGCAGTTCCCTCATGAAAGTATATCAGTTGAATCCCTTTTTATTTATCCCACTTGTAATTCAGTTAACTTCTTGGATGTTCTTCATCAAATTTAGGGAGATCCTGGCAGTGTTTCCTTAGGTACATTCTCTTTGTTCTTTCTCTCTTCTTTTGAGACTCACGTTATGTGTAAGTTATACTTTTTTTCCCCTGTGCTGGGGGTTGGTGCTAAGCATGTGCTGTACCTCTGAGCCTCACCTGCAGCCCAACTGTGGTTCAGTGGTGCCTCATAGGTCTCTGCCATTCTGTTCATTTGTATTCATTCTTCTTTCTATTCTTCACACTGTAATCTCAGTTGACTTGTTTTCAGGTTTGTTAATACCTGCTTCTCCCTACTCACATCTCACCAGAGTCCCTCTGGTGAATTATTAAACTGAGTTGTACTTCTCAACCTTAGAATTTCAACTTGATGCTTCTTTATCATTTTTACTTCTTTACTGAAATTCTCCATTAGTGAGATATAGTTCTCTTACTTTAGTTCTCCAGATGTATTCTTTGAAAGTAATTAAAATAGCTAACTTAAAATCCTTTTCTCATTGGGCACAGTGGTACACACCTGTATCCCAGCAACTTGGGAGGCTGAGACAGGAGGATCCCAAGTTTGAGGCCAGTGAGACCATGTCTCAAAAGGAAAAATCAAAGGGACTGGGGATGTGGTGGCTCAGTGGTTCAGTGAGTGTAGCCCATTGATTTAATTCCCAGTGCTGGAAAAAAAAAAAAAAAAATTTTTTTTGTAGGCAGTTTGTTTTTTGGGGTTTTTTTGGGGGGGGTTGGGGGGTGCCAGGGATTGAACTCAGGGCACTTGAACACTGAGCCACATTCCCAGCCCTTTTTTGTATTTTATTTGGAGACGGGGTCTCACTGAGTTGTTTAGCACCTTGCTGTTGCTGAAGCTGGCTTTGAACTTGGGATCCTCCTGCCTCAGCCTCCTGAGCCACAGAGATTATAGGCCTACACCACCACACCCAGCCTCAGGCAATTTTTATTGACTACTTGTTCAAATGTATGGGCCATAACTTCTTGTTTCTTTGTATGTTTTATGATTTTTTTATTGAAAAGTAGCCTTTTTTTTTTTTTAAATGGACAGAATGCCTTTATTTGTTTTTATGTGGTGCTTAGGATCAACCCAGTGCCTCACATATGCTACTAGGCAAGAGCTCTGCCACCGAGCCCCAGCCCCAACCTGAAAAGTAGACTTTCAGTTAATGAAGTGTAGCACCTCTGGGGTGAGACTCTCCCTCTCCCCAGCATTTGTTGCTATTTTTGGCCTGGTGATTTTCTTGAACTAATCTGTAAAGCCTGTGTTCTTTTTTGGTGACACTGCCGTCTCTGTTCAGTTAGTATAGTCAGGGGATAGAGCAAAAACCTCTGTGTCTAGAACCAGTAAGTCTCCCAGTCTCCCAGGGCCTCTGTGTGTTAGGACACACCTTCAGCCCAGACAGTAGTGGGCAGCCCTGCTTCATCCTTCACTTCCTGCTAAGGCCCCACCTCAAGGCCAGCCAGAGGTGACCACTTAGGGCCTCTGGGGTCCATGGAGTGTCTGTATAGCTCTAGCTCTGCACATACACATGGCTTCCAGATTCCTAGGGACACGCAGGTCTTCTCAGGGTCCCTCATGATCCCTCCTTTACCGGCTGTTCCTTTTGTTGTTGTCACTGTTGCTGCTGTTAGGGTTGGGGATTTGTTTGTACATTTTGGTTCCCCGGAAGTGCTTAACCATTGAGCCACATGCTCAGCCCTTTTTATTTTGAGGCAGGGTCTCCCTAAATTGCTGAAACTGGCTTTGAACTTGTGCTCCTCCTGGGATTACAGTGTGTGCCACCATTCCCAGCTCAGCGTTCCTTTCAGTTGTCTGGTTAGCTAGTATTATATGTGCTTTGAGCAGCCACATCCTTTAAAAGTCACCCCTGGGTGTTCCAACAAACACTCCCGGGGGAAATGGCTTCTAGCCAGAGAGAGCTTCTAGCCTGGTCAGAGCCCTCCCTGCACGAGGAGTCTTCCAGGGAGCTGCCTTCATAGGCCTTAAAGCAGCTGCAGGCCCGCCCACACCCCTGCTTCCCTACTAGTGGGTGCGGCCCTTGGTCTCAAGGCTGCAGGAGAGGGAGTAGAACAGGGCAGGCTAAGAGCCATGGAGCTCAGTGCTCTTGCAAGACACAGTTGTTCCTCCTGAAGAAACTGCTTCCAGCGTGAACCATTCTTTGGTTACCTTTCAGAGTCCTGGAGAAGTTGACTTCACGTTTCTTACCAGTTTTTGCTCTGCTCCTTTGGTGTCCCTTCCTCCACCCCTTCCCCTCATGCTACTGTTGATGCTAACTAATGCTTATTTTCATGCCTCTGTATGTTAGAAAGCAGCTCCAGGGGGCTGCGGTTATGGCTCAGTGGTAGAGCACTTACCTAGCACTCGTGAGGCACTGGGTTCAATTCTCAGCACCGCATATAAATAAATGAGTAAAATAAAGGTCCATCAACATCTAAAAAAAAACATTTAAAAGAAAGAAAGTAGTGCCAGTGCCAACCCAGCACCAGGGGGCTCTTTTTGGTTTTTTCCTGACCCTGACTAGGAGAAGCCTATTCCCACCATCCTGAAGGGATTGATTCAGGGGGTCAGGTACTACCAACAAAACGCCACCCCCTTCGCACTGTGTGACCCCCACCATATTTGATGCCTCCTCTGAGCCACCATGGCTACCCCATCAGTCCTTCCTGATGGGTTCTGGGCTGAGTTCAGGAAAGAACTGGGAGAGGAAGGTCAGTACACGCAGTGTGTGACAATCTAGTCCTTGTCTCACCTGCCAGAGGATGAGACTGTTCTGAGCCCAGCTGTACCTTCATCCAAAGTAATGGAGGTTTGGTTGGTTCTCATGTCCTTGACTGCCTCAGTTGGGCTCTTAGCTGTTAGGTTTTTGTTGTTGTTGTTGTTGTTGTTTTGTTTTGTTTTTTGTTTTTTGTGTGTGTTTGTGGTGCTGGGGATTGAACCCAGGGCTTTGTGCAAGTGAGGCAAGCACTCTACCAACTGAGCTATATCTCCAGCCCCTGCTCTTAGCTGTTCTTAAGGAATTTTTTGCTGATTATAGCTATATGCCATTTGCAGAGAGTGGACTAGAGTATATTGTGTTGCATGAATGTGAACTTGGCGTCCAGGAACCACTGGTCAAGGGAACCCCATCTCTGAAAGCAGGCCAGGGCGTACTGGGGTAGATTCTACCTTCCAGCAGCCCCGTACGGTGGGAGTGTGCACTGCCCACTACACCGGGAAGGGAGTCAGACCACTATCCCTGTCACTGCTACATGTGGCCTGCTGTGTCTCCTGACAGAGTGGGAACAGCTTCCATGTGTTTGACCAAGGCCAGTTCGCCAAGGAGGTGCTACCCAAGTACTTCAAGCACAACAACATGGCCAGCTTCGTGCGGCAGCTCAACATGTGTGAGTGCCCACTCTGGCTGGGCGGGTGCCCCCTTCCAGGAGTCTGTGGGAGGCAGACCCCAGCATGTTCACCCCCAGACAATGCTCTGGATTGGCCAGGGGCAGGGCCTGGAATCCACTACACATGAGGACTGGGGCAAAGTACCTCTCTGTTGGAAGATCCTCAGGAGTGTGAACCTGGGGTTTCCAGGGAGGAAAGAGTTGTGAGGCCCTAGCCATACTCCCTCACAGATGGGGAACTGTTGGGAATGGGGTCTCCCTCATAACAAGAGCACCCAGCTGCCATGGGCATGGGCTCTGGCCACAGCCCTGCATGGCCCTTCTCCAGGGGCCTTCCCTCACTTGGCCCTCAGGAAGAGCTCTCCCACCCCTATGTGTGCAGACGGCTTCCGGAAGGTGGTCCACATCGAGCAGGGAGGCCTGGTTAAACCTGAGAGGGATGACACTGAGTTCCAGCACCCATGCTTCCTGCGTGGCCAGGAGCAGCTCCTGGAGAACATCAAGAGGAAAGTGACCAGCGTGAGTGGCTGGCCCTAAACACAACTCTCCTTGTCGTCCCTCCTTGCTTGTCCCTCTCTGACCCACCCCTAACCATCCCCATTGGCCCTTTCTACTGTGCCTCAGGCCTCCCCACTCTCCTTGGGGCCCAGCTGTAGCATGAGAGCCAGCCCCACTCTAGGACCTCCAGAGCCTCTTGTCCACCCCCAGGTATCCACACTAAAGAGTGAAGACATAAAGATCCGCCAGGATAGCGTCACCAAGCTACTGACAGATGTGCAGCTGATGAAGGGGAAGCAAGAGTGCATGGACTCCAAGCTACTGGCCATGAAGCAGTAGGTCCTGCATGTCCAGGGGGTGGCTCTGGAACGTGGATGTGTGCTGTGGGCTAGGGAATGGGAAAAGGAGGACCTCCTGCAGAGCCACCGTCCAGCTGTGACTTCTGAGGCAGAAGCTCTGGGGCCTTCTGTATCCATACTGTGGGGGAGGCATCCTGCTGGGTCACTTCCTTCACCCCGGAAAGATAGGCCTCTGCCTGGTTCCTGAAGCCACAGGCTAGATGAGCTTCCACTCCACAGGATCTGGGTGCACAGACTCTGCCCTCCAGCTCCCTCCCTGAGGGCCAGGGCAGCAGGAAACTGACCAGGACAGTCCCAAGGCTAGGTCAGCCTCTCTCCTTCCCCTGGTTGCCCACAGTATCACTCAACGCAATGTCAACATCCCCACCACTGCCACCATCTCAGGCCTGGGGCAGGAAGCAGCATAGGATCTTTCTTGAATTTTTGCCTATGTATGTTTGGCACACACCTGACCACCTGGGGCCCCTCCTCAACCAGGACCCAGGGTTCTAGAGGCTTTGCAGGCAGCCTAGCACTTAAGAAACTGAGGCACGGGTCTCTTTTCCACTTTGGGTCCCTGGAGACTCAGGAATTCTACCCATATGGCACAAGAGGCCCTGGGTTCACACTCCCCACATTAGGCCTAGCAGAAGCCACTGACTTTGTGACCAGTGGATGTGGCTTTTCTCACAGTATGGCCCAGGGGCCATTTCTTTGTCAAGGAGATATGGGCTTTGCAGGACTAGCCCACCAGAGCATCAGGAATGCACCAGATTATGCTTACCTACCTGGGTGGGGGAACCATGTTTTGGCAGCTCATCCCTATCCCCACCAGGCCACTTCCACACTTGGTGCAGGGCCCTCAGCCCCTACAAGGTGCAGGACACCCCCAGGTGTCACTCAGCAAACTGAGGAATCTGTATTTCTGAAACCTGATTCCTTGGTGGGAGCAGATGACTGGGGTTGGATTCAAGCTCAAAGAACCTCCCAGTCGCCACCTCGACCCCACCCATCATCAGTGGGTGTCCTGCAAGCCCCACCTTTGTCCTCTGGGAAGCACACCAGAGGTTGAAGGGGGGCAATGTGCAAGCCCTCGCCTGGCCCCGGCCCTTGTCCCACACCCCCTTGGACCTGCCTAGGGCAGGGGAGGCTACAAAATACCCCTGCTGAGACTGCTGGGGGGCCTGCCTGACCCAGCCTGTGTTGCAGCGAGAACGAAGCCCTGTGGCGAGAGGTGGCCAGCCTGCGGCAGAAGCATGCCCAGCAGCAGAAAGTCGTCAACAAGGTGGGGCAGGGCTGGCGGTGGTGGGTCCCTCCACAGCAGGGCTGGAGTGACTGTATCCTCTCTGCCCTACAGCTCATTCAGTTCCTGATCTCGCTGGTGCAGTCCAACCGGATCCTGGGGGTGAAGAGAAAAATGTGAGGCACTGGGGGTGCCTGTACCCTCTGCTAGGGCCCTGGGCCCTCCCTTGCTCCATCTGCTGCATCCTAGCGAGCAGCTAACCCCCACCCCTTCCCCACAGCCCGCTGATGTTGAGTGACAGCAGCTCTGCACACTCGGTGCCCAAGTATGGCCGGCAGTACTCCCTGGAGCATGTGCATGGTCCAGGCCCATACTCGGTAAGCACTAGGTTGGGCAGGACGGCCCCCACAGGTCGTGCAGGGTGCTTGCTGCGTGCTCCAGGGTGGCCACAGGCAGACCCTACACGTGACCGAGCCCCTACCTCTGTTCGCAGGCTCCATCCCCAGCCTACAGCAGCTCCAGCCTCTATACCCCAGACGTTGTTACCAGCTCTGGACCCATAATCTCCGACATCACTGAGCTGGCTCCCGTCAGCCCTCTGGCCTCCCCAGGCAGGAGCATAGATGAGAGGTAGGGCTGTGTCGTCCCCCCCCCAGCCCTCCTGTCATCTCACTGGGCCAGCCCATATGAGCCTGGGGTAGAGTTGGGAGGGAGTGGTGCCCGCTGAGGTTCCTGCTAACGTGTCCCCCAACATGTCCAGGCCCCTGTCCAGCAGTCCCCTGGTGCGTGTCAAGGAAGAGCCCCCCAGTCCACCTCGGACCCCCCGGGTGGAGGAGGCGAGTCCCAGGCATCCGTCCTCTGTGGACACCCCCTTGTCCCCGACTGCCCTCATCGACTCCATCCTGCGGGAGAGCGAGCCTGCCCCCACCTCAGCCACAGCCCCCACTGATGCCGGAGGCCGCGTCCCCTCGTCCCCACCCCGCTCAGCCCCCGAGAAGTGCCTCAGCGTAGCCTGTCTGGACAAGTGAGTGCTGCCCCTGAGGACACAGCCTGAACCTGTGCTGGGACTGTCCTGAGGGGTGGGGATACTGAACCCCCCGGCCCTGCAGGGGGTATGGGATTTGCAAATAGTAAGCAAACAGGATTAGGGCCAGGGAGGGAGTTGAATTTGGCCAGATCACTCTACAATCTGGGGCCCCTGCCCGCTGGCCACCCTTTTGGCTGCCATCGCCCTCTCCTGCAAACCATAGGACCCTTGCCTGTCATGCTGCCCAGACCAGCAGCAAGAGATGGTGAGCCGGGCCTGGCTTTGACCCCTTTGGCCCTGCCCAGAGGCTGAGTGAGTGAGGATGGTGGGCTCAGAGCCCACCCTCTGGCCCCCACCTGCAATGGGGGGGGCTCTTGTCTTTGTATCTTGCAGTTTGGCTCGCGCTCCACAGATGTCTGGGGTCGCCCACCTCTTCCCCTGCCCCTCCTCTTCCTTTCTGCATGGCCGAGTCCAGCCAGGGTTAGCGCGGCCCCCATTGGGGAGGGAGGAGGGCTCTGTCAGAGCTCGGGCCCCTCCTGCAGCCATGAACCAGACCCTGCCCTGTGCACAGCACTCACCCTGTTTGCCAAGGGTGCAGGGGAGGGCTTCCCAGGCTCTGCATCCTCACTGACTTCCCAGGCATGGGCCAATGGCTGTGACTGGGACAAAACCCTACCTGGCCCCGCCACCAGTGCAGGCAGGATCCAGGCTGCTGTGCTGCGCTTACTTTCGGGGTGGGGTGGGCCCCATGGCACCTGTAGAGCCATCCTGGCTGTCCTTCCCATGGTCCCCAGATACACCCAGTAGCACCAGGGGAGGTGCAGACCCAGTCATGCTGAGGATAGCCTGTCTACCTTCTTCACTCTTCCAAGTGCTATGGCAAGACCTTGTTAAGCCTAAAAACTGCACTAGAGCTGAACCCCTCTTCCCTTGGTGCTTTCTTGCCCCAGCCTTGATCACCCCCAAGGCCTTCCAGCCTTGTACCAGTATCCTGTGGGCCAAGCTGCACCCTACCCTCAGTAGTCATGGAGGGCACAGAGCTCACCACTGCCCTTCCAGCACCTTCCACTTGTGTGTATATATACACACACACACACACACTGTCCCCCGGCCCATGCTGGGGTTGCTGAGGGCCCCGTCTAGGGAATGGGTATAGCCAAGGGAGAGCCCTTCTCTACAGGAGTGAGTCTGGGGCTCTGGTTCACCTGCCCACTCACCCCGGGCCAGGAATGAGCTCAGTGACCATTTGGATGCCATGGATTCCAACCTGGATAACCTGCAGACCATGCTGACCAGCCATGGCTTCAGTGTGGATACCAGCGCCCTGCTGGACGTGAGTCTGCCCTATCTTCTCCCTGCTCCACCCCATTCTCTGTAAGCCAGCCCTGACTTCCCTCCCTCCCTCCCTCCTGCAGCTGTTCAGCCCCTCCGTGACCATGCCCGACATGAGCCTGCCTGACCTTGACAGCAGCCTGGCCAGCGTGCGTAGGCGGGCAGGGTGGGGGGCGGGGGCACCAGCAGCAGTCCTCACCATGTCCCTTCCACCCCACAGATACAGGAGCTCCTGTCTCCCCAGGAGCCCCCCAGGCCTCTTGAGGCAGAAAACAATGGCCCTGACTCAGGTGAGCCAAGCCCTGTGCCTGCCCCCCATCCTCCCACCACCCATATGGCCCTGACCCCCACCCACCCACAGGGAAGCAGCTGGTGCAGTACACAGCACAGCCTCTGTTCCTGCTGGACCCGGACGCCGTGGACACGGGGAGCAGTGAACTACCTGTGCTCTTTGAGCTGGGGGAGGGCTCCTACTTCTCCGAGGGAGACGACTACACAGATGATCCCACCATTTCCCTGCTGACGGGCTCTGAGCCCCCCAAAGCCAAGGACCCTACTGTCTCCTAGAGATGCCAAGAGGGACTGGGAGGGTCTGTGGCCTGCTTCCACCCTTAGGACAGGTTTGGGGGAGGCAGGACAGGCACACAGCCTCCACGGCCCCAGTGTGGGAAGAGGGGCTCAGGGCTGGACAGTGCCTCCAGTCCAGAGTGAGGGCCCTTGGGCCTGCACACCTGCTGCCTTCGCCCAGCCCCGCATCCCCATGGCTTGTTTGGGGCTTCACAGTCACACTTGGACTGATTCTGCAGGTTGTTCATAGAATTGTATTTTGGATTTTTACATGAGGGTCCCCCTTTCCCCTTCACAGAGAAATATATACACACAGACGGACAGACAAGACGGGCAGAGATCTATAAACCGACAAGCTGTATGCTATGGCTTCCTATGTGTTTCCTCCTGCCCTGGGGGTTTTAGGGAGGTGGGGATACGGGGAAAGGCCCAGAGCAGATCTGAATGGTGGTGGCAGTACCCTGGGCCTGTCTGGCCCTGATTGCCAGCAAGACAACCCTTCCTAAGGTGTCCCTTCAGAGACAGGGCACAGGTAAGCATGCTCCACATATCTCCTGTCAGCATCAGGCTGACCCCTTCTATCCACAAGGCACAGACTGATTTGAGGGCAGGGACGGCATGCTCCCGCTGTTTCAGTAGTTTCCATGGGTGTGGGCAGAAGAGGGAAGGCAAGCTCACAAGTGGCTGTGGGGCATGCCCGATCTCCTAGGTCAGGACCTGCTGACTGAGGGCTGGGGGGAGTACAGGAGCCCATACAGTGAGAGAGTCCAGAGTGCTCCAACGACCTCCCCCAGGTTTTCACCCACTAGTCACTGTCCTGGGGAGGCCACAGAGATGCTGTCTGTAGGCTTCCACTGGAAGAGGAACCAGCCAGGACAGAGCAGCCCCCACTTAACCAGCAGTTTGCTAATGCAGAAGGGATAGCACAGGCCTGGACTGCTCCTGCCCTTCTTGGCAAGACGAGAAGCAACCACCTTGTTGGGCACCATGGCTCAAAGGTCTGAGGGCTGTGCCCGATAGCCTAAGTTTTTAACTGACACAAGGCCTCCCTTCCATGGTAAGACAGGCTCTGGGATGACCCCCCACCTCTGTGTGCCACTAAAGTGGCCTCTGCACCACTTCACTATGTAACAGGGTCTAGGGACAAGGCATCCCTCAGGGTCACAAGACCAGCTCCTGATGCCCAGAGTGTCATGAAGTGGGTTATGGGGATGGGAGGAAGACAGGCTAGTCCGTCTGTAGTGCATCCTAGACTCCACCTTGCTGAGCTGTCCTGTCCTGGTGCGGTGGGAAGAGGGGGGGATGCTCAGAGGCTGCCAGTCTTCACCTGGCCCTCTATGCCAGGTGAAAGGGTGCCCTAGGCCTAACCCTCCCGTGGAAAGTATGCTTTCAGGGGCAAAGGAGACCCCATTTCTGGGTATCTTAACTCATGTTCCTACTGAAGGCAATAACAAGATGGCTGACCTGTCCCAGACTAAGCCCCGTTCCCAGAAAGTTCTGAGCACCTTCTTCCCAGGCTGTGGCTGTGCATGATGAGCTCTGATTAACCAAGCAAGCTAGTTGTCCACTGGGGCCTATGGAGCACTGAGCCCTAGCCCCACATAAGATCAGCTTGGTAGGGCTGGGTTAGGAAGTGTGACCTCAGCTGTGTTTTCCTAAGCAGTGGATCTGCCCAGTTACCTCTGAACTTCACTATCTTAAGCTGAAACTGGGTTGCTGTCTCCTATCCTGATACAGCTGAGTGGCCTTGCCCATACACCCCAGGAGGTTGTAGGCACACAAGGAGACTGCCAGCTGGAATGGAGTGGGACATCAGAACCCAGACACTCCCCCACAGAGCACCAGAGCCTCATCTGGTTGCCTGAGGACCAGAAGGGCCTTGAACCCCTGGAGTACCTGCCCCCACAGAATTGATGCTGGACCATCCGTCCCACTAGCCCCCAGGAGGCTGAGGGGAGTCACTCTAGACAGCACTTTATTGGCACCCTCTTCCCCAAGTCAGCACAGACTCCCAAAGAAGGCACTGGCTCCTGCCAGCTGGGCTAGACTCTACTGCTGCCATCCCTAAGGGGAGCAGGAGGGAGCCCCATAGGGGCAGAGAGGCCTCCTGGGGCAGGAGGAAGGCTCAGCAGCCAGGTTCCCTCCAGGCTTGGACAGGCAGGGAGGGCTGGCTGTCCTGGCTGTGGGCAGTCAAGCCTGGGCAGTTCAGACCCCAGCTGTGGGAGCCTCATAGTTGAGCACGTAGTAGTCATGGACATACATGAGCACTGCCACTGGTTGCCCAATGATGAGTGTCAGCCACACAGCTGCATTTCCATAGTTGCCTTGGAAGAAGCGGCCCACAATCCAGGCCAATGGGATCTGAGGACACATAGGACCAAGGTTAGCAGGCAGTAACCAGAGGGAATGGGGCTTGGCACAGGGTTCAGGTAGGTGAGGCATTTGAGGTGTTGCTCACCTGAGCCATCATGGCTGTGAACGCCCAGAGGCGGAACATTCGCAGCGGGATGCTTACGAGGTACTAGGGTGAGGGGAGAGCAGGGCATCAATGTCTCAGTGGCTACACCCTTGCCCAGAGGTGAGGCAGGATGCCCTCACAGCACTGACCTCGTGGAAGAAGGCTGAGGCCAGGAACACCCCTGTCCTGGCCACCCACCTACTGCTACCCCGGCGTAGCATGGGCTTGTAGAAGTGCCTGCAAGGGAAGGAGGCTACAGGATGATGCCCTTGTACAGGGAGAGGCCCAGGCACACCCACATCCTACACATGCACACACAGCACCCACCCACCTGCTGCACCACTTGTGCACAGGGATGTTCCAGTTCTGCCAGAAGTAGGTGACAGACTCAGAGTTCCTAGGGTTGAGAGACAATGGGGTGAGCAAGGCATGCTGCAGCCTACCCCAGTCCCCAGGTCCACCCTCAAGGCCACCCACCACCAATCCCGGTAGAACTCCCGGTCTCCAAACTGCATGAGTTCCGCCACAGCATTCAGGCAGGAGTGGAAGAGCCAGTAGAAGAAGATGAGCCAGATGAGGTGATTTGGGACCTGTAAGGGAGGGGGCTCCAGGTTCCAGATGCCCACCTGCCACTTGTGCTCCCCCACCCTGCCCACTGCTAATACTCACGGCGAGCTTCAGGAGGCGCTCAATGATTCGAGAGTAGTCCATATCCTGAAGAGACAGGCTGCCTCAGCGGCTGTGGCCCCCACCCAACCTACCCCAGCCACAGGAGAGCCCAGCTGCTCACCTTGAAGGGCTTCATGGAATTCTGGATGGTGGGGACCATCCACTGCAAAGGAGGACACCAGATCAGTACCCGGCTGCATCTGGCCCCTGCCACCCACCTTCTCACCCACTTACCTGCTGGATCAGCCCCACCTGGAGCTGGGTAAAGAACAGCTGGGGGGAAGAGCCAAAGAGCAGCCAGCTGAGAACCCAGCACCACAAGCCACAAATCCCTCCCACCCCCAGTGGCTCCCTCAGCCCTAAACCTCACCATCTCAAGGAGCCTCCGCAACAGAAAGCGTTTTCGAATTCGGGGGGAGCGAGGGAAGTTGAGTTCATAACACAGGGTAGGAGCAAAAATAAAATAGTAGAGATCTGGAAGGGAAGAGAGGAGCTGGAACCAGTACAGACTTGACCCTGCCCCTGACCCCCACCCCTGGGACCTGGCCCCACAGGTCCTCACCGCGGTAGGTCAGGTTGTCCGGGTAGCTCACCGTGCGCTGGGCAGTGGCCCCACTGGCCTTCTTCCCTGCAGAGACTGCAAGCAAAACAGAAGGGACACCAGGGTGGACCCTTGCCACCCAGGCCCACCCCCAGACAAGTTCTCATTCACCAGCCTCACCAGTCTTAGCCCTGGCTCTACGCTGGCGGCACCACAGGTTGACGTCCCGATAGGAGAAGAGCTTGAGGAAGAGGATGGTGTATGCTGCCAGAGCCAGCACAGAGCCCACTGTGGGAGAGGCAGGCTCAGCCATGGCCCCCATGCACCATGAGGGATCCATGCCATACAGGCTGAGCCCAGTGTGGGCTGGGACGGATGGGTGGGGGCACACCTGGAGTGATGGACTCAACCAGTAAGGCCACTGCTGCTGGGAAGCAAAGGATGGTGGCCAGGTTGGCAACATGCAGCAGCAACCCTGCCTGTTCCGTCAGGGTGCCCTGTGAAGAGCAAACAGTCATTCAGGGCCCTCACCCTATAAGTGCAGTCGAGAGCTGACCTGGGGGCAGGTCACAAGGGACTACTTACCACGGCCAGGCGCTTCTCAACCTGGAATGCAGCCACAGCAAAGACGTTGGCCACTGAGGACAGAAATACCATAGAGAAGGTTCAGGATAGGTCAGCCTGGTCCCCACCCATGGCCATCCTCAGAACCCAGCTCACCAATAACCAGACATGGGGCAGGCCAGCTGTAGGGGTCCTTCAAGAACAGAGACACCACCTGGATAGGGTCCACCAAGATGCCATACCTGGGGGTAGGGCAAGGAGGTCTGAATGGGGGTGGGGCCTTGGTCTGGTGGCAGGTTATATGGGGCCTAGAGAAAAAATACTCACTTGATGAGGTTCTCTAAAAATAATCGTGCATTGCTCAGGATCTGCAGATAATCAATAGATCAGCATGGTGGTACTGGCACCAGGGCACCCCACCCACCCACCCAGCACCTTCTAACTCCCCACAGCACCTCTGGGGCCAGAGGCCCTAGGCAGGCAACAGCCTCATCCTTATAGACCCAGCTCCATGCCAAGCTCTGAAACTCACCATCTACCTTACCACATATCTGTGTGGGAGCAAAGAGAAGTAGCAACCCCACTAACACTATCTAGGAGATGCCCACATCTTGGTTAGCACCTGGAGTGATGGGCTCAGACCCAATGTTCAGTAGCCCTCATACTGCCAGCTTAGCTGAGCTGGTGAGGAAGCCCCAGCTTACCCCACACTGGGGCTGTCACTACTATGATGGTCTCAAAGCCCATACTTGCTTGCCTAGGGAACCTGCCCAAAACTAATCTCCAAGAACCACTAACTACTAGCAGCCCAGGCTGAGAGGAAGAGCTGCCCATCCTTGCCCACCACCCCACAAGCCAGGCTGGTTCCTGCAGGGCAAGTGCAGGCATTGAGGAGCAGGGTAGAGGTACTTAGCCCTTCCCCTGCCTCAGCTCTTCCCGAAATACTTCAGCCCTAGTGGTGTCTCCCAGGGCTGAGCCCCACTGAAACAGGCTTCCAGCTCTGGCTTGGGACTAGGTGCTTGTCCTCCCTGCTCATCTGTCTTACAAGAACCGCCGGCACCCCAGGAGGTGGGCCCTGATGCCATCAACTTGGCCATCTGCCCAGAGAACAGGCCCTGCACAGTGTAAATGGAACAGCAACATTGGCAAGGGAACACTAGTGGAGTCCTTGCCTGGGTGGTCAGGGAAGGCTTTACAAAGATGACAAGCTCGGGGACACAGGAGCCACCTCCCCCAACTACAGCCAGCCTGCTGCCCCAACACACGTGACCCCACATCATCGACTGCAATGCGTGACCTCACCTGAGAGGCCACAGCAGGCAGCTGGAGCCCAAGATGCATGACCTTCTTTAGGGAGGAGGTGGTGGGGGCCCAGAGCAGGGGAAAGGCTGTGGATTGTGCCCAAGAGCCAGGCAGGCCCAGTGGGTTGCAAGAGAACGGACAGTACTACCCAGGCTGGCTGAAATGACTCTTACAGACCCAGCCTGGGACATAAGTGGGACATTTCATCTCCTGAGGATCAGGTTGGCCTTGGACCCACATCCCCAGTGTGGTACCAGCTACTCACCCACCCTATAGGAGTCTGTGGCCTCCTATAGCTGACTGAGACAAAGGCCCTCTCCAGGCTAACGGTGTTAGAAGTTCAGGACACCGCTGGGTATAGTATACACAAAGCCCTCCCACATGGGCAACCATAAGAGCTGTACCCAAACTAGAGGAGTTCACATCCGAATGAGAACAGAAGGCCTCAGGCCTCAACAGCCCCGAGTTATGGAAGCTTGCCCCTGACCTGCCCTACAGGCTGCCTGCCCTTTTGAGCCTCTGGGGTGGGGCTGTTGGCCTGACCCCACAAAGTAATGGAATGAGGTCCTAGAGACAGCAGACCTTGGATATGGCAAAGGACTTTCATTCACCAAGACCCAAGGCTAAGGAAGAGGGGCCAGGAAAAGACATCATGCCCTTGACACCACTGGCATAGGACTGGCAAGACCTCTCCTCCACCTTTCCAGAAAAGCTTTGTACCCATAGAGCACCCCATGCTCAGTCTCCAAAAGCCTCTCAGCCCTGGTACCACTCAACACTCCCCTTCTTCTCTCTGCCCTCCCATGTCACCCCAGTACAGCCAGGGGGATCTGTACTCCTGAGGCACTTTTCTCAGTGAAGAGTCCTTCTGCCCAGAGTGCACTGCTCAGCCTCCCCACTAACCACATGGCCTCCAAAGGCTAACCTAGGACCCAACAGGACCTCTGTGTGGCCACTGCAGGGAACACCCTTGCTTCCCGCACTCTCCAGGGCTATAAGCTATATGGAGCAGCAGCCTTCTCAGGGCAGCTGCAACATGCCCCAGGCACCCCAGCCCACATTAGCACTAGCTCCCACATGCCTGAGGCACAGCCTGAGCTCAGAAAAAGGCCCACCTGGAAAGCTCTGCCACACCTGGCCACAGGTGGGCCTGCTTCCACACCCCATCCTACTCACCAGCATTACCACACACCAATTCAGGATGCCTCTGTAGTTGCTGAAGCCACTGTCAGAGCTGAACAAAGAATCCTGCAGGCGATGGCACCTGACAAGGTAGGGAACAGGCCCCTTGGTGAGCAGATGCCAGAAGGCAGAGATGGGCTCACTGTTGTGACCCATCCCCCACCAACTGTCTCTTCTGCCCACGTGCCCTATTCTTCAGGGGAAGGACCCAGAAAAGGGTATGCCAGCAGCCATATGGCCTATAGTAGGCAAAACTCTCAGGACCATGCAGAGGCTTTTTCCTCTAGGCAGGGAAGGTTCATAAAAGACAGGAAGGAGCTGACCAAGGTTACATGGGGCTTGAGCACCCTGGGTCAAGAGCCTGGCTTTGCTCCCCAGAGGGCCCTGACTGAAATCAGGCTCTCAGGCCACCAGAAGAATACAACTTGGGGATCCGTGGACCCACCCAGCACTGCTGGGAAAAAAAGATGTGGGGGTGGAGTCCACCCTGCTCAGTCCACCCATTCTACCCACCCAATAAACTAAGGGGTCTGCAGACACCAGAGCCCAGATGAGCCTCCTCCCCACATTTAGACTCCCAAGCCTGAGTGGGTAGTGACCCAGTCCTATGGCCAGCCCAGCCTCCCAGCCTAACGTGCACCTTTCTGGGGGCAGTGAGTCAGACCTCATGTGCTTATGGAAAATGCAATGTTCCTGCCTAGGCTGGGAATGCCAAGAGGAGATCACTAGGGGGGCCAGGACCTGATGGCAGAGAAGCTTCTGGCAGAAGCAGGCCTCAAACCAGGAACATTTCCACCAAGTGCTAGGGTAGGAGACACTCCCAAAAGACCCTGCCTGTGAAGAGGAGTACCTAGCCCTGGCAAAGGGGCCAGGTGATATGGCTGAGATAAGGTCCAGACCCAGCTCCTGGCAACAACAAACACGAGCAAGGCCAGAGCCCACACCCCAGGAACCAGTACCCTGGCTCACTCATACCAACTATGACCCTGCCTTGCCCTCCAGCTGCTAGGCCTCCAGGAAGCCCCATGTGGCATTGAGTAAGGCTTCAGTTTTGTAAGAGCAGAAGCCAGAGCCTCCCCTTCCCTCCCCCAATACAATCTCCCTCTCAGGGCATGTAAGCAGGGGGAGAAAATAGAGGAGCCCGTGACCAGCACTATGACACGGATGCCCTCTCAGAGTTGGCTTGCTTCAGTCCCCAGAAGCAAGTCCCCAGAAGCAAGTCTGGTTCTGATCAAAGGCAGTGATCAGACAGCCCCACCTAGAAGGAGAGGGACCAAGGAGGCTAAGGGGCAGTGCCAACAGGCTCAACCTTTGCACCCCCAGGTGTCTGCTCAGCACCTGGTACCATCCACACTAGCCCCTGGCAGCCTCTGGACACGGGGAGGGTGGTAACACCTCTCCTACTGCCTGTCTCAGGCAGGAATACAAGGCAGCTCCACTCCAACTTCAGCCCCTGCCATTATCCAACACTCTCTCCCAAACTCAGTCCTGGACTTCCTGTATCTACCCACTAGATCCACCTTAAGCCACACAGTGAAGCTGTGGTCTCTACCTGAGCCCTTCTTCACCCAAAGTCTGTATCTGCTTTTCCAACTGACTGTTTTCCCCTGGGCACCCCCCAGCTGGCTTCACTCAAATGTCTGCCCTCCCCAGAGCCCCAATACCATGAGGCAAGAAGGATAGCCTCTCTGGGCCTGTCCACTGGAGAGGACCTCTCAACTGCCCCTCTCTCTGGCAAGCTAGAGCCCATTCACTTTCACCAGAATTATCCCAAAGCCTGGCCAGACTCCTTATACTACAACCTACCAAATGTCGAGCTGTCTTCACACCATCATGGCTGTTTCACAACAGTGTGACCTCTGCCCCCTTTGGGCCACCAAGAGTATGCTGCTTTATCTGTGGCCATTACCAAGATGAAGACAGTAGCAGGGAAAGGGTCTTGATTCCAAGGCCAATGTCAGAAAGCCACACAAGGGCTTCTTCAGATCCCTCTTGTTGGGCTTCAAGGCCTTCCTCAAGGGCACACACCCCTATCTCAGGTCCACCAGCTGCTGCAGGTGGGACCCCATCTCCTGCTGCAGGCCCCTGACCCAGGGGAGGAAGCCCCCCTACTCCAATGCCCACAAAGGCCCAGGCTTGCCAGTGTAGTCAACAGCAAATGGGCTAGAGGGCAGGCTACAAAGCAGGAGAGTGCTGTCCAGCTATGCCCAAGATACTTCTTCCCTCCTCTCACCTGCTAGAGAGCCTGTCCATGCCATGCACCTTTCAACTGTCCTATGCCCACTCCCTGGGACCAAGAGGACCTGTAACAGCCCTCTCTCCCTCCTGCAGCCCAAGCCCACCCAGGTGAACTGCAAGCAGAGCAGGAAGGGGTGCCCTCTCCTTCTTGCCCCTCAATATCACATGGGCATTGTGCATCCCCATGATGCACTTGCCAAGGTCTATACCATGCCCAAAGACAGCTTTTAAGTGTGGACCTCTTGAACCACAAAGTCAAGCTCCAGGGCCAAGCAGAGCAAGGAGGGGAGCAGAGTGCCGGCTCCCTTCCAGCTGCCACCTCTTCAGCACTTCCTCTCCAACAACCTCTGGAGTACCAGATGGTTGGGACAGGCTCCCCATGCCTCTCACACTCTGCTGGAGAGGTAGGTAGGACACCCAGGGACAAACACCCTAGGAGAACCTCAAAACCACAAGATCATGCCTAGGGTGCCTGTGAACCAAGGACTGGTGGGAGTCTGCAGAGCCTGGAAGGGTAAACAGGAGGCAGAGCAAGGAGTACCTCCCCTTCCTGCCTCACTGCCTCACCTTGCCACAGGGCAGAAGAAATGAGCTCACACCCAGAGCCTAGCTTGCTTGCCCAGTCTCAGGTGAGCAGGAAGTGTTGGGGAGGGGAAGAGGCCAGAGCTCAAGGAGTCAGAAGGAAGGGGGAGAGGAAGGCTAGGATAGGCCAAAAGTAGGAAACAAAACTGGTGAGAAAAGGGTGACAAAGGGGTGAGCTACAGGCCAAGTTCAGGGAACATAGCCAGAGCAAGGACTGGCCTGACAGCAGGGAGAATGGAGTCTAGCACCCCAACCAGCAATCTTCAAGCCCTGCTGCCTCTCCAGGGTTGAGAGCCTACTTGTCCTGAAGACCCACAAATGGATAATCAGCTAGCTCATTTTCCAGCCCTGGATGGCCCCATTGCTGCCATCTACCATTCCTCTTCCCAGGGAGACCGTCCTCCTCTCCCACTAGCTTCACACAGCAGGGACACAGAAAAGGCTCACTGGCCAGTGCAAAGAAGATATGTGACTGCTCTCCCCTGCCTAACCCTAGGCTGTAGCTTGGCCCAGTAGGGACCTCCCTATCAATCTCACACAAAATAACCCCAATTCCCAACCCCTCTGGAAATCATATAAGCCATCACCCAGCCTTCTGGAGGGCAACTTGGGGGCATTTAACAGAGAATAGAGCCTGAATAGGGCCCTCAACTCCTATTCAGGCAGGAGGTACTGGACCAGCCTCCCTCAGTACATTCCCAGGCCCCAAGAAGCCAGTGCCCCTCTTAAGAGGGCCAGCCTCCTCCCCCATGGTATCTTCATGGCCTCCTTATCCGACCTTTGTTCACAGTGTGCCATGTCTGCCTCACACTGAGGTTATCTTATCTCCCAGGTGAACTGTGAGCACCACCAAGGAGAGTGACAGGGCCTGTACCCCAGCTGCCTTCCCTCAGCCCCCCTCCCTAGAGTGCTAGATAAAGAAAGCCACAGTTCTTGTTACTGAGAAAGCAAATCCTTGCCAATCAGCCCTTCCTCCTAGCCCCTTAGTTGCCCCCTATGCCAGAGTCCCTGAGAATCTCAGGATCATGACAAGAAAGGGAGATTTGGGGAAGACCCAGGCTCAGGCAGGCCAAGTCCTCCACCCCTTCCTGTCCATCTTTCAGCTAAGTAGGGCCCCACCGGTAGGTGTGTTCACATCAAACCCCTCTCCTGTACTACAACCAGGGGATGAAAGTCCTCACACAAGACCCAACTCTCCATAGCAGCACTCATTCTGGTACCGTAAACAGGTCCCTAACCACTGGGTGAGGGATGATGGGCCAGGCCACCACTCTCAGGAGGGTCCGAAACAACAAGAAGGTCTCCTGCACTCACTCCTGCCTGGGAACACCCATTCCCTTGTCTTCAGACAGGCCGAGTCCAGCCAGACCCTCCCTGGCAGACCAATCCTCTTTGGGGAGCCTTCCCTACTGGCACATATTCCTCACAGCCCTCAAAAGAGACCCCTTCACCACAAGGCCCCCCATCCCATGCACCCTTCTAGAGAAGAAAGTGGACCAACCCAGGAGGGGACCAGGCCGCCAGCTGGCCCCTCATAAAGGGCCTTTGGACCCAGTTGACTGTGCACAAGCCCAAGTGTTTTGGAAAAGGGGCTGCTCCTCTTCTCCCCTGTCTGGCCAGGAAGGCCAGCTCCTGGCCCTGACCTGGGTGACCTTGGCAGGTGACCCTCCCCCTGAAAGTCTCAGTGCACCCGTGGTGCCCAAGAGGGACACGTCTCCGGACTCACTGATCTGGCCACTCTGACCGGGAGAGTCCAGGGGCCTAGGGTCATAGGCGAGGGGTCAAGCGCTCCGTTACCTCAGCTCCCAGTGTCCGCTGCCCACGTTAGAGTCTCCGTCCTTGTCCGAGGCGGCGGCCGGGGCCGGCGCGTCGCCCCCAGCGCCCACGTCGGGGCCCGGAGCCCCGTCCCGCACCTCCTCTTCCGCTCCCACCGGCCCGCCGCCACCCTGGCCGGAGGGCCGCGAACTGGTCCTCCGGCGCCGGGAGCTGACCGTGCCGCCTCGGTCGCTCATGGCCTCAGCCCGTATCAGTCGTGGCCCGCCGGGCTCACAGTGCTCCAGGCCCCCGACCCCGCCTCCGCACCCTGGGCAACGGCCGCTGCCGCCCCCTGCCGGCCGCCGTAGCCCGCGGCCGCCCTTCTTCGAAGCCGCCGACTGGCCGGCGGCCACCGCGCGCGGCCATTTGTAGTCCACAGCCGGCAAGGGCGGGGCCTAGGCGGCGGCGCGGGGCACGCTGGGAGCCGCGGTCGCCGGGACGAGCGGCGCGGGGCACGCTGGGAGCCGCGGTCGCCGGGACGCGCGGCCTGCTGGGAGCCACGGTCCCAGTTCCCCACCGAGAACGTTGGAAGCGCCACTCTCCTTCGTTGGCGGCTTCTGGGAGGCCAGAGGGCTGCGCCAGCGCCCAGCCAAGGCAGCCGCGCACTTCCCCAGGCCTCTCGCCTCGCCCGTGGCCCGCTCTGTAAACACAGGGTTTCGCCATCCTGTAGCCTGGCGAGCAGTTTGGAGTGCAGTCATTTAGGAGCCGCCTTGTGCGCTACCTTCCGGCCGCCCCAGCCGGTGTCCGAATGCGCGCCCGACGGAAGCTAATGCCGTCGTGCTCCGAGAGCCCTCTAATAGCCACCCAGGGACCGCTTAGAGTGGACTTACGGGGACTTCCCCCAAGGGCCAGGTCTGAGCATCAAGGGGGAGATGCCCAGGTCAAGTCACAACGGGCATGTCCCATCGCCCGACCCTTAAGTGAAGTAACTAATCATCCACCACGGCTGCTCGGGGCGCCCTCTAGGGCAGACACGCGTCCTGCACCCGGCACTCAGTGATCGCATCCTGGACTTCCCCGGGACTTCCCCAGGAAAGCTTCTAGCAGCGGGACGCACAGATGCTCGTTTCCCAAGGGAGGGGAGGGCCAGGAAGCGCCTTTCTGGAGCAAACGGGGCACACCTTTCCCACTGAGCTCACCCCTGCTCCACCTCTCCTCCGACGGTGGATGGAGGGCCGATCGCCCTTGACGGTGTTCTTACTGCCACTGACCTTCTTGGCTTGAAATCAGCCCAGGCGTCAGGCAGACCTGGACTACCTAGCAGGCGTCTTCGTGTAGCCTGCAGAGGGCCGCCTTGAGGGCCGAAAAGCCTCTCAGACATGGTGGGTCAGAACCAGCCCTTTCCAGCGACTGCCTTGTGGCCTGCTGAGCCAGGCAGGGCTGGGACTTTGTGAGTATGGACCCCAAAGGAGGCTGAAAGAAAGTGACCCCTTGGGAGCCTGGATCGCAGGGCTGAGCCATGGGAGCTCTGCCACTCCTTACCCACTCCCTTTTCAGGTAGTTAGCAGGAGGCCTCCACGAACCCATGAATCCTCCCATCCTGGCCTCCATTGCGCTCTGGCCCTGCCACCCTCCAATTTGGAACTAAGAAATAACAAGAGTGCCTGTGCCTATGCTGATGGGCAGAGAAGGTTGAGCTCTGAGCATGCCAGTAAGCCACGAGAGGCCCAGTACATTAGCCACTGAGGAGTGGAGAGTGGTGTTGGAGGTGGATGCCTTCTGCCATGTCCTGGCTCAAAGCTATTAGCTGGCAAGTGGCCTGGGGACTGAGACTACCAGAGGAGGGGTCAGAGCCACCAGGGAGGAAGATTTGGCCTGCCAAATGTGTAGAGCTGAGAATGGTGGTGAGGAGGCAGGACCTGGGTAGGGGGGCGGGGCTGGGTAGAAGTCTGAGGCAGGAAGAGATAGGTTATCTGGCAGACAGTGCCAGTACACTGAAATCCAGGTCAAGGTGTGGCCTAGGGCAGCAGGGAAGAGGAGAAAGGTCAGAGTAGGTGAGGTCGGTTGGGACAGTGGTGTGGTAGGCTTGGCAAGAAAATCTTGGTGCAGCTCTCTTTGCCTGGAGTAGCAACAAATAAGGGGGACCAAGCTGTATGGGGAACCTTGCAATCCTGGTGGAATAAGAGGACCAGGAGGGTTTTGAGGTTTAAAAATGGTTTCAGGCTGACCCCAGTGCCTTAGGGTCACGGGCAGACCAAGGAAACCAACCAGGTGTGTGGAGAGGAAAGTACGTGTCAGTCGTGTTCACAGGCCTGTGCTACCCATTCCCTGGGATGGAAAGCAGTGTCTGTGGACAGCTGGGAAGAATAGGGACATGGGCTCATCCAGGACTTGGGGAGGTCACTTCCATTCTCCTACCCCCATCACCCTCAGAATCCTAAAGAAGCAGAAGCAGCACATCAAGACGCTGAACTTGTAGGATCAGTCCATCAGAAAGGAGTGGACAGCTAGAAGCCTTTCTCCCTGCCATGGTGTAGATCCAGGTATAGGGGAATGTGGAGCACTGGGGCAGGGCTGTGTCAAAGGCAACCCTGGATCCTTCAACCTTAGAGAAGCTCTTTATCACCTCCCTGAGGTTCCTTATCTGCAAACAGGACAATTATGCCTACCCAGCCCAGGGGCAGTGACAGTGAGGATCCCTCTATAGGAGGCCCTGGCCACTCACTCCTCCCAGTACCAGGCATGCCTTCCTACAATTATTATTGCTGGTGGAGCTCCCCAGAAGGGGATGCTCACCCCTACTATAGCCCCATCTAAGAATCAGGCCATAGGCTATTACCTGCTAGAGCTATATCTCCACTGGGCAGGTCTGGTCCCTGGCCTTGCCAGGATGTGGACAGCTGTGTTGACTCTGGTCTAGGGCTAACCTAGTTTGATCACATGTGCACAAAGTCTTTGAGCCACTCAGTTCATGACTGTCTACCTGATTACTGGTGCCATTGCTAGGCCTTGCCTAGGTCCTTGCCTTTCTGCTCTCTACCCTGCACAATCCTGCACCCCCTTTCAACTCTGCTTTCCCTGTCTAGAGCCCAAGGTCTGGGGGTGGCTGTGAAAGCCTCCCTGGCCCTGGGGCACTTCTTCCTGCTGGCATCTTGGCCCCTTCTGCCTTCTCCAGTGCTATGGGAACATACCCGAGTCTGGTAGTCAACATGAGGGCCGCAGGCCACAAGGAGAGCTACACTGCAGAATCTCTGCCATCTCCTTTTTTTCCAATAGCAACTTAGAGGGACCTGGAGCTATTGATAAAGCTGCCTTCAGGTCAGGCCTATGGAGCAGCAGAAGCCCCTATAAGGAAAATAAAAGGCAGTGGAGACATCTCAGGCAGAGAACTGCACCCCTTGCTGTACATATTCTGACTATTTGGATCAGCCTAGGCTGAGCCTGACCTTGGGCTAGAGCCCATCTATCCCCTCAGTTCCTGGTGTAGATTCCCCTGCCACAGGGAAGTGCCAACTGCTCTGCCTTCAGAAAGGTGTTCCTATGGCTCAGCCAGCCAAGTAGGTCCTCTTCACTAGAAGAAAGGCCTGGACCAGCAGCTGCTTGAGCTGCACCTTCAGCATGGGGAAGATGCTCCCAGACAACCCCAGCAGCTCCCCAGAGAGGACACATGACATCAGCCAACACTACAAATTCTATCAAGAGTGGCATTTATTCTCCTTGTGGAGGTGCGGCGCTCCGGGGAGCTGGTGCTATTGTGCTTAGGAAGGAGGTCTGTCCGTCCGTCCGTCTGTCCGGCCGGCCCGGCCCCAAACGGGGGCGGAAGAGGGGCGCGGCCCGAGTAAAAATCCCAGCCTGTTCAGGGCAGGGAAAATGTACAAGGCGGCGGGGCGCAGGCAGGGGTGGGGGCGGGGCGGGCCGGCGGCCACAGCCCCCACCCGAGGGCCCCGCACCTCGGGCCCTACTTGTAGAATCAGTACAAAATAGGTGCTACCTAAACGTTCCTTCTACCTGAATTCGCTAAGTCGGTTATTGTGCTGCTTAGTTATGGGGGCAGGAGGGGGCCCATGGCTTTCCACGGCGGCAGGGTGTGGGGGAAGCAGGAGAACCTGGCGGGCTCAAGGCCCTCGGTATTCTCCTTAGGTAGGTGGACAGGAGTGGGGTGGGGCAGGGCGCCTGTGTGTGCGTGTGCATGCGGCACAGGCGGGCAGGCCTGGGCTGGGAAACTATGCAGGCACCACCCCGGGTGGTGTAGGGGGTTTGGGATGGGAGCACAGCTGTGCTGGGCCGGCAGGTCCGCCCCTGTGGGCAGTCACGCTTGGTGCTGGGGATGAGGCTGTTCGTATCATATACTCCAGCTTGCACCTTGGCCGCACACGGCAGAGCCGCGTTTGCCAGGGAATCAAAGGTTGGGCGCTTCTGTGGGCGACCCTAGTGAAGCTGGGTTCTGGGTTCTGTCCCGCCTGAGCTGGGAACTCAAGGCCCAAGTCAAAAGCAGAGCCCCATTGTAACCAGCACGGACCGAACAGAGGTGAGGAGGAGTGAGGCCATCTGGGCCCAGGGTCCCTGCCCTTTGCATCTGCGTGTATCCTTGACACACGCCAGCCGGTTGGGCTCCTGTCGCGGACAAGCACCTCCCCCAAGGTGACCGTGTCTGGCAGACTCAGCAACGGGCCTGGCAAATAGTAGGTGCCCAGTAAATGGCCGGTGAGTGATTGATAACTGAGAGGCCTTGGTGCAACCACCCCGCCCCCGCCCGCGGAACTGTGTTGCCGGCCCAGCGGGCTCTGCCGTGGCGGGGCGGGAAGGGGGAAAAGAAAGTCTGCGCGGCCGGCCCCGCGCAGCATCCCTGATCTAGGGGCCTATGGGTTGGGTAGGGCGGGGAATACCTGATTCTTAGTAACTCTAGAGGCTGCGGCAGCTTCGCATGCAGTGCGCATTATTGCTCTATAGTCGGCATCGGACTAACTAAGAGGGAGGGAGAGCGGGCAGCCCCGGGAAGGGTTGGGAGGAGGGGTGGGGCTGCATGCAGTGACGTCACAAAGGCGGCGGCCAATGGGGCGGGCCCTTGAGCAGGGTCGCCGCCGAGGCTTTGGCATAGACGGGCGAAAGTTGGCAACTGAGTGGGGATGGGGCCAGGGCCTCGGAGGAGGGGTCGGCCTCTGGGAGGCGGGGTCCTCGGCTCCCAGGAGGCAGAGCCCAACTAGGGTCCCGGCTCAGAGGCGGAATAAGTGATCCTGGACATCCCAAGTCCCGGGAGTCGGCGGGAAAGTTAGGGGTTCGATGCCTCCTCCCTGACCCGAGTGCAATCCGTTAATAAATAAAACGTACAAATACAGAAAGAAAGAAACCCGACGCGTCCGCAACCCCTTCCCCCCGGGGGCTTTACCCGCAAAGCGAATACAGAGGTGTGTAGAGGGCAGTGCACGCCTGCCTGCCGGACCGGATCGGGAATCTGTCCTCCAACACCGAAAGCCCGGGTAGGAGGGAGGGGGCCCCGGGGCAGGGCGGGAACGGGATCTGAGTAGGTCGGATAAGTCCATGCGAGTTGATATGCGTCATTATTATTCGTTATGGAGGACAGAGCCCGGGATACTGGGCTGGAAGAATTCGGATTTGGCAGAGGATACGCGGGGAGGGTAGGAGGGCGGCTCGGACTGAGGCCCCAGAAAGAACCGAGGGAGAGGAGTGCCGCCATCAGCCTCCCTCCCCCATCCCCAATGCGTCTAGGACTCCCAGGAGTTTGGTGAAGCCTGTAGGGCTGGATGCTTCTGCGGCCCGCCCCCTCTCCTGCTCTTCCCGCGGCCTGCTGCCGGGAGGGACTGGCTCCCTGGACGTCTGGGCCAAAGGCCCAGCCTGGAAGGCTTGGGAAGGGATAGGGAAGACCTGAGTCTCTGCAACTCGATCCAGGGGCGCAGAGGAGGGAGGAGGGCGCTCCCTACCTCACCCCACCCTCGGTCTACAGAGACCCAACTAAGAGATGAGGTTCGGTTCTGGGTCTGATCGACCCTATTGCTGGGAGAAAGCCTGGGGCACCCTGGAGGAGAGGGGAGGGGGTTCAGGGTGGGTCTCCCCTCGGGACCCTATTGCTTGAAGGGGCTGGTAAGGCCCCTGGCGAGCGGGGCGGGGTGGGGCCGGCTCCCTCCCCCTATTGCTGTGAGGAGGGGCCCGCCCTCCAGCCCCTCAGCAAGTACGCCAGCGGAGACTTCCCTGGGGGCTCGTATTGCTGAGAGCCGACCTGGCGGACAGAAGCTCCGCAGCCCTAGGCCTGCACTGGGCTGAGCTGCGGCGGCGCGGGGGCTGAAGGGCCTCCGGCGCCACTGGCGCTGCCCTTGAAGCAGGCCGACTCGTAGTGCTTGTTGAGATAGGACTTGAGCGCGAAGCTTTTCTTGCAGCGCTTGCACTGGAAGTGCTTGAAGGCCGAATGCGTCTGCATGTGTGCACGCAGGTTGGAGCGGTCGGCGAAGGCCTTGCCGCAGTGCGCACAGCCAAAGGGTTTCTCACCTGTGTGAGAGCGCATGTGGCCCTGCAGCAGCCAGGGCCGAGAGAAGGCCTTCCCGCACACACCGCACTTGTGGCGCAGGTCGTGCGTGAGCAGGTGCATGGCCATGGCCGGCATGGACACGTACACCTTGCCGCACGTTGGGCAACGCCGCGCCAGCTGGCTGTCCAGGCTGCGGTGCGTCTGCTTGTGACGGCTCAGGTTCGACGACGTGGCGTATGTTTTGCCGCACTCGCCGCACGCGTGCCGACCACCAGCGCCAGTGGCTCCCGGCCCCGCACGAGCCTCGGAGCTCGCCCCCGCTCGCGTGCCGCCCCGGCCCCCGGGCCCTGAGCCGGAGCCTCGTGCACTGGGCCCACCCCCGCCTCCTGCGTCGCTGTCGGGGGCAGCCGCTGAGGCCGTGGAGGGGGCAGCAGCAGCATTGGCATTGGTGGCCTTACGGCGTGAGCGCCCATCGGTGATGAAGAAGGCGTCAGCTGCGTAACCCTCGCTGACCGCGGCGTCGCCGTTGATATAGCCGCCCGCCGCAGTGGCCAACTCTGGGCGCGGGGTGGGTGGCGGCGCCGAGCCTGAGGCCGCTGGACCCAGCTCTCCCCGCACAGCCGCAGCGTACATGGGCTCCGGGGACGGCCCTTTGAGCAACGTCGCCTCGGCGTCGCCATCGTAGACGGACGTGGGCCCCACATAGTCGCTGAGGTATCCTGCAGACCAAGGCAGACAGACAAACAGAGGTAGGGGAACCGGGCAATGGGGAAGACACACCAGGAGGATTACGGGAGACAGCAGACACAGGCGGGAGACGAACAGCAAGAAGGACAAAGGACAAGGGGCCAGGGGACCACAGGGCCGAGAGGATGAAGACGGCAGGGCGGGGAAGAGAGGAGAGGAGAGGGTGAGACACGGCCGGGCTGGGCTCCGCCCCCGCCGCCAGAGCGCCCCGCCCTTGCTGGGGGAGGAGAGAGGCGCATCTTCGGGCGCGGCTGCCCCCCTTCCTCCCAAGCCTCAAGGTCAGGGGGGAGGGGCGGCGCTTCCCCTTACTTCCTCCTCTCCCCTCCACTCCCCTCCCCCTCGGGTTCTCCCCACTTCAGCAGCTTTCCTGATTATGCAACACACTGCAGACCCGCCATGCACAAAGCGGGACTGCCAGCTCAGGGACCCTGGCGGTCCCGCCTCTCGGGTGTCCCTGATGGCCCTTTCTCCAGCCCCCAGAACCCATTCCCAGCCTTGATGCTGGCTCTCTCTGGCTCCCTAGGTCTCCCAACAAGTCCTAGAGACGGCTACCTCCCCCAGTTCCTCTAGCTCTTATAAGCAGTTCCATCTCATTTCCCACTCTCTGACTGGACTTGACCCATGCCATTGCAGCTGGAACCTATCTCCCTGCATCTACTTTCTTCTACCTGCACTCCCTTCCCTCATCCTGCACCCTTGGGTCCTACCCTGTTCTACATTGCCCTCTTCTCCCCACACTCTAACTCCTTGCAGGGGCCTTCCTGACCCGGCTCCAACTAGCTGTGGTGAGGAGACTGCCAGGACATCCATGGGGGGATACCTTCACAGGAACTAGCAGGAGAATGGCATCATTCATGCCGGCAACTGCAGTTGTTCCCGAGGCACAAGATGGATCTCACAACCTCAAAGTCACAAACGCACACCCCTCATCATGCAGGCTCCGGCTCCTTCAGGATTATACCCAGCATCCCAACCACCATCAGCCCTGCAGTCCCCTCAAAGGGGGACACTGACCCTGGCTCTCACCACCTATTCATGCAAGGTTACATACACAGCCACCCCAGACATACTCTTGGGTCACATGGCACAGAGCGGCCTCAGAGTCACATGGTCCCATGTAGTGGCACACAGGCAGGCACACACTCACTCACACAGGGTCACACACAAGCGCACATAGTCACATGGCCACACGCAGTCACATGGGCCCACACAGGCTCATGCTCCTGCAGGTCACATTTGTTCTTCCACCCCATGCTGCTGGCACTTCAGGTCCCCTTGTCTGCATGCTAACAGTTGTCCTTGAACTTGGGCACACTTACACAAAGAGCCTTCCCTGCCTCCAGCAGCTTGGGCTTCCCTTTCCTATATCTTCCTCCCTGACCCTGACTTCAGGGAAGATACTGCTGCTGCCTCTGCTGGTACCTTGGCCTTGACAGGTGGGCCATCCGATGGACCCCATGCCTACTCCCTGGAGCTCCCAGCATTATCCAGCTAGCACTAGCAGGGAGCTTGGAGGAGCAACCAAGGAAGAGAAGAGGGTAGTGAGGCGGGTCCAGGTTTCTGGGTGTGAGTCTGCATGTACTGGTATGGCTGGGTCCTTGTAATGTCAGCAGGTGTCCATGTGCTGTGTGCTGTTTGTTTCTGCATGTGTCAGTGTGTGGGTCAGTGTGTGCCTTCAATGCTTCTTGTTCCTGACACCTCTTCCCCATCTTCTCTCCTGCATCCACACTCTCTGCCCAGCCTTGGCTGAGATCTGGCCTGCCTCTGCGATCCTCTTTCCCCACCCCCTCCACAGTCCCAGCTTCAGTCTCAGCCTCCTGCCCGCTCTGGTTCCTTCCTCTATTTCCCCGACCCTCCCTTTCCACACCCACACTCGGGCCACCCATCCATTCCAGCAAAGCCCTGGGCCCCTCACCCCAGCCTCAGCCCAGCTCATACCTTTATCGTGCAGTCGCACTCCGAGGTCGCTTCGGGCACGCCCGTAGGAGCTGTCGAGGTCTGCTGAAGAGAACGTGTCAAGTTTGACCTTCTTGACCAGGAAGGACCTGGGCATGATTCCTGCGGGGCTCCGGCGCGGCGGGCCTGTGGAGCCGGGGCTCGAGGGGGCTGCAGCTGCAGCGGGGCCCGGTCACCATCCGAGGAGCAGCGGAGTCAGCACCGTCCCCACTCTGGCCTGTGAATGCTGCCCTTCGAGTGCGGTTCTCTCCTCCTCCTTCCTGCCCTGCGTTTCCTCGGCCCCTCCGGACCCCCCTCTTCTTCGTCTTCTCCTTCCTTCCTTCCTTTCTCCTCTCCTCTTCCTTCCTTCCTTTCCTCCTCTGGTCCCGGCTTCCCAGCCCGCAGTGCCGCCCCTGGACAGGCGGGGGAGGAGGCTGGGGGGGGCGGAGAGGGGGGGAGCGGCTCCGTCCCGGGCCCGGAGGCTGCGAATGGGTGCAGGGCTGGCCCGGCCCCGCGGCCCCCTTCCCCTCCCCCCCCGCCGCCGCGGCGGAGCCTCAGTCAGCGGCCCCCCATGCCCCCGGGGGTCGGCGGCACCAGGCCGGGAGAACGCGGTGGCGGCGGCGGCAGCAGGAGCGCCGGCAGCTTCAGCACCTCGGCCAGCGCCAGCCAGGACAGCACCACGGCCAGCGCCCGGGTGCGCTCAGCCGGCGCGGGCGGAGAGGGGCGGGCCCGGGGCGCGGGGGGGCTCGGCCGCCGGGCGGGGGTCCTCGGCGGGGGTCCCTAGGAGGCTGGCTTTATTGTTCTGCAGCCCGAGCGAGCGGCGGCGGCGGCGGCGGCGGCGGGCGGGGGGCGGGGGTCCTGGGGGGGAGGGGTGCGTAGGGAGGGCGGGCCGAAGGAGGGAGGGCCCGGGCTCCGGGGGCGGGGCTCGGAGCTCGGACAGCTCGCGGGCAGGCCTCCTGAGCCCGAAGCCGCCTCTGCCGGTGGCCGAGCCCAGCCTCTGGCTTTTAAAGCCAGGAGCTGGGGGAGGGGAAGAGGCCAACGGAATGGCTGCGCTGGGTCGGGCTCCGCCAGGGTCTCCTGGGAAGGGTCCTGGGGATGCCTCGTCTAGGCGTGCGGGGAGTTCCCCGCGCAGCTGGGGGAATGGCGGGCCAGCGATCCGCGGCACTATCGGCCATGGGGGAGAGTGGGAATACGCCCGACACCCACGCATCCCGAACTCGGGGTCACTTAGGGGGAACGCAGGTGAACCCCATGCCGGCCCAGGACGCCTCGCTTGCGGCCTTGAGGCGAGGGATGGGCGGGGGAAGGGAAGCAGGAGACCATGAAGCGAATGCTGAGGCAGCGAAAGCGCAGTGTGGAAGCGCGGCGTGTGCCCAGTGCCGCAGTGTCTCCGGCCACTCGGTCACCCGGGCTGACCCCATGCCCGCTGAAGGGGCCTCCCCGCCCCCACCTCACTCCTGGGAGGCGGACGTCGAGCTTTGCGGCGTCCCAACGAGTGGGGTGTGCTTGGTGAGAGGGGCAGCCATGCCCCTGCTTTAAATTTGGCTTTATTGGTGGTTTCCGCCCTTCCGCACGGCTGCAGCTTCCCCTTCCCCCCTCAAGGCCCCGCAAACAGCCGGATAACCCTTCCCGCGGCCGCCGGCCCGGAGTTTGCAGTCCACATGACGTCAGGCCCAATGGCCAATGGCGGGGCGCGGGGCTCGGGCCTCACAATGGCCGTACGAGGGTACATATGTCCTCAATTAGGGCCCGGCGTCGCCATTGTCCCCTCTCCCGCTCCTGCCCGGCATTGGGGTCTTCCTGCGCCAAACGCGCTTCACACAGCCTGCTTCAGTTGGAAACCAAGGTCGCGGGGCGGCTCCTGGGAGCTGCCTCGGGGAGACGCGCTGGCCGCCGCGCGCAGTGACCTTGTGCGGGGCGGCGGGGGCGCGCACGGAAGCGCGCCGGGAGTGCTGAGCTCAGCGCCCGCCCCCTGCGCAGGCGACCCGCCGCTTCCCGCATGCGCTGCCTGACGCCGGGTTGGAGTGCGCGGGAACGACCCAACCTGCGCAGGACGCGTGGAGACCTCCCGCCGGCTCCTTGCCAGAGGCCTGGCCCGGCGCTGGCCCGACATTCATCTTGCATGGCAGGCGTCCCCAAGAGGCGGGCACGGGCCTGACCGCCTCCTTATCGCTGAGCAGCAGCCGGCGAGGCCCGCGGCGGGGTGAGGGTCCCTTCGGCCGTGTGGCTCTATCAGGCTCTCTCCCAGGGGTTTCCGGCACAGGCGCAGCAGGAGGCATGGGGCCAATTAGCATTTTGATTGCGGGACTGGGGGGCCCATCTGGAAGGAGGCCTAATTACCAGGCGGACCCTCGGGGCGCTGCTGTGCTGTGCCGGGCGCCATCCTCTTACCCGGAGCTCTTTGCATCCTCCTGGACCCTGTCTCCACCCCCAACTCCCTGTCCTTGACTCCCTCCCTGTCCCCATCCCACTGACCCAGTCACCCCATCGTTCTGTCCTGGTACTGTGTCCCTTCAGTCACCGCATTCTTCCCTTCCTCTATCTCACCTTCGCCTTGGTCCTTTGCCCTTCCCTCATCTCTCATGCCTTTGCTGTGGCACTACGCGCTCACCCTACTGTCTCCATCCGACATCTCGGTACCCACATCCTCTTTTTCTGTCCACATCCCTGACTCTTTGTCCATCTCCCGGCCCCTTTGGTCCCTCTCCTGATGAACGACACGTCAGAGCGTGAACGCATGTGTCCTGCGACCAGGTGTTCCCGAGGGTACCATTCTGAAGGGCCTTGATCGCACTCGGGGGATCCCTGAGCCCCCACCCCACCCCCGCGCCCGGGGCGCCCAGCGGGGAGAGGCAGCTGGGCCCAGGCCTGGGCCATCAGTCCGCCCAGACCTGGGTACTGAGAGCACATGCTGCCCCGCAGTAATTACTTGGGTCTTTTTGCCTCTCCTCCCTGCAAAAATCCCTTTCCCATCGTCACCTAGGCCCTCTGCATCTGGAGATTGTGGTGGTGGCACAGACCGGAGGTGCAACCAGGAGAGGTTAGAGGACAGCAGATGACACTACTTTTTAGTCTCCCCAACATAAGGATCCCCTGTGTCTCTTCCACTGGAGCTGGGGTCTTGGGAGGCTTGGTTGCCAAAGAGGAGCTAGTCAGGGACCCCAGCTGGATGGATGTGCCAGGCTCTGCCTGCACCTGGTCTCCTAGTCAGTCCCTGCAGGTCTTCCTATGGGGACCTCTTCCTGCTGTCCTGGCTATCTTGCAGCACTGCCCAGCTTCTTATCTCTTCCTGTTGTAGCATTGATTCTATGACCCCCTGTCTCTCCTGTACAGGCACACCCAGCCCCACCCAGCCCCCATAGCAGAAAGTCAAGGCTTAAGAGAGGGGTTCCGCTACTGTATTCTCAGCACCCCCATCACCAGCAAGACAAGAAACCCTGGTGTGCCCACTCTCAGATCTGTGGTCCCATTCCTCTCTGCCCCAGCTGGGCTCCATCTAGGAATCACTGAACAACCTAGCCTGGAGTGTTCACCCATCCTGCTGGGCAGAGAGGAAGTGATAGGCAGAGAATGGGAAATTGTGTTGAAATGAGGACACAGTTTCTGTGGGGGAGCATATAGTTGGGACAGAGGAGAAGGTCATTAGCAGGAAGAAGAGGTCAAGACTGTTAGGGGCAGGAGATGCAGAATCATCCATAAGAATACCAACAACGGCAGCAACTTCACCACAGCCACCACGGGGCATGCCAGTACCAAGGTGCTGCTGGGTGGCTGCTGCAGCAATGACTCCTGCCCAGCTACGACTCTTGGGGAAGTGGAAGGACAAAGCCTGCAATCCCAGTGAAGAATAAGGAAGCTGATGCTTCACTTCCAGGCCAGGGGCCTAGGTGGGGAGAGAGCGGCCCCCAGAGAGGGTGGCCAGCTTAACAGCAGCAGGAAGGGAAGGAGAGGATGGAGGGTTCTAGTGGGAGCCCGAGTCTTAGGAGGCAGTTTCGGGACTAGGGCTCTGCTTTAAAAAGTGTGAGGGGTAGAATGGACTTGGGGGCTGGGGTGTGGCTCAAGCGGTAATGCGCTCACCTGGCATGTACGGGGTGCTGGGTTTGATCCTCAGCACCACATAAAATAAAGATGTTGTGTCCACCGAAAACTGAAAAATAAATATTTTTTAAAAATTCTCTCTCTCACTCTTCTCTCCTTTCTTTCTCTTAAAAAAAAAATTAAAAAAAAAAAAAAAAAAGAATGGACTTGGTCCTAGTGGGGCATGAGCTTTGGAGACCACAGTCACAGAAGAGAGTTCAGGTCACAACACAATCAGGATGTGTCTATGAAAGAGACCAGCAAGGACTCTGCTGTGACTCAGTGTTAGAGCACTTGCCTAGCACATGGGAGGCACTGGGTTGGATTCTCATCACTGCACATAAGTTAACAAAATAAAGGTATTGTATCCATCTGCAACTTAAAGAATAGACAGAACATATACCAAAGTAGTGGAAAACATTTGCACTAAATTTATCAGGCTAATATTCTGGTTATTAAAAAAAATGGCATAAATGAACATTTTTTTTAAATGAGGTGACTTTATTTTGATAGCTTTATTTTATTCATTTACTTTTTATGTGGTACTGAGGATTGAACCCAGGGCCTCCCATGTGCTAGGCAAGTGCTCTACTCTGAGCACAATCCCAGCCCTCAAATGAACTTTAAATTTTTTTTTTTAATTTAATATGCTATTATTTTTATTTATCTTTACGTGGTGCTGAGACTGGAACCCAGGGCCTCACCCTGCACAGGCGAACTCTCTACCACTGAGCCACCACCTCAGCCCATAAATGAACATTTTAAAGGACAAAGATGCCAGGATCCCGGGCTGGGGCTGTAGCTCAGTGGTAGAGCACTTGCCTCACAGGTGTGAGACCCTGGATTGCATCCTCAACAACACATGAAAATAAAATAATGGGCTGGGGTTGTGGCTCAGTGGCAGAGCGCTCATCTAGCATGTGTGAGGCACTGGGTTCAATCCTCAGCACCACATAAAAATAAAATAAGAATTTAAAAATAAAATAAAGATTTAAAAAATTAAAGATCCATTGACAAAAAGAAAGAAAGGTATTGTGTCCAACTACAATTAAAAAAAAAAAATAAAAAATAAAAAGATGACAGGATCCGAAAGAAGTTAACAGATGATTGGTACACAAGGAGTACAAGACATTATTTAGTTCCAAAGATTAAATGACAAAATGCAAATTTCAGGGGTTATGGCTTTACTGTAGAAATTGTCAAATGTGAGCCAAATCATCAGGTGTGGTACTTCATGCCTGTCATCCCAGCGACTCAGAAGACTGAGCGCAGAGGATCACAGGTTTGAGTCCAGACAAGACAATTTATTGAGACCCTGTCTCAAAATTTAAAAAGCAGGGTTTGGGGTTGGGGATGTAGTTCAGTAGAAAAGTGCCCCTGGGTTCAATCCCTAGTACCCTCCCTAAAAACGCATGAAAGTGGAGATATCCAGATAATGAGGATCTCCATACCATTTGCCAAAGATCAGCTCCCAACAGCCCAATCCCTCCACTTCTTGTCATTTAAAGGAAATCCCAGAAATCATATTATTGTCACCGCTGTTGACCTGTGACGAGTCCTTGCTTCCCCAATGTTGAATAACACCAGAGAAGCACGCCAAGGCAAGGTCAGAGTGGAAAATTAGAAGTTCATTAAAGGACAGCAGAAAAGACTTCTCCCAGAGGAAGAAGGGGACCCAAGAGGTGGAATCCGTGGAAGTGCGGTTGTCTCCCATTTTATAGTGATGGCATGTAGGTGGGAAGGCCCGAAGGGTTGGGACACAGGTGGGCCAAAGAAGTAATCTGGGCACTTCCGAGTCAGCATCTTCAAATTTTCTGTTCATTAATATTTCTTTGGGATGGACTTTGGCCTTGGGCTTTTTCCTGGACTTCATTAACATTCCAGGAGAGTTGCTCAACTTTTCTGGGAATTCATTCTCAACATGGCCTCCATTTAGATTTCACTTGATATTAGACCCGATTTACCTAACTACACTGACTACCTAATTTTAAATCTGGCTTCAATATCACAAAATGCCTTTTTTTTTTTTTTTTCCCCCCTCGGAATAAAGACATGGGAAATACGGAGACCTGGAAAGTTGGTATGTGGGTTGACAGCTCAGGAACTGCCCAGTGGGCCCTCAGCCTGCTGAGTCAGCTCAGCAGATGTGATTAGACCCTGCTCCCTTCTTGCTTCTGGCAGGGTGACCTTTCAATATCCTATATTTGAGGGGCTGGGGATGTGACTCAAGCGGTAACGCGCTTGCCTGGCATGCACAGGGCACTGGGTTGGATCCTCAGCACCACACAAAAATAAAAAAATAAAGATGTTGTGTCTACTGAAAACTGAAAAATAAATATATATAATAAATATAATATATACTATATGTTATATTTATTATATATATTATATTTACATGCCTACACAGGACAGAAGGCCCTTACCTACCTGCACTCCACGGGGGCGTGCATGGAAGCCTGACCACATCACCCAGATTCCTAATCCAGGGTGGCCTTCCCTCCCTCATCCCCACCTCCTTGGAGGTTGTACACTTTCAGCATTTATTCAGCCCCATACTTGGGTCCCCCAGTTCCACCCCAAGAGACATCCACACTGACCACACACTCATGGCCACCACCTCTGGCCTCCCTTCCACTTCCTCACTTCCTGGGGACTACGCCTCACCAGGAGCTGCCCACTCAGTCCTAGGTGGCCTCTTTCCTATCCTGCACTGCTGCTTTCCTTTGTAGTGGATGTGTGACCCATGTCACCCTCTAAGGAAAGACTTGGTAACTGCTGGGAGCGAAGGGTGTGGACAAGCTGCAGCTGGATGCCCAGGAGCTGCCTCACCTGCTGAAGGCTGCAGCCCACTGCTGCAGCCTTCTAGATTCGACCTGTATCCAGCAGCCTCTCCAATGGACCTGAAAGGCCTAGCCATTTTGCTCAGGAGAGTTTGAACAGATCATTCTGACTCGCGAGTGCCTGTAGGTGGCGGGACTAGCCTGTTTCCTCTCTTCCCTCCACTGGGTTATCCCAGTGGCACATCCTTCACTGAACCTGTCTCAGACACTCCTTCCCTGGGACCCACAACAGGAGCTGGTTTTAGGAAAAGGCTGGCGGTGGGGTTGAAGGCAGGACTGCTCCCCCAGTCCCATTGTTGCCAGAGGTGAAGCGTGGAGAGTGCCGGGACAAGACCATTCAGCCTGCCAGAACAAAGTACCATGGGCTGAGTGTCTTGTATTTTTTTTTATCACAGTCTGGAGGCTGAGAAGTTCAAGATCAAGGCACCTGCAGATTCAATGGCTGGTAAGGGCCCATAGATGGACTCTTCTCACTATGTCCTTCCATGGTGGAATGGACAAGGAGCTCTCTGGAGTCTCTTCTATAAAGAGAGTAATCCCGTGTGTGTGTGTGTGTGTGTGTGTGTGTGTGTGTGTGTGTAGTGCACACATGTATGCATGATACTGGGGATTGAATTCAGGGATACTTTGATTCTGAACTATTTTGCTAGTCCTTTTTTGTGGGAGACCAACCTTGCATGAGACTGAGTCACACTCCCTGGCTGGGTGCTGAGGTGTTCAGTCACAGAAATGTGGCAGAGCTTTCCCCACCCTTCTTGGGTTCTAAGGACAGTGCCTCGTGCATGGGTGTGTCTTGCTACAGCCCCATGGTGGAGCTACGCTCACCTGTTCCTTTGTAATCTAACCCCTTGCCCTGTTTAGGATAGAATCTTCCATGGAAGTGCCTTGTGTGTGTCCCCTCCTCTTACTGTGCCCTTGGGTGTGGCCAACCCAGGTGTCAGTCAACCTGCTGACAGTGGACATCATGAAGATACTCAGCCCCCTGAAACCTGACCCCTGGTCTCATTTGAATAGCTTCTCCTCAATAAAACGGGTCAGCACGTGCTCTCGCTCTCTTTCTTCCTGCGGACCCTTAAGGTCAGAGGAGCCATCACAGTGACCCCAAAGAAAAAGGTATTTGTGTCTCCCGTGTAGTTATTTTGCGCAGCCCAGTTAGCCCAGTTTACCTGGCATGACCATGAGAACAGAAAACCAGCACTTTTTATCTTTTTTTGGTGGTGGTGCTGGGGTTTGAATTCAGGACCTCATGCATGCTAGGGAAGCACTCTACCACTGAGCTACATCCCCAGCTCTAGTCCTTTTTATCTTGAGATAGGGTCTCACTAAATTGCTCAGGCTAGCCTCAAACATTCAATCCTCCTGCCTCAGCCTCCCAGTTTGCTGGGATCACAGGCATGCACATCGTGCCTTACTCTAACATAGATTCCCAAAGGCTCCGTCTCCTGATCCCATCACAGTGTTGGTTGTCTCAGTGCATGAATTTCAGGGGACACAGACTCCCAGGTCTGATCAATGTGCCTTTCCCCATAAGTGACCTGGGGTCACATAGGAGGAAGGGGATGCATAAGTTAGTGCTCTGTGGGTTTTTGAAAGTATGGGAGAAACACACTAGGGACAGTAGGGTGGCTGGGTTCCATCCTCAACACCTGCCACACAAGAGCCAGGGATGGAGCTTAGTAGCACAGCATTTGCCTAGTATGCATGGTCCCCTGGGTCCAGTCCCCAGGATCAAAAAAGAAAAAGAATCAAAATATGGAAAAAAAATGTTTCCTATCTAGGACTTAACAGGTTGGAAGTAAAATAGTTTTCATTCCCAGTCTATCCAGCTTACAGATTTTCCAGAGTAAGAAATAGCCTCTGGACAATGATCAAATCCACGGCATCACCAGCAAATTGTATTTTAGGTGTTAAGATTAAATCTAGGGGCTGGGGATGTGGCTCAAGCAGTAGCGTGCTCGCCTGGCATGTGTGTGGCCTGGGTTCGATCCTCAGCACCACATACAAACAAAGATGTTGTGTCCGCCGAAAAAACTAAAAAATAAATATTAAAACATTCTCAAAAAATATATTAAAAAGGATTAAATCTAGGGTGTTACTTAAAACTTCCTGATCAGATCACTCACATGTGAGACAGTGCTCACAGACCACATCAGCTAATCTGAGGGCTTCTGGGAGTCTCAGGGTCACTGTCCACCATACCTTGATATACACCTAAAGATTAACCAGTTATCTGATTCATCAAAATCCTGGTTTTTTTTGTTTTTTTTTTTTTTGTTTTGTTTTTTTACACCAGGGATTAAACCCAGGGACTCTTTACCGCTGAACCGTGTCTCCAGCCCTTTTTATTTTTTAAGACAGGATCTCTCTTAGTTAGGGTCTCACTAAGTTGCTTTGAATCCTCCCACCTCAACCTCCCAAGTCTCTGGGATATCATGCATATGCCACCACACACAAGAAACCCATATGGTTCTAAAAGGAATCACAGTATGTTAGACTAACCAGGACACAGATCATTCAAACAATGATGCAGGTGCAGTGGCACACACCTGTAGTCCCAGCAGCTTGGGAGGCTGCAATTGGAGGATCACTCGTTCAAAGTCAGCCTCAGCAATAGTGAGGCACCAAGCCTCACTCTGTCTATAAGTAAAACACAGTACAGGGCTGGGGATGTGGCTCAGTAATTGAGTACCCCTGAGTTTAATCCCTGGTATGCCCCTCAAAAAATGGGAGGTAAGCTTCAACCTTTCTGTAGGTAGAAAGCGGGTCAAGAATATGGACCCTGGGGCTGGGGATGTGGCTCAAACCGTAGCGCGATTGCCTGGCATGCGTGCGGCCTGGGTTCAATCCTCAGCACCACATACAAACAAAGATGTTGTGCCTGCCGAAAACCTAAAAAAATAAATATTAAAAAATTCTCTCTCACTCTCTCTTAAAAAAAAAAAGAATATGGACCCTGGACTGGGGCTGTAGCTCAGCCGCAGAGAGCCTGCCTAGCATGTATGAGGCACGGGTTTGATCCTCAGCACCACATCCAAAACTAAACAAATAAAATAAAGGCATGCTGTCCATGTAAGACTACCAAAATAATAATAATAATAATAATAATAATAAAAAATCTGGACTTAGTGTGTGGAATTCTCTGGTGTTTCCACCATTTTGCTCTTCCTGTTCCAGGAGTCAGCTCCAGGTAGCACACTGCTCTTAGTCGTCATGTCTCTCGTGATCTGTGACAGTTTCTCGGTCTTCCCTTATTTTTCATGGCCTTGGCGGTTTTGAGGAGTGATGCTCAACCTTGTAGAATGAAGGGGTTTTTTGTCGAACGTCCCTGTTCTCTAGGGGTAATGCTAAGGGTTTGGGGAGGAGACCAGTGTGGAACGTCCTCTCACTGCACCACAGAAGAGGCCACAGGACATCAGTGGAGTGGGCTCTCACTGCACCCCTGGCCAAGGTGGCACCTGCTGGGTTTGTCCACTGTGAGCAGCATCTTTCCTCTTCTGTACTTGGGCCAGCTACACCATCCAATCCCCACTGTCCCCACAGAAGTGTGCAGGGAAGACACCCCATCCACGCAGAGTGTGTAGGGAAGAGCCTTGGCTGTTGGATCACAGGTCTCTGCACCTGAAGACCCTGCAGAGACCTGCAGCCCACTCCTGTGGACTTGCTGACCTGAGGCATCCACAGTCAGCTTCCTGCTGGGGCTTGTTTTCTGGTCCCACACCTCTGGAAGCCAGCCCAGGAGGGTCTGCTGTATGACACCATTTTGGAAGCGGCCCTGGAGGGTGGGACTTGTGTTGGACATCATGGACCCAATGAGCTTCCAGCTGGTTTAGCCACGAGGGGGATCCCAGCCCCACAGGGGAAGTAGAACCACCCATCTGAGCCATGCCAGCACAAGAGGTTAGGGCAGAGGACCACCCTTGCTGTTTCAAGACCCTGTGTTCAGAGTGCTTGCTGATGTGGTAAGAGAGCTGGTACCAGCCCTTTGCTCCCCTAGATTGGCTTCCATGGGCCAGAATCATAGTCACTCTCACATCGTCCTGGCTAAGCACAGTCCTTGTCAAGCACCAGCATCTAAACAGCAGAACTCTATTGGAGAAAACCCATGACCCTACTCACAGCCCTTCATGTGATGAAGCACATCGCATCGGGCATGCCATGCTGTCAGGCCATCCTGCTACACTCTCCTTGACCAGCTGCCCCCCATTCCTCGAGAAAACTGCTTCACATCTTCTTCCCCCTCCCCGCTTAAATTCTTCTAATGCATTAGGTGTGGTGGCACACACCTGTAATTTCAGTTACTCAGGATGCCGAGGCAGGAGGATCACAAGTTCAAGGTCAACCAATGTAGCAATATAAAATAGCTGGGGGTGTAAGTCAATGGTACAGCACCCCTTGGTTCAATGCCCAGTACTACAAAAAAATAAAAGTTTTAAAAAGTACTGAGGGTGTAGCTCCCTGGTGCAGCACTTGCCTAGAAGGCACAAAGCCCTGGGTTTCATCCCGCACCAGGAAGAAAAACAATGCCTTCTAATACCCTCTACCTTCAAAGCTATCCTCGTCTTACTAGAAAACCCCCAAATGATGACAATTTAAACTGTGGAAAGTTTTCCCTTTCACAGAGTGTCCAGTGTGAGCCCTCCAGGGTCAGCTCTATGGGCAGCCCCCGTTGCCCAGCTCCACGGATCTGTCTTGCTGTTCTGCCATCCTCAGCAACATTCCACATCGTGGCTCAGCTGGCTGCTTGGGCTGCAGTCGTCAGGGGGGTTCCAGCCCACAAAAAGAAGCAATGGTAAGGACTGGAAAACTTTCCTCCTAAGGACACTTTTGGAAATCACATACATTTATCATACTGCATGGGCCAGGAATGACTTTTACAAACACCTGTATGAATCTGCGGCAGAGACTGGAAAATACAGTCTGTTCTGTGTGACCACATGACAACTAAACACAGAGGGTGAGTACTCGACTAACTTGTGTAAGGCCCTGAGGTTGATCCCCATCACCACAAAATAAACAGTACCTCCTAGCTCAGAACTCCAATTCCCAGCCCAGCCTCCCATGGCCACTAGCCCAGGCCATACACCCTGCTGCCCCAGGGAATTGCTTGGCTTCTCAGCCCATATCCAGCCAGGAAATTCTGTGGGCTTTGCTTTTCAGCAGAATCTTTATCCTCCCCCTCTGACCTGCCTGGTCCCTTCTTTCTAATCATAATTCCTACAGTCTCTGGATCTTCCTGATCACTCTTTTCCTGGATCTCTGCTCACAATCCCCAGGGATTTCCCACTGCAAGGACTAGCTGTGGGGGTCTCTCAACCCCAGGTTCCTTCCCCTGGCCCTCTCCCTCTTTATTTTGGAGTGCTGAGGACTGAACCCAGGGTTTCCTATGTACTAAAAATGTGCTCTACCATGGAACCACACGTCTCCACGTTGTCGTTGTCTGGAACCCTACAAATTAAGTAGCTGGTCCTGGGTTCCAGGGACACAATGCCCAAGCCCTGAGTCAAAAACAAGCTGAACAGAGTTGGGCCCAGCGGCACTGCCTGTAATCCCAGCAGCTCAGGAGGATAGGAGGATCACGAGTTCAAAGCCAGACTCGGCAAAAGCGAGGCGCTAAGCAATTCAGCCAGACCCTGTCTCTAAATAAAATAACAAATAGGGCTGAGGATGTGGCCCAGTGGTCAAGTGCCCCTGAGTTCAATCCCTAGTACCCCGCCCCCCCCCCCAAAAAAAAAAAAAGCTGAACAGAGAGCACATGCTCATGACAAGCACCACTCGTCCTGGGTGCATGAGTCTAGCGCCTTCTCTGCTCCCAAGCAGCCCCAGCACCCAAGAGGCACAGATGCCTGAAGTAGAAGCTGGGGTGCTCTGCTGGGCAAGGGGGTTCCAGCATGCCCAGAGAGCAAGTGTCAACAAGTCTTTCACTCTAGGGGAGGACTCTGGAGGCTATTCCCTAGGAAGTGTGCAACAATATCTCTGCACTGCAGTTCAGGGTGCACCCGTACCTGAGGGCTTGTCCTCCCTGCCTCTGCCACATCCCATAGCCACCTAGCCAGACTGGCTCCTGGATCCCACTGTCTGTAGCCAGGCAAGACCAGTTAAGTGCTGCTGGCCAAGAGGGGCGACAGTCCTAAGCCTGACCAGTGACCGTCAGCCTCCTTGAGTCTCAGCTACCCGTGCTCTCCTCTTCTGATCCCTGAGGCCCTGAGAAGCCTGCACTAGGGGAAGACTGTGAAGGGACTCCCCCCACCAGACAGACAAAAATAACTTGGTGGAAGCTAGAGGCAGCTCTATTCAGAGAAAGACCAGTGAGCAGACTGGCCTGAGTGCACCCAAGGGCAGGGGTGGAATGAGCCACAGGCAGGATGGGAGGGTGTAGGGGATAGGACCATAACTGTAGGGGGCAGGCCCAGGGTCACACCTCCAGGTCAGACTGAGAGCTGCTTGGCCTGCTGTAGACGCCTTTCTTGCGAAGAACGATGCCTGGGCTAAAGGAGGCCCCCAGAGGCCAGTGACGGACCACATGTCGGTAGGAGGTAGCCAGATAGTCGAAGTAGTTGATGTGGAGTTTCCTAGCGATGTAACGGCCCAGGTACTCCATTTGCTGTGGGAGTGTATAAACAGATTGTGGTGCCGGGCCCTTAGGTATCCCCAACCCTGCCCCCCAGCCACTCAAGCTATATTTACCCTCTGCGGGCAAAATCCCCCATCCAATGACCCTAAACAGTGGTCTGTGTCATTATGTCCAGAGAAGGGAGTTGTGTCTAGGGCAGAACCCACCTCATAGCGCTCCGACAGCTGCACCAGCACCAGCGGTTCCAGCTTATGGCCGCAAAGGACCAGCTGAAAGAAGCACCTTCCGTAGGCTAGGGAGCAGTGAGCGACTCAGCTGGGTTGAGTCTCTGAGGGCTGGGTCTCTGGGGCAGAGCAGCAGGTCCCTGCCTGCCCCCACCCACTCCCAGGTGGTTATCCTCTCCCTCACACACCCTCCCCAAGCCCACCCATCCCAGGTCACCATCAGAGCTGAGCGCCAGGCGCACGTAGACCAGGTGCATGGACCCCTGGCACACGGTGCGTCCCTGGATGGAGAAGTGGTACATGCCACGCGTGTGGTTCAGCACCAGGCGGCGCCGCGGCAACGATGAGATCATAAGCCACAGGCCCACGACCATGCCATAGGCAGGGAAGCCCCAGGTCTCCTGCTTTTCCACCTGCGGGTACCAGGAACCAAACCAGAGGCTGCAGGCTAGGGCTGCAGGGTGCAAGGAAGAGCTTGGTCCGGCTCTCAGGGGATAAGGGTCATGGGGGTGGGGTCCAGGACTCGACCTGTCTCACAAAGCCGGAGCAGACCAGGACCAGGCAGACGACAAAGAGCAGCAGTCCCTTCCAGAGTGTGTCCAGGTAGTACTCAAGCACGAAGACTGTAGGTGGACCGGCAGTGCGTGTGAGGACAAGGGGTGGGGGGGGTGTGGTGTGGCGGTGGTGGGTGGGCAGTGCCAGGGCTTTGGTAGGGAAGGGCCTGTTGAGCGCAGGCTCCCGCGCTATTCTAGCCGGCCCTACCTCTAGCGGGCGGGTACCCCTGCCCGCCCCGCCCCCAGCCCCTGCGCAGGGCTGAGGCCCCGCCCACCCACGCACCGCCCGGCTGCTGCTGGGTGAAGGGGTAAAAGCCGTTGTTCTTGAGGCGCTTGGCCAGGTGGCGCTCTGTGCACAAAAATCCCAGGGCCCAGAGATGGAAGCGACTTCCGGCAGAGGTCGTGGGCAGGCCACTGCCCCGGCCCTTGGGAACCTGTCAGGTAGAGGTGGTCATCCTGGCGGCCATTTCACTGACATCGCCCAGTACCCGCAGTCGTGTCATACCCGGGAGAAAAAGGCCTCCAGGGCTGCGGTCCAAGAAGGAACAGGTACTCTCTGGCAGTGCTGGGGCAGCAAGCCAGGTATCAGTACCATCTGAGCCACACAGGAGTTCTAGAAGTTCTGGGGCACGTTCTAGAAGGGGCTGCTCTGTTAACCATCCCATTTCCGTGGGCGTCTATGAGTACTTGGCAATCCCTGTACAGCCATTCAGTCCACACTGAGGGGTGGACAGGTGGACATACCCAGGGACAGCCCACTAAGTGCCTTTTTTTTTTTTTTTTTTTTTTTGTACCAGGGATTGAACTCCAGGGTGCTTAACCACTGAGCAGCATCCCCAGCCCTTTCTACTTGTTCAGACAAGGTCTAAGTTGCTGAGACTGGTTTTAAGCTTGTAATGCCCCTCTGCTCAGCCTCCCCAGCTGCTGGGATTTCAGCATGCTTGACCCAACTCACTCAGTGTCTTGAGGTGGGACACACACAGTCCAAAGTGTGAGCCCAGCAGTGACCAGGCGCAGCCCAGTCAGACTCCAAAAGGCCTCCACACACCGACTCCTGCCTGCTGCAGCCTACAGGGCTCCATCAGATGTGACCCTGTTTCTCACCCAAGGACCACACAGAGTTCCTAAAAATATTTTACTATAACAAAATGTTTAAACACCCCAAACTGGGAAAGGGTACAGGCAGAGCTGGAACTGCCTAGCTGGAGGAGGAGGGGCTGGTGAGGAGCTGCTCCAGACACCGCTGGACTTCCTCTAGACCTCGGTAGGCACGCTTCAGGCCCCTGGGGAGGCAGCGGCAGGATTCCAGGTTGAGGTACAGCAGGCCAGGGCAGCTACTGATCACAGAGCTGTGGGAAGGGCAAGTCATGGGAAAGTAAGCTGCTGCCAGGAGGAGGCAGGCCCAGAAGGCCGGGCTCAGCTAGGGATCCCTGTTTGCCTATGCTCTACCCCTGGCCTACTACCCACAGCTAACTAGGCTCAAACCCAGCACCCTTAGTGTTCCCAAGGCCAAGTGTCCACTCCCTCCCAGACCTCAGGGGTACTGAGCAAGGTGGCACACCAGCTCTGGGCCACAAGCAGTACTAGCTTCAAGGGCCTGGGGGATGGGTGCTAACCTGATCGTGCTTGCTGTAACCCGGGTACCCCTGAGGTTAAGGGAGCACAGGGCTGGGTGGGCACCTCCATGGGTGCCAGAGAAGGCAGCTAAGGCTTGCTCCAGGTCCTTTTCACTGAAGCCCTGGCCACTTAAGTCCAGTTCCCGCAGGGTGTGATGCCACTTCTCAGTCAACAGGGTGCTGCCCTCCTTAGCTAGAGCCAGCCGGTCAGACACACCATACAGGCCCAAGTGCAGCTGCTCCAGCTCTGAGGTGACAGGAATGGTGTTGGCCACAGGAAAAGCAAGGGTCCCCACATCCCACCTGCCCAGCCACCAAAAAGGACAGCTGACCTTTACATGGCAGATCACACAGACCAGCAGGCGTGATGCGGGCACAGCCACGAAGATCCAGCAGGCGCAAGTTGGGGGAGCCATGGAGCAGGCGACTCAGGACATCGTTGCTCACAAAGTTGCAAGTGGAGCTGGCGAGGCAGAGCTCCTCAAGGTTGGGGAAGCCTGGTCCCAGAGCTGCCCCTCGCCCAGAAGGCTTGGGCAGCCACATCAAATTCAGCAGCCGCAGTACCTGGGGACAAGGCTCAGGCTGCAGGTGGGGATGGGGTGGCAGGTGTAAGAAGCAAGTCATCAGGTACCTGCAGCTGGGGACAGCCTTTCTGCAGAGCCTCAATAGGCAGCAGCAGAGGAGTGTTGTTGCGGTTGAGGCCGGTGCTTAGCTCCAGGACCTGGAGCTTGGGGCAGCAGCTACCCTGCAGGAGTGGGAGAGTATACCTGGGTCACCAGCCTGGCAGTCCCCAGTTTAGCATTTGGCTCTGCTCCTGCCCGTCACCAGCCTACCAGTAGTGCACCCAAGATAGCTGTTGTCTGGGAACTATAGGTCAGCCACAGCTTGCGCATTCGGGGTCCAGCCTCCTCCAGAAAGCTCACCACAGCTGTGGACTCCACCTGGGGACCCAAAACAGAGCTACTTGTCACCTCTACCTAGGCTTCTTCAGGGTCCCTTGGGACACAGGGCTCACCATGGAGTGCTGTAGGTCCAGGCTGTGGAGCTGGTGGCAGGCTTTGGCTAGCATGATGAGAGCATCCGTGGTCACACTGTGGCAGTCTGAAAGCTTGAGAAAGGTGAGCCGAGGGCAGAACTCACTAACCAGCTGTGGGAAAATAAAGACCGCCTGGGTTTGGGGTAAGGTAGGTGAATGTCCACAGGAAAGACAATGATGGCCATGCCAACCCACTCTATGGCGCCTGTTATGACCTGCATTCTTCAAAGTGAGGCCTACCTGGATGCCCTACCTCTAACCACCCCCTACCAGAGATGAAAACAGGAAAAGAGATACAAGCAGGCAGGCGGGCATGCTGTGGGGCAGCACTGGGCTTCTCCCTCCAAGTACACAGCTGGTATGCAGGCCAACTTCTAGCTCTCACCTTCAAAACTGCATGCACCTGGGACTTCCAGTGGATGAGGGTCAGTTTCTGGAGCTGTGAAAACCTGGGCAACAGTAGAGGCCCAATTGCACTAGGTTCCCATGCTGACGTGACCAGCATCCTCCCCACCCAACACTGGTGCAGGAAGGCACAGGCAGAAAAGGGAGTAAGGACCACAGGGGATTCTTACCGATTGGGCATGAGCCACTCCAGGGAAGCAAGGAGCTTCTTCTCTGCCTTGACGCTGCCCTTGACACCGCGGCCAGCCAACGGGGGCGACAGGGTTACCGTATGCCAGAGGGCGGGCTGGGAAGCTGCCTCATGCCAGTGGCGGCACACGCGCGCAGCCCTGGGGGAACAGACTACTAAAGGCGCCCCCGGCGTCTCACGGGTGAAGCTGCCTACCGGGAACTGAAATCAGGACATTGCACTCTACCACTGAGCTACATCGCCAGACTCTCGCCATGGGTTTCCTAAGAGAGGCCGATATGCCCCTGCACTCGCAGTGCAGCGGCCACCCCAGCTCAAAGCCAGGCTTCTGGAGCTACAAATGAGAAATCTTGTGCTGCGGATGGGTGCCAAAACACTAGTGTACGCGCTCTCAGATGCTTTCGCTCTCAAAATCCAACTCAAGTCTGCGCTGGGGCCGGGGGTGTAGTGTACCTGCCAAGAAACGGCATGGGTCCATCGGCGGCCACTAGCAACCCGAAAATCTGCACCAGGACCTCCAAGGGAATGCGATCTCCCCAGCCCGGGTCCGGCCCCTGCTCCGGGTCGGGAGCCGGCTCAGGTCGGGGCCGGGGCCTGGGCTTGGCAGTTGCGGCGGGGCCCGAGGACTGTGGCCGCGGCGCGCGGCGGGTGATGCGCCTGTGCGCGCGGGCGCGGACAGGCCCCGGGCCGGGCAGCACGAGCAACATGCTGTCTGCCTGAAGCAGGTGGTATTCAGAGCCGCTGGGCGCCAGCCGATCCCACCACCAGTCCTCGGCCGAGCGAGCCCGCGCCCCGGTCAGTCTCCGGCCGGGGGTTCTGCGCCAGGATCTTCGCCTGACTCGCCTGGCGTCCATGGCCACCGACCGCGCGGCGGAGGAGCCCAGAGGAGCGGAAAGACAAGGCTGGAGGAAGCGGGGGGGCCCGCTGACCCCTGCCTTCCTCTCCGGCTGGGCCCGGCGCCCGGCGCTGAACTCGGCTTCCGGGGCGGAGCTTCCGCCGCGAGCCTGGGGGCGGGCCGGCCTAGGCGACGTGGGTCGGGGCTGAGCGTAGCAGGCTGCGTCCCGCCCTGCTGGCCGCGTCCCCGGCCCGGGCGGCGTGCTCGCGGGGCTGGAAGGCCGCTGGGCGGACAGCGCCGGACCCACGCCCTCGACCACGCCCTCGCCGGCAGCCCTGGGTCGCAGCAGCCCAAGGTGCGCGGGGCGCTGGGGCGGTCGTGGGGAGAGGGTGGTGGTGGTTGGTTAACGCAGAGCGCTGGTCCTCCGAGAGTAGCAGGGTCAGCGCCATCCTTCGCCCTCTTCCTGGCCACGCCTTGGACCGGTTTCCTGATTCTCGGCTTGCTGGCCTTGCTGTGTCCTGGTCTCCGAGAGGGCTCCGTGGTATGTGTAGCTCCTGACTGCCCCGCGGTGGCCTGTCCAGGTGCCCTGTAGTGGTTCCGCCCTGCACGCCTGCCTTTTTCCTTCCAGCTGGAAGGGGTCTTCAGTTCCCAGAAGAGCCAACGCGTCCTGGAATCTAAGTGGGTAAAGAACGGTCTGTGACCTTCACCCTAACCTGGAGGGCCTTCATTTGGCCCAATGGCTGCACCTCCGCTGGGCCATCTGGTGCTAACCCACCTGCTGGTGGCCCTTTTCGGTGTGGGCTCCTGGGCTGCAGTCAACGGAATCTGGGTGGAGCTGCCCGTGGTGGTGAAAGACCTCCCCGAGGGTGAGTGGGGGTGGGGTGGGCGTTGAGCCCGGGATGGTGGGCAGGCTGCCCTTTGCCCCTAGCCTTGTGCCCCTGACAAGACCTCCCCCCACCCCCCTGCAGGTTGGAGCCTCCCCTCGTACCTTTCTGTGCTTGTGGCGCTGGGGAACCTGGGTCTACTGATGGTGACCCTGTGGAGGCGGCTAGCTCCCGGCAAGGGGGAGCGGGTCCCCATCCAGGTGGTGCAGGGACTAAGTGTGGTGGGCACAGCCCTGCTGGCCCCTCTGTGGCACCATGTGGCCCCAGTGGCGGGGCAGCCTCACTCAGTGGCCTTCCTGACACTGACACTAGTGCTGGCGTTGGCCTGTTGTGCCTCTAATGTCACTTTCCTGCCCTTCCTGAGCCACTTGCCACCTCCTTTCTTGCGGTCTTTCTTCCTGGGTCAGGGCCTCAGTGCTCTGCTGCCCTGCATACTGGCCCTGGTGCAGGGTGTGGGTCGCCTTGAGTGTCTGCCTGCCCCAGCCAATGGTACCCCTGGGCCCCCCATCAACTTCCCTGAGCGTTTTTCTGCCAGCACATTCTTCTGGGCACTGACCGCCCTCCTGGTCACTTCAGCTGCTGCCTTCCAGGGTCTCCTGCTGCTGCTGCCTCCTTCACCACCATCTGTACCCACTGGGGGCCCCGGGCCAGGCCTACGGGTGGGAACACCAGGAGTGGAGGAGGAGGAGGAGGAGGAGGAATCACCATTGCAGGAATCCCCAAGTCAGGCAGCAGGCACCCCCCTCCCAGACCCCAAGGCTTCTCAGCTGTTCTCAGTCCGGGGTGCCTGCCTGCTGGGCCTGCTAGCTGTCACCAACGCACTGACCAACGGTGTGCTGCCTGCAGTGCAGAGCTTTTCCTGTCTGCCTTATGGGCGCCTGGCCTACCACCTGGCTGTGGTGCTGGGCAGCTCCGCCAACCCCCTTGCCTGCTTCCTGGCCATGGGCATACTATGCAGGTGAACACTGGCCCCAAACTTGTTGGTGGGGGACAATGTAGGGGTAGGGTCCTGATCCTGGCTCAGCCAGTCCTGAGTTCCTGCCCCTCTCTGGCAGGTCCCTGGCAGGGCTGTGTGGTCTCTCTCTGCTAGGCTTGCTCTTTGGGGCCTACCTGATGGCACTGGCAATCCTGAGCCCCTGCCCTCCCCTAGTGGGCACCTCTACAGGCGTGGTCCTTGTGGTAGGTACAGTGGGTCATGAAGTGGGGAAGGGGATTGCCCCTGTACAAGAGCGTCTCACACTCAGCTGCTGCTGTCGTCTGCCTCTCAGGTGTTGTCCTGGGTGCTGTGTGCAGGTGTGTTCTCATATGTCAAGGTGGCGATCAGCTCCATGCTGCACGGCGGGGGGCGGCCAGCACTGCTAGCGGCTGGTGTGGCCATCCAGGTGGGCTCCCTGCTCGGTGCTGTTGCCATGTTCCCTCCCACCAGCATCTATCACGTGTTCCACAGTGGAGAAGATTGTGTGGACCTGTGTGGTCCTTGAGCCTGTGCAGGTGGGACTCTCCACCCACCCCCCAACCTCCCACCTCTACCTGGACACTACCACAATACCTGAGCACCTGCTGCCCAGGGGGGCTTCCCACCCAACACTGACACGTTCATGGACACCTGCACACTCCACAGGAGCCCCTGGAAATTTCATACCAGGGTGGGGATCAAAGAGCAGGCCTGAAGCCAGGGACAGGTTGGGTCTGCAGGCTTGGCCCTGGGCCTAGGACCTTCATGGGTTTGCACAATAAAGCATCTGTATTCAGTGGGCAGTTGTTGATCACATGAGCACCTCTTCCTGCGAGGCCATCCCCCTCCCTGGCCTGTTCAGTAGGGGCCACTTCTCCACAGGTCCTGGCATCATTTCTGGGCAGACATCTAGCCACCCCCAGGCTACTCTCAGATGCTGTGATCACCCCAGGACTCCTCCCCACATTCTGTAGAACTGCCCTGGAGGTGAAGGCCAGCTCCCAGGGCCCACATGGACCCACGGATGCTGGGCTCAGGCAGTGTGGAGTCTGCCTGTCATCAGGGCCACTGTTCCACAAGCCTCTCTGAGGCAGGAGGGGCAGGCAGGACTGAGCTGTGCCCTGGAAATGCAGTGCCTAGCCACTAACTGCCTAAGAATGTCCTGCCAGAGGGTTGCTGCAGGGTCCAGGCATTCTAGAAGGGGTTCCGCGAGGGAGACTTAGAAAAGCTGGAGTATAAGGCTCTGAGCGGTGTAGGCCCTTCAGCCTGAGAGCGCCACCTGTCTTGAACTGCCGGCTTCTGGAGGAACCTCCAGGTGGGTGGCTCCCAGGTAGCTCAGACAGCCTGGCTCCAGAGAGGGGCAGAGGCACTTGGAGAATGATTCCCTTTGCAGCGTTGGGCATTAGGGGTGTGATGGCTGGTTGGGGTGAACCTTGGCAGTCACCTGTGCTGCTAAGTGGAGAAGAGGGACCAAAACAAGTGGGTGGAGTCGGCAGCTCAACAGGGCAGCACGACTCCAGGCCCCATGCCCACTTCCCTTCCAGCACTCTGACCTCTTCACCTGTCCACCCTGGACTGAGGGCTGCTTGGGGCCACCTCCTAGCTCCTTCTGTCTTCCTTGCCTCAGGTCAAGGATCAGGAGCATTACTGCAGCCTCTGCCCTGTGGCCACATGAGATTATGCAGGGTGTGCCAGCCCTGCAGACCATAGGGAGCAAGACCCTGCCTCTGTAGACATACCTGGCCCTGAAAGAGGGGGCAGGTGCCCATGAGTCCAGCCAGCCTGGTCTGGAGTAGGCCATAGCTCTGAGGTCTTCAGGTCCTTCATGTCCTTTTGTAGGAAATGGGACAAGGATCAAAATAGCAAGGGGAGGGAGAAAAGGCCCAGGGCCAGGAAGGTCCCATCAAGCCATGGGCATCCTTCAGAAGGCAGGACCGCCACCACACTGGGCCTGCCTGGGTCAGGGCACCCACCACTACAACTGGACAGGAGGGTTTCACACCTGGACCTGGGGCTGGGGTTGAGGCTCAGTGGTAGAACATTCACCTAGCATGTTTGAGGCCCGGGCTCGATCCTCAGCACCATATAAAAATAAATAAATAAAGATGTTGCGTCCAACTACAACCAAAAAAAAAAAAAAAAAAGGCAGCAGCTGAGGCTGGACACAAGGCCCATTGTTGCCTGGTCCACCACCAGGAAAAGTCCCCTCAGTTCCTCAAAGCTAGGGAAGGGCCAGTTGCGAGCAGCCCTTTTCCCGAGTGAGTGTGCCGTCAAACCTGACACTGAGCCCGGGGTGCTGGACAGAGTTCACGTGGCTGCGGCTGAGTGACTGCGGCAGGACCTTGAGTTCTGTGGCTGTCAGCCCAGAGGCCTGGACAGCTAGAGGTTCTGATGCACTCGCTGTGTAACAACACCTGGTGAAGGGACAGTGGTGACCTTTGATTTGTGTCTGTTGAAAGACCCTGTTGCCTGAAGTGGGGACGAGAACGGTGGTCCTTGAAGGAGTCCCTCCACTGGGTGGAATTCACAGCACCACCCAGCTTCCGTGTTGCCAGGAAATGGTGTGAGGAGTGGCCAGGGTTGGGAACCCGTCCCCCACCACCCCACCACCCCACCACCCCACCCTATCCTGGAAGAACTTGCTGCACACTGACATGAGGCTACTGGAGTTTTCTTTGCTCCAGTTCTCGCTAGCTTCTGGGGCTCGGAGGCCACTTGGGTTCTGGTGGGTATTGATCACAGTACTTCCAGCCCCTTGGGTGCATGTGTGAGCCATTTTCCTGATCACTGTGATTGAACTGGCAGCCTGGCCCCTGTGAGATGTCTTAGTGGGCTCAGTCATCTTCCTGAGAATGACCCAGGATTCCAGGCGCCCACCTGAAATGGAGGCACAGCAGAGCTGAGCACTGACAAAGTCCTGGGGCCGCCTGGAGCCAGCTGTGTCTAAAGCCAGGGCCCTTTGTACTTGGATCTCCAGGACTCCCAGTTCTAGTCTTCCCAGCCCAGTTTACAAGGTTCTCTAGTTTTCTCAGGAACCTAACTCCACCTCATCACATACTGCCAGCTCCAGCTACCCAGGGCCTAGTCCCCCCTCCTGGTTCTCCTCTCCACCTCCAGACACCAATCCCTCCCATTCCATGGATTTCCCAGCCTTTAGACCACTCTCACTCCTGCAGCACTGTGTGTGACGGTCACTCTCGGACTGAAGACCAGATCACCGCCCATCTTGCCTGGCCTGGAGACCTGGGGTCTAGCACATCCAGCGGGGAGGTCAGGCCCAGTGAGGGCCGAGCCTGTCTACCCCTGGCTTAGTGGGGGTGGAGATGGTGGCTCTTCGTTAAGAAAAATCAAGAAGTGCGGTGTTCCCGCTAAGAGCCCTAGAGCAGGTCCCTTGAAGGCACCTTGGGCAGGGAGCCCCTGTTTGGAAGAGTGGCCTCACAGGCGAAGGCCACGCTGCAAGCCTCCCTTGACGTCTCTTGCAGGTACCTGGGGCTCTGTCGGGGCGGTCCAGCTGAGGAAGGGCTCGCACACCTCCCCATCTGGCCCAACTCTGGGTGTTCTGAGAGGGTCAGGTAACCAGCAGGTCAGCCAGGGGCCCCAGGAAAAGGGTCACAAGGAGTGCATGTGGTGCCAAGGGAATGGTCAGCCCCTCTGCAAGATCAGATGGACAGGGCTGCAGTCCAAAGTCTGGGCCCTTGACCCAAAGGCTTCAGGTTTGGAACGGGGGGTGGGCGGGGGGGGGGGCTTGGTTTCTGAATCCCTCAGCCATGACAGAAAGTGACTCATCCTCTTGAATCTGTAGGCCCACAGAGGTGGGTGAGCCAAGAAAACTTGGGGAGTAGGGGGGATGGGACCTGGGTGTGGTCCGGTGGTACTGTACCTTCTTGGCACATGTGAGGACCTGGGTTCTATCCCCAGACTGCAAAGGCAACTTGATGAGACCTTGTCTCAAAAGGGATGGGGCTGGGGATGTGGCTCAAGCGCTAGCGCACTCGCCTCGCACGCCTGCGGCCCGGGTTCGATCCTCAGCACCACATACAGACACAAACAAAGATGTTGTGTCCGCTGATAACTAAAAAATAAATATTAAAAAAATTTTCTCTCTCTCTCTCAAAAAAATAAAATAAAATAAATAATAAAAGGGATGGGGAAGTGGCTCAGTGGACAGCATTTGCTGCCATGTGTAAAGAGAGACTTCAGTTTGATCCCCAGCGTGCCAAACAAAAATTTTAAAGTCATTATATTTGATTCTCAGGAACATCCTAAGAAAACAACTTTACAAAATACAGTAGAAGAATATGGTGGGGCACACCTCTAATCCCCATGACTATGGAGGTGGAGGAGCAGGACAGCACATTTGAGGCTGGCTTGGACAATTTAGCAAGACCCTTTCTTGGGGGGCGGGGCGGGGAAAGAACTGCGTGAGGATGTAGCTCAGTGATGAAGCACTTGCCTAGCATGAGGCCCTGGGCTCCGTCCCCAGGACACAAAACAGAACAGAAATGCTATGATGACACCCTAAAAATTAACAAGTCTTACTATCATCAAATATTCACTGCTCAGATTTCCAATTGTCTTGAAAATGTCCTCATGTAGTTCTGTGCCTGAGTAAGCCTTATTGGGATACTTCTTCAAGTATTAGTTGTTAGTTGCTAAGTCTTTTTTAATATTTACTTTTGAAATAGTAGTTGGACACAATACCTTTATTTTATTTATTTATTTTTATGTGGTGCTGAGGATCGAACCCAGGGGCCTGCACGCACTTGCTAGCCAAATGCTCTACCCCTGAGCCACACTCCTAGCCTGCTATGTCTTTTTTTTTTTAAGCTTTTTTTAATATTTATTTTTTTTAGTTATCGGCGGACACAACATCTTTGTTTTGTATGTGGTGCTGAGGATCGAACCCGAGCCGCACGCATGCCAGGCGAGCGCGCTACCGCTTAAGCCACATCCCCAGCCCCCCGCTATGTCTTTTTGAAGCAGCTTTTCCCCAAACTTTCACATGGTAACTACATCTAATATAAAATCTGCTGTTTCAACGGTGGTCAGTGTGCAAGTCAGCACCAAACATGGTCACTGGGTCCTGAAACCACTCCCTCTCTTCAGGCGCATAACTCTTTCATCTCGCAAAAAGGAAACTCTGAATCCACAAAACACTGCCTCTGTGTCCTCTCCATCTTCCAGGCGCATGGAAATCACTCTGCACTTTCTACAGAACTAAAATAATAAACTAGAAACACCTATTTAGTGCCAAAGGAGATGGTAATAGAAGATTACAGGAGCGAAAAAGGTAAGATGCCCAGAAAACAGATAGCAAATGCCAGAAAAATCCTTCCTGAATCATCAATTAGATCAAATGTGAATGGACTCCCGGGCACTGGACCCAACAAGTGTCTACAACAGTCTACCCAACCATGCCAGATACACACTGTGTTCAGGGGCACACGGAACGCTCCAGGACAAACCTACGTCAGGCCACAGGACACATCTCAATCAATTTAGAGGAATTGAGTTCTTGGAAAATCCCCTGTCAAAGAATTTGCTGAAAGGTTGCACAAGACCAAAGGAAGCAGATGGCCAGGGATTGTATGGAGTGCAATTTATTGGGGCCTCACTGACAGTGGTGTGGTCCTGGGCAGCAGCAAGGCAGGGGAACCCTGTTATTCAGATCAGAAGGAGGACAAAAGTGACTTCATCCAAATCAGAATGTACCTCGTTTATCTCAAGTTCATATAAAATAGGAATGTCCCAGGAGGTAGGGGTGCAGGGTCCAGTCACAAAGCTCTGTATGCTGCTCCGATGGCTTTGTTGGTATGGAGTTGTGGGAAGCAATTCAGAGAAAACCAACCATGGTTCCTTAGGGGCAGTCATAGCGGTCACCCTTGAGGGAGCTGCAGGGTGAGGCAGGAGGGTCGCAAGAGCTGGGGTGTGCCTTAGTGGTACCCAGCAAAGTGGTAGATCTCAGTGGTAAATCCTGGGTTCAATCCCAGTAAAGGGGGACCTTGCTTGAAATCCTGTCACAGAGACAACAGCGGTGGGATGTGGGGTCCAGAGGGTTAGTTCCGCAGACTGAGCCAGTGGCTGGCTCTCCAGCTGACCTCTCCTTGAAGCGGCTCACAGAAGGCCATTCTAAAAAAAAATTAAAAAAAAAAGAAGGCCATTCTGACCCAGCTGTGACTTAAAAAGATAAGGGCAGGTCACAACACTGGAAGAACGAGGAGCTTGTTATTTTCAGGGTTATTCTTTCTTAGACTGAGAAGTATAGGCCCCAAATTCCTCCAGGAATCCAAAACAGAACAGGGCACCTTGGTCTGGGCTGGCACAGGCGAAGCTCTGTGGCCCTCACACAAACCAGAATGACCTCAGTGTTGCCTTGAGGTCAGGACATCGAGGAGGACTTTAAAACTCCACCCCAGCCTACTGGCAGCCAAGGGTGGACTTGGAGCTCAAGAGGCCCCCAGGGACCTCCTGCACCTCCATCTGACCAGTAGTGAGTCCTGGCTCTTCTCAGGGGGCCGCTGTGCCCCTGAGGAGGCTCCCCCTCATCCTTTCTCTTCTAATAAACTCTGCCACACTGTGACTCACTCTCACATCTTGCTTGAAATCCTCTTACAGCAGACACACAGCCAAGGACACCAGGCAATCTCCAGTAAGATCTGAGGTCAGGTCTGACCTCTTCTCTGTTATCATCCCTGGGAATGCAGTCAGCACAAAGACACCTGCTAACAAAGGACAAAGGCATATGATATATCAATAGATTCAGGCCAGGCACAGTGATGCATGCCTGTAACCCAGCAGCTTGGAGGCTGAGGCAGGAGAATCATGAGTTCAAAGCCAGCCTCAGCAACTTAGCAAGGCCCTGAGCAACTTTGTGAGAACTTGTCTCAAAATAAAATAAAAACAGGCTCTGGGGTTGTGGCTCAGTGGTAGAGTGCTCGCCTAACAGGTGCAAGGCCTGGGTTCAATTCTCAGCAGCACATAAAAATAAATAAATGAAATAAAGGTATTGTGTCCAACTACAACTAAAAAAATAAAATATAAACAAAAGGGTTGGGAGTGTTGCTCAGTGGTTAAGCATCTCTGGGTTCAATCTCCAGTGCCAAAAAAAAAAAAAAAGGACTCAGAACAAATGTTTAACAAAATTAAACACCCACCAGGCCAGGTAGCCTGCACCTGTGGTCTCTGTAACTCAGGGGGCTAAAGCCGAAGGAGCTTGAGCATAGGAGTCTCAGGTCAGCCTGGAAAGGAAGTCAGACCAATCTGAAAAAAAGAAAAGAAAAAGGCGGGTGCCGTGGTACAAGCCTGCAATCCCAGCAGCTCAGGAGGCTGAGGCAGGAGGATTGCGAGTTCAAAGCCAGCCTCAGCAATTTGATGAGGCGCTAAGCAACTCAGTAAGGCCCTGTCTCTAAATAAAATACAAAATTGGGCTGGGAATTCGGCTCAGTGGTTGAGTGCCCATGAGTTCAATTCCCAGTCCCCAAAAGAATAAATAAATTAAAAAAGAAGAAGAAGAAAGGAAAAGAGAATCTCTTCGTGGCCTCCTGGCTACCTCAAGTGTAGTGCCTGTTCTCATCGGTGTCATAGCTAATGTGTCCTCTATCCAAGGACAATATGTTAAGTGGATTTTTGGAGAAGGGAGACCCGTCAACTTGGGACTGCAGCACCTCCCAGAAGGGTGCATCCCTTTGGGGCCATTATTAAAAAGAGGGGGAGGGGAGGGGTGGGGAGGGGGTGGGGGCAAGTCTACACCTTTTCATGACAAAATCACTCAGCACTCTAGGGTCAGAAGAGAACTTTCCCACCTGACACCGTGCCAGAACGCCCACACTTTGTCTCTAATCAACACTGTACAGGAGGTCCTGTCCAGGGCAAGTGGCAAGAAAATACGTAGAAGGCATCTAGACTGGGAAGAAGTAAACCATCTCTGTTCACAGTCAATGTGACCTCACTTATGGAAAATCCTAAGGAACCTGCAGGAGAAATCTAAGCTAGTAATTCCCACAAAGTTGCAGGATACAAGATCCGGTACCAGAGCAAGTTGTGTTCCTGTATTCTGTGTGCTGTCAGTGGTGATCTGAGAATGAGTGAAGGAAGGAAGCAATTTCTTTTCTTTTTTTCTTTTTTCTTTTTATTATTATTTTTTAATTTTTTAGTTGTTGACAGACCTTTATTCATTTACACGTGGTGCTGAGAATCGAACCCAGTGCCTCACACATGCCAGGCAAGGGTGCTACCGCTGAGCCCCAGCCTCAGCCCCTGAAGAAAGCCATGCCATCCATAATAGAATCAAAAAATTAGATCCCTCCAAATTTAAATAATCAGAAATAAATTTAATGAAATAAGTGAAAGGCTTGTACCCTGAAAACTACAAGATATTGCTGAGAGGAATTAAAGAAGGCCTAAGTAGGTGGAGACTCACCCCCTCTCTGTGGATCCTGCTGTTAAGGTGGCGACACTCTCGAGCTGCCCTGATGAAGCCCGCAGCCCCGCAAGGACCCAGATGCCTGCTCTGCAGAAGCTAGCAAGCTGACCCCAGAGGGCACAGCAAAAGGCAAGACGCCCAGTAGAGACAAAATGATCTTTAAAAAAATATATTTATTTTTTAGTTGTAGTTGGACACAATATCTTTATTTTTATTTATTATTTTTTATGTGGTGCTGAGGATTGAACCCAGGGCCTTGCACGTATGAGGCAAGCGCTCTACCACTGAGCCACAACCCCAGCCCCCAAAATGATCTTTTAAAAAGGTAAAATTAGCCAGGTGCAGAGGCGTGCACCCAACAGCTTAAGAGACTGAGGTAGGAGGATCAAAGCCAGCCTCAGCAATTTAGCAAGGTGCTAAGCAACTCAGTGAGACCCTGTCTTAAATAAAATACAAAATAGGTCTGGGGATATGGCTCAGTGGTTGAATGCCCTGAGTTCAATCCCTGGTACCCATCCCCTACCCAAAAAATATAAGTAAAATTAAGCCTGGCAAGGTGGCCCAAACCTGCAGCTTGGGAGGCTGAAGCAGGAGGATCGCAAGTTCAAAGCCAGCCTCAGCAAGTTAGCAAGATTCAAAGTAAAAAATAAAAAGGGCTGGGGATGTGGCTCAGTGGTTAAGCATCTCAGGGTTCAATCCCTCATACCAAAAAAAAAAAAAAAATTGAAAAAAATTACCTGTCTGTGGTACCTGCTATCGCAGCATGACATGATAAGATTAACTAGGACCTTCTACAGATGTCCATATTGCCAAGAAGCATGAGGAGAATCTGTAAGAGTCTCTCAATATCAGGGCACAGAGGCAAGAACAAACATCTGGGAAATATCCAAGGTAGCTTTGGATACAAAAATTATCCTGGGAGAAGCCAGGCAGGGTGGCACACATCTGTGATCCCAGAGACTGGAGAGGCTGAGGCCAGCTCAGCAACTTAGCCATTCTGTCTCAAAATCAAACTTAAAAAGGGTTGGGGATGTGGCTCAGTTATACAGCATCCCTGGGTTCAATAACAGGTACCCCACACACACACCAAAAAGACATACATATCTCCACCTCTATCCAGGGAGAAATTGAAACCCTTATTCATTGATGTTGGGATTGAACATTGGGTAACTGCTTTGGGAAACTATATTAGCAGTTCCTCAAAATTAAACCTAGAGGGGGCTGGGGATGTGGCTCAAGCAGTAGTGCACTCGCCTGGCATGCGTGCGGCCCAGGTTCGATCCTCAGCACCACATACAAACAAAAATGTTGTATCCGCCGATAACTAAAAAAAAATAAATAAATATTAAAATTCTCTCTGTCTCTCTCTCTCTCTCTCTCTCTCTCTCTCTCTCTCTCTCTCCACTCTCTCTTAAAAAAAAAAAATTAAACCTAGAGTAATTGTAAGGTGTAGCAACTCCACTCCTAGGTGAAATAAACACACCCAGCCACACAAGAATCTGTATAGATGAATGTTCACAGCAGCAGCATCCTTCCTAACCAAACAGTGGAAATAATCCAAATGTCTATTAATCAATAAACAGAAAAATAAAACGTGATGTGCCGGGTTTATGTTATCGCAACTAAAAGGCTCAGGAATCGCTCCAGGTAAACTGGGCTGACTGGGCTGTGCGAAATAACCACATAAGAGACACAAAGACCTTTTTCTTTGGGGTCCTGTGATGGCTCCTCTGAGCTTAAGGGTCCGCAGAAAGAGAGAGAACGAGAGCTATTCAAATGAGGCCAGGGGTCAGGTTTCAGGGGGCTGAGTATCTTCATGATGTCCACTGTCAGCAGGTTGGCTGACACCTGGGTAGGCCACACCCCAGGACACAGTAAGAGGAGGGGACACACACAAGGCACTTCCATGGAGGATTCTATCCTAAACAGGGCAAGGGGTTAGATTACAAAGGAACAGGTGAGCGTAGCTCCACCATGGGGCTGTAGCAAGACACACCCATGCATGTGACACTGAGCGCCTCAGCCACCTCAGCACCCAGCCGGGGAGTGTGACTCAGTCACGTGTAAGGTTGGTCTCCCATAGTGATGTATCCAGACAATGAAATATCAATCAGCAACTAAGAGGAGTGAGGCTGTCACCGTGGCCTTGGGAAGGCAGGCGAAGTGGGAGAAGCAAGCCACCGAGGACTGCGTCCCAGACAGCCCCCTCTGTGAAGGGCTCAGAACAGGCATATCCAGAGACAGAAAACAGAGGTGCAATCCGAGACCTCTGTGGCACTGCCAGCGAGGCTGACCCTCCTCAGAGTGCGTCTTTGCTGAACACTTACTGACACTTATTTTGTGGCCTGAAATGTTTTTTTTCTTTTGAGATTTTTTGTTTGTTTTTAATCCCCTTTTAATCAAAAGGGGAGTTGGGGAGTCAGTAATGAAAACTTTAAACTTTGGAGTAGGCAATGAGTCCCGGTGTTTCCAGGGGAAGTGCCGCCTTGTTCCAAGCACATCCTCCTGAGCAGTTGGATTTTGCTCTGGTGGGTCCCTGTCCGCTGTCAGAGCTCCCTGTGGGGAGGCACTTCCTGTTCACCATGGCTTTGATTTTGCTGCAGTGGAAAGTCAGTCTCACACCCATTAGTGAGTTCATTCCCTTTTTTTTGGAGGGGGGTATACGAAGGATTGAACCCAGGGTGCTCTATCTTTGAATTGCATCCCCAGCTCTTTTTTTTTTTTTTTTTTTTTTTTTTTGAGAGAGGGTCTTGCTAGGCTGCCTAGGCTGGCCTTGAACTTGGGAGCCTCCTGCCTTAGCCTCCTGAATGGCTGGGATTACAGGTATGGCCACCTGGGCTGACTGGATGGTGCTCTTTTGAGGGAGACACTATTCACCCACATTCATTTCATGGCAACAGGAAAGCCGTGCCTGCTAATGTCTGTTTATACTCTGTTTTTTTTATCAGCAGTTTTAGAGGGTGGAGTTTATTCCTGCATTCTTTCTGGATCAGGAAACCCTGTACTGGGTGTCCTTTCCCAAGAGTGGACTGAGGGAGGGGTCCTTCACCCACCTCTTCCTGTCTTAGGGACAGTGGTGGGTGTTTCCAGCATGCAGTTAAGGACTGGCTCCTTGCTTCAGCCTCGTGTGTGGCCCACACTGATCTCCAACCTGCCTCACTAAACTGTGCAGGTTGAGGAGGAGGGTCTGGGGGAGATCAGTGCTGGCAATGGAGAATATTCCAGAAAGTTCAGCCCTGGGACTCCATGTCCTTCTCTTTTTTTTTTTTTTTTTTTTTTTTAAGAGAGAGAGAGAGAGAATTAATATTTATTTTTCAGTTTTCGGCGGACACAACAACACAACATCCTTGTTTGTATGTGGTGCTGAGGATCGAACGCAGGCCGCACGCATGCCAGGCGGGCGCCCTACCGCTTGAGCCACATCCCCAGCCCCCCATGTCCCTCTCTTGATCCCTGGCCTAGATGTTGGGGATGAAGCACTGACGATGAGAGGTAAGTCCCTGTCCTCTTGGTAAGGTGGGCAAAGAATGTGCAAGGACAGTTGGTGGCATTCAACCAGCACGGGGGAATTTAATACCTAAGGGACACCAGATGCCAGCCAGGCGTTAGAAGACGAGGCCAGGGCCTCAGACTGAGCTGAGGACTGCTCATGCCGCTGGCCGAGCCCTGGGGAAAGGAGGAGGGCTGCGGGGGTGAGAGTAGTGCAAAGCCCCTGAGGCCTAAGCCACTCCCACTCCAAGCCTTGGTACCTCTAGGCCCCGCCAGGTGGAAGAAGAACCTGGAGTAAAGTCCAAAGGAGCTGGGTGTGGTGGTGCCTGTAACCTCAGCGACTCTAAGGCTGAGCTGGGAGAATCGAAAGCTCAAGGCCAGTGCCTAGGCCTGTAATCCCAGCGGCTCAGGAGGCTGAGGCAGGAGGATCACCAGTTCAAAGCCAGCCTCAGGGGCTGGGGTGGAGCACTTGCCTAGTGTGTGTGAGGCACTGGGTTTGGTTCTCAGCACCACATATAAATAAACAAATAAATGAAAAACAAGGGTTCATTTTATATATATATATATTTTAAAAAAACCTCCTCAGCAACTTAGTGAGGCTCTGCACAACTCACTGAGAACCTGTCTTTAAATAAAGTATTTTAAAAGGCTGGGGATGGGGCTAGGATTGTGGCTTATTGGTAGAGCTCTGGCCTAGTATGTGTGAGGCATTGGGTTCAATCCTCAGCACCACATAAAAAATAAATTAATTAAATAAAGGTGTTAATTAAATAATTGTGTCCATCTACAACTAAAACAAATAAATAAATAATTAAGATTGGGGATGAGGCTCAGTGGTTGAGTGCCCCAGGTTCAATCCCTAGTACCAAAAAAAAAAAAAAAAAAAGTTCAAGGCCAGCTTCAGCAACTCAGTGAGTGTGGGGAGCCACAGTGAGTGACCACACCTTCCAGGCCTGACACCTCCAATTCTGACCAACCTCTGCATTCGCTGTGACTTGGGTGGGGTCTAGCTCCGATAGTAAGGGGGGTCTTCTTTGTGGAGTGTGCCCCTAGGGTTGAGTTACACTCCCTGTCCCTTGAAGTCCTGCCCTTTGGATAGAACTTTCTAAGAACAAGAGTCCCCCCAATAAAAGCTCACTTTCAAATGTGCTCCCTCTCTTTCTCTCTCCTCAGCTCTAGTGACTTTCTCTTGCTCTTCCTTTGGGGAGCCTGAGGCCAAGAGCGGGGAAGCCATCCGGAAGCTTGTGTAAAGGTGAATTGTGTCTGTGTTTTATTTGGTGTCCCTGCAATTCACAAAAGAGATCTTAAGTCCAGCTGCCTGCACTGGTCAGGGGTGGCAAGTGACACCCTGTCTCAAAATAGAAAATGAAAGGGGTTGAGTTGAAGATGTAGCTTAGTGGTAGAGTGTCCTTGAGTTCAATCCCCAGTACAAAGAAAAATTATATATGTATATATATAGAGGGGGGGGTTTATTCCATGCTCAAAGTGGAACCTTGGGAGGGCTCCTGCCTGCGAGTGACAGGATCCATGCCGCAGTTCCAGTGTGCTATAGAAGAGACTTGAGGGGGAGCCCTGCGGGAGCCCTGCTGGGTGCTGGCTCCTGCCCAGCAGGATACTCAGTGCATTGAAGAAGAGCAGACAGTTGGGTCCTGAGTGTGTCCTCTCAGCTTCCTGGGGACTTGGGTGGAGACGGGACCTTAAAACCCTACAGTCTCAGGGCTGGGGCTGGGGCTCAGTGGCAGAGCACTTGCCTGGCATGTGTGAGGCACTGAGTTCGATCCTCAGCACCATATATAAATAAATTTTTTAAAAAAGGTACATTAACAACTAAAAAATATTTTTTTAAAAAACCCTACAAGCTGACAGCTCTGGGCTGGGGAAGACCCCTATATGAGTAGAGCTTCTGGAAGAGGGGCTTCAGGATGGTCCTTGGACAGTTCCTGGTGGTCTTTCCAACTCAGTCAGGGGGAGCTTTGCTGCCCTCAGAGGCAGATGGGTCAGATGGTGAGTTGCTAGGACAAGCTCCTTGGATGTGGAGAGTGGAGTTACTGGGAGGAAGGCCTGCAATTGGCCCTGGATCGACAGATTCTGGAGATGGCCAAGGCCAGAGGGGCCTGGTGATGTCGGACAGGGCAGAAGAGAGAATGGGGACAAACCAGAAATAGACCTACTGTGGAAGGAGTAAGAGATTCTGGTTGGTCCCAGAATCCCCAGGGCTCCTGTAAGCTCCAGAGACCAGAACACCAGGCAGAAAGGACGGCCTTGTTGTTCAATGGTAGATAGGAAGGCAATTGCACGTTCCCTCGGAGTGATCCTGTGAGGTGAGACAGCTGTGGGTGCAGGAGGAAGAGGGCCAGGAGGAGGAGCTCCTGTAACAGAGGGTTGAATCTGGTGCGCCAGGTGCAAGTCCCATGGAGAAAAGGGCAGCCAGATATCAAGAGAGGCAGGTGGGGAGAGCCGGTGAGGAGAGGCAGCTGCCATGGAGAGGGTCCTGGTGCCCTGGTGCATTTGAGGTCTCAGGTTCTGAGTGGGAGTGAGGGTGGGCAGGCTGATGCAGGCCTGGAGCTACAGGGAGTTACCTCTGTGGGGTTGTTGCCAGGTTGACCAGGAAAGGAGAGAACCCACTCCACAAAGAATTGACTACAGATGAGTTGTGAGGGGCAGGTCCTAAGTCACAGGGGTGGGATGGGGAGGGGGTGGCCAGAGGCTGCACAGAAGGGAGTGGCAGTCCCCCACCAGAGGGATGAGAACCTGGGCGTCATGAGGGACCCAGCAGGAGGAAGCCCTCAGTCTCTTGCTAATGCCCACTCTGCCTGTGTCCTGGAAGTGGGCCCTCACTGAGGCCAGGCTGAGCCCTCTCCACCTCTATTTGCCCGGCCCAAACAATCTCCTCAAGCCCCAGCACCCTGACCTTGCAGGTGGAGGTCACTCTTTCCTGTCCTGTTGGCACCCAGACACCTGCTTGAGATCTCTGTTTCTGAGGCATTGCAGGCTGGAGGGCCTCCTGTATAAATCCTGACACTTGGCTCCAGGAATACTACCTGGTATTAACTTTCTAAATCACCTATGAATACTGAGCCAGGCCACTCACCCTGCCATGTTTGGGATGCTTGCCCATCTCCTGGGGTGGGCAGGTATCCTGGAGCCCCAAATCTTCAGACAGGTCTGAAGTTCCATCCCCAGTGGCCTCTGCTGCCAGGCTCCTGGTCAGGCCCTCCTCAGGCCTCTCGCCTGCCTTCCTATGATGCAGGTTCCTGGGGCCCAGGACATCATGGGCGGCTCCCCAGCAGGCTACCTGGGATTTAGCTGGTCATCTGCTATCACTGAGTGCCTTCTGTCCTCTTTCCTCCCATTCCCATCTGAGGTCAGTGTACCTTGAGTCCTTTCCGTCCATGGCCCACTGCACCCTAGCTGCTTTTAGGGACCCCCATACATCCAGACTACAGCGTTCTCGTCATAGATCTGTCAAGGGCCAGGGCCAGAGGAGGTGGTCCTGAGAGAAGCACTACTGCCCTCTGGCCCAAGGCCTCTGCTTCCCTGATATGAGATCCCTGGAGTCTCCAATTGTTCCAGAAGGCAGTGTGGAAAAAAGGAACAGGTGCTTAAGGTGCCTTGAAGAACAAAGCGGCCACAGCAAGGTGGCCAGGCCACAGGAGCACCCAGCCAGAGACGCAGAGACCCAGGGGTGTTGTTGAGAGGGGCAGCAGCCAGCACAGCAAGAGCCGGGGGCGAGGAGAGTCGGGGAAACCGGCAGGACGCAAGGCTTCTGCAAGAGAGGGAGGGCTCTGCGGGCTCCATCCAAGGCAGCGCCTGGGTGCTGCCAAGTGCCACAGGCTCAGTGCAAGTGAACACTGGGGGTTACACGTGACGACGAGCATATATTAGTCTATGAGTTACCACCTCATTTTGTAAGGAGGAAAGTGAGTCCTGAGGAAGGTAAAGAGAGTCATTTCATCCCAGGTGCACGGAATGTTGAGCAGGGACCATTTCAGGAGACCTCGGGTAGCCCCAAGACCTTTAGGCCTCATCCAGCTTGCTTCTGGTTCAGCCCTTGCTGCAGGTGGCAGGGTCAGGGAGCTCGCCAGCGAGCGCGATCCCAGAGCCCGAGACGGGGCAGTCAGCGACCGCCAGGGGACGCTGCTGCGCCGCAGAGGAGCGCGAGACGGGCGTGGCCTACAGTCTCCGCCCAGCTCCGGGGCGGGGCTCGAGGACCTGGTGCGCACGCGCACCGCGCGTCCTCCCGCAGGGCCTGCTGGGCGCCGGGACGCCAGGGACTGAGCTCAGCGAAGCGCGGCGGTGGCATGTGGCGGCCGGTGAGGACTCGCTCATCCCGGGACCCGACCCCGCCCGCCCGGGACTCCCGCCCCAGGCCCCGAGATCCCAGTCACCCGGACCCCCGCTCCAGGACCCAGACCCGCATGCCAAGGACCCCCACCTCAGCGCTCCGTACCCCCTCAGGCCCCCACCGCCCCATCCCGCTCCCGTCCTTCTCTGCTCCTCGCAACCCGAGTGCTCTTGGACTCCCCCGGGCCTCTGACCGTTAGGGAGCGAGTGGACACCACACAACTGCCCAGCGAGAGGCGCAGCCTGCTTGCGCCCCACCCCCAGTCCTCTCAGGCCCCCGGGAGAGGGGGACACTCTTCCAGTCCCTGTCTGCAGCAGGACCCGTCCCCTCCCTGCGAGAGCCCGTTCCCTCTTATGTTTGGGTCTCGACGGACTCAGGGTGGCCCTCCCCTCCCTGGCCCCCATCTTCTATGCTGGCGATGGCCCTGTCCTTGGAGGCGCCCTGGATTATGGCCCTTTCTCCAGCACGTTTTTTGTGTGTTCTTTGTTGTTGTTTGCAGTGCTGGGGATCGAATCTGGAGTGTTCTATCACTGAGGTCTACCCCCAGCGCTTTTAGTTTTTTTAAATTTTGAGACAGGGTCTTGCTACATGGCTCAGGTGGGTCTCAAAGTTGACATGACTCTCCTGCCTCAGCCTCCTGAGCTGGGAGTATAGGCCAGTGCCACTGTGTGGTGTTCCTTTTTGGGCTTTTCTGTAGAGCTTGTGCTTTTCTAGGAAGCCTGGCCTTCAAGGTTAGGTACTGATAAGACCACAAGTCTGCCAGCTCGTGGCTTGCAGTGGGTAGCTTTTTTGCAGAAGACTGTTTTCTGGGCTGACAACAATGGAGTGATGTCAGAGAGTCAGGCAGAGACAGGGTTGGCCTTTGGCAATGCTTCTTCACATATCAGGCCACCAATCCTGCAGACAGGCCTCTGAGCAGGAGCTGCTTTGAGCTTTGAGTACAGCTTGGTCCAGCAGGCTTTGAGCACAAGAGCATTTCTAGTCACTAGACCCAATTTCCTGGCTCAGGTTCACAGTCTGACTCTTGGTTTTCTTTCCTTAGGGTGCATAGGGCTGTGGATCCTGCTGTTAAGCTGCTTGGTTCTAGTCCCCTCTTTTAGTTTTTCTTTTAAAGCCTCATTTTGAGAGTCCTAGTTGCTTCTTCCTGCCGCAGGCTGGCTTATCTGTGGCCACCTTTCATCTTTCCTCCAATTTGCTCTCTGACCTGCAGAGAAACAGGAGGACTCAGCCCTGCTCTGCCTGATAGCACCCACTTTGGGTACCTATTGGAGAGGTAATATTCAGAGCTTGCTTTTGCTACTTTATAGATTTTTGTTTCCACTGGAAACAGCAGCTATTGGAGAAAAACTGGGCAAGTGTTTCTTTTTGCAGACAGACTGGACACACAAGCCCTATAAGCAGTATGAGGGCTGGGGTAAAGGGAGCCAGTTTCATTTTGTCCAAACTGGAAGGAGAGGGGTTGCTGCTGGGACCAGTATAGCTAGAGCAGTCCCAGTAGGTAGGAGTATGTGGTCTCAATGGGGAGGAGCTGGTGATATGCGCGACAGTGTCCTGGGATCCAGTCTTCTCTGCCTTCTTGCCAGTGGTTTGGTGGTCGTGTCCTGGGTGGGGTTTGGTTTATGTGCAGTGTGGTGGAAATTATTCTGGCTGTGGGCTTGGCCCCACATACACTTTTTGGGCTCTGAGAGTCCCTCTGACATGGGAATTTCAAAGATGATTGCTTGGAGAACCCTGGGCATCCCACACTAGGAGGCAGACAGTAGAATTGCCCGATGAGCTTGTAGGAGCTCTTGGGCCATCTGCATGAGATCTTTTCCACTTTTGTCCTATCTAGGGCTGGACTTGCCCTCTGTTGCCTGACTGTGACCTTCTGCCTGTTGCTTGGCAGAGGTCCTAGTGTGCGCTGTGTAGGTTAGTTCTGTGCTTGCCCCCCCCCAATGTTATTGTATTTTTAGATTTTTATTTAATTAATTAATTTATTTTTTATGTGATACTGAGGATCTAATCCAATTCCTCACAAATGCTAGACAAGTGTCTACCGCTGAGCTGCAATCACAGCCCCCGCTTGGCCTCTTTTGTCTCTCAACAAGTGTGTGTGCCTCACCCCAGCACAGCACTCAGTCCTGGAAGTGTGGAGCTGCTTGGGAGGTGGACCTGCTCTTGGTCCAGCCAGAGACAGGTGCTTTAAGTTCACTGTCATGCCTGCCCGGAAAAGGACAGTGGGAGAGGGGTGTACAAGATGCAGAGGAACCAAGGAAGAGGAACAATGGTGAGCAGGGTGGAGCCACCGATGGGGCGGGGAGTTGCAGGTGGGATCCCAGGGCCAGAGCTCCTATTGTAGTGGGGGTTCCTAGGAAAACATCAGGAAACTGTGACTGGGTGTGATGCTTAGGGGCCAGAGCCTCCTGACTTCACCTGTGAGAGCAGTGTGCCCCGTGCTGATGAGTACTGGGACCTGCACACTTAGGCCTCAGCTGCCCACCCGAGTCTTGATGGAATGGGCAGTCATCAGCAGCACCCAGAGCTCCAGTTTCATTGTAAAGTAGTTTAGATGAGTGTTCTTGTCTGTCAAAGAATTGTGTGTGTGGTTTTTTTTTTTTTCTTTTTTTTTAATATTTATTTTTTAGTTATCGGCGGACACAACATCTTTGTTTTATATGTGGTGCTGAGGATCGAACCCGGGCCGCACGCATGCCAGGCGAGCGCGCTACCGCTTGAGCCACATCCCCAGCCCGAACTGTGTGTTTTAATATATGAAACTGATGTGACTTGATTATTTTCCTTCCAAACCTTTGGGGACAGTGTGCTTGACTCTGTGACCTTGGGAACAATACTGAGCACTGTGGCCTTGAGGACCCCTGCTTGAGGATTTTACCATAGGATGCCGAGGCCTCTGTGTCAGCTAAGAAAGCAGTTAGATTTGGGTCTTCCTCCCAGCTTTGCCAGGTCTTGTGAGTCAGGACATGTAAAGTCCCCATCTTAAGTGACACCTACTTTTACAGCATGTCTATTAAGTGCCAGTCCCAAGTGAGCTCCCCTCTCCGACCTTGAAAATGTCCATTTTTTCCCCAGATTCAGTGGGGGCTTCTCCAGGCACACTAGCCCTACCCTAACTTAGCTCAGCACTTGGTGGGCTCTAACTCCTCAGCAACACCCCTTCAGCATGAGGGTGCCATTTAGACACTGCCATTGCCTGGGGTCACCAGAAGACCTGAGGGGCTGGCAGCTGATGCTTGACTAGGTTGTGCATACTCTCCTTTGGAGATGAACTCTTCCTGAGGCTTCTTTGAACCTCCCTGAAGGGCTTGGGACCTTTCCCAGGAAGAATTGGTGGACGTGGAGTGTGAGCCCTCCCCCAGCCTGGCTCTCCCATCCGCTGCCTCCAAGTCACACGTACCCACAGCACATGGGCCCTTCCTGTCCAGCCCTCGTGTTGTCCTTGGGGGCCATGTGATGCTGGGGTCAGCCCTTTATCCTGGACAGCTATGTGTGAGCCTTGGCCCTTCCTGGGGCAGAGGTCCCTGATTGGTGTGGGTACTTGCAGCCTCTACCTTTCTTCCAGTCTCTGCCTATTGTCTAGAATGTATGTGGCTCCTTCTCTTCTGAATGCTGAATCTCAAGAGTAGTCATTGTGTCAGCTTTGGCCATTTTCTTTGCTTATCATCCCCTTGAAAACTGCAGCCAACCCTCTCCTGACCTGTTCCAGTTAGTGCACACCTCTCTTCATTTTTGGCATCTAACCTGTATGTACATGCTGGAAGTCTCCTTTTTCTTCTGGACTAAATCCCTTTTATCCTTTTGAAAATCAGCGAGAATCTGCCACTCCTAATAAAAATAATTCAACTCAGCAAGTAGGTATGGGATTGCCCTGTTAGATCGGGTGAGCTGAGGGTCACTGAGGACCAGTGAGGGGCTTGGCGCAGGGGAAAAGCCTTAGAGGGCTGTGTTGGGAATCCTGAGCCTAGCAAGGTCTCAAGCCCATCTGCCTGCCACGCACCTGCTCACAGTGCCTGGTGTGTTGGGCACTGCTCCAAGGACTTTGCAAACAGCTTGGTGGCCTTGAATTGCACGTCGTTTGTTCAGTGATCCCACTTCATGGACAGGGAAACTGAGGGACAGAGAGAGAAGTAATTTACCCCAGGCTGATGGCCAGTTAAGTGCTGGAACCAGGACTCCAGCCCCCAAAGACCTTCCAGATTCTTCCTGAGATTCTCAGCCTCAGCTTCTGGAACCCTGCACAGTTGGTGTGAGCAGCACCCTGGCCTCTCCCTGCTTGGTGCAGAGGAAGTTTTCTCCCAAGTGGTAATGAGAAGAGTCTCATCAGTGCCAATGTCCTAGGCACAGAATCACCCAAGGTGTGAGCTGCCTTAGCTCAAAAAACACCACTTTCTCAGCTGGGACTTTCAGTGCTAGATATTTTGCAACTTTTCTTCAGGAAAGTATTTCCCTTAATTTATTATTATTATTTTTAGAGATACTGGGGATTGAACTGGGGTGCTCTACCCCAGAACCTTATTTTGAGACAGAGTCTTGCTGAGTTGCCTAGGTTGGCCTTGAACTTGCAATCCTGCCTTGGCCTCCCATGTTGCTGGGAGTTGCAGTTGTCCAGATAACTACTGCTTAGATCTACTCACTATTAATATGCTGCCTTAACTGTTTTCTCTTTCTGCTTGGAAAAAAATATACTTTGTTGTCACTGGACTATTTGAAAGTAAATCGCAGACATTTTGACATCTAATCTCTTAACACTTTAATGTGCATCCACTAAGCAAGGACAGTCTCTTGCGTACCCAGGGTAGTTTTTCATGCCTGGATCACTAGTAATTCCCTCCATCTGCTGTAGAGTCCAGTTCAGACTTGCCTGGTGACCTCAGAATGTCTTGCAGGTGTCTTGCCCTCCTTCTGACTGAGGCTTTTGCTGAGCTTGCCATGGTGCCTGTCTGCAGTGCTCTTCTCACCTTTTCCTGTGACTTTTTGTTTTAATTTTCTGTTTGGAGAAGTTGCAGTTATTTGTAGAAGTAGAGAAAGTTAATGCCTGTGCCCATACCAGCAGTGCTCAATTCCTGGCTCATGCTACTTTTTGAAAGGGCCAGGTCGTTATTAGAGGATGTCCCTCACTGTGATTGCTTATATTTCAAGGTCAGAAGGTGCCTATCGAGCACAGGGGCACAGCTGGTGGCAGATGTTGCTTCTTATCCACTGGGCGGAGGTCTTGCTGGGAAGGTCAGTCGCAGCAGAACCCTTGAGAGCCAGAGTGGCAGCAGGTGTGTGATGGTATCAAGGCACCAGCTTCAGGCCATCTTGCCCCGGATCCACTTGGCTCCTGTCCCTTCTGACTGGACACTGCCCCTGCCTCCTTGGACTGATCTCCTGAGTGGGGGGTCAGCCCAGCTCCCTCTACTTCCTCCCTGTGGCCTTGGGACCCCTTACAGTACTGCTGAATACAGCTTGCTCTGTGCCTTCCCTTTCCTTTTGGACCTGGGCACACGTTCTGCTTTCCAGCCACAGGTCCTGTTTCCCACTCCTCAGAGATGCCTATGCCACCCTGGCCTTGGGCCTTGGTCCCCCACTGTCCAGGTCGTGGTGTGTGCCTCCACATTGTGCTCTCTGGGCTGGCCATGGAGCTCTGGCCCTGGTTGTAGGCAGGGCTGGTTTGTCTGTGTGCCCTGCATTGTGGCATGGGGTAGAGGACTCTGGGATAAGGTGGGCAGTGGGCAGGATGACCGCCTAGAGCCAGCTGCTCTGCAGGCATTCCTAGCTCCTCTTGTGAGCATCTCTGCAGCACTTGGTTAAGTCGCCTACCCCCTGGGCCTCTACAGGTTGTGCATGTCATGGCACTAGAAACATCTAGGGTGATGAGGTAAAGTCATATGGGCTGCAGGTGTACTCCCTCTGCCTGGGGCTTCCCCTGTTGCCTCTGGTTTCTTGAGAATCAGTGCCTATAGCTTGTGGCCTTGCTGAACAGAAGGTTTGGTCAGCCAGTTCTCCTGGGACAGTAGGTCATGAACCTTGTCCTTTGACCTTGGAATTGTTTTCATGGCTGCACACCTTGGCCAGAAACCATTTGGGTGTCTGCTCCTTGGTTGGCCCAGCTCTTAGGGCAGTGCTGTTGGGTGACACTGTGGGCTTTATTCCCTTAAATGCTGATTTGCTAGAAGAATTAGCAGTTGAGGAATCTTTAAAATCTCACATTTCAAATGAGACTGGGAGCCAGATGGAGTGGCACATGCTGTGGTCCAGCTGTTTGGGAGGCTGAGGTGGGAAGGTTACTTGAGCTCTAGAGCGTGAGACCCCATCTCTGAATAAACAAGATTGAGAGGTCAAGGTTGCCGGTGAGAGTCTGATAGCTGCGGTGCTGCCCCTGGGCTGAGCCTGGCCCCGGACCATGTGCACAGTTTTCTCTGCCTCCTCACCTTCGGGGAGGGGCTCTCTGGGGTCTGGTGAGTTGGCAGCTCCTTGTGCCTTTGTGCTTTCAGAGCAGCAGTCCTCAAAAGGGTCAGTTCTCCTTCCTGCACTTATTTCTAATTGTGTGGCCTGTGAGTGGCCTGCCTTTCTGTGGTCACTGGTCAGTGTTTCTCAGTAACTGATAGGTCACAGAGCCACCAAAAGAGTGACGGTGGGTCTTGGCATAGACAAGCCAGGTCATGATGAGTTCTTCCTGCAGAGACTGAGGGGACTTTGACAGTCGGGCATTTTTAGCCAAACCACCTTGGCCTTTCTTTGCCTGGGGTATGCTTCCTTCCGGGAGTTAGGCCTGTTCCTTTGTCCTGGCATCAGGTTGGTGGCCCAGTGAGTGAGGCACCCTGTCCTGGGTGTCACCTTGCTGAGCCTGCTGTGGCTCTTTGCAGTTGCAGCTCTGCCCCTTCCACTTGGCTCTGCTGAGGAGCAGGCGGAAGCCCTGGCCTTGCCCTGCAGTGTTCTTCAGGAGGAACTTCAGGGGCCCACCTGCAAGGTAACCAGCGCCTGTTCCATGGACATGCACCACCCCCCACCAAGGCAGGGAGGCGTTCTGTGTCGGGGATGGAGGCAGAGGGGCCTGAGCAGGACCTTCTATTGTACCTGCAAGGCAGGGTGCCTCTGCACACATGCAGTGCCTGGGACCCAAGATGACTGGGGCCCTGACCCAGGACAACATAACCAGCAGATGCTGGCACATCAGGAGGACATATGGCCATCTGCCTCAGACATAAACAGGGAAACCATTCTGAGCATGGAGAAGGGGGAGACTGCCATGGGTGGGGTCAGGCAAGAGATAGGAGCATCCAGAAGAGAGGTGGGGAGGTGTGTTCTAAGCAAAAGGAAAGGCCTCTGAGGCCTTGCGGGCAGTGAGGCTGGACCATATTGGACAGCTCTTCCTCCCAGCATCTGTGCATGCTCACACTCTGTGTCCTTGGAACAGACAGACTAGAAGTGGACACAGGTGGATGAGCAAGCCTCCTGAGTGCAGCAGCATGGAGGTTTGCTCTCCTTGTCTAGCTCCGCTGGGTTTGGGTGTCCTACCAGTCACTGTCCCGATGCTCACAACCTAACTGACCCGTCATGAGGGGTAGTGGTGGCTGTGACTCTGGCAGTGCCCTCGTCCCATGGAGTGCAGACCCTCCAGGCTGCTTTAGCTTGGCTGAGCCACTGTACACCAGTGGCCACAGTGGGACTGAACACGGGGAGACTTTCCCTCAGAGCCGCCTGATGTCCACATCATTGTGGGCGTCCTCAGTCAGGCTCAGTCTTGGGAGGGTAGCCCCTGCAGCTCCTGTCTGCCCCTCAGGTCCTCGAGTCCCTCGTCGCTATGGAAGAGGACACTTTCCACCACTGTGTTGGGGGTGCCCCTGCTCCTTGGAATCCGCTATTTCACAGCAGAGGCCCGGGAGAAGAGGAAGATGCGGCTTGTGGTAGACGGCTTTGGGCGCTTTGGCAGGTAGGAGGGACAGGTGGGCTGTGCCTGTCCGTGGAAGGGCTGCAGTGCTCTGTGGGGACTCTTGCCACCTTCCAGGTGTCTTTGGCTGTGGGGGGTGACAAGCATTGTTGCCATGCCACATGTGGATGAGGGACTGCCAGAGAGGGCCTCTCACACTGGATGCAGCCCCACAGACCCTTAGCTGGATGGCAGCTGCCACCTTCCCTTCTCACCCCACCACAAGAAGAGCTGGTGTTCCAGACAGGCTTGGGCTGGCCACAGCAGCCGCCCTGTTCCTAGTACCCATGGTTTTCCAGCCTCTCCTGTCTCAGTACAGAATGGAGGGCATGGGACAATCTGTGCCCTGCCAAGTTGACCCTTGTGGGCACTGGCAAGCCTTGGCTCCTGGTGTTTTACCTGTGGTAGTGCCAACATACCTTCCAGCTGCCCTTCCTCCCCTGTGCGCCACACTGTCACTTGCTGACACTATTATTTGGGTAAATTGTTTACGGTGGTCAGAAGGTGGTTCTTCTAATTTAGTCATTCCCTCAATATTTATTGCTGGCACCTCTTGTAAGGGAGCTCTCTGCCAGTTATGAATCCATTGGTTTATTTATACCATCTAGACTGAGAGATTTGCTTTATTAATGTGTTACTATAAGTATCATTTTTTTTGGGGGGGGTGGTATTAGGGATTGAACTCGGGGGCACTTGACCACTGAGCCACATCCCAGCCCTATTTTGTATTTTATTTAGAGACAGGGTCTCACTGCGTTGCTTAAGGCCCTGCTAAGTTGCTGAGGCTGGCCTAGAACTTGTGGACCTCCTGTCTCACCCTTTCAATTTGCTGGGATTATAGGTGTGTGCCCCATGTCTAACTTCTCCAACATTTTATTTTGAAGAAATTTAAACAGCAAAGTTGAGCACGCTCTATGTGCCAGTGTGGTGGCATACTCCTATAATCCTAGCTGGGGAGGCCGAGGCAGGAGGATCACAAGTTCAAAACCAGCCTCAGCAATTTAGAGACGGCCTAAGCCACTCAGTGAGACCCTGTCTCAAAATAAAAAGGGCAGTGGTAAGGTGCCTCCGATTCAATCCCCAGTACCTCTGCCCTTAGAAAAGAAAATGCTCTCTGCTTACCCATGTGTATCTGTGCCCATCCTGAGGCTTTGCCATGAGCTTCCTGTATCTTTGAAGGGTGTTTCTTTCCTGAGCGTTCTGCCCCTTCCTGGCACTGCTGTCTCCAGTCTTTCCCTGCCCAGCCCTGGGGTCAGTTTTCCAAGGAGCCTGGCACCTGGAAGTGGGGTGGGATGGTTGGAGCCACTCCTGATGCAAGCAGGCCTTGCCTTGCGAGGTGCACAGCTGGGCTCGGGGTGTGCATAGACACCACTCCCATGTGCCTGTGGCTGCGTTCCTCGTTGGCTAGATCACGTGCTCACATGGACGCCTCCCGTTCCTAGCAGAGTCATTCTGTCTCCCTCTGCATTAGTGGAATACTGAGTGTGGCCACCATCCTCACCTCAGGCCACCTGAAGGCTTCAGGTCTGCATTGCTCAAGGGGGAAGGGGCCTCCTGGAGTCCCAGGGAGCTGAGCAGTCCTCTCCATGCCCACTCTGCTGGCCACCCAAGCCCCTTGTGGCAGAGGTTCCCCCTGTGGGACGGTCCAGCTGTGGAGGACAGCTTAGCAGGTGCAGGGCAAGGCCTCACCTTGCCACTCCCATGGTGAGGGACTTATATCCCAGAATGGAAGGGACTCTTCCCCTCCCAGCTGTTAGCCGGGGTCAGACCACCCACCTTTTAGTTCTGAGCCCCCCTGTGCTGCAGTGTCCAGACCGACCAGCTGAGCAGCTCTCCAGGATCCCCACCCTTGGGCTCCATTCTCAGAGGAGTAGCAGCCTTGCTTCTCTTATTCTTGGAGACCCCTCCTCCTCCTTTCGGTGGTGACAAGAGGCCTTCCTGATTGGTGCATGTTTTTGCCCCCCCCCCCATCTACCTCCCCATCCCCTGGGTTTCTGTGGGTGTTAACAGTCAGGAGTGAGAGTGGCCTTGTGAGACCTGGGACTGAGACTGACCAGCAGGCACTAACTAGCTCACTAGGACCTGAGTCCTGGAGACTGGCATGGGGTTGGCGGGGGTGAGGTAGAGCCTGACAGGGCTCTGAGAAGAGGAACCAGCACTGGACTCCACCTCATAGCCTACCTTCAGGGGCTAAGGCCTCCTCTGCCCGCAGGTCCCTGGGGATTGGCCTGTACATCTCCCTGGACTACTGGTGGTGCACAAATGTCATCCTGCGAGGGGTGGAAGAGGTTTGTCCCCCTGCCCTGGGCATGCAGGGGGCACACTGGAGGTGGTGGGTGCCTTGGGGACTGAGGAGGTGGCTGCCTGCCCCCATCCTCCCCTCCACGTCTATGGTCAGAACAGCCCGAGGTACGTGGAGGTGATGTCTGCTTGTCACCAGCGGGCAGCTGATGCCCTGGTGGCAGGGGCCATCCGCAATGGTGGCCTCTATGTGAAGCTGGGCCAGGGACTGTGCTCCTTCAACCACCTGCTGCCACCAGAGTACATCCAGACACTGCGTGTACTGGAGGACCGGGCCCTCACTCGGGGCTTCCAAGAGGTAAGGCCTGCCAGAGGAGGGAAGGGGGTGAAGTAGTGCCCCCCTGCAGCTCCAAGTGCTGGCTCCTCCCAGGTTGATGAGCTGTTCCTAGAAGACTTCCAGGCACTGCCCCTTGAGATCTTCCAGGAGTTTGACTACCAGCCAGTGGCTGCAGCAAGCCTGGCTCAGGTGCACCGTGCCAAGCTGCACAATGGCACTGCTGTGGCTGTGAAGGTACTGGGCCACCACCCTGTGCCAGGTGGGCTTCAGGCTTGGTGGCGACCCTGGGTCCTCAGTGTGCCTCTGCCTGCTGCAGGTGCAGTACATTGACCTGCAGGACCGCTTTGATGGGGACGTGCACACGCTGGAGCTCCTGCTGAGGCTCGTGGGGCTCATGCATCCCAGCTTCAGCTTCAGCTGGGTCCTGCAGGTAGTGCTGCTCAGAGCAGGCCAGGCAGTGGGCGGGAGCTGGTCCTCGACAGTGACCAACCGCCCACATATGGCCCCAGGACCTAAAGGGGACCCTGGCCCAGGAACTGGACTTTGAGAATGAGGGCCACAACGCCGAGCGCTGCGCACAGGAGCTGAAGCACTTCCCCTACGTCACCGTCCCCCGAGTGCACTGGGATAAGTGCAGCAAGGTGGGCTGGGATGGTCCTGGGGGTGTGGCGGTACAGGCCTCTTGAGCTCAGCCTCCTGCCCTCCCACAGCGGGTGCTAACAGCCGACTTCTGTGAGGGCTGCAAGGTCAACGACATGGAGGCCATCGAGAGCCAGGGGCTGGCAGTGCGGGATGTGAGTGCTGCGTACCTAGTCAGGGGGTGGGGTGGGGGTGCTGCCGGGTCTGCTACACATCCTGCCCCCTCCCCAGGTAGCAGAGAAGCTGATCCAGGTTTTTGCTGAGCAGATATTCTACACAGGCTTCATCCACTCCGATCCCCACCCTGGCAATGGTAGGACCCCTGGGAGATGTCTTGGTGGGTGGCCTGGATTGACATGCTGTGTGTCTGCCACCCTGGCGATGGTGGCCTCAGCCACATACTATGTCTGTAGTTCTGGTGCGGAGAGGCCTGGACGGGAAGGCAGAGCTCGTGCTGCTGGACCATGGGCTCTACCAGTTCCTGGATGAGAAGTGAGCTGTGGGCAGGTGGGACCCTCTCCCTGTGGCCTGGCCTTTCCTGCCCCGAGACGTGGGGCTCATAGCCAGACCCTCCCACAGGGACCGGTCAGCGCTGTGCCAGCTGTGGCGCACCATCATCCTGAGGGACGAGGCTGCAATGAAGGAGCACGCAGCTGCACTTGGTGTAAAAGGTAAGGGCAGGTGCAGCCCTAGGTTGGGCAGTGCTAGCTGGACACAGCCCAGCTCAGGCCCTGCCTCCACAGACTACTTGCTGTTCTCTGAGATGCTCATGCAGCGGCCCGTGCGCCTAGGGCAGCTGTGGCACTCCCACCTGCCCAGCCACGAGGAGGTGGCCTACATGCAAGAAATGGCCCGCAGCCACTTCGAGGCCATCATGCAGGTGCTCCGGGCACTGCCTCGGTCCATGCTGCTTGTGCTGCGCAACATCAACACGGTCCGTGCCATCAATGTGGCTCTTGGCACCCCTGTGGACCGCTACTTCCTCATGGCCAAGAGGTTAGTGACCGAGGGGGTTCCCTGGGGGTGGATGAGGCCTGTGGGCTGATGCCTGTGTCCGACACAGTGCGGTCAGAGGCTGGAGCCGCCTGGTGGGAGCAGCATACCTGGGTATCTACGGCAGTGGCCTCCTGCGCCACGTGAAGGTTGCCTGGGAGATGTTCAAATTTGAGGTGGCTCTGAGGTGAGTATGTGGTACTGGTTGGGTGGTGGGCCTGGGCCTTCTGACAACCAATCTTTGACCCCCCTACTCTACCCTCCCATAGGTTGGAGACCCTGGCCATGCGGCTCACTGCCCTCCTGGTTCGTGTTCTGGTCCGCCTGGGCCTTGTGCCTCAGGCCGAGGAGCTCTACCAGTACCTGGAGACGTAGATCCCCAGGGCCAGGATGACCACACAGCTGCTCGTAGCCCTGGCCCACTGACATCAGGCAGTCGGGCACCTCACACTGTGGGGCATGGGGCAGTCATGGCCTGAAGCAGGGGAAACATTGTGGGGCCCTGACCAGCAATGACCACACACTCGTCTCAAACAATTTGTTTTCCTTGTTTTGTACAAAAGGTGGGGGGAGGCAGTGTGCGGGGGCAGGGTGGCATCCACATGCTTAGAAGTGGGCGGTGACACGGTCAGTCTCCAGCAGGTCATCAAGGATCTGTGGGGTGAAAGCCGTCAGGGCAAGGCTCAGCAGGGCAGGGTCAGGATGGGCGGGGGGTAGCAGGCCAACTCACAATGTCTGGGGTTGTGCCAATCTTCTTGGCCAGCTCCCCACGCTCCATAGTGCTGAGGTACAGGTAGCGGTTGAGCAGCTCTCCGTCAAGCACGTTGCGCACTGCGTTCTGTAGGATGCGCCGGTCCACGTGCAACATCCTGGGGAGGGGGTGTGGGGGGTCAGGGCAACCTGGGAGGGTGGGCAGATCCCTGAGGATGGTGGGTGCTCACCGGAAGGCACGGGGGTTGAGGCCAGCATGGTGGGGCAACATGGTGGTCAGTGCGTTCTGCAGCATCAGCAGCCTCCGGTAGGTCTTCTCCTGCATGGGCAGCAGGAGCCCAATGCCGCCATCCAGTGTGGCTGGGGATGGGGGGGAACGTGTGAGCCAGGTCAACCCCCTAGTCATCCAGTGTGGCTCGAGGGGGCACAGTGAGCTCGGTTACCCCACCCCACCCCACTCACCAAACCACGTGATGTGCTTGTTCTCCCACACCACCGACTTCTTGCTGGGCCCCTCAGTGGCCCCCCTGCATGGCGTCCTCCAGAACGTGTTCACATGGGCACCCACGTGGAAATCTGCCCTGCGCAGCAGGCGCATGCCCCCAAAGCTCTCCTTGGCTAGGTCAGAAGAACTCAGATCACTGCCCACCCAGTGCCCAATACCCAGCCCGAGTAGAAGTGAGGGAGGGAGGGAGGGCTGGGGTTGTGGCTCAATGGTAGCTCGTCTAGCATGTGTGACGCACTGGGTTCGATTCTCAGCACCACATACAAATAAATAAAGGTCCATCAACTACTAAAAAATATTAAAAAAAGAAGTGAGGGAGGGAGCCACTGACCTTCTGGCAGGTACATGTACACCATGAGGTTGCGGTCTCGGTCAGACACTAGGGAGCAAAGACCCAGAGTCAGCTCCAGCCACCCCCAGGGTGACACTCCCCCGAGACCCTACTCACCCAAAAAGCCCAGCTGGGCATTGTCTACCATGAAGTCCACACTGTACACCTCCAGAGGCTTGGCATCCTGTTGTCAGGGAGCAGAGCAGAAGGGGTGTCAGGAGGGGCCTGAGTATGACTCACCTGTACCCCAAGACCACATGAAGTACCCGGGACACCAGGCTCAGCGTCTTGCTCTCTTCTTGGTAGCGCAGCAGTGAGATGCTCTTCATGACATCTGCAGCCAAGATGAAGTTCTTGACGCTGATCATCTGGTGGATGTACAGCTGGGTGTCGATGAAGGCCATGCCTGTCAGCTCACTGGCCCGCAGGCTCCACAGGAAGATCTAAGGGGCAGGAAGGGTCAGTGGAGTGGGCAGGGTGAGCAGGCACAGCAGGGAGGGGTAGCTGTGTACCTTCTGGCCAATGGCTGACACTAGGTGACCATTGCAGTGGCACAGGGCAGTCACAGGCCCCTTCTGTTCCTTTTCATATAAGACCTTGAACTTGTTCTTGGTCAGGGGCTGGCCAGGTTCGGGCACCACCTCAATCACGTCCATGATGAGGATCTGGCAGGGCAAGGGAACGTGTGGGGATGGCAGACAGGCTGCCAAGGGCCGCCTGTCCCCACCTGGCAGCTGCTTACCCGCCCGCGGCACGTGACCTCCTCTCCCTGCATGAGGCAGGTCCCAGCAGCCACATAGCCCTTGAGGCCCGACACAGTCTCCTCACTGCGCAGCGACACTGTCTTCATGCACGTGACGTGTTCCCATTCCTCCAGCTCAATTCTGCACAAGGCCAGGCTGCATCAGGACACCCCAGTCCTGCCCTGCTGGCACCCAGAAGCCCCCACTGGGCCCAACATCACCTGGCATTAGGAATGGCCTCCCAGCTGACTGGGGAGATGAGCTGGATGGAGAAGGCCTCCTGTTGGGGGTGGATGTACCTGTCATCTGCAGGGACAAGGAGGCAGTGGTCGTAGCCAGCCCTGGGCATGGTCCACCCCACCCCTGGAGTTACATACCTCTCTCAATGGCCTCAAACTCCTTTTCCTCACCAGTCATGCGCGGGATGCGGGTGCAGGGTGTATTGGTGCTGGTGGCCACGGCGTACACCTAGGAGTTGAATGGTGTCACATGCCTGGGGTGCATGGGGGAGGGGGTGCAGGGGGAGGGGACAGACCTTGGACTCCACGTGGTAAGCCACATAGTGAGCCGTGCAGCGCAGTGGGATCTTCCTGACGGGCCATGGGGCATCGTAGGACAAGTAGGCAGGCAGGACACTGATCCGCAGCTCACCCTGGGGTGGGTGGAAATAGTCAGCAAGGCCTAGGGCTACAGGCCTCCCTACCGCCTGGCTAGGTCACCAAGTCTGGGAAAGGTCTGGAAGAGCTGTAGCCTTGGTCGTCAGTCCCCGTGCCTTCTGGCCAGGGAATACAGCACAAGGCATGGGAGCCCAAGCCCAGAGGACCCTAGAGACTAAAGCCACATGACTGAGACTGGCCACGCCGGGGACTGCAGAACACAGGCAGAGGGAAACCCTGCCAGCCCCAGCGCCAGCCCCAGCTTCTATCCAGTCCTGAGTGCACTAGCCCCTTGGAAGCACTCAACACCAGAGTCTGTCAGTGACTCAGGTGGTCATGGCTGCCACGTGGGTGTCACAGATGAGGCAAGGGCTTTCAGGGTATGCCCCACCAGCCAGGCCTCCACTGCCAACGCTCCAGCCCCCAGACGGCCCAGCATTAAGCCCCAGATCCCCCCTCCTGGGCCCTACCCTCCTCTAGATAGTCATCCCTGGTCCTCTGGGATGTGCTGCAGCTGAGGAGCCCTCCTGTCCCTAGCGCCTAGCTTAGCCAGGGCAGTATCAGTGCTTGTGGTGCGGCCAGAGTTAACCTTCCTACCTGTCTGTTGAAATACAGAAAGCCTCGGGGGCAATTGACATTGTGGAATGGGGCGAAGGAGTCGATGGGGCCATCGATGCCCATGGGGTGCAGCCGCAGAGCCCCCCGGCCAGTCACTAGGAGCCAGTGGGGTGAGGGACCACAGATGAACACCTGGAGACAGACACTGTGAGAACATGTGGGCAAGGTCCTGTTCCCCTACCCCCAGGCCCAAACAAAGCTGCCTGCCTACCCCAGAATAGCCATAAATGTCCTCGAAGTAGCGGAAACGTGCCACACGTCCCCGGGCCCCAGACCCCTCCTCCACACTGCCACCTTCTGCCTTCTTCTTGGAGGGTTTTGCCTTCTTTTCACGGAAATTGATGTTGTGGGGGACCTGGTGAAGGTGTCGATGAATGCCAGGCCCTTCAGATGCTGTAGCCTGGACCCCTCCCAACCCACCCCAAAAGGGTCTAGCAGCTGCACCTTCTTGAAGCGAACTTTGAGATTGCCCTGGCCAAGCTGAGAGTCATGGGGAAAAGCCTCATAGATAAGCAGCTCCTGGTCCACATGCACCTGGAAGTGAGGCAGGGTGGGCCACGAGGTGGGGCTGGGCCCCGAGGACAGAGTGGAGGAATGGGCTGGGCTGTGAGGGCAGGTCCCAGCCTCTGGGCAGGCACCAAAGGGCTCACCAGCAGGTAGGGCCTGCTCTGGCGACTCCCCAGAGCAACCAGCAGCACCTCCTTGACCAGGGGCAGCTCCCCCTGGCGCGTGGCCTCTTCCTTGCGGGCCTCACCCTGCGTGGTAGGCTGTCCAAAGGAGCTGTCCACCAGGACTCGCTGCCCCACAGGGAAGTTCTTCACCAGGAACACCAGCCGCCAGTCTGGAAGCTGGTAGATCTGGTGGGGGACAGCAGTCAGTGATGATAGGGCCTGCCGTGCTGCCAGGGCTGCTGAGCCACATAGGTGCACCTACCTCCATGGTGCCGTTCTCTCGCACCAGCAGGCACCAGTGGGTGGGCTCTGCCCGAAAGGGTGCAGGGTCTCGGTCAGCAGGGGGCTGGCTGCTCCTCCGGGCCTCCTCTTTGCTGGGGCTGAAGAGGGAGCCTGAGTCCCCATAGAGCATCTCCTCCTCGTCATCCACTGTAGGGCTGAAGACCACAGTCACGTCTCAATCTGCACAGAGACCCAGGTCTCCTGCACCCCGGCCCCCTGCACACCTGGTCTCTGAGCCCAGTCCCTCGGCCTCTGAACTGCTGCGGCCCCCCATCTCATCACGGGCCCCACTCAGGCGGCTCTCGGTGGTGAACATGCCGCTGACATCACGATACAGGCAGAGTGTGATCACCTTGGACTGCTGCAGGGAGAGCAAAGCCCAGTGTAGGTCGGGGTCAGTGGGGATAGGGATCATAGGCAGGGATAGCAGACACAGAGGGTGAGGCCTACATGGTGCAGTGGGGGCTTGTGAAGTGCCAGGCGGTGGTGGCGGCCACCATACGAATCACTCTTGAGCAGGAACATGGTAACATGGCCCTCGGCGCTCATGATGACCACATAGGGGTCGGCCACAGCGCACTGCACGATGGGGGCACCCAGGTCCACAGGAATGAAGTGCAGCTGATTCACTGTGGGCACAGGGTGGTCAGCACAAGGTGGCCAATGCAGCATACTCCCCAGGACGCGCTTCCCTACACTTGCCCACCTACCTCCTTCTAGCAAGCGGATGCCCAGTGGTGACACTTGGACAATGTAGCGATTGTCCCCAATGTTTCCAGCAAAAACCGTGGGGCCCTGTGTGGCAAAGCCACTGGTGTCCAGTTCCATGATCTCCTGGCCAGTCTGAAGGATCTGTAGGTCACGTAGTGAGTTGTGCCCTTCCCCGGGGAACCCCAGACGCCCACATCCAGACCCCGCCTTTCACCATTGTTGAGTCTTCCCGGCTCAGAATGAGGAAGCCGTGTCTTCGGCCGTCATCTTCTGCTTCAGGGGTGCTCAGCTCCTGCTCTGGGCCCTCTGCCTTAGGTGCCTCCTCCTGCAAGGGCCAAGGACAGGGAGGACAGAGAGCTGTGATGGCTGTGACCACTGGATCCAGGTGCCCTCAGGCCGCCACAGTCACTATCACCTGGGGTCCCACCTACCTCCTCCTTGCGCACAGGGGCAATGACTGTCCACATGTCATAGCAGCCAGGAAGTTCAAAGGTTGTCACTACCTGGGGCCGGATACTCTTCTAGAATGAAGACAGGGTGGGATGGGGTCAGCCTACTCAGGTGCTGCCAGCAGGAGCCCACCCCCCTTGCCCTACACACCTGCAGCACCGATAGGGCCCCGTTCTTCCCGTAGCCGGAGCAAACCACAATCTCCAGGTCTGGCTCAGGGCTGTTCTGAAACTGCACAGGTCGGGGTAAAGATGCTGCCCCAACCCCGCTCCTGCCCCCAACCCAAGCCCAGGCCCCAGGCACCTCTTCGGAGAGGAAGGCGGGCTCGCCCACAGCAGCATTGGCGCAGGGTCCGATGTTGAGCATGCTGTCACACACCTGCAGACACAGTGGCAGTCAGGTGTGGGGAGGGTGCGGGCATCCACGGCTGTCCCCAGTCTCACCTCAAAGGAGTAGGTGGCCAGCTGTGTGCCTGACTGGGCCTCACTGCCGTACACTTCAATCTCGTCCACCTCGTCCTGTGGCACGGACTTGCCCCCTGTAGCACACACAGCCCACTTGAGCCTTGCCCTGGCTCCCAGACCCACCCCACCCAACCAGTCCAGCTCTCACCTGACCAGCCCACTATGGGGTCCACCCGCTTCTTCTTGGAGGGAGGCTCTTCCTGTGAGGCAGGAGACAGAGGTGAATAGCATTTCCAGGCTGCTTTACACCAAGGGGAGGTGGCCAAGCAGACCCTGGGCACCACTATGAGCACCCACCTTGTCAGCAGCCTCGCGGACAGCACTGGCTGGGGGCTCCTGCAGCTTCTCTGTGTACTTGAGGAGGAGGGAATTGCCCAGGCGCGAGCCCAGGAACAGGTACCCAGGCTCCATGGTGACCATCTGAGGGCAGGCGTGTGGATGAGAGGAGGCCAGACCTGGACCCAGTGCAAGACCCCCCCCGGCCCCTACTCACACTGGTGGTGAGGACACTGGCGGCTGCCTTGTCAAAGTGGAAGGCACGGACGCTGCGCATGCCATCTGTGACGAGTGTCAGCACATAGCTGTGGGCGGGGCGGGCTGCTGAGTAGGGCTGGGGATGAAGGATGTTGGAGGGCAGGGGTGGGGGGTGCTGAATGAGCAGGGGAGGGAATGTGGGGGTCTCAGGGCAGACAGGGCCAGGGGCTCACATCTCGCCACCCTTGAGGGAAATGACCATCTTGTCATAGGAAATGAAGGCGGCCTGGGCGCAGTCCAGGGTGATCCGTACGCCTTCCTGAGTGCCTGTGAGGAAGGTGTCAAGCTGGCTGGAGGCCCTGCCCCACCCACAGCCCCACCCACTAACAGTCAGCTACACTTACGCAGTGGGAAGGCAGTGGTGCCCGTAGTGAGGCTGTTGAGAGCCACGCCGTACGGGGGGACACTCTGGTTCAGGTACAGCAGCGAGTTGACAGCGAAGACCACGACCCCACCTGGGGACAGACACGGGCTGGTAGGCAGGCTCACTGGTCCCCCCCAGGACCACTGGGTACTGCTGGGCCCTGCTCACCTATGGGCTTGGGCACAGCCAGGGCCTGGGTGCAGTCAAAAGGCAGGCTGGTGAGGGACCAGATGACAGGGTGGACCTTCTGCGTGATGTTCAGTGAGATGGCCACAATGGAACAGGTGTCCTGTCGCACTGCCACCCGCCTGGAGTAGCAGGTAGGTCAGCTGGGCTCGCAGCACCCCCAAGGCTGGGGTCCCACTTCCTCTCTGCGGGAGCTACACATCCCTGTCCCCTCTGCCCAGGCAGCTGGGTCCACAGCAAAGAGGGCATCCCTGGGCCTCACCCGGGCCAAGTCTGGTTGGGCTCGAACAGGATGAGCAGGGTGGGCTCGTAATAGCCGTGCAGGAACTGCAGGTCAATGATGTTGAGCAGCTTCTCGTCCAGGGCCCGCACATCGATGATATAGCTAGGCAGGAAGCTGGACCTCTGCCTGGGGGAACAGGGACGTCAGGGTGGGGCACACAGAGGGGAACCAAGCTCCATGCCTCTCAGACCCACAGCCGTGACCCAGTGCTCACCCCTCACCCACGAGCCCCTCGTGCTCCTCGGCCAGGCTCTCCCTGCGGAAGGGCAGCACCACCAGCCGGGTGCCGTAGATGAGCATGGCTGCACAGCGCCCATCGGGGTCCACCCGCACTCGAGGTGTGTGCACGTTCTGCACAAAGCCGTCCTGGGGGCAGAGGGACATTAGCCAGGAGACCTCACGGGCAGCACTGGGGGTAGAAGGAGGGAGGGAGTAGTTGGGCTGGCCGGGGTGCCTCGATGTGGCCTACCCGAAGCTCAGGCTCCTCAAAGTAGTGCAGGGACAGGGTCTTCAGATCGTGGGTGCCTGGGTCATACTCCACCACGGACAGCTGGGGGCAGGAGGTCAGAACTATGGCCTGCCCCCATGCACCCTGGGGGTACCAGCAGGCCCCTGTGTAGCCCTGCCCCCTCCACCCCCCACCCCAGGCCTACCACCCTCTACCACTCACCTTAGCATCCTTGAAGCTGAGCAGTAGGGCATCACGCTTGGCTCCTGCCAGCTGCACGCTGGCCATGGACATGACGTTGCCAAAGAAGGAGAAGGAGGCCACCAGCTCCAGCTTCTCGCGGTGGGCCTTCCCCTCTGGGAGAGGGCCAGCAGGTCAAAGCTGGGTGATGCCCTGGCTACCCACATGCCCAGGGTGGCCACCCCTGTACTTACCTGTGCTCCTGTCATTCTTGGTCAGGGCCTGGAGGGGTAGGAAGAGAAGGCAGTGAGGGGCTACATACATGCCTGCCTCTCCTCATCCAGAGACAAGCCCTGAGGAAGGACAGGAAAAGTTCACTCAGGGCTGAGCCCTGCCACCAAGGACCCTGGAGATAGCCATGCACCCTCCCTGGCCTGTCCACCTCTCACTCACGCACCCATGCCCCCAAGCCTGGTCTCAGGGATCTTCCCCAGGAAGCCTCTGCCTCACGTTTCCCCAGAGGCCAAGCCCCCTGCTGCCCACACTCATCTTCTGCCCCAAACCTGCCCAGCTGGGCATCCACAGATGTGAACCTGTGGGTGCTGCTCCAGGCACAGCGTAGGCTACACTAGCGCCTCCAGTTGGAGCCAAGGTGCTGCAGCTACCGGGAGGCTCAAAGGCTAGAAATGAGGCAAGGTGGCCATGCCCAAAACTTAACCCTCAGGGGGCTAAGACAGGTTTGAGGCCAGCCTGGGCAACTTAGTGTGGTGACCTCAGGGTTGTCGTACCTCAGAATTTTTTTTAAGTTTAAAAAAAAAAGTGTGGGGGGGATGCTGCGAATGTAGCTCAGTGGTGGAGCACTTGCTTTGGGTTCAATACTCAGTATGGGGGGGCAGGGGGGCCGGGGGAGATAGGCCCTGAAGTGCAGAGAGACAGGCACAGAGGTGCTTGTCTGTAGTCCCAGCTCTCAGGAGGCTGAAGCAGGAAGATGGTGTGAGCTCGAGAGAGAAGATAAAAGGAAAGCAAGCCAGCCCTGAGTTCTCCATGCCAGCTCAGGGTGCTCACTGTGGCAGGACTGGCAAGGCTGCACTTACACTAGACTCCAGGGACAGACTCAAGACAGCCACATATGGACCTGGGTGGGGTCTGCTCTGAAGAACAGGTGTGGTGGTCAGCACACTGTGCCCTGCTGGCCTAGCTCTTGGGATGATTGGCACCTTTCACCTTGGTGTTCTGAGGCCCTGAATTCCTGAAAGAAGGCTGACTACCCTGAGGTCACCGCACTGCCAGGAAAACTGGGCTGGCCACTTGGGGGCGGAGTGGAAAGGATAGAGAGAGACAAGACCACCTGCTGCTGCTGTGTCCTGTGCAAACCCAACCCACGGGTGTGTGCACAAGACAGACTAGGCTGTCCCTCCTGGGCAGCAAGCGTGCACACAGCAGTCTCCCCGCAGCACCACCAAACCCTGCTGCCTTGTGCTCATGCTGTCCTGAGAGGGCCGGGAAACAACTACCACATCTGGTGTCTTTGCATGTTTCATAACGACGGACAGGGAAGGATCACCGCAATCCTGGGGGCTGAGTGCCTTTCAGGGCAGTCTGGGTTGCTCCCTTCCACGCAGATGAGCTGCCATTTCTCTGATCTTTAAAAACCTGCGTTCCCTGTCAGTTACTAACCCATTTCTTTGCTTTCTTTTGCATGAATCTCCAGACAGTTGCCTGGGTTCACTGTTACCAAGCCTCCTTCACAGGGCCTCCCATCCTCCTCAGGTCAGGCCACAACCCCACTTGCCCCAGCCGGTCTTGTTCCACCTGAGGCGCTAGTGTCCTTCTCCCATGTGCTGCACCCCCAGCCTTTCCTCCTGCTGCCCTGGCCGCGGTCCTCCAACTCTTCCTGTCTCAACCTTTGCAAAGCTGAGGTGCCCCAGGGCCCTGTCCTTTGCTATCTCTGGGTAACTATACCAGCTTCAAAGGACAGACGCCACCCATAAGCTAAAGACCCCAACTCTGCCTCCAGCCCAGACCCCACTCCCATCTCTACTGCTGCTCTAAACGGCCACCTGCTGAGGAATCAGCTGACCAGCATGGGAAGCAGCTTTGCCCCACCCACCACACACAGCTCTGCATCCCCTCCCTCACTGTACTAGGGTTGGTCAATAGGACCAGCACAAAACGGCAGAAGGGACAGCAGTTGCGTCTGAGACCAAGCTCTGGTCTCAGAGGACCTGCCTCACTCTGGCAGTCTGTCATGCTGTTGAGGCCCATGCTGAGGAGTGGAGGCCTCCTGCTAGCAGTGCAGGCAGAACTCCAGTCCAGCTGAGCCCCAGAGGACCACAGCCCTGTGGGAAGCCCATCAGGAATTGCTCTGCTGAGCTGCTCCTGACTGTGGGTCCTCAGAAACTGAGAAATACTCCTCCTTCCTTAGCTTCTAAGTTTTGGGGTAACCTGTTCAATGGCAAATAGTAACTAATACAAGATCCATCCACAGCCTTCTCCAGGGCACAGAACAGCAAGGCCACCACTCCAGGTGCTCATACCAAACTTCAGACTTGCTGCCCACAGACCTGGGAAGACTTTTGGTCACCCTCACACACCTACCTCTACCCCACCACACCAGTCCAAGGCACTAATGCCTCTCCACTAATGGTACAGCCAGCTCCCAACTGGTTCCCCTGCCTCCTTTCACCTTCTCTTCAATGTGGCAGTCAAAGTGACCCTTGAAAACAGGTCAGATGATTCTTCTGCCAAAAGTGCAGCTCCACACTTGAGGCCTGGGACACTGGAGGCCACCCACCTTGTCACCTCTCTGACCTGTTTGCTCATCTCTCTTCCCCTCCAGCCCTCACTTGCCCTCCTGCCACAGGACCTCTGCTGGAACTGCTCTGTCTACTTAGAACTTCTTCATCTGATACCCACAGGTTTCTCCATCACTTTTCCTCCCCTGCTCAAATCCCACCTCCCCACGGAAGACATTCAGCACCCCACCCTGTCTCGCTCCCTCACCCTGCTCTCCAGTCTAAGACACTGCTCCCCTCTCACACTTCCATGGCTGTACATGGCTTGTTGTCCTCCGAGTGCAAGCTCCACGGGCAGGCATCTCTGACTGTAGTGTGCATCAGCATCACCCCAAATGCCTGCACACAGCAGCACTTAAATAAACATCTGCTGAAAGGACAAATGAATTCTGGTGGGGTCTCAGCCCATTCCTTGGGTTATTTTTATTTTTTAGTTGTAGATGGACAATACCTTTATTTTATTTTTATGTGGTGCCTCACACATGCTGGGCAAGAGCTCTACCACTGAGCCACAACCCAGCCCCGAACCCATTTCTTAAAAATGTAATGATGCACGTGAGCATGGTAGTGCACACTTGTAATCCCAACAATCCTTGAGGCTGAGACAGGAGGATCACAGATTGAGACCAGCCTGGGCTACTTAGCAAGACCCTGTCTCAAAATAAAAAATAAACAGGACTGGAAGTGAAGCTCAGTGGTAAAGCACTCATGGGTTCGATCCCCAGTACCAAAACTCAAATAAACAAACAAAAAAACCAAAACCAAATAATGATACAATAACTTCTAATTAGTAAAAGTCCACTACAACAGGTAAGAAAGACTGTTTAAACACTTATTTGGCTCTTTCAGAGATGGACCTGAAAAGCCCGTTCTTTCCTGTCTTGCTTGGTCAAGCACACCGCAACGGAGGTGCTTCTCGACCCGGGCAGCCCCTACTCAAAACGCTTGCGTGGCTCCTCCACCCTCTGCGCGCCCCGCTGCGCACGCGGGCCCTTGGAGAGCGAGAAGCCTTCCCGGTCGGACCCTGGTCGCTCTGGCAACCAGCGCGGCTCCGCGCCCCGTCCGGCCAGTGGACTGTCCTCGCGCGGACGCAGCCCCGCGCCGCGGGCTGGCGATGTTCGTTCTCCGGCTCCGCCTCAGGGAGGCAGTTTCCAAATACCGGCAAAGCGGCTCTCAGCCCGGCGGCGGCGCACGCCTGTAGCCCAGCGGCTCCAGAGGCCGCGGCGGGAGGATGGCAAGTGTGAGGCCGGCCAGGGCTCACGCGACGGGCCCGCCAGCCTTCCGGCGGCGAGGCAGGCTGCGGGCGGGCCCAACGGTGCGCGGTGCGGCGGCGGCCTCTCTGCGGGCGCGCAGGCGGCTCCGGCCGCATCCGCACCGCCGAGCGCTCTGGGCGCCGCCGCCGCCGGCCGCGCACACGAGCACGGCGGCGCGCGGGCGGCGCGGGCCTACCTCGGCGTCGCGGTTCAGGCGGTACACGTAGAGCTGCGAGGTCCCGGCCACCACCAGGTTGCGCTCGCTGTTGTTGAAGAAGTTGCAGTACATCGCGAACTCGAGGCCGGTGGGAGGGTGCGCCTGCTTGTAGACCGCGTACATGGTGACGCCGCCGCCGCCGCACGCCGCCGCGGCCGACTGGGGGACCAGGACAGCAGCGAACGCCGTCCGGCCTCGCGCGGAAGCCGAGCTGAGCGTTCCGCCCTCTTGCGTCTGCGCGGCGGCAGCGGCGGCCGGCGGCAGCGGCCCCTGGCGGCCGGGAGGGTCCCTGCGTGCGGCGCAGTTCTCCGCTTCCCCGGCGGCCCCAGGGTTGGCGTGCCGCCCGCTCCCAGGCCCAATCCTAGAAGTCCAGGGAAAGAGGGTGGTCATACCAGAAAACGGCTTGGAAACGTGTTCAGGCCAGGCCCCTATCCGCCGCCCAAGCACTGAGCAGTGGACTGACGGCACTTGGATGCTCAGACGGGTGGGTGACTTTTGAGCCACCCCCAAAGCCCGTAAAATGTGTTAAGAAAGACCTGGGACACAGCAGCCTGGCTCCCGCTTCACAGGGCGTCTGCTTTTTTGTTTCGTTTTGTTTCGTTTGAGGGACGGGGTGCTGCCCGCACTCCTGGACTTCACCAGGCCCTCACAGACGAACCAGTGTCTGCGTCAGGGGGGCGCAGGGAGCCCGCTGGACCCACGGAAGGAGTGGAGTCCCCAGGAGGGCGCAGGCGGGGTGCCCCTGAGCTCCGGGCCCTTCTGTCTCGGGGCTGGGGCCGGAAGGAGAGGCAGACCTGCCCCGTGGCCTGTTCTTCAATGAGAGATAAAGGAAGACCATCAGAGAGGGAGACTGGGAGGCACTGTGGGGAAGGACAGTGGTGGCCTGGACCATGGCCCAACGTTCTGGGAAAGGAGCATCTCGTCATCAGGGTGGGTGTGTGTGGGAGGGGCAATGGGGCCACCAGCACAAACCCTGGCAGATTCAGGGCTCTCAGCTTCGCCATTCAGAGGCCTTTGCCCTCCACATTTTCCTCAGCTCCTGCAAGGTGGGCCCCGGCTAGGGGACTGTCCAGTTCACACTCCTCATGCACCCCACACACTCACCACAGGCAGGCAATGTACTAGGAGCTCATGGGGTTTTTTTGTTTTGTTTTGTTTATACTGGGGATTAAACCCAGGGATACTCAACCACTAAGCCACATCCACAGTCCTTTTTATTTTTTATTTTTAGACAGGGTCTTGATTTTTTTGTTTTGTTTTGTGTGTGTGTTGCTGGGGATTGAACCCAGGGCCTAGTGCATGCAAGGCAAGCCCTCTACCAACTGAGCTATATCCCCAGCCTAGACAGGGTCTTGATACATTGCTTAGGACCTCCCTAAACTGCTGAGGCTGGCTTTGAACTTGCAATCCTCCTGCCTCAACCTCCAGAGCTGCTAGGATTACAGGCATGTACCACTGGCTTTTTCCTTTTTTACCCTCTATACTCATACTCATCTTGGCATGTTCAGTATTCTGAGCTGGGTTTAGGAGACAGAGAGTAATTTCTAGATGCCTCTTTTAAGGTTGATGATGATCCTTAAAAAAAAAAATCTGTGCTGAGGCTTGTTGTGGTGGCACACGCCTGTAATCCCAGCAGTTTGGGAGGCCTAGGCAGGAGGATTATGAGTTCAAAGCCAGCCTCAGCAATTTAGCAAGGCATTTAGCAATTCAGCAAGACCCTGTCTCTAAATAAAATTTAAAAAGGCTGGGGATGTGGCTCAGTAATTAAGCACTCCTGGGTTCAATCCCAATTACCAGAAACAAACAAACAACAACAACAAAAAAATAGAATCTGTGCTGAGTGCAGTGGCACACATCTGTAATCCTAGCAACTTGAGAGGCTGAGGCGGGAGGGTTCAAGTTTGAGGCCAGATTGGGCAATTTTGTGAGACCCTTATTCAAAACAAAAGTAATAAGGGCTGGGAATATAGCCCAGTTGGTAGAGGGCTTGCCTTGCATGCACAAGGCCCTGGGTTCAATCTCCAGAACCACAATAATAAATAAATAAATAAATAAATAAATAAATAAACAAACTTAAAAACGGGTCTGGAGATGTAGCTCAGTTGTAAAGTGCCCTTGGGTCTAACCCCCAGTTTCCTCATGCTGAGGTGAGTCTCAGAGTTGGCTGGAACATATGGCTTCTTGTTCCACACCATTCATGGGGAACTGTGTCAAGTCAAGGAGCTCTTGGATGTGGCCCTTCCTGCCCAAGTTCACCCCTGTTCCCTGAAGGCAGTACCCCTACCCAGCACAGGTGAACATCACCTGAGATGGACCTCTGGCTTTGCTGTTCGTGGACCTGATACTGGGTAAATGATGGGCTGGAACTAATGCCCCTAGGCTTCTCATTCCTTTTGCTCTCTTCTCCCAACTTTTTCTTTTACCTGGGGCGTGCATATAATGGCTAGAGCCTTCTGGCAGCTCTGGACCATGAGGAGTATTGTGGATTGAATTGTGTCAACCAAAAAAAAAATATGTTGAGGGCTGGGGCTGTAGCTCAGTGGTAGAGCGCTTGCCAAGCACTTGTGAGGCACTAGGTTCGAACCTCAGTACCACATAAAGAAGTAAATAAATAAAATAAAGGTATTGTTTCCATCTACAACTAAAAACATTTTTAAAAAGATATGTTGAAGCCGGGCATGGTGGTGCATGCCTGTAATCCCAGCGGCTCGGGAGGCTGAAGCAGGAGGATGGTGAGTTCAAAGTCAGCCTCAGCAATGGCAAGGCACTAAGCAACTCAGTGAGACCCTGTCTCTAATAAAATACAAAATAGGGCTGGGGATGTGGCTCAGTGACTGAGTGCCCCTGAGTTCAATACCCAGTACCCCCCCCCCAAAAAAAATGTTGAAACCCTAACTCTCACCCCAGAATGTGACTTTATTTGGAAATAGGACCATTGCAGATGGCATTACTTAAGATGGGGGTCATCTGGATGAAGGTAGACCATTAATCCAATGACCGCTGTCCTTATAAGCAGAGAAAATATGTACACAAGACAGTGTCATGTCAGCTGGAGGCAGATTTGAGCTGTGCTGTGACAAGCTAAGGAGCACCTGAGGCCACAGAATTTGGAAAGGCTCATGGAGCGGGTTCTTCCCTGGATATGGGAGGGAGTGTGGCCCTGCTGGCACCTTGCCTTTGGAGTTTTGTCTTCCAGAACCGTGAGAGAACCCGTTTCTGTCGTGTTAAGCATCCAGTCTGTGCTAGGTGGTGGTGTTAAGGCCGTCCAAGGAGACGGCTGCCAGGGACTCATGGTGGACACTTTCTGTGAGAAGCACAGGGCAAACCCAGTGACAGTGAGCTGTCACACTCTGGTCTGATCACCTCTGGGACTGCTTCTGTGTAAGAGCAAAAAGGCCTCTTGTGTGGAGCCCCCCTGGTGGTGCTGGCTTTGATTGGGAATGGGGTCCCACCTGGACAGCTCCTTTGACCTGGTTCTCTGGGTGGGGTCTTCACAGACAAGGGCTGGCGGCTGGAGGAGCCCAAGACAGCTCTCCTGGTGGCTGCAGGGTGGGCTTTCTTCAAGATGACTCTTTGTTCTGGGCAAGGAGAGTACAGCAGGGCTTCACGGATAAGGCTGCCTTTATTGAAATAGGGGCCCCAAACCTGGGGAGGGAGAAGGGGACTCTCGAGGTTCTGGGGTTCTCTGGCTGCTGACCCATCCAAAGGTATGAGGAGCCCTGGTCAGAGGCAGAGTCAACAGCTGTAGACAGGGGCAGGATTATTAAAGGGTGATATTGTCCTCGTACAGTGACAGCAGCAGCAGGACGGTCCAGCCGCCCAGCAGGCCCACGTTGTGCAGCAGGAAGAGGAGCCAGGGCCTGCGGTCCCGCACATTGAGCATGGCGGGGAGCTGAGGAGGGGGCACTGGGTTAGTGGCCGGCTTAGGCACCTTCTCAGCTCCCCACCCCAGGCTCCCGGCTGCCCACTGACCATGTCACAGAGCGCCACGTAGAGGAAGAGGCCTGTGGCTACTGCCAAGATCCAGGCCTCGCTCTCCTCGCCGACTCCGACTGCAAGCGCCACATAGAGGCCGGCGAAGGCCGTGAGCGCGGAGGCTAGGTTCAGCAGCAGCGCACGGCGCACCGACAGCCCCGCGTGCAGCAGGGCCGCGAAGTCCCCTGTGGACAGGGTCCCTTCCAGAGGTCCGCGCCGCAGGCAGGCCCAGCCCACCTTCAGGACCGACCCGCTGCTGCCCAGGGTAGCCAGCCTCACCACCTGGCGAGGTGCCCCCGGCACCCAGGGTCCCCCCACCTCCCAGGGTACCCCCACCACAGAGGCCACGCCCTGACCGGTATCCCCGCCCACCAGAGCAGGCCTGGTCCCTGCAGCTCACCCAGCTCGTGAGGCACCTCGTGGCAGAACACCGCCAGCGAGGTGGCCAGCCCGGTCTTCCAGGAGGACGCGAAGGCCGCGCCCACGGCCAGTCCATCAGCGAAGTTGTGCACGGCGTCGCCCAGGGTGATCAGGTAGGGTAGCAGCCTCAGCTCTGCGGGCGCGATGGGCATGAGTCCTCTCAGGCCTACTCCCGCCCCGCCGCCCGCCCACTGCCCGCAGGCCCTGGCACTCGGCGCCTCCCCAGAGCTCACCTGGGTTCAGCCTCCGGGGCTGGGGGTTCAGCAGCTCCGGACTCTCCTCTGCCACCTGGGAGGAACGAGGGGGAGCCCTGGCTGAGGTGGAGAAGGGGTCAGGCCTTGGCATGGGGACGGGTCACGGGACTATGGAGGGTTCTCCTGAACCAGGCTTTGCATGGAGCAGGGGTGGCCCGCTCACCAGGTCTGCGCTAGAGCCCTCGTGGGCCTGCTTGGGCTGCCGGAGCTCGCTGGGCGCCAGCTGCAGGGACACACCGTGGCTGTGGCCACCATGGCTGCAGTGCCCGTCCTTCTCTGGATCCTGTGGGGAAGGAGGTCAGGGGCTTTCAAGTCTCCTTCCTGTGTACCCACTGGGTCCCCACGAGCCTGACCTGGTCCTTGGGCAGCAGGATGTTGAAGAGGCTCTCAAACAGGAAGAAGATGTAAAGGCCTCCCAGAACGGCCAGTAGACGCCAGGTGGACTGTGGGCCAAGGCCCTCCCCACTGTGTGTGTGGTCCTCTCCACTGTGCGTGTGCAGCCCCAGCACCTGGGGAGCAGAGTGTGGGCGGGGGGATTTAGGGCCCACAGCGGGGGGGAAAGGCTGGGTCTGGGGAAGGCCAGGAGAGGGAGGGAAAGGAAGGACTCTGGTTGATGGGTGAGGACAGACCTTGGGTGTCAGGTGCAGGAGGGCGTCACCAGTGAGTGCACCCACGGCCATGCTCAGGAAGGTCTGCATGACATAGTGGGTGGCGGAGCTGCAGCGGGCACAGGTCAGCAGCAGGAGGCCAAGCACAGCACAGAGGCAGATGAGTAGTGTGGCCAGGGAGCCATACAGATACCCTAGGGGGTGAGGCCACACTGAGAACCCCCTGCTTCCCAAGCCCAGCCAGGGGATGAGCAGGAGTTCACCAGGGCTGCCCGTGGTCAGCAAAGGCCTTTGCTTACACTGGCCCTCCTATCTCAAAGCCTCCCTGAGCCCCCTTACAGGCCTCCATCCTTGCCTGCCTCCCTCTCTACCTGCATTCCTCCCCATTCCCAGTAGCCACTCCCTCTTCCCTAGGTGGGCCCCACTCCTGAGGCCAGCACCTTGGGCACAGCCAGGTAGGCCCAGCTGGGGGTTGGGCACGCACTCTCTGTCTGGCTGAGCTGGTCCTGGGCGGGTGACTTGGCCTGGGGGCTGCAGGCCCCGCTCAGTTGCTGCTGGAGCAGGGCAGGGCTCAGTCTGGTCCAGGCTTCAGGGCTCACCCCAGTCTTCTCAGACAGCCCATAAACAGCCATTACCTCCCTGGCACTCAGGCACACCTGTGGGGAGGTGTGCAGAACAAGGGTCAGGGGCTGAGCATGCACCCATGGGGCCCCCAGTCCTCCTAAGACTGCACAGGTGGCTCACCGTGTCCCACACACTGGAGCTGCTGTTGAGGATGGCAAGGGGAACAGGGTCCCGGTTGTTGGCCTCCCTATCCAGTTGACTGTGGTCCTCATGGTCACTGTGGTTGTGGTCACTGTGGGCCTCTCCACCCACTCCCAGGCGCTTCATCAAAGCTTCCAGCTCTGTTAGGAAGGACAGAAGTAGTGCACAGTGTATGGGCTCCAGGTCTGCCCTTCCCAGGGACATGGAGCCTGGGGGGTCTCAGCCCAGGTCTCACCTGCCAATGTCATGTTGAGAGCTTCGCTGCTATGCTGCCGGAACACAAAGTCCACAAAGTACTGAGGGCTTGGCAGGGCATGAAAACAGGACCCGTTCCTGAAGTGGTCCAGCAGGGCGGCCAGGACAGGGCCCGGGTTTTGAGGAGCTCCTGCCTCCACTGCCTCCTCCAGCAGCTGAGGGACATCTACACAGGCCTGGGGAGGGGTAGTGATAGGAGCACCAGAATTATTATAGGGTTATTGATTGTTGATTATGTTAATTAGTATTAATTAGTGGGTTGAGTGAATGAGTCTATGACTATAAGTAATGTGCCCATGATGCAATGTGAACTGCAACACTTAGAGACACTTCAGTTAGGGATGTAAGCGTCTACACCGGGAGCGTACTCCCCAGACCTCACCCAGTTATCCGCCACAAGCACAACTGAACTAGGACTTGAAGACCCAGACTTCTGTGGGGCGACGGGACCAACAGGACCTGGACAAAGAAACCGAGGCCTCCCGTTGCTGTTTTCCCCCCTGCACCAGACTCCTCTGGCTTGGATGAGTTCCAGCGACCCAGACTTAAGACATGTCACAGGTGAGCACCTGGGACCCTTGGTGTTGACTCAGGACTTAGAATTAGGAGGTCTAAAGTGTGATGAGCATTAATAAAACAGATTTGGTTGAATCTAACTGTGCCTCAGACTGAGTCTGTAGTGAGCACTTGTGACGGATGGGCCTCAGCCCCACCCTCAATGAACTTCTGGACTCCAGCTCTGCCTTCACCTGTTGGAATGTCTCCCACTGATCCACAGGGTCTGCACCCACCAGCCTGATGCACTTCCTGGATTCGGAACCACTTGTTTCTTCTCACCTACCACCTGGCTAGCCTCAGTTCTTCCCTGGGGCCACAGCCCAGCCCTGCCCTGGCCCAGCTAGTCCGGGCCCCCAGTCTGCTCTCTGGCCTTCTTGGGGCACCAGAGCCTTCCTGGTCTGCCGTCACTGGGGAACCCCACAGCCTACTCTGTCTTCACTGGGACTCCTGGCTCTGGCAGTCCCTGACCCAGTCAGTGTAAACCCCTATGAGATCCCCCAGGGCCACTCTACCTCCCAAGGTGGCCCCAAAGCCTGGAGGGCATTGTGTGGGTGTTTCCCCTGCTTTAGTCAGGACTGACCCCCTAATGGCCCCTTCCTGTGTTCTGGCCACTTTACCCTACTTCCTGACCAGCCCACATGGGCCCTCACCTCCTCCCCAGCAGGCTGGCCAGCAGACTGGGCCTTGATCTTCTGCAGCAGCTGACTTAGGCCCTGGGTCAGGGCCTCAGAACTCTCCAGTAGGACCAGGAAGTGGTCGGCATGGGAGGCCCAGCGGCCAGCCTGGATGTCTGCACATGTGCTCTCTGGATTGCTAAGATAGAGAGCTACAGCGGCGCTGAGGCGGGCTATGTACCTGGACTCTAGGACTGGTCCTGGAGCCAGCCCCTGCTTGTCAGGCCTACCCAGGGCCAAGATATCCTCCACAGACAGGCACTGTGGGCAGAAACAGGTGGACAGGAGCTGGACTGGGCCCATCAGAGAGGGCAGAGGCAGGCCCTGGCAAGGACGGGCCCTAGACCTTCTCTCACACCCTTCCCTGCTTGTGCCCCTCACTGGGCTCGCACACACAAAGGTCCCCACCAGTCAGATCCCCACCTCTGGGTTGGTTCTTCCTGAAGCCACTGCCGACTTAGTAGCCTGGGGAAAAGAGCGGAACTCTGTGTGTGGGGTGGGGGGCAGGTCTGACAGCCCCTAGCAGGGGAGGAAAGGCTCTGGCCTGTGGTAGGCCTGGCCCTGGCCTTGGCCCTGGCCCGCCTCCTGGAGTTTGCCCAGCTCCCTTTGCTGCAGGCTGCAGGGTGGAGCAGGCAGGAAGCACCGGGGCTGGGGGACCCATCGGGTGGGGCTGTTACCTTTCCACACGGCCCGCTGGTACAGTGCACACGGTCCACCAGCCTATTTAATAGGCTGCTCAGCTCCTCTCCATCCAGAGTGCCCTGGCCTGAGGTGAGCAGGCTCAGCAGACTGGCAGGCTGGGCCACCACTGCCGTTACCATCGTCATGGCCAACAGCAGCCCTGGTGTGAGCTGGGCTAGGAATACCATGCTTGGTCCCCAGAGTGCTCGGTGCTGTGTGGAGTCTGTGTGTCTGAGCCAGTTGTGGGCTGCTGGGACCAGACTAGGGTTGGGCTCTACAGGTCTGGCCCCAGCCCCAGGACCTCTCCCAGGTATTTCCTATAGGGCTCTGTGATTGGTTGCTGGAGGTGTCTGGGTTAACCATTCCAGTGGCAGGTCCTCCCTGATAGCAAGGAGCTGAGCTGCTGCCTGTTGGGGAATAAGGACTGGGCTCCTTCCCCTCGGTGATGGCCTGGGCATCCCTTCCCTACCTGCCTAACCCAGAGTAGTGGTGCAGGGTCACCCCCTCTGCTCTCCCAAGGGCTCCAAGCATCCCCTCCTGGGACTCTCTCTGGAGGTCACCCTCAAGTTTATGCTCCTGGAGCAGAGCAGCATGAAGGCCACGTTTGCACCTCAGAATCCTCCCCGCCAACACCTGCCTTGGTGCCTTCCCAGCTGTCTCCCCAAAGCCTGTGGCCCAAGTTGGGGATGGGGCTGTGGTCTCTGGGCCAGGGATGGGCTGCTGTGTAAGGAACCACAAAGGTGCTTGCTGAGTCATGTACCGCACCCCAAGCCCTTCAGGGAAAATCCCCAGGAAACTGCCAAAGCTCCAACGGACAAACAGTAAGGGAGGACACGACCTTCGCCCTGGCCCCACCTGCAGGGCTCTGGGGGTCAGGGTGTAACAGTGCTTCACTTATGCTTTGAATGTGGCCTCCCTGCTCAAATGGACCTGCTTCATTCTCTTGCTCTCTCCCTGCTCCTCTCTAATCTCTCCCCTCCGTAACCTCAGGGGAAACAGGATGAACTTTCCTCCCCATTTTAGGCATTTATCTTTCCTTGAATACACATCTGTCACAGGAACAAAGTCATCCAGACTTTGGGGATGGCACCAGATTTCAGGACGGGAGTCCCCTGTGTTTCTCAAAACCAGGTCCTTCTTATTGGATTGGCATCATCAGGGACAAGGACCGAGAGATGAGCAATAAGGGCAGGAGGTCTGGGAAGTGCCCAAGCTCTGGGCCTGGGGAGGGTCAGGGGAGGCTGTGGCTCCCAGTGTGCTCCCCCTTGCTGCTCTCTCTCCAGCCTTTGACCCCTGGGCCTTATCTCTACCTCTGTGCAGTCTGGGGGAAAGGTTGAACCCCAGGGATCTTGGACATCCCCAGGCCTAGGGCAGCCCTGCCTCTGGGCTCCTCCCACTGAGTCCAGCCAACCCCTGACACCCGAGCTCTGCAGGGTGGGGCTGGGTTGTTGAGCTGGGAGCCTGATGCCAAGGACTCTGTTCCCTAGCCCTGTAGGGTAGGGCAGGGCAGGGCCTGGTGAGCTTGGGCTGGATGTCCTGGGCCCTGGGGTCAGGTGCCTCTCCTGCCTGTCCCTAAGTGGAAGTTAGGGCAGGGCCTGGGAGAGGCTGCCTGGGACAACAAAAAGAGGGCAGCCCCACACATCTCTCAAGATGCGATGGCCAAAAATGGAGGTTTCCTTCTACTTCCTTCTACCACTGGGCTGGTTAGAGGCTAGGACCAGGCTGGCTTGAAACAGCCTCTGGCCACACAATGCTCAAGTTGTCAGCTTCTGGGCAAAGATCTGGGCTGGGTCTGATGTTCAGGCCTTCCCTAACTTCTGCACCCCAGGGGCCAAAACTGTCTGAGCCCTCAAAGGTCAGTGCAAGGCTGGCCTCTGCCCAAAGGGCCTCGGTGCATTTTCCTGTGCCCTCTCACTCTCCCGATGCCCTCTTGTCTAGTCTGAGAGCTACCACTCAGAGCATTCTCAGATGGCTTCCCTCCCCAGTAAGGCCAGTCCTCTGGGTACTTGTGAGGATGGCCTTAGGCCCGAGCCTAAGCAACTCACCAGTACCCAGGCTCACCAGGCACACCCACAGATCCCTCCAGTGTGGCCTCAAACAAGTCACTTCCACTGATCCTGATCAACAGAGTGAAGCCCCTGGCAGGCTGTCCTTGCCTGATAAGAGGGAAGGGCGAGAAGATGGGGGCGGGGAGACACCAACCAGATGCTTCTGACCCCGGGGTAAATGATGTCACTGAGAAATCCAGTGGTAGCTGATAAGGATTGAAAGGAGGGGCAAAAGCCCCCAAATGTAGTAAAAACAATAGAGCAAATGAACAGGGATTCAGCCACCAGAAACAAGGATGCACTCGAGCTGGAGAGCCTGCTGAGGACCTGACGTCCCATCACTTGTCATCCTTCCTGAGCCTCTGCATGATCCTCACCACTCTCAAACTCTACCACCTCATCTGGACCTTGGTGAGAGCCGCAACTTCTCCCTAAGACCCCCTCCTCAACCGGTCGTCCACTCCATGCCAGAAAAAGCCTGCTTGGTTCCAGACCTGGTCACCACGGTCTGAGTGGGTGGGCATCTGCTGGACATAAAGCCTAAGACTTAGGACTTTTGAACTTAGCCTGCAGAGGGGATGTCTGTCATTAGCCTGTCATGATTAGGTGTGTCTGCAGTGCTTAGAATGAATCTAGAATTGTTTGCTGTGAATTGATTATGTCTATTGCAATGCCCAGCATCAAGGATTGTCATTTTCTTGATTAAGAACCTACAGAGTGAAACTGTATGGAGTAATTTGAGAGAATAAAGCTCTGAAAGGAGCAGAAGCACATGGACATTTTTATTTCTCCCCTCGACTGCATACGTCGCAATTTTGCCCTCTTGCAACAGTACTGTACCCTCTCCTGCATCCCAGATCCTCTGCGTCATTCCATCATCCAGTAAGCTCAATGTAATTGCACCCATCATAAAAACAAAACACTAGGTGGAGGAAGTAACCCAGCAGTAGAAGGCTGGCTTAGTGTGTGTGAGGCCCTGGCTTCAATCCACAGAACAGTAAAAAAACAAAAACCATAAGCCTGTCACAGCTGCATTACCCAAAACAGCCAGGAGGTGGAGCCACCCAGTGCCCACAGAGGGGTGAGTGACAAGCCATAGTGTGTGTAGGTGTAGGCATGCTGGAGCAGCATTCTGCCTTTTAGAAGGGCGGAAATCCCATCACATGGTACAACATAGGTGCACTAGAGGACACGGCTGAGTGAAATACAGACATTCTTAAAAGGACAAACAGTGGATTCCACTTACACAATGGGGCTGGAGTGCTCAAATACAGACAGGAAGCAGAAGGGTGCTAGGGCTCGGGGCTGGTGCTTCCTGGGTGCTGAGGTTCACCTTGGGAAGATGGGGAATTCAGGCAGTGAAGATGGCTCACTGCAGCAAAATTGCCTGAAGTCACTGAACTGTGCACTCCAAATGGATACAGTGGCAAATTTACATTTTATTACAATAAAAGAAAAGAGATCAAAGCAACATACCTTTGCCATTAGCCCCTCTGAACTCCTGCAGGCCTTACATGCTGTAGTATCAAAAGGCTGTTTCTGCCAGGGGTGGTGGCACATGCCTGTAATCTCAGTGGCCTGGGAGGCTGAGGCAGGAGGATCATGAATTCAAAGCCAGCCTCAGCAAAAGTGAGGTGCTAAGCAACTCAATGAGACCTTATCTCTAAATAAAATACAAAAATAGGGCTGGAGATGTGGCTTAGGAGTCGAGTGCCCTTGGGTTCAATCCCTGGTACCCCTTCCACACACACAAAAAGGCTATTCCCCAGCCACCAAGGCTGTTCTACCAGCACCCTGCTCTGCCATACCCTGGTGCCATGTGCTGCAATGTTTAGCCTGCCTCTCTTGGTCGTATGGCTTACTGCTTTTCCCTGGGTGTCTTTTTTCATACCAGGGATTGAACCCAGGTGTGCTCTACCACTGAGATGCATTCCCACTCCTTTTTATTCTGAGACAGGGTCATATAAGTTGCTCAGGCTAGTCTCAAATTTGTGACCCTCCTGCCTCAGCCTTCCTAGTAGTTGAGTATGGTGGCCTAGTATGTGGCACGAGCCTGTGCTTGTGGTCTCTGACATGAGTCAGGTTCACAACAAATGCCACAATGGGCAGCTGGCAGCCTTGTTATGGTTGGTAGTTTTTCATGAAGCCGCAGGCTGCCTGGAATAGCCTTCTTGTGTGTGTGGAAGGGGTACCAGGGACTGAACCCCAGGGCTCTGACTGGAGCACTCAGGTGCTGAGTGGGGAGGCTGGCGTGGCAGGCGCAGTGGAGATTCCCCCAGCCCTACTACGTGCCCAGGCAAGGCCCACTGGGGAGGACAATGCCCCTGAAGAAACAGATTGTGTGCAGAGTGGAAGTGACAGGGCCAAGCTCCCATGCTGATCTCGGGAGCAGTGGCTGCAGGATCCTACCAGAAGGTCAGCAGGGTAGACAGATCAGGCAGGGCAGGCCCAGGGTAGCTACCCAACGCAGGCAGAACAATAGCATCTTTATTGGGAGTGAGTCTTGACAACACAGACACAGACAGCTGCTCTGGACATCAAGTCTCACAAAGCTGTCCAGGGTGGGTGTGGCCAGAGGAAGTGGGGGATGGTCCCCTAGGTAGCCATCCCCCATCCCCCATCCCCCACAGGCCACTCTGAGGCTCAGGCGTGCAGGAAGCGGTTAAAGGCGTTGTAGGCGGACTCCAGATCGAAGAGCATTTGCCGTACCTGGGAGTCATCCAGCTCATCAGATGCTGACATGCCACTCAAGGTCTGTAGCCTGGAAGCAGAGTGAATGGGGGTGTGGGCAGCAAGGCCATGAGGGCCCCTCGGTGAGGGCCTACATAGGAGAGGCACTCACCATTGGCTGACTGTTTGGCGGCCCTCAAAGTCTGGGGGCAAGTGGCTCATGCGGTGCATGGTCTCCATCAGCTCCCGCAGGTCAGGCTGGATCTGCAGACACAGGTGAGGGGCTGGGACTCTGGCCCTGCCTGCCCACCCACCCAAATCCCCATTCCATCTGACTCCTTTACCTCGTCCATGGCGCGGATTTCCAGGCGCAGTTTGTCCATTATTGTGATGAAGAGCTGGGGGGGCGTGTACGAGGTTTCACAGACCAGCTTGGTGTAGGGAGGCCCCTGGCAGGTTCCCCTGCAGGGCCAGGCCCCAGGCCTAGCCTGCCTGCTGCTCCCACCTCAGGTTCTTCATCATACCTGATCCCAAAGCCCTGGGGCTCCTTCCTGTCTGGGGTATTATGTACAGGACCCTCCTGGGGGTGTCTCCTGGCTGCAAGGAGAGCTATGTGGAAACTATGGGTACACCTACATACAACTTTCCCAGGCCAGGATCTTGCCAGAGTGGACCCTGTGCCTGTCTCATAGGTGCCTATGGGCAGACAGGTGGGCTTTGGGATGCTGCTCAGCTGAGGCCCTGGACTCTATACCAGTGATGGGCTGCAGAAAGTCCTCCTGCCCTCCCAGGAGACTGGGCTTACTGAGACAACATCAGCAATACAGCGGTTGAGGTTGCCCTTGTCATCCTTGATGGTGATGGGCCTGTCTTCCTTAACCCTCTCCATGGCGAGTGGGCAGTCCAGCTGAAGGGAGGAGATGCAGGTGCTCAGTCTTGCAAAGGGGCAGGCCCTATGCAAGCCATGGCCTCTTCTCAGGGGCACCCCACCGCACCCTTCCTGTGGTATGGAAAGAGTGGCTCACTCACGCGGAACTTGCGGCAGAATTCATCAATGGAACTGATTTCTGAGCCTTGAACCTGCCGGAAGGCAGCTTTGTACTGAACCAGGAGCCGAGAGCAGGCTGCAGTGTACCTAGTGAAAAGGCCAGCTGCTACCCATGCCTGAAACCAGCCCCCGCTCATCCTGCTTTCCCCAGCCTGTTCAGGCATAGTGGCTCTCATGGAAGACCAGGTGATGGAGTCAGAGACTGGACACTGAGGGCTGAGGCTTGCCATCGAGTCTGTACAAAACAAGAATTCTGGGGGAGAGCAGAGGCCAAAATACGATGGCCACAGGGGATAAGACTCACACTGGCACAGGTTCACATTGTCCTGAGAGGCCAATGGCTTGCTGGGCTTATTACCTCACTGAATGAAACCCCCACATCCACACTGGGTGCCAGGCCTAAGTAGCACTGCCTCCTACTAGACATCCCCAACCTCTCTCCTGGCCTCCAAGGAGTTTCCACAAATCTGGTCACCCGTGCCCGGCAGACAGGGCCAGGAGCACACATATTTGCATGTCTGCCCTTCACTAGATATCTTTCCACCCATGCAAGGTTTCCCTGGTTGAAATAGCACTGAGGCCACCTAGCACCCAGGAGCATTACCATGGTGCTGGGAGCCCTACAGAAGTGAGTGCCCCAGCAGAAGCCCCAGACCACTATTTCTGCTGCCTACTGAGCCCCTCTGCCTTGCAGAGCGTAGGAATTGGCTCCCAAGGTAGGGTACCCTTTGGACATTGAAGGGTAGTGGGCTTGCTCACTCGTTGGGGGTGACGCAGTCCTTGATGTATGCTTTTTCCAGTGCCTGCATTGTCTTCACTACTGCAAACAGCTCTGCCATGTTGTCATACCTGAGACAATCTGACCATCAGGCATGGCCCTGAAGCAGGGAAACCTCCCACAATGGGACGCAGCTATGGTGGAACTGTCAGCCCACCTCTCAGCCCATCCTTGGCAGATGTTCCTTGGAAAATGTCCCCCAAACCTGACCCCATGTTGTCTTCCCCAACTACCAATGTGGTGGTGGGTTTGGGGATGGCTACTCCCAGGAGGCTTGGATGGGCACAGGTGCATGCTGGGGGCAGCCTAGATGCTTGACTTACTTCTCCCTCTCCCGGGCATTCTTGTACAACTTCACTTCCTGTTGGAGAGAGTAGGTAACATGTCACCCAGTTGCATCTGGTGGCCCCAGGGGCCAGTGGAGGTCCACACAGCTGTTTGCTGTGGGCCAACACTGGCCAGGTGGGCACCTGACACTCACCTCATACAGCTCTGGCTTGTTCCCAGGGGCTGCAACAGAGTAGGCAGAAAGCTATCAGGCTGGCCACAAAGTGATCCCAGGGCAGTTTCTGATCCCAGCCCCATTCAGTTTCCTCCCTCAGGCCTCTCCTGAGCTCTATCCCAAAGAACTTAGATGGAGCTGAAGGATGGGGGTTCCATTTTCACCCCCAGTCAGTGGGCAGGATACTGGTTTTGAATGGCTGTGGCAGGCCTAGCTGCACAACAGGGAGAACCCCACTTTGTTTATAATGCCACAGTGTGGTACAAATAAGGCCTGTCACACACCTTACAACTTGGGCTCAATGGGAATCTCCAGGATGCCGATGCTCTGTGCACACTGAAGCTCATCATCTCTGTGCTGAGCAAGGCCAGGCTAGCTCTACCTGGAGGTCTTGGGGCTCTTACTGTTTATCTCTGGCCACCTCCAAGGCAGTATGAAGGTGGGGGGAGGTCGGTGACTTAATGACTCCCTCCCCTAACACATTTCCATCAGCCCCGCCACAGCATAAGCCTGGGCCCTTCCTGTTCTGCTTGGTGCAGGCATACTCACCTCCCATGCCGGGAGTGGCTGGGATCCCGTGAAACATCCTGCAGGATCTGTCAGCCACAAGTGAGACCTGGGGAGTACATTCAGCACCAATTCAAGAGGACCCTGACACCCCGAGTCAGGCCCTGATGTACATCTTCCCCACTGGCCCTCCACAACTATCAAAACACAGAGCCCATGGGGCGTCAGAAGCGAGAGAGGCTGGAGGCACTGAGAGTGATGTGCAGGACAGAAGATGGAACCCCCATCCTTCTGAGACAGGAGGAAGTGACAGTTGTTGGAAGACAGCATTTGAGGCAGAGGAGAGCAACCCAGCACAACCCTTCAGAGAGGGGCTGGGCTTTCTGAGCCCAGAATGTTCTAGGGTAAAAGGAAGGAGAGAGGGTTTTATCGTAGTATGGTAGGAATTGGAGTGCTAAAGGCAAGCTCGTCGTGGGAGGGCTCCCTGTCAGGCAGGGGCCTTTTGGAAGCGAGACCCCTGCAACGGTCCTACCTACTAAGGAAGTTGGGGGGATGGCTGAGGCGTGAAACCACAGTCGCAACGAAGAATTTGAGACAGGGTGGAAATAAAAAAGGAGTTAAAAGTGAGACGCCCGTTTCTGGCCTAGTGGCATCAGGACGGTGGGCGAACCCTGACGGCAGGGGCCTGGTGGGCAGGTGCGGGCGGCGTAGTAGGGAGTCGCCAGCCTGGCGCGCGGTCCCGAAGCAGCATCACAGCTCGCTGGCGGGATGGAACCCCGTGCTCCGGCTCCCTCCGAGCTCCCAAGGACACAGCGGAGCCCGCGGAGTCCGAGCACCTGGGAGGGCGCGAACGGGGGACGTCCGAGGGGTCGGGTCGAAGGGCCGCCCGCCGCCCAGGCCTGTCCCGCCCCGCCGCGAGTACCTGGGCGCTCTCGGCCGCTCCCGGAGATGGCGCCGGGGCGGAGCGCTCCTGACAGGCCACTCGGCGCTCGCCCGCGCCCACTGGAAGGGGCGCGATCGGCAGCTCGGCGCTCGGCGCTCCCGCCTGCGCTCTGCGCGGGGCTAGCCTTGGCCACGCCCCCGCGGGCCGGTTTCCGCCAGGGAACTCTTAGAGGAATGGGCTGCGGCAAAGTGAATCCCGCTTTACACCACCCATCCTCCACCCAGGAAGCCACTCCAAGAAGGCAGCAAAGACGTTTATTGAGGCTTCTGGGCAGGGGACGGGCAGGGTCAGAGGTCCCGGAAGAAGAGCTGGGGGCCCCGGGTCAGAGTGCATGAGCTGGGACTCTGCAGCCGCTGGCGCAGGGCATCGTGGTCCTCGGCACACAGGCCTCTGCTACATAGTTGGAGCTCCCGCAGCTGCGTGGTGATTTTGTCCCAGAGACCCGGGCCCAGGGGACCCTGGACAGTGCAGCCTGGAGGGCAAAAAAGTCCTGCTTCATCGTGGGAAGGAGGTGTGCCTGGCCCATGGTCAGGCAGATGGGCCCACTGGTGGATGCCACCCCCACCCCGACCGCACAGCGTGCCTACACTTTGGCCCACCCACCCATAGAATGAATTTTTAGTAGATCTCTATGTCGTGGGCCTGAGGGCTCAGAGCTTGGTCCTCTGGCCAGAAAGCCCAGTAGCCTCAGAACCTGGGGAAGCTGCATGACGTCGCAGGTGCCAGGAATCCAGCCAGGTGTGGAAGCAGGAAGTGAAAAGCCCAGGAAGAACTCAGGGGTTCCCTTGTGCACAAGCCTATTTCCCCTGAAGGGCAAAGCCTGCCATTCTGCCCAGGCCTCAGCTAGGGATGCCAGGCTGCTGGTGGGCCAGTTCACCAAATGCCCCTCTTCTGGAGTTGTCCTTCAGACAACACAGGTGGGGGCTGCCCTGGTGTTGCAGAACAAGCTACATTGTCACAGCCAGGACAGAGAGGGTCAAAACAACCCCTGCCAGAAGGTGGGAGGGTCCCATTGTGGCAGGGAACCTGGACCCTGGGTTTCCTCTTCCTGCCATCAAGAATGAAGAGATCCCTGTGGACGAGGGGCCTTTCTGTTATTGTCTACACTTGAGGGTTAGGCTGGATTGGGCAGAGGCAAAGACCCCAGGCTCCCCTGTCCCTTTCTTGTCATGCTCCACACTGTCTTTCATCATGCTGGCTTCTTAGGAGAAGTTACCTGAGCCTCAGCCTGTGAAAGTGTGGCAGAGGTGGCCACCATACTCAGCCCTCACCTGAAAGGCCAAGGAAGTGGAGGCCTTGGGGCCTCTGCTGGAGGGCAGACAGGAGCTCCTGCAGGCTGGCACAGCTGATTTCAGGGTTGGCAGACAGGTCCAGAGAGATGAGTGAGCGGCAGAGAGGCAGGCACCTGAGACAGTGTGGGAAGTTCAGAGATTAGCTTCCACAGAAGCCCTCACTCAATCTCTAGGGAAAGCTGCCCTACAAACCCTAGCTCTGGGAGCCATAGGCCAGGCCCAGCAGGCTGTGGCCCAACACAGCATAGGGAAGGTTGGCAGCACTACCTAGAGGTCGAGACTGCCAAACTCGCACACCTCTTGTCGCTCCCCTTAGAGCCGCCAAGTCTCCAGAGACATGGACTGATGCACAGAGGGTGCCAAGAAAGGCCATATAAGAAGGAAAGCTCTCAAGAGTCACGAGAGTATGGTAATAAAAAAAAAAAAAAAAAAAAACCTTTAGGATAGCAGCATGCTTGCCAGGCCAGCCCTAGACAGGGTGGATGTCAGAGGAACAGGGTCCCAGGTCTTCAGGTTGAGACCCCCCCCAACAGGCAACAGGGCAGGGGCATCACCTGCTTAGTTCTCTCACAGCTTTGTCATTCAGGTAATTTGCAGACAGAGTCAGGTGGACCAGAGCACAGTCTTCCTGGACATAAGCACAGGGAGGGAGCTAAGCCCAGTGGGCACTGGTCCTCCCTCCCTCCTGGCAGAGGTCCCCACAACCAGGAAGCCCCTGAACTTGGAAGTGAGAAGAAAATTCTCCTTCCTGGTGTAAGTCATGCTTGGCACCTTGTGATGTGAAAACCACAAGGACTTGGCCCTGGCTGGAAAAGTCCTTGGGAGAAAACACAGGGGCTTGGTGTGTTCCTCGGGAACTGTTTGGGGTAGAGATGCCATCCCAAATCCCAGATGTCCTTTTTGGTGGCCAGGAATTCATAGCCTGAGGCAGGTGTCTGTACAGGTGTCCTGCAGCTGTTTGTCCCAAATCAAATCCCTCCAACCTCCCAAAGGTCACAGTTATGGGAACCTTTGGTCTCTGAAGCCTCATGTTCTGGCTTTTCCCCACCTCATACCTTGGCCAGGTACCTGACAATGGGCTCCATGAAGCCCAAGTCACTCTTGCTGGCTGTCACAGAGCCAAGTTCTAGGTGCAAAAGAGTACAGGTGGGCAGGCTTTGCAGGGCCTTGGTCAGGGCAAGGGCACCCAGGGCATTGTAGGATAAGGACAGGGTCTTCAAGCGCTCAGCATCTGTACCAGGACCAGAATTTGTAGGCCTCATGTGGCCACCATCCTACCCACCCTCCACCCTGAGTTCTGGGCCTAGAACACTTACGACCCCTTTTGGAGAGGCTCTTCTCCATTAATTTTGTGGGGAAACAGGTTTAGTGGCAACGGCTCTTGCCCACGTTCTCTTGAGCCCAGCCTTCCCCACCCACCAATCCCTGGCTGCTGGAAATGGGCCCTGGGCCAGCATATCTGTGGGGGGATCAGGAGGAACTCACACCACTGTTGCCCAACATAACCCCTGCCCCAGGGATCCCTAGGTGGCTCTATTCCCAGCCTCTTGGCACTAGGGCTGCCAGTTATGCTCATGGCAGAACTGAAGCACAGAAGGCTCTAGCCATAGGCATGTGGTGGGGTTCAGCGCAGAGATGGCCTGCCTGGGATCCTGCCTGTAGTCTGGGAGCACAGCCCAGACTGATCCAGCACCCACACGTCTACCTGTGCCTTCAGAGGAGTTAGCTCCTCCTGAAGAAGCCAGGCTTGAAATCCCAAGCAAATCCCATCTTGGTCCTTATGCCCAAGACCCTTAATGCCTCCACACCTGGCTCAGGGATTAGACCTGCCTGGTCAGCTCACCTTGGAAGGCACTGCCCAGGGCTGCCTGGTGGCTCAGGAAGAGACTGGGACCAAAGCCACAAGCCTTCAGGCGCAGAGTGCTGAGTAGGGGGCAGGCCCGCAGGAGGGAAGCCAGGGCCTGACCACAACCGTCTCCTAGAGGGTTCATGCTTAAGTCCAGCTCCTCCAAGTTCTGTGGAAAACATGGTGAGCACTGAGTCCCTTGACATCCATGGGCCCAGTCCCCTCAGGTCTAGTCTTCTTGCAGGATCCCTGTTCCAGGCTGGGCATTGGCCAGTTCTCCCAGCTGTTGCAACCTGTTACTAGAGTTGCTGGCCTGCTGTACCCTAGGCTCTACCTGCAAGGTGGCCTGGCCTTGAGGGCCCCCGGCAAGTTGGCGTAGACTTTCCTGGCCCAGGTGATTAGATGAAAGATCAAGGAGGACCAGGCTGGGCATGGTGCTCAGAGCAGCCAGCAGCTCACTGGCACATCCATCCCCGAGCCGATTCCCTGCCAGGTGCAGCTCCCGGAGCGCTGTGTGTAGCTTGAGGGCTCGAAGCAGGGGTGTGAGCTGGGCCTGGCTCAGGGCCAGGGAGCAGGCACTGAAGGAGGGGCTTGAGCCCTGGTGCTCCATGGCCTGCAGCACCTGTTGGTGTTCCCCTGATGAGGGAGACATGGGGTTATCAGGGCCAGTGCCTACATTTTGCCTTTGGAGTTCTGTGGACAAACCAGGCAGCCCCAAGAGTTAAAGCTGAGTCTATTCCTACAAGCCTGGGATTCAGTGCCATGAGTATCTGCATAGGTGGGCCACTCTCACATCTGCATCCAACAAGCTTCCTGGCAGCTCCTTTCCTCAGCTCAGGGTTGTCTGCCCCCACCTGTCACCCATTCGTGGGGGCAAGGGTTAGGCAGGGAAGGGTGCACCACAGAACTGGAAATGGCAACTGGAAGATAGGGCCTGCATACCAACCACCTCTGCTTAGGGCTTCACCTAAAGCCAGGCTCTTGGAGCCCTTACCTTGTCCCAGGCTCTGGCAGGCCCTGCGGTAGCGGTCAATAAGTGGGGGCAGATCCCATGAAGTCACTTCAGCCAACACCTGAAGAGCACCGTTGGTGAGCACCATTGATGAGCAGCCTGGAGAGGCAGCTCCTGGGGGTGGTCTGTGCCCATGGCTGTGGCTCACCTCATCGTTGCTCTGCAGCACATCTGGGATGGAGTCCTGTGGGGCCAGCAATGCACCCTCCTTCCGCAGGCTGAGTCTGGGCAGTAGCCCACAGGTCTGGTAGTAGCGCTGGGAGGCCTGCTCAGCCAGCCAAGCCACAGAGTGGACCTCACTGTTGGGGGAGGGTGGGATGCTGCATCCAGATGTCCTAGGGTTCTGCCAACACTGCTGAGGCCTACAGCTCTCTCTCCTGGTAGCAGCCTTCTGTCCCTGCAGCCTGGCATCCTACCTACTCCTCAGACTACTCCTAGGGACTATAAGACTACCCAGGCCACATTCACTCAGGGACCCTAGGGAACAGTAGGGACAGGCCACCGAGGCAGTCATCACACATCCTACCCTGATATGTACACAAAGGAACTATGTACTGTGCTACCACTGAGGGCTCAGGCAAGGGGCTGCATGGTGGGCAGGGGGGACTGGGGTTCAGAGAGGGTAGATGTCACCATACCTGTGTGGGACAGGGACAAGGAAAAGGTTATCCTGAACTTGAACTCGAATCCGGATGGGAGGAGGCTGTACTAGACCCTGATAGGAGGAACAGGGGACAGGGCAGTCAGGAAAGACAGAGGCCTCCATCTCCACCTGCCCAAGCTGGGGGTTAGCTCTGCTACCAGCTTGTCACCCACCGAGGGCTGGCCTGTTGCAGGGCTTTCCCCAGGGACCCTGGGCACGTTGGGATTCTCTGGGAGCTCTGCAGCCAAGCTGCTGCCTCCAGCTCTGTCCAGTGTGCTGCAACTCTCAAGACAGGTCAGGCGGCTCTGCCTGGTCCGGGTTCGGGGCCTGGCAGGGTGTTCCTCATCGTCTGGCCCTACAGCACTGGGCCTGTTGCTGTCCCCACTGCCCTGGGGGCGGGGCAGGCGGAATGGGCGACTGCGGGGCAGGGGTGTGTCCAATTCCAGCCAGTCTCCAGCCAGGTATTCCTCCTCCGGAACGAGTGCTGTCTGGGGTGTAGGGGCTTCACCTGGGCCCCAAGGGCCCTGCCTGAGGCAGCGGCTCTGGGCACTGCCCACACCTCGGATGGCTGCCTGATAGGCTGCCTGGCCAGCACTCACTGTACTCGCCTCCCTGATGCTGGCAGGGCAAGCTGTCCTGGCCTCATCCTGTTGTGCTGGGGCAAAGTACCTTGGCCTCTTCTGGGATGGCATTTGGGGCCCAGCACTGTCCTCACCCTCTGAGCTGCTGCTGCTGGCCAACCTATGCCTGCTCCTTCGAGGCCTTGCCACAACTGATGCAGCCTGCTGTGGGGAAACCCTGGTGCAGGCTAGAGAGGCCTCTGAGGACCCAGGAGTGTGCCAAGGGGGTTCTGGGCAGGGGCTTGAGGGAGGAGAGGTCTCAGGATCAAACAGGTGGTTACTTGGGATGGTCCAGGAGGCTGGGGAGGCTGTAGGAGGGAGAATGCATCATGAGACAGGTACCAGACCCTCTCTCTCTGCCCCCTATGCTGGAGTGTTAGTCAGGGCCCAGAGCCCAAGGCAATGTCAGCAGGTGAAGAAGACCCCACTTGCCTGAGCCTGAAGAAGCCGCCCGGAGCCTCCTCTCCATGGCTGCTGCCTTCTGTTGTGTCTCAAGGTCTAGGTCCCTGCAGTACAACTTCACCCACTGCTGCAGTGTCTCCAGTGGGCTATGGCCCTGTGTAGCACCCAGCTGAGCAGGGAACAGAGCAGCTCCCACCCACCCTCTCACCCACCACCACTACTCCAGCTCACCTTCCTGGTTCGGAGGGTGACAGATGCCCCTCGCTCAATAAGCAGCTCAGCCACCTCAAAGTGGCCACAGGTAAGGGCGTCATGTAGAGGGGTAATGCCCTCACACCCCTGGCCACCTGGATCATCCACTGCAGCCCCGTGGTCCAGCAGGAAGCGGACGATCTCTGCAGGTAGGGACATAAGCCCAGCTCCCAATGTCTGCTCAGCCCCTCCCCGCTCTCTAAACCCCGTGTTGTGCACCAGGACTTGCCCATCCCCTGCTCACCCAGGTGTCCAAAGTTGCAGGCTTCATGTAGAGGTGTCCAGCCACAGTAGTCCCGAGGATTCAGGGGGTGGCCCTGTGACCAAGGACAGGAAGGAGCCTGGCCCTGTGTGCTTTGCAGCCTGGCTCTGGCCCTCTCCTCCACTGCCTGAGGTCTCCTCAATGAGGGTACCACTTCTGCCCAATAAGGCTGGCTGAGCAGCCACAGCACACCCTCTAGTCTATTCACTTGGCGCCCTGGGGCAGGCACAGAGCCTAGCTGAAGGGCCTGAGGTAGGAGGGAGGGCACCAGGGTTTTGGTCTGTAATACAGTCCCCATCCTGGCCAGGCCAACCCAGATTCTGCTTGGCATCTTAGGGCCCATTCTAAATATGAGAAAGTCGAGCCCATAGCTCCTCCCTAATGGAGCTAGGGTCAAGCAGTCTGTTGGTGTGATAGCTTACCTGCCTCACGAGGTCCTGGACACGGCGCAAATGGCCCTCAATGCAGGCTCGGTGCAGCAGGGTCTCCCCCATGTCATTGCGCCGGTTCCACTGTGGGCAGAGTAGCCTTGACTTGGGGCAGAGGTGTGAGGGGTGGGTGCGGCTGCCAGGACAGGAGGGACTGGGGCACATGGTCCTTACCCTGTTCACCTTCCGCCGGCCTAGGCAACCCTGAAACTCCTCATCCTCTTCCAGCTGCCAGGCCAGGCTGTCAGCATCATCCTCTGGAAGAGTCGAGCCAACTGACTGAGCCTGTGAGAAGCCAGCAGTAGAAACAAACCCCTGCCCTGCCCAGGCTCCTCTGACCTCTGAGGCAGCAGCAGCCATAAGCAGGAGAGCAGAATTCAGACCTGTGGGGCCAAACCTTGCTCCTAGGCTACCCCTCACCTGCCAAGGCCCCATTATTCCTCTGTCAACAGGGGATGCAGCCCTCCCTCAGTGGAAATGCCCACTCACCCCTGCCCCCAGGCTCTGCTCTACAGGGCAGTCTCCATCCAGACCTTCTGCCACCCTCTCAAATATCTTTGTTAGGCCGTGTACCCTGCCTGTTCTCACTTTCCACCCACTCCTGGTTCTGGTGATACTCAAAGGTTCTCTTCTGTTCCTTCCCTGCTGCCACTGCTCTTTCTACACTATCTTCTGTTGCCTACCTGCTGAACAGTTCTCCCTTACGTTTTAGTCCTTGGTCACCTCTTCCCACACCACTCACACACCAGCAATGTCCAACCTGACCTTCCTCTAAGACCTGGCCCAACTTCCCATGGCTGCTGGGTTACTCACTTGTGGTCCTAGAGGCCCCTGAAGTTTTCAAGTCACAGTCTTTCCAGGAACCTACACTCCAAACCTCATAGCCAGGCTCCCCTCTACCCACTCTTCAGTCAGAAATCAGCCTCAGCTCCCTACCTCCCACCAAACCTACTCTCAGTCCCATATCTTCTCACCCTAACCCCATAGCTGTGACTTAAGTTCAAGATCTGCTCTAGTCAGTCTTTCACACCCACCCTCTGCACAGCTGACCACACCAGCCTCTGGAGGGTTCCAGGCATGTGCTTGGTCTGGCATGAAGCAGCAAGGCCCTGAGATGCACCCTGCCTGGATGTGCAATACAGGCCTCTACTGGACTATCTCCCCAGGCTCTGGCCCTGTAGAGCCTCCCTGTAGGCTTCCAGCCCTTTGTCCACCTCCACAAAAGCAAGGGCTGCCTGCCTGACTGCTGGTGAGTCCTGAGCAGGCTCTGTGTAGGCAAAGTACCAATCCAGGACCTAATCCAGAGCAAGAGTCATGGACAAGGCCAGCTGCAGCCACAATGCCCTCACCACTCTCTGAGAGCTCTAGCTCACTGGCCTCTAGGGCCACGCTAGCTGCCGCCTCTTCCATCGCCTCCTCCTCCTCCTCTTCAACCAGTTCTTCAGCCGTACTCAGCTCTTGCAGTCTGGTTTTAGTGCCCGGAGCTTCTTGGGGCTGTAGTCTCAGCTGTACAGTGTGGAGGTGCTGCAACACCTGTTTCTGAAGAGAAAGAGGACATCTTCTTGCTCAAGGCTGGGGGTGGGGCGGGGAGAAAAGGGGCATGAGACAAGAGGGACAAGCAAGTTGGGCTTGCTGGGGACCCAGTAAAGGTGGGGCAGGCTCAGGTACCTGCAACTGGGGCCGCTGGGCCTGCTGGGCACAGTTAAGAGCCTTCTGGAAGCATGGAGCCAGAAGCTCATATGCATCCCCAGCCTCCTCGCGGGAGAGTGCAATGTTGAACCAAGTATTGGCCTCCTGGAGTGGAGGAAGAAGGAGCTGATGGCTGCTGCCCACGACATCCATAAAATGGCCTCCCCAGGTGCCTACACACAACAGGAATATCTGCCTTGGTTCTGCCCCATCTCCAAAAAATGGAGCTCAACGATTCTCAGAAGGAAGTCCTGTCCAGAGAGGCACCCATCTATGCGTACTGGAGAATGGTGGTCCTAAGGCAGAGTCCTGAGGACAAACCTACACTGAGGAGGGAACAGGGCACATCACCTCCAGGGCATTGCCATTGCGCAGCCTGAGTTCTTCTTCATAGTGGTATACTGCCTGGCGATAGTCCTTCATGTCTGCCCGTGTGGCGGCCAGGGACACGTGGATGGTGGCCAGCTCGAGGTCTGGTCTATTCAGTCGCTCAGCAAAGTGCAGCTGGAGAGAGGCACAGTGAGGCCCAGGTCCACTCTGTACCTTGCTGGCTCTTTTCTCCCACCCCACAGGGGCCACACACCTGGTTCTGATAAGCCTCAACAGCCTTGGGGAAGTCAGCCGCCTTAGAGAACAGGTCCCCCAGCTGCTCACAGATGGCCATGGCACCCTGAGGGTCACTGCTCTCAGACTCCTCCAGCTGCTGTTGCAGCCTGATCACTGCTATCACTGCCAGAAAGAGTCTCATGCAAGGGGGCAGCATAGCACTGGACACTGACCCCAGTCCTACCACCTGCCAGCAGATAAGAGAGGGTAGAAGAATCTACCATGTGGGTCCTTCAAAATCAGAACAAATAAGCTTACAGTCTAATAGTGCCTGGCTTGCAGCAAGGGCTCATTACTGTCAATCAGCACTGGCCACCACTATGATCAGTACAGAGTCACACACATGCCACCTGCCAGCGTGTCAGTGAAGATACTGCATTGTGAATAAAGGCTTGGCTAGTCCCCCAACCACCCTTCAATGCCCTTTGACATGTTGTGCTACAGGCTCAGATGAAAATGAGGGTTTGTCTGAGTCAATAGGGACCTATTCCTCTTGCTGGGAGAGGCCCAGATAAAGTTGACACACACTTGGGCCTCCTCTGTTGGAGGAGCAGAGCCCTCCCAACTCTTTTGGGGTTCACCCTCAGGCCCTGTCCAGCCTTACCATACTTGAGGCTCTGGCAGATAGCTGCCCTCTGTACAGGTTTCTGGGAACCCAGCCTGTAGGCCTTCTTCAGGGCACGTTTGGCAGCTAAAAAATCCCCCAGATCTTGGAGGACCTATGGAGAAAAAGAAAGTGAGGTGCTGACTCCTTAGGGACCAAGCTCATCCAGAGGGGGATGAGCCTAGAGTAGGTGAGGGCAGCACCTGGGAGACCATCACACAGCACTCGCTCTCCATGAACCGCTTCTTCATGGCACGTGCACATTCCCGGGCCCCCTCCAAGCAGCGCATGGCCTGAGAGTGCTTCCCTTCCCGACAGTGAATGGCACCCAGGTTATAGCGGGCACGGAACAGGTCCTCATAGAGGTGGTTCTGCCTGCAGAGGGCGAGGTAACAAGTGCTCAAAGTGCCCAGGACCCTCCCCTGATCTATAACAGTGGACAGAGGACAGCAAAGTACTTAAGATACCCCTGAGGTGCAAAGATTACCAAGCTAGTTATGGTTACTGATGCCACAGGGATTACAACTCTGCCATGCTGTGAGCTTGGGACCTGAACCTACTCCTCCCCAACTCTCCGCACAGATGACAGGCTTCCCTGCTCATGGAAGAGCAACAGCCTGACCAGACTGCCCTCTCTGGAAGATCTTGGGGCCCTGCTCCCTCCTGGGGTGGGGATAGAGCCTCACTCAGCAAGAAAGATGCTTTTCTTGAAGTAGTCATTGCACAGGGCTGTCTGCTGCAGGCTCTCAAAAGTGAGACCCAGGTTGAGGTAGAGTCGAGTCCTCATCTCACTCAGCTCTCGCTGGGACAGGGTCCCTGGAAGATGACCCCCCCCAGATACTGAGCTGCTTCCTCCCCCACATGCGTCCCCCCGCGCCCACCCCCCCCCCCCCCGCCACCAACTGTGGGAACAAAGGTCTTGCTACAGGCAAAGCATAAAGGGCACAAAAACAGATGCCTGCCAGAATCTAGATTGCAGGCAGCAAAGGTCCTATAGACTGTCATGCAGGAGTTTTGGAAAAGGGACCTGGATGGTGGGACACAGGAGTTAGGTGAGGGCACCCACCCTCCAGCTTCTCATCTATAATAGCCAAGCTCTTCTCAAAGGCAGCCTGTGCCTGTAGCAAGTCATCCCTCGACTGGCAGTGGTCATAGATGTCCAGGTGGGTGCGGCCAATGGTGGCCCATGCCCTCTGCAGCTCTGTGTGATTGGACAGGGAATCTGCCAGCTCCAGGTAACGGTGCTGGTGCTGGTGGAGGGAAAAAGCAGCTGAGCTGATTTCACCTTAAGCAAACCCATAAGTCCCAACCCCAGGGGAAGCCACTCTCACCCAAGACAGCCTCTGTTCTCCAAAAGCCCTGCAGTGCCATCCACACATGCCTCATCTACTTAGTGCCAGAGGCTGTCTGTGGTAATAGTTGCTCATAACATAGATGACTTGGAAGTTGGCTGGGGTGTTGCCACCACCTCCAGCAACAGTTGGTCTTGCTCCCTCTTCCCACAAAAACTGGGCAGAAGTAATAGTTCCTTAATAGTTTCTGTTGCCAGGAATTCACTACTGCCTGGTCCCAGGGAAGGCCGCAGTGCGCTGACCCCTGAACCAGGCTGCGCCCCTGGCAGGCCCAGAATGTGTGGCTGCCTACCAGTCCCTCTACTCTGAAACTCCCAAGTGGGGCCTCCTTCCTCAGAAAGCAGCCCCATAAGCGCAGGCTGCCACGCTGGATGCGCACCTGTAGGGCAGCGGAGTAGTCCTCCATCTCAGCCAACCGCTCTCCGATCTTGCGGTGAGCCACCGCACAGCCTAGGATGTCCAGGGCGCTCTCCAGGAGCCGCAGCTCCTGCTGGTGCTCCTCCAGGGCTTCAGCATAGCGACCTGCATAAGGGCACGGCGCGGGCCACCGGGCCAGGCAGGTTACTGGCGCTTTGGTGGCGGCGGGGAAGAGCAGAGTTCCCAGCCGCCAGCCCGCGCGTGCGCTCACCACGGCTGGCCAGCAGCTCCCCCAGCTGATGGCAGAAGGCCGCCTCCTCGTGCAGCTGCCCGTTCTTCTGGGCCCTGGCCTTGGCCTTGCTCAGCTCTACCAGGAGGAAGAAGGGCGGGGAGATGAGTGGAGACCAACTCCCCGCCCCGCGCTCCCGTACTTGGGCCCCTAGAGACTCACGGCGAAGTTCACGGTCTAGGCTCATGATCCTGCCGCAGCCGCCGCGATCCGGAGTTCCCGCGCTGCGCCGAGGTTCCGCCCAGGCCCCGCCCCTTCCGTCCAACGCCCAAGCCCCGCCCAAGGCCCTACCCCTGACGTCCACCTCGCGGGTCTCTCCTAGGCCCCGCCCCTCCTCGCGGCGCGCGGGCGCAGAGCGTCCTGGGAGGTGTAGTCTGCCTGCCTCAGGCACCCTGAGCTTTACGGCCAGGTCAGCGTCCAGCGTTGGTCACCAGGCACACGTCTGGGCGGGGCCGGGCGGAGGGGCGACCTTGCTCACAGCACCTTGGGGCTGCGGCTCCTGCTTTCATCCAGGTGTTCTGTTGCACCGTCGCTGCGTCCTCCTGAAATCAAAACGCACCACCTCACACTTGGATTTAAAAAGGACGCAGTGCCCTAACGTAAGAAGAAACAAAAGTGACTTGTGGTAAAATACACTTTGGGTAATTGGGCATGTGAACTCAATCAAGGGGACAGATGCCCCAGGGAACAACCTGCATTCAGGAGACACAGCCAGTCATATTAAAGGACTCAAGATCCCAGGGATGTTTGGGGGAGGAAAAAAAGAAGGAACCGTGTTTTCTTAAATGAACTAAGTACTATTTCCTAGATGTATATGCAGATTTTATGAAGGCACATTAATAAAACTGCGAAGCTACTTTGTGTTGAGAGATAAAAGGGTGTTAGGGTCTAGGCTTGGAGCATTTTAACAGATTTCTCACCTGTAGGAAGGTCTAACACGTCTGGAATCCCATGTCTTGGGGCACCCTGTCCCTCATTACCTTGAACACCAAATATCTGCCATGTCTTGGGGTTCTCACTCCTGGCTACACTGTAAGAAGAGTATTGGACACCTGGTGCTCGGGCTGTGTCCTGAGGCCCCAGAGGAGGTCCAGAAGAAGTGGGAGATAGATGGATTTATTTTTTTTTATCATAATCAAAACAGATCCAGGACTGGGTTGTGGCTCAGCAGTAGAGTGCTCACCTAGCACGAGAGAGGTTCAATCCTCAGCAACACATAAAAATAAAATAAAGGTATTGTGTCCAACAACAACTAAAAACAAAACAAAACAAAACAAAACAAAAAAACAGATCCAATGAGGTAAAACTCACTCGCTGTCAGTGGATGGACAGCAAGGCCTACTGTGGAGAGGGCATTGTGGAGGGCAGGTGGGTCCAGTAAGGGCTGCCAGATGGTGAAACAGGATGGTGAAACAGCACTGGTCTCTAGGTGTGGGCTGGGCCTAGGCTGTTCTGGGCTTTGCTGTCTCCACAGCTGCGGGTGTAAGGTGAGACTAAGCCTACAGAACTGAGCAGGGGGAGAAGAGACATTGGATGTAGGAGGGTGAAGTGCCCCACCAGGCCCCCACCTAGACCCAGGGGTGTTGGGAACAACAAGGTCCACACTGTCAGTCCCTTCTACACCCAAATCGTGGCTCTGAAACTGAGGCAGCTACTTGGACAGGCTGGTGAGGTGTGTGAGGAGCATAGTGAGGGTCGAGGGTGGGGTGAGGATCAAGGTGTGTGGAAGTAGAGGCTGGCTGATGACACAGGGACGCCCTAGCCCTAGAGCAGCTGGGAAGACCATGAACCGCCTTCCTTCCAGCCCTCAGATTCACAGGACAGCATAGTTCCTAGGGGCCCAACTCCCTTGACATGACTGTCTTCTCCATGCTGTTCTCCAGGTGAGCAGGCAGGAGGTGCTGCACAGGGCTGGAGGTCTGGGGAAGGGCACAGGCTGGGGCGGAGGGGAGCCGTCTTCTGGTAAGGACACACAGACAAAGCATAGTTTGGAATATTTTTTTAAACTACAATTACATACAGAAAATATCCAAAGAAAATGCAGACCACAAAAGTGACATGTAAGTCATTTCTGACAGCCATAAAAGCACTTCTTGCTCTGATGTTTAAAAATTTATTTTTATTGTTTTTGTAAATGTCTCACTTTGGGCAAACTGAGGGATGTGGTGCTCACAGAGAGTGGGAGTAAGATGAGGGGTATAGAGGCCTGGCTTGGCCTATACCCCCACAAGCCTCCCCACATCTGCAGAGACTAATCACCCCCATCCTCACAGATGACAGAAAAGGGACCAGGCTGAGACAGCAAGAGGACACAGGCCAGTAGATGTGCCTTCAGTAATAAAGGGTTCATGGTGACAATGGTGCAAGGTTTGTGGTGCCAGGGCCCAGTGTGGCCCAGAGACATGCCAGTCTCCTCCACTGCCCAGTTCCCCTAGGTTGCTAGGCTCAGCTGCTGCATGTGACAGTCATAGGGCAGGGGCCATGCTGGGGACAGTGCTGCAAGGCCTAAGCAGTCCTCCTAGGCATCACCAGACACACCACACCCCTAGAGAGGGCCTTGTCTGGACACTGCCCTTGTCCCCACATATGTCTTGGGCTGACCCTGTTGTTGACCCTGTGGGCTCCAGCACTAAGGAAAGGCTGTAGGACTGCCAGCCCTGGGCCTCCTCCCTCCTTGTGGCCTCCCAGACCCCACAGCCACACATGTACATACAGATCTGCTGCCTCCAAACCCCTGCCAGCCCAGTTGTGCCCTTCCTGCCCCAGCATAGCTGTGGCCTTGGAGAACAAACCTTCCACCCTGTCCCACCCCAGGAAACCATCACATCACCCTCTGCTGGATCAGTCTCACAGATACCCGCAAAGGACAGTTTCGCACTGTCCCTCATACCGTCACCTTGGAATCCAGAGGGGCTCCCTGAAGGGCCTCTGTTCTCCACAGGTCCTCTGTGCCTGTCAGTGGGTGTGGGACAGGGCTGTCCCATAAGGGCAGAGTAGTCATCGGGCTGTACCTGAGTCAGAGGCCACCGCTCCTATAGATGTGCTGGGTTTTGGGGTTGGGTCTGTCTTTGTAGAATGCAGAAAGCCAAACATGGGTCTTCCCAACTATCCAGGCCACATCAGCTTTGCGGAGAGATGGTTCCCCAGAGGAGTTCCCTGTAAGCTCTGTGCCCTGAGCTGGGGACTGGAGCCCAAACGGATCTTTGAAAACAGCTCTGAGAAACTTTCTGTCTGTGAGGAGACAGGAGAGCCATCCTTGAGGAGAAAACTGTTTCAGGCAGCCACCCTGGCCCCTGTGCTAAGCCATGCTCAGGAATATGGTTGGGGCTTGTGCTCTATGCCACAGCCCCTTCTCTCCATTTCTCAGCCCCCTGAGGGTAGGGTGGGAGGAGCCTCAGGGGTCATAAACTATGCACCCATGTGGCCAGGGCTATCCAGTCCTTCAACCCCATGGGGCACAGGCAGCCTGCGGGGAGGGTGGGGGCTGCTCCCAGGTGTGTGGTGGCCTGGTCAGGGCAGAGGAAACCCAGTTCTTTGGTATTAAAGCAAAAAAAGCTATCACAAAAGAGCCCCATCTCCTAAACAAAAGTTGAGGGGAGCTAATTCTACCTTCCCAGTAGCTCTGCAGGTCCCAGGGGAACAAAGGACTAGGGTCTGCTCCTCCAAGCAGGGCTGCTTCCCACTCCCCAGTCCTGCTCATAGCTCACACTCTGTGAGAAGCCATGCTGCCCAACCTTGGCCCTTGCAGTGGCTCTCTGAACAAAGGCCCAGCAGCCAGTCCCTGAGAGCAGGTTGGGGTGGTGGCCCTCTCTGACCTCACCCAACCAGGCTCACAGCCAGTGGCCTGCCTCCTTTGCAGCCTGAAGACACTGGGCCCCAAGGCTAAAAGGAAGTGAATGAGCTCTCTCTCACTAAAATGGCATCACTTTTAGAAGAGCCTGTAAAGAGTTTAATTTTTTCCTGGGAAGAGACAGAATTTCACCCTGCATTCCGAAAACATCTGCTGAGCCCTGGTGGCTGAGTCTTGCCTCCCTGAAGTAGCCGGGTAGCTGGGGGCGGGGAGTCCCCGACCCTTCATGGCTGTCCCTGTCTAGGCCTCATTCCAGAGACCTGTGACAGACTGTGGGAGAAGCAATGTCTCCAAGTCTCTCTTGGGGGCACACACAGGTGCCGTAACAGTAACCCCCAAGCCATACCAGAGCTCCCACGCCGTCCATTCACAGCCACTCCTTCCCCTCCAACAAAACAGAAAGTAGGAAACAAGGCTGCCTTTTAATTGCAATCAAATATGCCGTCTGAAGTCAGCAAGGGCCCCTGAGCCCGGCCCGGGACCAGAGCAGGCAGTGCTGCCTCACTGTGAGGATGGGTGCAGGGGCAGGGCCGCTGGTTCTTGCCCTCCTCACCACCCATCCCTGAGCCTGGGCAGCCCAAAGCACTGTCTCCTCTGTGGTCAGCCCAGCCTCCAGCCACCCTCAGGAGGGGGAGGCCGGGAAGAGGGGGAGCTGGAGGCAGGGACCCTGTGGCACACGCATGCAGACTTTCCCAGTGTTTGGTTTTGTCTGTTCTCCTCTTTTGCTAAAATGATCAGATGGTCATGTGAAGCCGCTGCCAAGCCAGGGGTGGATGGGATGGCGGCGCTGGCCTTGGCCCTCAGCTCCTTGGGCATCCTGAGCCCATCCTACTTCTGTATCTGGAAGAGGAAGAGCCGCAGGTTGATGTTCTTGGCAGCCAGCAGCTTGTTGCACTCCACAGAGTCGATGATGGGCAGAGGCACATAGTCCGTCTCATTGCTCTCGTTGGTGAAGACAAAGTGGTAGATGACAGGACTGATCCGCACATCATCATATGGGCCCTTGAGCAGCAGGAAGGAGCACTCCAGGGGTGCTGTGACCTTGCTCTTGAGGAGGAGCTGGAAGGAAAGTGTGCGCTTGCAAGACAGGTTGGGGTTGCGCTCTGAGTCATTCACACGAGCCTTCAGGACCCATGTCTGGTTTAGCACTGTGAACCGCGGTGTTTCATAGTACAGGCGTGTGATGAAGTCATCCGTGCGGTATGGTCGGAACTGGACTTCTGTGGAGACAGACAGGGCCAGAAAAGCCAGCCATTAGTGTTGGGCAGAGCTGGGTGGTGGTGCCTTCTCTGACCAGGCTGAGGACAGGCTCAGCCAGGGAGAAAGGCAACTTACCCGGACCTAGTGAGCTCTACTTGTCACAAGGCAAGTCAAATGCAAGTATTGCACATGGAGGCGCACAAGCTTTCAGGGGTCCGGGGATATAAACACCAATTAGCTGTAGAACCCAAGGCTATGGGAGGTCAGGCCATCTCCCAGGCGTGGCTGACCCATGGACCACCCTCCTCACCCCAGCCCTGGTATCCCAGCAGGGGCGGGGTAAGCAGACACACAGACAGGATGCAGTTCTGAGAACAAGTGTACTTTATTGGTTTGGATACAGAGCTGCCAGAAAAGCCGGCAGGTGAGTAAGTGGCACCCAGTCCTGCCCGAGGGGAGCGCCAGGTCCTCAGGTGTCCAGCTGCAACCAGGCTCTGCCTGGCATCTCTGGGGCTGTCAGTCAGCGGGCAGACCTGCTTTTGCAGTCCTCTTTTGTACCCACAGCCTGTGGCTGGCAAGTCCCTCTGTGGAGGTGTGGGTTCCCAGGCAACCAGTCCTTCCTGCATGGATGGGGCTTCCTACCTGGCCACTGATGTAGCCACATGCCCCTGCCCACCCAGACCCCACAGGGCCTGTCCGATCAGCTGAGGCTGCTCTTAACCAGGGGCTGTGGCTTTCTGCTGCTGTAGCCCCCTGGTCCCTCAGCCTCTGGAGCCTGCTCAGGCCTATACCCAGCCAAGCTCAGTCTAGGCAGCATGGTGTGACTGGCTGCATGGTTGCCCTGGCCACCTGGTGTTGCTGAGCAGTAGAGGGATGGGGTCTCCCTGAGTGTCCCATTGTCTGCAGGTGCTTCTTGCTGTCCTCTGAACCAGGCTCCAGCCTGACTCCTGCTTTCCGAAATGTTCAAAGGTGGTAGCAGTAGCCCAGGAGCCACAAGATCCAGTGGGCCTAGGCCCAGTCCAGTCTGCCCATCTGTGGACATCCATTCCTGGTACTACAGCCTGAGCTGGGTGCCCTCAGTTTGCTCTGGAGTTCTGTCCCTGAACAGCTTCTTACCAGCCTTGGGAGGCCTGTGGTGGCTTCAGTGAGGTCTGCTGACAGGGCCTGACCTGATGGAGGCTCCTCTTGCTCCAGCTCTGAGTGGCAGCCCTGAGTTCCCAGGCTTCCCTAACACACACCCACTTCCTGGTTAGACCCCACCTGTCCCAAGGCAGTGGAGCCCCACACAGTGATACCAGCTTGCTGGGATAGTAGGCCAGGGTGGGGAGGACAGGGGCAGGGGCTACTGTGAGAGCCATGCAGGTATGCCCTAGGCCCGGTTGGCCCCTCCCTCTGCTCAGTCTCCGACCTGACCTATCTTTTTTTCCCTGAGATATCCTCCTGTCCACCTGGAGGTTGTCCAGAGCCTAGCCATCCGGCGCAGCCTGTGCCCACTGCACAGAGCCTGCTGTCCCCAATACCCAGCTTCTGGTCACCAGCATCATCCCCAGTTCATACCCGTGTGGCATGCAGAGGGCAGTGGGGCACCTCACCTGTGTAGCCAATCTTCTCAAAGCTGAGCAGGCTGAAGATGCTATTGTAGAGTTGCATTTCCTTGCGGTGGCTCTGGTCCATCTCATCTAGGATCTCCATCAACTCATTGCCCGTCTTGGTGGGGTGGGCACATGCAGCTTCATGCACTGTCAGCTCATGAAAAGGGCCATGCCATGGGCAGCCGATGCGCTTATATTTGCACTGGGTTACCCTGGGAGAAGGTGAACACTGAGGTCACATCTATGCCAGAAGCAGGTGGCTGTGACCAGCTATCCCCCAGAAGCAGCTTCTGCTCAGTCAAAAACCTCTTCCAGTAGGACATACTTAATCCTGAGCCCAGCCACAAGGACAGGCTCAGAGAACATCTGTACCTGCATGCCCACATGTGGTGTGTGTTTGCGAGAGAGAGAAGGAGGAGAAGGAGGAGGAGGAGGAGGAGGAGGAGGAGGAGGAGGGAGGAGGGAGGAGGGAGACAGGGAAAGAGGGAAGGAGAAGAAGACAGAAATAGAGAACGGGGGGCAGCGCGGGGAAGTAAGAGAGCTATAAGCCAGCATGCTTCTTGTACCCACTGCTGTGGTGTTTCTTCATAATAAGGAGGCAATGACCATTGTCATGGTCCCATACAACATCATTACAGAGGAGGCCTGGTATTAGGGATCCACTGGATGAGTGGCCCTGTCCACCTACTGGGCCCATGTTGTAGAGCAGAGCTTCTAGAGTTCCTGAGCTGGCCACACTGTCCTGTGCCTTCTGAGGGGCTACCCCATAGCCAGAGAACCCTGAAGGTCAGGGTCATGTCTAGATAGCAAATGGGCACAGAACCTGCCCTGTCCCATGGGAAGCCCCATGCGCCCCCGCTACCCTGGGGCCTACAGGTTTGTTATGTTGCATACGGTACCCAAGGCCCAGACAACAAGGACAAACTAGCCTGTCCTGGGAGGGAACTTGCCTGCACCAGGGTGGGCTTCCAGCCCCATCCTGGGCCCCACATGTGTGGTGGAGCCCACAGCCTTAGTGGTTACCTGTCCTGGCATTCCTCTTTCTGGTGCCTCTCCAGGATGGAACGAGGAAACTGGCGCAGGCAAAAGCCACATTCTGAGGGCAGCTCGCTCACGGCTTTCTCCACAGCCAGGTTCCGGCAGCAGAGGCTCTTACTGATCTCACAACGACAGTTGGGGCATGTGGCCTGCTCCTCCTTCAGCCGGGCATCTGCTAGTAGGTGGATAAAACAGCCAGCGCACATCAAGTGACCATTAGTACACTGTGAAGAAGGAAAGGGAGATGAAGCTCACAGACCTGCGGGACGCGCGCACACACGTGCCCGCCCTTTCCCGTAGCATCAGCTTGGTCAGTTGTCCCAAGGGACTCCAGCTGGTGAGGAGAGGAGGGAGCATACGCCAGTCCCCAGTTCATGTTGGTGTCTAGAAAATGTAACAGCTGCTCCAGGGGGTGCCAGGACTCAGTCAGCTTGAGCTCTGTGGGGCACCATCAGGTCATGGGGGTTCCGCCTCTTCCCTGAAGCAAGCCTGGCTGGTGGAGATTGATTTGGCAAACCCAGGTCTTAGAACCTGGAGTTTTCCTTTGCCCTGTCCCATAAGAACATCTGGTTCTTGGCCTGGCAAGGCAGAGGCCCTCAGCCAGCAGCTGTCTCATTGGGGAGTGGAAGCTGCTCCCCACACACTGCAGCAGGCTCTCTCTCTGTGCCTTCTTGAAAGGCTGCTCATATGGGGACTAGGGCCCTCAGGGTGACCTAAACCCTGGTTCTTCATGCCAGCCCTTGCTAGTGAGCACAGGTGAAAGCCAGCAGCTGCAATTGCCCAGAAAGAGGAGCTACCTGTTGGGGCTATCTATCACCAGAATGACATACAGCTGTAGCAGGCAGGAGGCCAGGATGACCCAGGATGGAGGCAGGTAGGAATGGGGGCTGCGAGCGAACATGGTGCTGTGTTGGGTTGGTGTAAACTGGGTCAGCAAGAGCCAGACCGCTCCTGCTGGGGGGTCCTTGCTCATGTGGACAGTGCTGCCACAATCATTCCCATCTTGCATCTCTCACTTGTTCAACATACACCTCTAAAGTCACACAGTGCCATCAAAGGACTTGGGGTAGGAAGACCTCAAGAGGCTCACAGTGTGAGAGGGGAGGCCCAGGTGCTGGGGTCTAGCTCAGTGGGAGAGCACTTGTCTAGCCTGTAGAAGCACTGGTTCCATGCCAGCAGCACAGAGGAAGATAGAGAGACACCCATATGCCAAGCCCATCACACTACAGCTTCTAGACAGTGTGCACTGGGGAGAGGGATGTTCATAAGCTGCCACCTGGCTATGCCAGGGATCACACTACACAGGTGGGGTCCTTAGTGAATCCTTGCTCTCTTTCTATTGCTTTAGCAGGACCTCTCAGGCCAGGCCTGATGGACCCTACATGCTGAGGACTGATGGCAACAGAGTACTGCCACAGAAACCACATCTAGAAAAACACCACACATCATCTGCATTCAAGTCTAAGTTAGGTTAGAAATTAAAACACACTACAGCGAGTGCGGAGTGACTGGCTGGGTGCAGCCTGGATGAGAGGACCTAGCAGGGGTCAGGCAGCAGCAGGTCCAGACATAGAAGCTGGCTGAGGAGGGGGTTAAGGCAAGTCCTGGTGGGAAAACCAGGCTGCTTTGTATAGCCCCAGGAGTCAGTGGGGTGTGGAATGTGGGTAGCACAAGGGCTTAGGTCACAGGGCCTCTCTTTGCCCCCACCTGCTTGGACTGTCTGGTCCAAGGGCTGCTGATACTACCAGGGAGGGCAGGACATAGCCAGTGTCAGATGGCCACATATTCCTCAAGTTGCCTCCTCGGAGGGGAGCCAGCCATGTAGCACCATGCGGCATCCCTCAAGAGGGAAGCCCATAAGGAACTGGCACGGGTCCCCTGCTTTGAGGCTACCTAGGTCTTGGATGAAGCTCTGGGCCCAGCTAAGAGCTGCCTCCAGGGTCCACCAGCCTGAGGAGAGGGCAACAGTATTGCTGGCTACAGCCTGGTCTTCCCAGCACTTCCAAGCAGGGCTGGGGCCACTTGCCCCCATCCTGGCCCACTGGGCCTCTCCTTAAGCACCCCAGCTATCCTGGGTCCTGCCAGGTGGGTATCAAGGCTGCCAAGCATAGCACCATGACTTCTTAGCACCACACTTGCTACCAACTCCTGGCCACAGACCCCCAAACAAGTAGTTGATTCCTCACTATGGGAGAGGTGGTATTAATCCTGCCCTCTTTAGTCTCCCTCTGGACCTCCTGGGGGATCTGTAAGCTCTGGGGTCACTGCTCCTTCACCCCTGACAACTACTCAGCTGAAGATGTTCTATGGCATACTGGACAAGTCACACCCACACACAGCCCCTCACCAGCTAAGGGACATTCTCCAGGTAAACTCCCAGGTCAGACAGTCTCACCACAGCAGGGTGGTCACTATGCCCTAGGTTGTCTTCTGTCAACCTCTTGAACACACATAGGCCTGGCCATAGGGTAGCCACACAGTGTTTCAGCAGTGGGTGGGCCAGACTGCACCTGGCCCCTTGATTTGTGCCCACTACCAAGCCAGAAGCTGGGCCCCACCCAATGACTACACACAATGCTCACTCAACATGGTAGGGTCAGGCACCCAAGAGCCCAGGTACCTCCAGAATGCAGGTCAGGTTGCCCTCCTACAGCAGCCAGGAGGACTTGTACCTGCAATCCAGAACAACACTACAGGGCCTCCCAAGCAGTTCCTCCTAGGGCAGATGCTGGCTTGGAACCACAGTTCTGGACTCAGACCCCAGACCAAGGTCAACAGCAGCATGACTTTAGCCTCATCAATTTTCTTCTTATCGTTTCCTCACATGCACAAGGTGATGATTATAATGAGGTAAGAGGGTTAAAGTGACTGGTGGCAAGGGTGGGGAGCCAGACTACAGCAGGTTCAAAACATACACCACCCTTATGATCATCCACAGTAGAGCCCAGGAAGACCTAGAAATAGCCTGTACATCCCAGGACAGCACCTAGCCCTTCTCTCCACCTTATTGCAGGCAGCTCACATGTGCTCAGCCTGTGTATACCCGGGAGTTCATATGAGTGGCCCTGTCCCAGCCCAAAGAGAAGCCTGGCTACAAGCAGGTCCTAGAGATGGGGCCCCATAACTTCCAGTTGGTCATGAGTTTTCTGTGGTCAGCTGGCCTTTTAGGACCTCTTTCCACCCTGCACCACATGATCCTTTCAAACCCTGGGGACCCACTCTTTCCACTACCCAGACCCATGTGAACAATCTACCCTTCTGCCCAGTGGTCAGAGACCCACAGCTCTTTGCAGAGGTCACAATACCAAAATATGGCTGAGGGATTTCCCTTTGGACACTAACCCTAAAGCACTGCTCAGTCAGTTGGAGGTGCCTCCTTCCTCCCAAGAGCCTCCCAGTGTAGGCAAGGCTTTAATAACCACAGTGGTACTTTGGGACGTATCCCAAACTCAATGAAGCCTCCTTGACCTCCTTAGCATGGGCCTGAGCAGGACTAGTTCCTTGTCCAAGCCCACATAATCATTAAGGGAGAAGGCAGGACTTAAACCTTCCACTCAGGCTAGATCTGAATTACTGAATCAGGTGAAATCTGACCTCCCCTCCTGATGTCAGATTCAGGTGGGGCTCAGCAACCCACCCCCATCCCACCTAGAAATGCTCTCAGTAGCAAATGCTGCTTAAAAGTGATTTAAAGCTGGGTGCAGTGGCACATGCCTGAGATTCCATCAACTCAGGAGGCTGAGGCAGGAGGATACCAAGTTCAAGGCTAGTCTGGGCAACTTAGTAAGACCTTGCCTCAAAACTAAATCAAATTAAATTTTAAAAGGCTGGGAACATGACTCACTGATTGAGCATTTGCCTCGTATGTGAAAAGCCCTAGATTCAATCCCCAATACTACAAATAACAAAATGACTTATATTGATAAACTATCCCCACAAAAAGAACAACATAGCCTGTAGAAACTACAGAAACCCTCCTTGCTCAGTCCTGGGTTTTGGACACCTAAGCAGACTTATTTCCAAGATTCTTTCCTGTCTCAAGGAAAAAATATTCAGTGGTATCTGAGCTCATGGGCCATGTGAATGATGAAACCTGAGCTGCTACATCTTCTCAGGGGGTGAGGGACTGTGGGCAGAGATGGAGCAGTACCTGTTTTCTGGGCCTCTCATCGACAGGACTGTCAATCAGGTAAAAGTCCCCAGAGCTGAGACTTGGCATGGAGGCAGAAGGTCTTGGAGTGGGATGGCAGCAGAACATACCAACCTCCCTCAGGGCTGAGAGGGATTCAGGCACTAGGAAGGGATGGGCACTTTTGTGGCAGGGAGTGGGGAATGTCTTGACATGGGGCACTGCCTCAGACAAGCCAAAAGAAGAGCAGATGTGAGGGGTGACATGGAGAGCAGCTCAAGGTTTGCTAGAGCAACAATGGGGCATGCCAGAAGGCCATGGTCATACCAGATGGAGGCTGGACCACATCCCATGATAAAAGACCATCACCTACTGACTCCTGTACCTCAAAGTTCATGAGGAGTAGAAATGACAAGTGGTGTCTTCCTCCAGATGTCAAGACCCAGGCTTTGGGCCTCACAGACATCCAAAGGGCTGGGACTGGGTCCGCCTTAGGGAGAACCAAGTTGAGCCTTATATAAAGGGTTGTGCCAGGAGAGCTGGGATAGGGAGGTCAGGAATGAGGCTGTGGTTGTAACATCCTGGGTACCACCAAAGCTGGGTCTTCCTCAGAGAAGGTATTTCATAGGCAGAGGTGCTAACAGGTCATACTGCCCTTGAGGCCCAGGACTGTATCCAGAGCAGGGTGTCAGCATAAGCTTCCTGTCCTGCCCCTAAGCTCTTGAATGGGTGTTCCTGCTACCCCTCCAGCCCTCCTTCCATACTCTTGCCTGCCCTGATGCCTGCCTGGGACTTTGGAAGGGCCTTGCCCAGGATTCAGGAAGGTGGCTGCACACCTTGCCAGGCCAGTTGCCCAGGACACACCTAACACCCACACAGAACATCAAAGCATGCATCGGCCATCCCTGCATTTGCCCTTAACCCGACATGACATGGGCCACAGCAGCGAGAACCATTTGCTTGAGGGCCTTAACAAACTGCCCAACCTGAGACATGTTGGTGTATGTGTTTGGCCCATGGGGAAGCTGGCCCTGTGGGTCCAAGGACGCAGTTTTGAATCAGGTAGATGAACAAATGCCTGAGGCTCATGGCTGTTTCTGCCAATACCCAAAGCTTCCTTAGCACCACAAATGGTGCCTGGCTGCCAGGTAATATATTCTAAAGTTGCCATGTAACCAGCCAACCACATAACCCAGAGATACAACACACAGGGCTCAGCATGGCCACCGCCTCTTCTTCTCATGTCAGAGCAGAGTGCCTGAGCCAGCCCTCAGGACACTAGGCATGGCAGAAGCCCATTCCCAGCCATGAATTCTGCTGGGATCAGGCAAAATGTTGCCAGCAGGACCCAAGCATGATAGTGCACACCTGTAATTCTAGTAACTTGGAAGTCTGAGGCAGGAGGATCACAAGTTCAAGACCAGCCTTGATAACTTAGTGAGAACCTGTTTCAAAAATTAAAAACAAAACAAAACAAACAAAAAAACAAATTCTTTTTTTTTAAAGGGCCGAGGTTGTAACTCAGTAGTAAAGTGCCCTCAGGTCCAATCCCCAGCAGCAGGGGGAAAATGTTGCCTGAGGAGCAGAGAGCAAGAAGGCAAAGACTGGTTCACGACAGACAGCCAATCAATGTGGGTCATCAATGAAGGCTAGCAAAAGATGAAGGGGCCAAGCCAAGATAGTGGTCAGCAGTAGGCCCTGACTAGGGGCATGCCCACTCCATCTGTGCCTAGAACCTTTGGAAAGACCAGGCAAGAGCGTGGTCTGTCCTGACCCACAATGACTTGGTGGGGACAGCAATAATTAACCTCCAGAGTCACTGTACATGGCAGGGAACCCCCAATGGAAGTGTCCCCAGTGGCATTCAGAGGCAATAGGGAAGCTTCCTTCTTTCCCCTGGCCCCCTCCCCATTTCACACAGCAAGTCCATAAGCAGCCAAAGTTCCATCACAGGGCTCAAAGGCTCTTCTACAGCTACGTATTCTAGTTCCTTCTCCAGCTTCTAGAGATGAGAGAGAAACTCTTGTTCTGAGTGTCAGCTGGGAAGAATGAAGGTGGGATGGAGACTTGTGGCAGAGCCCACAACTTAGTGTCAGTAACCTTGGCTCCCCATGCTCAGCTTGTCTGCTCTTAGGGAAGCCATGGGGCAGCCTCAACCTGGCAGGGCACTAGTCAGGGCAACCCTGGACTTCATGCTGTTACATCTGCTCAGCTGCCCTGCCTCTAGCTGCCCAGGCCAGAGCTTACTCTGAACAGAGTGCAGGCTAGTTTGAACCAGCCAGGCTCAGAGGCCTGGTCACCAGCTTGTCTGGCCACAAGCAGAGCTGTGTGCACTAGAAGCCAGTACTGGGTGGCCTGTCATCATGCCAAGTCCAGCTCCAGACCATTCACAGGAAGGGAGACAAGGATACCCCTGACTTCCCTGGGACCTCCCCACTACTGACTTGGCCCTCACTCAAGGCCAAGGAGAGGAAAAGCTATTCCAGCAAAGGGGACCATGAGGCTGTAGGCAAGGAAAAATGGGCTAGGGGTTAAAGGGGTCCAGATGGTCCCCAAGAAGAGGGGTAAATGCTGGTGCTGGGACCAGCACTGTGGAAGATTCTCCCCCAGCTGACCCTGGCCTGACACGCATGAAGGTGGTTGCCCCATCCAGGACACCGGGGTCCTCCCAAGCAACCTCTGGTCAGAGCAGAAAGGACTGAGAGACTCAGAGGCTAGGGAAATAGCAACCCAAACTAGCCCTATCCTGCTTCCTACATATGTGGCCCCCTTGCACAGGACCCTGTCTAAACAGAAGCAAGGACCCACCAGTCATTTCCAGCTTCTGTAAGTACAAAATAATTGACAGGGAATCCACATTGTTTCTCAAAGGGGCTGGGGCCAAGGTGGAACGATCAGGAGAAGGCAGACTGATACTGCCCACTGACTCTGGGCCTAAACCAGAAGTCTGCTCTGTAACCAGGAGGGGACATTCTAGATCTACCTGGACTAGGTACCCATCAAGCAGCCCTGAGGTGGCAAGGATCCTGAGTCCAGCCACTGCACTGGATCTTCCTCAGATGGTGAATGGGATACCAAGGAAACCAGGCCTGGAATGGATGAGGGGGGCTGGGGTGGGAAACTCTGGCTTGATCTGGAGAAAGTACCCTGACTGCCAGTCTTGTAGCCGGCTTGTTGCAGGGGTTCCTCCAGACCAGAGCAGGAGGGCCGGGGGAGGGACAAAAGGCAGTCCCCTCCCTTCTTCCTGTTTTTCAGAAAGAATTTGACAGGGCTCTGGAGAACAGAAAAGAAAATATATACGAGTTCAGAAATGGACGGACACGCTTGGGGGTGTGGCTGCCAGAACAGAGGATCTCCCTCAAGTAAAGGGGCCTGTGTGCCCGGAAAGCCTGGGAGTGAGGAGCAGCGCCAAGAACGGGCAGGGAGCACAGGCACCTGTCTCTAGCTCTCCTGGGGTCAGCTGGAGGGGAGCGGAAGGTATCAAGAAGAGAACCTTGAAGGAACCTGGAAGAGGAGAGGCAGGATCTAAACAAGAAAGAGAAAACTGAAACTGACAGAGGGTCGGAACACGGAAAAAGGGGGTTCGGAGCAAGGAGAGGAGAGAGAAAACGAGGAGTTTCGGGACAGGCTCCAGGGTCCCGCGGGCGCAGAAGGCGGAGGTGAGGACCGGAGAGAGTCCCGGCTGCCGGCCCCGGGCCTCCGGGCCCGGCTCGAGGAGACGCGGCGCCGGGCAGGGCCGGCGGCCCTACCTGGTACACGGAGGCCTTGGGCAGGTCCAGGCACACGGTGCAGCACAGCACCGAGTAGAGCCGTTCCTCCAGCTTCCCGCTGCCCGCCGCCGCCGCCGCCGCCGCCGCCTCGGCCGCCTCGGCCGCCCGCAGCCGCTTCTTGGGCGGTGCGTCGGGGTCGCCGGCTGCCTCCTGCAGCTGCCGGGCGCCGGCCAGGCCCGCCTCGTCCGGGATCCCGGGCCCCGCCGCCTCGCCCAGCGCCGCCGCCGCCGGTCCCGCGGCCGCCCCGGGCCCGGCCCCGACTCCGGCCGGCACGGAGCCCGCGGGCCCTGCGGCCGGGCCGCCCCCGCCGGCCTCCTCGGCGCCGGACATTGCGGCCGGCCGGCCCGACGGGCGGGTGCCGGCGCGCTCGCCGGCTGGAAGTTAGGGGCGCCGCGCGCCCCCGCCGGCCTCTTGCCGCCGCCGCGACCCCACAGCCTACTCTCCGCGCCGCCGCCTCAGTGGGCCCGGCCCGCGCGTCGCCCCGCAGCCGCCGCGGCCACCGACCCCGGCGCGTCCGCCATCTTTGTTTTCCCTGCGCGCCCCCCCCGCGCCACCGCCCCCTCGTCCTCCCCATCACGTGGGCTCCACGCGGGGCCAATGGGACCGCAGCCTGGAACTAGACGGCACGGCGCCCAGAGCCAATAGGTGCACGAAGCGCGTGAGGCCCGCCTCCTGTAGAAGGTGGGCATGAGGGGCGGGGCCCGGACGAGCCGAGGAGGGGCGCGCACCTGAGGTGAGGAAGCCCGCCTAGGGGCGAAAGGACGGCCCCTACACGCAGCGAGTCAGCGGGGTCGGGGGTCTCCCTTCGCCATCGTGTCCCAACACTCGGGGTTGAATGTGGCCTGGCTCTCCCGAGTGGAAGGGCACCAACTTTTAAGAGCCCGACCGACCACCCGTCGTGTGCGGCATAGGATATGCTTCTGCTGGACACATGGGTACTGCCCGGGGGAGGGGGCACACTTGGGACCTCCAACCCCCTGCTCTGTTCAATCCGGTTTCCTATCCTGGGGTTGGAGGCTGAAGAAGGGTCCACAGAGGAAAGTGAAGGTCTTAGGGAATAGGATTTTGCTCGCACAGACTGGAAGGCAAACAGGTAGTCATTGAGTCAGCCCAGGGAAGGAAGATGTATTTCTGCGAATTGCTGCGTACAGCCAGCCCCCCCCCCCCTTGCCCTTACTAATCCAGCCATCAGCCCGTGAAGGTCACTGCCCCAGAGGGCCACCTGCCAGGCTGGGCAACAATATCCGGAATCTACTATGTCAAAGGAGAGCAAGGGCTCTGGGGCTATATATTCAAGGCACAGCAGCCCCTCCTGACAAATGTGCCAGAAGGAGGCCAGACTGAATGAGGCCCAGGCATGTTCCAGCACATCCCCTCCCTTTGTTCAGGGAAAACAGCTGATGCCCTGGAGGCTTCAGGAAGCTCACCAAAGGCCCCTCAGTCCCTCTCAAGAATTGGCAAATTTCATATTCCTGTAGAATTCCTAAGGTTTATTGGAGATCAAGTCTCTCTGAACCCACAACTATGCCCTTCCCAGAAGGAGGCCCCCCAAATGCCTGGGACCCTGGCCCTTTCATTCTGGTCAAGTTCCTACAGTGACTGGAGAAGAGACAGCACCTAAGCTCCATTCCTGATCAGTCAGCCTGCAGCAAGCCCACTGTAGGAGGGAAAGCCTATTCCTAGGGGAGGAAGCTCCAGGAGCAGGCTGGTGGAAAGGGAGGTGGTAGCCAAGGGAGAAGCTCAGCCTCGCTGTGTGCAACTGTCATTCCCACTGCAGGCGCTGTGTGTGCAGGGCCCGGCAGTAGGCCCAACTGCCTGCAGCCAGGGCCCAGCGACAGACATCCTCCTTCCGCAGCAGCAGCAGCCTCTCCTCCTCCAGTCGGCTCAGGAGGCCTGCTACACCTAGCATAGCACCCCCCCACATCCCATAAGTGTTGGCTGTGAAAATAGCCACAATGAGGATGGTCACTGCGACCACCAGCAGTACTGCCTGACCAGCCACAGAGCAGCCTTCAGGGCCAAGGTGATCACCAGCCACTGCCAGCACCATGCCTCCGCCCAGGAGTAGGTTAGCAGAGGAGCGGTCCCCGTTCACCCAGTGGAAGTCGAAAGCCAGAAGGGGCAGGCCGATGACTGTGGTCACCCAGGCTCCAGCGAGACAATCTTCATGTGTCCCCAGCCCTGGGACCAGCATGGAGGCAGCAGCCAAAGCCTGGAGCAGGAAACCAGCAGCAGCCCCTCGACTTGACTGTTAGTGAAGGAAACAAGAGGGTAGGTGACCCCTTGAAACAGGAAAAGGTTTGGGCTTCTCAGGGAGACCTGGTCCCACCTTCGCCTCCCATCACCCTCTCTCTGGTGCAGCAAACTAGGATTTTAGCGTGTGAGAGTGGGGTTACTTACCTGCGCAGAACTCACCGCTCCATGAAGAGACACCATTCCCAGCACCAGGTGGGACAGGACTGTGCTCCACTCACTCCCGGGCTTGGGGGCCATGGCGCTTGGGCAGTAATGAGTTTGAGGAGACAGGAAAGAGAGTTTTAACTTGGAGTGGAGTAACAGAAGTCAGGGACCTGGAGCCCTAACGGCAGCTCTGCGGGAACCCCAGGTTCCAGGGTCCCATGACTAGATGATAGAATAGGTACAGTTCTAAATTTTCCAGAGTCCCAAGGCCACTGGAAACACCTGTGCTAAAAGACTAATTAGACTGGAAAAAGCGAGAACAAAACTCGGGAGCTGGGCAGGGCGAGCGTGAGCTCAAGTAGGTGCAGGACGCGGGGGAGACCGAGCGGCGGGGCACGCAGGCCCTTGTGGCGGCCTGGGCCTGTCCCAGCGCTCAGGGAAGCGCCGACCTCGACACCTGGCCCGGAAGGATCCACGGCGCAGACCTGTGGGCCGCCAGCCGTTCGCAGTTCTTGACGGCGGCGAGCCAGAGGCCCTGGCAGGTCCACAGCGGTCGGCCCCGCCGCCTCGGGTGGCCTCCGGAGGTCCAGGCGAGCGGGGCCGAGCGCGGCCGAGCGCCGCCACCAGCGAGAGGAGTCGAGGCTAGAGAGGCCGGGGCGGGGCCTGAGGGGGACGGTCGAAGGCTCTAGGAGGACTCGAAGGCGCGAGCTCGGCCTGGGCTAGTTTGTGGGCGCTGGCATTTGGAAGGAGCTCGCCTAGCGGAGGGATCTAGGCGGGGCTTTGGGGGTGGGGCGGGGCGGCGAAGGGAGTCTGGGCTTCGAGGGGCGGGGCTTCGAAAGAGGGCGGGCTGCAAGGGGTGGGGAGGTGGCACACCTGGTCGCGGAGTGGTAGGGGTCTCCGCGGAGGACGGGAGGGACTCCAAAAAGAGGTGAGGCTGCCGTGGGCGTTCTCAATACTGACCGTCAGCGAATTAAGAACTGGGCGGCGAGCGGCGGAGCCGTGAGCGGACGGACCTTGCGAGGTGCGGTAGCGGGAACGCCTGTTTCAGAGAACCCCCGACCACACGCCCTCCCCTCAGCCCGAGCCTTCCGCGCGCGGGATCTGGGCCGTGGGGGCGGCCGCCGCGAGCATGCGCATGGGCATTGCGGCGGGCGAGTCCGGAGTCCGGGCGCGGGGACACGGGACGCGGGGCGGCGCGTAGCGGGGTCCTCTGCCGCCCCGCGCGCCCATGTACGCCTTCTATTCGCTTCTCATCTACATTTTCTACAGCCTTTTCCGCAGGGATGGAGGTGCTACGGCGACCGCCGACCCTGGGGACCCCGCCCAGGTGAGCAGCGCCGGTCGCCCCCACCAGGAGATGGGGTGGTGGTAGGCCTGCCCAGCTTACATCCTCAGGACGCTGCCCCTGAGGGACGCGGCGGTGCAGAGGACCCTTCTCTTGGTCCGGGCATTGGGAGCTTAGATCTCGGCCCCAACCATTCCTGCCCAGTTCCGGGAGGGAAGGAGCCCCACAGGCTGCCTGCCTCCTCCTCAGGGACGCCCCCTGCTCCCTTCCTAGAGAGTCCACTGCAAGCCCAGGGGTCGTCGTCGCCCCGACCACCTTACGCCAGAACTGTGGACCGAGCTGACAGGCTTGGCCGGTAAGTGCAGGCCCGAGTGCCTCGGGGTCCTGGAGGGATCCTCGCTGCCTGAGAGAGGGAGGGATGCCGTGACCTCATTGGGAGGGAAAAGAGGCCTAGTCTCCAACGATGGCTTGAAATGCCTCCTCCTTCTACTGCCTGGCCTAGCGGGCAGCTCCGAGTCTGAGGATGGGCCTGAAGGGGGAGCGGAGGACCGCCCAGCCGAGGTGTCCCTGGAAGAGGCGCTTATGCGCCTTGCTGAGTTCCTCTCGGTCCAGTTGGGGGCAGAAGAGAGCTGCGGGAATCCTCCTGAGTTGGGCAAGGTGAGCAGGGCCGAGGAGCTCTCCAGCAATCACTTCTCTTTCTTTAGCCCTTGTGACTCCCACAGTCCTGCCCCATTCCATCTCTGCTCTTAATCCGCTTTCCTTGGTCCAGGGGACTGAATCTAGGACTCTCCACGGTTTAGCTACATCCCTGCTTTTTGTTTGTTTGTTTGTTTTGAGACAGGGTCTTGCTAAACTGATGAGGTGAGTTTCAAACTTGCCATTCTGCCTCAGCCTACCCAGTATCTTGGATTACAGATGTGGGCCACCATTCCAGGTTTCTTGCTCTGATTCTTATCTCCTCACAGCCTGGGGAGGTCCCTCCACTGTTGACAGTGACCAGTCAGCTCTTGGCTCTTCTGGCATGGATTCGGAGCCCCAGGGGGAGGCAGGTCCTGCTCCAGGGGACTCATCCAGCCTCCAACGTGCAGCCCCCAATTCCAGATGGTTTGTAAAGGGTATCTTCTGTAGAGGAAGGGAATCCCATTAGAATCTAGGTGGCGTGCAATCTGGAATCCCTAGCCCAGCTTTGCTCCCCAGAATTTAGGCCACCTCAGTACTAACTGAGCTCGCCCCTCTCCAGGAACCCTTTCTCAAGAAGACAGCCCTTACCAGCCTACCCCCATCCAAGGGGAGGTGCCAAGGGGTGAGGCCCAGGGGCAACAGTTGCCTCAATTGGAGGAGGAGCAGAGAGCTTGGCAGAGGCTGGAACAGCTCATCCTTGGACAGGTGAGGGGCCCAGAAGCAGCAGGGACTGGAGCGGGTGAGACACAAAAAAGGAGTTTCATCCCACTCTTCTGCAGCTGGAAGAACTGAGGCAACAGCTGGAGCAACAGGAGGAGGAGCTGGGCAGACTGCGCCTGGGAGTGGTGAGGCTATTGGAGCAGGGGCTGGGAGAGGGCAAGAGGTTGCAGGACTTTCATATGGTTCTTAAGTGCAGCTATCTCTGCCAGGGGGCAACAGACTCAGAGAAAAGGATTCAGCATCTCACACTGGAGAATGAGGCCCTGAAACAGAGCCTGAGCCTCACTCAGGACCTCCTGCTGCATTGGGGCCCAGGCCCCCCCACCAGAGCCCCACAGGTATCCTGCTTGTTTGTTGCTCCTCGTTGTATACACCTGGCATCAGCAACAGTGCCCAAGCCTCCTTAGGTCTTTGAGTTTGCTGAAGCAGTGGGCTTTATCAGGGGGTCATCTCTAACAGGCAGGTCCTGGGGTGGTCTATGCAGAGCAAGCCCATCAGGGAGGCTGATGCACCTGGGAGAGAACCCCCACTTCATAATTCTCTGAGTGACCAGTTCTAGGAAAGTAGAGGGACTAGGGAAAGGAGTTCTGCCTGGAGTTGGGAGGCATGGGTTTGTCTGTGCCTGCCACTCTTGACTTGTTTTTCCATCTGTGAAATGGATCATGGAATGCCCCTCCCTGAGTTCACACCTGACTTGATGGCCTACCTGACTCCCAATTCCTGCAGGAGGAGGCAGAGGCACTGTTGGAGCTCCAGGGCCGGCTTCAGGAGGCCCAGGACACCACAGAAGCCTTACGAGTCCAGGTGGGCTCGGGGCCCAGGGACAAGGAGGGCTGGGACACTGGGAAGGGGGCATCTGGGACAGGGCCTGGTAAGTGCCTGTTTCCTTAGTGACAGGGGTGGGGTTCGGTGGGGCAGCTGGGGGTGCAGGAGGTGCAGCTGCAGGGCCTTCGAGGGGCCCTTCAGCAGCTTCAGCAGGAGACGGAGCAGAACTGCAGACGGGAACTACAACAGGTGCATGGGCAACTGGCAGGTAAGGTTTGGGAGCATGTGGCTCATGGAAGGCCATGGGTTCTGGGCTTTCCCTCTCAACTATTTTCCCACTTCAGGACTTCGGACCCGGATGGCCAGCCTGCGCCAGGGCTGTGGTGACCTCAGAGGACTGGTCAGCACCTTTACCCAGAGCTGTCAGGGTTCGCTGAGTGAGGCCCAGGGCCAGGTCAGGAACCCTCTTCTCTTCACATCATCTGTCTGTCTGGGTAGCCTGTTCACTGTTCTTCCAGGGGAGTTCCTATTATTTCTAGAGCTTCCTGGCTCTAAGGAATGCTCATACTTGGGGGTCAGTTGTAGGCTTTTAGACTAGAAGAGCTTATTTGTGACTTATGATCTCATGTCCATCCTGTGCAAACTGACAGTTCCTGAGAAGCCTAGAAGGATAGATATGATGTCCTTGTCAGGCCAACCAAAGGATGTCCCCAGGGTACCAGAGCCACTGAAAGTTGTGAATCACTACAGCTGTGGGCTACGAGGGCTCTTTATTGCTCCCAGCATTCCACCCTGCTTGGAGACTCTGGGACACCTGTCTTTGTCATCCTCAAATCCATGTTCCCTCAGGTATCCTGGGCCCTGGGGGCATTGTCAGCTGGAGGGGCTGGGACTCAGCTCCCTGAGGGGCAACAGGGGCCCCCAACTGGATGCCCAGGGCGGCTGCTGGAGCTTAAGGGTATGGCAAACTTGGGGAGCAGAGCGGCAGGGAGGGCAGGCCTCAGTGGTGAAAAGGCAATCTGCTGACCTGATCCCCACTGCAGGGAATATTCGGGTGCTATGTCGGCTGAGGCCAGGTACACCCTGCAGCCTGGTGAGTGTGGAGGCTGGACCAGGGGGCACAGTCACCACCTGCTATCGAGGGCGCCAGCGTCGTTTCCACCTGGACTGGGTCTTCTCTCCAGATGCCAGCCAGGAGGAGGTGACAGCCACCCTTGCACCTATTCTGACCCTTCCTCAGAGTCTCCCAGAGTCCAGAAAAAACTCCTTTCCCCTTCCAGTCTGTCCACCTATAGAAGGGAGGGTGAATCAGTTTTAGCCTAAAAGGGAAGGGAGCAGCTGGAGGGTTGGGGAGTGGCAGCCCAGCTGGACACTAAGGAAAATGAACCTATCTGAGGTTTACCGTTACTGCTCATGTAGAACTGGCCACAGAGTAGAGTACAGCTGGGTGCCACAGGTAGGAACAGTGCCATGACCCACAAGTAATGCCTCCTCTAAGGCTTCCATGAGAGATCACTGCTCCTCCCTGGGGTCCAGGCTCTTCCCAGCTGGGATTGCATTAGCCCTCCTTACTTTGTGGCCCTAATGCAGGTTGGGGGCCATGGGTGAGCAGGCCAGTGTCCAGCCCCAGCACTCCCCGACTCCCTTGTGTCTCTTATTTCTGCACCACCACCTGCCATGCCTCCTTTGTCCAATCGTGGACTCTTATCCTCCATACTGGCAATTTTAGATTATGGTTTCATGGCCATTAGCCAAGACTTTAAGCAGAGGTGACAGCCACCCAGTTACTAGCAACCTTCTACAGTGAAAGTTGGTTATGTCATTGCTCAAAAGGCCACTCTTTGTTGGTCATGGTGGTGCACATCTGTAATACCAGCTACCCAGGAGGGTGAGGCAGGAGGATTTTCAAGTTAAAGGTCAACTTGGACAACGTAGTGAGACCTTATCTCAGAATGAAAAATAATAAGAGCTGAGATGTAGCTCAGCTCTCTGGTAGAGAACCCCTGGGTTCAATCCCCAATACTACAAAAACAAAGCAAAAAATGAAGGCAACTATTATGTCTACCCATCTGCCCCTCAGTCACCTCTTTGCTCCCCTCAGGGCCAAGGTTCCAGTAGTCCTGGCTGGCTACTACCCTCCATACCCCCAGAGCCTTTTCTGGTCTCATCCTTCTCATCCTTTGTGTGTCAAGTGCTGCTCTGGACTGCCTGGACACTGCCCACTAAGCCTCAAGACAGGTGCCATAGAGAGGAACAACACAGAAGAGCCACAAAGAATGAGTAATATGCTTCCAGTCACATCTAGGGTTGGGACCAGGCAGTCAAGCTCCAGCACCTGGACCCTTGACCACTGCTCCCCAGGACCACCTAAATGGTCATCAGGACTCCACGTTATTTGCACAGGCTATTCCCTTTTTGTCACGTCTCTTTCCTTCTTTGCCTCACCCATTATTGCAAATACCACCTTTTCTAGGGAGGCAGAAGGTATCTTCTGGGCAGCCCCCTGTGCTCCCCTGGAGGCGTCTCCCTAGCGAATTGTGTTCTACACAAACTTTTTTCACTGTGCTTTCCACCTTTCAAGGTCCTAAACAGAGACCTTGGAAAGGGCTCAGGACACTTTTTCCACCTCTCTTTCATTCAGGTCTTTGGAGAGCTGGAACCAGCTGTGCTGTCCTGCCTCCAAGGATACAGTGTCTGCATCTTTACCTATGGCCAGACTGGGACTGGAAAGACATACAGCATGGAGGTGGGGTGGAGCTCACATCTGGGCGGTGGGGGGGGGGGGCTCAGAGGCTTGAATGTGAGCCCAATGGGGTATTCCACACCACCTTCAGGGCCCACCTGAGGACCCAGGCATAGCTCCCAGGGCGCTGCAGTCACTGTTCAGGGAAATGGGGACTGGAGGGCAGCACCGTGTGACCCTCAGCATGGTGGAGATCTACAATGAGGCAGTCAGGTCAGGGCTGTGCTGAAGGGGTGGTGGGCTACTATTTGCCCTGGCCCAAGACTCCTGCTACCCTTAGAATCCTGGAACCAAACTCTCCTGGTCTCCCCAGGGACCTCCTGGCCCCAGGACCTCCAGAGCGCCTAGCTGTGAGGCAGGGCCCAGCAGGACAGGGGGGAATCCAAGTAGCTGGCCTCACCCACTGGGACGTGCCCAACCTGGAGACTTTGCACCAGGTAAAGATGCCCTCTAAGGCCCCTCCTCTTGCTCCCATCTGGGATTGGGGACTGTGTACCAGCCGCGGCCTCATCGCTCCTAACAGATGTTGAGCCTGGGGAGAAGTAACCGGGCCACTGCCGCCACTTCCATGAACCCACGCAGCTCCCGATCCCATGCTCTCGTTACACTGACGCTGTGTGCAGCTTCTCCACCGAGTGCCCCAGGCACTGCAGGTAGCAAACACTGCAATGCCTGAGCTTTTGCAGGGTGTCCAGTGTGCCTGAAGCCTGGCCTTCCTTCATGTCGGGCTCGCTCACCTTTGCAGGCACGCTGCACCTGGTGGACCTGGCCGGATCTGAGCGTGCTTGGAAGGCGGGGGCTACTGGCACGCAGCGAGGAGATCCCAACAGTGCCCAGCGTCTGCGGGAGGCCCAGACTATCAACCGTTCACTGCTGGCGCTGGGAGGCGTGATGGCTGCGTTGCGTGCCCGCCGGTCCCACGTGCCCTTCCGCGACTCACAGCTCACACGTCTGTTGCAGCCTGCGCTTGGTCCGGGTACCACTGCTGTGCTGCTTCTACAGGTGTGCGCCCCGGCAGCAGCGGGTGGGGTGCAGGAGGGTCATTTGTGTGTGAAGCACTGCCGGCTGGCCCACAAGCACTTTTCCTCCTCAGATCTCTACGCGGCCAGAGGATCTTGGGGAGACCGTCTGCTCGCTCAAGTTTGCGGAGCGAGTGGGTCAGGTGGAGCTGGGACCAGCCCGGCGCCGCAAGGCACCACGCTCCGAGACCCCCTCCTCCCTCAGTACCGACACCCCACTTACTGGGACCCCCTGCACTCCTACAAGGTCTCCTGTCAGCCCTCCAAGCCCCAGCCCCGACAGCAGCTCATACTCTGCCCTAGGGCCCTCAGGGGACCTTCCCCCCTAGTCTTGGGTGGAGGCCTTGCACAAGAGACCTGGGGATATAACTCTGCTGGCAGAGGCAGCAGTACAGTTCCTATATCGGGTCTCCCAAGACAATCTTATTGACTTCTGGGGGTCTACTTGTCTCCAAACTTCCAGAGTTGCTCCCCACAACCCCAGCCAGAGAAGAGCCTGGAGAATTGATTTTGCCCCACCCCACTGGGTCAGAGGCCCTCAGCTCCCTCCTTATCACCATTTGCCATTATCACAGCACACAGCAGGGGATCCCAGAGCCACAGGAACCAGACTCTGGCCAAGGAGTTTCCCAAGTCACCACCTCTGCTCCAAAAATAAGACTAGGCATTAAAATGCTGTAAATTCTTTTAATGTTACACCACTACCACCACTTCCAGTCTATGTAGGGTCCAGTCTTTATTCCCTAACCCTTTCCCCAAAAGGTGCTACGTCCCAGACAGTTGAGGGATGGCAGGACTTCAGGCTGGACCCACCATTAGGCGCTCCCTCCCCCAGCCTGGAGCCAGGAGGGAGGTGACAGATGGTGATGGATGAATAGATAGATGGGCTAGGCCTGAAGATAGAATCATGATTTGCTACTCCAGGTTGAGTCCTGCTCCTTTAGCATTGCCCCTGGGTGTAGGGGGAGGCAGAGAAGCAAGACTGACCAAGCCCAGGTTGGTGCCCAGCTGAGTGGCAGCTTTTTCTGGAGCAGCCCAATAAACATTGTGGACTCTCATTAAGCAAGGCTGCAGCCTGGTGTTAAGACTATTGGGGCTACAGACATCTTCCTACCTTGGTTCCCCATCAAGGAGGTGGGGAGAGAAGCCACCCCTGCTCTAGAAAGCTTCAGAGGCTGTACCAGGAGAGCAGCCAGCCTGGAGCAGGGGCAGCCATGTCACGAGGGTGGCTGACCCACACATCATAGATGCTCTTGTTGGGTGGTACTCCCTGGAAGAGAGTGTCTAGATCCCAGAGCAGCCTTGGGGACCCTTGGGATTCAGAGGCCACCCCCCAGTAGGCTGGGCTGGTTGAAGGTGGGCACCGGGGACAGGAAGTGGATGGTAGTGGGGCTAAAGGCATTACCACATTGGGTGTGTAGATGGGCAAGTAGGAGGTGGGCAACTGTCCCCACAGGGAGGCCCTGCATCCCCCACTGGACAGTACCCCGGCATTGGAGGTACTTTGCAGGTAGTGCAAGGGCCAAGTTCTGGGCTCTGGGGATAAGCTTGAGGGCCCAATGATTGTCCCCTGGGAAGTCTCCCTCTCCATTCCTGTGGGCACTGGGAGAGGGCAGAGGGGCCACAGAAGCCTTTCAGAGGAGGGTAAGTGTGGAGTAGGCACCACTTCCTCCCCACTGCAGCCTGTGTCTGCCTGAGTTGGGTTGCTCTGTCCAGCCTGGGTGGACTGTTGGGGCCAGGGTGCTCTCTCCCCGGGGTTCCCTAACAGGGACTTGATGCTGAAGCCTTCCCTGGGTGGCGTATGGGGTGTGGGCGGCCGGTAGGTCTGGCCATGCAGCACGTAAGGGCTCAGGTCCTTGGCGAATGCTCTGCGGGCCTCCGGGTTCTGCCAGCGCCGGCACAGGGCTGTGTTCTGCAGGCGTAGCGCTTCTGCCGGGATGAGGCTCACATCCACGGCCCAGAAGTTGCCCTTGGCCTGAGGTTTCGCAGGGTCCTTGGGCACCTGGGGGTGGTAGGTTTGGGTGGGGCCGCCCAATCCCGGATACTTGGGGCTTACTCGCCCGCCCCGCCCCCGGGCTCCGACCTTCGAGGGCCCCACCTTTCGGAAGCACGGGTTGGAGGAAAGGTTGTGACGGATGGAGTCCTTCCAACCCTCGTAGTCATCCCTGAAGAAAGGGAACACGGCCTGGACCTGACGGATGATCTGAAACCGGGGGTTGACCGGCGCAGTGAGCCGAGGCGGGGGCAGCACCCCACCCCTCTCTCACAGCCCTGCTCAGGGGCACCCCCCTCAGAGGAAACTTATGCGCCAGAGGGAGACGCGGTGGGGAGGGTCCGAAAGAAAGGTCGCTTTGAGTCCCTCCGCTTCCATGACTGGTCCCACTGGCAGAGCTGGGTGGGCCAGGTTGGGGTGGAAACCACACCTGAGAGTGAGAGAGTTGGGGAGCCAGTCCGGGAAAAGGCCCACCGCGGGGCTTGAGGAAGGCGGGGGAGCCTCTCACCTGGGCCAGCTTCAGCCTGCGGGAGGGTGCAGCCTGAATTACCAAGGCAATCATCGCCAAATAGGTGTAGGGAGGCTTGTCATGCCGCAGGTATCTCTTCTTTCTTCTCCTGGGGGGCTGCGAGGCTGGCTCTGGATCCTGGGGCCCCAGGCGGGAGTTGCTACAAGGCCCCATGCAGGGGAGATTGTAGGCGTGGGTAGGGGCCTGGCCTCGTGGAAGGCTCAGGACTGTGGGGTAGTGTGGGGAGGCTGGGCCTGGGGCCTGAGGCCTGGCTGGGGCAGGCAGGCCTGGCCCTTTATCATTCGGATGGAAGGGGGAGGGGAGGGAGGAAAAGGCTGTGGGGGAGGGGAGTTGCAAGGGCTGCCACAATTAGCAGGTTTCAGTTAATCTGAAAGGGAGGGGCAGAGAGGATTCCAGTTCGGACTTCAGGTGACCTCCTGAAGCCACAGTTCCCCATTCCCAGGTTGCCTTTGGAAGCTTGGCATCTCCCAGGAGCTTGAAGGAAAAGCCCTTAGGAGGAGGGTACCACCTCCTCCTTATTTTGTCTGCCTAGGGCAGGTCTCAGGCTCCCCTTTAACAGATAGGAATGACTTCTTGTCCATGCCAGTTGCCAAGAAGGGACGGGTGTTCAAGACAAAGTTGCCAGTAGAACCTGGGTCCTATGGGCTGGACTTAAGGAACATGATCAGAAGCACTTCCTGAAGGGAAAGACTGTGAAGTCCCCATCCTAGGAGAAAATGGGAATGGGTACAGTGGACTTAAGTGATTTTTTCCCCAGGAATGTGCTACAGAGTTCAGATGAGCTCCTTCTCCCTGGCTCTGCACCTGGGGCCAGTCAAAACCTGTGATCTGTACCCAGAACCAAAGCCCAGTTTCTTCTCCCTATACCAGGCAAGCTTGCCCAAGAGAGCTTCAGAGTCAGGGCACTAGCTGTAGTGGTTGGTGCTGATACCAAAGCCAAGGGCCCCTAGATGTGCAGGAACCCCTTATTAGCATGCTAAATGGTTGACCTGCAGCATACAATGGGTATGAGGTGCCAAAGGCAAAAGACAGGAGTCTTGAGTGCACTGGAGGAGGGACTGGGGCTGAGGTGGGAGATGAACGTGGGGCACCACACTGCTCCAGCCACCCTCTGGTTGTGCTCTTTCTCACCACCAGATTCTCCCTTCAGACAGCATCTGGCTTTCTCTAGACTCCTATCACCTTGGCACTCTCGGGGCTCTCTCCTCTCTTCAGTTCCAGGACTCTCATTGAGGGGTCCTTGTGTCTCAGGAGGGTAACACCTATGGACTCTTAGCTCTACTTGACAAGGACGTTCTCTCTAAAAGTCTGAGGGTGTTCCCCACTGGTCCTCCCTTGCTGCCTCAACGGCGCATACCAAGGGCTCCTTCTAGCTGCTCTTCTCTGACACACCTCTCTCTCTCTCCCCTGCAGTTTTGGCTCTCGCTCTTCACTCCGCCCACGAAGGCGCTGATTTGAGAGATAGACTCCTACTACCCTTTCTTCAAAGCCTAGCACGAATAGACGACCACCTCTCCGGATCATTTGGCCACTTGTCCTTCCCGCCCCACCCGAAATCAGGGGACGTTCGCGCCACCGCGGCGCCCACCAGCGCAGAGGAAAGGCGGTGCCAGCCGCGTGAACTCCCCGGGCCCCGCCTCGGACAGCGTGACTCCACCCCCCGGCTCCCACGGGGCACTGCGACTTCCGCTCGGGACCTGGCAGGCCGGAAGTGTCGCGTTGCCATGGCGAGGCCGGCGCGGGGCCCGCCCCCGCGGCGCCTGAAGGAGCGCGGGGCCGCCTGTCCCCCTGCGGGGCCGGACTGAGTGCGCAGCCTGCGGGCCGAAGGTGACTCGGGGCGGCGCGGGGAGGGCGGCGAAGCTCGGGAGGCCCGGGGCGGAGGAGGCTGGCCCCCGCGGAGCGCCTCTGCGGTCCCGATCGGGCAGCGATTGCCGAGGGGCCGGAGAGGCTTCCGGAAGGGCCGCTTGCGGAGGCCACCAGTAGGCGTGTCCCATTTGTCCAAATGGCAGGTGTGGTTCTTGCAGCCTACTGGTCATGTAGGCAGTACCTATCTAGGCCTTAATTTCAGATGTGGACACAGAAAAGAGACTTGTCCACTCTCGGTGCGGGCTTTGGAGTCAGGGGAAAGGAGAAATTGGAGCCCCTCTGGGATTCAAGGAACCTCACTTGTAGGCGGGATTGTGGGCGACGCTGCGCGAATTGAGGTCAGGCGTGAAGTACTAATCAGCCCGTGGAAAGTGCTTCAGCTGATTTCGCCTCTGGCTGAACCAGACCGAAAGCTCAGGGCCTGGTGGGGTTGATTTCCACCGGTTCAAAGAGAAGAGGTGTATATGGAGTTATCCCAGGCTCAAGGGAGCCAGAGCAAAACTAGCCCTCCTTTCTTCCTGGTCCTTGTTTGGGATGCAAGCGGAGGTCAGGGTACCACGTCGTTCTCTCAGGCTCAGCAGTGACACCTCCTGGGGGTCTTTGCTCCCCAGGTGTTTCCTGGAAGGACTAGGGTTTTCCTGAAAGATTCCTCTTGTCTGTGGCAGCCTGGTATCCAGAGTCCCCATGGACCAACTTGGATAACTCCAGAATAAAACTGAGTGGTCTGAGAGGCTGGTGACTGCCCAAACCTGCACAAACCTTGGCTGCTCCGTGTTTGTCACTGTGATGGACAGCTTTGAGAGGCCAGCTGCCTGACCCTGTTCCAAGTCTCCCCATCACGTTCAGTGCTGTGATGGACAAGCTTTAAGGAGGTCCGTTTTTCTCCTGATACCTGGGCTGGGTTTCCCCCTATTAGCTGGGGCCCACCTCCTGTCTCTCTCTCTCTTTTTTTTTTTTAAAGAAAGAGTGAGAGAGGAGAGAGAGAGAGAGAGAGAAATTTTTTGATATTTACTTTTTAGTTATCAGCGGACACAACATCTTTGTTTGTACGTGGTGCTGAGAATCGAACCCGGGCCGAACGCATGCCAGGTGAGGGCGCTACCACTTGAGCCACATCCCCAGCCCTGTCTTCCTGGCATCCTCCCTCACCAGCTCAGGGTATGCCTGAATTTTGCTTTCCACCAAGGGTTGTCTTGGCTGGCAGGCCCCAAGAGAGGGGGCTCTGTGTCTTTGGGCTCAACTTTGGGTTCTGTGTTTTAGGGATTTCTGAATCTCTGGTTTGTATCAATAGCTGGTTACTTGTATGTCTCCATTGCATGGAGCTTAGGAACTTCAGTCTTAGGCATCCCAACAGACTGTTTCAGCCCCTAGATTCCACACCTGCTCAGCCCCACCCCAGTGCCTGTGCCACATCTACACATTGGCCAAGAGAAGACATCTGGGTGGAAGGTGAAGGGTCTTCTCTCACCTCTAGGCTTTCTTGGAACTACCTCCTCGATGTGCCTGGCACGTTGGTGTGCACAGCTGAGTGAACCTTCCTTGTCCCATCCCGTGTCCCATTCTGTTTGTACCCCCAATGCTGGCACATGCAGTGGCTGTTCCCCTGTATGCCCACCAGTTATTGAGTGCTTCCTGTAAGTCAGGCATTGGCTGAGCTCTGAGGATACAGCAGGGAAGCCAACGGTAAGCAGCATGTCAGAAATTAAAATGTGTTGACCATGAGGTGACCATAGAAGACTGCTGAGGAAGACATTAGACTTGATCTGAAATGCCAGAAGGAGCCAATGATCCTAAGATTTTGTAGGAGAACTTTCCAGATAGAAGCAATAGCTTCCATAAGGTGGGGTGAGGTTGACAGTAGACAAGCCTATTCTGTAAATATCACGGGTTTAACTTTATCACCAAGCCACACCTCCAACTCCAATCCTTTTAAACTTTGTCCATGCTCATAGATGTGTGTTCCTGGTAGTTCACGGTGGTTTTAATTTGTACTTTTCTAAGTTTGAAGGGTGTTGAGCATCTTTTCATGTGCTTTATTTGTATGTGGTGCTGAGAATCGAACCCAGTGCCTCACAAGTATCCGGCAAGTGCTTTACCTCTGAGCCACAGTCCCAGCTCCTTGGCTGTATATCTTATTTCATGAAGTGTCTGTTCAAATCTTTTGCCTGGAAAAATGGCTTGTAGGCCCCTTGTGTGGAGGTACATGCTTGTAATCCCAGTGATTCAGGAGGCTGAGGCAGTAGGATCAAAAGTTTGAAGCCAGTTGCAGTGGTGCATGCCTGTAATCCCAGCAACTCGGGAGGCTGAGGTAGGAGGATGAGAGTTCGAAGCCAGCCTCAGCAGATTAGCGAGGAACTCAGCAACTCAGCGAGACCCTGTCTTTCAATAAAATATATACAAGGTCTGGGGATGTGGCTCAGTAGTTAAGCGCCCCTGGGTACCAAAAAAAGAAAAAAAAGTTTGAGGCCAGTCTGAGCAATTTAGTGAGACCTTGTCTCAAAATAAAAAAATAAAAAAGGGCTGGGAATGTAGAACATGCCTGGGTTCAATCCCCAGTATGAGGTATGTAGGGGGAGAAACAATTAGAAAAATGTTTTTTTTTTTTAAATCTATTTTATTTTATTTTTTTTTAAGAGAGAGTGAGAGAGAGAGAGAGAGAATTTTAATATTTATTTTTTAGTATTTGGCGGACACAACATCTCTGTCTGTATGTGGTGCTGAGGATCGAACCCGGGCCGCACGCATGCCAGGTGAGCGCGCTACCACTTGAGCCACATCCCCAGCCCCATGATTTGTCTTAATAATTTTTTTTGGTGATACTACAGATTGAACTCAGGTCCTTATACATGCTAGGCAAGCTCTCTGCCACTGAGCTGCAACCCCAGCCCATTTATTTTAAGACAGGATCTTAGTAAGTTGCTCAGGCTGGCCTTGAGCCACTTGTGTTTGTGGGACTACAGGTGGCTATTGGGCTACACTCTCAGCCCAGCTGGTTCCTAGTTTCCTTCCTTCTTTTCTTTTCCTTATTATTTTCTTTTACAGTACCGGGAATTGAACCCAGAGACACTCTACCACTGAGCTGCATCCCCAGCCCTTGTTTTTTATTTTTATTTAAAAAAATTTTTTTGGTACTGGTGATTGAACTCAAGGGCACTCGAACACTGAGCCACATCCCTAGCCCTATTTTTTTTAAACACTAAAAAAAATTTTTTTATAGCTTTGTTTTATTTTACTTATGTGGTGCTAGGATCGAACCTAGGGCCTTGCATGTGCGAGGCAAGCACTCTACCGCTAAGCCATAACCCCAGCCCCCCCAGCCCTATTTTGTATTTTATTTAGAGATAGGGTCTCATTGAGTTGCTTAGCACTTTGCTGTTGCTGAGACTGGCTTTGAATTGGAGACCCTCCTGCCTTAGTCTCCCTAGCTACTGGGATTATAGGCAGGTGCCCCTGTGCCTGGCTGTCTTTTTTTGAAGTACTTTTACTTGGGGTTTCTCTATGTTGCCCAGGCTGGTCCTAAACTCCTGGGCTCAAAGTATCCTCTTGCCTCAGCCTCCCAAGCTTAGGATTACAGGCATACACCACCACGCCTGGCCAGTGTCCCAACTTCTGCACCCCATAAAGAATGTTGGGGTTCAGAGGAATCTGCTTGTGTGCATGTCTGTCTCTGTCTCTGTATATGTGCATATATGTGTGTGTATATATATATATATATTTTAGTTGTTGATGGACCTTTGTTTATTAATTTATATGTGGTGCTGAAAATCAAACCCACTACCTCACACATGCTAGGCAAGTGCTCTACCACTGAGCCACAACCTCAGCCTGGAATCTGCTCTTTTACACATCACAGGTCCCCTTTGTCATGTTCCTGATTTTTAGAACTTTGTCATTCTATGTATTGTGTCCCTCTATGATTTTTTTCCCCAGTGACCTTGGGGGCTGTCTCTACTCTGCCAGCCCCCACCTTTCTCCCATCCAGTTTATAGGAATTTGCTGAGTAATTGTGAACTGTCTTCCCTGGGATGCCCCCTTGTTCTTGCCTTGTTTGGATGGGGTCTCGGACGATGTGGGCATTGTCTAGACTCCATAGGTCTCCTGTTCTAAGGATCTGAATATCCCTGACTTCTGGGATATTCAGATGCCCCTTGTGTCCACCACTCCCAGGCCTGAACCTTAAGCAGCAGGGCTGCTGCCAGATAGGTGTCTTGCCTGCTGCCCTATCTTGACTAGGCTCATTCTCTGAGGGGGTAGGTTCTGAGCCAGAGCCAACCCAGGGTTATAACACTGTCCCCTTCAAAGCTCCCTTTTGTGATTTTGGTTTCCTCACTGTTGTACTCGGCAGACCTTCGTTTCCAGATCTATATAGTGCCTGCCGGTCATGGGGCATTAGAGCCCCAAGGCTAAATGAGGCTGCTCAGTGGAATGGTGCCTGTGGCCCTGGTTTCTACTAAGTTTATTTGCAGGGGCTGCTGGAAGTCTTCCCTGTCTGGTTCTCTTTCTGGGAATCTTGGCTTTTATCTTCAGTGCTCATTGATTCTCTTTTTAAATGCAGATGTCTCTGGCTGCCTATCTGCTTTCATTTGGGCATGTCTTCTGACACTTTTCTGTGAGTTTATTAGATGTGTTTTGGAGTCATGTGGCAAAAGGAAAGGAAAGTGAGAAGGGAGATTTAGAGCCTGCCCTGACTTCTGGGGAGAGCCCCCCAACCCACCCCCGGAGATTCTTCATTGCTGACAGATGCTGCTGCTAGAGCTCACAATTAGTCTGGTCAGACCCCCATGTGTTTCACGCATAGCTCTGCCCCTAGACCAGAGTGGGCTAGGAGCATGGCGTGCATAGATGTATGGATGGCGTGGGTCCTCCTTCCTCACAGGATGGTCAGCAGGCAGTTGTTACTGAGCTAAATAACACTTCATTTTGTAGATCAAAAATAGCAGAAGCCCAGTGTGGTGGCCTAGCCTGTAATCCCAGCTACTTAGAAGGCTAACAGAGAATCACAAGTTCAAGGCCAGCCGGGGCAAGACTCTTTCTCAGAATAGGGGGTGGGGCGAAGTGCTGGGGGTGTAACTCAGTGGTAGAGCACCTCTGGGTTCAGTCCCCAGTCCTGCCAAAATAGTGGAAGGTCTGTATGCGTACTGCTCTGTTAGGTGTCATGCCGAGAGTGCGTGAGAAGCATGGGGGAAGGAGGGGGGCTTTGTGCTGGTGGTACAGAGGGGTGGAACCTGGGGCCTTCCTGCCTCCACCTCCTCAGTAGCTGGCATGGGCCTCCTCACCTGGCTGCCTCCTTTTGATCTGTGTGTGTTAATTATTTAGGGAGGTGAATAGCAGTCTATCTCTGCCAGAACTTGTGCCCTCTCTCCTTGGGCACAAGGAGCCCTTTGCTGCTATGCTGACCTGAGGACTTTGTCACTCTCATTGTGTTTTTGCCCAATTGATCATCTGTCTTTTTTTTATTATTTATTTTTTTGGTTAGACACAATACCTTTATTTTGTTTATTTTTAATAATTTTTATGTGGTGTTGAAGATCGAACCCAGGGCCTCGCGCATGCTAGGCGAGCACTCTACTGCTGAGCCCCAGCCCCAGCCCTGATCATCTGTCTTTTGACTTTATGGGATTTTTTGTTTTGCTTTTATAATATAAACTTTGAAAATTTAATTGGATTTATAAGTTTCTGGGTTTTGTGGCAAGCTTAGGAAGGTTTCCCACTGTGCTGGGACCACAGAACGTTTTCCTTTTTGTCCTTCTTGAACTCGTGTAGTTTTGCTTCTCTCAACATCATGTGTGTGCTCTCTGGAGTTCATTTTGGTGTGAGAAGTGAGGAGGCCCTGCTGTTTCCCAGTAAGTAAGTGCTTCTTACTCTGGCACTTCATACCTAGAGTCCTTCCCCGTGCGGCCCAGTGGACTTATGGTGGCTCTGAGGGCTCTGAGGGGCTCTCCCTGCTGCCCTGGCTCCCCTGAGGACCACCTAGGCTCTGTGCATACCATACTGACCACTCCTTTCTAGATGCAAGTCCTCCTACTCGGGACCATTCCATCTGCACTTCCTGGCCTTTTCCTTACTGTGGCTGCCCATTGCTCCCCAGTCTTGCCTTTTATCATTTCCCTGGACTGTCCTCATGTCCACTCCTTGCCCCATACCTTTCCTCTTCATCGTCTGGCATAATCTGATCATGTCATGCATTCATCTGAGAGCCTTCTTGGTTCCCACAGCTGGTGGACAGAATGCTGTACTGTTCACGCAGCCACCGAGCGGCCTTGGTTCCCCTGCATCCATACCCTTTGTGTAGCACACAGCACATGTTCTTTCTCCTCCTGGCCCTGACCTTGTCCCTGTGCAGTGGCCTGTAGCTCTCCTTCCCGAGGGTGGTCTTCACATGGTCCAAGTGCAGCAGTAGAGAAGTCCTTTCTTCCATGCCCTGTCCCACTCATTCACTTCTTGTTTTACTTTTTCATGTTTCTTAGGCATAGATAAGTGTACAGGCTCTGGTTGTGGCTCAATGGCAGAGCACTTGCCTAGCACTGGGTGTGAGGCACTGGGTTTGATCCTCAGCACCACATAAAAAGAAATAAATAAAATATCAGTATTGTATCCATCTACAACTAAAAAAAAAATAGATAAGTGTACTTTTTTTTTGTGTGTGTGTGTGTGTGTGTGTGGTGTGGTGCTGTACCACTAAGCTACATCCTCAACATTCTTTTCGTGTGTCGGGGGGGCGGGGCGCGGGGAATGAGGGTTGAACTCAAGAGCACTCAACCACTGAGCCACATCCCCAGCCCTATTTTATATTTTATTTAGATTAGAGACAGGGTCTCACCAAGTTACTTAGCGCCTCGCTTTTGCTGAGGCTGGCTTTGAACTCACGATCCTCCTGCCTCAGTCTCCTGAGCTGCTGGAATTATAGGCGTGCGCCACCTTGCCTGATGCCAGCACTCTTTTTTTTTTTTTTTTTTTTAATATTTTAAATTTGTAGATGGACACAATACCTTTATTTTATTTATTTATTTTTACATGGTGTTGAAGATCGAACCTAGTGCCCTCACATGTGCTAGGCAAGCACTCTACAACTGAGCCACAACCTAGCCCTTGATGCCAGTACTCTTTATTCTTATTTTGAGATAGGGTCTTGCTAAGTTTAATGAGGCTGGCTTTGAACTTGCTGTCTTTCTGCCTCAGCCCTGAGTTGCTGGGATTAGTGGTGTGTTTCACCATGCCTGGCTTCCAATAAGAGTTTATTTAATTAATCCCCTTTGATAGACATTTAGTTGCTTTTCTGTATTTTATGTCAGAAATTCTGATACATTGAGTGGCCAGATGGCACTTCAGGTACTTCACAATGAACAGCTTGAACTTCACAGAGCAGTGCCTCTGGAATACCCCAGTGATGAGCCCTGGGGATGGCCTGCACTGCCTCCTACATCCACAGTGATCCGAGTGACCATTTGTCCTTCACTGTGTGGGGCTGCCCATGGCCTCAGGGTACAGGCCTTTGAGCGTAGAGCTGCCTCCTATGGGTCCTCTTCCCCAGTGGCTAAGCTGAGACCCCCAGGCACAGTTCTTGTGGCATTCTGCGGGCCCCTGCACCTGGTGCCCACATGTTGCAGCCCCTCTCCCAAGGCACTGCACTTTCTATTTTTTATTTTGAGACAGGGTCTCGCTAAGTTGCTGAGGCTGGCCTTGAGGTTACCATCTTCCTATCTCAACCTCTTGAGTCGCTGGGATTACAGGTGTGCTCTACTGTGCCTAGCCATGATTCACTTTTCCCAGAATCATGGGCATCTAGGGAGTCTCCCATTTTTTACCATGATAGATATTGGTACAAACAATATGAGCTCTTCTGGTTGTGAGTTACGGGAACCAGTTCCAACAAGCACAAGCATCACAGAAATGTAAAATCCCCCAGAACTGGACTGAGGGAGGCAGGCCAGGATGCCAGGCTAGCCATGTTGCTTCCTGGGACTCCTGTACTGGCTGCCCAGTGCTCTCTGCTGCCCACTGTGTGTATGCTTTCCCCCACGGTATATAGCCACAGCAGGAGGACTCTTCCTGCCCCCTGACCCTATCCTGCCCCTCTGCCTGCTTTGCTTTCGGGCTTCAGGGGGTGCTCCCAGAAGGGCTGTCAGAGGGGACATTTCAGGCCTGGGGATGCACTAGCACCCTTGAGGTGTACCTGTAGGCACCCTGAGAACAGGAGCCTGTAACAAGTGCCCCAGGCTCTTCCCCTTCTTGGCATTTCTCTGTAGCTCCTAGTGTCTTCTTTCCTTCTGTGAACAGAGTGCACCTCCACCTGCCTCGTCCCTGTCTCTGGACAAATAAGGTGACTTGTGCTTCACAGCCATCAGACTCTGGGCTCTCACTGTACAGTGGGGGTCTTGAGGTGGGTGTGTGAGGCACTGTGGTGGAGCAGTTAACAGGGCAGTTCTGGGTTAGGCGTGGGGATGATGGCGAGGACCTGCTGGAGGAAGGCTGTGGCTGGGGGCCGGGTGTGGTGGTGCCGAGGGTATCAGGCCAGGGAAGTCAGTCATCCTAGAACCGTTGGAGCCTGGGCTGGATCTGGGTGCTGCCTTACTGCTGCCCCATGGTGCTCGCTGCAGTTTAGGGGTGGCTCAGTGGTGGGAGGCTGAGAGGTGAGGATGGGGCCAATATCCATCTGGGAGGCTACTCCCCACGGGGTTCCACTCTTCTGTGCAGCTTGCCTGGGCTTGGAGCTGAGAAGTAGAATGAGTCAACCAGATGATCTGTCTGACATTCCAGGAGGCTGGGAGACCGTCTGTGGTGTGGTGGCCGTTTGTGGGGCTGGCCCACTTTGAGGTCGGCTTCTGGAGGGTGGATAGGCAGGCAGCATCTAGGGGAACTAGGGCACTGGAGTTTACAGCTTTCCTGGGTGGAGGTGGGTGCTGGACACCCCTGAAAGGCGACTGTCGGGGTGGGTGCCTGCACGGTGGGCCTGGGCCTCCCTGGGCTCTCTGGGCACACCTTTCAGAGGAAGGGGTCAAGCAGGGTGGGGACTGACCCTAGCTCAGGTGGAGACTGTGCCAGCCAGCCTCCAGCAGGAGCTCAGCCAGGTGGGTGCATCTGGGGGTGGGGACTGTTTGGGGGAGCCATATGGGGAAAGGCAGAGCCTCCCATGCTCACTCTTTTCATGGCAGCCAGAGGGGTCATGCTGCATCCTGAGGGGGCCTCAGAATGAGAACATTAAAAGTCAGCTGTGTTCCATTTGAAAAATGGTGGTTGCCAGCATGGTGGCCACACCTGTGATCCCAGCTGCTCAGGAGGCTGAGCTCGAGGACTTCAAGTTCCAGGTCAGTCTGCGCAATTTAGCAAGTCCTATTGAAAAAAAAAAAAATATATATATACACACACACACACACACACACACACACACAGAGATAAACATGTGAATATTTATTTACTTATTTATTTAAAGGACTGGGGTATAGCTCAGTGTTAGAGAGCCCCTGGTTTCAGTCCCTAGTCCAATATACACACACACAAGAGAAAGTGGTTGCTGTCCTCAGATTATTTTTCTTCTGTAGGACAAGAGCATCAGATATCTTTATATCAGCCAGGCTTGGTGGCACATGCCTGTAATCCCAGCGGCTTGGTAGGCTGAGGCAGGAGAATTGCAATTTCAAAGCCAGCCTCAGCAACTTAGTGAAGCCCTAAGTAATTTAGCAAGATTCTGTCTCAAAATAAAACATGAAAAGGGCTGGGGATGTGGCTCAGTGGTTAAGCACCCCTGGGTTCAATTTTGCCAGTGCAAAAAAATATACATATATCTTTCTACCCAGAGATGGGGTGGGTGTGGCCATTTGATCAGGTGGTCTTGGGTCATTTTCTTTACCTTCATTGGACAGAGGTGGGGCAGGCAGGGCAGTGGGCCTCCCTCTTTGCTGTGACCTCTTGGGGCAGAATCCTGATCACAGAGGGATGCAGGTCCCACCTTGTCAGCCCTGTTGGGAGGAGGACATCGACCGTGGGTGGCAGCAGGGAGGACTCTGTCACACGGCAGGGTCTGGCATCCTTGTCCTAATGCTGGAGGAGCTAGCAGGGTACCTGCAGAACCCAGCCTGCTTGTCCTGAGTACGGATGCTGGACCTGAGAGGGTGGCAGCAGGACTGGGGAGTCTGGGCAGGGTGTTGGGCTGGTTTACGTCAGCCCTGGCCCTAGCAGTCTGCAGAGGTGGCCAACTTTGGAGCAGGCTGCTCACAGCAGAGTTCTGTTGGGAAACTTCTTGACCTACGGAGAGCACACCAGTCCAGGGCTAAGGGCCCTACTGGTTCTGTCCCTAGGAAACTCAGACCAAGCTCACAGGGGCTAACTCTACCAGGTCAGACCTGTCAGAAGGAACCTGGCCAGCCTAGTGTCATCTGGCGTGGCAGTCCCCTTCAAGGCAAAAGGGGTGTTTGTTGAGACCCTTGTTGTTATAAACTGGCTAGGGGAAAATGGGGTTAGTGTCTAGGTTGCCGAGAGGCCTGGTTGTGTGGAGAACAGGATTCTGGGTCAGCTGTCTCTGGGCAGTGTGTGACTGTGCCTTCTGAGGAACAGAGCAGTGGGTGACCATGCCTTGTGAGGAATGGGGCCAAGATGGGCACTCCAGCTTACAGCCTAAGCTGTTTGCCTGTTGGTCCCTATAGACCTCAAGCCAGGTCGGTCACCTGTGCCTGTAACCATACAGCCCAGGTTCCCAGGATGCTTGGAGTATTGGCTGGCCAGGTCAGGGAGCCTGGCAAGGAGCAGGAGCATATGGTAGAGTGAGGGGCTGGGGAGCTGATCACTGGCCGAGATCAAGGAGGCAGGGCGTGAACTCAGGGACTCAGGGGCAAACTTTGCCCCACACAGCACACAGGGATGGCTGGCTGGTTATGGGCAGTGCTCCTGGCTCTGCTCCCAGCAGTGTACCTGGGCAGCCCCTTCTGCAGAGGGTGGGGTAGGGAGCCTGAGGTGCCCTTCATTCTGCCTTTCCCAAGTGTGAGAGCTGAGCAGCCCCCCAAGGATTATTGCCCTGCACTGTGTTCCGCAGGCAGAAGGTGGGCCCCACACAAGGCAGGACCCCAGGGTGGCTGCGAGTGGTCTCACCAGAGCCTCTCTGCCCCACCCTCTGAGCTGGCCTTGATGTGCTTCCTTATTTGCTCTTCAGGTGTATGTGGCTGCCAACAGGGGAGGCTCCCCTGAAGACACTGACAGGTGCCCTGTGTCCTCTGTACCCTGGCTGCCTAGGGCTGACCTTATGTGGCCCACCTCATTGGTCCTGCTGTGCCGACTGGAGCACCATCAGGAGGTGCAGGCAGGGCCAGGCCGTGACTGCTCCTTGACCCCAGCCAGGCTCCTGAGGCCTAGAAAGAGCAGAAGTTCCAAGGGCTCTCAGGGCCCACTGTGGACTGGCCCTGCCCTCCCTCTCCCTTGGCAAGGTACCAGGAAGCTAGAGCTTTGTTATCTGGGTAATTAGCTTCGGACCCTGGACTGAGTCCGGCCAGGTCTCAGGCTACTTCCCACAATCGGTGAACCCTGGTCTCAGGAGGGCAGTGAGGTGCTGCCTGTCTGGAGACCCTGCTACCCGAGCACGCGAGGTGCCAGGCCTGCGTGGGACCAGCTGTGGTACCCTTACACGCCCTTCCTTCTTGGGCTGTGCCCCTCAGGGCTGCCTGGGCCTGATCACAGCCTCGCCAGGGGCCAAGGGCACAAGCCTCAGGAAGGGGATGCCCTCAAAGGTGTCAGTCCAGCCAGCTGCTCTGCCACTCAAGCCTGGTCTGACCCCCATCCCCTGCACTGTGGTACCCCAAGCAGCCCTGTGGGTAGATACCCCCGACCATGGCTGAGCACCTGGAACTGCTGGCAGAGATGCCCATGGTGGGTAAGATGAGCACCCAGGAGCGGCTGAAGCATGCCCAGAAGCGGCGTGCCCAGCAGGTGAAGATATGGGCCCAGGCTGAGAAGGAGGCCCAGGCCAAAAAAGGCAATGGGAAGCAGCTGCAGAAGGAGGCAGCTGGCCGAGAGCCCCCGAAGCAAGTTGTCTTCCCTCCCAGTGTTGTCCTTCTGGAAGCCGCTGCCCGAAATGACCTGGAAGAAGGTGAGTGTACTTGTCCCAGGGTGGTACACAATGGCACTCCACTCCCATCCATGTGGGTGTGGCCTCATCCTGTGTGGGGCTCTGGGCTGGGCCTGTGCCTGTCCAGCACTCCTGGGCTTTAGCCACAGGGCAACCAGGGTCTCTTGTTAGGACAACCCATGCTGAGACAGCTGTTCTTCAGCAGAGGCCTCATGCAAAAGGTCCTGCTGTGAGGCAGGCCAGTGGTAAGAGTACCAGGCTGCAGGGGGCGCCCATCAGGGCCTGCAGAAGCATCCAGTGTATGGAGCTGAGCAGGCTGACAACTCTCACCGCCTCTTGTAAGGATGCTAGGCTGTGGGTGAGCACCCTGGCCTCTGCCAGCTGTTCCCTGAGTCCCACCTCTGCAGAGTAGGGTGGTAATACATACTTCCAGTTGCAAAGAGTAGGGCAAGCTGACCCAGAGCCCACACGGCTGACCCCTCTCGCAGCTGCCCTCAGTGTTCCCTTTGACTCCTTCCTGACCATTGGAGCCTTCCCAGCCTGAGGCCAGCCTGACCTTTCTGCAGGCCCTTCCTCTCCATGCTCATATCTGTAGCCCACTGAGCACAAGGCTCTGGGGTCTGGGGAGGAGACCTCTTGATTTTTCTTAAGGACTCTTCCTGTCTCTTTGGGGCAGAGGTGAGGAGGAGTGGGCAGTGACTGTGCAGGAGCCCTCCTGAGACCTGGAGGCTGGGAGGGGACCCGTAGAGAAGGGTGCTATGTGTGCCACAGGCCTAACCACAAGGAGCTGTCTTACTGCTGCATGGCCAGAGAGGACCCCAGGACCTTGGCAAGAGCGTGGTCTGAGATAGGATTGGTGAAGGGGAGCAAGGGCAGGGACAGCACTGGTTGAGGGGCTGGGCTCAACATCAGGAAGATCAGAGGAGTGTGAGCCCCTATGCTGGGGCTATACACAGCTGCAGGGCTGGGAGCTAAGCGTGGAATTACCGGCACGCTGTCTCACAGGAGGGCCGGTTCTTCGGTCTTAGGGGTTGGGTGTCATGATAGGAGAGGGGCTGGTGCTGCTGTGTGTGTGTGGCCTATTTGGGGCAGACAGACACCCAGGCTCCTTGAGTCGGCATGCTTCCTGCCATCTATACCAGTCTTCTTCTCCCTCCCCTGATCCCTGGGCATCAGCATCATGGGCCCAGGTGGCCTTGGGCCAGGGACGGCGTAGGCCAGTCAAGGCCTGACCCAGACGTCACCACCCCCTTCTTACAGTCCGCCAGCTCCTCAGGAGTGGAGTCAGCCCCGACCTGGCCAATGAGGATGGGCTGACAGCACTGCACCAGGTCAGCCTGTGTGCGGGTGGGCAGGGCAGGGGCTGGCAGGGCTCAGGCCACTCAGGCTGTGTGTTTGCAGTGCTGCATTGATGATTTCCGAGAGATGGTGCAACAGCTCCTGGAGGCTGGGGCTGACGTCAATGCCCGTGACAGCGAGTGCTGGACCCCCCTGCATGCCGCAGCCACCTGTGGCCACCTGCACCTGGTGGAGCTTCTCATTGCCCGGTAGTGTCCACTGGGCCTTTATCATGGAGGGGCTCTCTCACAGATGGCAGCTCCTGTGGCTATTCTGTGAAGCTGGCCAGGTCCTGGCTTCCTGTGTCCTCACCTCTGCCCATCCTGCCTGAGACCCCTGGGGGATATTTGGGCCCACCTGGTAGGCAGGGCCACCAGCTCTTCTCATGGTCTCCCCTGAGAAAAGCCATTCTGGTTAGGGTTAGGGTAGAACTAATAAGGAGGTAAGGGGAGCAGAGAGGCCAGGTGGGTCTCGGAGGGTGTGCGTGGGTATAGGTGAGCACTTTTCTCCAACAGGAAGGAAGGTGGAGTGGGGAGTGGTGGTAAGCTCTGTAAGTCCAGCTACTTGGGAGGCTGCGACAGGAGGATCTCAAGTTCAAGGCCAGCCTGGGCAACTTAGATCTTATCTCAAAGATTAAAAAAAAAATGTTTTGGTGGTATTGGGGATTTAACTCAGGATCTCATGCTAGGCAGTCATTCTACCACTAAGCTATATCCCCAGCCCTTTAAAGTAAAAAAAAAAAAAAAAAAAAAAAAAAAAGAAAGAAAGAAAAATTAATAAAAGGACTGAGGATGTAGCTCAGCTTTTGCCAAGGATGGATGTGGCTTTGGGTTCGATCCCTAGTCTCTCTCTCTCTCTCTCTCTCTCTCTCTCTCTCTCTCACACACACACACACACACACACACACACAGTGTTAAAGCACATCTGGGCTCAGTCCCCAGTACTGGGGGATGGGAGGAGGGTGGAGCAGAGGAGGTTGGTGGCTTCCTCAGGTTCAGGAGCCTGTCCTTCGTCCCCCAATCCTGGGCCTCTCCAGTAGATCAGAGACCCTTGTGTGGGTGACTGGCTGTTGCCATCACACCTAAGTGCCCCCTCTGAGTAGGGCAGTAGCCATGCAGCAAGCAGGCCCCCAGGCTCCCCTTGGAGCTGGGGACAGGCTGCAGGTGGGTTCCAAACCTCAGGCAGCCCCTCTGTGTCCTTTGCTCCCCTCAGCTCCCCTTCCCCCAGGCCTGCTTCCCCTGATCTGTGGGCTCAACATCAGCAACTGCTTGGCTTTCTTGCTTCACTTCTCCCTGGGGTCCCCGGAGTGCTGCATACCTCCTGCAGGTGTACCCTGTATTCATGGGGGATAGATGGGTGCCTTGGGCCTTGAAGCCCAGGTGGGTAGACTGCAGGATGGCCTGTCTGCCTTAGGAACAAGATCCAGAGCTGAGGGGCTGCCAGATGAGCCCAGAGGCTTCCTCTCCCAGCAGCAGCTAGAACCTACGTGTCCTCCCCATGTCTGCTGGCCCTTCCTGAAGGCAGTTTGGGGCTGGGGGCTTCTGCTCAGGGCGGACTTGCTGGAAGGGGCTGGGCGGCCAGCAGCTCTCATCCGTCCCCCTGCAGGGGTGCTGATCTCCTGGCCGTCAACACTGATGGGAACATGCCTTACGACCTGTGTGAGGATGAGCAGACCCTGGACTGCCTGGAGACCGCCATGGCCAACAGGGGTGAGTGTGCTGTGCCTGCCTGCTCGGGGTGGGCCTGGGCATTCCATCTCTGAGCCTGCTGCTCCACAGGCATCACCCAGGACAGCATTGAGGAGGCCCGGGCAGTGCCAGAGCTGCTCATGCTGAATGACCTCCAGAGCCTTCTGCATGTTGGGGCTGACCTCAATGACCCGCTGGACCATGGAGCCACACTGGTGAGGACTTGGCCACGTGGAGGGGGTCTGTTGAGGGGCTGGGGGCTTGTTGGATGGGTGTGGGACTGGGATTCAGGGCTGGGTGGCCTTCCTGCAGCTGCACATGGCCGCCGCCAGTGGGTTCAGTGAGGCAGCTACCCTGCTGCTAGAGCATGGAGCCAGCCTGAGCACCAAGGACCTAGACGGCTGGGAGCCACTGCACGCTGCCGCCTACTGGGGACAGGTGAGTGTGGTCAGGAGCAGATGTTGAGCGGGCTCTTGGCTGCGGCTCAAGCCCTCAGCAGTCCCCCACTGGCCGGCCTGCAGGTGCACCTGGTGGAGCTGCTTGTGGCAAACGGGGCCGACCTGAATGGGAAATCCCTGATGGATGAGACACCCCTTGGTGAGCTCCAGGGCTGCCTCCACCTGGTGGAAGGGACAGGCAGGGAGGCCCCCGTGACGCTTGTGGTCATCTCTCAGATGTGTGTGGTGATGAGGAGGTACGGGCCAAGCTGCTGGAGCTGAAGCAGAAGCAGGATGCACTCTTGCGAGCCCAGGGCCGTCAGCGCTCCCTGCTGCGCCGCCGCACCTCCAGTGCAGGCAGCCGTGGGTGAGCTCCCCCCACAGTGCATCCCCAGCCCCCACCCCGGCTGTGCCTCAGGATGGATGGGATGTCAGCCTGCAGGTGGAGCTGCCAGCACAACTAGGCAGGGTCTGAGGGCCAGGCTGTGCGAACCCTCTCACCTCCATCTCAACTCGGCCTTCCAGGAAAGTGGTGAGGCGAGTGAGCCTGACCCAGCGCACCGACCTGTACCGCAAGGAGCATGCCCAGGAGGCCATCGTGTGGCAGCAGCCACCACCCCCAAGTCCAGAGCCACTGGAGGAGGATGAGGACCACCAGACAGACGCAGAGCTCTGGCTGCCACCCCCAGAGGTGAGTCCTGGCCTTGTGCTACCCACCTTCCACGTGGCTCTGGCAGTTGGTTCTAGGCTGGACCTGGCATCCGTATGTGCGTCTCCCTTCCCACTGGTCCAGTGTGGAGCTGGGAGGACCAGTGGCCTTGTGCTCCTGGGTGGGCCATGCTCCTCGGGGCCGGGCTGTCGTCCCCTGCCCCTCACGGTCGTTCTTCTACAGCCATGTGGCCAGGTCCTGAGGCCAGGGCAAGTAAGAGGAGCTGCCTGCTGACAGCCTTGGGCCCTGATTCTGCCCACAGGAAGATGACCCTGAGGTGGCCAGGTCCCACAATGGCCGAGTAGGGGGCCCCCCAGGGCGGCACCTGTACTCCAAGCGGCTGGACCGGAGTGTGTCGTACCAGCTGAGCCCTGTGGAGAGTACCACCCCAGACACCCTTGTCCGGGACAAGGCCCACCACACCCTGGCTGAACTCAAACGCCAGCGAGCTGCTGCCAAGCTCCTGCGCCCACAGCCTGAGGGGCCTGAGGCTCCTGAATCTGGCTTGTCTGCTGACCCTGTGTCCTCCCAGCCGGACTGCGGCTTCAGGGCAGGTGGGGACCCACCCCTGCTCAAGCTCACAGCCCCATCTGAGGAGGCCCCGATGGAGAAGAGGCCCTGCTGCTTGCTCATGTGAGGGGCTGTACCCATTTCCAGGCCAGCCGGGGCTTGCCCTGGAGGCCCACTCTCAGGGTGTGCCCTGGAACTGCAGGTGGGCAGACACCAGAGTCTTCCCCAGCTTCTGCCCCTCAGGACAGTGGACTCTCTGTTGGGGATGGACGTTAGGCAGAGCCGTATCTGCAGGCATCTGCTGCAGAGTGTTTGTCCTGTGACGCTTGATAAAGGGGTGTTTGTCGTCAAGCCTTCCAGTGTCTCCGCTGGGGAGGGGCAGGTGGTGCTGCTGGACAGGTGCCGCCCATGCCCACGAGCACTCAGGCCTATAGGTGCATGCTGGGGCTCGCAAGTGGAGGCCTGGCCCCTGTGTGGGAGGGAGGCCCAAGGGCCATTGGGCAAGAAGCCTGGCCTTTACCCACACCCTCCCCGCTGCCTGCTATATTCGACTTCCTGGAAGCACTGTTGACTCTCTGCTTTCCTGAGGGCAGTGGGTGCTTTAGAAGGAAGCTCTTTTCGGGCCAGAGCTGAGGGGGCCCATACCAAGGGGCAGGAGTCCTGACCTGCAAAGGGAGGGAGTATTTTTTCCAGGATTCCTGGGCCAGAGCCAGTAGAGCAAAACTGGCACGGCCGGCGCCAGGCACTTCCCAGGGGCAGTGGCTCCCCAATTCGTGGCATGTTGCCCTGATCCGGGGCCCTGGCTGCCAACTTCTGCCTGGGCTGGTATAGGTGACAAGCACTTGGCCACTCAGGCTCTGAGATGAAGGGGCCCCTTAGGGGCCTCAAGCTGGAGGGCTGAGGGCACTGCCAGGTCATCTTTCTGTCCACAGTAGGCAGCCTGCATGGCCACCAGCACTGGGTGGTGTGAGTTTAGGCTACCCTCCTCTCCTTGCTGGGTACTGACCTGGGCTGCTCAGTGTCCAGGGCCCGCCTGCCCTTCTAGCATCTGTGGTTGGAGGGTTGCTGCCCTTAGCAGGTCTGGGGGAGGGCCAGGGGCTAGCTGCTGGTTAAATTTAGTGAGTGGGGCGGTACCTCTGCCTAAGGTCCACCTACCACCACAGCTGCCACTTGGGCCCTGATGCCAGAAGTCAGGCAGTGGCTGGCTCTGACTGGGGCCGGGCTCATATTAACCTGTCCTCTGATGTGAGGACCAAAGGAACAGGCCTGTGAATTGGGAGGCCATTGTGGCAGCAGAACTGAGAGGTGCAAGTTGAGAGAGGTATGTGATTGGGTCTGTGCGTATGTGTGTGCGCGCGTGCATTCCCCACTTAGAACTCCTGGTGGCTTCTCTCCCAATCTGCAGAAGCAGAGGAGCCAAGGCTCCCCTTCGGTCTAACCAGCTGCTACTGCCCAGCTCAGGAGGCTGGCTTCCTGACTGTCAGTTCACCCTTGGATGCTGGCTGGCCTGGCAGCCTGCGGAGGCAAACCCTGGGAATGGCCTGTGAGCCTGTGGAGGTGGGGTTCTGGGGGCCTATCGCAGTTTACTTCCTGCTCTCTCCGCCAATCAGGAAGGAGGGAAGGTGACAGGCTACCCCCCCCATGCCTGGGGTGTGGCCCCAAGGGCAACCCCAGGCTAATGTGTGTTGAAAGGGTGTGAGGGCAACCTGGGGCAAGGGGTTCGAGGGTCCAGGGTTGGCCTGCCCTGTCTCCAGCCCTCCTCCTCCCTCCAGCCCCTTGCAATGCTGATCAGGGACCAAGGTCCAGCCGCAGTGTTCTTGTAGTCTCTGGGCCATGGCCATTGCCCTGGTGGAACTCAGAGTCTCTACTCCTCATTCGTCCCCCCCCCCCAGCCCCCCCCAGCATTCCTAAAGCCTGGCTGTCACCTAGGAGACAGGTCTGTCTGCTGGCCTAAGAAAAGATGGGGGTGCCAAGAGGGCTAGGCCTCAGCAGTGCCCTGCTGAGGTAAATCCAGTGGCTACTGGCTCCAGTCTCATCTTAGGGGTCACCCCTACCCAACTCTGCCAACCTCTCAGGTCCACTAAGGCCCAGGCATTGAGCCCTTCCCTCCCCCAACACCAAGGCCGTCTCTCCCTACCCCCCATGTGGGTCTCCTGCTCTCCTGTCATGGGGACACTGGGCGGGCACTGGGACTCACCCCAAGCCCCGCCTGCTGCCTCACCCACGCCCTCTGCCTCCCTGGGGCAGAACTGTGCCCAGACTATGGGGTGGAGCCCAGGCAGCTCCAGCTCCCTCAGCCCTTTCTGTCCCTTTCGTTGGAGCCAGTAGGCTGCAGTGAAGCCGTGTCCTCTTACTTTGAGCTCCCTGATTCAGGCTCCCCTCCCATCCTGAGCTCCCAAGCCTGGACCCTGCTGCCCCCACCACCACTTCTGGGCCTGCCACCTCCTGAGCCACCTTCCTGCCTGATCTGAGCAGAGTCATGGCCTTGAGAGTAGGTGACCAGAGCCGGGCTGCAAGGAATGGGCTGAGGGAGAAGGTGCTGACACTGGACTCCATGAACCCATGTGTGCGCAAGGTGGAGTACGCCGTGCGTGGCCCCATAGTGCTGCGGGCCTTGGAGCTGGAGCAGGAGCTGCGCCAGGTACGGTCCTGAGGCCCTGCTACCCTCCTGTTGCTCCTGGGCTACTAGATCAGCCTCTGGCCCAGTGGCACTTGGGACAAGGGCTGTGGGGTAATGGTGCCCAATCTGGCTGGCTTCTCCCTCTCCCTCCCAGGGTGTGAAGAAACCCTTCACTGAGGTCATCCGTGCCAACATTGGTGACGCACAGGCCATGGGGCAGAGGCCCATCACTTTCTTCCGCCAGGTGAGGCTCCTGTACTGCTTGTGTCCCCTTGCTCCAGCCATCAGTGTGCCTGACCTCATCCTTGTGTCCTCCCAGGTCTTGGCTCTCTGTGTCCACCCAGACCTCTTGAACAGCCCTGACTTCCCTGAGGATGCCAAACGAAGGGCTCAGCGCATCCTGCAGGCCTGCGGGGGCCACAGCCTGGGTGAGTGCTAGTGCCAGACGGGGAGAGCCCCAGGAAGAAGCAGAGAAGGGTGGATCTCTTGGGAGGGTTGTGGGAGGACTAGCCACTTTCATGGGTCTGCTCTGCTCTGCTCTGCTTGCCGGAGTCCAGGGGCCTACAGCATCAGCTCTGGCATCCAGCTGATCCGTGAGGATGTTGCACGGTACATCGAGAGGCGAGATGGAGGCATCCCTGCTGACCCCAACAACATCTTCCTGTCCACGGGTGCCAGTGATGCCATCGTGGTAGGCTGGGCCAGGGCAGGACACAGTGGCTCTTCATCTGTGGTTCCACAGGGCAGGGGATGGGTGCAGCCCCTTGGCCCCGCCAACACTGCGCTCCTCACCCTGCCCACTGCCCACAGACGGTGCTGAAGCTGCTGGTGGCTGGCGAGGGCCGCCGGCGCACGGGCGTGCTCATCCCTGTGCCGCAGTACCCGCTCTACTCGGCCACTCTGGCGGAACTGGACGCAGTGCAGGTGGACTACTACCTGGATGAGGAGCGCACTTGGGCACTCGATGTGGCTGAGCTGCGGCGCAGGCTGTCTCAAGCACGTGACCACTGCTGCCCACGCGCGCTCTGCGTGATCAACCCCGGCAACCCCACCGGTGCGCCGCCTCCCCGCCCCACCTACCCTGACCCCTCCAGCCGCTACATGCTCCTAGGCCTACCACAACGGGTCAGTCAACCCCACTGTCCAGATGAGCAGGGGTGGGGTGTTGGGTGCCTGCAGTTGACCCTGGCCGCGCTGCTGTCCCCAGGGCAGGTGCAGACCCGGGAGTGCATCGAGGCCGTGATCCGCTTCGCTTTCGAAGAGGGACTCTTTCTGATGGCTGATGAGGTGCGTACAGGGACGCGCAAGGGAGGGTGGCTGCTGGTCAGCGGCGGGCCGCGTGACGACAGCGCCCCTGCAGGTGTACCAGGACAACGTGTACGCAGAGGGCTCGCGGTTCTACTCCTTCAAGAAGGTGCTCACCGAGATGGGCCCACCGTACTCCACGCAGCAGGAGCTTGCCTCCTTCCACTCAGCCTCCAAGGGCTACATGGGCGAGTGCGTGTGGGCCAGTGGGGGTTCTTGGGCTCCAGCCACTTTCCCGTCGTCCTCTCTTCCCTGCTGGGCCTGGACTTGACGCCTGCCCCACCTGGCAGGTGCGGCTTCCGCGGTGGCTACGTGGAGGTGGTGAACATGGACCCTGAAGTGCAGCGGCAGATGCTGAAGCTGATGAGTGTGCGGCTGTGCCCGCCTGTGCCGGGCCAGGCCCTGCTGGACATGGTGGTCAGCCCGCCAGCACCCTCTGACCCCTCCTTTGCGCAGTTCCAGGAGGTGAGGGAAATGAGGCCAAGGGCATCTGGCGAGCCAGTTGGGGAAAGGATTGAGGGCTATTGTGTCCCTGCCATGCCCTGACTGTCCCCTCCGTGGCTGCAGGAGAGGCAAATGGTGCTAGCTGAGCTGGCGGCCAAGGCCAAGCTCACGGAGCAGGTCTTCAATGAAACTCCTGGCATCAGATGCAACCCAGTGCAGGGTGCCATGTACTCCTTCCCTCGAGTGCAGCTGCCCCCCCGGGCGGTCCAGCTTGCTCAGGTCTGGTGGGGCAGGGCAGGGTGGGCGGAGGCCTGGGCCTAGAGTTCTGACCGCCCTCCACACCGCAGGAGCTCGGCCTGGCCCCAGACATGTTCTTCTGCCAGCGCCTCCTGGAGGAGACCGGAATCTGCGTGGTGCCTGGGAGTGGCTTTGGGCAACTGGAGGGCACCTATCACTTCCGGTGAGACCAGGCCCGCACAGCCTGCCAGTGCCTGCTGTGCCCCTTTGGCTTATAGCTTGCCCTTTCCAGGATGACCATTCTGCCCCCCATGGAGAAGCTTCGACTGCTGCTGGAGAAGCTGAGCCGTTTTCATGCCAAGTTCACCCGGGAGTACTCCTGAGGCCACCACAGGGACCAGGCTGGGCTGCCTGGACTGACTTTGCCCAGGGACCTGGTGGTCTCTGGACCCCTGAGAACTTGCTGCTGCCCCTTGGGGGCTGGGCATCTCTCTCTGCCAGTTCCTAATAAAGCTGAGTGCGGTTATGGCTCTGGAGGGGTGAGCCCCGCTTCCCTGGGTGATGACTCCACCTTTGGCTGCCCCGACTACCTTCAATGCAGGCTTGGGGACCCCACTTAAGGGACACCAGGGCCCATCTTCAGGAGCAGTGGTCAAGGTGGGCTCCCAGTGAAGGACCCTCCTGTCGAGTATCCACCTGCTAGTCCTAGAGACAGCACCTCAGTGGCTGGCTCTCATTCCCTTGGTCTGACAAGTCACATAAAAATCAGGTAATGGTACCAGTAAGGACAGGCCACCTGTGCCTCCCGGGGCAGCCCCAGATCCGTCAGGGAGGAGATGAGACTTGATAGTGAATCACAGGGGCAGTGGCACCAGAGAACCCCCATCAGAAGAAGTAGCCTTTTCTGAAGAAGAAAAAAGGTGTGTGCTTCACCCCTACTCTCCCTCTGCCAGCAGGAGGGGGCTGGCTGGGCTCCCTCCCACTGGGGAGTGACAGGGCTCAAGGTGGCAGTGCCCACCTGGGTTCTGCAGGAGGAGGGGAGACCTTAGTGCAAATGTAGCCCACTTGACTGGGAGGCCTGGAGGCAGAAAAGGGATGCTGAGGGAAGAGTACCTTGAGGAAGTCGCGCGTCCTTGCCTCTGAGACACAGGGTGGAGGGCCTGTTGGGTGCACCCTGCAAACACAGCTGTGCATCATATTTGATCCCCAACAGTGTTCCTCTGAGGTAGGCATGGTAGTCCCATTTTATAGATGAGAAAATTTGGGCTCCAAGACTGTGGAAGTGTCGGGACACTAGTGATTCAGAAGCCACAGACAAGCTGGCTGTCCTTCGTACATGCTGAGATACACAGACTTTGAGACTTTTTTTGGGGGGGAGAGGGTACTGGGGATGGAACCCAGGGTCAACCCCCAGTCCTTTTGTTTTTTTTAAATTTTGAGATAGGGTCTTGCTGAAGCTGGTCTCAAACTTGCGATCCTACTGCTGCTGGCTTCCAGGGTTGCTGGAATTACAGGCCTCCACGCCCAGGCTGGAGCTGGTTCTTCAACCAAGGCCTCATTTCTCAGCCTCATCTTGGCTTCCTTATCCCCTGAGGGCACAGCTCTGGGCAGGAGAGACTGCACTTGGGTCTCCCTTTTAGGATCAGAGTCAGGAAGGGTTGGGCCTGATAGGTCAGGCTCTCCTCATTGCGGGGCAGGAGCGGAGATATGGGCAGTGTGGTTGGCTGTGTCCTTCTGGTTGAGCCTTGGCCCTGCTTTCACATAAGACCCCCGCCTTCCGTGGCCCTCGGTGGCTAGTACCTTGGGGAGAGGGCTGAAGCCACAAGCACAGCGGAGGACCACAAGGCTCGACCAGGACAGCGGTACGGAGCTGGGGATACCGTGGAGGAGGCGCCACGAGGCCCAGCCCAGAGGGGCCTACTCGCCTCCCCAGGCCCCGCCCCGCGCAAAGCACGCTGGGAGCCGCGGGCGGCAGGAGCCTGCAGTCCTGCGGGGTGGAGGTCCTGGTTCTTACTGGACCTCAACGCGCGCATCCGGGCCCCAGCTTACCCTGCCCCTGACCCGGTGCGGATGGGACAATGCCGTGTCAGACCCCACCGGGGCCTTGCTCCCGGCCTGAACCCCCGCGGGCCCTTCTGACACTGACCATGCACGGAAAGCTGCTGCCGCTGGCCAGTCTCTACTTGGTGCAGGGCCTGCCCTATGGGCTGCAGTCCAGCCTGCTGCCCATCCTGCTGCGGGCCCGCGGCCTCTCCCTGACGCGCGTGGGTCTAGCCAAAGGTCTGTATGCACCATGGCTGTTCAAGCTGGCGTGGGCCCCACTGGTGGACAGACGGGGCTCCCCGCGGACCTGGCTGACGCTCAGCACAGCGGCTCTAGGCCTAGTATGTGGGCTGCTGGCCGCACTGCCTCCCAACCAAGCTAGCCAGGACGCGCTGCCCGCCACCGTGATGGGGCTGCTGCTGTTGCTGAACCTTGGTGCGGCTGTGCAGGACGTAGCCCTGGATACACTGGCCGTCCAGCTCCTGGATCCAGCCGAGCTGGGACCCGGCAACACCGTGCAGGTGGTCGCTTACAAGCTGGGGGCAGCGCTGGCCGGGGGCGGACTGCTGGTTCTCTTGCCCACTCTATCTTGGCCACTGGTCTTTGTGCTCCTGGCTGCCACCTACTGGCTGGCCGCTGCACTGGCCTGGACTGCACCAGCGCTGCACCAGCTACCATGGCCTCAGCCCTCGGGGCACACCCCACACCTGCAGGATTTGCTGGCTGCTCCTGAGACCCTGTGGACAGCAGGCTTTGTGCTCACCTACAAGCTGGGTGAGTTAAGCCTCAAGCCAGGTAACAACAGGACCGGGGCCTCAGGGACAGCTCCAGGTGGGTCCCTGAGGCCTCTGGGACCCACTTAAGGGGCCGCCCTCTTTCTTGGGCTGGCTCCAGAACCCAGCCTTGATCGCAGCACCCAGGGTTCTGCAACCTGGCCTTGCCTCTTGTCCTCCCTCAGCTCCAGCCCGAGTCCTAGCCCCTTGAGTTGCTCTGCTGTTGTTGTCTGCTGACCCTGGGCTCCACCAAATGCCCAATGCATCTCTCTTCCAGCACCTGTGGCCCAGGATAATGGGGGCAGGGCAGGGGCCCAGGTGGGGAGAAGAGAAGTAGGGGCAGGCATGGGGATTGCTGCTTCTCCTGCAGGTGAGCAGGGCGCTGGCAGCCTATTCCCGCTCCTCCTACTGGACCATGGTGCTTCTGCCCCAGAGCTGGGACTCTGGAATGGCTTGGGTGCTGTGGCCTGCTCTATCACTGGATCCTCCTTGGGTGGAGCCCTACTGGCCAGGCATTGGTAAGCCCTTCTCAGCCTGCCCTGCCCCTTCCTCACCCTTGGCCCTGTCCTAGATCCTCTGACCTATAACCTCCCCACTCCCACCCCCACCCCAGGGAGCCACTCCTTCTGTTGAGGTCAGTGTTGCAGCTCCGCCTTGGGGGCTTGGCCTGCCAGACTGCCCTGATCTTCTACCTGGACACTCCAGGGGCCAGTGTGGGCCCTGGCACACTCCTAAGAGGTGAGGGGCTGGCTTTGGGGGTGGAGGGTCCAGGAGTTCTGGGCCCTGCTGACCTCTCTTCTCTCAGGAGCAGCCTTGCTGAGCCTGTGTCTGCAGCACTTTCTGGGGGGCCTGGTCACCACTGCCACCTTCACTGTGATGATGCACTGCAGCCAGCTGGCACCCAGGGCCCTTCAGGTGAGGGGATGTGGCAGGGACACCCAGGAGCTGGGAAGGCCTGAGGCTCTGACCATACACCCCATCCCCAGGCAACGCACTATAGCCTCCTGGCCACTCTGGAGCTGCTGGGCAAGTTGCTGATGGGTGCCCTGGCTGGAATGCTGGCTGATGGTTTGGGCCCACATCCCTGCTTCGCCGTCTTTCTTGTGCTCTCAGCACTGCCCCTTTTGGACCTTAGCCTGGCACCCAGCACCCTGGCCTGAACTGGGCGGTAGGACTGTCAATAAAGCCAAGTGTGCCTTCAGCCTGAATGTGTCCGCAGAATGTGAGGCATAGTTGTCCTCAGACTAAGGGCTGCCTGGCTGGAAAGGAGGGCCCAGGAAAACAACTCGAACCCCTTTTATTCTGCATTTTGGAACCTCTTTGTCACAATTCAGTTGCTGGCAGATTTCAGTACTGTGTTGATCATTGACAGCTGCACTGCTGCCTTGAGTGGCCACGTGTCTACCTGTCTTACACGGGGGCAGCAGCCTTGTGAGCAGGGCAGTCAGTCATCGGCCAACCAGTAGGAGCTCCTCTGTGGCCAGGCGCATCAGGGCATGGAAACTCAGATGTAGGTACTTTCTCCAGAAGCGCTGGTCCTGCCCATATACCTGGGCTGGGTATCGAGGGCTTCCTGTGGTGGAGCAGAAAGACACAGACCTAAGGTGGGCTGGTTCCTGTCCCTAGCCCTGTCTGCATCAGGCAGCCCCTGGAGCCCTCACCAATGCCATGAAAGATACGAGCCACGGCCCTGCTGGAAAACCTCTCTTCTGGCCTCAGGGACAGGAGCTGGCGGATGTCATGGCGGACCTGGTCCTCCCAGTCCTGAAGCTGTGGGTGGACAAGCACATCAGACTTCCCTGAGCTTCCAGAGAACCACGTCCAACATAGCCAAGCCTGGCAGTTGAGGAAGCCTGTGGACAGGCTAGGTAGGGGTGTGAACTGTCCAAATCAGGGATATGGGTGTGGCACCATCCTTGGCTTTGGAGATCACCCCAGAGGGGCTACACTCACCTGGACCTGCCCGGGCTCTGGGCCCTGCTCCTCTATCCCTCCCTCTTCCTTTTCCTCTTCCTCGAAGTAGCAGCTGAGTAGGGCCTTCAGCTGGGCACTGCGATCCATGTCAGGCTGCTCGAGGCAGGGCCCACAGCTGGGGAAGGCCACACTGGGGTGCAGGGGTGAGAGGAGCCTATCAAGACGGCCCATGGGGACAGAGTGGATGGTCCCAGCACCTGCTCACCCACTGCCTACCTGTGAAACGCCTCAGACATTCGGCGCAGATGTGCCAGGGCCTTGCGCTCTTGGGCCTGCACGCGGCTGAATAGAAAGTCGCAGACCTCGTCCCTCTCCTCAGCGGTCAGATCCCCAGGGCTGCGCAGGTGGAGTGCCAGCTCCCTGAACTCCACAATCACCCCTGTTCCCCGCAGCACACCTGCCAGAGTGGATCAGATGTAGGGTGGATGGGTGGGAGGGTGGATGGGTGGCAGGCAGTCAGGTGGGGGAGTAGGGGCAAGCACACCTGTCCTGGGCTCTGGGTCCCACTGCAGCTGACGGAGAGCCTGCTGCACAGATGCCAGCTCCCAGCCCATCGAGTTCACCAGCTCTACCACATCAAATTCCATGGAGCTGCTGCCTGGCCCCATGTCCTCGGGTGGCCACCTGGCCCAGCATGCAGCTGCAAGAGGACACCTGTGCTCCAGAGGAAAGGGGCATGTGACTAGCATCCCTGGCCCTCTGTCCATATCCCTGACCTGGGGTGCTGTGTACTCACTTGTGGGCCAGTGCCTGGAGCTGGGTGGGGCCCCCAGGGCAGCGCAGGTGACAACGGGAATAGGTGGTTGGCAGCAGCTCCAGCCAGCGCCGTGGATGCAGCTCCAGGTAGCACAGCAGGGTCTCGATGGCTGTAGGGGGGAGCGGGCTCAGGTGGTGTGGGGACAGCCCCCCTCCCCCATCTTCCCGGCCCTTACCCTCTTCCGGCATGTCCAGGGCCTGCACTATTTGCTGTATTGGGAGTGCTCGTGCATGGCCAGGGCAGACCTGTCCCCGCCCTGGGGCTGCTGAGTGGCCACTGTGCTGCTTGGCCTCCTGCGGGGGGGCCCCAGCTGTGGGCCTCATCCCATTCCTGCCTCCTTCCTGCTCTGGAGGCTGTGCGGTACAGGAGCAGGGGGGAAACAGGCGCTGTACCAGCTTTTTCAGGGCCAGGAAATCGGCACCGTTGGCGTGCACATGTCTACGCAGCTCCTGCAGGTCCTTGCCCTGTAGAAGCAGAGCTATGAGTCTGTGTGGCCAGAGCACCAGGGGCTGGCCTGGTGTGAGGGATGGCAGGGTGCCAACCTGGGGCTGCAGGAAGAGGTGGCAATGGGCAGGCTGCCCATCACGTCCAGCACGGCCCACAGCCTGCACATAGCTCTCAAAGCTTGGGGGCATCCCCAGGTGCAGCACGGCCCGCACATCTGTCCTGTCTAGTCCCATGCCAAAGGCCACGGTGGCCACCACCACCCGCAGATGGCCTTGCATGAAGGCCCGCTGTACTCGCTGCCGCTCCCGGGTGCACATGCCAGCATGATAAGCTGCAGCTACAGTCTCTGGGGCATGACCTTGGGGAAGATGGAGAGATGGCTGGTGGCATCAGGGTTGGCACACGGGGTGGCCCTGGGGCCTACCCTGTGGTGCCCTACCTCTAGAGCCTGGGTCCTGCCCTGCACCCAGGAAGGTTCGGAGAAGTGCAGCAACTCGCTCTGTGTCCTCCCGTCGGTTGCAGTAAATGATGATTGAATCCAGGGCACGAAAGCGGTCACTCTGCAGCAGCGTCACCAGAGCCTGGCAGGGAGCAGTGGTCACTGGCCAGGCAGGATGTGGGCTCTCTGCCCAGGACCCTGCTATGTGCACACCTACCTGGTGTGGGTTCCTGTCTACAGACACAGACAGGTGCAAGTTGGCAGGGATGGGGGCTGGCCCACCCCAGCCAAGCTCCTCGGCTACACCCAGGTGCTGGGCTACATCACGAGCAGTGCTGCGGGTGGCTGTGGCTGTGAGGCCCAGGAAACAGCGTACGCCCAGGCGCTCCCGAAGTACCTGCATCACAAGGGAAGGGTGATGGTGAGGCCACCCAGCCCATGGGGCCCTTATCCATCCACCACCCACCCTGACCCCTCTTGACTCACTTTGCAGATGCGCAGATAGCAAGGCCGGAAATTGTGTGACCACTGAGAGAGGCAGTGGGCCTCATCAATGCAAGCAAAGGCCACGGGGGGCAGCTGGGAGGCCTGGAGGAAGCTGGCAGGGCCGCCAGTCCCAGCCCCAACCAGTGCCTCTGGGGACAGCATCAGCACATTCACCTGGGCTGCCTGCACCTGAAGGCATCAGGGTTAGGGGCACTACCCAGATGACTACCCACAGACCCCCATCCATGGGGTACCCTGACCTTCTGCAGAACAGACTCCCGCTGCTTCTTGGTCATGCCTGAATGGAGGCAGGCTGCCTTGAGACACGGGGGCAGGCTGGACATCTGCAGATAGAGGCGGTGCTGTCACAGGCTAGTCCAATCCTGGCTCTCCCCTGAATTCTGCAGGTACTCAATCAACAGGCTCCTTGGGAGAAGCACCAGATCCTGGGGTCTGGGATACAGGCACTGGCCCTGCCCATTCCCTAGGGCAGCGGTCTCACTTGGCTGGGAGCACTGTGATGCCCAGCCAAATTACCCCACACCAAAACCAAGAATCCTCAGCTGAGGCTGTGGGCCACCACCCCCAAATGCACCCCTCTTTTGGACCACTTTTACTTCCAAGCTTTGGGAGAGTCTGTAAGAGAGCCCTGGGCCTAGGGCCCTGAAGCTAAGGGGCCTGATGGTGGGTGTTGGGGGTTAGGCCCTGTTACCCTTGAGCACAGGTGAGCAGAACACCTTGTAGCTGCTGGTGTTCAGGGCACCAGAGGCTTTGGTTCCCAACACTTGATCCACACACCTGGTCATCCATGAGTGACAGGAGCGGGGAGACCACCAGTGTGAGGCAGGAGCTGCGGCGGGCGCACAGCAGGGCAGGAAGCTGGTAGCACAGGGACTTACCAGCACCTGTAGGTAGCTCCAGCAGTGTGGAGATGCCTAGGCCAGACAAGAGGCAGTTGCAAGGCTGTATCCAAAGGCTAGAGCCAGTCCCCAGTGGCCACACTCACCGGACAGGATCCGCATGACTGCATGTTCCTGCCCTGGGCGGAAGGCTCGGTACCCTAGTTGCTCCAGGGCCTGGAATACCTCAGCTGGTGTCTCTGTGGACACAGGTCTTTGTCAGTAAGGCCTCCAAAGTCTCCCCACCCAGAGGTAAAGGCTCTGGGACAGTAAGTTTCTGCTCACCTGCTACCTGTCCTGAGGGCCCTGGTGGGTAGAGGGGTAGCACTGGGGGGTGCTGGGATGGGGGACACACCTGTAGCTCAGGCCCAGTAAGTCCTGTGTTCTCACCAACTGGGCAGACGAGAGAAGGTATTTTGGGGGCTCCAGGCTGCACTGAAACAGCCTGGCACAGGGGCCACACCATCCTCCTCCCCTGACTCACTGGGGAGGTGGCAGCAAGCAGTGTCTGCTCTCCAGGCTGCTTCTTCCAAAGTAGGAAAGGACTGCATGTTGTCCCTGTTCTTGCCAATCTCCTTCTGAAGGGTCAGAGTGGGGCCTGGGCCAAGGGTGAGGAGATGACAGGGCATTATTTGAATAGAAGTGCCTACCAAAGGGGCTCAGTACTCCCTGTTTAGCACTGGCCCCTCCCATTTATCAGGGTGGAGGCCTCACCTGGCTTGGAGCACTGGGGAACCCAGCGGCCAAACGGCCCAGACTGGAAACAAGAATCCTTGGCTGGGGGTCTGGCCCCACCACCCCCAAAACACTCCCCTTTCTTCTGCCACTTCTGTTTCCATGCCTGAGGAGGGCGCACAAGAGAGAATCACATAAAAGGGAGATGGGAGAGGTATGGGGAAGGCCCACCCCGTCCTGCTATGCCCATCTCACCTGCCTGCGGAGGAGCCTACCTCGAAGGGCCCCACCCCACACATAACGTTTGTGCTTCATGTTCAGCCGGACATAGTTACTTCTGTCCTGGACAGCTGGTCTACGGGACAACGTATGGGCCATCCCCTTCGGCTTCTTTGTCCTAGATGGACTTGAAGAACTGCTGCAGGGCTGAGATGGCTGGGCCTGTACAGGTTGACCTGGAAGGTCGTCTTCAAGTGCTACAGCCCCTGTCCCCTCAGACAAGGGTCCTGTTTGGCTGATGTCCTGCTGGGGCTGCACAGTGCTCCCTCCATTCTCACTCCACTTTGGCTTCTTGCCTCGAGGGCTGCTGGGCTGAGGACTCCCCATACCATTTTGGGCTGCCTGTGGGGCTGGAGTCTCTGGACCTTGTGAGAATTCCTCAGAGCAAGTATTGGGACCAAAGACAAGAAACTCTTCCGACGTCAGGTGTTGTGACTCCTTTCTACCCAGGCCAGGACTGCAGGCACTGGGGGGCTTCAGAAAATCTAAGGGTCCACTGTGGCACCGCTGAAGCCAGCCAGGGTCTAGGGAGCCCAGCCGCAGACTTAGAGATGCCCGAAGCTGCTGGAGCCGGCCTGAACTTCGCTTGGGCTCGGATGGCTGGGGAAGTGTGCCGCCACTGACTTCTTCTGGAGAAGTGGGGGCAGTCCTTGGGCTGGGTGGACCTGTGGTGGGCATCTTGGACAAGGGTCTTCGTGGAGGCTGGAGTCTGCTGCCCAGCGTTGGCTCAGCCTGGGACAGGGAGGATAAAAGAGATCCCACTCTAAATGACAGCGCAAGGTAAGATGCACAAACCTGACTGTGAACAAGACTGAGGGCAAAGGCTATCTTGGAGTACCACTTGGTAGTCAAGTCCTAACCAACACAGGGGCCCTGCCTGTGCCTGCACATAGTGTGGAAAGGTGGACACAAAGGCCTGCCTCTGGGTCTAGGGCACCTCTGGGCCCAGCTCGAATGTATTGCAGCCCACTTCCACTTTTCACCTGTAGTATGACCTTGAGATTGGCCTTGAGCCTCTTTCCATAGTCCTGCACAGATCCCCATGGGCTCATCTGTGGAGTAGGTTGTGGACTCTGGGTTGCTGCCCGATTCAGATGGGGTCCCCAGCAGCTGGCCTCCAGAACCTTCAGGAGGAGGAAGTAGGGGTCCAGACCAGAAAAAGGCTGGCAGGAGGGCTGAGGTGTCTGCAACACCCACCCCCAGCAGGAAGGCGTGGCTCTATCCTCCTCCCAAGTTCTATGCTCCGGAGGCTTGGCTGAGATTGCTCTTGGCTCCCAACACCGGGCCGTAGAGGAAGCTGACCGGCAGGTTGGGGTCAAGGGCTCGGGTACCTCCTCGGCTGGGAGCGACGGCTCGGAGCTGCGGAGCTCGCCGCCGGCAAGGACCACCGACTGCTTTAGGGCGCGGTACTCCCGGTAGAGAGCTGGGTGGGTGGGAGGACGGGAGTCGGGGTCAGGGCGGGGTCCGCATCACCTCGCTCCCCAGTTCCCCGGCAGGCCGTCCCGCGCTCCGCGGTCCCCGGTATCGCATTGCTCACCGCGGACGTCCTCGGGCGCCGCCTCCACGTCTTCCTGTGAAGGGAACGTGTCAAGCGGAGGCTGCGCCCTCTACAGCTCTCCCCTCCCACTACAGCTCGTACCTGGCCGGGCCGCCGCCGGTGCTGACGCCTGAACCCGCGCTCCCACTCCTGGAGTCGCGTCCGCACGTCCCGCAGCCGCTCCATAGGGATCCAGTCCCGAGTCGCGGATCTTCCCGCCACAACAGCGACGTCGGTCTACCAGCCAATGGAGCTGCTCGGCAGGGCTGGGGCGGGGCCGCTGGGACGGATGACCAATCCGCCGGGCCCTGTAGGGTCGACCAATGGGTTGTGTCTACGTCATCGTCGCGCGCCGCGGGGCTGGGCGGGGCCGGTGGATGGCCGAGGCGGGGCTGGAGACTGGTGGTGGCTCTGGGGTCGGTGAGCGCGGGCCGCCGGGCTTGGGCCGAAGTGATGCGGCGCGTTGGCAGGACTGACTGGACGAAGGGGCGTAGCGCCGGGCGCTCGCGCCGGGGAGGCGAGGGCTGGCGTTTGTGAGCCTGGGCGGTGCCGCTGGGGGCGGGAACGGCCTGGGAGACCCCCACGCCGTGAGAACGGCCTCGGGGTCGCCTGGGACTCGCCAGGCCTGGGGGAACAGACCTGCTTGGGCGGCGGAGGGTCGTCAGGTTGAGGGCCCATAGGAGCGCGACAGGGGCTTTTGCGCTTGTTCCAGCGCCGGACGAACGGGGGCATCGCGTAGAGACTCTTCTCCGGGCGGCCAGGTCGGGGCTGCCTTCGTTTCCTTTTGCGACAGGTGCTCATTCCGTCTGTCTTGTCACCGAGGTATGCATCGTCCTCGCGAGATTTGTGCACGGGAGCGCCAAGCCGAGGGTGGGCATACGGGGTTTCCCAGAAGTGGCTCCTGAAGGGCTTGGCCTCGAGAGGTCAGTAAGCTCAAGGCCCGGTGGCTGGAATGCTCTCTGTCCCTTTCCTGGGCTGTGACCTTGGTCAAGATCTAGGCCTTGGCCTTCCTAACTGTAGGAGGGGGATCAGGGTAAGGTGGCTGGCCCACAGGAAGCAGGGCCGAGCCCTTGTGTCGCAGATATTCTGCAACCTCGGGTCTTTTGCATGCATCTTCTCAGCTTGTGTGCTGTTTGTGCCTCATTTGAGCAAGCTCAGGCTTGGGCCTTTTTGAATCCTTGGTTTCTCTCCACGTTGATTCCTCAGGGAAGAAGAGAGATGCTTAGACAGGTGGCAAGGGTCACAGAAGGTGAGACTTGCTTTTTCTCGGGGGTTTCCATCCCTGGTGACATCCCAGAAAACAGTAATTATCCCTTGAGCTAACGTTGAGGGCCTTGATCCCAGGCCATGTCATTTTAACTCTGTTTCCCAGGTTTTAATCTTTTAAGCCCTGATGTTATTAAGCTGTGTCTGTGCTTTGTGGAATCTGAGAGCAGCCCTCAAATACATCTGTGAGGAAGATGAGGGAGGGAGCTGTGAGGGGGCTGCAGGTCCCCCTGGGAGAACTCCATCTGCTGCAGGCTGACTACGGGCTACAGGGAGGGGCCTGGGCTCTATTCTACTTTTGAGGAAGGATTTCTGAAACAGCTTTGTGATTTGGGACCAATGGGGCCTCTGCAGAGCAGTAACCATCTGTAGAAGCACAAGTAAACTCAGTGGTGACATACCATTTATGTACTACAATGCTTTGTTTTCCTAACAAAGCCTTTTGCTTCTGGAGGTTGGGGTCTGGGGTGTGGCCTTGTCCCTGGTCCACTCTGCCCAGCCAGTGCCAGGTACCTAAGTGGGTACTTCTCTGGGTCACTGTTCTCCATTGTATGCTCCAATTGGGCACCATATTGGGCTTTCTCACCACTGGTGTATAGAGTGGATATGACCTAGTGGTATTCTAGGTTTTCTTCACTGAAGCTCCTCTCCTGCAGGTGGCTGCCTGCACAGCCCAGCGCCATGCACACACTTGTGTTCCTGAGCACTCGGCAGGTGCTCCAGTGCCAGCCAGCTGCCTGCCAGGCCCTGCCCCTGCTGCCCCGAGAGCTCTTTCCCCTGCTATTCAAGGTGGCCTTCATGGATAAGAAGACTGTGGTACTACGTGAGCTGGTGCACACATGGCCCTTCCCACTGCTCAGCTTCCAGCAGTTGTTGCAGGAATGTGCTCACTGTAGCCGGGCATTGCTGCAGGAGCGACCCAGCACTGAGAGCATGCAAGCTGTAATCCTGGGGCTGACTGCTCGGTTCCACACCCCAGAAGCTGAAGCTGGCACACATTCCCTCTGTAGGTATGGACTTACCAGTGGGGACTTCAGGCCTGGAGTTACAAAGAGGGTTCCCTGAGGAGAGCGTAGGTTGGGGTGCAAAGTTGCAAGAGCTCTGTGTGGCAGCAGACCGTTTTTCTTGTCCCAAAGTGGCTGGGAGGGGTTGTAGGCCCTGCTCTCTCATCCCATCTCAGGCCATCCCTACTTCTAGGAAGCACACACTGCGGGTGCTGGATATGACTGGTCTCTTGGATGATGGTGTGGAGCAGGACCCTGGTACTATGAGCATGTGGGACTGCACAGCAGCTGTGGCCCGCACATGCATTGCTCAGCAACAGAGCAGGACTGCTGAACCTGGACCAGCCCCTATCCCTGTGGAGGTTCGTGTGGACCTTCGGGTGAACCGGGCCTCCTATTCATTCCTGCGTGAGGCTCTCCGAAGCAGCGTGGGCAGCCCTCTGCGGCTATGCTGCCGGGACCTCCGGGCTGAGGACCTGCCCATGCGCAACACTGTGGCCCTGTTGCAGCTTCTGGACGCAGGCTGCCTGCGCCGAGTGGACCTCCGCTTCAACAATCTGGGCCTGCGTGGCCTGTCTGTCATCATCCCTCATGTGGCTCGCTTCCAGCACCTGGCCAGCCTGCGACTACACTATGTGCATGGGGACTCAAGGCAGCCCTCTGTAGATGGTGAGGACAACTTCCGCTACTTCCTGGCCCAGATGGGCCGCTTCACCTGTCTTCGGGAGCTCAGCATGGGCTCTTCTCTCCTTTCAGGCAGGCTGGACCAGCTGCTCAGGTGAGTGGGCCCCATCATTGCTCTACCCTTTCCCTCCATGGGGACACTCCCTGGGCCTACTTGTCTGTGACCCCTATGTCCCCACAGTACCCTGCAGAGCCCCTTGGAGAGCTTGGAGCTGGCCTTCTGTGCTCTGCTGCCTGAGGACCTGCGCTTCCTGGCAAGGAGCTCCCATGCTGCTCACCTAAAGAAGCTGGACCTGAGTGGTAATGATCTGTCAGGAAGTCAGCTAGTGCCCTTCCAGGGTTTGTTGCAGGCGGCAGCAGCCACACTGCTGCATCTTGAGCTGACTGAGTGCCAGCTTGCTGATGCCCAGCTAGTAGCCACACTGCCCACCTTGACTCGCTGTGCCAGTCTCCGCTACCTTGGCCTCTATGGCAACCCGCTATCCATGGCTGGCCTCAAGGAGCTGCTGCGGGACTCAACGGTGCAGGCTGAGCTGCGCACCGTGGTGCACCCCTTCCCCGTGGATTGCTATGAGGGCCTGCCCTGGCCTCCACCTGCATCTGTCCTTCTGGAAGCCTCCATCAATGAGGAGAAGTTTGCCCGTGTAGAAGCTGAGTTGCACCAACTGTTGCTGGCCTCAGGCCGTGCCCATGTGCTCTGGACCACAGACATCTATGGGCGACTAGCTGCAGACTATTTCAGCCTGTGACCTCCTGGCTTTGGATGAGACAGGCCAAGAGCTTTTGCTGGGACTCTGCTGGAGGCCTGACAACAAAGACCGGTCTCAGGTTTCTTGCTCCTGGGCACACCTTAAGCGTCCCATGTTTTCTGCAGTGCCCGCACCTGCTCCCTAATGGCTGGCTGACTGTGGGCCCCGTGCTGGATTTCAGGCCTGCACTACCCTGCTCAGTATAGCTGCACTTGGCTCTCTGTGGATGTACCTGGGATCCCAGCTGTTATCCAAGGGACACTTCTGGGCCCTTTGCATCTCCTTACCAAGAGCGCAGCACTGTGGGGCTGAAGGTGGGACGAGGCCTAGGCCCTGATGCAGCCTTTGGCCTGTACCTTGTTCCCTGCCCTGGCGCCAGAGCCACCCCGCCAGCCGGCTATGGGGCTGGAGGGTGGTGTCAAGGTACAAACGTGCAGCGTGTCTGGAGTTTGAATCTTTGCCTGTTTATTCTAGCATCTGGCCTGCTGCCCCTCCCTCTGGCCGCGTAACCCCACCAGCACTGCAGGCCAGGGCTATCCCCGGGCATCGTGGACCTTCCAGGTCACGGCCCGTCGCGGCTCTGTCTGCAGGCGCCCCAGTTTGGTGCTCCAACGCAGCTTCCACCTTTACTGATGAGCATGCGCTGCGCCACGCGGGCCGAGGAATGGTGCTCACGTCATCGGCGCGCGCCGCCGGCTCAGCAGTGGATCTCGTAAGCGACGCGCGGCGGGAGGCGGAGTGAGGGGGGCGGCCCTTCTGGCGGTCTGCCCTCGGTAGGCGCTTCTGGCGGCCCCTCGGCGAATAGGGGCTTAGAGCGGTCGATGACGAACATCTCGTGGCCACGCTCGTCGCGCAGCTCTTCCAGCTGCGCAAAGGTGCAGGGCCCGTCCGAGGAGTAGTCGTTGACGAACAGCGCGCCCTCTCCTGGCTGCGCACCCGCCTTTTTCCTCCGCCTCCGCCGCCGGCAGATCATGGCGGCCAGCAGCAGCGCCGTGAGCGCCAGTAGCGCGATGGCCGCCGCGATGGCTGTCTGCGTGGCCAGGCCTAGGGCTCGAAACGCCATACTGCCCGCCTCGTGCCTCGGGGCGCGGCCTGGGGGTCCTGGCGGCGGGGCCGGTGGCGGCTGCCGGGACGCATTAACCAGGAGGCGGAAGGGCACGCTCGCGGCGCCTCCGGCGTTGGCGGCCTCGCACTCGTACTTTCCCGCGTGCGCCAGGGTGATGTTGGTGAGGAAGAGCATCCCGCTGCCGGTGTCCGGGGCGGCCTGGCCACCCAGGCCTGGCGCCCCGCCTTCCAGCCGGGCCTGCGCCTGCGGACGGCCCTCACGAGGCTGAGGCACCTTCCTCCAGGTCACCAGGGGCTGCGGGTAGCCAGAGGCTTGGCAGGCCACCCGCAGGTCCTCCCCTAGGTTGGCTGTGAGTTCCAGCGGCTCCACGTGCACAGAGGGAGGAATGCAGATGAGGCTACTGCCCGACACCTCCAGCAGACTCTGCAGTGCCAGACGCGGTGGCTCTGCACACGTGATCTTCTTGTCTCTGGTGCTGAACAGTCGCTGACCCCCCTCCTTGATCCAAGCGCCCAACCAGTGGAGGGCGCAATCACAGCGCCATGGGTTCTCTGTAGGCAGATCAAGAACACAGTTGAGGTTCTGCTGGCCCTGGCAGAAGCCCACACCCCACCTCCTATAGCCACCTCAGTGGAGTCTCTTCTCTGAACCCCGGTTGCTGGGAATGAGGAAGGCCTTTCACCCCACTTTAGTTCAGTGATGCCCACACAGATATTCCAGCAACACTGAAACTTTAAAAACAGATGCCCTCTCCTGGAAACACCCCGAATCCTGGTCAGCTCTTTCGCCTGCCTGCCCTTTCCTGGCCTCAAAATGTGAAAGAACCTCAATTCTGTTAAGTCATTCTGGATCGCCTACCTTTTCTGTCTCAGGCAGGTGCCTAAGTTATGTATCTATCAGAACTTCAGTTCCCAGCTGCCCTTTACCAGAACTGCAGGGTGGTGGTGTGGCCCTCCAAAATGCTGCCCAATGGTTTATCATAGGGACCCCCTCCACACCTGGGCCTGCTCCCTACTGATGCCACTGAGCCCAGTTAGAGACCCCTGCCTGAGGAGTTACCTGTGAGGCGCAGGACTTGCAGGCTGGCCAAGGGCTGCAGGGCCTCACGGGTGATGGTGCCCAGTTGATTCCTGCTGAGGTCAAGCAGGGCCAGGGAGGAGAGCCCTGCCAGGGCCTGGTCCTCCAGCAGCTCAATGCTGTTTTCTTGCAGGTGCAGCTCCTGCAGTCGCTGGAGTAGGGACAGCAGATCATCAGGAAAAAGGGCCCAGGGGAGCTAGACTAGGTTGACTTTTCTCCCCTAACAACTACTACAGCGCGCTGGATGACTGGCAGGACAAGAAGATCCCGCGCTTTTGGCCTCTCACCGGCAGGTGCAAGAAGGTGAAATCCAGCAGCCGCACCAGCTGGTTGCCAGCCAGGTAGAGTACACGCAGCTGGGCTAGGCCCGCAAAAGCCCCTCCCCGCAAGCCACGTAGCCTGTTGCCAGTGAGGGCCAGCTCCAGCAGGCGCGGTTGCGCGCGGAAAGCGCCAGACTCCAGAGCACGCAGGCTGTTGTTGTGCAGGTAGAGATGGCGAAGGGCGGCGAGTGGCGCCAGGGCGCCTGGCTCCAGGCGCGCGATGTTGTTGTCCTGCAGGAACAGCGTCTGCGGGCCGGGGGAGGGCGAATCTTACCCCACTGCAGGAGTCTCTCGCTCCATTGGGGCGCCCCACCGACCCCACCCGGATGCTCACACAAGGCTCCCTCCATCCCATGGGCACTCGCAGCCTGCTCCAACCCGAGGCCCGGTGGCCCCACATGGTGCCCACCTGCGTCCCTGGGGGGATTCCCAGTGGGACGACGCGCAGCCGCAGGGCGCCGCACTCAACCGTGGCGCTGTAGCAGCGGCAGGCGGCGGGGCAGCCCGCGGCGCGAGGCGGGAGCCCTGGCAGTGGCGGCAGCAGCAACAGCCCCAGCAGCAGCAGCAGCAGCAGCAGCACAGGAGCCCCCGGGGCCATTTCTCTAGAGAACGGCCTGGGACTGTGAGCCTCCCCAGGGTTGGCCCCAGATGGGATGGATGCACCTCCTGAAACACAGGTTGGCAGGCCAAAAGCACGAGTGGAAGCCCACACAACCTGTGTCTAACTTTCACAAAGTTTTAAGTCAGTTTGTGTGCTGGGGATTGTAAGTCAGCTGTCTGCACCCCCCCCCTCCCAATAAAGAAACCGATGAATAAAATTTTCTAGTTTACTTCCTTGACAAAAACACCAAGACTGAGGGCAGGAGGTTCAAGTTGAGAATTCTCGGTGTCCTGTTATGGGGAGGGCAACCCATTCTCAGACCCCTTCCCATGCCTGTCCTGAGGGCCCTCTGCTCATGCATAGCACAGCTGGTTCAAGCTCCATCTGACCCTGTTGACTCAGCCCCGTGGCTCCTGAGCTGGGACCCAGGACTACTCGCTACTCAGCAGCAAAATCCGGGACCTACCCAAGCATAGACCAGAAGGAGGGAACGGGCCCTGGGCAGGCATGTCCTCTTGTCTTCACTCTCAGGACTGGCACAAACCTAAGGCTCAATCCAAAGCAGAGTTCCTTAGGTGCCCCTAGGACAAGACCTGTGGTCTCACTTCAAACTCTAGAATTAACACTAAAAGCAGGTATGCTCTGGCTCCACCTGGTGGTTCATACATCATGACCTGAAGGGAGACCTGGGCAGAGGGGAAGCCAGATGCCAGAGCTGGGTTTTTTCCTCAAGTAACTTGTAGAGAATTGAGGATGAGGCAAACAATAGGAAAGTTAATTCAGGAACTATGGGCTGGGACTCTCTAGGCTGGTTACAGAAAGAAAGCCCCTGTCTTTGGGGTAGGTGGAGTCCTGGGAAAGATTGGGCGTGAGAGACGGGCCTTAGGTCACCAATGAAGCTTTTGTGCTTCTTTGTGTGTGTGGGGGGGATTGACCCCAGGGTCTCACATGCTAAGCACATACTCCGCCACTGAGCTACTACAAACACACCAACTGGGTTTCAGGTATGGTTTTCTAAGCGGGCTAGAGAGAATAGGAAGAAGCATGTGGTTTGCAGGGGTTTATGTGCATGTACCTGTGGCCTCAGGGATGGGAAAGCTGGGGTCTAGTTCCAAACACAAGAACCCAGTTTTAAAGCTATGGGTGTGACTTGAGAAACCAGCTCCTCTGGAGCCAAGGAAGGCAAAACCCAGGGTATACTGTCACCCAGGTGTCCCTATCTGTGAGTCAAGATGAAAGGTGCCAAATGGCTTCAGTGCTTGTTTCAATTCTGCCCTAAACTGTAACTCACACGATGATTTATAATCAGGACATATGAGTAAGCACAGCAATAAAGTTTTAATGGAAAAGGCAGAGGCGGTTGCCAGGGGTCTCAGGATGTGTGTGAGCCCCCAAGAAATGGGACTGGGGGGGGGGCGCATTCTTTGGGCCCATGGCATTAGTCTCCCTGAGCACCAAGGGGCGGCCTCCAGCTCCAGGACTCACCCACCCACCCAGCCTCCAGCAATAAAGCCTTGGTTTCTTCCTTGGCTCGGCTCTGCAGCTCTGGAGGACCCGCTAAACACACACTGGTGTGGAAACACTGCCCGGACAGGGATGAGGGACCCGGATGAGGGCCCAGAAGTCCTTTTACCAGCGGACAAACCCTAACCCGGCTTAGCAGGGGACTGGGGGCACCCGGTGTCCTCTCTCCGGCACACTCGAGCCAGGATCTCCGGGTGGTCCTTGCGACCGGCGCTGGGATCCTGCACGAAGTCCCCTTTCGCCCTCTCGCGCAGGTAGGTGCAGGCCTGCGATCGTGGAGGGCGTGGTGTCCGCGTGCCCTCCCCCGTGCCGGGTTGCACACCCTTCTAGGTGCGTGCCGGGGTCCGAGCCGGGGAGGTCCCCGATCCCGCCCCTAAGCCCGGTGACCTTGGGTCGGGGCCCCCCCTCACCTGACGCTCCGGCGGCTCGCGGCTCCCCGCCGAGCCTGCGGCGGCCTGGCTCCAGCAGAGGCGGGGCGCGCACGCGCACCGGAACCCCGCGCCTCCTGCGCCCGCCGCCCGGGCCTGACGTCGGGAGCGAGGGCCAATCCAGAGGATGCCCGAAAGGGGAGCGAGGAGCAGAGCAAGGGGCGGCGCCGAGCCCTAGGACGGGCAGCAGCACCTCGGACAGCGCCAGCAGGCGGAGCCCCGGCGCGCTCCACGCACGCGCACGCGCACTCGGCCGGCGGAGCGCAGGATCCGCGGGAACTCCCGAACTGTCCGCGGCTCAGGACCGCGGAGTCGCCAGCAGCAGCGGGGCCAGCTCCATTGTGAGGGCCAGGCGACGGCCCTCCCAGTGCACATGCGAGGGCAGCGCGGGAGCGCCAGGCCCGTACTCGAAGCAGGCGCTGAGCTCGAAGGCCAGGGCAGAGCGCACCAGGCCCACGCCGCCCGCGCGCTCTGGCGCCGGGTGGTACAGGCGCCCGTTGGCCGCCAGGGGCAGCAAGCGCGCCGGCTCGAAGGGCACTGCCAGGGCCTCGCCCCCGCCGCAGTAGGAGAGGCGTGAGGGTCCGCGGCCCGTGGCCAGCAGGTGCGTGAAGACCACGGGCCGGTCCTCACAGCGCAGGAAGTTGCGCTCTCTGCCGCACAGTGAGAGGAAGGGGAAGGCGGCCTCGTAGCGCCCGCTGCGGTTGGGTTTCAGGCGAGAGAAGAAGGTGACCAGGAACTGCAGGTCTGCGGGGAGCAGAGAGTGCGGCTGCTCACCTCGGCAGGCGCCTCACCCCGGACCACACCCAGGGCCGGCGCTGGCCTCACTGCGACAGCGGGGCACCTGGTGCGAGTCAGCCCTGGGTCGGGGCCGGGGGCCGGGCCTGTCCTCGGCTGTCCTGAAGGGCGAAGGAAGGGGTGCAGCAGTACCTTTGAAGCAGGTGATGAAGTTCTTCATTTTGGAATCATCCAGGAAGAGCTGCAGAGGACAGGCCGAGGCCAGTGAATGAGAGCCCGTGGGTGTGTGCGGGGAGGGCGACCCCAGGCCCGTGTTCACGGTCTTGCTGTTCCCTGTGCACACTCGGTGCAGGGCGGCGCGTCGAAAGGAAACCCGGGCCTGCTGTCTTTCCGACATCTACCCGCAACCCGAGTAATGCTTCCTTGCACTTTCCGTGGCTTTTCCCCTTTTCCTTGATTACAAAGCAGGCCGAGCCTCCCCGCGCGGGCACTCGACCTCCCGAACCGCCCGCGGGCTCGGGACGGTGGAGTCGCCAGCAGCAGCGGGGCCAGCTCCATTGTGAGGGCGAGGCGACGGCCCTCCCAGCGCACGTGCGAGGGCAGCGCGGGAGCCCGTACTCGAAGCAGGCGCTGAGCTCGAAGTCCGGGCAGAGCGCACCAGGCCCACGCCGCCCGCGCGCTCCGGGTTTTTCCCGCTGATTGTCTGGGCTCTGCAGAGTGGGGCTCACGCACTTTCCAGGTTCCCCCCTTTCCCTTGGCCTAGAGGACTCCGCTCCTCGTCAGTACGCACCGGGACTCCAGCTCCTGACCCGCCCCCACAGAGGCCCTTCCCCTTCCCGGCGCCCGGCCTCGTTCCCCACACACCTGACCCTGATGATCCACGTAGTAGAAATACTCGCGCGTCCGGGGCTCCGGGCTCTGGCCCTGCGTGTAGGAGACGCCCCCGTCTCCGCCGCAGGCCCGGGCTCCCCGCGACCGCGCCAAGGTTAGGGCCGGTGCGCTTAGCGCCCCGCAAGTCCGCCACATCCTCCCGCTCCGGAAGCGGCCGGCAGGTCAGGCGGGGGACGGTGCACGCGAACAGGCGTCCGCCGGCGCCGTGGCCTCGCGCCTCGGGTTCCGGCCCCGCCCCGCGACCCGCAGCGACGCCAGAAACCCGAAGCGGCGCGCGAGTGTCCACACGAACTTTATTCACACGAAAAGCTGTCCCTCGGTCCACGTGTCAGAGCACGCCTGGGGCCCGCTCGGCAGGGCTGGCTGTTTTGTTTTAATAATAAATAAAAACTCAACTCTAAAAAATATATATATAAAAACCGGGAGAAATTAAGTTTGACAACAGTTGGAACTGATTCCGTAACGGGAACGCAGGCGAGTCCGGCCCCGCCGCCGCGCGGCGCGGGGTTGGGTCGGGAGCTGCGGGTAAGGAAGGAGGGTGCGAGTGCTCTGCACGAGGGCGGTGAGGACGGCTCAGAGATAAATAGCATCTGGTTAGAACTATGTCCTTAGCAAATTTAGTCCCGACGTCTGTCGCTCTATTTATATCTCTATGCACAGGAGGGCGGGGTGCGGGATGGAATCTGGACTCGTAGGTACACCACGAAAAAATACTCTCCCCCCGCCCCAAGAGTGCCTGCCCGGCCCTGCCCGCCGCGAGGACTTTGGTTCGGGGCCCTCCCCGCGCAGGAGAGCCGCGGCCTGGCGGTGGGCAGCCGGGGCTCTGGAGCGGAGAGGCCGCGCGGCGTGTGCTGCGGCCGGCCGGGAGGGCAGTGTCGCTCGGCTCCGGGGAACAGAAGGCACTTCTCGGGGCCGGCGGGGCCTGGCATGCTGCCCCGGCGGGGCCCCCGCTCCCGCGTGCGCCGCGCAGCCCGCCGTCCGTGGTGCCCGCGTGCTATAGCACGCCCTCCATAAAGCTGGTGTCCAGGTGCTGGATGAGCACGCGCAGGAAGGACATCTCCTTGCGTGTGTTCTCGAAGATGACGCGCGGGTCATCCGACTGGCAGCGCAGGCAGTTGGGCGCCATCACCATGGCCAGGTTGCTGACGTCCATCTTGGTGATGGCCACGTTGGCAGGCTGCACGAACACCTGCGGGAGGGGAGGAGCGGAGGGCGTGGCGGGTGGACCAGAGGCCCGGGGCGCAGGCCGGGGGCCGCGGGGACGTGGGCGGGGCAAGAGGCGGGTACCTGAAGGAAGCGGATGAGGTAGCACAGCACCATGCGATTGATGCGGGGCAGCGCGTGCACCACGGCCACGGCGGCCTCGGGGCTCTCATAGTGAGCGATGCACTGCTCGTAGAACTCGTGCGGGATCAGGGGCTCCTCCAGTTCCCGGTACCACAGCTTCAGCAGCGACGCTGTGGGCGAGGGCGGTTCAGGTGGGCCTGCTCTGGGAACGCGTGGGCCTAGCAGCCCGCTCGGACCGCACCAGGGAGCGTAGGGAAAGGGCTTTCTGGAAAAGATTCCCTGCCCAGGTCTGCGGCCACTGGCGCTGCTGCATCACAGGCTAAATCAATCTCCATGTATATATCCCCTTAGGAAAGGTATCCTGGCCGTTCAGTTTTCCCAAGATGGAAATTTGAAACAAAAGTTTCTTAGATCTTCCTTCAGAGCTGGCTTTGAATAAAACCTAGGGTCCTGCCAATCTGACTCAGTATCTGTGGATGGAGGAGTGGCACAGTCCAGCCTCTCCCCCAGAGCGGGATATATCCGACTAGTGATGGCCCCCCCACCCCCAGGTGCGGAAGGAAGGTCATGAGATACAGCAGGGAAAGAAGCTGTGGGTGACAGGAGGAGTGAGTGGACAGAGGCTTTGGTCTGAATGGCCATCGGTGCATGCCCTCCTGTTGAGTGGTTCAGGGACTTACCTGGGACATGGGGGTCCTCCAGGCCTGTGGGCACCTTCCATTGATCCACCTGGAGCTTCAGGGCGTTTACCTCATCAATGTCTCCAGGCACCCTGCAGAGCACAGGGCAGGTCTCAGGCTGGAGGGCCAGTTTGGAACAGTCCTCAAGGCCTTTTCTCAAAGGGGCCTCATGGCTCTTTTGGGCTTCTGCCCCTTGTGCTTGGGTCAGGGGTGTGGGGTCTCCCAGACTTTCCCTTCCTAGACCCTCTGTAGGCTGTTAAGGCCCAAGCTTGCACACCTGTTTCCCAGATTGGGGAGACTTTTCCTTCTGGGGCTTGGGCAGCCCTGCTCTTGAGAGGCGAGTCAGGACAGGGGCTATGCATCCCTGTTCACAGTGCTGCAATGCTCTGATGCCTAACTCATCTCCCTCTGGGGCTCACAGCTTAGTCCAAGCACCCTCTGGACCCCTGGTGGCCATTTCTGCAGAGGCAAAAATCTCTGGTCATGGTGCTGCCAGACTGAGGATGAACCAGCAGACCTGCCTCCTAAGGATGGGGCCTGACCTTCCTTTCCTCTCTTGGCCACATGTCCCTTGGGCTTCCGCAAGGTGGCCCACCCTTCCATCTGCTCTGAGGCAGGGGTATGGATGCAGGCCTGATGGGCCTCCAGAGATGCACTGTGGACACAAGCCTGTGTCTCCCACATCCAGGGACCAGGGTTGACAAGGCACCTGAAGATGCCCTCCGTCTGGTCACCGTTGAGTGCCAGCACCTCCTCGGAGAGCCTCGTCTGTACCCAGGGCAGCTGCCGGTCTGGGTAACGTTCCTTCTGCATGCTCATGACCTCCTGCAGTGCACTGCCAAACATGGATGGGCTGAACACAGCATTCTTGGCGTGCCGGATCTCCTCCACGTTGGGCTTCTTTAGCCCCTGTGAAGACAGCCAGGCTCTTCTGTCCTGGTCTGGCCCAGCCTTTCTCCTGCTAACCCCCCTCCCCCGCCCCAAGGATCTTCTCTTCCCTAACCAAAGCCAGGGACAGTCTCAGAACCCTAGCCACCAATTCACCAAGGGGACCTCTTGCTGGGCCACCTACAGCACCCAAAACTTCAGTGGGCCCCCTGGAAGTGGGCTGGAAGGTGGATGGGCCAGTTTGAGCTATTAGGGTGGACCACAGTCGGGGGCCAGGTCTATTGATCTGTGATGGTTCTGGAAGCCCGACTGGCAGGGGGAGTCCTCTGGTGAGATAGGCCAGAATGGCTGGAGAAACATATATGAGGAATAGGAAGTGGGGAAGGGGCCAGGGTCTGGGACAGGCACAGGGGGCTCAAGAGACTTCCTGGACAAGGGTGGGAGGAGGGACAGAGCCAGAAAACAAAGTCCAGCTGTGTGCTGTGACTGAGACCTCAGTGTTCTTTGGAGTCACAGAGGCTTTGCAGGGAAGGGCTTAGGCTCCCAGAGGATGCAAAGGCAGGGTCTCTTCCAGGCCCACACTGCAGCCTGAGTCTGCCAGGCTGAGGGAGGGACCCCTCCAGAGGGTGGTCTCGTGGCCTGCCATGGCTGTACCTGACTCCTGTATCTCACCACACCAGCTGGTTTCTTGGGTTGGTGCACCCAGGATGCTGTTCCCTTGCTGTCCCTCCCACGCACCAGGGCAGGCTGGGCACAGCCAGGCAGCTGGCCCACTCATGCGAAAAGGCCCCTTAATGCGGCCCTGTGCAGGACACACCAGTTTGCCTGCACCACTTCTGAACTGGGGGTCCAGGCATGGAGAGGAGCCCCCTGAGGGGAAAGGGGGCATGGTACAGGAGGAGGGCCCTGAAGCCTTTTCAGCCAGCTGCCTAGGTGCACCCTGGCAGCACCCTCTGCCACTCAGTGCTCCCCTGAGCCTCACACCACCCCACCACTCTGGCTGGGATACTCCTCCCAGCATGCTTGTACCTTCTTGGCCCCTGTCAGGGCCGCCTTCTGCAGCTTGTGGTAGCAATACTTGGCGTAGGTGCTTATCGCCACCCCTGGAAAAGAATGGGTGCTGGTCAGCCTGGGGTGGATGTGCAGGGACTGAGAGAGCAGCGACCAGTGGGCCTGGGGGATGGAGGGCTTGGCTATGCTCCTGCCCACCTTGACTAGCACAGCAGCCCCACTCTTAGGTAATGCCCTTTCGAGTGGAGCCCCAGGTGGAGAGCCTTTCCCCACACCCATGTGCCAGGCTGGGGGTCCCCTCTGCCAGCCCACTCAGAAGGCCAGGCTGCGGATCCAGCTGCCCTGTAGGAAGACACAGGCAGGACAGAGCAAAATCTGAGCCCCAAGGCCTCCAGACCTGCCTACCCTCCCTGGCCCTGGGGAGGAGGGCCTGGATGAGACACCACGCTGTGCGGAGGGCAGCTAGAGCTCTCCTGCAGCCCTGGTCTTTAGCCAGGGGCCCTCACGGGTCTGAGGCTGCCTGGAGATGGGGGAGGAGTGAGGGTACAGGGAAGCAAGGCCCTGGTCCTAGGCCACAGTGTGAGGGGGAATGTGGAGAAGGTGCCAGCATGCTCTACCCCATGAGAGGGCAGGGCGGTGGCAGGACCACCTTTGGACCCTTTGAGAATGGGAACCAGGCCTCCAGGAAAGGACCTTCTGTAACTCAGCCTCCCTGAAGCAGAGGTTCTAGCTGCGAGTCCTGTAGGGTCACGAGATGGCAGGCAGAAAGACCAAGACGGTGCAAGGGAGAGGAAGGAAAGGAGACAGCAATGCCTCCCCTGGGACCTCGGATGTGTGCCACCCTCCTGGCCCAAGCAGGAAAGGGGTGGGGAGGCAGGGACAGGCAGGCAGCCCGAGGCATGTGCTTCTGGGCATGGGACCCTGCTCTCGAAGGTGCTGCCCCTCCCCACACCTGTTGCCTCCCAGGGTGTAAGGGTGGCCTCCAGACCCAGGCCTTCACAGCCTTTGCCTTCTTTTAAAGGAAGTAGTTTCTGTGGATGTCTGCGGACACAGGGGTCCTTAGACTCAGTTCAGAAAACATTTTAACACAAATGTCTTGATTCATGAGAACACCTTTTGTTTCTAGTTATCCTAAAATGGCTCTCTCCTTGTGTGTCTGTGAAAGGAAATTCGTTTTAAATCAAGCAGACAAAGGTTTCTCACAGACAACCTGGACCACCCTCTCCAGGCCCCGCAGGCATTGATCCCGTGCCTGGATCCTTCGAGCGCAGGCCATTCTGAGGGCCCCTCATTTTGTGGGGATGAACAGACAGTGCTTAAGCCCTTACCCCACAATGTTCAGAGCTAGAAGCTCTGCAGAAAGCAGCAGGTGGAGAAGCTTCCAGGCCCCGGTTCCACCCAGCAGGGAGGACACCTGCTCCCTGGGCAGGAGAGGTCTGAGGGGGTGGCCGGGCTGCCTCCTGTCCCTGAAGCCAACACCCAGCCCTTAGAGCCTGTGATTGCCTGAACCAGGGTGGTGTCCTGGGGCCACTCCCTCTCCGCTGATGATCTCTGAGCCTCAGTTTCTTGGTGTTAGGGATTAAACCCAGGAGGCACTGAACCACAGAGCCACATCCCCAATCCCTCACCCCCAGCCTTAATTTTTTGACACAGGGTCTCACTAATTTGCTCAAGGCTTTCCTAAGTTGCTGAGGCTGGCTTTGAACTTGGGATTCTCCTGCCTCAGGCTCCCGAGTTGCGTGCACTGCTGCTCCTGTCCTTTCCTTGGAGGAAGGACCGGGGCAGTACAGACTCACAGGTGCCTGTGAAGGGCTAAGCTGAGGTTGTGGTACTAGTGCTTAGAAGAGAGCTGCAGGCACCACAGCTGTGGTTCATGGTCCAGGTCCTGGAGTGACTTCCACTCTCTCTGAAGCACCCAGGATATAATGGGCAGTGCCCACGGCCAGCCTAGGAAGATCCTCACTTGTGTAAGATGCTCTGCTTCTAGGCCCCTGATCTGGCCTTGCTTGACCCACTAGCCCTACTCGGACCTCAGCCAGCGCCTCCATCTGTCTGGATGCAGGTTAGCCCAATTTGGTAGGTGGAGACACAGCTGCCCACAGAGAGTAGACAGAAGCAGTGTCCGTGCTGCTATACCAGGGGTCCAGGTTATGAACTCTCAAAGGCCACAGCTGTGGCCAGGGTGGGCTTGCTCCCTTCTCTGTCCCTGACACAGCCCAGGTTGCAGTGTCCTCATCAGATCTGCACCCCGGTCCCGAGCCACCTGCTCCCTGCCCTACCACCTGCAGCAACAAGATTCTCTTGGTCAACTGGCATCTGTCCAGTTCCCAGGCCACCAGTGGCTGGCTCAGGCAGGAGCTCAGAGATCCTTCCACTGCTGTCCCAGATGAGTAGCTGGATGCCCATGGCCTGGAATCTAACCCTGAACTGTAGCTGTCCTGGAACAAACCTGCTGGCGGCCTCAGGGTGAGGACAAGTCCCTTGCTCTGCAGATGCCATCCTGGCCTTGCCCACAAGGGCCCCTTCAAGCCCCTGAAGCTTCCTGCTTGCCCTAGGGTTCACTCTACATAGGCCTCACCTGCAGAAAGCTCCCGACCACATGTGTCCCTGAAGCAGTGTGCAGTCAGAGAGGGCTTTTCAGAAGGGGAGAGAAGCAAAGTGCAGGAGGCAGGGTTCCAGACAGACAAGCGTGAGCCACACTTGGTGAAGGCAGTTCTGCACAACTTGTGGTGGGGGTGGTGGGTCTTGGAGGCCCTGAAGTGGCTCACCTGCCATGTTAGCAGGAACTGTTCTTATTTCTGGACAGACTGGGCAGCCTGGGTCCTGAGCCAGGGCCCAGGGAGAGGGCAGGGAGACTCCAGAGCTTGGGGGACTGTGCTAGGGCTCATCACGGAAGAGGGGAGATTCCCTGATGACTTCTGGACACCAGGCTCTACTCTCTGGCCCCAGGGGGATCCTGGGCTGGAGGACAGGGCTGGGGAAGCACTGCCACAGGGTACCCCTGTTCTCCTTCCTGTGAGCCTTACCTGGCTCAGGCACACTCACTCACCTGAGGCCGCCTCCAGGCCTTGCTGGCTATTCCTCATGCCCCCTGCCCACCAATAACCCAGCAAACAAATTTGGAATTGTTCTGGGTACCACCAAGGGAGGTGCAGGGCAGGCCTGGCCTCTCCAGGATCCTGTCAGCCACCCTGGGCCTCCAGAACACTGAGGAGATCCGAGCCTGAGGTTAGTGTCCCTCCCCGAGCCCAGAAGCGGTTAGAGAAGAGAAGGCCAGGCGGCCGAGGCTGGAGAGCAGAGCTGTGCAGAGGCAGTGCCCGGGGCTGCAGGAGCCCTACCATCCGGCTCTTCAACATAAGGCTTGGGTTTCTTTCTCAATTTGGACTTCTTCTTAGTGTTCCTTTCCAGGAGCTCTCTTATGTGCTGTGTCACTGGGGAGCAAACAGAACCATGAGGACCACAGATTCAAGCCAGGAACCAATGCCCATGTGGTTCCCGCACTTGGTGGCAAGGAGGCCCCTGGGCCTGTTGGGGGCTGTCCCCGTCTAGCTGGGGACCGAGTGTGTCTGCGGGTGGGTGCCATGTGCAGGCATATGCACACCCGGGGATGCATGAGGCACAGGGCCCTTTTGGCATTGTGGGATCAGTAGACTGGCTCTCTGCATACCAGAGGTAGGCAGGAAGTGGAGGGAAGGGAGTGGGTAGCAATGAGGCGGCCCAACCACTTGGCCTTCTGCTGACAGCAAGCCTGGGGCTGCCCTGGCTCCTGAGCTGGAGGAGATGCTCAGCCCATCCTGCCCACCAGCCAAGAAACCAACAGAAACAGGCAAGTGGCCACTTGGGTGCTGCTGCTAGGGGAGGAGGGGCTGGGCTGTCCCAGGGAGCTGCACAACAGTTCATGTGTCCCGAGGGAGCCTCGTCATCAGGTTTTCCGCACTGTGAAGATACTCTTGCCCTTTCAGGACGTGCTCTCTGGGGGGAAGTCTCTCACAGGGACCGGACATTTATTCTCAACTTTGAATTATAATCCTCGTGATGATTTTGCTGCTCACCTGTTCCAGCTTTGCCACTGCAGCTCTTTCAGTTGGTTTCTGTGTCCCTTTGACAGTCACCATTATTGGTCTGCTCGACTTTTTTTTCTTTTTTCTTTTTTACCAGCAATACTACATCTTGTAGATTCCCTGCACCAACCTAAAATCAGTCACCCAAGGAACTACAGTTCCTCTTCATGGAAACTGGTATTTAGAAACCATCATCTAGGTATTAGGTGAGGGTGTCCGGATGCTAGGTCCCCTCGACTGACAGCAAGGACATCTGTGCGTCTTCTAAGAATTTTTGTATCCATCTTTATATCCATCCACAGATGTATCCATCTGTGTCTATATTAAGGTAAACCTGAGTTCATACTAATGCCTCGGATCACCACCCAGAGCCTCACACAGTCCATCACTGAGCTATACTTCCAACCCCTCATTGTCTTAATTGTGTCTTGGAGGATTCCTCCTCCCTTGAAGATTGGACCCAGGGGTGCTCTACCACTGAGCTACACACACACACACACACGCACACACACGCGCGTGCACACACGCACGCACACACACACACATATATTTTTTTAAAATTTTGAGACAAGGTCTCACTAAATTGCTGAGGCTGGCCTTGAACCTATGATCCTCCTGGCTTAACCTCCTGAGCTATTGAGACTACAGGTATGTGCCATTGCACCTGGTGGATTTAATTTTAAGAAAGTCCAATTTTATCATTGTTTTTCTTTTATAGATAGTGCTTTTGGTATTATATTTGCTTAATGCAGGAAAACACAGATTTTTCTCCTATGTTAGAAGTTTTTTTTTTTTTAATTTTAGGTTTTATTTATTTAAAAAATTTTAACTGTTTTTTACAGTATTGGGGATTGAACCCAGGGTCTCACTCATGCTAAGCAAGCGCTCTGCCACTGAGCTACATACCTGGCCCTTTTTACTTTATTTTGAGTTAGAGTCTCACTAAATTGTTAAAGCTGGCTTTAAACTCAGGTCTCAGCCTCCTGGGTTGTTGGGGTCATGGGTGTGTGACACCATGCTCAGCTTACTTTTAGGTTTTATATTTTGGTTTATGATCCATTGAGCTATTTTTTGCAGACAGTATAAAGCATAGTTGAACTCTGTCTTGGTTGCATTTAGATGTGCAGGAATCCCAGCACCACTAGGGAAAGCCTGCCCTTTCTTCGCTGAGTCAGTTGTCCTGCACCTGAGGAAACGGCCCGGTTCTCACATGGGTGTGCTTTGGGGACCTCTGTTCTGCTCTAAGACCCTTGTCCACCTTGATGCCAATGCTGCCCTCTCCTGACCACTGCAGCTGTACCAGGCCAGCAAGTGCGGCTCTCCTAGGCTGGCTGTTCCTCATCAAAGGGGCTTTGGCTATTTTAGGCCCTTTACGTTTCCCATGAACTTTAGAATCAGTCTTTTTGTTGTTACTGTTGCACCAGATTGAATCCAGGGTTGCTTTATCACTAAGCTACATCCCCACAGGGTCTTGTAAGTTGCTCAAGCTGGGCTCAAACTTTCAATCCTCCTGCCTCCGCCTCCCAAGCAGCTGGGATGATAGTTATGTACCACTGCACCCAGTTCAGCATGTCACTTTCTAAAATTAAAAAAATCAAAAATTAAATTTGATTAGGATTGAATCTATAGATCAATTTGGATGGAAATGACATCTTCACAACACTGAGTTTCAGATCCATAAATATGGTATGTTTCACCATTTATTTAGTTCTTTCAGTAGTGTTTTGCACTTTTCAGCACAGAGGTCTTACACATCTTTTGTTAGAGTTCTCTCAGTATATCATACTTGTCAATGCTTCTGTAAATGGTATTTTTAAAATATCAGTTTCCTATAGCTTGTTGCTAGTACATACAAATTGATAAATTTTTAATGTTTTGGTCCTGTATCTTGTAATAAATTCAGTATACAGAATACTCTTCCAGTAGTATTCTGCAGATCATACTGTCTCTAAATAAAAACCACTGCATACCTCCTCTCCAACGTGTGTGACTTTTACCTCTTCTCATGATTGAGATCCAGCTTCGATTTCCAGTGTGATGCTGTGGCACAGCGGGTATAACTGAAGGTCCGAGCCCTGCTCCTCTTGTTAGGGGAAAGCATTCAGTCTTTGGCTAATAAGTATGAGGTGTGTGTGTGTGTGTGTGTGTGTGTGTGTGTGTGTGTGTGTGTTTTTAAATTGTGATAAAATATAAACATAAGTTTGGCCACTGAACCATTTTTTATGTACCATTCAGTGGCATTAACTACATTCACAATGCTATGCAACTGTCACCAAATCTCCAAAACCCTTTCATCTTCCAAAGCTAAATCTCAATACCTATTAAGCAATCTCTCTCTCCTCTCACTCTGCCTGACCTTGCTTTCTGTGTCAGTTTGTCTGTTCTAGTTATAGGTAAGTGGTAGCACACCAGGTTTGCTGCCGTGGGTCTGGCTCTCATCTTCGGCGTGTTTTAAGTCCACTCATGCTGCAGCACCTATCGAGTGTCATTCTTCTTCGGGTGAATGATGTCCTCTGCATGGCTCTGCCACATGTGCTCACCATTCCTCAGTGGGTGGACCCTGGACCACTTCCACCTACTGGCTGCTGTGAACAGTGCTGCTGTGAACACGTGCAAGTGTGTCTGAAACCTTCTTTAAATCCCTTTGGGTACTGTAGTTGTTTTTTGGTTTTGAGTTGCTGAGGATGGAGCCAGGGCCTCTCTCATGCTAGGCAAGAACTCCATCACTGAGCCACACACCCTGGCCCATGTAGGTTTTTAACAGATGCCTTTAATCAGGGTAAAGAGATTATCTTCTTTTCTTAGTTTGTTCAGTTTTTATCAAGAATGGGATGTTGGATTTTATGAGATGGTATACTCTTTTTTACTTTGTTAAAATGGTTTCCATTTTCCATTGATTGCTCCCCTCCCCCCATACTGGGGCTTGAACCTTGAACCCAGAGGTGCTCTACCACTGAGCTATATATTCCCAGCCCTTTTTATTTTTTATTTTGAGACAGAGCCTTGCTAAATTGCTGAGACTGACCTTGAATGTGAGATTCTCCTGAGTCACTGAAATGCCAGTGTATGCCATTACCCCTGGCTAAACCTATCTTTCGTTCCTCGATTCCTAGGATAAACTTCACTTGGTCAAGATATATTATCTCCTTTATATACTGTTGTACTCAACCTGATAAAATATTGCTAAAATTTTTGTTTCCTTGTTCATGAGGGATTCTTTCTTATAATGTTCTTCTCTAATTTTAGCATGAGTGAATCAGGAAACATTCTCTCTCCTTCATTTTTTAAAAAATATTTATGTTTTACTTATAGGTGGACACAATATCTTTTTTATGTGGTGCTGAAGATGGAACCCAGTGCCTCACACAGGCTAGGTGAGTGCTGTACCTCTGAGACACAACCCCAGCCCTCCACTTCATTTTTCTGGGAGACATTCCACAGAATTGCTGCACAAACAATAAAGTGTTTGGTAGAATTCACCAGTGAAGCCATTTAGGCCTGGATTTTTAGGTACAAATGCAATCTCCTTACTGGACATATAACTTTTCTGTTTCTCTTTGAGTGACCTCTGGCAGCCTGGGTCACCTGAGGAATCTGTCCATTTTGAATTCCTTAGCAAAAGGTTCACTATACCTGATTGCTACCCCTTCAGCACCTGCAGGGCCTGCAGTGGCAGGACCTCTCACTCTTGGTTTTGGTGATTCATTTCTTCTCTCATTTTGTCCTTGTCAGTTTGGCTGTAGATTTACCCAAGAATCAGTTTTTTTGTTTCATCAGCCACTGTTCTGTGTTCCCTTGTGTTGGTTTCTACTACCATCTTCATCATCTCCGCCCTTTTGCTAACTTCCTGTTGTGCTTTGCCAGAAGTCCCACTGAGAGCACAAGCTTCAGCAGCAGTAGAATCCCCCGGGCTTCAGTCTCCCATGGCATTTGCAGGACTTCTCCCACAATTTCTTTTTCTTATTTTTTTTTATGGGGGGTACTGGAAATTGAATCAGGGGTGTTTTACCACTGAGCTACATGCCTAGCCCTTCCTCCTGCCTCTGCTTCCCAGGTTGCTGGGACCACAGGTGTGTTCCACACACCTGGCTCCTGCAGCTTCCTGATCCAGGGCCAAGCACCTTCCCCATCTGGGTTAGTCTAACTGAGGGGCTCCTGAGGACAACCAGGAGAACCTCCTAGTGCCTGACACAGGTTAAATGGGGGTTACCTCATAGTACCTGGGTCCTGGGGTGGTGATCACAGAGTGGAGGTCACACAAATGCTGATAAACAAGTTGATCAAGGTTCCTGAGGCCAAGGCAAGTGGTTCGGGGCCAGGGCCAGGACCAGTGCCAGGTCCAGGAGCCAAGCCGAGCTCTTCCCTCATCATGGGTCCCTCTGCTGTGGACTCATTCTTCTAGGTGCTATGTGGTCAACTGGTTGGTCTTCCAGAGCATGGTCTACATCGTTCTGGGCTGCTCAGGCAGCCAGGACCCATGCTCTTTCTTTGTTTTTATTCTCAGTACTACGATAGAACCCAGGGACACACTACTACACTGAGCTACAATTCCAACCTTTTTTATTTTATTTTGAGACAGGGTCTCAGTAAGTTATTGAGTCTGGCTTTGGACTTGTGATTCTCCTGTCTCAGCCACCTAAGTAGCTGGAATTATAGGAGTCACCACCACACCCAGCAGTACCACATTTTTGACCAATATTTCTTACACGTGGAAATTGGCATCTCCCAGGGACTATAAGCTGTCTGGAGTGAACATGAGGCCTATTGAAGAAGGGGCGGCCACCTTGTGTGTAGAGGTCTCTTCTCTGGGCTCAGGGTGTAGTACAACCTTGGACAGGCAAATCCAGGTTGGGGTCCCCAGTACTAGAGATGGGGTTTTGGCTGTGAGGGCAGTTTGAATGCTAGCAGAACCACACAGAGCCCATCCCCCTGTAGCCACATGGTCCTCTGAGACCTTGTGGGCCTTACATAGGAGCCTCAAAGCTGAGCCTACTTCCCTCTGACGTGCAAGACAGGGCCCTGTGGGTGTGCGACTCTAGGAGAAAAGCAGGCAAGCCTTTGTGTGAGGGAGATCCGGGGGCTCCTCCGTGGGGCCTGAAGCACAAACTCTTCTGGGAAGCCCTGGATGGCGGGACGGCCCAGCCACGTACTTGCTGGTCAGCCGGCCCAGGCAGAGCAAGGAACCCAGGCCTCTGACTGCTTGCCAACTACTGCCCACTCATACGGTTCTCACTCAGCAGGCTCTCGGATCTGTGGGCCCAGTGCTGTCCTGAGCAGCGCAGACACCTTCCTGCAGCTCCCACGTCAAGGCCCTTTCTCAGGAAGGCAAGGTGGTGACCTAGGGAGCCCCAGGACTATACCAGCGCCTAGAGAGGTCCAAGAAGATCAAGGAATAGGGTCCCTGAGGCGCCAGTGCAATCCAGGCCCCAGGTCAGTCTGTATCTGCTGCAATGCGTGTTGCAAGTGCACACATGGGCAGGAATAGCATGTTTTCCAAAACTGTTTACAAGTGTCTGAGGAGCTGGTGGTTCCTGTGCCTGACATGCCTTCTCCAGAACCCCCTCCCTCAAGTTTCCATGGCAGCCTGAGAGCTGCCTTTCCCATGCCTGAGCTGGGGCAAGGCCTAGAAGGGAGCACAGTTTCCACCCAGGCAGAGGCTGCACAACCCAGAAAAGCTAACCTGTCCGCCCTGGCAGGGGTGCATGCGCACATGTACGTGTACCTGAACACAAGTCTGCACGTCTGGCCGTCAGTGCTACGGCTGTGTCCTACAGATGCTCACGAGCATCATGTGGGACACAGCCCGCTACAGCTGGGACTGCCTGCATCCTTGCCCCATGCCCACTCTGTCCATCCCAGGGCTTGGGCCAGCCACTAGCTTATCACATGGGGACTGCCCAGCTGAAAGACCATGGCCTGGGCCCAACAGACCTAGTGCATCCCATCTGGGGGCCTTCTATTTGACACCTGGCAGCCATCAGCAAGTGGCCAGCTCAGCTCACCTGTGCTGGCCTGAACCTCTGGCCCTCAGGGCAGCTCAGCTCATAGTGCCCTGGAGACCGGCTGATCTCCATAGGCTTGTGTGTGGGAAGCCTGTGATTGAGTTGTGGCAGATGCACTGTGGCCACCATGCCCCTCCCTGCCTAGAACACACAGCTTAAGCCTCACGGCGCAGCTGCCTTATAATGCAGGGTGACAGAAGCCAAACTGGGCAGGCATCAAAGGGCAGGCCATATGCCCTCATCTGCCAGGGCTGCCTAGGGCTCTTCTCAGAGCCAAGGTAGGGTGCCCTGAGGATGCCCACAAACCACCAAAAGCTGGGTGTGGGGTCTCCTAGGGGACATGCATCTTCTTAGAAGTACCACTCCTGTGTGGTGCCAGGTCTGGTGGGGTGTGAGGATAGGGGACTGGGCGGGTGTGGCCCAGAATGGCTGGGAGCCCTCTTCACAGCCCTTACCTCAGTTGCAGCAGACCCTAGGGGTGCCAAGGGCCCTGCACGCTGGGTCTTACCTTTGGTGTCATTGACAGGGTCCATGTGCCGGTAGATGTATCCCTCTAGGTAGGAGTGGAACTTGGGTGTGGGCGGGAAGAAGGCCAGGCAGATGGCCATGAGCTCCCAGCCACGGGCCAGGCTCTCGAGGCGGAAGTTCTCGGTGGTCTGCCTGCACAGCTGGATGTAGAGCTCATCCCGGAGGCCCTGCACACTCCAGCCTTTGGTGGCAATCTCGAGGGCCACATGCAGTGGGTCTGCCTTGGCCCGCCGGTCGCCCATGTACATCTGGATCAGCTTGAAGATCTCACAGGCCTCTTTCTTCACATGCCGGTCGTTGGTCACAATCATGGGCTTCTTGATGGACTCACTGCTCCAGGCCAGCATGTTGGCGATGGACACCTTCCGTCGAAAGAGGCCCTGGGTGTGCTTGTTGAAGTGCTTGGAGGCCCAGTTCTCGATGTCCGTCTCTGAGGAGGGCTTGCGCAGCGTGAAGGTGGGGAAGACACAGCTGGAGCTGGGCATCGCGCTACGGTTCTGCCGGCTGCTCTCAAACTGGGCACAGGCTCCTAAGTCCTCAGACTGGGAAGGACAAATGGGCTGGGCCATCGGGGGTAGGGATGGGGTGGGCAGCTGGGCCCACTTGGATCACAGTCCCAAGAGGTGTGAGCCAGCCAGGTGTGGCGTGGCCAGTCTAGCATAGCCAAGAAGCTGAGCTTCAAAACCCCAGGTGGGGTGGCAGCAGGACAGCTGCACTGTCAGGTACCCAGGGAGAGAGGGCAGGGACAGGCAGGGGTGGCTCTCAAGCCCTGCTCCCATCTCTGCGGGACCCCCAGTGGCTTGGCCTCTGCAGGTCCCTCCCTCCATTAGAGGTAGCTTTCTGTCTGCTCACTGTTTCCCAAGGTTGCCTCTCCCGTCTGTCCTGTCATCCTACCAGTTTATGAGCAGTGGATGGAAAGTCTGGCTGGATGTGGCTCTGAGCTCACTAGCCTGGAGGGCCCGGGAAGCCAGCTACCCACGGGTCACAGAGGCCTTCCCCAGCAGGGCAAAGGTGGGCCTGCCATACATGTCCAGGAGGCCTTAAGATTTTTCACTTTAACTTCCTTGGAACCTGGGCCCACTAAGCAAACCAACCAGATGCCAGGTCACCCTCAGGCTTGGCCTGTGTCTATAGTCAACCAGTGCGAAAGGTGGAAGCTAGAAGTGGGAATGAGGACATTAGAGCCATCACATCTGAATTGCCTGGTGATCTCCAGAAGGGAAGACCTGCAGGTGGACATGTGGGGCACTGACTGATGGGTGCTCTGGCACTGTATGGGAGGACACAGCAGGCTGAGCTTGGGCTTGGGCTCCAGCTCTGGCTGTGATGTCTGGCAACCACCCAGTCACTACCTCACTAGCAGCTCTTCCTGCCTGAGGGAGACGTGCTTGGAGATAGTTCCAGAGCCACCAAAGAATGCTGATGCCCCAGCTCCCCAGGAGTACGACAGTCCCAGAGCTGGTTGCCAGTTGCCCTCAGCTGCTGTGTCCTGCAGGCAAGGCTTGAAACTCCCAGCAAGCCCTATGCCTGGTGGTGGGTGGCCTTAGTGGGGTGTTCCGTGAAGGTGCCCTCCCTGCCAGTGGTGTGCTGGACGTTCAGAGGCCAGGCTCTGAACACGCTCAGTGCCACACACGCCTTGTGGATGCCAGGTGCACCCAGCCCCATTCTGCCTGCAGCTGATCCCAGGCTCTAGACTGGGACTTGGGGTCTTGTGGGCCCAGGGTCCCCATCTGCCCACCAAGTACTCCTCACCTGTGAGGGGTGGAGGTAAGGTTCTGGTGAGGCCAAGTTGGTCTGCACAGAGACGCTCTTCTCCAGCAGGATCTGGGGGAAGCCGAGCTTCTCGAAGGTATTTCGCTTCCAATGCTTGCTGTCCTGCTGCGCCAGGGCCTCATCCTCACTGAAGGCGCGCACCACAGGTCCGGGCATGGGTAGGGGCACAGCACCATCACTCTCGTAGCCAGAGCCATCCTGCTGGGAGTCCCAGCTGCCCCTCTGCTTCATGTGAAAGTGGGCCTGCTGTGCCTCCCAGGCCAGCCGCGCCTGTGCCAGGAAAGGCTCGGCCACACCCCGTGCTACGTCCACTTCAGCCTCTGTACGCTTCATCTGGGCAAGGCTGGGCCCACATGGAGAGCGCTCCTCAGCCAGAGGCTGCTCACCCAGTAGGTCCCCTGGGCCATCCGTGGAGGGGGCGCCAGGAGTTTGGCACAGAGAGGGCTTTCTGCTCTTCCTCTTACGTGTGCCTGGGGAGTAGCCCGTGGAAGACATGGTGTCCTGCTGGCTGGACCAAGACATGGTGTCCTCCTGGGCTGGGGGCAGTGGTGTGGGTGGTTGGCTCAGCCGGGGCTCGGGTCCCTCCATGGTGCTGTAGTCTCCAGACCTGATCCCTAGGCGTTGGTCCCTCAGCAGGCAAGGGCTGGGCTGCAGTGAGTAGGAGCCACCACCAGGGTTGGGAGCATATTTGTGCCGGGGGCCTGCATGCAGCTTGGGGCTGGAGCCGGCCTGCTCCACGTACACCAGCTGCCTTACATACTCCTTGCCTGCCGGGCTGTACTCCAGGCTCAGGAAGCGCTCAGGGCACTTCTGCTTGGTGCGCACCAGCTGCTGGCAGGGGGAGGCCGGGGCCGGCTTGGCCCCGGGCAAGAAGGGGCGGGGCTTGCGGCTGGGCGACCTCTGTGGGGAGCCAGCCTGGTAGGGGCCACCAGCCTCGAACTGGACGTCCATGGGGGGCTCATCATAGATGGGGGCCTGATACTCCATAGGGGGCTCCTCATAGAGAGGGGGCTCATAGCCATAGCGTGGGGAGGAGGGCTGTGAGTCACTGGAGGACTTTCGAGGCTGTGTGAGCAGCGGGGAGCAGCTCCCGGAGAGTTCAGCCCGTCTCAGGAAGGGCGAGGGCCGCCTCTCAGGGAAGAAGACGGCGCCTTCCGAGTCCTGGGTGAATGTCTGCAGGTTGGGCGAATGCTGGCTGCCAGAGGGTCTGCGGGGGCGGCTCCCAGGCTGGCCATCTGAAGAGTAGCCATTGCCCTGAGGAGTGAGGAAGCTGGGCTCCCTGTCGGCGACCTTGATGAGCATGCGCTCCTTGGTGCCCGAGTTCCACCGAAGTGAGGAGGTCCTGCAGGGAAGCAGACCCGCAGTCAGTGGAGAAGGCTAGCCCCATCTCACTGCTTGGCTCGGTGGTCTCACAGCACCCTCCCTGCTCAAGGGGGTGCTCCCTACGAACCATCTGGCACTCTCCCAGGAGCTCTCCTGCCCACATTGCTCTCCACCCGCCCAACACCAGGCACAGATTCGCAGCTATCATGAGAAGGAAAGGGGCCTTCCCAGGGACCACTCAACTGAGCACACAGTTGGTGTGTGGGGGGTATAGGGGTGTTCACCAGTGTCCCAGGTGAGACCAGCACACTATGCCAGCAGCTCAAGACCCCATTTTGCACCAGAGGCTCCTGTGAATCCTCCCTTTACCCCACCTACCCACTAATACCTGCATTAGGCCAAGGGTACCCACAGCCTCCTGGGGGTTAGACTGCTTAAATCCTGGCCCCTCCCCCAGCGGGCTCATGCTGGACATTTGGTCTCTTAGCTTCATTTGCTCTCTGCCCCAGGGCTATACTGCTGGTGGACTTGATGTCTTTGCATGCTCTGCCTGCTGTGAGCCCAAGGTTGGCACAGGTCCTGAATCCACAGTGGTACCTGCTGTAGCTAGGGGCCAGACCCAGGACACTGCTGGGGAGAGATGATGGGGGGCAGAACTTGTCCCTCCTTCACACTCTCTGCCCCAGGATACTTAGGAGTAGCACTTCTTAAATCTGTGGCTCAACATCTTCTATGAGTTTTGGTAAAATCCTGACCATTATCTTTTCAAATATTATGTTTATCATATTTCTTCTAGTTTGGGAATTCAATTACAATCCTTTTCACCATGCATCCTGTGGTTTTCATGCTGTGTTCTGTATTTCCCATCCCCGGCTTCCCTATACTTCAGAATTGATATTTTCTTCTGATCTGTCTTCCAATTTACTAATTCTCCTCTCAGCTATGTTTAATCTAATTTAAAATCCATTGTTTTGATCCATTCATACTGCTATAACAAAATTCCAAGGACTGAGTGGTTTAAAAACAAGATATTTACTTAGTTCTGGAGCTGGAAGTACCCAGTCATGGCACAGACAGATCCAGTATCTGATAAGGACTCCTCCCTGTTTCACAGGTGATGCCTGGCTGTGTGTTCTCACCCAGGGGAGGTTTGAGCTCTCTTTGACCTTTTACTTTTTGTGGTGGTGGTGGTGGTATTGGGGATTAAACCCAGGGGTACTCTACCACTGAGGTACAGTCCTTTTTGCAGGAAGCCATCCGTGAAATGTGCGTGGACTACATCAGCACTGAAGCTACTGAGTGGGAGGGTCTGGTGTGGGAACTTGCACTGGCGCTCCTGCTGTGAGATGGCCTGATATACGTGAACTCCCACCGAGCTTTGCCAAAGGTTGCACACAACCCAGGAGACGGTCATGACTGTGGCGAAGCCAACAGCCTGCCCACCGGCACCACGTCTTGTTATTCGTGAAGAAGCAAGCACCAGACAAGACTCCTTGTCTTGAAGCCTTGTCCCTCCCAATCCCCTTTGATCCGCTATAAATAAACCAAATGCAGGTTCCATCTTTGCTAGAAGCCATAACCCTATGTTCAGCTTGGCCTGTTGCTGCCCCTGCTCTGAAACTATATTTCTGTGTCCTGTGTTTATTTCATAGTCCTGTTTTCTTAGCTTTTATTTCTCAGCCAGCCCGTCCCTCTGGAGGGGAACCCTTTCCCTCACTCATGCGGGACATGTGCGAGACCTTTTTCATTTTTTATTTTGGGATAGTCTCAATAAATTGCCTCGGCAGGCCTTGGACTTTTGATTCTCCTGCCTCAGCCTCCTGAGTACTGGGATTATAGGCAGGTGCCACAGTGACCCACTGGGGCCTCTTAAGGACAGTGCCCTCCTCTGTCACAAGTATGAATTCCTTCATTTACCCCCATAGGCCCCATCTCCTCAAGCTATTCAACAAAGGAATTTGGGTGGGGGGCGGTGGTGTCAGGGTGGCCTTAACCTGACTGTAAGTATGGCCTTAGCCTAAGCAACTCCATTTTAAAATAAACCTGCAATCCCACCAGGCACAGCCTACAGATCCCTCCAATATGTCAATTAGGCCTAGCCTGATAAAGACAAGTCACTTTCCACAACCCTGATAAGAGTCAGGGTGAAGACACATGTCATTTGCCTTCGCCCTGATAAGAGTCAGAGGTATAAGATCAGGGTGGCAAATCACCAGACCATATGTCCTGACTCTAAAATGTAAGATGTCATTAAGAAACTTGGTAACAGCTGACGAGGACCGAAAGGAGCCCCAAAACTCAGTATAAATGATGGAGCAAATGAACACTCAGCCAGCTGACACTGATGCCCACATGCCGGAAAGCCTGATGAGGACCGGGGCTGACATCCCCACTCCTCTCTTGGTTTGCCTGATCCCCTGCATCTTCCTCACCTCTCTCAAACTCCATAGCTTTTTGCTCTGGTGAGAATGGCGACATCTCCCTATTACCCTCTCCTCAACTGGCCATCAACTCCACACCAGGAGCCTCCATCGGTTCCTAATCTGATCACTGGGGTCTGAGTGACTGCATCTGCTGGACTTAAAAGCCTAGGACGTGAGACTCCAGACCTGGCACTTGAGTTCAGCAAGCGAGGGAATGTCTGTGATAACTAGGTCATGGTTAGGTGTGTCTGCAGTGCTTAGAGTTGACTTAGAATTATTTGTATGAAGTGACTATGAATATTGCAGTGCCCAGCATTAAGGATCATCATTTTCTTGATTAAGAACCTATAGAGTGAAATTGTATTGAGTGATTTGAGTGAATAAAACATTGAAAAGGGCAGAAGCGCATGGACATTCTTTATTTCTCCCTCGACTGCATAAGTGGCAACTTTGCCCATCTCAACTAGGGGACACACATTTACACCTTAGCACCATCTATTGTGTTCCTGGTTTTTGTTTTTCAGTTCTAGAATACACATTTGAATCTTTTAAATTTCCATTTAGGGGGCTGGGGCTCAGCGGTAGAGCGCTTGCCTAGCATGTTCGAGGTGCTGGGTTCGATCCTCAGCATGACATAAAAAAAAGAATAAATAAATAAATAGAGATAAAAAATTTCCGTTCAGTATCTTTCACATTGGATATTTATCAAAGTAACTTTCGGGTAAATCCCAAAAGGTAGATCTGTTTCTGTTTCTGATCAACTCTGGTATTTTAGACTGAAATTCTGGTTGTCGTTCATGAAGAGCCATCATGGCCATCTGGGCTCTGGGCTTACTTTAGTTTCTGGCAGGTGTTAGCAGGGCGTCTCCTTGAGGAGGGAGGGCCCAGCTGACTGGGGCTGGGCTCGTGCTGAGGGCAGCCTGCTCACGGCTCACCCTCCTCCTCGTTCTGAGGCCCTTGAGGAGTCAAGGAGAAAGCAGGGGCTCGCTGGATGTTAACTAGAGGAAGCTCCTCAGCCCTGGGGACTGCTTGAGAAGGAGCAGTCTCCAGACCTCACCACTTGGTACCTCTCTGAGGACTTCAGAGTGGTTCTGTGTGTTTTGTTAGCTTCTCCAGCTGTCAGTGGGCGAACGTGGGTCTGAGGTCTGCAAAGAAAAGCCCAGAGCATCTCTGTGACCCAGCTGTGAGTCTGATCTCTAGGTTCTGTCCCTCTGATATGAGGCCAATCTGGACAAGGCCTTGATGCCTCATTCCCTGGGACAGGTGATGTGGGGCTGGGACTACTCCAGAGTGACAGGTGTGAGACCACTCAGAACAGCCATGCTGCAGGCCATACTCCTTACGGCCTGGTGAGGAGGCCCCATTCCTGGAGTTTCCGCTCCTGGCTGCTGAGGCAGAAGCAAGTGTTAGGAGAGGCAGAAAAGCCTGCTGGTCAGGAATGCCCTCTACTGCAGCCACCGCAGCTGGTTCTGTCGAGGCAGGGCAGAGGTGGGAGAGAACCAGGCAGGTGGCTGCAGGCGGTCCCCCAAGGCTGCGTGTGTCCTGGGCACCTGCACAAAGTCTCGTTTGGTTCTCAGAGGAGGCCAAAGCCTGTGGGGGAGCCTGGTCACAGGTACCATGGCTCAGAGAGTGAAGCCTTTCTTGGAAGTGCAGCAGTCAAGTGAAGGCCACCCCATGGGTGTCCAACATACCTTCTGATCTGAGCGCTCTCTCACCCTGCCCACTTCCTGGTTCCCCATCTGCTGTATAGGCAGCTCCAAGCTCACCACAAGGGCTGGGCCCCTCTGCAGCCCCATATCCTGCACCCCACTCCACCACTTTGCTCTCCACAGTCCTAGCCTCACATGGTGGTTTGCAGGCCCTGACAACTGTGATTCTGCCTCTGTCCCAGGAGCCACTGGCTCTGATGGCTCTGTTGCCTGCAGTCCTGTCAGGCTTCCTCTTGGGTGTGTCTGCCTTCCCCCACATTCCCTCCTCCTAAACCCAGACTGTCCCCATCTCTGGCACATCCTTCTCCTCAGCTCCCTGGTTCCAATGACAGCTCTGACAGGTGACGGCACCAGAGAGCAGACAGGGGCAGAAAGACCCCTATCTCTGCCTCACACGGATTGGTTTCGACAGTGAGGGAGCAGGAAACCCTGGCAGAGCCACTGCCTCTGGAAATGCCAAAAGGGAGGCTAGCCAGGGTCAAAGGACTCATTCTGTCCAGGGCCCTGCAGGGCATTTTCCCCAAAGGCTATTTCAAAGGAAGAATTGAGAGTCCTGCACAAAACCAAACTCCAGAACTAGAACCAAAGCTGGAATGTTTCTCTCTACCATGCCGAAGCAAGAGGCCTGGAAGGACAAGGGCGAGGCCAGCAACGGCAGCCCTGAGTCCCCAGACTGACGGCACATCTCACAGACAGAGCCTCTTGCCAAACAGAGTTGTGCTTGTATGACATAAGAAGAAACAATCCCTGAAACTGACCATTTGGCCATCCATTCCGCAGCTCCCACCACTGCTGGCTCCTCTTGCCTGGGCTGATGGCCAGGGGCTTCACTCACAACCTGGGGGCTGCCCGGCCCTTGACCTGCTGAGGGCCCTGCTCTCTGAACAACCTCTGAGGTGGCACAGCCTGCTCCTGGACAGTTCCCTTCCTGCCTCCCCTCCGCACAGAGTTGCTAGTGCTTCAGGGGTGCCTCCTCCTCAGTCCTGCCAGCTGACCCTGTCCCCCCACCCCTGCACTGGGGACTAAACCCAGGGCCCTCCACATGCAAGGCAAGGGCATACCACTGAGCCACATCCCAGCTCTTTTTTTTTCTTTTGAGACAGGGTCTCGCTAAATTGCTGAGACTGGCCTTGAACTTGGGATCCTCCTGCCTCAGCCTCCTCAGTTGCTGGTGCTATTTCTGATCTTCCTTCTCTCTCTGGTAAGTGCATCACTTCAAAGGCAACTACAGGCTGCTCTAAGGTCTCTCTGGAGGCTGAGCTCCAACTATGCCCACCCCCACATCCCACTGGGGGCTCTCATGGGACACATCTTCATTCCCTCACATGATCCCCACATTCTTTTACCTTCTAGATCTTTCTCAGATCTACTATTCCTTTCTCCCCAAACTGTCCCCACCCCAGGCCTGAGTTGGCTCTGATAGGGCTCTGTCTCTGGAACTTTCATTCTCCCCAAGAAACCCATAGCTGGCCCCAGCATGGGAATCCCAAAGACTAACACCTCACCTGGCCCAACAAAGACTCACGCAGCCAGGATGTGGCTCTCTTGAGCCTCAGTGCTGGGGTCAGGCCTGCTGTCCAAGGCAGTCCTAGGCAGCAGGAATACCAGAATGCTCCCGCCAGGCTCAGCAGCAGCATAGCTTCACCTCTCTCAGCTTGGATCACCCTGGCTTCCTCTCAATAATGTGTTCCATATGACTGTGATTCGCTTCCATCCCACTTTCCATCACACCATCTGCACCACCGAGGACAGCTTGTGAGAGAAGTGCCGCTCTGGGACTTCAAGGCCAGGTGGGCACACAGGACTGGCTGCATAGCCAGGCAGCTCACCCGGCCTCCAGTGTGTCTGCATTGAGGCCTCCTCCTGGGGGGTGCTGGGCAGGTGGGTGAGTGGGTGGGTGTCCTCATGGCACACTCCACCTGGGAGATGCTGTCACCTCCAAGGAGCCTTGCTCTGCCCATGCTTTGTGGCACAAGTGAACTGGGGGGTCAGCATGGGCATGTGTGTCTCTCTTTTGAGCAGGCTATGATCTGTGAGTGCCAGTCCAGGTCTGCTCAGGTGATGTTCAGGTGATGCTCAGGTGATACACAGAATACAGATTCTCAGCAGAAAGGATCCTGGACGTCTCAGCTGGGGGTCTGACCTCCTCCCTCCACACCTCCCTGATGATAGAATACAACATCTGCTTGCACACACGTTGGCAGCCCTCCTGTGGACCTGCTTCGTCTTCCAGACATCACCAGGTCTCTGTCCCAAGGTCTCAGTAATGGTAGAAGGGGCAGGAGGAGAGGGCTCAGCTGCCTGGCATTGAACTGCCCCCAGCAGGTCACAGATAACACCAGACTGCAGCACCGCACTGGCCGAGGGCCAGAGCACTCTCCGAGTTTCAGGAGCAGGCCCCACCTGGGCAGACATGCTGGGTCGCCTCTGTGCAGCTAAGCCCAGTGGGTCTCAGATGTACCTCACCAGAGGTCAACACTGGGGATGGTCTACTTCTCCAATCACTATTTATTTACTTAGAAATGCAACTGCTTGTCCTGTGCTGGATGGTCCAGCCAGCAGGCGGACCACACCAGGGGTCTGAGTGGGTCTCTGATAGGCAACGTCATCAGCAGGGTGAGAGGCTGGGGCTGCCAAGACGAGCAACAGGCACAGGAACAGTGGCCACCAGAGGGCTGAGGGGCTAGGGGCAAGGAGCCCCACAGACTTCAAGCCTCTGCAAAGACCAGACTCATCAGCTCATGTGGCTAGAGGAGGTCCCATAGGGCTGAGGGCGGCTCAGCTGCCAGAGGTTTGGCAAGTGGGAGGACATTGGAACAGCTACCCATCTCTGTGATACCTGAAAGGCCCAGAGGGTCTTCTTTGTTCTATTTGGGACCCACCTCACTGAAGGCTCTGCAGGTGCCTGCTATGACAATGGGGATGCTGCCAGTCAGCCAGGCTCTTTTAACGGACAATAGCTCCCCAGGGATAGCAGGGTTGTGACAATGCTCAGCCAAAGGCCAGGTGGGCACATGGCCATACAGAGCATACATACAGTCCAGGAAAGTGCAGCAGGGGTCGTGGGGAAGCCTAGGCCTGTGCCAGAGCCAAAATCAATCTCACCACAGTGAGGATGAGCAGCCACCAGGAATGTGCTGGGTCACAGTGACCAGGAGGCCAGTGCTAAACTCATCTTATGACGGGGAATGAAGCCTGAGGAGTACAGAGCATGCCATAGTCATGGGTCACAGTGTGGGCAGGGCAGCTCGAGGCCCTTCTTGATGTTCCACAAATACGAATCTGAGAGAGAGACCACTGTCCGAGGAGGAGCCTAGGCTCTCAGGCCTTCGACCCTCTGCAGCACCATTGCCAGGTCACTCCAGGGACAGCACTGACCCTGGCCCTGAGACCCTACAACCAACCACTCACGAGGCAATGGAAGACCAGTGGGCTGAGGGCTGGCCCTCAGGGTCCTCCAGCTCCGCACAGTGAGCCGAGGCCCCTCCCTTGCCAGGACTAACAGGATCTTCCGGACTAGAGTTGAAAAGCACTCTGACACGAGTAGCCAGTGTTGCCCAGGCGTCAACCACATGCCAGGGACCTTCATACTTTACTTTTCCAATGGGGGACAAAGGCCGCACCCAGGACCCACAGCTATCTGTTCTAGGCAGCGACAAGAGTCTTCCCAGACGGGCCTACCAAGCCATTTTGGCAGCCTCCAAAGCCACCATAGGGCGGGCACTGCCCCTGCTTTCTGCTGAGTCAGACTCTGCTCCAGGTGCCCCATGCCAGCCCACCCAAGAGTCCATCTCGGGATAGTGGATGGATGTGGGGAGGTAGAAGGTCTACCTGTAGTGAAGCAGCTGGCCGTCTGTGCTATAATCCCGGTAGACCTCATAGTCCTTCTCGAGGATCACGCCTGGTGGTGACGAGCTGAAACACAGGAGAAAGGGAAAGATCCAGGTGAGAACGTGGGGGCTGCCCTTCAGCTGACTAGGGAGGACACGGCCTGGCTCCTGCTCATAAGGCTGTTGGGTATTTCTTCTGCCCTGCACCCGCCTCCTCCCACAGGGTCAGCCCATGGTGACCCATCCAAAGGCCACATGCCAGGACAGGAAACCAGCCTTGTCTAGTGTTTCAGGAACCTGAACCACTGGGTGGGAGCTGCTGCTCTCAGGATCCAGGGATGGGTCAGGGAAAGTCACAGCTTCAACCAGCACTGACAGGATGGCCTGAGGAAGAGGCGTAGCTAGAAAGATCCTCACGGGGCTGTGTGTGCCTGAGTGCCAGGCTTGGCACACTCAATAGAGATCTAAGAAGCAGGTGACAGAGTGAGCACTTATCTTGACAGATATTCACAAGGCATGTGATCAAACTAATATATATTAATGATTAAATAATCAAAGAACCCTTGGTACCACCTATAATACCAACCACTCAGGCAGCACAGGCAGCAGGATCGCAAGTTCAAGGCCAGCCTGGGCAAGTTAGCAAAACACTGTCTTTAATAAAAAATAAAAAGGGCCAGGTGTGGTGGCGCATGCCTGTAATCCCAGCAGCTTGGGAGGCTGAAGCAGCAGGATCACAAGTTCAAAGCCAGCCTCAGCAAAAGTGAGGCACTAAGCAACTCAGTGAGACTCTGTCTCTAAATAAAATATAAAATAGGGCTGAGGATGTGGCTCAGTGGTCGAGTGCCCTAGAGTTCGATCCCTGGCACCAAAATAAATAAATAAATATAAAAAGATAAAAAGGGCTGGGGATGTCAGGTGTGGTGGTGTCCCAGTGACCATGGGAGGTTGAGGCAGGAGGGTTGATCACAAGTCTGAGGCCAGCCTGGGCAACTTCAGGAGGTCCTGTCTTAAAATCACCTGAGAAAACATTGATTTGGCACAACTGGAGATTAAGTGGAGTCTGCTAACTTGAATCCATCATAAGCCACTCCCCTGGACTTGGCCATCATAAGTACCAAGGATATTTTGGTCAAAGACAGCAGCTGAACATCCTGTCACACAGCAACCCAGCAGCCAGGGAGCCACATATTTTATTATGATTTTTTTTTTTTTAAACTCAGGGTTGAGTCAAATTTTCTGAATATGAAAAACTTCTTTTGATCACTATTAAACACTGTGAATGGCTTTGGAGATTAGTTTTTGTTGCAGACTTGGTAACGTTTCTTAATGAATTCAACCTAAAATCACAAGGCAAATGGTGACAGCCTGTGAAACACACTACAGCAGTCACTGCAAAGACAACTAATATCTCAGTCACAAGCAACGTCGAGCTCTTTATCCACATACCACCCTGTGAACATTACCAGAGGCATGATCCCATTCCCACACATATTTGTAGCAGGTGTCTTCCACGCTGAAGCTATAGTTCCAGCAGAATCTTTCAGACTCTGACACATGTGCAAGCATAAAGGAAACTTGTGTTTCAAGACCTACTTAACGGCAGTTAGGAGCTTCTGCCTAACCTTCAGTCAGGTGTGACCAACCTGCAAGGCACTGCCTGATAAAAGACACACACCAGGAGAGCAGTCTAAGAGGATTTGATAAATGCCAAGTCACAAATATGCTCAATTAAAATCATGTATGTGCAATCCAGGTCCAAATCTGGCAGCACCTCTGTCTATGAAGAACAGCAGCCTCATCACCCTGCTGTTCCCTTAGGATGCCACATGCTCTGCTGGAGCTGCTCACCCTCTCATCTGCTGTGTTTACCCTCAGGGACCCTGTTCCTGCTCACAACAACCAACCAGGGATAAGCTGAGCCAGCAATGACAAGGACAGTGGAGTCAGCAGCAAAGGGTAGCAAGAGCTGTTTCCATGTGCTCCCTATGTTCAGAGTGAGAAGCAGACCCAGCACATCGTGCAGAGGCATGGAACATGCAAAACCAAATCCAAACTCTATATATGAACATCACACCTGAAAGGGATTGACGGGGGTCAGCCCTGAAGAAGAAAAGGCCAGCGGCTGGATGCACAACACAAGAAACTGCTCACGATGAGGCATAAAACAAAAATGTCTGTGACCAAGCAGTCACACACCTGGTGGCCTCTGTAGCTGGGGGACCCTGACCACAGGCTCCCACTGCAGATCAATCTGCCTGACAATGCAAGTAAGGTCCTGCACCTGAGCTACCTGTTTCTTCACTTGTACAATGAGAATGACAGCAGCAGCCCCCTCTTGGGGGATTCAGGAGAATCAGTCCCCAGCTATGCCAAGGAAGGGCAACCCTTCAACAAACAGAAGTCAAGTACCAAAGATACGACTCTATTAGCCAGGAAAATACCCACTGGGGGGCCCCTCCTGACAGCTCACTGAGAAACTGCCTGCCCAGGTTTTCTGGGCCTAGAAGGTTCTGTTTCTCTAATGAGCTCCTGGATCTAGGAATCCAGGTGACTAAGGACAGTGTCAACAAAGAGCAGGTCCTGAGCAAAATGGGGAGGAAGGAGCCAGAATGTGCATCAGCTGGGTCACAGCCATCCCCTCACCGGCCAGAAACCCCCAGCCCTCATTACTACTCACAAGTGGAGAGCCAGGAGGCAGGAGCTGCGGCCAGGCAGCCACATTCAGGCCCCACGCCACCCCCTCCCAGGGGGACCACCCAGTGCCAGCCAGCCCCGACCCTCCTCACCTGCCACTCTCCTCCTTTGGGGTCCCCAGTGCTGCGGGCCTCCCTGCCCTTGTGGGCAGTTCCTGTGCCCTCTCCGGGGCTTCAAGCTCGGGCTCCAGTGAGGAGCCAGTGCTGCCATCGCGGCTGCCACGGCCGGGACTGCTGTCAGCCGAGGCACGAGGGGACTCTGTGTTCTGCTTCAGCGTCTGCAGCTTGGCCAGCGGGATGATGTCGCAGTTCTGCGGGCGGTGCCACACAGTGCGCTGCGAGGCGGCACTGTAGTAGTAGAAGCGCGAAGTGTTGGGGTCAAAGAGCTCCCACCACTGGTCCTCGCTGGTGCGTTTGATGCGTACTCCGGCTGGAGGGTCCCACACGCACTCGCCGGTAACCAGGTTGGCATACATGCGCTCCCGGGTCCGAGGCTCGATGATCTCCACCCACTCCAGCCTGTGGGGACACAGGTGAGAGAGAGGACCCACTCTCACTGCCATCCCAAGAGCACCAGGCCCAGGTGGCCTCTCGCTGAGCAGGAACACCACCACTTCTGCACAGCGGGGTGCGGGGGTGGGGGCTTTCTACTGGGGAGCTCAGCCTCCGGCCTTACGATGTTTTTTTCTAATTAAAAAGATAACCTGTGAATAATGGAAACTAAAGCATCAGACAAGACCATTTGAAAACAGGTAAGTTTGAAGTCAGGGTGTGCTTGGGCGACATCTGGCATTTTTAAGCTGCTTCCAGGTTTCTACATGGAAAGAATAACCCTCTACAGCCTTGGAATGCCTCTCTGTGGGGACACTGCCTCTGCCTGGCTGGTTCCTCCATCATCCCTCACTCACTGACCCTATGGTGGCCCAGAGTAAGGGGACCTTCATCACATCCATGGTCTTTCTCCAATGACGGTGGAACCAGTCCAGGGATAGGGCTGCTCAGAAAACAGACAAATGTCTGCATTTGCATCTGCCTTCCTGGGGAGTACTGCTGCTGCAGGTGGATTCTGCACCTATAAGCCCTGATGCCACATGGGAAGAAGCAAAGTCAAGAACTTAACTGGGGGGGGGGGGGCGCAGAAAGGTGCATAGCTGTCACTGCTGCCTCTCCAAGCCTCAGGCAGCAGCCCTGGATCTGTTTTGTTTTGATACTGAGGAAGGCACCAGGGGTGCTTTATTGCTGAGCTACTACCCCAAGCCTTTTATTTTATATTGAGACAGGGTCTCACTAAATTGCTGAGCCTGGCCTCAAACTTGTGATCCTCTTACCTCCACCTCCCAAGTAAGGGGTTACAGGCATGAGCCACTGTACCTGGCAGACCCCTGCTTCTTGCTGATATTGATGTCAAGTGCCTCAGCCCTTCCTTAATTACAGGACCCTGGTCCTGTGAGTGGATATCACAGGCAGAGAGGCTTGTGGCTGGGGAATATTCTGGGCAGGGGCTCACCCTTCTGGGTGTCAGGAGGCTCTGAGGAAGACCTCACACAGCCAGAAAGGGAAGCAACCAGCTCTGAGCCCGAGTGGGCTGGAGACAGGTATGTTTGAAGTCAGAAAGCAGATGGGAGGGGGAAGAGGGCGCAGAACGATCAGTCTCTGTGATCACAGAAATTGAGGTCCACTCAGGAAGCTGAGCATTGCCATCCTGCAGAAGCATCTCAGAGCCCTTCATCCCACTGGGCTGAGCTGCCCTTAGGGTATTTCATCCCTGACTCCTGGACAGTCTGGAGGGGCATCTGTTTCATTACTGGCATCTGAGTGCCTCTGCCAATATGTATGGATGCCTGGGTTTGGGTCACTCCCCTCCCTCTGAGTGGGCCCTGGTAGCCTGGCAGCCGTAGTTCATCAGGTCAAGTGGATGCTCTTGGGGATAGTCAGTTGGGCCACCTGGTCAAGGGGGCACTCAGACCTCTCTCTATGGTTGATAAGCTTCTCATAGGGAGACATGTCCTGCCTGTTTCAGGAGTCATCATGGAAGCTCAAAGTCATGGGTTGAGTCTGATGCAAAGTGGCATCTGAGCAGTCCTCTAGTGCTGCCCAGTGCTGCTCCCTTTGCCCTCTGCAGCTTTGAGTGCTGATCAAGAGGGACTTTGTTGTGTCAGCAGGGGTGGGGATGGGGGTGGGGTGATCCTGTCTTTTTTTCTGTGTTTTCCAAGTTTTCCACAATGTTCACAAGATTACTTTTGTTATCGAGAAAACACACACACACACACACACACACACTATCTTGTATAAAAGAGTGCATTTTTCAACTATGGTATGCAATAAAACTTTCACAGTATCAAAATTTTGACGTTTTACAGATGCAGTAGGCATACTTCCACAAAGCACCTGCGCCTGCACGGTCCTGTGTAGCGCACCCCTCTGTGGAGGGAGCCATCATGGCGTCCCTGAAGGGGTGTTTTAAGATGAATGCAAAATTGATTGCCAGGAAGGACTGTCATAATCCATAATTAAATGAAGCTATACAGCCTCATTTTCAAAAGCCATGAGTCTCCTTCTATACATACATTTGTATAGAAATCATTGGAAAATAAACCCAAAGATTAAAAGGGGTCATCTAGGGGGCTGGGGCTGTGGCTCAGCAGTAGAGCACTCACCTAGCACGTGTGAGGCTCTGGGTTTGATCCTCAACACCACATAAAAATAAATAAAATAAAGGTATTGTGTCCAACTACAATTGAAAAAAATCTATTTAAGGGGCTGGGGATGTGGCTCAAGCGGTAGCGCACTCGCCTGGCATGCATGCGGCCCAGGTTTGATCTGCAGCACCACATACAAACAAAGATGTTGTGTCTGCCGAAAACTAAAAAATAAATATTAAAATTCTCCCTCCCCCCTCTCTCATATATATATATATATCTTTTAAAAAAACCAAAAATCTATTTTAAAAAAGTGGGTGTCATCTAGGAGCAGTAGAATCTGGTGTAATTTTCCCCTTTTTACTCATCTAATTTTTTTCCCAGACTTTGTAACAGAAAATTTCAAACACACAGAGACTGGTACAATGCATTGCCACATATAGTTGTCACTTGCTCCTGATTACTAATGCAGTGAGACATTCCTCTCACATTCGCCAGCTGCTTACATTCCTCATTTGCTAGACATACAAGACTTGCTGTTAAACTTTTCCTTCTTACTGACTGGCAGGAGTTGTATTTTTAAACACACCTGCCCTCAGTTATATGTTAAAATAATCTACTATATGTCTTGTCTTTTTACTCTCTTTATGACATCTTTGGTCTTTTGATGAAAACATTTTATTTTTACTTTTTAAAATTATGTTTGTGGTGGGGCTGGGCTTGTGGCTCAGCAATATGGTGCTTGCCTAGCACGTGCAAGACGCTGGGTTCAATCCTCAGAGGGAGGCAGGGAGGGAGGGAGGGAGGAAGGAAGGAAGGAAGGAAGGAAGGAAGGAAGAAAGGTATTGTGTCCAACTACAGTTTAAAAAAAAATTATGTCTGTGGTACTGCTTGAACCCCAGGGTGCTTGATCACTGAGCTAATCCCCCATCCCTTTTCATGTTGAGAAAGGATCTCGTTAAATTGCCCACGATGGCCTTGAATTTGTATCTTCCTGCCCTATCCTCCCAAGTCTCTGGGATCACAGGGGTCACCATCACACCCAACCCTTGGCTATTCGTAACCCTTCTCTCTTTATGGATCTTAGAATTGGTCCTTGAATTCCATTCACAACCTTGGGTACCTGTGTGGGATCTCCCCTCAGCCTACTGACTGGTGCAGGGAGCACAGAACTCTCTGTAATTCGTGGTCATCCCCAGGTCCCTCTCGTTTTGTGGGCTAGGTCTAGGGCGCGAGCACTGACAGCCATCAGCACACTCCACTGGCACTGCCCACCTGCTGGTGCTTGTTCCAGCCTCAGGAGCTCTGTGCCGGGGGTCTGTCTCTGGGCCTTGCCTGGTTCTGTGGTTTAGTCCCTCCATCTGCACCTCTCTGTACACCTCCACCCCCCGTCACGGCACAGCAGAGACTCTCACCACTTCTGCCCAGCACCACAGCTCCCTGGCTCCTTCCTTCTCTGCATTCACAGCCAGTGAACAACTCCATGGAGCACTCAGCATGCCATGGCACCCAGGGCTCCACACAACCAGTCTGAATGATCCATTCCCTCTAAAGTCACACTGCAGCTGTGCTGCTCTGGGTGGTCCTGTGCCCACCTGTCCCAGTGACCCTCCCTGGAAACCTTCCCCTCATCTTGCAACACAAATGTGAGACCTCCCATAGCTGGAAAAGGGACCCACCTTCTCTTCTTCCCTCTGCAGCTTAGCACTGTGTGGAGGGCAGGCTGGGGCTTCAAGTGGCACCAGCCCAAGGACATTGCTGGCTGTGCCTCTCCCAGGACACACCTCAAGTCTTAAATCTGCATTCTCTTGGGCCCCTACACAGCCCACTTTACTCAGGAAAAAAAGATCCAAGTATCACACAAATAAAGAAAAATGGCCACAGTCAGTGTGTTCGGAAGAAGGGTGGGTGGGTGCCCCTCTTCCTGAAGCCTGCACCATACAGCACAGCCATGACCTTGAAATTGTAACCTTGACCACAGATCAAACTTGGCACCCAAATGTGACCACAATGGGTCTTCCTTCCTCCCACCCCTCCAGCCTGCATAACGGCTCACACACTGCTGAAAACTCACACTGGCCCTGCCCACTGCTCGATCCATCCCTGCCTTCCCAAGGTCCTGGCTGACTGCACCGCCTGTCCCCCCTGCAGGGCACCATGCATGTCTTTCAGCCACAACTTGGGAGATGGAGCTCTCCCTAGAAACTCAGAGCGCACGCTGTGGGCCCAGCCCCACCTCAATAACCAAGCTCAGGGTCATCTCAGAGCTTTCCTTACAGACTTGTGGCTATGGGGACCCTCACCCTAGGGCACAGGGGCAGGGGTTTTCTAGGCCACAAGCATTGCTCCATCAACAGAGAGTGGTGGCCAGAAAACTCTCATTGACACGGATGCCATGGAGGCCCCAGAGACACAAACTCCCCTCACACTGAGCTCACTCCAGAAGCCCAGCACAGCACTGACCTGCAGGCTGGAGGAAGACTCAGAGCCTGCCACAGGAAGGGGCCCAGATAAAACCCATGGAAAGAACCAGGGAAAGAGTCTACCCCGAGGATGGCACACATCATTCCTGACAGGGTCCCCTAGAAAGACCACAGTAGCTGACACCTCTGCTCACCTTTATAAGGATTGAAATCCAATAAAAATCATAGCCAAGCATGCAGAAGGTGGAGATGACCAAAAGCCAGGCGGACTGGAGCAATGGCACATGCTTCTAATCCCAGTGACTCAGGAGGCTGGGTCAGGATTGCAAGCTTAAGGCCAGCCTGGGTAACTAAACAAAACCCCAGCAACTTAGCAACTTCCCAAAACAGCAAAGTAGCACCAAATACTGCTGCACATTATGGCCCCCTGAGGTAGAAGGCACTCATCACCATCAGGGAATGAGAGAACTCAGGAAAATGCAGAATCATACAGAAGGGCACTGTAAACACATGGACGGCCCCACCAAAGAGGCCCAAATGCCCACTGCACAGACCTGGGGCTCTGTGCTCCATGTGAAGGTGAACAGGCACAGCTGGCCCTGCTCCTTAAGCTGAAGCCCTGGCAGAAACCCCCAGACATGGCACTCATGCTCACAGCAGCAGAACACCTGGGACAAGCAGGGGCCATCCAGGCGCCCATACCCAGCACATCAGCCCACAACGCACGATCTGAGGAACTGGGCACGGCATGAGGTGGGGCTCCCTGTGAGGTTCATGAGCAAACAAAGCTGACAATGATGGTGGCAGGTCCCCGCTGGCGGGACCAGTCCACAAAATTGACCATAGGACAGAAGAAGAAACCTCACCTTCCCACATCGGCAGCCCTGACCTCCCCTAGCAGCCAAGAGGAGGGCCTGCGTGGATGGGGTGGAGGAGCCACAGGAGGCCTGCGTGGCTGCAAGGCCAGGTGGGGCAGAGCACAGGTGCCTGGAAGCCCACCGGTGAGCCCCATCCAGGGTGCATGCACCAGCCAGCAAGGGTGGCACTCAGGTTGGCCGCGACACCCAAGCCTGCTATATCCCCTGAGGAGGATCCACTGCCACTCTCAGCAAAGAGCAGGTTAGCCCCTAGGAATGCTCACACCTCACTGAGATGAAAACCAGGCTCTCGCCAGGCGCTTTTGGTTGCACACTCAACTCTGCAAGCCTCTGAGGGGCAGTCAAGGGAACAGATGGCTCCAGGCAGCAGGGGCTTGAGCAAGGAGACTGGACCACAGCCCAGAGTCCAGGTTTCTCTCACCCAGGGCAGGGCTCCTCAGAGAAGTGGCAAATTCCAGGCCTGGGGCAGGGAATACGAAGGGGCCCTGACCCCAAAGAAGGGGTATGTCCCAAGTCACGGGAGCCCCAGTGATTAGAGCCAGGACACAGGACAGTTCCCGGGATGGAAGAGTTGGATCAGTGTCGGTGTTCAGATGGAGGCAGACAACTCCCCACAGAGAAGTCCCAGTAACTTGCATACAGAGGCCCGTCCTCCCCTCAGGGAGCCCACACACAGTCCCCACCCGAGTGGTGGGCTCCCTCTGAGGAGCATGATAGAGGGGAAGGAGCCGCTCAGAGGACCTTGGACAGCACAACCTCACCAGCACATCAACACTGGTGTCAACGGTGACAAGCCTGTTGACAACTGAGCTCTTGACACAGTGGGGCCATCCTCCCAAAGAAAAACATCAGACAAATTCAAACGGAGGGACATTCTGCAAAATACCTGGCTAGTCCTCCTCAGAAGTGCCAAAGTCATAAAAAACTGGGAAAGTCTAACTGGGCCCAGTGGCCCACCCTGTAATCCCAGCGACCTGGGAAGCTGAAGCAAGAGGATCTCAAGTTGGAGGCTAGCCTCAGCAACTTAGTGGGTCTCTGTGTCAAAAGAAAAAAATAAAAAGGGCTGGGGGTGTAGCTCAGTGGTAGAGAGCTCCTGGGTTCAATCCACAGTATTAAAACAAAAACAAAACCCAGGAAGGCCTAATGAACCATCCCAGTCCAGTGGAGATCACGGAGACACGGCGAACACGTGCCAGATGGGATCTGAAGACAGGAGGGGCTTTGGTGAGAACTAGGAAGGAACACTGAATAGAGGTGCAGATTTCAGCTGAGGACGACAGACCAGTGTGGGCTAGGGGTCTGCCACACACCCAGAGTCACAGCCATCAGAGCTGTGCAGGGGGCCAAAAGGCCCCTGGTGGGGCTGGGGTTATGGCTCAGTGGTAGAGTGCTAACCTAGCATGTGTGAGGCATTGGGTTTGATCCTCAGCACCATATAAAAATAAATGAACAGGGGTTGGGGTTGTGGCTCAGAGGTAGAGCACTCGCCTAGTACGCGTGAGGCACTGGGTTCAATCCTCAACACCACATAAAAATAAAAAAATAAAAAAATAAAAACAAAGATATCGTGTCCACCTATAACTAAAAAATAAATATTTAAAAACAAATAAATAAATAAACAAACAAAATAAAGATATTGTGTCCATCTGCAACTAAAAAGAAATAAAAATTTAAAAATGCCCCTAGCACTACCTTGGCAAATGCCACTCAACCCAACATTCTTCAAATAAAAGGATAATTTTTAAAAAGTAAGCAATGTCCATACTTTAAAATGTTAATTTTACATCCTGCAGAATACACATCGAGGACAGTGTGCCTCATTTCGTACCTAGGGTAGGGGCTACATGGGCTGTGTCCCCTTGCTGTGGGGACAGAGACAAGGAGCACGGCTGTGGGAGCCTCCCAGGAAGACTCCTCCTCTTCTGACAGGCACCTGAAGCACCTGCACTGCCCCAGGCCAGGGGGAACTCAGGAGCCAGGACAGCCCACAGGGCTCCTGTGCACCAGAGGCAGGGAGGACCCAGGGAGCAGCCAGAGCATAGGGCCAGGATGGCATGCACACGCTCATGTGAGGGTGGGACTGTGGCTTTGCAGTCCTAAAGCTGTGTCCTCCCCTGTGGCCAACGGTGGAGACATCCAAGATGAACTCAGACCTGCTGATGCCTCTGAGGGAGATTTAAGGACCCCAGGTGCATCCAGATGCCCGAGGGGTAGGGCTGTCAAGCCCGCTCCTCCAAAAGACTCGGCAGGCAGAGGAGCATGAGCAGCCCTCAGAAGCCGAAACACACTGAAGCTCCACATACGCAAGGCACACATGTGTCACCCTTGCCTTAGAGACTGGCCCCTGCTTCTGGTTACCTGGCTGCTGACTGAATTTGCAGCACATTCAGCCAACATGAGTGCCACCACTCCCAAGGTCCTGACCCATACACTGAGTGCTAACCCTTCAGCCCCCTGGCTGCACAGGGAGGCGACTGTGGGCCTTTCTCACTGGCCATACTGCAGGCTGAGCAATGTGGGCTGGGAGAGAGCTTCCTGGCTGTGAAGACAGGCCAATGGCAAAAGATGCCACCAAGTGAGGTACTGAGCAACTCAGTGAGACCCTGCCTCTAATAAAATACAAAACAGGCCTGGGGATGTGGCTCAGTGACCAACTGCCTTTGAATTCAATCCCTGGTACCAAAAATAAATAATGCAACCAAAAGTGCATGGGGATTGGCCATCTCCTGTGACCACCACAGTAATTTGAGTGGCCTTTAGTTGCCTCTGTAGGTCTTTGTGTTGACCATAAGGCCAACTTCTGCCAATGACTGAGGCAGAAGTGAACAATGTATAGAGTCTCAGGGTACACTGAAGGGGTCCCTTCATTTCCAGGGATATCCATGGGCTGCAGCTGTGGCCAGAGGCATATGGTCTCCAGCCTCCCCTGCAGACGCTGCATCCTGGAAGATGGTCTAATCCTGTCTCTGTCGGCACAGACCGAGGTGGGCAGTGACAATTGTAACCAAAGAACACCTAGCAGGTCTGCTGGGGCGTCCAAGAAGACGATTCATTGGCAGTGATGTGAAAATAGATGTGGTGGAGGCTGGGGTGCCTGCGGCAGAGACTCGAAGGACCAGGTTCTTGCTGCCTGCCCAGACTTGGTGACCAGGTTCTCCTGGCTAGTTTGAAGGGAGCAAGGCGGAAGCTTCTAGATAGATGGGTGGAGCATTTCCAGGAAAGAAGGTGACAGAGGAGGGGGTGGGGAAGGCGAGGCAAGGTTTTTGGCAGCACTGTGTAGGGTCTGGGGCCAGAACTTGGGGAGCATACCAATGACAGATCAAGGGTGAATGTGATAAGAACCAATGCCACTGCCTGGGCTCAGTGTCCCTTGGCCCTGGGATGCTGGCAGGGGCTGCCCTCATGGTTCCACTTCACTCCTTGAGGCTGCTACTCTCACTTTCTCTCCTAGCCAGTGGTAGATTTTACCAGAACAAAGTTGGGATACTCCCTAGAGAATCTGAATACAGAGAAGCTTTCAAAGCACACTGCTGACATTCTGAGTCTTAAAAGCAGCAATAACAATTCTTATTTTTCTTTAAAATGTGAATATAATGCACTAACCATGACTTGACAGAGAACAGGTTTTGTTCCCTTTTTAGTGCACTCCTGTGCACAAGTGGCAAGAGCCGGCTTTTCAAAGGCATATTCTTGGTATCTCCTGGGGATGGCATTCAGCCAGGATCCTGAGAAAACAGAGGCAGGCAAAAGTGTAGAGAACACTGGGCCCCAGGGAGTCACTGCCCAAACAGGTATGGGCAGGACCCAGACATCCAAGGCAAGGGACTTCAGAACTCAGAGGGGTACCAAGTCTGGGGAGGCCCCAGGAACTCTGGCTGGAGCTGGACCTTAAGGATAGGGAGGGACCCAGCTGGTGGCTGTGGCATGTGCAGGTTGTGGTCTGGGACTGCTCATCTCTCCTCATGGGCAAGGGGGGGTATCAGCACTATGGATTGAAGAACATGCATCCTGTCCTGGGGCTGTAGTCTGGTCCAGTTGAGCATCGGGTCAGTGGGGGCTGCCAGTCCCCCAGGCCAAGGGGACTGCACAGAGAAAGGGCATTGTCACTAGGTGGTGACAGATAAACTGTGCCAAACTAAGCAGGTAAGGAGAGCGTAACTGGCAGCTGTGCAACTGCCCAAGGAGTTTCGGGGCTTCACCACCAGTGGGGACTGGACCCTGTAAGCGGGAAATGGCTGAAGTTTGGTAGTCTCCTGCTGCCCTGATCTGAGCAGTGTTTGAGAAGACTTATTTGGTGAGAACATTTATGATGAACTGCACAGGGAAAAAATCATTTGGTAAGGAAGGTGGAAGGTAAGAGAAGCAGCAATCCCTGGCCCTACAGGACAGCAGGAAACAGGTCCTCTCCAGCAATCCCTTGGGTGCTGATGCAAAAGGACCCTTCACAATGCTCCTGTTCTGGAGATGTCGACTTTCAGATAATGACCTGTCTAGACAAATGTTTCCAGAATGACTTCAGTGAATGCCAAATACATACCAGGCAAAAATCACCAGGTGAGACAGGCACATTCCCTACTCCCCAGACTCCAACAATGCAGTGTCAAGGCCCCTTGACAGGGGAAAGGAGAGTCTCAGCAACAGTGCTGGGACAGGCAGACACCCCTGCAGAAAAGTGAAGGTAACCCACTTTAGGCCACGAACAAAAGAGTGAAGACTGGGTCAAGGATGCAACACAATAGCTAAAATCATAAAACTTAGAAGAGGGTACATTTTCATGACCTGGGGGCTGGTATTGGATTAGACTACGACACCAAAAACACAAGCAGCAAGAGAAGCAGCAGATGCACTGAACCCAACAGAGATGAGCCTCCACTACAGACCACCACCACCACATGAACACAGCCACGCACCAGGAGTGCACACGTGCCACCATCTGTGACAAGGACTCAAATCCAAAGCATTGAAATCACATGTGCAGCCAGGCCTGGTGGTGCACACCTGTAGTCCCAGCAACTCAGGAGGCTGAGGAGGATTGCAAATTCAAACCAGCCTCAGCAAATTAGTGAGGCCCTGAAATGAAAAAAAATCAAAAGAGCTAGGGATGTGGCTCAGTAGTAGAGCTCTCCTGGGTTTGAGCTCCACTACCAAAATAAACAAACAACACAACAAAGAAGAACTTTTACAATACAATAATAAAGAGATACATAACGCTTGGGGATGGGGTGTGGCTCTGTGGTAGAAGGCATGCTTAGTGTGTGTGAGGCTCTCAGTTCCATCCCCAGGACAAACACAAAAAATAGAAAAAACAGCCAAAACACCATCAGCCACTGCTGACCTGCCTGTCACTCTGCAGCATATGGGGGATGTGGGGCACTACAGGAAGACCAGCTCACTGAGGAGCTGGGCCAGACCCACTGTGCTCTAGGGAACTGCCTCCATCAGGTAGTGAAGCCTGTACATGACAGAGGTCAACAGAGTCAAACAGGAGCTTAAGCAGCCCCAGCTCCTCAAAGACACCCAGGAAGTGGTCAGAGGATGTGGAGGTCACAGGTCAAGGAAAGGCAGTCTTTAATAATGATGCTGGGATAGCTGCAGCAGTTTGGAAAACAAAGAGCCAGGTCCACACCTCACTCAAGGTTAAACCCAAATGGATCTAAGACATAAGGGCAAAAATGGAACTCTGGGGTCAGGGCAGCTCAGTGTGGAGTACATGCCTCCTTGGACCACAGGGCCCTAGGTTCAACCCCAGGACCACCCCCCCCAAAACAGAACTGCCAGCACCACCATCAAACAAACTGTAACCCAATGTCGGGATGGAGGGGACTAAAACTCCAGACACGCTGGAAGATGAATCTGGCACGTTCAACTGCATAAGAACTACACAAGAAAAAAATGCCATGAGTAAAGCAGAAAAGATTCTGCTTTTTGGACAAATTAGTGGAAACATATGGAATATGAATTATAAAGGGCTCATATCCTTGGTATACAGAACAGAGCACAAATAAAAACTCCACAGGAAAAGGAGAGAAAGAGTATGTCGCAGGGTGAAGCGTGATACACAGTACATCTCTGCCGGCCTCGTCAGTCATAAGATGCTACCAGCAGAGGCCCCAGCAGAGCTGCCCGTGGGAGGCACGCTGGACTGGCAGGTGCAGTGCACAGGCCCTATGTGGGCCGTGGCAGCACCATGCTTCACAGGTGTTCCTCGTCAGAAGTTCACCAGAAGATCCATCTCCAAAAGGAGCCATGCTACCCAGGAACAGGCTGCTTCTGCAGCAGCGCATGTGACTGCACAGGCCCAGCTGAACAAATTCTGGGAAACACACAACACTGGCCTGGGAAGCTGCAGTAATGGAGGATAGTTGTGATGGTGAGAGGCAATGACTTACAGGAAGTTGCTAAGGACTGTGTGGGGAACACAGAGACAATTTTTTTTTTTTTTTGGTACTTGGGATTGGATTAAACCCAGAAGCGCTTATCCACTGACATCCACACCCCTTTTTATTTTTTTATTGAGACAGGGTCTTGCTAAGTCGCTGAAGCTGGCCTTGAACTTGTGATCCTCCTACCTCAGCCTCTCTTACACAAATGCTGGGACTGCATTTATATAGGAATGAGGGGAAAGTTGGAAACCACACCAACAGTAGCTCTTCTTCTTCTTTCTTTTTTTTTTTTTTTTTTTAATATTTATCATTTTGTAGGTATAGTTGGACACAATGACTTTATTTTATTTACTTACTTTTATATGGTGCTGAGGATTGAACCCAGGGCCTCGCACGTGCTAGGTGAGTGCTCAACCACTGAGCTACTACCCCAGCCTCACCAACAGTTCTTACAAACAGAAACCAAGTAGGTAAATGAGGTCCTGATGAGTATACCTTATAGATTAATTTGTAACCCTACCTCTCTTATTGAATGTTCTATTTAAGAATGGATGACAATCATGTTTAAAAGGGTTGGGGTCACAAAAGACAGGGAGAGGCTGTAGAAATCATGCAGGTCAGAAAAGTCTAAAAACACAGAAGCCAGAAGAAAATCCGTTAAGGAACCCTGCACTGCACAGGGTCAGGGAGTGCTGCCAAGGACAGCAGAGAATCGGCTGGCACAGGGCTGACAGCAGGGGATATCAGAGTGTGTGTCAACACCACATCTGCTCATCCTGGCAAGTGTCCTGGCTCAAGGACAGGTTATCTAGGGGACACACACTCAAGGGCCAGGGGCCTAAGAAATGGACCTGCTCCAGAATGACTCAGAAAAAGGGACTGAGCAATTAATACTAAGAGCAGGTGATGGGGCCAAGGCATATGAGGTTCCCCAGATTGTTCTTATTCTTGTAACTTTTCGGTAAGCGTGCAATATTTCCTAATAAAAAGCTGAAAATTAGGAAAATGAAAATAATGAACTAAGGCTATTGCGTCTATGTGGACCAATGCCTACAGAAAGGCCTGGGGAACCATGCTCAGCACAGGGGCTCCCATGTGGGGCATGTGGCCTCTGTAGTGGGCAAGGCAGCAGTGAGAGGCTGTGGTAGATAAAGCAGGACTCCCACAGGCAGGCACCGGTCAGCCCTGGCAAAGCCTTGTGAGGAGCTGTGCAGGCGCCTAGGACCTGGAGAATGAGCATGACCCCCCTGAAGTCCTGCACCCACCTCCCCAAGAACTCTTCCTTCCCACTCACCTGAGGCCAGGAATGCTCAGGTGTACACAGTGCTTCCTTACCTGGTGCTGGATCCTGGGATCCTGGACTCCTGCCCGTCAACATGATGGCTTCTACATTCATAGTCCTGGGTCTGGGACATCGCGCTCAGGTCTTGAGCACCGAGGTGGACAGATGTCACAGGGTCATCAGGACGCCTTCTCCAGCATCATATAGGAAGGGGCCGCTCTACAAGAGAGAAGTGTCTAAGCACCGATGTAGAAAAACTGTACGACCATGACAATCCAGCCCTCAAGGCCAAGTGGGCTCCCAGGGCCTAGAGCTCCCTGACCAGCCAAACCCCTAGAAGCCTCCTTGTGCCCAGCCCCTCCTTGGCAATGGGGAGACCTCCTGCCAGCTGCCCACTGGAGGGGCTGCAGGACCATGAATTCTGCTGGGCTCCCACTGGCACCTGACATCCAAGCCTTCACGTCCTCAGCTGTGAACACGGACACTGCCACTCAGGTGGACAGCACAGCAGACATGTGCAGTGCACAGCACGGCTCTGCACCGGCAGCACACCACGTGCACATGGATCACACGGATCTGGTTTGTGATGGAGGAGGGCTCTCGCACAAGGCTGCACTGGCCAGATACACACATGAAAAAATGGGCCTGGACCCCACACTCAGCCTAGGTACAAAGTCCAACTATAGAAACGACTGGCTTTGGGGACAGGAGGAATATTAGTGCTTGAACCCAAGGGCACTGCGTCACTTCTCAGTCCGGGTCTTGCTAAGTGGCCTGGAATGGCCTAGAGCTAGGATCCTCCTGTCTCAGCCTCCTGAGCAGCTGGATCATGGGCTGACACCACATGTAAGCTAACAATACAGCTTTTGGAGGACAAGAAAATCTTCCAGTCCTGACTCACACAGGAATCCCATGGACTGCCTCCAATCAAGTAGAACAGCTGTTACAAAAAAACCCCAAGTCCGTGATGACTGCACCAAAGACCAAATCCAGAACACACAAAAGTTCCTACCAATAAGCAAGACAAAAGGCAGAGGGGCCTATAGGAAATGTGAGTAACTCTGCCCTCAGGACAATGCTAACTGAAAGCACAAGAGCCTCCAATCCTGGAGCGGCAGCATCTCCTAAGCTGAACACACCTGCCCACCTATCCCCTGGCTCTGCCTCCTCTGTGGAGGCTGCAGAGGTATGTGCAGGGCTCTTGGCACCTGGGCTAGCATCTGTTACCAGCAGCACTCTGCCCGACAGCCAAGGTGCCCAGACAAGCAGGACCCTCAGAGAACACAGCCTGATGTTCCTTGGCCCCACAATGGTTGCCATGAGCCTCCCAGGCCTGAGGCCAGGGAAGAGAGCCACACATAACTGAACCTGATTCTCTTTTACAAAGTTCAGAACCCATCAAGGGCAAACACTGCTGCTAGAAATCAGGCAGTGACAGGGACTTTGGCACTGCCAGCTCAAGCCAGGGCTGCTATGTGGGGCACAGAGCTATTTGCCCCTCATGTTTTCCCACAGGCGTGCCCCACAGGAACAAGCCCGTGGCAGTGCAGAGCAGGGACATCACTGTGGGGTTTATCACCTTGCTCCCTGCACACCTGGGGCTGGCGAGGGCTGGGAGAGGCAGAGCCAGCATAAACCTTTATGCCCCCAGTCCCCTGTGGAGTAGAGGCCAGGCTAGGCCCACTCGGCCCACTCAGGCATGGGTGGCGATCCCTCTCCAGCCTTCTTACACCACCAGAATAACAACACACCATTCATTCAAATTCAGAGGACTAGGAATGCTATTTTTATTTATTGGTTGTTTGCTTTTAGGAATGCTATTTTTAAACATATAATTCAAATTTTCCTAATTTCTTGAGAAAATAGGAGAAACTTGAGTGGTTTCCACGTTTTAAAAGAGTAAAATGGCAGTGTTAGTGAAAATTGGAAACACTGACAACTATTTGCCAGAGCCCAAAGCACTTCAGACCCACCCCTTCCACCTGCACCTTTCTTCCTTCAAGCCCAGCCCGCAGCACTGGCAGTGGGGGCCCAGATCTCCTCTGCCTGTCCTTCTACGTGGATCCCAGCATCCTTTCCAGACAGCCCTCTGCAGTTGGGGCACCGGGCACTGGTGACCCCAAAATGCTATAGGCAATGTCAGCCTTCAAAATGTGCCCTTAGCTCTTGAGGGTGTTTGTCTTTGTATTCCCACACAAATTTCAGGAATAGCTTCTCAGTCTGCATCAGAGCCTGCTGGGTTCAGCTGGGTGGACAGAAATTCAAGCAGTCTTCTGAGGCCATGCAGGGCCTCTTTCCCCAGCTAGCAAGGTCTGCTTCCTTCCAGCAATGTCCTGTAGTTTCTACACACACCTAGTAAATGTACTCCTCAGTCAGCTTTCCTTCCTGCCTGCCTGCCTTCCTTCATTCCTTCCTTTCTTTAAGATGGGTTCTTGCTGTGTTGCTCAGGCTGATTTTGAACTGGGCTCAAGTGATCTTCCTGCCTCAGCCTTCTGAGTAGCTGGGACAATGGGCACCACTACCAGTCCTGGCATATCTGTGCTTCTTTTCTTTTGTGGTGCTGGGGATCTAACGCAGTCCTCACACATATTAGGCAAGTTCGCTACCACTGAGCTACATTCTCAGCCTTTCTATTTTTATGCCAAAAATTTAAAGACAACTTCCAGTTGTTTGCTGCTAGTACAGAAAGATGCTATTTATTTTTGCACTTTGGTGGTGTATCTATAACTTGCCAAACTCACCAGTCTAGTTGCTGTTCTGTGGTTTCAATCAGTTTTCTGCATAGATGATCACGTCGACAGAGAACCAAGACAGTTTCACTTCTTCAAGCCCGGATCCTTCTCCTTGGTCCTGTCGTATCACACTAGCAAGAACCTCCAGCATGATGCTGATGGAACTGGTGAGGGTGGGCACTGGCAGTACTGGAGAAGCATCCAGTCCTCCCCACTGAGAATGTGAGTGCAGCTTCTCGTAAATGCCTTTTGCCAGGTTCAGAGAGCTCCCTTGTGTTCCTGGTTTGTCAAGTTATTTAAGAACTCAGGAAAGGCTGGTGGATTTTGGAAAATATTTTTCTCTACTGAAATGATCACATGATTTTCCTTTTCTAATTTGATAAGTTGAATTCCACAGATTAGTTTTCTTTTTTCCCCCCATGGATTAGTTTTCTAACATCAAACCAACTGCACATTCCTTGGACAAAAACAGTCACGATGCAATTATCCTTTTCATATGTTCTTGGATTCAACTGGCAAAAAATTTTGTCAAGAATTTCTACGTCTGGGGCTTGGTAGAGGCTTGCCTAGCACATATGAGGCACAAGGTTCAATCCTCAGCATCACATAAAAATAAATAAATAAAACAAAGGCATTGTGCCCTGTCAACAACTAAAAAAATAAGTTTCTGAACCTGGTCTTTCTGTTCCTCCTGCAGTATCTCTGATAGTGTCAGGACAACACTGGCACGATCAAATGGGTAAAGACATATTCCCTCTTGTGGTTTTCTTGGGGACTTCCTAGTCTGTTTCTTTCCCAGTGTTTGTTAGAGTGCAGTGAAGCCACCTAGGCATGCAGCGTTCTGTGTGGGAAGGCTTCTGGCCAGGAGCCAATGTGCTCACACACAGGGCTGAGTGGTGTTCATGTGTCCTCTCAGGGAGCTGCAGGGCACAGGTCCTTCTCTGCCCCTTCACAATCAGCCTTCTGCAGGGATGCTGCATCCTTCCACACATCTTGTTACTTTTCCCTAACTTGTCTGGCTAAAACCTTAGTTTTGTTGGTCTCAAAAAGATAGTTTTGGGCCTCAATATTTTGTCTGTATTTCTGCTTTGATTAATTTCCACTTTGATCTTTATTTCATTTCCCCCTGCTTCTTTTGGATTTAATTTATTCTCCTTTTCTAGTTTCTTAAGGTGAAAGTAGAATTAATATTTTACACCCTTCAAAAAAAAAAAAAAATCCAGCTTAGGTATTAGGTCTTTAAAATCTTCCTCTGTGCTAGGTAAAGTGGTGCACACCTGGAATCCCAGTGGCTCAGAAGGGTGAGGGAGGAGGATTGCAAGTTCAAAGTCAGCCTCAGCAACTTACCAAGACCCCTGTCTCAAAAGAAAAAGAAAGAGTCTTCCTCTGCTCCAGCTCTGTCCTAATAGTTTTGATGAGCTACATCTTCGTCTTCATCTGATTGAAAAACCTTTTAGTTGCTTGACTTGTGAATTACACAGAAGTATGTCACTTAATAACTGCCAACTTTCCAGACATGTTTATTTTATTTTGGTACCAGGGATTGAAGTCAGGGGCACTCGACCACTGAGCCACATCCCACAACCCTATTTTGTATTTTATTTAGAGACAGGGTCTCACTGAGTTGCTTAACGCCTTGTTACTTGTGAGGTGTTTTTGAACTTGTGGTTCTCTTGTCTTAGCCTCCCCACCTTGCGTACGCCACAGCGCCCAGCTTGGTTTTTAATTTAGTTCCATTTTTTGGTCTTTGAAACTTATTTTAAATGATTTGGAGTTAAGTTTATTAAGATATTTTATGGCCCAGGAAAAGCCTATTTTGATGAATATTCACTGAATATTCATATTGATATTCAACATTCATTTTGACAAGAGTATCTACCCTCTTTCCCATCCATGTGCACTGGAAGAGTGTGCGCTTGTCGTAGAGCACTGCAGAGCCGGTGACGTTGCCTGGCTGACGGCAGCCACGAGTATCCTCTCTGGTTCTTCCACAACTGGCAGGCATTGCCAGTCCCTCTGACAGAACTGTGGGCTTATTTATCCTTGCGGTTCTGCTGGGTTTTGCTTCACGGATTTGTATCTCTGCTAACCCCTTTATTGTTATGAAATATCTTTATCCTGGTAGTTTTCTTGGCTCTGAAATCAGTATATTGGATGCTGCTACAGAAATTCCAACACACTTTCCATCAGTGCTAGACCCATGCACCTTTTGTCCTTCTCTCACTTTAGCCTATTTACGTCTTAAAAGTGGGTCAAATATCTGAGTGCTGATTTTCACATCATCTGACAGTCGGCTCTACTCCAGTGATGAGCCAGCTGCATTGGGGACTGGACATACAAGGTCTAAGCCCAACACCTTGCTGTTGGTTTTCTGCCCTTCTTGTCTGCCTTCCTTTGGATTGTCATGTGGTTCACCTTTATGCACACTGTTGACTTAGCAGGAATTCATTACTATCTTAGTGAACACCTTTGGGTTTGTGGTACTCATATCTATCATGGCCTTCAAGTCAAATAATATCACTTCAAATATAGGAGTCTATTATTTCTCCTCTCCTGGATTTTTTTTTCCTTCTGGTCCTATACTCTACTGCTACATGTTAAGCACCCCTCATTCTGCCACAATGCTATTCATCTTATTACAGGTCAAGCATCCCACATTCACCTGCGGTCACCACCCCATGTCCTCTACTCCCATGTGCACAACTCATATCCTCTTGGTCTCCTCTCGAGTCTGAGTTTTCCTGCTCTGCAGATGGGTCACTCCTGCCTCTGCAGGCGTGCCAGGGCCTCAGCCCACCTTTACATGGGAGGCTTGTGCATGGCAAGAGGCTTTTCTTTGGGGCTTTAGACACCAGTCTTCTTGTGCCTTATTTCTGACAGAAAGGTGTCATTGCCACATCTTCTCTCTTGGCCATGTGATGTCTTCTCTGCCTTCTCTCAAGCCGACTCTGTGACAGGTTCTAAGCAACTTGGTACACATGCTCTGTGTTGCTTCTGCACTTCGGTGTTGAGACATCAGATCTGGGTTTGGGGTCTCCATCGAGCTTGGTGCTTTGGGCCTCTTCCTGAGCTTCCGCACACAGCAGGCTCTGGACACCAGGGCAGCCCAGGGATGCTTGTTGTTTCCTCAGTGACTGTTCCGTGTGGACGGTGTCTCCACTCAACTTCAGGCTTGCTCTTCTTCCCGTCTACAATGTCTACTCTACCACCAACCCCACCAGGGTGCTCCATGCTTGGACATTCTGGGTCTGGGTCTAGTTCCATCTGGTGTCTCTAGACACCTTCTTAGTCTACATGTGAGATGTACAGTCTTTCTTCCAGAGGCCCTTGTCCAAACTATGACATCTATGTCAATTTTGATTAACTTTTCACTATAGCATGGGTCTATTTTCCTGAAAATACAATTTTGTTGGGTTCAAAGAAGGTAAAACTTGTCTCCCTGGATGGTTTTCTTTTTGCAGGGGAGATTTATCTGTTCTTCTTGTTTTTTGGGGATCTTTTATTCATGTCAGCTTGCACTTATGGGTACTCATTTCACACGCTGGGTTGTACTCCAGGGTGACTTGGGGTTCTGCCCCAAGTGCTAGCTTGTTGGTTGGGAGCTCCTGTCACTATTGGGGCCCTTCACAAACTACTGCCATTGTGGTGTTCTGTGTTTGTTTTGGCTCTTCCTGATTTTCTGCCTCTGCAAGATGTTCCAGGCTCATCTTGTACTTCCTGACCCCATCATTTCAGTCATTTCTCCAAGGACTGCTGGCTCCCTTTATTCAGGGATGGTATTAGAACCAGCATCTGATTTCTAGGCATGTTTGTTCCAAGGGCTGTTGCTTCTCAACTCTCTCAGCTCACACACCAGAGTCAGGCTTGCATGTGTTCACCCGAGTGTATGTACATATCCACAGCTGTTTCTACACACATCCACCTGTAGCTACATGCCACATGTGAATTCACAATGGCTCCAACTCTGACCCAGACGAATCCAGTCTCCTCCCCTTGGAGGCTGACCCTACTTTCAAGCCTCCTCCCCTTAGAGGCTGACCCTACACCCAAGGGAATTTTTACCAATTTAAGTTTAATACATAGTTTATTTTGTCAGGAAAATTTTCTCACATTTATAAACATTATTGCTATTTCATATCTTACTGCATTGACAAAAGATGTTCAGAATGATGGTAAAATCAAAATAGTAAGCATTTTTGTTTTGTTCCCAATTTCAGTCAAAATGATTAAAGCCTATCCTTTTAATTTCTTTTCACTTTGTTCATTTTAGACATTTATCTACTCATGCATAGCTTTCAAAATTACAGGCAGTCAACTTACCCTTTGATTTCTCTCTGAACACAATTTGTTTTAAATTTAAGACATTATCAGAGTCTTAAATCATCACACTGTCTTCTATAACCACAGCTTTCAGTTGTTCTGCCTCAAAGTTCAGTGTTTGCTTTCCTTACATACTGCATCTTTGACGAGGTTTTCCACAGGTTCTGCAGGCTCCTACTGAAGCTTTCCTGCCATAGCACACCCTCATGGCAACTTGGCTCCGTGTGAATTCTGGGAATGACAATTTTCTCTCCCCTTCTCAGAACTGTAAGGCTCTGCTCTGCTGCCTTCTGGAGTAGACTGATGCTGGGAGCCAGGTGGCTGGGTTTACAGGAAGAACATTTCCCAAATGCTCAGGAACACTGGGCTTTTTGTTCTTGTTGTTTTGTTTGTACTGGTTATTAAACCCAGGGGTGTGCTGCTACTAAGCTGCATCCTCAGCCCTTTTTATTTTGGATATTTTGGAAGAGGTCTTGCTAAGTGTCCAAGCTGGCTTCAAACTTAAATCCTCCTGCCTTAGCCTAGCACTGTTGGTCATTGTGCAGCCAGTTCTCCCAGGAGTAAGACCTGCCCTTCATGTGCACTCAGCTTCCTTCACCAAGAGTGCTCCTGCTCTGCATCCCTCACAACTGCTGGGTGCTACAGTCGCCCTGCTGGCCCTTCTGCTTCCATTCTTCTCCCCAACAGCCTGGCCCCTTATTCCTGCTACGGGGGCCTCACGCGGTAATGGCTTCACTGTTTGTTCTTCCGAGCTCTGCCAGCTCACTGTTTTGGAACTCTCTCTTCCCTATTCATGCAGTTTGAATTTTGTACTTAATACAGAGAAGGTTCCATTCTGCTTCCTGGGCTGCAACTTTGTTTATTCTTTCTCGGCTGTGCTCTTTCCCTTTACTCTTCCCCTCCTGCCAGCGTCCACATGAGGGTGCCTGAGGCCTCTGGATCATCACTTTTTTTTTTTTTTTTTCATTCTTTATTTCGTGGTGCTAGGGATGGAGCCTAGGCTTTGCACATGCTAGGCAGGGACTCTCTCACTGAGCTGCACCAAACCCCTATACCTTTAAATGAGGAAAGGGAAGCGCCCTCAAACGAGGTATCATTCCAGATTGCTCCTCCACCAAACTTTCTTCCTGGTCTCTCTGGAGGCAAGTTTCTGGTCTCAGCAGGCTCTCCAGTTGTGCAGACAGGCGCCACAGCAGCTCTCTGGGCCCCACACCATTCAGGGCCCTCAGGAGGCTAAGGCCCCTCCAGGCTTGGAGTGGCTGCTCTGGCAGGCAGGCTGTACAAGACCCCAAACCTCCCAAGCTGCACTGACCCCCAAGAAGCTTCTTTCCCAGTGGCTCAGGTAAAGCCTAAGAAGGCATCCAGGGCCCTGCACTGGCCTGTGTCCCCATCTTGCCTCCTTGGGTAGGCCATCCCTTCTCTGCTCACTGGGATGGCGGGGAGCAACCACACCCAGGGGCCCAAGCTCCTCAGACAGGGACTATCAGTCCACTTCAGTGGTTCAATGAGTCAAGGGTCAGGAGAAGAGGCCTCCTCTGGGCCCATACACCAGGGGAGCCAAATCTAAGAAACTGCTAAGATGGGAACCTAGTGGCAGTTGGAGACTCCCCCTTTCTCTCCTCCACTTCACCCTAGTTCGTTTGCTTATTTCTGTTTTGGTAACAGGAATCAAACCCAGAGGAGCTCAAATAATGAGCCACAACCCCAGCCCTTTTTATTTTATTATTTGGGTCTAAGTTACTGAGGCTGGCTTTGAATTTGTGATCCTCCTGCTTCCGCCTCCAGAGCCTCTGTGATCCCAGGTGTGAGCCAACACATCTGTCCCATCCCACCCTATTAGGAGTCTGGATCTTGCTGAAACAGGTGGAGCACCTACTTGGGCCTGCCTCACTCACAGATGCTCAGCCTAGACTACACACAGCTGCCCCTGAACCACAGGCTCGTCTGCTAGCAGGGCTCACCAGCACCATGCCCAGCCTAGGGCACACACAACTGCCCCTGAACCACAGGCCCATCTGGCAGTAGGGCTCACCAGCACTGAGCCCAAGTGCTCACCAGCACTGTGCTTTGCAACCCTTCTTGCTCAACGCGAGCCCAGTCCTGCGACCCCCAGCTCACCATGGCTGTTCTTCCCCGTCTGGCTGGCATCCTTGGCTGTAGCTGCTTCAAACCACTGTGGATGATATGTTGTTTCCTGCTCTTCATTTTTTGTTTGTTTCAGTGAGTTTCAAGGAGGAATTAGGATGAACAAGTCTTTGCTCAGCTAGCATTTCCAGAGGCCTAAGTTCCACCCTTAAGATTGTCTACAAGCAGCTTTCCAAGTCCTGCACAATGAGCTGGTTCATGCCCTGAAAGCCTGACTGTGCACAGGGCACAATGGCCCATTCTCTCAGCCCCAAGCCTGTGACTGGCTCAGCGCAGCGAAGGCTCAGAGAGCAGCTCGGCACTCCTGGTGTCCACTGCCTTGGGAGGCTGCTTTCCCCAGCCTCTCCCCTGGAGGGCCACACTGGTCTAACTCTGGGATCCAGCAGGTTGGCAAGTTGTGAGATCAATACCGTTAAGTAAGGACCTGCTTTGGAAATGCTTCTGGGAAGGAGAAAGGAAGATGTCCCACCAAACCCCACAGAGAAAAGAGTGTGGTTGGGAGCCACCTCATGGCAGTGTGTGAGAATTGTCACTGCCTAAACAACCAGCTGAGCCTCTGGACTCAGACTGCACCTGACAATTCCTGGAGATGGGCATCAGGACACAGACCCGCCTCACGGCTCAAACCCTCCTCCTCCTAGGTGCCAATCCAAGTCTGGCCTGGGATCAGGGGAAGACCAAGGTCCTATGAAGGAGGGGAGTACCACACAGCACCATGTGGAACAGGGCATTGCTCTTGCTAAGTCTCTTCACAATCGACCATTTAAAAACCCTCCAAAGAACAAGGTCTCTGTTCACTGCTGCGACTCCAGGGCCAGGCGGCTGCTTAGTGAGTCCACACGGTTTTAGAATGAAGTGACTGCTTGATGTCTTCACAGAAGCACTTCCACATCATGATCCTGGTCTTCCTTCTCACCTGAGGATCAGGACATGCCTGCCCAGTGTCACTGAGTGCCAGGACGGACACCTGAGGAGAGCAGGCCCCTCAGAGATCCAGGAGCCTGACTGCCTCACTTCACTCCTGATGGGCCGTGCCAGAGCCCTGGGGAAGAAGGTCATCATCTTAAAAGTATGAGTGAACTAAAAAGACAAAAAGGGCAGGAACAGGAGCAAGACTATGTTTTACAATCTAACATAAGCTCCCATTTTATATTTTATTTGTGGTACTGGGAATTGAACCTAGGGGTGCTCCACTATTGAGCAAAAAGAGAAGCTAGAGTCACTTGCCTGAGCAATGTCAATACCACCGGCAGAAGGTAGGCTGGGGATGTAGCTCAGTGCTAGAATATTTGCCCAATATGCACGAGGCCCTACATCCAATTCCCAGCACTGTAAAAGAAAGAAGACAGCTGGCAGCTGGGGCCAGGCCTGTCCCAGGACGGTGCAGAGCAGGCCTGGCCACTGACCACAGTGCCAGCATGGTCGACACACAGGAGCAGGAAAGAAGCCACTCACACAGCAGCACCAGGCTCTCCTGCCATACCCCATAGCTGTTCCCCACCCCACTCATTCCTCAGTGCAGCTAAGCTCTGGTCATGAGTAGGCGAGAAGGTTCTTGGTTCCAACCTCCTACACAGAGTTCTGGAACAGAAGACACTCTGTGCCGGCCCCTGATGGGGTATGTTTGGAGAATGAGCCCCTGGAAACAGAAATCTGCTTCTGGGGCTGGCAGCACCTCAAGCAGACCAGGTCCCTCGCCCATCTCTCCCGACACATGTCTAAGGTTGGCGGGCCATGTGTGAGCACATGTGCATGTGTGTACACATGTGTGAAGGAGCCTACCATCAAATGTGCTGTGCGCCTCTTAACCCTGACTTTGGTCCAGGCTGCTCCCGGCTGCCCTGGCACCTCCCAAACACCAATTCCTGCAATGTGGACACCAGGTACTGGTTTGATGGCGACTGTTAGGACAGGAAAGGAGCCCTGCCACTGACCAGCAGGAATCCCTATAGTTTCATTCACTGGGGTGGCCCCTGTGCCCCAGGCTGAGCTGGGAAGTCAAAGGCCAAGACCATCTTTGTAGCCCTTCCCACTCTCCAGGGGAAAACCTGGGAAACTGAACAGCATCTGAAAACACCAGGGACAAGAGAGACCTGTGGAAGCTGGGGTCACTACCTGGCACCTTCAAGGACTCCTCTGTAGAGGTACATTCATGGGAGGAGCTGCCTGCCCAGAGCTCTGTGGGTTTGTCCTCCTTCCACTCTGCCCTGGCTACTATCACAATGTGGCCCTGGGCCACCTGCCCTGTGGTACTACTGGAAGTCTTCCTGCGTTCAGGTCGCATCCCAGATCGCATCTGCACATCCTCTCTGAACTGTCCATGTGTCCAAGGAGGGCCACATCCAGAGGTCTTCCTAGTGAGCCTCTCCACACACGTCAACAGAAATCTACAGTTGTATCCAAGGCCCCAGGACTTGCAGCCAACAGATTCTCAGACCAAAGTTCTCCGACTCCCAGAAGCAGGAAGAATCATACAGTCCTACTCAGGGAGGACACCTGGAGAAAAGCACCAGGGAAAGAGACAGGAGTGAGGATTCCAAGGTCAGCCAAAACAGGGAGAGAAAAGCCCTCTCTGGGCATGAGCAATGGCAAGCTTCCGGCTGCAGGCCCCGCTGCTAGAGGTTCTTGAGTGCATTGACCAACAGGAGCTGAGCACTCATTTCTAGTTTTCATAAGAGATAAAACAACCACTGTTTTAGGCAAAAACATGGCAGGGCCAGTTCAGTGGGAGGCCCAGTGTGCTGGTGTGTTTCTCAGAAGTCCTGAGCAAGGACCACTTGGTCAGGAAGCCTGAAAGGTAGCAATGTATGATACAATGTTAAGGGCCAGCATGAAAAGACACTTACCCTACAGAACTCCGGGGAATCCTGCTGCCCCCGAGGGGATCGCTTCAAGTTACTTGATGGCAGTTTCAGAAAACTGCTGGTGAACTCGAGAAGCGTGTTCTTTCAGAAGATGCACCTGCCAGAGCCTCTTCCCTAAAGTCTTCAGGCTAGTCCAACGTTGAATCCCAGCAAGAGGCAGAGGCTGGGGAGACTCCCAGAGCTGCCAGTCTTCTGCAACTACTGACTGGGAGGAATGAGAAAGGCCTATCTGTGCCCAGGGATGTTTCCTCCAGGAGAAAAGTCAGCCCTGGCCGGGAGCCATGCTTCAGTGTCAGACTGGAAGTCAACGTTTTTGAAGAAAACCTTGCCTTACATCAGAATGATGAACTGCATGGTTTCAACCCACCCTCTGATGACAAACAGACGAGAACTGCTGCTGAGGCAAGACAGAGGGCCCGAAGACAGATGCAGGAGAAAGGAGAGAGAAGGAGACTTGTGAGGCCCTAAAAGCCCATGATTGACTGACTTCACAGACTAGTATTTTCCTCTGGGCCTGTCACTCCCATATTCTTGAAAAATCTACAAACCTTATAAAGCTCATAAAAGCTGCCTATTTTGATTAAAGTTTAAGTACACTGTTGGTCTACAAAACTATATGTTCAAAGGGATATGCGTTTTAGGAAACCTATAATGTAGGCACATTCCACCATCTAGATGGGGGGACTATGTCAAACTCAAGACCCTGAGAGCATGTGACACTGGGGGATTTGGGATCCAGAAGCAGGAATGCCATGCCATTCCTCAAAGCTCCCTGTAAAAGAGGAGCCCAAGACCCTGAAAGCAGATCTCCCTCTCTCACATGCATAGTCTCTCTTGCTAAGTGCATACACTGTCCCACTGCTTTCTTTCACTGAACTCTAATGTGCCCCAAATTATTTTCTGTAAGAAGTCAAGAGCCTACCCAGGCCAAATTAGGTCCCTCTCTCCCCTTTGGGGAACCTGCTTGGATGCTCCTCCAGTGACACAGAAAATCCACTGATAAGTTACCAAGAATGTTCAGAACTCAAGAGAGCAAAGATTAAGGAAAACAGGAACCTGGAGAAAGGGAGGGACCAGAGTGTGGCCTCTGAGGGCCTGGACCAGCAGCTGACCTTGAGCTGTGTTTACAGACTGCAAGAAAGCAGGGGGAAAAGAAATCCACAGAGGAACCCGCAGAAGCCAGACCGCAGAGGGTCTATGGTGGGCTGGAAGGACAGCCACAACCCGCCCTCAAAACTCCTGAAAGTCAGGTAGGTGAACACGGTGACGGCTGGAGCTCAGACAGGCAGGACCTGCCATGGGACGCACATAGCCAGGCACAAAGGTTCTAAAGCCTCAGGTATTTAGGGAGGGCAAAAATGTAGATGAATTTTAGATTTTGATAAATGGGTTCTGCATGTTAAAACATCCACTGTAACCATACTGGAGATGAGTAAATTCTAATACACAACAGAAATAAAATAAACAAAAAATAATTGAGAGGCCAAAAAAGGAAAGCGAACTGTCCCCAAAATGACAGGACAGTACAAAGTAAGATAGCAAAAATAAATTCAAGGGGCTGGGGTTGTGGCTCAGTGGTACAGCACTTGCCTGGCAAGTGTGAGACCCTGGGTTTGATTCTCAGCACCACAAATAAATAAACAAATAATCCACTGACAACTACCTACCTAAATAAATTCAAGCACAGTAATACAATCATAATAAATATAAATGGACCAGGGGGGTCTGGTAAAGACAGAGGCTGTCAGGCGAGACCTTCAAAGATCCAGATGCATGGGGGCAGGAAAGACGGTGGAATCAATTACCCCAGGTACATGTATGACTGCACATGGGGTATGACGCTACATCATGTACAGCCAGAGAAATGAAAAGTTGTGCTGCAATTGTGTACAATGAATCAAAATGCATTCTGCTATCTTATATACCTAATTAAAATAAATAAAATGTCTAATAAAAAAAGAGAAAAGATCCAGATGCAGTCATGTGCCGCACAACACCCAGAACAGCAGTCCCACAGGACTGGGTGACTCTGTAGCCATCCACCCCATCAAGGCTCACTCTTTTTTCTTTCTTTTTTAAAAATGTCATTGCATTTTTTATATCTTTATCTAATTAATTAATTTTTTATGTGGTGCTGAGGATCGAACCTCATGTACTAGTCAAGTGCTCTACCACTGAGCCACAACCCTGCCCCTAGGTTCACTCTTAATGTCCACACAACAAGGTTACTTCACGGAAAACTTCTCAGAATGTCCCCCTCCTTAAATGATGCAAGACTTTGTGTTCTTAGAGGAGACACATCTAAAATGTAGGACATGAACTGGGCATGGTGGTGCATACCTGTAATCCCAGCTGCTCAGGACTTTGAGCCAGGAGGATCACAAGTTCAAAGCCAGGCTCAGCAATTTAGCAAGGCCCTCGGCAACTTAATGAGATCCTGTCTCAACATAAAAAACAAAAGGGGTTAGGATGTGGCTCACTGGCAGAGTGCCCCTGGGTTCTATCCCCACCAAAAATAAACAAACAGTGGTGCTCAGGTCATAGTGCAGTGGTAGACAATTTGCCTAGCATACGTAAGGCACTATGTTTGATTCTCAACATTGCATATAAATAAATAAAATAAAGATCCATTGACAACTAAAAACAAAACAAATAAAATTTTAAAAATAATAACACATAAAGGCATGACATTCAGAAAGCCAGAAATGGAACTGCTGTGTGGCTCCCTTAGTGCTGACAGAAGGCTTCAGCAACACAGTGGATGGGTGCCTCTGGACCTGGTGTACAGCTTCACAGCACAGGAGGCAATGTGGACAGAGGAGGAGGCATGGGAGAGTTAACATGTGCTGTTGCAGGGAGACAACACACTCAGCCAGGCTTTCTCTGGTGGGCATGCAGAATACTGCATCAGAGGCAGGAAATACTGATTCCTTCAACTGCCCATGGAAATTTCTGAAACTGTGCAACTGACCACACCCTAAAGCATGAAGCTCTCAACAAATGTCAAAGGGCTGAAGCCACCCCTCAGCCAGGCTCCCCACCCAAGTGCCTGAGTCAGTCTCGGGGACAAAGAACGAACCAGGCAAGTGGGCAGACAGGACAGACAAAACACCTCCCAATACATGGACTGATAGCAATGAGAGGACCAGGGCCCTAAATAAGATACCTGCTGTCATGAGAATATTGCCAAATGGAAAAGGAAGACAGGCAGTACCAGGCAAGAAACAGCAGCAGTCTCGGGTGAACCAAGCAGCTTTGGTCCCAACAAAGGCATAAAGGAGCTGGGCACAGTGGCACACGCCTGTAATCCCAGTGGCTTGGGAGGCTGAGACAGGAGGATCATGAGTTCAAAGCCAGCCTCAGCAAAAGCAAGGCCCTAAGCAACTCAGTGAGACCCTGTCTCTAAATAAAACACAAAATAGGGCTGGGGATGTGGCTCAGTGGTTGAGTGCCCCTGAGTTCAATTCCCCAGCTCGCCCCCCGGCAAAAAAAAGGCATAAGGCAGCTCTCAGATCCGAGGAGCCCTGAGAGTTGATGGAACACCCTATCTGCAGGAACCACCTCCCACTGAAGGGCAGCTGCCAGCTCAGAGGAAGGTTACCTTCCCTTCCATCCTAAACAAACCTGTAGGTATTGCATCCTCCAAAATCCACATGCTAGAACCTAAACCCAACATGATGGTGTGCAAAGGTGGGCCCTGGTTAAGTCCCAAGGACTCCACTGTCCACTTACTCTGCCACCCGAGGACACGGAAGGCAGCACAGAAGACAGGGTCAATACTGTGGACTTCTAGCTCCCAGACTGTGAGGGACACCTACTATACTCCTGTCACTGGGGCTGAAGTCTTTGTTCCAGAAACAGGGATGGACCCATACTCCTTCCTACCTGTCTTTCTGCAAGGGCCATCTTCCTGGTTTCCCATTCCTGCTCTCCTGCCTTTCACAACACCCCTGCTCACTTCATGGGTGGACAGGCTCTCACCCTGAGGACTCTCCTGTGACTTTTGACATTCATCTCCCTGAACAGTCCATCTCTGGGAAGTGGGCCAGTCTGTCCTGTTGGAAGCTTGATCTCACATCTCTGAGATGTGGTGTGTCTGGTCCTTGCAGTGTGGCTACACCATCTCTTGGGCCCACTGGTTAAGACCTCTATTTCTTTCTGGGATGATTGCAGAACCCAGTACAGAGAGAAAGGCCTGGCTGCCAGGGTTCTGGGCACAGGATTCCACCCCTCAACTGGACCACTACCAATACTTCCCTTTTCCCTGGAACCTGTCTCTAGAGAAAAAATTCACATGGGGACAGCTGTCAACACAAGGATGCCAGGGAGAGGATTCAGACTTCCAATCACTGACAGCCTTTGACCAACCCTGTCTTCTAGCCTCCACTTTGGGGAACAAAAACCACTGATCTGGAGCCCTGGATGGTGCCCTGAGTTGTGCAAGCTGGCTCTTGTCCTTCCCCTGCAGGATTCTGCCTCCTGGGCATCTGGCCTCCAGAGACCTGATGCTGTTCCATCGATATCCAACCCCGTCATCTTTTTTAAAATGCCTGCAGCCATGGCTGGCCCTGGCCCAGGCCTCCTCTGGCTGCAGCAACCCACCACACTCTACACAATCGCAGCACTCACTGCCTCTGTCTGGCAGCCTGAGCACATCCAGGGGCTACAAGTTCCAGTGAGAGCACAGACTTGTCCCCTCAAAGCCAGCAGAATGAGGCATCTGGGCATATGGCACAGCAGAGCCCAGCCCAGGCCCAGGTCCACAGCCATGTCTCCCACTCTCATGTACACCAGAGAATTTTGGTGGCAGGTACCTCTGTCTCTCATAGACAGCTGGCTGGACCACTGCCCTCCTTCCAGACATGCTCTACAGAGGACCACCTCCTCAGGGGGAACCTGGGTGCTGGATGAGGACCCCGGTGCTGGGCTACATGTGGGAAGGCCACATGACAGCCCAGATGGTCAGTGCTGAGCCCAGGCCTGTGTGGCAGGGCCTCAGGAGCTGAAAGAAGAGCCACTGATGCCTGTGTAATTCTTGGGCATATTTCTCACAAATCTAATCCCAAGTATTAGAAATTCAAAGAGAAAAGTAAGAAACAACGATACTCTAGCAATCATGTTTCCTAATCACAATATTTTTTTTACTTCCTTTTTTAATATACCTTTGTTTTATTTATTTATTTTTATGTGTTGCTGAGGATCAAACCCAGTGCTTACACATGCTAGGCAAGCACCCTACTACTGGGCTATAACCCCAGCCCCTTTACTTACTTTTCATTTAAGATGTGAACTATATATCCAACCCAGGAAGTTCTTCATGAAGCTTAGCATTTCAAAAACCAGTCACTTCTGATTTGAAGCTTAAAAGCTTTTTAGTGAACTATCAATATCATCAAGTTCATGTTCAAATCATGCTTTGGTTAGAGTACTCCTTCATACCATGAAATATTATAACAGAAAAATCTGAATCATTGAGTTTTAAATTGAATCTGGAATCGGCTCACAACAGAAGCAGCTGCTTCTCCACATGAAATGAAAAGAAGGTACGTGAACACACACACTGCATGCCTCCGTTGTGCTGAGAGGATTCTAAGGGAAGAAGCCCAGAGAAGGGAGAGCAAAATAGCTCATCCAACTGTCGGAGAGAAGAAACAAAACATACAGAGGCCTTGGGCCAGAGCAGCCAACCATAAGTCTATCTAGGACTTATGCTCAGGTGTGGCCTTACAAATATGTCTGTGATCTAGCTTAAGAGCAGTTTAGTCACCAGGAATGTCCACTAGCCAAGGCAGCAATCACTTCTATCCTGCCTTAAGAGAACACGCAGCTTCCTTCTACACTGCCCACGACTGTGTCCTCCTCCAGCGCCAGATCCTTTCCCACAGGTCTTCCCACTGCCTTGGAATCTCGTCCTGGTGGGCACCACAGGCCCCACCCAATTACACTGGACGAGTACTCTTACCAGCTCATCCCTCACATTCAGCCCAACCCAGCTCTGCTGCCTCCCACAGCCCCCTCAGCTGGCTCTCCCCAGCACAACCACCACAGGGAGAGACCCCAACATGGTCACAGGGCTATCCATCATTCTTGATGTGTTATCTGTCCTAAATGCCACAGCATTTGGAAAGCTAACTCAATTCTCAGGATCATTTTTCTTACCTTCATTCTTTTTCAATAATAAAAAACAGGCAGGTGTGAAGTCAGCACAATAACTCTCAGCTGCCTCTAGTAGTTCCTGCCCACCTTAACTTTCAGTGGCAGATTCACCTTTCAAAGTTCAACTTGATTTTTTTTCTTTTTTTTTGAGGGGCTGGAGCTTGAACCCAATGCCTCAGACACACTAGGCCAGTGTTCTACCACTGAGTTGCATCCCCAGCCCTTAACAGGTCAACTTCAGGCTGGGGCTGTAGCTCAGTGGTTGAGCGCTTGCCTCGCATGTGTGAAGCACTGGGTTCGATCCTTAGCACCACATAGATAGATAGATAGATAGATAGATAGATAGATAGATAGATAAAAGTTCAACTTCATTACAGAGCCAGAGCTCCTTGTGGAAACGTAATGGCTGTCCTTGTTGCTACTCTAAGACTATTCTATGCAGACTCTGGTTTGTCAGATTCTGGTCCCAAATCAATTGTCCTAGTGCCTGATACAACAGGGTGAGCACAGGCCTGGGGTGAACATGCATCATGGGGTCAAGGAGCCATCCCTACCTACTTCAACAGCTAAGGCTTGCTGTGGGTGCCAGTAGAGCTAAGCAAAGCCCTGTGGCTGGCGATTATCAGCTAAGAGTACTCATACCCATAACATCTGAGCACAAGGCCCAGAACTCAAGGAAGGACCAGGAGCTCACCCTGCCAGTAAAACCGACCCATCCTGTGGTGTTGCCTTGGCTCAACCTCTCCCAGAGTCCTTCCCTGGAATGCACACAGACTTGTCACCTCTGAACTTTCACTGAATCCTGATTTTTGGTGACAATACCACCAAGGTTGATGGCGCTGTGTGAGCAGCCCAGAAAACCTGCCAGGTAGCTGTGGCCCAGGAGCTCTACAGAGTACCCCAGACAACACAAGAGCCATCAGACAGCTCCACTGTCGTGGGCAAAGTACTGGGAAGGCAGACTCCACGGTGCACTGCCAGGAGTCTTTCAGATATTGGAACAATGAGTTTAATTGGTTCCTTTTGGATAGTGTAATAACTGCCAGTATTCAACTGTTTGTACAGTTTGCTAGTAGAATAATTTCAAAATCTGTAGCTTTAAGTGCAGTAATCATAAAAGTATGAGTCTGCAGTGCAGCATGAACTGACTCCCCTGCAGAGGCTCTGGGAAGCAACTACTGCTGCTCCCACTGCCACATGTGCCCAAAGGCCACCGGCTTCACTTTCTGGCATAATTAAAAAGGGCGGTATTTCAGGAAAGTTGTAAAGACAGTCATGGCTTCAATAGTCAGCTCTGGGAGGCTGTGCTGCAGTAAGAACCATGTTAATGGCCTCAAAGCAGGAGCAGTGACACTGGTGATTCAGTTGAGCCAAACAGAAGTTGTAAAATGCTTCCTTTAAGTGAAAAGGTCAAAGTACACAACATGAGGAAAGAGAGAAAACTGAGTGCTGAGTTTGCTAACAGCTATAGTACAAACAAGTCTACCCAAGGAATTGTGGTGAAGGAAAAAGAAATTCATGCTAGTTTTGCTGGTGCACCTCAAACTATAAAGGCATGGCCACAGCAAATGACACAAGCTAGTTAGAGGGACGATACTAGACTGTGTATGTAGGTATAAGAGAAAACATAGCATGTAGATAAGGCGTGGTGCTATCTGCATTTTCAGCATCCCTGGGGGACTTGGACAGTACCCTCATGGAACAAGGGGATAACTGTAAGCTATAATTTCATCACCTATGGATTCAAATTTCTTACCAGTTCTATAATATTCTGAAGCTGACAGATCTTCAAATATTACCTCTTTTCCATTCTATTTTTCCCTTCTGGGGCTGAAATCAAATGTATCTTAAAGTCGTACATCCAATCTTCCTCATTTCAACCAACTTCACTGTCATTTTCCCATCTTATCAACCATCTTTGCTGTGTTCTTGACAAACGTCTTCTAGTTAGTTCACAAAGTCTCTCAACCATGAGCACCTGGACACTAAGCCTATTGGTGGAACTTTGTTTTCTGCAGTGCTGGGTGGAACCCAGGGCCTTACATGTACTAAGGCTCGTGTTCTACCACTGAGTATACCCCAGCCTTATTGGTGGGAAGTTTTCATAAGTTTCAACTATTGTTTGTCGGGAGCTGCCCTGGATGCAAACACCCTTAAGTCCTGCCATACCAGCTTCTGACCAATTGTTGCCTTATCTGTCATGGCAGTGCGCGTAGCAGTAACTTGGGCATTGCCCAGCTCTGATAATGAGGCATGGCTCCAGGCGTAGGTGTCACCAGCAGGGGGTGAGTTACACTCACCTGTTCCTTTGAAATCCTACCCCTGGCCTCATTTGAATGGCTTCTCCCCAATAAAAGGGTTCGGCATGTGCTCCTGACTCTCTTTCCATGGACCCCTAAGGTCAGAGTAGCCGTCACAAGACCCAAAGAAAAAGGTACTTCTCTGTCTCTGTGTGATCATTTTGTGCAGCCCAGATCACCTGAAGTGACCTTGAGTGTTTAGTCATGGGACCAACAACTGTTTGTTTCTAGAGGTTCTCCAAGATCATCTCAAACCCTCTTGATCACTCTTGTTAACACCTTGTCTTCTGTTTACCTTTGTGGTTTTTACATCCCTTGTACCTCCCATGTTTGTGACTTTGTGGGGGGTGGGTAATAGGGGGTGGTACTGGGGATTAAATCTAGGAGCACTCTTCCACTGAGCCACATTCCCAGTCCCAGCACATCTCACTAAGTTGCTTTAGGGCCTCACTAAGTTGCTGAGGCTGGCCTCCAACTTGTAACCCTCCTGCCTCAGCCTCCCCAGCCACTGGGAACACAGGCATGTGCCACTCCACCACACCCAGCTTGATGCTGAAGAACTCTGATGGTTCTGCAGCACAGGTGGAACCCATCATCTGCTTCCCTCAAGCCAGCACATGATCTGGCTTCCTCAGATATGCTAAGTGAACTGCCACTCTCTTGTCTGCATTCTAGCTTCCAGAACTCCATCACTCTTGTCTCTTCTCCCACTTTGACCATCCCATGTGAAGTTTTAAAATATCAGTTTAGCATTCATTTAGCAGTTTTTGGGAGAGAAAGCATTTGCCTGTGTCCAGTCAGAAACCCTTACCTGGAGCCAATGTGCTTTCTTTAAAAATTACCCACAGCAGGGCTGGAGACGTGGCTCTCCCAAGACCACTGCCCTTCTCGGGCACTCACAGAGCACCACTCCACCCTGATTGGTAGGCCAGGCCAGGTGGCCAGTGTGGAGACAAGCACCCCTCAAAATGCTGCTGCAACCAGCCACCTTTTTGCTTCAGACATCAACAATTTCCATGTGGCTGGCTGTTTCCATCAAGACTGAAGAGATGGGCAGAAACACTGGGGTGCCCTCACTCTTCATCTGTACTGACTTGCTGTGTGTCTTTCTCATATTTTTTATGTTATGTTTTATTTAGAAACAGGGTCTCACTGAGTTGCTTAGGGCCTTGCTAAGTTGCTCAGGCTGGCTTTGAACTCGCGATCCTCCTGCCTCAGCCTCCTGACTCGCTGGATTACAGGCGTGCACCACAGTACCCAGCTCGTCTTTAAGTGAGGTTACTGAGTATCAGATGGAGGCAGGGGCTCTGAAGACTCCTTCCTAACCCAGCAGGGAAGCCAGTTCCCAGACCAAGATGCCTGTGTGTGGGCACCCCTCTGGGAGCAGCTTTTCAAACATGACCCAAAGGGTTAGTCTCTATCACAGGGTCACAGGCACAAAACTACACAGGCTGCTGAGCCTTAAGCACAGTATCTGGCCTTATGGGGGCAGAGATTTTGGGGGGAGGAACCACAGCTACTCCTTCCCTTGCTGTGGCTTACGTCCCTTATGAGCTCATCCTGGGCTGAAATATTGTTAAGTGGGAAATGCACTGAGTGCATCTGAAAGCACATCTGCCTGGACACTATCTGAGGCCACTGGCAAGTCCAAGTCTGCTGAGAAAGACCACCAGGACCTGGTCTCCTGCTGCTTAGACTCAGTCTTCATAGGGTTTTTCTAAAAGTAGAGTCCAAGATTCAGAAGGCTGAGACAGAAGGATTCCAGGTTTGAGGCCAGCCTCAGCAATTCAGTGAGGCCCTAAGCAATTTGACAAGACTCTGTCTTGAAATAAAAAATAAAAAGGCATGGGGATGTAGCTCAGTGGTTAAGCACCTCTGGGATCAATTCCCAGTGCCAAAAAGGAAAAAGCAGAGCCCAAGATGAGAGCCAAGGTTCTGGGTTTGTGCTTGGGAGGTGAACCAGAGAAGAGCTGACTTGGGATTCACCCCAGACCCTGCCACAGACAGGGTAGCTGGCCCTGCAGGGGTCCAAGGCACACAGGCATCAAGCACGTGTCCTCAGGCACTGAGCGCAGTCACATCCTGCTGGCAACCCCACAGGCACACATCACATGGCCACCACCGCAGCCTTCAGGGAGGATGGCACAAGCCTTCTCGCTGTTGGTTCACAGCATCTGTACACCTGACCCCAAAGGCACAAACACCCTCAGAGACACCCTGCCTACAAAACTTGCAGGACAGGGCTGTACCGTCTGAAGCTGCTAAATTTGTGGTAACTTGCTATGGAAGCAATAGAAGATTGACACAATGGGGCTGGGGTTGTAGTTCAGTAGTAGAGCGCTTGCCTAGCCTGCATGAGGCACTGGGTTCGATCCTCAGCACCATATAAAAATAAAATGAAGATATTGTGTCCACCTAAAAAAATTAATATTAAAAAAAGAAAACCCCACACAAATGACTTCCTCCTTCCTTGAAAGCTTATGCTATCAGTTATTCCTTGCTTCTCCCTTCCTGTCAGCATTTAAAAACATTCCTGTCTCCTCCATCTTAAAGACATTAATCCAGCAGGGCTCCCTCACCCTCTGCCCAGGTGTCCCTGCAGTGGCCACCCCAGGGTTGCACCTCACCTTTCACTGATGCTGCGACCCTACACTACTGACCACATCCCTGCTGACATCACCAGCAACTTCCATGTCGCTAAGCCGAGTGCAGAAACTGGCTCTCAGTATTCTGAAGGGCCAAGACTTCTCATATGCAACACCCAAGGCAGATGTGATAGAGGGTGTAATAGATAAAATAAACTTTACCAAAACTCAAAACTTTTGTGCCTTAAAGTGTATCACTATGAAAACAAAAATCCTGGGAGTCTGAGGCAGGAAAAGTGCAAGCTCAAGGCCAGTATCAGCAATACTCAGTGAGACTCCGTCTCAAAAAAATAAAAATAAAAAGACCCAGGGATGTGGCTCAGTGGTTAAGCACCCCTGAGTTCAATCCCTGGTACAAAGAAAGAAAGAAAAAGAAAATGACAAGAAGATAGATGCAATGGTGCAGCCTGTAATCCCTGCTACTTAAGAGGCTGAGGCAGGAGGATCACAAGCTCAAAGCCAGTCTGGACAACTTAGCACGACCCTGTCAAAATAAAAAGGGCTGAATACATAGCTCAGAGGTAGAATCCCTGGATAATCCCCAGTACCATGAAAAAAAAAGAGAGGAAAGGAAATTAAGGGAAAAAAAAATAAGCCACAGACAGGAAAAAAAAAATTCTACAAATCATGCATCTGACAAAGAACTTGCATTTACAACATATAAAAAACTGTTACAGGGCTGGGGATGTGGCTCAAGTGGTAGCATGCTCGCCTGGCATGCGTAGGGCGCTGGGTTCGATCCTCAGCACCACATAAAAATAAAAACAAAAAATAAAAGATGTTGTGTCCACCGAAAACTAAAAAATACTTTAAAAAAAAACTGTTACAACTCAATAACAAGAAAAAAAAAGAAACCCTTTTAAAGACTGAGCAAAGGATCTCAATTGACATCTCTCCAAAGAAAATACATGAATGAACAACAGGTGAATGAAAAGATGCTCAATATCACTGATCATCAGGAAACTCCAAGTCAAACCCACACCCAGACACCCACCCCCTCACACCCACTAAGAGGACTGGAATCCCAAATCAGGTGAGCACTGCTGGGGTGGGGGAACGGATGCTGGGACCTGCTGTGAAAGCAAGATGGGGAAGCAGTTCAGTGGTTTCTTCAGAGGTTGGACATGCATTTTCCATTCGGCTTGCAGTTCTACTCCTTGGATTCTACCCAAGAGAAATGAGAATACATTTGTTTCGTCTATGTGCAGACACGTACATGCACAGTTCTCATGAACCAACCGAAGCTCGTCAACCAGAGCATAGGTACAAAACATGGTGAACATGCTCATTGGACACTTTAGCAGTACAATGGAATAAACACTAAAGCAAAAGAGTCAGACAACAAAAGGCCAATCTTATAGGATTCCACTCACAGAAAAGGCAAATATGCAGACAGAAGTGGTTTCGTGATTGCCTGCGCTGGGCTGGAAGTGATCACACAAAATCTCTCTGGGGTTATGAACATGCTTTCAAATTTTACAGTGGTAATGACTGCATAACTCTGTAAATTTTCTAAAAAGCATCAAATTTTTGGTTAAGGTGAATTTTTGGCATACATATTATAATCTCAATAAAACCATTTAAGACATCTCAGAATGAATGCTGACTGGCTAGCATTCCTCCTTGCTCCTGCCCTGCATTTCTAGCTCCAAAGCCCTCTGTGTTGTCATCAAGGCCTTGTCTCTACCACTACCTCCCCAGGGGTATCATCTCCAGGGCTTCCACCATAGCCCAGTGCCAAGAATGATGCAGTCTGTGGCTGCACACCTGGCATTCTTGGGGTAGAGTGCTTCCCTTGCATGCACAAGGCCCTGGGTTCAATCCCCAGCACCACAAAGAAAAAAAAAAAAAAAAAAAAAAAAGGGAATGGATAAATCTAAACTACAGAAGAGAGAAAACACAGGGGTCTGCTATCATCTCACCCCTGGACCACCATGGCCTCCATCACACAAGCTCACACTGTCTTCCCACAGGAATGATCAGATGAGGTCGCCCCACATGTACCACTTAAGGCTCTCAAAGCTCTGATGGTGAAATCATCCCCTCACCGGCTCTTCCTTACCCTAACCCTCCAGCCAGGCCAGCAGAAATGCAGGCCCCTTTACAGGTCTCTGGGTTTTTACCTCTCACTCCCTTATGTTCCAGCTCCCTCGGCCAGGCTTACCTGGCAAACCCAGAGCTCCCCTTTTCCATGCCTGCAACTAAATACTCAAAGGAAAACACAGCTGGCCAGTCTCTCCTTAATCCCCACCAAGCGCGCATTAGCTCATGGTTCACACCCTTCCTGGCCCATTTCTCACCTTTTCTGTCTGCTACTCCCTCCAATGCTTAGTTTGCTTCCTTCTCTGAGGAAAAAAAACAAAAAACCAGAGGACTCCCACAGACCGCTGTGGACTAGCATATGACCACGACCTGCCTGCCACCCAGCCAGCCTCCAGGAAGACTTTGTCTCCTCCTTTACCACTTCCTCTCTCCCATCAGCACATAACCAGCTACCATTTCTTGCATCTTAAAAAAATATGTATGTGAAGAAATACTCTGGTGACCTACTGCCCTTCAAACACCCTTCAAAAAGGTGTCTGTCTTGGGGCTGGGTTGTGGCTCAGAGGTAGAGTGCTCGCCTGGCATGCATGAGGCACTGGGTTTGATCCTCAGCACCACATAAAGTAAAATAAAGACATTGTGTTCACCTATAACTAAAAAATAAATATTAAAAAAAAAAACTTCTGATTTCTTCTGTCCCATTTTCTCTTGACCCCACTCCAAAAGCACTTTTATTCCCCTCACTCCCTTACACCTCCCATGTAGACCAACGATGATCCACACGTCCAAGAGCAGTTCCCCATCCTGCTTCTCTGACCTCACAGTGGAGCAGACCACTCCCTCCTTCTCATTACTTGCCTCAGATTGCTCCCTCTTCTCCACTATCCCTCATGGACCACTCCTTTCTCTCCATTATCCACCATGCACTCTCCCTCCTCCCTTGATTAACCTTCCTCACTTGGCCTCTGAGTACCGTAGCCTCCTTCCTGGCTCCTGGCCCTGCAGGAGGCCCGTATCTAGGTGGACCCCCTTCTCTACCTACATCCCTGCCCTGGAGGTCTCCCTCAGGCCCACAGCTTACTCCTGTCTCTATGACAATGACTCCCTAATCAGAGGTTCGATCACCACACACCCCAACAACTCCTCACTGTCTTGCAGGTAAGTCCACCTGCAATTCTACCAGGAAATCCCAACATGTCCACAAAAGTCAGTAAAAACTAATGAAGAAAAGGTTAGAAATGGTCTCTGGGTTCCAACATCCTATTAGCTCATTACCACTTTGGTGGAGCCCCCCACCTAGATTGCTGTCTTCACTCCCATGCTGCCCACAGGCCCTCCTGGTCACCCCTACACACAATGCCCAAGCCTTCACACTTGGCTGCTACACAGCTCCAGCTGGATGGTTGTACTGCTGTCTCCTCAGCCTAGACTCCCCTCTCCACAGGAGGTTTCCCTTCTCTATCTGCTCATCTCCGTTCAAATTCATGGACTTTGTTAACAAGGCCCACCTGACCCTAGCTGTCTCCATGTTGCTGCAGCACTGACCTCTAAGCACAGTGAGAGCAAGGGCTAGCCTGCCCTCCTCACTGCACTGTCTCACTGTATGTCTGTGTGGACACACTAAGCATTGACAACTATGTGTTTATACCCTGAGCTCAGGGAGGTGACAACACATTCGAGAAGGTGTGACTGAGTGGACATGGATCGGGTTCTGCCACCAGCTAAGTGCCTGCATGGGTCACAGCCCTCTCCAGCCCTACATGCTCTATCTGTGAACATGACTAAGAACATCCACCATGTGGACAGGTCAGTCATAGATTTTCTAAAACCAAGGAAGTACTTAGAATGGTGTCTGAACACACACACACCAGATCACAACAAGGCCAGCAGCCACAGTGGGCACCATTTATCTTCAAGACAATTTTTCTAGACTACATGGCATCGTCTGGTAAGGCAATGTTCAAACCACAGACGGGCTGATGGTGCCAGCCATTCAGGGAATCATTTTCATAGCTCTTCTCAACCTCCTCTTGTATTTCTAAAATGCTAGGGATTCCTGGATTCTCCCCAAACTGGCAAACTTAGAGAATGGGGTAAAAATCAAAATTTCTTTGTTCCTCATCTCTTCACAAAGGACATTGTTTTTTGTTTTCTTAATGCATGCACTATAATTTTTTAAAAGCAAATTTTAAAATTTTAAAGATAGGGCTGGGTTTGTGGCTCAGTGGTACAGCACCTGCCTGGCATGTATGAGGCACTGGGTTCAATTCTCAACACTGCACATAAATAAATGAATAAAAAGAAAGGTCCATCAACAACTAAAACAGAATAGGAGACAGCCCTATTCTCATGCTGACAACAGCCCACCTGATTCCCTGGGTGCCTGCTTATCTTCTCCTTACCCTGGCAGCATCCCACAGCTGCCTCTTCTGGGCCTGGTGAACAGCTTCCTTCCTCAACAAGATTCCTCTCTCTAGAAGACCAGCTAAGGGTCCACAACTTCTGAGTTATACAACTTCCCCAGGGCCTGCTGTCACAGATCCCCGGATGCTGCCCACACTGTTGCCATGGGGTGTGAGCACTTGCTCCTATGTCCCCCAGCAGAGGCTTTGTCTGTCTCCTCCATGTCAGGAGCACACAGCAGGACAGGAGATAATGAGAGTAGGGTGAGAAAGGGTGGGCCTGGCAAGCACAGAACCAGCCAGGCAATGGAGCCCTGCCAAACCAATGGAGAAGCGTTCTATAGTCCTGGGTCCCCAGGGCCTTGGGCAGGAAGCCCCACACTGTTCCCAGAAGCCATTTGTGGTTCCTACGCATCCCTGGGAAGGTCCCACATGAGGGTCTCTGGGACCTACAGCATTATTCCTCTGAGCTTTAGGCTGCTTCTAGTACTTCTGGTCAGAAAAAGTAGAAATGCCAGGATGCAGCTGGATTCCAACACAAGGTAAAGGCCAGCAATACTGCTATGAACTCTCTGGTTTTAGAAGCTGCTTCGCTGTGATTAGTGAAGCCATTATAATGAGAGTGAGCAGGAGCTCCAGAAGGGAACATTCCAATGTCAGGCATAACATGGGGCCTGTGGGGTGGAGAGATGCATCCATGCAGATTTCAGCACAATCTTGATGCCTGGTAAGAATACGTTGGCCAGCAAGACGTCCCAGGGAATGGTGGAGGGGGCTGCAACAGGAAACATTTCTGTGAAGCTAATGCACAAAGGAAGCACCAGTCACCCTATCTGATTAGTGCTGGGGACTTCAGTAGCTTAAAGAAACAGTCCAAAGAAAAAGCAGAAAAAGGGAAAAGAAGCATGGCAAAAAAGGAAAAAGAATTGAATGCCTGAGCCAGGCAGGGGGTCGGTGCCCGTGCCCAGCACCTGGGCTTCAGGGGTCCCTGCCACACCTCACTACATCTGGTGTTTGTCTCAAACCAGCCTGCAAGAGGGCAGAAAAAGTACTATTGGCTCATCAGCCTCTTACTCGTAAAACTAATGTTTTAACTCCTTTTTTTTTTTTTTTAATGTTTTTTAGTTGTCGATGTACCTTTATTTTTTATTTATTTACATGTGGTGCTAGGGATCGAACCCAGTGCCTCACGTATGCTAGGCAAGTGCTTTACCACTGAGCCACAACCCCGGCCCCATGTTTTAACTCTTTAAAACATTATATATAGGGCTGGGGATGTGGCTCAAGCGGTAGCGCGCTCGCCTGGCATGCGTGCTGCCCGGGTTCGATCCTCAGCACCACATACAAACAAAGATGTTGTGTCCGCCGAGAACTAAAAAATAAATATTAAAAAAAAAAAATTCTCTCTTTCTCCCTCCCTCTCTCTCTCTCTCTCTCTCTCTTTAAAAAAAAAAAAAAAAAAAAAAACATTATATATAACCCCCAGTAATTTACAGAGTCCTCCGAAACTTGGTCGAGCTTCAACTACACAATGACCCTGGACAGAAGACAGCACAGATGTCTAGCTGCAGACAGAGCAGGATGTAGTCAGTCAGTGATGTATCTACAATCAACGACACAACTAGCCCTTGATGGAGTCCAAGTGTAATTCAAGGCTCTGTCCCACCTGTGTAGCAGCTGCTGCAGTGCCTGCTGGGGCCCCGGGTCTCATCTCAGTACCCAAGACTGAGTCCCCATCACAGCCCCCCACCACAGCCCTCTGTGGTCCCCACCCAGCCTTCACCTCCCACCATGAAACACTCCCTTCCTTGTTTTTGTTTTTGTGTTTTAGTGCTGGGGATCGAACCAGGGCCTTGTGCATGAAGGCAAGCACTCTACCAACTGAGCTTTATCCCCAGCCCTTACTCTTTTTGTTAACAGTTTCACTGAGATGTAACTCACACACAATTCACCCATTGAAAGTGTACAGTTTTGTTCTATTCACAGACATGGGCAAGCTGTATCGTGCCAATTTTAGGACATTTTCAATACCCTAGAAACTCTACTCCTCTTAACCATAATTCCCACAGCTTGTGGCAACCATTAATCTACTATTTTTTCAATGGATCTACTGGAAATTTCATATAAATGTAATGATACAACATGTCTGGTTGTTTGGGGTTTTTTTGTTTTTGTTTTGGTATTGGGAATTGAACCTAGGACCACTATTCCACTGAGCCACATTCCCAGCCCTTTTTGTTTTATTTTGAGACAAGGTCTCAATAAGTTGCTTAGGGCCTAAGTTTGCTGAGGCTGGCCTCAAACTTGCAATCCTCTTACCTCAGCTTCCTGAGTCACTAAGATTACAGGTGTATGCCACTGTGCTCAGATGTGTGCCACCGTGACCAGTTGTGTCTGGTTTTTTTTTTTTTTTTTTTTTTTGGACTCAGCACAGTATTTTCAATGTTCATCCATGATGCAAACAAACCAATAATTCATTTCTTTTATTGCCAAGTAATATTCCATCCTATGGATATATCACATGTTGTTCATCCACTCTCATACTGGTGACATTTGTATTGTTTTGTGGTGGATACTGCCTGCGCAGCTGCCATGGGGTGTGAGCACTGTCCACTGTGTACTCCATCAGAGGTCTGGCCTTGTCGACTTCACGTGAGAGTTTTTGGGCTCCTGAGCATGGTGGTGGATACCTATAATCCTAGTTTGCTGTTTTGGGTTTTTTTGGGGGGGAGGTTCCAGGGAGTGAACTTAGGGGGGCACTCAACCACTGAGCCACATCCCCAGCACTATTTTATATTTTAGTTATAGACAGGGTCTGACTGAGTTGCCTAGTGCCTAACTTTTGCTGAGGTTGGTTTTGAACTCATGATTCTCCTGCCTCAGCCTCCTGAGACGCTGGGATTACAGACATGCACCACTGCACCCCGCTTGTTTTTGGTTTGATATGGGGTCTTGCTGTGTTGCCCAGGCTAGTTAAACCTCATGGGCTCAAGCATCCTCCCACCACTTCACTTTCCCAAGTAGCTGGGATGACGGGTGTCACCTCACTGGGCCTTTGGATAATACATGGGTGGTTTCCACTTGTTGGTGGTTGTTTCTGTGAATATGCATGGACAATATTCTGGGTGGACATATGTTTTCCTATCTCTTAACCATAAGAACACATAAAAGGTGACTGATTTCGGGCTGGGGTTGTGGCTCAAGTGGTAGAGTGCTTGCCTAGCATGTGTGAGACACTGGGTTCAATCCTCAGCACCACATAAAAATAGAGATATTGTATCCACCTAAGACATATATATATATAAAGGTGACTGATTTCCAACAGAGAACTCATTTGTTTAGAACTACTTTAATATTTAAAATGCAGAGATAGATAATTGGGAGAAATATATGACCAAAGGAAGTACAGAGTTAAAGACATTCAGGGACAAGAGCAAACCAAATGTCATTAAACAAACGACTGAAGACATAAGTAATATTTCTAGGAGTGCATCAAGAGGCACATCCACACATTTAAAATGCTGTACCTGCAACCTCATTTCTATCTGCACAAAACATAATGTTCACTAGCAGGAGCTGGTTAGATAAATTACAGCATGTCCACACTGAAGAAGGCACAGCCATGGAAAAGAAAGTACTGGAAAATGACCTCTCAAACATAGTTGAAAAAGGCAAGGGTCATAAAGGTTTTTAAAAGGATAGGAAAAAAAGAACACATGCTTGCCTATAGGGTTACAAAGTATCTCCAGAGGGAGATAGGAAAAGCTGGTCCAGACAGGTCTCCAGGGAACCAGGCTCTGGGGAGAAAGGAAGGAAGCTCTGCTGAGCACCCTTTGTGCTTTTGCACCATGTGAACATATCATCTGTTCAAAAAGATATAAAATTAAAACTTTCAGGAATCAATAATAAAGTGAATCTGTTGAGAATCAAATAATTTATACTTAGGAAACATAAGATGAGAGAAGCCATAGTCAGTTGGATGCAGCCAAAATGGAGAAAATAACTCCTGGGCTTGTTGACCATTCTTTCTGGGCACTCATTAGCCCAAACCCATCCATCTGTCTTTTGGTACCGGGTATTGAACCCAGGGTACCAAGCCTGGGGATATGGCTTAACCACTGAGCCATATCAATGCCACAGTCTGGCTGGGCACAATTCAGGAGCCACTTGTCAAAAGAAACAAACTTTATTTTTAGAACCACACAGGCCACTGGTGGCCCGTACAGGAACGAACCCGCGACCTTGGTGTTATCAGCACCAACAGCTTCCTTGTGATACACTTGGGTCATGTTGCCAAATCACTCCTGCCCCACGATGTCCCACAGCTGCAGGCGCACCAGTGTTCTGCTGTCCCAGTTGAGGACTTTGAGGCCAAGCATTGCTTTCTATATTTTATTTAGAGACAGAGTCTCACTGAGTTGCTTTAGGCCTCACTAAATTGTTAAGGCTGGCTTTGAACTGTTGATCCTCCTACCTCAGTCTCCTAAACCACTGAGATTACAGGCATGCACTACAGCACCCAGCTCAAGCCCACCCATCTTTATTGATGTTAAAGGCAACATACAACAAGACATCAAGAATATATGTATATGCTATCCTCAAGGAATTCCCAGACCAGGCAGAGACAGGTGTGGCTGTGCAGGGACCAAAACCACCACCCAGAGCCCACAGGAGATGGGAGGTAAAGAAATGGGTGCTGAAGGAGGTGGGGAAGGACTCTTACTGATGCTGCCTCAGCCAGGGTCAAAGATCTGAAGGAGCCCCATGAACTTTGCTTGTTTTGAAGGAAGAAACACCAAGCAAGGCTTGGCCCAGTGCCTCAACAAAGCTGCATCACTGAAGTTAGAGCAGGTCAAGAACACATGGGGTTCTGGAGTACAGTCTAGGAGGCTCTGGGGAAGCTGGGTGCCACCCTGGGCTGTAGGAGTTATCAGCACCCCTGGTCTCACACTCCTAGTAAAGGAAACCAAAAGCATCTCCAGATATTGCCAAATACCTAGGTGAGACCATGGCTTAGCACACATCACCTGAGCAACTATGTGGAAAAGAAAGTGAGGGGTTCAAAGTCGAGGGGAGAACACAGGTCAGGAAGCCAGGTTTCCAGCAGCCTCAAACAAACTGAAGTTCCAGAGCACCAGAGAATAAGGCCCAAAGAGCAGGTACTGAGTCTGAGAAGCCTTAGAGACTCCTGTGTCCTAGGCTGAGGAGAGCTATTTAGCTGCACCTTAACTCCCATCCATGTGAGGCCACCCAGATGGCAGGGAGCAGGCTCAATCATTTTTGTGGAGGGCTAGGAGGTGGGGTGAGGATCATGGCATTATCTCTGGTACACATTAATCTCTTGCCTGCAAGAGGGCTCTGCATTCTGTAGCTCATAGAAGCTGAGCTGCCAATTCAAGATGAAATCTGATGAGAAACTGAGTTTCTGCTATCCTCATGCCATGAAAACAAGCATGTCCCACATAAGCATTGGTCCTGGGTCTCGAAGCAAAATCACAAGCAAATGGAATGTATGCAGGAAATAAGATGAAGCCACAGAAAACACAGTGGCAATGTGCTACTACTGTCCAGAAAAACCTGTCCCAAAACCCTGATCTGGACTGATTCCTCTCTAGGCCACCCCACCTGTCATTGCTCAGCAGGAAAGTCCCTGTTCACATCCCTGTGATGGTTCTTTATTAGCTAGAATATTAAAATCTGAAGTCATCAACCTAAATGCAGAGATCTTTCTATCATCATCCTCATCTCCCATTATTTCTTTCTTTTTTTTTTTAAAGAGAGAGAGAGAGAATTTTTTAATATTTATTTTTTAGTTTTCGGTGGACACAACATCTTTGTTTATATGTGGTGCTGAGGATCGAACCCGGGCCGCACGCATGCCAGGTGAGTGCGCTACCGCTTGAGTCACATCCCCAGCCCTCCCATTATTTCTTATACAAACTTTAAACTTATACAAACTTTAAACGACATATAAACCACCTTCTTTCCTTTGCTCCTAAATTTAAAACATTTTCTGCCTGTGTTGCCTCCTTGCAGTCAAAACCTAGCAGCCACCTCTCTCCAGAATCTCTGAAGCATGCTTATCCTGTGACTGGACCAGAAGTGAAGGGTTCAGGCTTTGCAGGCCACACAGCCTGTCACAACTATTCAATTTGCCAAAGCAGCCTCTGACAATACAAAAACAAGCAATGTAGCTGTTTCAATGAACTTTATTGACAAAACAGGGAGGCAGTCTCCTGTGGGCTATAATTAAATTGAAAACTAAAAAAAAACTAAATAAAAAAGCTGGATATGTAGCTCAGTGGTAAAGCACCCCTGGGGGCAATCCCCGGGACCAAAAAGAAAAATGAATATATCTAAGTTACAGAGGAAAGAGATGATCAGATCTAAGAACAGTCATCTCCTTGGAAAACATGTGGCTTCTCCCCACTTTGCTCTAAAGCAACTCTTCACTTACTCCAACAGTTTGAGGAAAGAAGAACATCACTGTGCTGGTAATTCAAGTTTTCATTATGTTACACATCCTCATGGTCACCTAAGGTTTATTTTAAGGAGCTACACTAAAGCAACTCTGTGGAGAGCAACATGGCTTTGGAGGTTTGACTCAGTCCTCTGGACCTTACCCAGGAACAATCCTACCTAAGCAAGGACAGAAAGTTCCATGGTATTCCAAGATAGTTCATTAGATGCACTCTTTCTCTGAAGATATTTTTTTAAAAAACAGTTCTATATAATAACTTACGTAAGTACATATGATTCCTTCTTTTACCTTTATAAAAATCTATTTTTCCTAATATAATCTCAGCTTGTTTGTGGAAGAAGCAATAGACCCCGATTTCACACTCATATAATACTACACTATCTACCAATAGTGCTGGGGATAACTGAAGAGCCCATGATCCAGCACATGCACCCTGTAGCACCCAATCCCACCCACACCTAACCCTGCCAGGCCAGAACCTTGGCTGTAAGAACAATCCCTAGCTTTTTAAAATACAAGTGCCAGGGACAACGGGTTTTGCAAGTTTTAGTTCACTCACAACAAGTCTCCGGAGCCAGTACTACTTAGCGTACCCATTTTACAGCTGAAGAACCAAAGCCAAAGAGTACTTGCCTAAAACCACAGAGCCAGTAAAGGAAGAGTCACGACTCAAAAGCGGTCGGTCTGGCTCCAGAAAAACCCTCTAGTCCCTTCTTCCCCAGCTCACTAGACCAAGCGCAGGAGGGAGGCGCCTCTCGTTCCTTCCAGCAGTCGGGCATCCAGGATGGCTTAAGGAATGAATGGATCCTGGGCTGTCCCGTCAAACCTCCATCCCTCTTCCTCTCTCCCCAGGCTCATTGTGAAAGAGAAGCAGCCCACAGAACCACCTGCTGTTTCCAGAAGGCACTCAGGACGCAATGCTCAATTCCCCTCCCTGGCTTTCAAAGACAAACGTCCGTATTGTCTGCACCAAGGGAGGAACCGAAGCCTTGCAACTGTAGGTTTTTCTGCAGAGGTCACTGGAGGCTTGGTCAAACCCCCGCAACACTGAAGGGGGAGGGGGCCCAGCCGCATTTTTGCCGCTGAAGGCTGCGCAGCGCCCACAGCAGCTGCGGTGAGGAGAAGCAGCATGGAACACACCCACAGCTGCCGCGCCTGGAGCCGACTGCACGTTTTAAAATAAAGATGTCCAGGCCCGGACTACAGGCTCTCGGTCCCCACCCACACCACGCCGGCCCCCGTGATGTGCCGAGGAAGCTCCGGCTCCAGAGACCCCGGAAAGGGCAAGCCGCCCCTGCCGCAGAGGCCGGCCACGGAGCCCAGGCACGCCACGCGCAGGCAGCCATGACCCGGCCTGGAGACGCCCACCGACTCCCCGGGCCCGGAGGACAAAGCTCGATCAGGGTCGCAGCCAACGCCCGCTCGAACCCCGCCCGGCGGCCACCACCTGGTCCCATCCGACCTCACCCGGAGGAATGGGATGCCGTCCCGCTCAGGAAGAGCACCTTCACACTCACACCTGTCCTCGGGCCGGGCACACATGCACTCACACCAGTCCCCAGGCCGGGCACACATGCACTCACACCTGTCCCTGAGCAAACATGCACTCACTGTCTCCAGGCGGGGCACACACACACTCACACCTGTCCTCGTGCTGGGCACATTCACACCCATCCTCTGATCAGGGACACGCACTCACACCTGTCCAGGGCCAGGCACACATGCGCTCACACCTGTCCTGCTGGGGGCCCACGCACTCACACCTGTCCTCAGGCACGCGCACACACACACACACACCCGCCCTCAAGCCGGGCACAATCACAACCACCCTCGGGCCATGCCTTCTCACACTCATCGCTATCCTCGAGCACACAAGCATTCACTCCGACCCCTACATCCGGCTCACACACAACCATATTCCCGCCCCTCACACTTAGAATGCCCATCCTCGATCAGGGGCACACTCACGCACCCCCGGGCCGGGCACATTCGCGGACTCACACCCACCCTCACACCCTGCGGCGTGTGCCTCGTCCCCTCGCGGCCCGACCCGCGGCCTCGGCGCCTCCCGCCCGGCCCCTCGCGCCCCTTCGGTCTCTGCAGGACCGAATTCCTTGCGCCGGCCTGCCGGGGCCTCCGCCTGGGCCCGGACGCCGGGCCGCAGCGCAACCTCTCCGCCATCTTCCCGGCCGCGCCGCCCACCACCCGCGTTCTCACCGGCCGGCTGCACACGGGCCGCGCCGCCACGGCCCTTCATCCTGGGCCGCGCGCCGCGCCCAATCTGTCCGCGGCTACCGGGCCGCCGCCGCCACAGCCACCCGCGGTCCGAGTCCTCCTCCTCCGCAGCCGGCCCAGTGCGCTGCGGCCCCGCGTCCCCCGTCACCAAGCGCAACCCCCCGCCTCCGGCTCCGCCCCCGCGCCGCCGCCGCCGCCGCCGCCGCTAGGGGGCGCCCCGCCTGGCAGCACTGCGCTTGCGCTGGCGCGTGGCATGCCGGGAGCTGTTCCTGGCACCGCCCCGCTCCAGACCCCGCCCCCAGCGTCGCGCGACTCCACTTGCATCTGCGCTCACTGAACCTGCACAGCCCCGGCGCTTCCGGCGCTTCTCAGCTGGTGGTGGGTAGTCCCTGGCGCGTCCCGTTCTGTATTTGGTATGATTTCACTTGTGCGCACCATGCTGGGCTCCCTGCATCTGAAATTTCCCCTTTCCTCGACTCTGGAAAGGTAGCCTTGCTAAAATATCTCGCGTCCTCCAAATCGAACTGCTCCTTATCATTTTCTTTTTGTCTATCATTTTTTCTCGGTTACAGCCTTTCTAATAATGCTCCCTTTTGCCTCATTCATTTCTAGAAGTCGTATTCAACTTGCATTTCTAGCAATAAGAAGGATATGAAACCGCGGAAGCTCTCCGCGACAGCACACCATTCCGTCTTCGGCGTTCGGACACCGAGCAAAAAAGCGCGCCGAGACCCAGGTACTCTGCACCTCTGCTTGCAGCCTGCGGGTCCGCTTCGGACTCACTCTGCACTTCCCCGGAGTCATCACTCGCTGCACCCCAGTGCACGTGGACGAGTGTACCTGCGCCGTGCCTTCAGCTTGCTCGGCATTGCGCTCACCTGAGGAAACCCAGCTGGACGAGCCCGACCATTCTCCTCCGAGGCCTTTGGAGAAACGTCACCAGCGGGCCTGATGGGTTTCTGTTGGAACCCTTGACCACATACGCAGAAAGAGCACCTCACACTCCTAAGCAATCTCCAAGAGGGCATGTCTCCTCGCTATCAGATAACTTCTCAGATCCCTCTAGTTAAGCCTCCCAGAGGGACCAAAACACCCATCACCAAACCGCAGGCTCACCAATCCATCCCCCGCCTTTCACTTTCTCTCCAGAAAGTAGGCCTTCCTATTTCTCTTCTCCTATCGAATACAGTTGCTTCAGGGAACTGGAAATCCATGCCTTTCTCCTGCATTGTCAGTTTGCCCATCTCCATTGAATAATTTCCAAGAGCATGCAAACACACTCTCTGTGTTCATTATAAAAGCAAAAGTCCTCCTTTACTCCATCCCACCTCCCTGGGGACTCCACTATTCCCTTAGTGACTGTGCCAGCACCTCAATATCATCTTGTTTTATTTCTTTTTCTCTCTTCCACCGATTTCATAAAAATGTTCTTGCTTAGGTCACTTTTTGTGGAGTGTACAGCATTCTTCTGTTGTTGCCCTGTCTGAACGTCCAACATGTGGCTTTTGTGGATGGTAGCACAGGCTGTACAGGTCTGTGATTGTGAGGGGATGACCCTGTGTGTCCACACTTGTAGCACAAATCGAGGTCAGAGTTTGGGTGAGGATTGCGGGCAACCTATCCACACATCCTAGAAAGGTGCAAATGCAGTTATTGAGGACTTCTGGGGGAGGGAACGACATCCTTTGCCTTCACCTTCTATGTGAGTGTAAGCAAAGATAGAGGGCGAGGATTTTCTTAGAAAAAGGGGTAGACCTAATAGTGGGGATTATTTTCTATTTCTACTCTCCTTCCCAACAGGTGTGAGCATTTATGTAACTGAAAATTAAAATGTGGAAAAAGATAGGTTAAGGGGAAATGACACAAAGTAAATGCAAGATAGCAATTTTAATATTAGAAAAAGTAGAACATAAGTACAAAATGTTATAAAGGACCAAGGGGAAATTATATTCTCAGCAAATTATAGATAATTAACTATATTAATATATTCATTAACATACTTGAAACTGATCTTTGGTGAGATAGACAAGTCAACCACTGTGAACAGAGAATTTTAACACCTCTAATAAATCAGGCAGAAATGAGCCAAAATACAGAATACTTGAATAACATGGTTAACAAACTTAAACTAAGAGATATAGAAATAACATTATATCTAAAATGCAGAAGATGCAAACAAGGAAAATTCACAAAAACTGACCATGGCACTGATTCAAATTCTAGAGGATCAGTGTCATTCAGAGTATAATCTGGCACAAAAGGAATAAGTGAGATACATCCCAGATACAATGAAATAGCCCCCATTAAATTCTTCAGTTAAAAAGGAAATAAAAGCTGGGCACGGTGATGCACGCCTGTAATCCCTTCGAATTAGGAGGCTGAGGTAGGAGGATTGCTGAGTTCAAAGCCAGCCTCAGCAATGGTGAGGCGCTAAATAACTCAGTGGGATTCTCTAAATAAAATACAAAAGAAAAAAAAAGAGCTGGGGCTGTAGCTCAGTGGTAGAGCGCTTGCCTAGCTTGGGTGAGGCATTGAGTTCCATCCTCAGCACCACATAAAAATAAACAAAGGCATTCTGTCCATCTACAACTACAAAAAATAAATAAAATACAAGAAAGGACTGGGGATGTGATCAGTGTTTGAGTGCCCCTGAGTTAAACACCCCTGGTACAAAAAAAAAAAAAAAAAGGAAATAAAAATTTAATAAATTGATGTCCTCTTAAAATCAGTTCAGTTCGAAATGTAATGAAACCCTTTTCAATCTTTCATAAATATTTATTATAATTATATACAAATGTTTAGTCCCAGAATTTGAGGTGATGTGTAAGGAAACAATCAGGAGAGAGAATGGGCTTGTAAGCTGTTTTTAGAATTAAAGAGTATATAAGGAACACTCGGTGTTTATGGGTGAGGGTAGAAAAAAAAAAAAAAAATAGGACTGGAGTGTAGCTCTGTGACCAAGTACTGTGCTTAGCAGGTGTGAGGCCCTGGGTTCAATATCCTAGAACCAATAATAATAATAGGTTGAAAAACAATAAACAATAAAAATTTCTGGAATAAAGTAATTGAGGGAATTTAAAATAGAGTTTTTATAAGATAAGAACAATTGGAAAATATTCACCTATGCTCTAGATGTTGGGAAAGGAGAGCAGCATTCCAAATTAGAAAAAAAAAAATCAGTAATCAATAAAATAAAGAACAGCAAAATACAGAATATCAACAAACTAAGAATTGATGGTTTGGAAAGGTTAATAAGGCATTCCCTAGAGGAATGGATAGTCACCTTTCAGATGTTGCTGCCTCACCATCTTACTCCTCTTTTCTAGCTTCTCACTTTCCTGATTTCTCAAGGGGAGATGGCTCTGGGCTCAGTCCTGGGATCCTATTCCTTCATAGCTAGGCTGCTACCTCGGTGAACTCAAGCTACCCACACACATGTGCACTTGGAATATCAGTTTCCCAATGCCTTCTTGGCTCGTTGCATCCCCAATGCTCAGGTCAATAAATATTTGTTAATAAATGAACAAACAAAAAGAATTAATGAAGATGATGCAAGACTTATGCACAATAAATAGATTTTTTTTTCCTTTATACTTAGGGGGTCAAGGCTGTGGCTCAGCAGTAGTGCACTTGCCTGGAATGTGTGAGGCACTGGGTTCGATCCTCAGTACCACATATAAATAAGTAAATAAATAAATATCCATTGACAACTACTAAAATGTCAAGTGTGTGTATATATATATATACATGCATACATACGTACATACATACATATATATATTTAGACTGGGTGCAGTGGTGCACATCTGTAATCCCAGCGCCTGGGAAGGCTGAGGCAGGAAAATTGCAAGTTCAGAGCCACCCTCAGCAATGGCGGGGCACTAAGCAACTCAGTGAGTCCCTGTCTCTAAATAAAATACAAAATAGAGCCAGCTGTGGGAGCCGGGTGTGGTGACACACACCTTCTATCCCAGCAGCTCAGGAGGCTGAGACAGGAGGATCTCAAGATCAAAGCCAGCCTCAGCAGCAGGGAGGTGCTAAGCAACTCAGTGAGACCCTGTCTCAAATAAAATACAAAATATGGCTGAGGATATGGCTCAGTGGCTGAGTGCCCCTGACTTCAATCCCCAGTACAAAAAAAAAAAAAATATATATATATATATATATATATATATTTAATTTTTTGATTGTGGTAAAACACACATCTGTTGGCTTAGAAGCTAAGGGAGCAGGCACGTGCTCTGTTTGTTTGTTCTGTTGAGATATACACGATGGTAGAGTATATTTTCATATACATACATGGGGTACAAACCATTAGAATTTTGATCCCATTCTTGCATTGTTATGATGTGAAGTTTCACTGGTCATGAATTCACATAGGAACATAGGAAAGTTATCTCCTGTTCATTCTACTGTCTTTTCTGTTCTATCTCCTCTCCCTTCCCTTCCCTATCTCTAATCCAATGAATTTCTATTCAGAAAGAGAGAATTTGTAAATATATTAAGTGCAGAATGGAAAGAAGACTAAAAAAAATAAGAATGGTATAAATAATAATATAGGAACACATTTTAAATGAAATCTTTTCAAATTTCTGGGAAAAGAAAAACTGTCAAAGTTGATACAAAAGAAAACAGGAGGACAACTAGTAATTGTGACAGACACTTCCCCCACACACCATTTAGGGACAGTTTAATAGGTGAGTTTGATGGATCTTTAAAGAAACAGTACCTACCTAAAAAAATTGTTTTAAAATGTAGGATGCCTGGGCTGGGGTTGTAGTTCAGCGGTAGAGCGCTCCCCTAGCACAGGCGAGGCCCTGGGTTCGATCCTCAGCACCACATAAAAATAAATAAATTAATTAAAGATATTGTGTCCAACTATAACTAAAAAACAAATATTAAAAAAAAAGGAGGGTGCCTATCTCACTTCTTTTTGGGAGGGCGGTGCGGTTGTTGAACTCAGGGATGCTTGCCCATGGTACCAACACACCCAGCCCTATTTTGTATTTTATTTAGAGACAGGGTTTCAATGAGTTGCTTAGGGCTTCACTTTTTCTGAGGCTGGCTTTGAACACGCCATCCTCCTGCCTCAGCCTTCAGAGTCCCTGGGATCACAGGCAAGCGCCCCCATGCCCTTGGCCTACCTCACTTCCTAGGCCACTCTCATCTTGACTGTGTGTGTGAACTAGGGTTGAACCCCCAGGGCCACTTTACTCCAATACTTTTTTATTTTGAGACAAGGTCTCACTGAGTTGCTGAGGCTGGATTCAAATTTGCTATCCTCCTGCCTCAGCCTCCCAATCACTGGGATTAGAGGCCTATGACACCATGCTTGGCTAATCTTGATTCTTAAAGTAGATAAGGATGGCAGAAGAAAAAAATATTAAAGGTTCATCTCACTTAAAAACAAATGTGGGGCTGGGGTTGCAGCTTAGTGATAGAGCACTTTCCTAGAATGTGTGAGGCACTGGGTTCAATCCTCAGCACCACATAAAAAAGTAAACTAATAAAGTTTTAGTAAGATTTTTTAAAAAATATAAATGTGAAATTCCTTCATAAAATACTGTTAGCTGAATGCACACTTATGAAAATGCAGAAGTTTCAAGAATATGTAAAAATATAAGGATAACATCAGAAAAATCAATGTTAATTTCCCACATCATTGAACTAAAGATGAAACCACAGACTCATCTCAATTTTTCATAAACGTCAACATTCCTTTATAATAGAAACTTTAAAAACTAAGAATATAGCCTGGCACAGTGGCACATACCTCTATGCTTAGGAAGCCAAAGGAGAAACATCACAAATTCAAAGCCAGCCTCAGCAACTTGGCAAAATCCTGCCTCAAAACAAACAATAAAAAGGGCTGGGGATGTGGCTCAGTAGTAAAGCACCCCTGAGTTCAATCCCCAGGTACCAAGAAATAAAAACTAAGAATAGCTGCTGTGGTGGCTCAGGCTTGTAATCCCAGGGGCTTGAGAGGCTGATGCAGGAGGATTACAGTTTGAGGTCAGCTTCAGCAATTATTGAGGCCATAAGAAATTTAGCAAGACCCTGTCTCAAAAAAAAAAAAAAAAAAAATGGCTCTCGATGTGGCTTAGTGGTAAAAGTGCCTCTGGGTCTAATTCCAGTACCAAAACAAACAAACAAAGAAAAACCCTGAGGATATAAAAAAAATATTTATTAAGTATACATATAGAGAATATATACCAAAATCCTATATTCATTATTCTCAGAATAATTCTGAAAATCTTTAGATGGAAACTCTTTAAGATCAATATAAACCAGGAATGGTGGTACACATCTATAATCTCAGTTACCTGGGAGGCTGAGGCAGAAGGATTCAAAGTTCAAGGCTAGGCTGGGCAACTTAGTGACATACTGTCTCAAAATAAAATGTAAAAAAGGGCTAAGGGTATATGTAGCTCCATGATAGAGCACCCCTGGTTCAATCCCAGTACTGCAAAATAAAAGGGGAAAAAATAGGAAAAAACTAATGGGGAAAGATTGATTGTTTGATATCTTTGGGGGAGCTATATGGAGAAAAGTTAAGCTGGATCTATACCTTAAGTGTACTAAGTTGGTTTCCCAATGGATTACAAACATAAATGTGGAAAGTAAAATTAAAACAAGAATAGGAAAAAACACAGTAAAGTACCCTGATGACATTGGAGAGAGCAAAAACTTCCCAAAACCACAAAGCTCAAGGCAAAACTAAAAAAAAAAAAGCTAATATCATTTCTTAAAATTTATTTCTAATTAAACAGATGTCATTGCAAATTTAATAGATGGTACACTAGAAGAGATCTGCAATTCAAACTTGAAAAATGACTCACATCTAGAATACACAAGAACTCTTGCAAATCTTTAAGAGACAAAAATAAAGGAACTCAATAGAAAAGTTAAAAAATGTATATATGTGTGTGTGTGTGTGTGTGTGTATAAATGGCTGGATAGTATTGGGGTCATCAAACTCACTTGGAATCCATGAAAGGAAAATTGAAACAACTGTGATGTGTCTTTGTTTACACATCTGTTTCAAAAAAAAAAAAAAAAAAAAAAAAACAAGGGAATTCTGTGTCACTCAGTGTGGACAAGGACAGGGCAAACCAGGAATTCCCAAGCACTGCTAATGAGAATGTGAGTGGCATAGGGAGCCCCAAAAGACAGCCTGGTGTGGATGGTGGCATATCCCATGATATCCTATGAACCAACAAACCCTTTGCAGGCGGGTAACCCAGAGGAATTTTTGCCTAGGTCCATAGAGACTGTGGAAGCAGATACTCAGTGCAGCCCTGTTTGCAGCAGTGGAGACTAAGAGGCAATGTGGAAGTTCATCATTAGGTGATGTGTAAATAGAATGCAGGGAGTGCAACTTGAAGTATATATTCTACAGCAGCTGGGAACAAAGAACCAGCAAACATAGCAAGAGGAGATGCCAAAAGGAAGAGTTGCATAAAAAAAAAATTAAATGGGACTTACACTGAACTTCATGCTACAGTTTGCATGTTAAATATCCCCCAAAGAGGAGGGTGTGGCACATGCTGGTAATCCTAGTGACTTGGGAAGCTGAGGCAGGAGGATTGCAAGTTTAAGGCCAGACTCAGCAATTCAGCGAGGGCTGAAGAGCCTTAGACTGTCGAGTTCCTCACGACTAAAACACTCAGGGTCACTTGAGGTGAATTGGGCTGCACAAAATAACTACACAAGAGACAGAGAGACCTTTTTCTTTGGGGTCCTATGACAGTTCCTCTGACCTTAAGGGGGGGGGAGGGAGAGAGAGAGAGAGAGAGAGAGAGAGAGAGAGAGAGCGCTGAACCCTTTTATTGAGGAGAAGCCATTCAAATGAGGCAAAGAGTCAGGTGTTAGGGGTTGAGTCTAGCTTCGTGGTGTCTGCTGTCAGCAGGGTGACTGACATCTAGTGAGGCCACACCCAAAGGCAGAGCAAGAGAAGGGGACACACAGAGGGCATTTCCATGGAACATTCTATCCCAAACAGGGCAAAGGGGTATAATTACAAAGGAACAGGTGAGTGTGGCTCAACTCCATGGGTGACACGCCTACATCTGAAGTCATGCCTTCAACTTCCTGACTGGGACCATGGCCAGATCACTACGAAATGTAGTGATCGGTCAAAGCCTCTTGCTTCAGGATGGAAGGTGCAAATCATTCAGAGTGGCTCCCCACATTAGACCCTGTCTCAAAATAAAAAATAAAAAGGGCTGGGGATGTAGCTAAGCAGATCAGCATCCCTGGGTTCAATCCCCAGTACCAAGAAACAAGTAAACATTGTCCCCTAAAAGCTCCCCAGCATGGCACTGTTAGAGGTGGTGGTGTTGAGGATGGGGCCTGGTGGGAGGTCTTCATGTCACTGGGGCCATATCCTTGAGGGGACTGTGAGACTCTGTCCTGCCCTTTTTCTTGTTTTCGGGCCACAAGGTGAGTGGTTTTGCTCTACCACATTCTTCCACTATGAGGTACTGCCTTACCAAAGGCTCAAGAGCAATGGGATCAACTGACTGTGAACTGAAACATCTAAGGCTCTGATCCAAACCAACCTTTCCTTTCTGTAAGTTGGTTGTCACAGGTATTCATTACAGTAATGGAAAGCTTATCAACATGTTATGTAAATTAAAATCACATAAACCAAAGGATAGTATACATTTTAGCCAGGTACAGTGGCATATGCTTAGTCTCAACTACTTGGGAGACTTGGGCAAGAGGATTGCTTGAGCCCCGGAGTTCAAGGCCAGCCTGGGACCTGATTGGCCCTGTTAAAAAAAAATAGGAAGGAAGGGACAAAGAAAGGAGCGAAGGAAAGAAGACTTGCAGTCTCAGAGAAGCCTCTGCATCACATCTGGATGCCAGAGATGGCTGTGCACAGCACTTGGCATGAGGCCAGCAGGCACACACAGTGAGCCTCAAGACGCCTGCACTCCACGGGCAGAGATGTCCATGGCGCTGAACTCCAAAACCTTCTGCTCAAAAAAACTAGATGTACAGGGGGCTGGGGTTGTGGCTCAGTGGTAGAGCACTTGCCTGGCACATGCGAGACCCTGGATTCGATCCTCAGCACCACATAAAAATAAATAAGTGAAATAGAGGATTGTGTCCAACTACAACTAAAAAATAAATATTAAAAAAACTACATGTGTCCACAGACATCAGGAGGAGGCCACAGGCCAAGCTCCCATCCAGGTCTGCCACTCCTGATCTTCAGCCTCAAGAGTGGGCCTTTCCGTTATCTCCATCTCTATGCCTTCTGGCCCCTTTTGCCATCATCCTACCAGTTTTCAAGTTCTGGTTCCAATCCTTCCCTCATGGGATCCATCTGACTCTGATCCTCCAGTTGACCCTGCCCTCCCCGTCAGTTCCTGCTTCTCTCCTCTGTGTAGGTTTCATGCAGCCCCTGCTTATCACACGGTTCCAGATAAAGGTTTGGCCACTACCAAACAGCTTCACCTCACGCCTGTAATCCCAGCAGCTCAAGAGGCTGAGGCAGGAGGATTGGGAGTTCAAAGCCAGCCTCAGCAACAGGGAGGTGCTAAGCAACTCTGTGAAACCCTGTCTCTAAATGAAATACAAAGTAGGGCTGGGGATGTGGCTCAGGGGTCCAGTGCCCTTGAGTTCAATCCCTGGTAGATTGCCCCCCATCAAAATAGTTTCACCTTTTCCTATGACCCATCCTGGGGACTCACTTCTTAACCTGCTTCTCTCTTGGCCTACATTCTGGGATCAGGCCACATAATATATCACTGGCTTCTCCTAAGGCTGTCTTTGTCCCCATTCCATAATAGTACACCACAGGGGGCAGCTACCATGGGCAAGAACCTGCCAGGGTTCAAAGGAGTAGCTGGCAACGTTGACCCCTGGAAGCCTACCTTCTGCCACAGTGCACCAAAGCCTTTCTTACTAGATCCTTCTTCCACACCCATTGCACCCACAGGGCCCTGCACTAGGAACCTCAGACACTGCCTGATGAGCTAGCAGAAGGCATTTCTGCCTTTGCCATATTCCTAGATGTTTCTGCAGGCACCAGGGGAAGGCTCCTCCTGGACTCTTGTGGCAGTGCTGGGAGGCAGCTCATGCTGTGGACGTGGCACGTCCACTTGGCTGGTATATGCTCTGCACCTGTGGGTGAGCTGGTGTCTGATGAGGGTGGAGTTCTGGCTGAAGCTTTCCCACGCTGGTGGAACTCATGGGGCTTCCTTCTGGAGTGTGTTCTGTGGTGATAAATCAAGTGTGACGTCTGAAAAAGACTCACTCACACTCGGTGCACACATAGGGCTCATCCCGACTTTCATTCTTTGGTGACCAGTCAGGTGTGATACTTGACCAAAGCCTTTGTCACACTCCTGGCATCTATAGGACCTTTCTGTAGGACATAATCTGGATGGAGGGTCGAGTGTGACAGCTGGCTGAAGCTTCCCCAAACTCTACATGCCAAGGGCTTTTCTCCTGTATGAACTCTGATGTTTAATGAGATTTGCTTTCTGATTAAAGGCTTTCCCACACTCATTACATTTGCAGAGCTTCTCTCCATTATGGTGTTTAATAAGATTTGAAGGCGGGGGTTGTGGCTCTGTGGTAGAGCACTTGCCTAGCATGTGTGAAGCACTGGGTTTAATCCTCAGCACCACTTAAAAATAAACAAAATAAAGGTATTGTGTCCATCTATAACTAAAAAAATATAGAGAGATTTTAAAAAAGGTTTGGGGTTGGGTATATAGCTCAGGTGGTAGAGTGCTTGCCTTACATGCCAAAAGCCCTGGGTTCAATCCCCAGGACCACATGCACACACACACAAAAGTTTGAATTCCTATTAAATCCCTTGCTACATTCATTACACAGGTATGGTTTCTATCTAGCGAACTCTCTGATGTCCATTAAGGATTGAGTCATGATGGAATTTTTTCTCACACTGAATTCATCCACAGGGCTTCTCTTAGTTTGAATTTTCTTTTTTTTTTTTTTAATTTTTAGTTGTAGATGGACACAATACCTTTTATTTTATTTATTTTTTGACTATTTTTTTAAAGAGAGAGAGAGAGAGAATTTTAATATTTATTTTTCAGTTCTCGGCGGACACAACATCTTTGTTTGTATGTGGTGCTGAGGATCGAACCCGGGCCGCACGCATGCCAGGCGAGCGTGCTACCGCTTGAGCCACACCCCCAGCCCCTCTAGTATGAATTTTCTGAAGTCAAAAAAGGTGTGAGTTTTTGCTGAAAAAGTTCCCACACACATGATATCCATAGGCTTTGACCCACTGGGACCTGCCACCTGACCACTCAGGCCTGGTTCCCACGGAACACCTTGGCTACCTACCCTCTATCCACCAGTGTTTTGTCCTGGCCCATCCCTCTGATGCCTCTGCACCCAGAAACACACATTCCAATTTGTTATATTTCTGGTCTTTCCCTGCTGTGTTGGTTTTCAGGGGTGCTGGCCATTTGCCTGGAACCTTTCTTTTGGGAAAAGATCTTCCTTCTGCCCATTCCTATGATTTTTCCCCATGAATGTTCTGCTCCTGCCTCGGTCCTAAAAGCCTGTTGAGACTTAGATGCCTCTGGATTGCCTCTTAGGGAAACTTTCTGAGTCATTGCTTGAAATTCTTTTCCAAAAGATTTTTCCTTTGAAGTTAACTGATGACACTTTGTCTTGACTTGAAAATCTGAAACACAGAAGGGAAATTAAAGGCTTGCCTGTGAAAGGGGAAGGAAGGTACAGGTGTCCCCACTACAATCCCCATGTAGGGGTATGTTCTAAGACCTCCAGTGGATACCAGAAACAGGTTAGCACTGAACCCTAAACAGACTTTGCTTTTCCCTTTCATTTTAGTGCTGACAACTAAAGGAGCACAGCTGCTCAGTGCCTGCCATGTGCCTTCTAAGAGCCAGACACAGAACCTGGTGCCAGGAGTTCAGTTAGGAATAGAGACCCTGCCCCCATGGAGTTGGCAGCCTAATGGGGAGGCAATAATAGGACATCAGATTCGGACAGAGAATTCCTCTCCAGCTGGATGCCCCCCCCAGACCCACATGCAAACTCCATGCAAAGACTTGGTTTTGCTTAATCTTAACCTCAGCAGTTAGAAGAATGACTACACATGGGTGCACTCAATTCGGGCTTGTTGATGGAATGAGTGACAGGGTCCTTCTGCTGATGGCATGTTCCAAATGTGGACACAGTGCAGTGTTCTGTTTATGATGAACCCAGTCCTGATTGGCCTATCACGCAGACACCAAGAGAATGAGCATCTCACCTGAGCAGCAGCACACTGTGTCACTGTGGACTTGCACTTGGAGGGACAGGGGCAGGAGGGGAGGTGGTAAAGGACTGTCGCGTTTCTCAGGACTAAAACACTCAGGGTCCCTCCAGGGGAACTGGGCTGCATGAAATAACCACACAGAGACAGAGAGACTTTTTCTTTGGGTCCTGTGATGGCTCCTTTGAACTTAGGGGTCTGTGGAAAAAGAGAGAGTGAGTGCTGAACTATTTTATTGGGGAGAAGCCACTCAAATGAGGCCAGGGGTCAGGTTTCAAGGAGTTGAGTCCAGCTTCCTGCTGTCTGCTGTCAGCAGGTTGACTGATATCTAAGAAGGCCACACCCAAAGGCAGACCAAGAGAAGGGGACACACAAAGGGCGTTTCCATGGAACATTCTATCCCAAACAGGGCAAAGGGGTGGGATTACAAAAGAACAGGTGAGTGTGGTTCAACCCCAGGGGTTGCCCACTCAGAAGACTGGCCTCTGAGGTGGGGGCAGGGAGACGGACTCAGGAGTCATGGCACCACAGCACCAGGCTACAGTGATCTTTCAGATCCCCGAGGGTGCGTCAGGACTGGAAGGCGTGGTACCTCAATGTGGCTCCCCACAAAGGCCAATCAAGGCCATCTGCCCTCCAGGCTACATTGCTTGCAGCTTACACACAGCACTTCCCTGGGAAACTTGCTGTCATTCACTTGTACAGGGAGGACCCACAGGGCCACAATCCTTGGCATTCCTCCCCAGAGATGACCCTGGATCTGAACTCTGGAAACTGTTCATCAAGAAGACAACTGTCAGTGCTGGAGAATCAAAGCTGCCCAGCCTGAGGGCCACTGAGGATAACAGAGAAGGGCCCCAGAGGAGGTTCAAAGAGAAAGGAACTAGAGGATGAGTCCACTAGACACTCCCACAGAACAGGGGCACTGACCTGGACTGCGGTGAGAGCCCAGAGACCAGGCACTGGGATGCAGGATCTAAGGCCCCACTCTGTGGAGCCCACCCAGAGCCCTCAGGGTATGGTAGTTCTCCAGCATCATGTCCCAGTAGAGCTCTCTCTGCTGGGGGCCCAGGAACTGTGCCTTTTCCAAAGTAGATTACAGAGCAACGTCCTTGAAGGTCATCATGTCCTATAATAACAGGTGCTTGCTGCTCAGAACCCCTCACCCAATCTGAGGGTACAGGTAGAGGCTCTGTGTGCATCTCCCAGCCTTCCAGGTAGATGCTGGGGAAAAGTGTTGGTGGGCAGCAGTGGGCAGGGGAAAGGGGAACTGTGTGGAAATACCGTACCCTCAAAACTGGGGTCTCTCTCCAAGCCCTGTGATCAGCTCAGCTTGGTGGGAAGGAGTAGCTGGCAAGCTGGGCCTGGATCCAGGGAAGATTCTGTTCGGAGCCCCAACGGTGTGCTGGGTGAGGGACTCCAGGCTAAAACTGTGAGGCCCAGATGGCAGCTGCTCTCTGAAGGCCAGCTCACCTGAGACTTGGCCGCCATGGCTGGGCTCTTCCTAGAAATAACTGACAGTGGGAGGAGTGGTCAGAAGGAAAGCATGGGAGCACATGAAGGCTGCTGCCCACTAGGCTTAGCACCGTCTGCAGGGGCCCTGGGCCACACTGTTGGCTGGCTTCAAACTCGTGATCCTCCTGTCTCAGCCTCTCAAGTGCTGGGATCAAAGGCGTGTGCCACCACACCTGGCTCTTAAAAAAAAAAAAAAAAAGTATTAATTCATTTATTTATTTTATTTTATTTCAAAAATATTTATTTTTTAGTTGTAGCTGGACACAATATCTCTATTCGTTTATTTGTTTTTATGTGGTGCTGAGGATCGAACCCAGTGCCTCACACATGCCAGGTAATTGCCCTGCCACTGAGCCACAGCCCCAGCCCCCTTCCTTGGATTCTTAAGCTGTGATGTCACTGCCACTTCTTTCTAACAACACTCTCAGCCTTCTCCCTCTCCCTGTTGCCACTGTCTGGCTCTCTCCTCCCACCAAGCCCTCCTACAAGTCTTGACCACTGTGTGGTTACAAATGGGCTGGGAGCTGACCCAGGGCTCCCTGCCCTGCCTCTAGCTTTCACTCCTCCTTAAGCCAAGCCATCTCAAGTCAAGGCCACACACTCAAGAATGGGCTGCTGAGTTACATGGGGGCGTTCCCAAATAAGTGTGTCCTCAATTAGTCACTTCACCTCCCTAAGCCTCGGTTTCCCCACCTGGCACTTGAGAACTACACAGTTTTAAGGTAGGGACTGAAGGAAATACATTTGGTTAAAGCATTTGCTTTAGGCCAGAGCTGGGCAGGTCTTCCAGAAAAGCATGCTGCTGACAGGGACAACATGTCCTTCTCCCATACCCCATCACCCTACCTTGGGACTCCACCTCCCCGCATCTCCCCAACCATCTGCTGTACCTGCTGCCCACACCCTAGCCAGTCAGCCTCTGGGAAAGCTCTAGGCCCATCCTGCTGACAGCTCAGCTCAGGGTGGGCCTTCTGCCTCTACCCTTCTCTGCCACAGCACTCCCCCTCTCTGACAAGGACTCATTTTTTGTTTCCTAAATGCACCTCCTACTTAACTCTCATCTGTCCTTCAGGTCTCACCTCTAAGATGACCTCTAGCTCAGTACAGGAGGAGTGATACAGCCACAGGCACTGTCCATGTCACCTCAGAGCAGTGGGTCAAGATCAAGAGAGAGCTCAGAGCAGAGGGCTGCAGGGAAGGTGTGAAGAGAGTGTCAGAGACAACACAGCCAGAGGGCAGGGAGAGCAGGGCCACCTCGGCAGGGAAGTCTGCACCGGGGTGGGGCTGCAAGGCACTTTAAGGGAAGTGCTGCAGCCAGGAGGAGATGTTCCCAGGGAGCAGGAGATGGGTCAGAGTGTGGCCTGCAGTCCTGTCCCTGGTGGCTGAGGCAATGGATGTGGGAGCATGTTATCGAGATGTGTCTGTGGCCTCTGGTCCTGTGGGCCTTCCTCAGCCCCTCTATGCCTGTCTGGCCACTGGGTCCCCTGATCTCAGTCTCTACATCCAGCACTTCCAGTGTTGTTTTGTCCTGACTCTAGCTTATCACCTCTCCTGCCTAGGCCATAGTTCCCACACTGCCCCAGGCCTTAACCATGCAGCCACCAGTGTGGCCAAGGCAACCTCTCCCTTTGGCTATACCCTTGCCATTTTGCGGGGGGAGGGTACCAGAGACTGAACTCAGGAGCACTCAACCACTGAGCCACATACCTGGCTCTATTTTCTAAGGATCTGGCTCCTCATTCTGAGGACAGTGGAAGATGGTAGTTACATTTATGCTTTAAAAAGATCATGCTATTCTCAAAGTAAGACCTGCTTCGTATTTGCAGAAGAGAAAAAAAGATGTACTGGCCATTACTTGCTAATGAGCACCTCTGCCAAGACCATGACTCCATACCACTTGGGATGAAGGGCAGTGAGTGTCAATATGGGTGGGCTCTAGAATGCATCTGTAACAAGTCAGTGTCACAACAACGACAAAGAGCAAGGTAGCATATTCCAGATTAAAAGAGCCTAAAGCAGCTAGGTGTGGTGGCATGCACCTATAATCCCAGCAACTCAAGAGGCTGAGGCAGGAGGATCTCAAGTTCAAAGCTAGCTTCAGCAATGGCGAGGCACAAAGCAGCTCAGTGAGACCCTGTCTTTAAATAAAACACAAAGAAGGGTCAGGAATGTGGCTCACTGGCTGAGTGTCCCTGAGTTCAATCCCTTGTACCCCACCCCCAAAAAAGAGCCTAAAGAGACACAATCACATGTAGTGCACCCTGGGCATGGTGGCGCATGTCTGTCATCCCAGCAGCTCGGGAGGCTGAGGAAGGAGGAGCTCAAGTTCAAAGCCAGCCTCAGCAGTGGCAAGGCACTAAGCCACTCAGTGAGACCCTGTCTCTAAATAAAATACAAAATAGGGCCAGGGATGTGGCTCAGTGGCTGAGTGTCCCAGAGTTCAATCCCTGGAAAAAAAAAAAGTAATGTACAACTTTTAATTAGCTCCTGGACTTAATATAGCCGTTTAGTCAGTTTTTGTCCCCTGTTGTGACTAAAAGACCCAAAAAGAACAATTAGAGGGGAAGTTTATGTGGAGACTCTTGGTTTTGGAGTTCTCAGTTCATGGACAGCCAACTCCTCAAGGGTCAGGATGAGGCAGAACACCATGGTGGAAGGTTGTGGTGTACCAAAGCAGGTCAGGACCCGGCCAGCAAGAAGCAGAGAGAATACACTCTGCTTTACAAGGACAAAGATATAAGCTCCAAAGACATACCCCCAATGACCCACCTCCTCCAGCCACACCCTATGTCCTACAGTTACCATCCAGTTAATCCCTATCAGTGGATTAGCACCAATTAGGTTAATGCTCTCATGGCCCAACCATTTCACCTCTGAACCTTTTTGGATTGGCTCACACATGAGCTTTTGTGGGACACCTCATATCAAAATCATAACATTCATTGTTGAGAGCCACAGCCGAGTCGGGATGGCATCTAGCATTTTGCCAGAAGGAGTGGTTGAGAGGTGGAATTAAAAATTAGTAAAAACCAAACCAAAAGGGTGTTAAGTAAATTGCTAGAAGAAGGAGGCATCTCAGTAAAATCAAGAACAGTTAGGGGATACGTTGAGACGATACAAAGGTGTAGCCCATGGTTCATTAAAGAGGGGTTATTAAATATATCACAATGGAACCATCATGGTGAAGATTTAAAAAGGATAGAAAAGGAAAACCCAGGAACTCTGCCAGTTGGCAGATTGCCATTGTGGATGATGATACGATTTTGTTTGCCTAGTCCAAAGCTTTCAGTTCAGATTATGGTAGAATACATATTAGATCAGGAAAAAGAGGAGGCCTCTCGAGATAGTCAGAAAGGGGAAGAAAGTTTAGAGCAGAAAAAGCTATCAGGGGAAAAGTTACAACAGGAGACTGCTAGTAACACCGTTCTATCACCAGAGGGCGTAAGTGTCCAACCAACAGCTCCACCTATGGAGACAACATATGCTGAGACAACATATCCTGTAGTTGATAGATGGGATCCTGAGAAGGACCTCAAAGATTAGCATGCCCTGTATTTGAGGAGGCAGGAGGGCAGCAAAATTACCATGTTTTAGATTTTAAAACAGTGAAGCAGCTGAAAGAGGCCGTAACAACCTATGGTCCTCAAGCGCCCTTCACTGTAAGCTTGGTCGAATCCATTACCAAATTGAACATGACACCAGCAGATTGGACTAGTATGTGCAAAGCTGTGCTAAATGGAGGACAATACCTGTTATGGAAGGTTGCCAATCAGGAATTTTGCATGGAGACGGCTAGGCGAAATGCAGCAGCTGGTTATCCTCAGAGAAATCTAGATATGTTGTTAGGAAAGGGACCTTATGAGGATCAGCAGCAACAAATTGGATATGATCCTGCCATATACTCACAAATTGCTGCAGATGCGGTTAGGGCATGGAAGACTTTACAAGGACATGGAGGTTTACAAGGTCAATTATCTAAGGTAATACAAGGAGCTAATGAACCTTACGCTGAATTTGTAGATAGGCTTATTCAAATAGCTACCAGAGTTTTTGGGGATACAGAACAAGCAATGCCATTAATTAAACAGCTAGCCTATGAACAAGCAAATCTATGGTGCAAGGAGGCCATTAGACCATGGAAACATGAAGATTTAAACACATACATTAAATTATGTAGAGACATTAATGAACAGGGGCAAGCCAGGCCAAAAACATGCTACAATTGTGGACAAACAGAACATTTTAGAAGGAGTTGCCCCATAGGAGGAGGGTTTAACAAAACTGGATATGATCAATGGGGTAGAATACCGGGTATTTGCCCACGATGCCATAGAGGGAGACATTGGGCTAATGACATCTGCACCCCTGCCAGAGCAGTACTAACTCCAGAGATGGGAGTTCAGACCATTCCCACAGGGGTAAAAGGACCTCTTCCCCAAGGAACAGTAGGCTTATTACTGGGATGCAGTTCTTCTACTCTAAAAGGACTTATGATAAGTCCTGGGGTAATTGACCCAATTAAGAAGGTGAATAAAAATTATAACCAGTTCTCCAAAGGGTATATCAGTAATTTCACCAGGAGATGGAATAGCACAGTTATTAATAATATCCAGCCTACATGATAAATTTTCCTGCTGTACTATAGAAAGAGGTTCCAGGGGATTAGGCTCCATAGGTGTAGATTGGGCTATGCTTTCTTTAAATTTAGATCCTCGCCCCATGATAAAACTAAATATTCAAGGACATGAATTCAATGGGCTACTGGATACAGGTGCAGACCTTACCATCATCTCTCGTCAAGAATGGCCAAAACATTGGCCATTACAACAAGCCACTCAAACATTTCGAGGCCTAGGAGTGGTGACTAATCCCCATAGAAGTGCAATGGTATTAGATTGGAAGGATCCTGAAGGGATGTGAAGGAACTATACAGCCAGATGTATCCTCCGGCACTCCGCGCTCCTCGGCACGCACCCGGCGCCTTACCTACTCTTTCGACCAAGGCGCCAACGTACCGGCCTGCAAAGGGTTCCCATTACACTAAGCAATGAACTCAGGAGAACACACCTCCTTCATTGCTGAGTAGAATCCCCTGGTTTTCGTGTCCTGAAGGGTGAAATTCCAGGGAGCAGGAAGCCGCATCCCATTATCAGTAAGGGAAAATGAATGGCATCCCTCTGTGGCACATACTTCAGGTTGCTCTCCCTCCACACACTAGGAGGGTCTTATTTACAAGGTAGCAAATGCCAAGGTTGAGTAGCACAATGGGGCCTTTCCAGACTAAGCCACTTGTGTAATAGTTTTCTCTTGTGTAGAAAACAGTCATGTAGGGGTTGGGGTTTCTCTTGCGTAGAAAACAGTCATGTAGGGGCTGGGGTTGTGGCTCAGTGGTAGAGTGCTTGCCTAGCATGTGTGAGGCACTGGATTCAAATCTCAGCACCACATACAAATAAATAAGTAAATAAAGGTCCATCAACAACTAAAAAATATTTAAAGAAAAGAAAACAGTCAGGTAAGTAGCAGGTAGCATCTGTTTTCTTTGTTTTAGGATAATTTTTTTTGCAGACAATTTTTAAAATTTGTTCTTATTAGTTACACAAGATAGTAAAATGCATTTTGACATATTTTTTCATATATGGAGTATAACTGTTGAACCATGATGCAAAGAAAAGACCACTGACTCCAATTATAAATCAAATTAAAGCAAGCTTATATTGTGTACCCAAATAGAGCTGGCCAGTGGCTGTCTCACCCAAGGCTTTGAGCGTGCTAAACAAGCCACTCTATCACTGAGCTATACACCCCCCAGCCCCCTTCCTACCTTCTTAGATAATTCCTTAATCATGTGGGAGGATGCAAATGATTAAGATCCTACCTCAGCTCCTCCTGAGAGTTGCACACCCCACCATCTGTCCCTGGCCATGCTTTTGCCTTCTCCAGGGTCTGTTTGTGCAGACTCAACTCAGGCTGTTGGTTCTGCTGCAGATTGCTCTATCAAATGTTCAGCTGTGTTAGCTGTGTATGAGTGTAAGTCACACAAAAGTAGCTACTCATGACTTTTAACCATGACAATTGTTTGAGTTCTCATCCGGAGAGAAATACAAATAAAACTACAATCAGAGCCAGGCATAGTGGCACACTGCTGTAATCCCAGCAACAAGCTGAGACCGGAGGATCTCAGGTTCCAGTCCAGGCTCAGGAATTTGGCAAGATCTTCAGCAATTTAGTTCTCACTGGACCCTGTCTCAAATTAAAAAATAAAAAAGGGCTGGGATGTAGCTCAGTAGCAATGTGTCCCTGGGTTCAATCCCTAGTACCTCCTCAAAAACCAAACACCTAGTTTCCCCATCAGTGGGTGTGGCACTGTTATTTGTCAACACAGGGTGTGGGGATAGCAACTTTTTGTCCAGCTAGTGGCTGAATTGGGGCAGGGCCCATGGTCAGTTGGGCACACTTGGGTAGCAAGTCTCAGCATGAATACTGCCAGACACTGCCCCAGCAATTCCACTTCCCTGAAGTGTTTAGACATACAAATAAAACGTGTATAGGATTTAAACGTGTCTGTGTTTGTGGAAGATTGCCAGTGACATACATCCTCAGGCCTTAAAATTTTTTTATTTTGGGCTGGGGTTGTGGCTCAGCTGTACAGGGCTCCCCTCGCACGTGCCAGACCCTGGGTTTGATCCTCAGCACCACATAAAGATAAATAAGTAGAATAAAGGTATTGTGACCAACTACAACTGAAAAGAAATAAATATTAAATTTTTTATTTTGACACAGGGTCTCCCTGAGATGTGAAGGCTGTCCTCGAACTTGCCATCCTCTTGCCTTAGCCTCCCGAGTCGCTGTGATTACAGGGGCGCCTCTGCACCCAGCACAAGTTAATTATATTTCAATAAAGCTTATAAATGATTCTAAAAGAGCTGACGTCTCATTTTCCAGGTGGCAAAGCAGAGGCAATCTGGGGGCCAGGGGGAGGGCCTGCTGACCAGTGTCTGGGCTTCTGATCGCTCCAGAAGGGTTAAGAACCGGCCAGAGCTGGTTCACCTACTCATTGGATCCCAGCTCTCCCGGGAAGGGATACTGGAAGGCAAGGATCTGATGGGGGCCGACTGTCCAGGCGCAGAGGTGTGATCCAGAGGCCAGGGTGGCCCAAGGGAAAGGGAGCCCTGTAAGCCTATGAGCAAGTGCTCAGGTAGCTTACAGCTCCGTGTATGGGGGCTGGGGGCAGGACCACGGGGGTCCGGGTGACTCGGGTTATTCACTGTCCAGAGATACAGGCCAGGGGGCGTGGCCTGGCGCATTGGATGGGGCGGGCCTGGGATGCTGGGTGTGGCCAGAAAGGGAACTTGAATCAGACTTGAGCCGCAGGGGCGCGGCCAGCGTGGGGAGGGAGGCGGGGCCTGAAGCGCGCGGCTGGGGGAACCCACCGCTAAGGAAGCACAAACTGCTGGGCGCTGGGGTGGAGGGCGCAACCTGGACCCATGGAAAGTGAAGTCCTGGAAGGAGCGCGAGGAGTCGAGGGCGGTGACCCTGAGACGTGGATGTGGCCAGGGCTGGAGGCATGGCCCTGCCGGCCGGTGTGCTGGAGGTCCCCGTAGCGCCCCGAGGAGAGGAGAGGCGGCCGGGCAGAGTGGGTCTGGCGTTTCTGCCGTCGGGTCTCCGTGGATCCTTCTGGGGCACCAGTGCCCCCACTGTTCTGGGTGCCGTGGGTGTGCCTGACAGAACCAAGGGTGTAGCAGGCTGGGGCAAGGTCCTGTCTCCACCAGGACGTCCCATTGCTCCGCACTTAGACTGCCCCCCTTCCTGGGAACCTTGGCAGGCCGCGGAGACGAGTGGGAAACTTGAGGACCCGATACTGACCTTGCCACCTGCCCAACCGGAGGCGAGGTCCCACCTGCTGAATCTTGCTATCTTTCCTGTCTCCGGGCTTCCAGCTGCCCAGGGCTGCCCCACCCCTGCTGGCCCACGTCTTCTGCCGCCACCGCCACCGCTGGCCTTGGTGAGGCTGCAGTGGGCTTTGGAACCCGAATCCACTGGTTGGCACCAGACCGTCTGTGGAAATCAGGCCCTGCTCTCAGTTACTCCATAAGATATGGAACAGTAGTTTTCAGCATTTCCTAGCTCTCAGTTACTCCATTTTGAAAAGCAGCAGTTTGCCATGAGTTACCCACCCCCCCTTTTTTGATTTTTTTTTAATTTTTGTTTATTTTTTTAAGATTTTTTTTAGTTGTAGAGAGAACAGTACTTTTATTTTACATATTTATTTTTATGTGTTGCTGAGGAATGAATTCAGTACCTCACACATGCTAGGCAAGCACTCTACCACTGAGCCACAACTCCAGCCCTGAGTTACCCATTTAAAAAAAAAATATTACTTTCTAGTTGTAGCTGGACACAATATGTTTATTTTAATGTGGTGCTGAGGATCAAACCTAGGGCCTCAAACGTGCTAGGTGAGTGCTGTATCACTGAGCCCCAACCCCAACCCCTTGAGTTACCCATTTTAAGTGCTAAGTTAGAGTGACTCTATACCTCGTTTGTACAGATAACCCCCATCTACCTAGCACTACCATAGGTGCAAACTGATATATAAAAAGAGACCCCCCCCCCAAGACTGGAAATGGCAACACACTGACCCTATTACTTGATCATTCCTCATGAGCCTTGCCCAGGAAAATTGCTACAGCAATGATTCTCTTACTTTCTTTCCCAGGAACTTCAGCTCCCTTGGTTTCTCCTGTAGGTGAGGACTTCAAGCTGACACTTTGAAATGGCCTGCCTTCCATACCTGTGCCTAAGGTAAGTTCTGACCTCTGGCCCAGGATAGATCTGACTATCTGCAGTGATGCTTTTGTGTTTGCATGTGCTCCCTGCCCATTTGCTCAATGAAGTCTCCTGTAATCTGAGGCTGCCTTAATTTAGCCTTTCTGTATTTGTTTAAAGTGTGGTATGTTACTTGCACCTTATAAATGTTAGTAATTAAGACTGTAATAAAATAACCTGTGATCACCTGGCTCATGACTACCAAATGACTGACCCACGAGTATTCAGTGAATTGAAACCGATGAAGATGTGAGTTTATTGTTACTCAGTAGATTCTGACATTGTGGAAGGACACAGGTGGTGTCTGGCCTATGCTGACTGCTCAACTAGGTCAAGACAACCTCCTACACCAGGTCGGTTGCTCTGAAGTCGCTTTCCTCCTTCAGGGTCGAGCTGGGATCCTTGGCAGGCTGACTCTCGGAAAAGCAGCCTTCCCAATTCCAGAAGGAGTGTCCAGGGCTGGGCTCTACCAAGCTAAGAGCAGCCTCTAGAGGGCCGGACCCAGGGCCCTACGCCAGAGTGACTAAGGACTCCTCCGGGCCCAGCTTCGGTGACCACCGACTTGAGGCCCCTCCTGATGTCCTAGAGCGGCGCCACGGAGGTGGTGGGGGGCGGCTGGTGGCTTAGGACTGGGGCGGGGGACACTCCTGGAGGGTGTACTTCCCCGGTGCATGCAGAGCGCCCAGCTGGTTTGGAGCCTTCGGGCTCCGGCTCTGGGAAGAAGGTGAGGCCTTCAGAAAGACGGGCCAGGGAGGGGCTGGGGCGGGCTCGCGGTCTTGGGAGCCCCGGAGGGGGCTAGACGAGCTCTTGGCAGTCCGAAGCTGCCTTAGCAGATGGATGGTTTAGCAAGTATTTTCACCCTCCTTTTGTCTTTTTTAACCCCCTCCCAGCAGTGGGAGTAAAACTCCCTTGTCTCCGCCTCTGCCACGGAGCTACATTCCCACTGTTTTTACTTTCTGGATGCTACTGTTTGCAGCACAGAAGTTCTTGATATTGATGTAAATTGTACATATTGTGTACATACGTATTATAGCTTATGTAATGTACACAATTATGTTATGAGTACGTATGTTATGAGTGGTCTGAAATGGAGAAATCTAGCCCGTCAACGTGCATGACCTCACTGTGAGGTGAGAATACCCTAACATCCATTCTGGCAGTTTTTAAGAACACAATACATTGTTAACAGTAGTCACCAGGTTGTACAACAGACCGCTCCACTTTTCATCCTAACTGGAACTTTGTATCCTTTTACTAATTTCTTCCTAAACCTTTTAGTTTGAACTAATTTCAAATTTATAGAACAGCTGTAATAAAGCAGAAAATTCTCAACTTTATTCAGATTCACCAGATTTTTTTTTTCTTGGAGGGGTTACTGTAAGATCCTTACACTGATGCCCAAAACTGGGACGGGGATCTCCTGTCACCCAAGGCAGAACCGGCTCCCAAACTCTTAGCCCACCTGTTCCTGTCACAGTCCACTCCTCTGATCACCTGCCTGACATCCAGCACCGACTCGCGGATCAGTGAGCTCCCCCATCCCATGAGCGCCTGAACTGTAACTCACCAGGGAATTGACCGTTGAGTGTCCGGCAATCCCTCCGGGTGTTTTAGGGGGTAAATGCACCCCACTCAGACCCATCAGGGTCGTGGTGGACCCCTGGGAGTCAACCGCCTGACTCCTCCATCTCCCCTCACTCTTGGCTCCTGTGGACAGGCTAGGGCAGCTGCCACAGTCTGTCTCACCCGAGTTCTGACTCCTCTGTTCCGCCTGAAACTGTTCCACCCAGAAAAAGTCTCCTTCTGGTTCTTTTGTTCCACTCGAAAAACTCCTGAGGTCAGGTTGCCCATGGCCGTGGCCCTATTTGGGTCTCACCCGATGGCACTCCCCTGGTGACGACCAGGCAGTGCCCTCTATTTCCCTGTGGCCGTAGGCCATTTTGGGGACGCCCACTTGACCCTCCGTCTGTTCTGGAGCTTCCAGGAAGCTCTTTTTGGCCCAGGGGGTTTCTCCCTCTCTCTCTCTTTCTCTGACTCTCATCTCGCCCTTCAGGCATGGGAAATTCCTCAACCCTTCTTGCCGATTCTCCCTTGCGGTGCCTCTTAGATAATTTGACACCATGAGCCTGGCCCCTGATATTAAACCAAAAAGGCTCATAAAATTCTGTACCCAGGACTGGCCTACATACCCCCTAGACAACTAAAAGGTTTGGCCCATGTGTGGGTCTCTGGATCCAATTTACTCTGGGATCTTTTTAATTACTGTGAGTGATCAAAGAAGTGGAACGAGATTCCTTATGTAGAGGCTTTTTCCTTGCTACGATCTCACCCAAATCTCTGCACCCAATGCAAGCCTCAACATCTACTCCTTGGTCACAAGCCTCCTTCCTCTTCTTCTCTACTCTCTGCCTCCACTTTCCACCCAGCTGACAAACTGCCTCCACACCACTCTCCCCCACCCTCAGCCCTGCTTTCCCCACTTTCACCCCCTCCCACTTCCCCATCCTCTACATCTGCGGCTTCTTCTTCTGTTGACACTCCCCCCGAAGCTCCTCCCGTTTCCATTCCTTCTGCCCTCCACCTCAGTTTAGCCCACCCACCCGCCACCTGTTTATGCACTAATGCTGCACCTAACCCACAAGTCACTATACCTCATCACCCAACTCAAACTTCACATGTTGCGTCCCCCCTTCGAGAGGTCGCCGGGCCACATGGGATTTTAAGGGTTTATATTCCTTTTTCTATGCTTGATCTTTCTCAAGTAGAGAAAAATTAGGATTTTACACTGCAAACTCTGTCTCTTACATTAAAGAGTTTCAATACTTAACCCAAGTCTACAGCATTACCTTTCATGGTCTCTATATGATTCTGTCCAAAATTCTCCTCCCTGAGGACAGGAGAAGGGTCTAGGACAGGCTAGGACCTACGCAGACCAGATTCATCAGACTGATGCCCACCATCCCCGAGGGGCCCAGGCGTTCCAGACCAAGACCCTCATAGCGGTTATAATGATCCCCAAGACCTGAGACACAGGGACCACCTTATTACTTGTCTGATGGCTGGCCTAAAGGCAGCAGCACAAAAAGGTATTAACTTTGATAAACTCCAGGAAGTCCTCCAGGAGAAGAATGAAAAACCCTCAGCCTCCCTAGACCGACAAACAAAGGCTCTTCTTCAGTACACTAATTTGGACCCTGAGTCCAAAGGGAGGCAACTTCTTATGACCTATGTGTTCTCACAAAGCTACCCTAACATACTGGCAAAGCTAAAAGAATTAGAGAGGAGACCCTTGACTCCTTAGACTCCTTAGACACGGCCTTCGAGGTCTACCACAACAGAGATGAAAGAGCAAAATGCCAAAAATGCCAGATGTTGGCCCAGGTGTTACAGGGCTCCTTCCAACCTATGGAAAAGGGGAGACAACACCCCCACAACAAGGATCCCCTGGGCTAGGGCTTGCCCTAACCCCAGGGCACCGCCCTGACCATGCCCCAGATGCCGATGTCCTGGCCACTGGGGATCGGACTGCCCCAATTCCTGGAGGGGAGCTGAGGTCAGTCCCCCCACCAGTGACTTGCTGGGCCTAGCAGCCAAGGATTGACAGGGCCCTGGGTCTTCTGTCCCGACCTATTCAATCACCAAGCAGGAACGCAGGGCGGTTATCCGAGGGGATGGGCGTCCCACAAACTCTTTGGCAGACACCGGGGCCACATTCTGGGTTCTGAGAGAGCTTTGGGGAACTACCTATCCCTCCAAATCTCCTATTGTTGGGGTAGGGGTTAAAACCATCATCCCACGCAGAACTCCTCCCCTCACTTGCTCCTTATCTGAGTTCTCCTTTTCACACCATTTTTTGGTTATGCCTCAATGGCCAGTCCCCTTGCTGGGAAGGGATATATTATCCATCTTGAAGGCCTCCAAAACCTTACCCTTATTGTCTCCCCTACTCATATCGTCGTCATGGCTTTACTCCCCAACAAAAAAGAGACTTTACCTCTTTATGTCTGATGTGAAGACTCCAACGACCACCAGAACACACATTTTCCCCTCCCCTGTAAAATAGTAGATCCAATTATGTGGGATACTGAAACCCCATCTCTGCAAATTGCTCTCCCATGGAAGTGCATCTTAAAGACCCTAACCACTTCCCAACGCAGGCCCAATACCTGTTGCTGACTGCCAGTCTTAAGGGCCTAAAGCCAGTCATTCAGAGCTTATTGAGAAAGGGGTTCCTCCATCCCACACACTCTCCATTCAATACCCCAATTTTAGCAGTAAAACAGCCTAAAGGAACATACTGTTTGATGCAGGACTTAAGGTTAATAAATTCTTCAATCAGTCCCATACATCCCCTTGTTCCAAACCCTTATACTATCCTTTCCTCCATTCCTACAAACTCCACCTGTTTTTTAGTTATTTATCTTAAAGATGCCTTCTTTTCAATTCCGCTATCCGACTCTTCTCAAGACATATTTGCCTTTACCTGGACTGATCCAGAAACTAGACATTCCCAACAGTTAATCTGGTCTATCCTACCCCAGGGGTTTTAAGACAGTTCACATATTTTTGGACAAGTCCTTGCTGGAGATCTCGAAGATTTTTTCCCTCTATGCCCCGACTCAACCCTCCTATAAAATGCTGATGATCTCCTCCTCTATAGTCCCCATTAGAAACCTCAAAGTCTGACACAGCCACCCTCCTGAACTTCCTTGCTCACCGAGGATATAGGGTTTCTCTGAAAAAGGTGCAGCTCTCTCTCTCTGAGGTTGTTTACTTAGGGTTCCACATTTCTCAAGGGAAGAAAGCTATCACAATCGATAGAAAAGGCCGTACTGAAAGCCTTCCAGTACCCAAAACTAAAGAGTTCCTGGGTCTGGCAGGCTATTTTAGGGCATGGGTACCAAATTACTCATTACTTGCCAGACCACTATATGATCTAGCAAAAGGAAACAAGCATGAGCCCTTGTGACTTTTAGCTGCATCACACTTCAGAACCCTCCAGAAGGCCCTCTTACAAGCACCGGCTCTACACCTGCCAGAGGTTAATAGGCCTTTTACTCTCTATATCCACGACAACCTTGTTGGGTGCTGGGACAAATGTATGGGCCCACCTTCGCTCAGGTGGCATACCTCTCAAGACAGATCCACCTATCCGGGGAAGGGCTCCTTGTCTCCATGCCCTAGCGGCCTCCTATGTTTTATTAAAAGAATCGCAGAAACTTGGATTGGGGATGTGGCTCAATTGGTAAATGGCTCGCCTGGCATGCGTGGGGCGCTGGGTTTGATCCTCAGCACCATATAAAAAACAAAATAAAGGGGGCTGGGGATGTGGCTCAAGTGGTAGCGCGCTCGCCTGGCATGCGTGCAGCCCGGGTTCGATTCTCAGCACCACGTACAAACAAAGATGTTGTGTCCGCCGATAACTAAAAAATAAATATCAAAAAGTTCTCTCTCTCTCTCTCTCCTCTCTCACTCTCTCTTTGGAAAAAAAAAATTAAAAAAAAAAATAAAGATGTTGTGTCCACCGAAAGCTAAAAAATAAAATATTTAAAAAATTCTCTCTCTCTCTCTCTTAAAAAAAAAAATCGCAGAAACTTACTTCTGGAGCTCAAATCACGGTCACCTCTCCCCATCACCTCAAGGACTTGCTAACGTACAAAGCACTGCAAACCCTCCCTCCCTGTCGAATTCTCTCTCTTGGTCTCTTTCCTCTATGACTCCTCTGTGTCCTTCCAAACCTGTGCCTCCTCTCAACCTGGCAGGCTCAAGGTCAAACACAACCCCCAATACATAAATGCAGGGAAATTCTAGAAAATTTCCTCCCATGCCCAACTAATATCACTGAGGGACCTCTAGACCAATCTGATTACACCTGGTTCACTGATGGCAGCTCCTTTATGTATGAGGGGATCAGAAAAGCTGGATATACTGCAGTGTCCCTATCACAAGTAATAGAAGCCAATCCCCTGCCTGCAAAACCACTAATCAAGAGGTTGAGCTGGTACCTGCAATGCAAACCTGCAAATTGGCAGCGAGGAAAAATCTTACCCTTTACACTGACTCCAAATATGTGTTCCATATTCTCTTATCTCATGCAGCAATTTGGAAGGAGAGAGGTCTCCTGAATTCAAAGGGCACCTCTATAACCAACTCCACATACATCATCCAGCTACTACAAGCCTCCCAGCTCCCCAAAAAACTTGGAGTTGTCCATTGCAGATCACACCAAAATGACTCCTCCCCATCACACAGGGGAATTCAAAAGCAGATCAGGCAGCCAGATAAGCTGCCCTTTCAGACCCACCAGATCTCTTGTCGCACTGTGCACTCCAACATTACCCAATATTGGAGACCCGCCCAAACACGCCCTCTTTACTTACCTCCACTCCATTTTTCACACCAGTCCACAGACTCTCAAAGCCTTTCTCCACTCTCTCTTTAGACTCCCCAGGATAAAGAGATACAGCAAATCACAGCCTCATGCCAGATATGCAAAAGAGTGAATCCCAATACATCTTTAAAACCTGGAACCTTCCCTTCTCATCAGGCTAGGGGCCATATTCCCGGGGCAGATTGGCAAATCTACTTCACCAACATGCCCAGAGTAAAAAACTTCAAATACATATTAGTTTTAATAGACACATTCTCAGGATGGTAGAGGCCTTCCCACCTCAAATAAGCAGGCTACGACGGTGGCTAACATCCTCCTGACTGAAGTAATCCCTCAGTTTGGGATGCCCACTTCAATCCAATCTGACAGTGGGCCTGAGTTTGTCTCCCAAGTAACTCAGAATTTGGCAAAGACAATGTCCATCCCATGGCACTTTCATTGTCCCTATTGCCCCCAAGCCGCAGGTAAAGTTGAGCAAGCCAACCGCACAATGAAAGACATCATAACGAAGCTATCTTTAGAGATTCATTTAGATTGGGTTAAGCTCCTCCCTCTTGCCCTACTATGCATGAGGGCTTTACCAAAAAAGCCCTCCCTTGTCTCCCCCTTTGAGATGATGTATGGTCGTCCTCTTCTCTCCCAGGAATCGCACCAGAGCCTTGGCTGGTCCCCGACCAATGTGCTCCCTCCTCCTCTTCCATATATGCTCTGAGCTAGCCCAGATCCAGAGAACTCAGCTGCCTCCTTTCCCCTCAAACCAGGCAAACGGGTCTATTTTTCCTCCCCAGGGGAAAGATCCCTGCTAATCCCCAATAGGAAAACCATCACAGGTGGTCCTGTGCACACCAAGGCTGCAAGACTCCAACAGGAAGGAAAGAAACTAACCCCCTGGATTCATATTTCTAGGTTAAAACTGGTAGCACACCCTCCAGAAGATAATCCCACCACAGCTCCCAACCTTGCAGGATCCGCACAATTGCCCAGATTTACCTGTGAGATATCCCCGATAACCCTCTCAAGCTGTTTTTCACAGTCAGGCACCACCCTCCCTTCCATCCCGGAGAAGAACACACATAAGAATGGGCCTCCCGATATGATCTAGGAACCCATGGCAACACAGTACATCCACACCCTATTTGGACCTACGTCTACTGACTTTATACTTACTCTCTTTCAAAGCTCAGTGCAGGGAAGGCTATAAACCCTGTACCATCCTGTCCCATGAACTGTAGCCTAGGAGGAGTTTTAAATTCTTCAACAAAACCCCTCCAAAGCAGTTACCACAGTGATCCCCAGGCCTGAGAGCACAATAACAATAGATACTGGATGGCTGTTGGTGAAAACCCGGGCCCGGCTCCCCTGCATCATGCCCAAGTGGCTGGATATTCAACAAGAAGAATTGCTTGATGTACCCAATTGGCTGTCTGATTTGGTTAAGGCAAAAACAGCCAAAGATCCTCTGCTCTTTCTTAAACTTGTCAATCTCTCTCTCAATCTGTTAAAGGCTACTAATAATACAAACTATGTACAGGGATGTTGGCTCTGTGTTTGTAGGCTAGAACTGAATCCCCAAAACTAATAACAAACCCAATAAATAGTTCTTGGGCCACACTCAAGGAGAACTCTTCAACTCAAGACACCACAGCCAAACTCTCAGGTGTCCCTCTCTATCAGGCTGCTCCATTATGCTTTCAGTCGTCGGGGAATACACCAGTAGGAAACTTACTTGAGAAGCAATGTCAAGAATCCCTCTATCAAAGGGTAATAAGGCCCACTGCCCACCAGTCTCAAGGCATCACTTTTATGTGGGACAACTGTATACCGCTGTCTGCCCCCTGACTGGAAACAGGCACATGTATTCTTGTTCTCCTATTTCCCTAAAAAGACAGTTCCAGGAGATACAGAAATACCAATCCCTCTCATGACACACATAAGACCCAAAAGGGCGATCCAATTCATACCTCTCCTCACTACTTTAGGAATTACAGCAGGCTTGCCAATGGGTACAGCAGGTTTGACTACCTCCCTCACATACTATAATCAATTGTCCAAATCATTCATAGATGACCTCCAACAGGTGACTGAGCCCATACTTACCCTCCAAAATCAATTAGATTTCCTTGCAGCAGTAGTCTTACAAAACCGCCAAGGCTTAGATCTACTCACAGTGGAAAAAGGAGGCCTCTGCCCATTCTTACAGAAAGAATGTTGTTTTATATTAATCAGTCAGGAATAGTGAAAGATAAGATTAAATAACTACAGGAACAACTAGAAAAAAGAAGGCTGCAATTGGCACAACAATCCTATTGGGACCTCTTCACAAACCCCTTATCTGCTGGAGACTCCCGATGCTAGGACCTCTAGTTGGGGTCTTTTTATTCTGTGCCTTCCTTCTTTGCATTTTAAATTCCTTCAAGGACAAATTAACAAAATCTCTAACCAAACTTCAATCAGTTCCTCCTCAGGGATTACCAGCTACTTGCCAATGAGCTGGATAACACTTATGTCTACTCATACTGAAAAGCCTCCACCAAGTGCTGAAAGACGAAGATACCAAATGACAACTCCACTGAAGGGCCATCTCTACCCCACCATTCCAAAGAAATAAGCCCTTGGTTTTTAGCCATATATGTTCTAACCTGCCTTCTCCTGAGCATAGGTCTTTTTATCTACCAGCCCTGGATGACATGGATGACATGCCAGACTGGATTACAAGCCAGAAATTAATGCTGTCTCTTTTGCTCCTTTTCGTAGCTGCAGGCTTGTGGCTTGCACTGTACCTCTGTTACCCTCCAATGCATGCAATTCTTACAAGCCCTATGGGAAGATAGTTGGCTTATCTCTCCCCCTGGGCCACCCCAATGAATGGCTCATTATATTCAACAATTTGTGGTTGCAGGGCACGTTCAAGGACTTCTCCCCGGAGGAAATCCATGCTTTCAGCGCAGGGATATGGGGCCTCCTGGCCCTCCTTCTCCAACCAACTGACCTCCCTCCCTCTAAACAACACCCCTACTCAGCAGGAAGAAGCCAGAACTAGTATGATGCCCCCAAACCAAAACAAAAAAAGGGAGGAATGTTGGTAAAGATGGCGCCCGAAATGCATCTCTTCCGGGAGTTCAGGTCCATGATGCACTGAATGGCGTGAACTACCAACTAAGTGGCACGAACCATCACCTCCAATCCCTGAAATGGCGCAAACTGTGACCTCCCACCCCTAGGAGACTAATACCCTGTCCTGCCCAGAAATGGACCCTTGGCCATTAAAGAAGTAACATCCAACTCCCCCTGCTCATTCTCTCTCTCTCTCTCTCCCCGACTTCTTCTCTTCTGTGACCGGCTGCTATGGTCCCACACTATAAAAATCTTGGACAGGTAAATGGTTGTTTCGCTTGTTAAATTTACGGAGCTTTTCCGCCGCTCCGTACAGTTACCAGAGATTGAACCGAGGGGTTCTTAACCACTGAGCCACATCCCCAGCCCTTTTTACTTTTGAGACATGGTCTCTAAATTGCTGAGGCTGACCTTGAACTTGTGATCTCCTGCCTCAGCCTCCTGAGATCCTGGGATTACAGGCTGTGCCACTGCACTGAGCCAGATTCAGTAATTCTTCATTTTTGCTATGTTTATAATTTCTCTTTTTTCCTTCCTGGGTGCCTTCTCTTCCCTGCTTTTCTTCTTTTTGGTGGTGGTGGTCAGGGGAGCATTTTTTTTCCCCTGTGGTGCTGGGGATTGAATACAGGGCATTGTGCATGCAAGGCAAGCACTCTACCAACTGAGCTATGTCCCCAGCCCTATTGTTTTAAAAGATCTGATTCTAGATGTTTTTAATCACTCCACATGCTTGTTTGATGTTCCCGTTGAACTCTGATCACCTTGGCCTCCCAGCTCCATCTTCTTGAGTCAGTTCTGTCAGGTGCCTCCTGGTGCCAGTGGGTAGAGTTTTTTCTAGCTTCACCTTGATACAGCGGAGACAGCTCTTTGGGGCTGCAGCTTCCACTGCCACCCTAGAATCACCCCAACTTCATCATCTCTGCAGAGGCTGTAAGCAGACCTCACAGCTGCCAAAGCACTAGTTTCCAGGCGTGGCACTCTTGAGTTTCTTTATTTTTTGGTTATACATGATAGTAGAATGTATTGTGACATACAATACATACATGGAGTATAACTTCCCATTCTTGTGGTTATACACAGAGTTTCTTTTGTCCTCATTTTTAACCATGGGGGTGTCCCCTCACTGTCTGGATGCTCAGCCAACCTGCTGTGGACCCTGCTAACATCCTAGTTTCAGGGTCCACAGTAAATAAAGGCCAAGTTAGGCCAGCCCTGCCAAAATCTTCCCTCCCCCACAAACATGGTATGTTTGGGCATTTTGAGAGGGACCTCACTGTGGGCTCTCCAGTAGGTGAGGAAGGAGATTTTTGTTTGTTTGTTTTTTACAGTATTGGAGATTGAACCTACCACTGAACTAATTCCCCAGCCCTTTTTATCTGTTTTTTATTTTGAGACAGGGTCTTCCTAAGTTATCCAGGCTGGCCTCTCGCCTCAGCCTCTCAAGCTGCTGAAATTATAGATGTGCACCTTTATGTCCAGCAATAAATTATTTAACCCAGCATATTCCTGAACAGAGCAAGGCTGAGTGCTGTGTGGTGTTTCCTTTTCTCCCTTCCTCCCTCTCTCTTCCTTCCCAAAACATCCTGCATCATGTGCTAGAGAGAAAAGGCGTAAGAGTGGCATATGCCTGTGATCCCACTATTCAGGGATCACAGGCTGAGGCAGGAGGATATAAGTTCAAGGCCAGGCTGGGCAATTTAGCAAGACCCTGTCTCAAAAAAAAATAAAATAAACAAATAAATAAAAAAGAGCCAGGTGTGGTGGTGCATGCCTGTAATCCCAGCAGCTTGGGAGGCTGAGGGAGGAGGATCATGAGTTCAAAGCCAGCTTCAGCAACTTAGTGAGGCACTAAGCAACTCAGTGAAACCCTGTCTGTAAATAAAAAAATACAAAATTGGGCTGGGGATGTGGTTCAGTGGTTGAGTGTCCCTGAGTTCAATCTCTAGTATTAAAAATAAAAAAGGGCTGGAGATGTAGCTCAGTGGTAGAGTGTTTGCCTACCACGGGTGAGGCCCTGGGTTCAATCTCAATACCAAACAAACAAAAAACCCTCACAGAATAATAAAGAGCATATGACAGACTCTGGCTACAAAGAGCTCCCAGCATAATGTAGAAGTAGGTAGAAAAAGTGAAACAAGCTGGTTGCTATGGTGATGCAGAATACAAGAGTGGAAGCTACTCCTTAGAGCAGATGCTGTGCCCGAGGTCAGAAAGAGATCACAGCCCTTCAGATAAGCCACTGCCACCTCCATGATTTGCAGATCCTTCCACTGAGACCACATCCAGAAGAGGTTCTGGCTTTAAGAAATTTATAGCATGAGACAAAACAAGTTGAGGGAATAAGTGGAGCAAACCACAGAACCAATGTCAAACCAAACACAAACATGACCCCAAATTCCCTAAGAAAACACTAAGGGGCCGAGTATGTGGCTCAATAGCACATCCTAAAAGTGCAGGGCCCTGGGTTCATCCCCAACACTGAAACACAAAACAACACGGTAAGAGCAGAGGCATTAAGGAAGGGATTTTGAAAGGTGATCTGATGGTGCTGGGGATGGAACCCAGGGCTTCATATATGACAGGCAAATCCTCTACCACATAGCTGCATCCTGGCCTCAAAGGGTGATGTCCCACTGGGCATGGAGGGAGTTAAGTAGAGGGTAGAAAAGATTCTTCCTACAGACTCGGAATGGAAATCAGGGTTTCAAGGGCCCTCATGCCTTTAGACTCTCAGTGAAACTCTTTCTTAAAAAGTTAAGATTACTAGTGACCCAGCAATGCAAATGAGACATTTAAAAGAACTGAAAGATAAGGTTCACAAAACAGATTGTAGTTACATGTTTATAGGTACTTTATTCTTATATGCTATAAACGGGAACACTAAAGAATCCCTTAATGGAGGAATGGATGAACAGCTCCATCCATATATCCATAACATGGAATGCTGCTGGGCAGTAAAAAGAACGAACTACAGATACATGCAACAACATGGGTGACTCTCCAATACATTCAGTAAAAAACACCAGATCAAAATGGCTCCACAGGATGAGATTCTGGGAATGGTGGAGCCATGGCAACAGAAAACAAAGCAGGGTATGCAGGGTTAGGGCTTCCCATTTGGGCATGGAGAGTTGTGGGTGCTGAGGCAGGTCATATGCTTGATTATGGTGACTGCACACCATGTGACTCTGAAACCCACAGAGCTGTATGCTAAAGAGTGAATCTTATTGTATGTAAACTGTACTCAAGAAGGTTGGCCATTGGGGTTGGGGTGTAGCTCAGTGGTAGGTCACTTGCCTATATGCACAAGGCCCTGGGCTCTATCCCTAGCACTTCAAAACACACAAAGAAAAACAAAAATAACAACAAGCCTGGTTGTTTCTTGGTGTGTCTTAACTGCAGTTATTTCCTCTCCTAATTTCTTCGAGCTTTGTGAGGATTTTCTTTCCTTTTTGCAGCTCTTGAGAATGGGGCTTCATGGCAGCCTGGCCTCATTGGCCCCGAGGCCTCTGCTCAATTGCAGATCTCAGAACTGAAAACACATCAATCTTCCACTCTATAAATGCCCAAACTGGGCTCCAAGGGAGGAAGGACACCCTGCCTGCAGGCTGGTAAGAGAAGCTCACCCTGCCCAGTGGTACTGGAACTGGGTTTTCCCAATAACAAGCTGAGCTCAGGCAGGAAGGAGACACAAGGTAGTGACACCTGGGGGCTGCAGCCAGTGGCTCACTCTTGGTGCTCCCCCTCCTCTCAGTGTCTGAAGGTGGTGTGACAGGGGTCACCCTGAGCACAACAATAACCTCTATACAACAGTATTTTCCAGATTGAATTTTCTCATGTTTACTTTCAAATTTAATGAATTTAATAGTCATCCAACCTGTTTATTTTGATTTGCTGGTAATATGTAAACCCTCTTATTTAACTTTCATTTTGCTAGCCTATCCAACGTAAAATGAACAATTGCTAAACTGTTTCCTAAATTTATAACTTAAAAATGTCTTTCTTGGAAAATCTTTTTGATATGAATAAAATATCTTTCAGAGCCATCATTTAGAGGGGGCTTCTCTCCAACATGAGCTACCTGATGTTGAGTAAGGTCTGAACCCCCGCTGACAGCCTTTCCACATTCTTGACATTTATATGGTTTCTCCCCAGCGTGGCGGCTTCTCTGGTACTCAATGGGTTGTGCGGTAGGGCTGAAAGTCTTCCCACATTCACTGCACCCCAGGGATTTCTCACCAGTGTGGATTGTCCAGTGCAGAATGAGGTCTGCACCATGGCTGAAGGCTCTGCCACGTCGCTCTCCAGTAGGCATCAGGCTGGGGCCACCCTTTCTACGCTGGCGAGGATTATCTCCGGTGTGAATGTGCTGATGCTGTGTGAGGGTTGACCTCCGGCTAAAGGCCTTCCCACAGGCCCGGCACTCGTAGGGCTTCTCACCAGTGTGGACACGCTGGTGCAGGGTGAGTTGGGAGCTCTGGCTGAAGGCTTTCCCACACTCAGAGCACTGATATGGCTTCTCCCCTGTGTGCACTCTGCGATGCTGCACGAGAGTGGAACTCCGGCTGAAGGCCCTGCCACACTCACCACACACATAAGGCTTCTCTCCAGTGTGAATCCGTGTGTGTTCAGTAAGGTGAGAATTGAAACCAAAGGCCCGGCCACACTCCTGGCACACGTAGGGCTTTTCTCCAGTGTGGACCCTATGATGGAGGAAAAGGCTGGAACTTTGGCTGAAGGCCTTGCCACACTGACTGCACTTGTGGGGCTTCTCCCCAGTGTGGATCCTCTGGTGCTGAATGAGGCTGGAGCTCCGGCTGAAGGCCTTGCCACACTGACTGCACTTGTGCGGCTTCTCCCCAGTGTGGATCCTCTGGTGCTGAGTTAACTGTGGGCTCTGGCTGAAGGCCTTGCCGCACTCCTCACACTTGTGAGGCTTCTCTCCTGTGTGAATGACGCGATGCTGAATGAGACTGGAGCTTCGACTGAAGGCTTTCCCACACTCACTGCACCCAAAGGGTCTTTCTCCAGTGTGAATTCTCCGATGCAGAATGAGGTAGGAATTGAGCCCAAAAGTCTTCCCACATTCTTCACATTTAAACGGTTTGCTGCCAGTGTGGACTCGGCGGTGCAGGATGAGGCTCGCGCTATGTGTGAAGGCTCGCCCACACCAACTGCACTCATAGGGCTTTTCCCCTGTGTGGCGTCTATGATGTCGACGGAGGTCTGAATTATATTTGAAGGTTTTGCTGCATATATCACATTTAAAGACTCTCTCTCCTGTTTTATTCCTTTGAAGTCTAACAGCATTTTGGTTTGGATTTAAATGTCTATCAACATTTAAAGAACACTCCTGGACACTCTCTCTTGGAGGCTGCTCCCTACACAGGACAGAGTCCTCTCTAAAAACTCTCTTGTGCAGATGGGGTTTCTTCAGACTCTGGCCAGCAGTGTTTCCCAGGCTCCCTTCTCCCTTCCCCTCCGGGTCCCAAGGATCCTGGAACACAGGTGTCTGTGAATTGGCCCTTGAGAATCTTCTTGATACAAATGCTGGGCTCTTCACATCTTCAGAACACTCCTGGTTTAGAACTGGCAGTTCCTTCTCAGTCCCAGTATCAGAATCTGTTACACAAAACATAAAGGGATTACTAGAGGACACCACTGTTCAGCAACACTCTTACCCAGATCCTTACTTGGAAGGCAGATGTTCCAGTAGCAGATGTGCTATGCATGACTCAGGAGCGCAAGAGGCAAAATGGCCAGTCACAGGATGAAAGCTCAGTCCACCAGGTACCACAAGAGGGAAACTCAAGCAAATTATGATTTTTCACCTATCAAACTAGCAAATGAATCTAACAGGCTGCTCCAGGTAAGGAACACAATAGGAAGCCAGAGAGCCTCTGGTCTCACTGTATATTGAGGAAAAAGATCAAATACTTTTTTTTTTTTTTTTAAATGAAATAACACAGAGGCTGGGATTGTGGCTCAGCAATAGAGCTCGCCTAGCACTTGTGAGGCCCTGGGTTCGGTCCTCAGCACCACATAAAAATAAATAAAATAAAGTCATTTTGTTCAACTAAAACAAAAAAAATAATATTAAAAAAATGAAATAACATGGATAACGGAAACTATTGAAAATACAGAACCATCTTCTGCAGGCTGGGTGGTCAGAAGATCCCAGGAGCATGCATGGCTTCAGAGGGAGCAAGAGCCAATGGGTCAGCAGTTGCAGAAGGCAGGCCTGGGTGAGATGGAGAACTACCCAGTCCCGGAATGCAAGGAGCCTGCCACAGCTAGAGCAAGAAGGCGGGTGGAGGTTCCTGTGCTGCGTTGATTCCCACACAGAGAATTAAAGGAATAATTGCTGTCCTATACTGTGGGATGGACTATAATAGAGCTTTTTAAAGGGAAAGTTGGTAATACATAGCAAAAGAATTAATATTACACACCCTTTGTTCCCAAAATTGTTCTTCAAGAGTCTATGCTAAGTCAACTGTCATTTGCACAAAGAAATGATTATTATGACCATCCCTGAAATGTTCGCCCTAATTATGGGGAAACAAGAAAGAATTCAAATATTCAAAAAACAGAGGACAGGGCTGGGTGTGGCACAGTGATAGAGCACTTGCCTGGCATGCAGGAGGCCCTAGGTTTATCTCCAGCACTGCAAAAAAAGAAAGAAAAAAAAGAGTATTGTTTAAGTCAGCGATAGACGAGTCATACAATGGAATACCTTTCTGACATTATAATTATACAATAGAATATATAGTTAAAGGAAAAATCTATGACATAAACTGAAAAATCAGTTTCTAAAATAATACACACAGCATAAACCAACTTTAACTGAAAATACATATGGAAGATAAGTGCTTTTTCTTCCTTAAATGTTTGGTATAAGCTGGCGAAACCATCTGGGCTTGGCATTTTCTCTGAGATAGGAATTTTATTTACTGAACCAATTTCTTTAATACTTAAAAGATCATGTATTAATGCTTTCTTGTATCAACCTTGACAAATTGTGTTTTCTGGGCAAATTGTGTTTTATCTCCATATTAAAACTTCTTGGCATAAACGTGTTCAGATGCCTTTTTATTATAGTCTGTGGATCTGTATTGTGGCCCCTTTTTATTTTGGTCATCTGTCCCTTCTTTTGTTCTTGATCAGTTATGAACAGAAAATCATAGTACATTGCTATTGAGTGAAAAAAAGACCTGGGCAAGTGAATAGATATGGTATACTTATGGACTAGAATATTCAGATTACAAAGATATCCACTTCTCTTGAAATCGATTCAATGCAACCTCAATCAAAATCACAATTTTCTCATTTCACAAAGTAATTCTAAAAGTAAATGCCAAGGGTCATCACTGAGGCAGACGGTGAGGTAGGAACACTCTTGCTGTTGGATATCAAGACTTAAAACTTTTTGTTATCATTGTTGTCTGCAACACTAGGGTAAAAGGCAGGGCCTCCTATATGCTAGGCAGGTGCTCTACCATATCACCCTCCCAAGGCTTAAAAATCTACCATGTTGCAGATTGCAAGTAAAGACAAATAGAGAACGGGAGAGAAAATTTCTAGATGTGGGTTTTTGCACACATGCAGGTGACCTATGTGTGTACCTGAGAAGGTATCTACTCTTCTCACTTCAATGAGCAGGAGTCTCTCCATCTCCTTCCGAGCACCAGGGGGCAGATCAAGGTCTTGGGTTCCTCCCCCTGGCTGGACTATGCTGAGGGCCCTCTTTCTCCCACAGAGGACCAATTATGGCTAGCTGGAGTTGGAACCTACACGTTTATCCACTTTAAGCCAAACTTCTCTCTTCTTAAAATAGCTAATAGGTAGCTACCTTCTTTCTTTACCTTCTTTCTTTTTTTCCTTCCTTCCTTCTGTTCTGGGGGTGGAATCAAGGGCCTCACACATGATAGGCAAGTGTTCTGTCTCACCCCTTTTAAAATTTTTATGTAAGATTTGTGTGCGTGTGTGTGTGTGCGCGCGCACGTGCACTGAAGATTGAAACCAGGATTGCTCTACCACCAAGCTACATCCCCAGCCATTTTTCATTTTTAAGATACCATCTTGCTAAGATGCCCAAGGTGACCTTGAATTAGTGATCCTTCAGTTTCAGTTTCCTGAGAGTAATTACTGAGATTACAAGTGTGCGCCACCACACTCCTTAGACTTGAAGTTTTTTTTTTTTAATAAAATAATAGAATACATACAGCATGAGAAAATTTATACTTCTCTGTTTGGAAATCTCATTACTTAAAATACTATATTAAAATAAAGAAAATCGGGCTGGGGATGTGGCTCAAGCGGTAGCGCGCTCGCCTGGCATGCGTGCGGCCCGGGTTCAATCCTCAGCACCACATACAAATGAAGATGTTGTGTCCGCCGAAAACTAAAAAATAAATATTAAAAAAATTCTCTCTCTCTCTCCCTCTATCTCTCTCCCTCTCTCTTTAAAAAAAAGAAAAAGAAAAAAAATGAAATAAAGAAAATCTCTTGGAAATCTAAGTATACTTAAAAATGATTGCTTTTTTCCCAAAAATCCAAGCTAATGGCATTGTTACTAGGTACATATATATGAAAAACAGATATAGTAGATTTTAATCTATAAGAATCAGATTGGATTTTTTTTTTTTTTTAGGTACCAGGGATTGAACCCTAAGTCCATTAACTACTGAGCCACATCTATAGCCCATTTAATTTATTTTTTATTTGAAACAGGGTCTCAATAAGTTGCTTAGGCCTCACTAAATTGCTGAGGCTGGCTTTGAACTTGTGATTCTCTTGCCTCAGCCTCTGGAGCAGCTGGGATTACAGGTGTGCATAACTGCACCCAGCAAAATTGTGTATATTTCTTAAACTGGGTTTAATAATAAAGCAACTCCTATTTAAACCCTATGGAAACCAAGGGGTTCAGTGCACTAACATGAACTGTGAACATGGGCCATTACTAAAATGGGATAAAATCGTTTAAAAAAAAATGTACTCTTAAGCCAGGCACAGTAGTGCATGCCTGTAATCCAGCGGCTCAGGAGGCTGAGACAGAAGAATCACTAGTTCAAAGTCAGCCTCAGCAACGATGAGGTGCTTAACAGCTCAGTAAGACCCTAAATAAAATACAAAATAGGGCTGTGGATGTGGCTCAGTGGTCAAGTGCCCCTGAGTTAAATCCCGGTTACCGTCCCCCAACCCAAAATGTACTATTATAGAGGAATCCAAACAATATTGCAAATTTCTGTAGACATAAATTTTGTCTATGTCATCTTTTGGGGGGCAACTTGAAGGTTAATATTATTAAAAAAATTTTTTTTTCAGTACTGAGGATTGATCCCAGGGGTGCTTTACCACTGACTACATTTTCAGCCCATTGTATTTTGAGACAGGCTCTTGCTAAATGCCCAGGCTGACCTCAAATCCAGTCCTCCTGCCCCTGACTCCTGAACCACAGGGATTAGGGGTATCCATTACTGCAAAAGGCTTCCAAATGGTATTTATTTATTTATTTATGTGTGTACACACACATGTGTGTGTGTGTGTAATTTTTTTTTTTTTTTTTGGTGGTGCTGGGGATTGGACCCAGGGCACTGTGCATGGAAGCGAAGCACTCTACCAACTGAGTTATATCCCCAGCCCCCGAATGATTTTTAATGTATGTTATAGCTAGGATCTGGAATGCCCACCAAAAGCCCATGTTGAAGTTAACCCCCAAATGGTGGTGCCACTGGCAGGGGGTTGAACCCTTACACAGAGGGACCTGGTGGGAGGCGGCAAGGGCTTTGGGGACCTGGCCCTTCCTCTCTTTATGTCCCAGCTGCCAAAATTGCTCAAGACTTCTCTGCCACACACTCCCGCCTTAATGTGCTGTGCTGCCACAGGCCAAGGCTGCAGGGTCAGTTAATGGTGAGTCAATAAATCTTTCCTCCGTTTAAGTTGATTTTCTTTGTCACAGAGACATAATGCTAACACAACTTCTCACTGTATCTTCTAGCAATGCAGGTTTGTTTTTTATCATTCTTAAATGATTCAAGGGTCTTCAGGTTATTTCAAAATAGATAATATTTATGCTCCTATTTATGTAAAGGCTTTAAAAATTAGAGCTGATGGGCTGAGGTTGTGGCTCAGCGGTAGAGCACTTGCCTCATATGTGTGAGGCACTGGGTTCAGTTTTCAGCACAGGACATAAATATGAATAAAATATAGGTCCATCAACAATTAAAAAATTTTTTTAAAAATTAAAGCTCATCTCTAAAGTTCCCCGTTATGAATATTAATTAGAATAACTACATGCCCTCTTCCCTGAAGGTGAGGCAATTACTCCTCAAACCGTACCAGTCCTCATCATGCTCCTTGGAAGATGGAAACCAATGAAAACCATCTTTTCCCTTCTAAGACCTCACTCACAACCCACCCAAGAGACTCAGGCACCAGTGCCTGTCCAGGGCCATCCCATCTGAGAAACTGCTAGCCCTGACAACCCTGCAGCACGGACTCCAGCAAGTGATACCACCCAGAAATGCACGCTGGGTCCCGGGGGACAGAGCCACCACTGAGCTGCAGAGTGTGTTGAGGACAAGGGCACCAACAGGCCAAAACAGTCCTAAAAGATGGTCTTCTCTGCACAAAGGGGTCTGTGACATTTATCCCTGGGACAGATACCACAGCTAGGGTTCACTCAGTGGGCCCAGGAAGCTCTAACCACACAAAACTGCTTGCAAAATTAGCATGGCCAAGGGAAATGCCAGTAGCATCCAGACGGTGGAGGAAAGCATTACCCATAAATTTTAGATAACCCAGAATCGTGACTGACAGCTCACTGTGAGAGGAAAAACCTGGCAAACTGGCATTAGTCTGAATGCTAGGTGTCAGGCCCCCAAAGCATATCATACTAGGTAACCTAGTAACAACTTGCTTGCATGTAACTATGTAAATAGAATGCCACTTAAAACCCATCAAAAAAGAGACACAAGGTGGAGAATTGAGATTTTATTTGCTCATAGGCTCATTATCCTAATATATTGGGTAACAAATAACATGCAGATAAAAATAGATGAGGGCTAATGATATGGCTGGCAGTGGAGCACTTGCCTAGCATAGCATGTATGAGGCCCTGGGTTGAATCCCCAGCATTGCAAAGAAAAAAATATAAGATGAAAATAATTTAATATCATAGAACATTTGCAAATCCAGACAGCTTAGATGGTGCAGAAAGGCCAACATTTCTGTGCTGCTTCAGCATTTTTTTTGCGGGGTGGTGGGGGGACCAGAGATTGAATTTAGGGGCACTCAGCCACTGAGCCACATCCCCAGCCCTATTTTGTATTTTATTTATTATTTTTTTTTAGAGAGAGAGAGAGAATATCCCAATATTTATTTTTTAGTTTTCGGTGGACACAACAACTTTGTTGGTATATGGTGCTGAGGATCGAACCTGGGCTGCTACCGCATGAGCCACATCCCCAGCCCCCTATTTTGTATTTTAGAGACAGGGTCTCATTGAGTTGCTTAGTGCCTCACCATTGCTGAGGCTAGCTTTGAACTTGTGATCCTTCTGCCTCAGCCTCATGAGCTGCTGGGATTACAGGCCTGTATCACCATGCCCAGAGTGCTTCACTATTAATTCTGATTTTGATTTTGTGCAGCAGGGTCAGATAATGGCGAGTCAATAAATCTTTCCTCCGTCACTAAGCTATACCCCTATGCCTTTTTTGAGACATGGTCTAAGTTGCCCAGGCTGGACTCAAACTTGCAATTCTCCTGCCTCAGCCTCCTTAGTCACTGGGATTACAAGCATGTGCCACCATACCCAGCTCCGTTCTTTTACTCACATGAGTTCCTTGATGCCAGCATAAGACGTTTTTAGCTAATAGCCTGTATTGGTGAGCTTTGTGTTATTATAACAAAATACCTGAGGCAATTAACTCATAAAGATAGCATTTTTATTTAGCTCGTGGTTCTGGAGGTTCTAGTCCAAGATCAGGCAGACCTCTTGCTTTGGCCCTCTGGTAAGGGCACCAGACGGCAATGGCAGAAGTGTATGGCAGAGCCAACTGCTTACACCAGGAGCAAGGAAACAGAGAGTACTGGTAGGGTCCCCCAATAACTTGAGGGTCTCCCACAAGCCCCCACCTCCCAACTGTGCTACCCAGGGCACCAAACTTTTGACACAAGGCCCTCTGGAGTACATGGATCTACCGTAGCCCTGTCCAACCCAAGCTCTCCAACTACTCCCTCTGCTTCGTGGGGTCACAAGATGACGGCTTCAAGCCCCAACCCCACCAGCTGCCTGACTAAATGCACAAGAGGACTAAGCCACCAGCATGGAACTTCTGTCCATGCTTCTGCCCACACCCTGGACCCTAATGGTAGATGCTCCAGGTCCCCACCCCTTGCCCTTCTTGCTAACTAGCCTGTATGGCCTTGGGGTATCCCCAGGACCTGTGAGAATAAAATCTCAATTCCTGACCTGTGTCTCACCTCCCAATGATGTGTGCTTTCCCAAAGAAAACCCCAGATCCATGTGGTGCCTGGAGGAAGGCACAAATTTCACCCTGAATCTTAACATGTGCTCAGGAAATCATGCATCAGGGTGGTACAAGTGTCAGAATGGATGAACCCACAGGGACACATCACCTGGAGTCCATAGCCACCATGGGGTCTGCTCTTGTGTTGCAGTCCCTGGGTACTGACAATGCATGCTGGAGCCACCACTGCAGTACCAGAGTCCCACTGTCCCCAAGTCTCTCTGTGCACCCCACCCCTCTTCTATTTCCTGGTACCCATTTGTATTTTTCTTGTGTCTACAGTTTCAACTTTGCAGGAGTGTCATTCTGGAATATACATGCAACCTTTCAAGCTGCCTCTTTCCCCTAGTTATGCACACTAATAAGACTCCTTCACATCTCCTCATAGCTTGGTAAGCTCACTTCTTTTTAGCCCCACATATCATTCCATTCCATTCATCTATTAAAGAACAACTTGGTTGCTTCCAATTTTTAGCAATTATGAATAAAGTGCTTATAAAATTTGTGTACAGGTTTTGTGTGAACATAAATTTTCAGTTCACTTTGGAGAAACACCAAGACAGTGAATGTGATCTTTTGTATGTGTGTGCACTTCTGTAAGATACTGGCCAACATCTTCCGTGGCAGCCACAACACTGTGCATTGCAACAGCAATGAAGGCACATTCCGCTGTTCCCCATCCTCGCTGATACTGGGTGCTGTCAACTTCCTGGATGTGCCACTCTAAAAAAGCGTGCAGTGGCATCTCACTGTGGCTCTAATTTGCATTCTAGTGACACAACAAGCAGCATCTTTACACAGGCCTGCCATCTGTGTCTTTGGCCAGGTGTTTGTTCAGGCCTTTTGTCTATTTTTTTAGTTGTAGATGGACACATCTCTGAGTCTATGAAAATTCTTATTGTCTTTTGTGAAAGTTTTTGGTTTTGGTAGTGGTGATTGAACCCAGGAATGCTCTACAACTGACCTTCATCCTCAGCCTTTTTTTTTTTTTTAAATCTTTTAGTTGTAGATGGACACAATACATTTATTTATTTATCGTTATGTGGTGCTGAGGATCAAACCCAGGGCCTCATATATGCTAGGTGAGTTCTCTACCACTGAGCCACAACCCCAGCCCCTCCTCAGACTTTTTTGAGATAGTGTCTTGCTAACTTCCACAGGCTGACCTCAAATTTGTGATCTTTCTGCCTCAGCCTCAGAGTTGCTGGGATTACAGATGTGCATCACCATACCCAACTGCATTAGTTTTTAATCTTAATGAAATCTAGCTTATCAATTATTTACTTTATGGATCATGCTTTTGATGTCACATTCCCAAACTTACTATAAAACCCAAGCTCAAATCTACATTTTCTCTTATCATCTAGAAGTTTTATATTTAGGGCTATGAATAGTCTGCTATGGACTGAACTGTGACCTTCAGCTTATTTAACTTTCAATGGCATTTGGAGATGAGGCCTTTGGAAGTAACTGGGAGTAGGGCCCCATTAGTGGATTAGTGCCCTTTTAACAGAGACCAGAAGACTTCTTTTCTCTACCAGATGAGGACCCAGTGAGAAGTTAATCATCTGTGAGATAGCAAGAGAACCCTCACCCCAAACTGACAAACTGACAGACTTCCAACCTCAGAACTGTGAGAAAATGAATTTTTTTAAGCACTCAGTTTATGGCATTTTGTTACAGCAGCAGACTAAGTATGAGCAGACTAAGACTTGCTGAACCCATTTTGTTCCAGTATTCCAGATGTGGAATACCAATAAACACTTAGATGAAGTTATAATATTAAATTATGTAATATATAACATTAAGATTAATATAACTATGTGTAATGTCTAGATTATGATTTCCAACTTATTTCAATGAACCTGTTTTAATTTCATTGACACCGTCACAGAACTAAAACCTTGGGACTTTTTTTTTTTTAATATTCGCTTTATTTTTATGTGGTGCTAAGGATCAAACCCAGTACCTTGTGCATGCTAGGTGAGTGCTCTACCACCGAGTCCCAGCCCCAGCCCTAAAACCTTGGGACTTAATGGGTCTTTTGTGGGTGGTACTGGGGATTTAACTCAAGGATGCTCTACCACTAAATCGCACCCCAGACCTTTATTTTTGAGACAGGATCAAAGTGAACTTGCAATCCTCCTGCCCCAGCCTCCTCAGTGCTGGGATCGTGGTGCACCTCTGGTAGAGGGCATCTACATTCATTTTCTTTGCATGCGATCATCTGATAACCTCAGGCTCTCTATTTTGCTTTATAGTCTAGTTCTTCAGCAGTACCACACTGCCCTGATAACTGTAGCTGTACCGTGAACCTTGCAATCAGATGGTATGAGTCCGATTTTGATTTTGTGCCTTTCCTTCAATACTGAGTTAGTTATTCTAGGTCTCTTACCTTGCCATATAAACCTCAGAGTCATTTTTCTTTAAAATATTTTTTTTAGTTGTAGTTGGCCACAATATCTTTATTTATTTTTATGTGGTGCTGAGGATCGAACCCAGCGCCTTGCACATGCTAGGTGAGTGCCCTACCGCTGAGCCACAACCCCAGGCCCTGAGAGTAAGTTTTTTGACATCTACAAAATAACCTACTGAGATTTTAATTGGAATTATGTTGAATTTATAGATCAAGTTGGGAAAAGTGACTTTTTTCTTTTTTCATCTTTTTTTTTTTTCCCCCGCAGTTACTGGGGACTAAACCCAGTCTTGGGCATGCTAGGCAAGCACTCTATCACTTAACTACTTAGAGCCTTTTTGAGAAGCTTCTTACTAGCTGGCCAGATTGTTGGCTTTGAACTTGTGATCCTTCTGCCTCTCCTGAGTAGCTGGGATTCCAGGTGTGGGCCACTGTAATGACTAACATGTTGACAATATTGAGTCTTCCTATCCATAGATGGCCTATCACCTAGACAATGGTGTCATCTGTAAACAGTTATATTTCTTCATTCCCAATATGTAATAGCATTTATTTCCTTTTCTTGCTTTATTCCATTAGTTACAGCTTCCTGTACGGTGTTGAAAAGCAGTGGTAAAAGGAGTCATTCTGGTCTTGTTCCTGATCTTGGAGGAAAAGCTTCAAGTTTTTTCCCATTAAAAATTTTTGTAGGTATTTTTTTAAACCAAGTTGAGGAATCTCCCCTCTATACCTAAACCTTCTGAGTTTTATCATGAATGTTGAATTTTGTCAAATGCTTTTTCTGTATGTATTGATATGACCATGTGATCTTTCTTCTTTAGTGTGAACTACATTGATGTTTCAATGTTGAACCAGTTGTGCATACCTAAGATAAACTTCACTTAGTCATGGTATACTTCTTTTTATACATTACTAAATCTGATTTGTTTATATTTTGTTGATAACTTTTACATCCATATTCATATTTGTCCACTGTTTTATTTTCTTGTAGTGTCTTTGATTTTGCTAGTATGATAATGCTGACATCACAGAATGAGCCAGGAAGTATTTATATCCTCTGGAAAAGAGGAGAAAAATAGCATAATTTCATACTTAAATGGGTCAGAATTCACAAAAGAACCCATTTGAGCCAGGGAACTGTTTTAGAAGGTTAATTGTTAATTTTTGTTTTTTCTTTAATGTTTTTTCTCAATTTCTTTAATACACATAGACCTATTCAGATTGTCTACTTATTGTTCAATTCATCTAAGTTATCCAGTTTGTGAGCAAAGTGCTGTTTATAATATCCTTTTGACCTCTCCATGTCACAAGAACTATTCATTTCTGATATCAGTGATTTGTGTTCTCTCTGTCCTTCTTGATCTAGATAGATGCTTATCAACTTTATTGATCGCTTCAAAGAACCAACTCCTGGTTTTATTGATTTTTCTATACTGATTTCATGTTCTTATTTTTTTTTTTTTAATATTTTTTAGGTGAGATGGGCACAACACAATGCCTTTATTTTTTTATTTTTATTTTTTAATATTTATTCTTTAGTTTTTTTTGGTGGACACAACATCTTTGTTAGTATGTGATGCTGAGGATCGAACCCGGGACGCACGCATGCCAGGCGAGCGTGCTACCGCTTGAGCTACATCCCTAGCCCCATGCCCTTATTTTTATGTGGTGCTCAGGATTGAACCTGCATCCCGCCTGTGCTAGGCGAGCGCTCTACCACTGAGCCACAATCCCAGCCCAGATTTCCTGTTTTCATTTTCACATTTATCATTTCTTTTCTTCTGTTCACTCTGGATTTAATTTTCTCTTCTTTTCTCTAGTTTCCTGAGGCAGAAGCTTAGAATATTGACTTTTTTTTTCTTTTTTTTTTAATACCAGGGATTGAACCCAGGGGTACTCAATCACTGAGCCACAGTCCCAGCCCTTTTTTATATTTTATTTAGAGTCAGGGTCTCATGAGTTAGGCCTTTCTCATGAGTTTAGGCCTTGCTAAATTGCTGAGGCTGACTTTGAACTGACAATCCTCTTGCCTCAGCCTCCCAAGATGCTGGGATTACAGGTATGCACCACCATGCCTAGCACTTTAAGATCTTCTTTTCAATAAATGCATTCACTGACCTGAATTCCTCATCATGTTTTCACTCCAGTCCACAGAATTTGCTAGGTGATATTTTTATCTTCATTTAATTCAAAATACTTAAAATTTCTTCAGAGTTCTTCTTTGACTCACACATTATTTAGAAGTATGCTGTGTAGCACAGCATGTAATCCTATAATCCCTGTGACATGAGAGGCTGAGGTAAGAGGACCCCAAGTTCAAGACCAGCCTGGGCAACTAAGTCTTGTCTCAAGATTAAAGAAAATAAATAAAAAAGGCTGGGGAACACCTGGGGCTCAACCCCCTGTACTGGGGTGGGAGGAAAAAAGCATGCTTCTTTATACTCCAAAATTTCAGAATTTTCTACCTATATTTTTGTTATTAATTTCTAGTTTTAATTTCACTGTGGTTTGACAGCACATGTTGTACACTTTCTTTCAGTATTAGGGATTGAACCCAGCCTTTCAGTATTAGGGATTAAACCCATTGATCCACATCCCAAACAGTTTTTGAGATTTGTGATCTTCCTACATCAGCTTCCTGAGTAGCTGGGATTACAGGTATGTGCCACCACATCTGGCAGTCTATCCTTTTAAACACATCAAAGTGTGCTTCAGGCATAGAATATGGTCTGTCTTGGTGAACATTCCAAGTGAACTTCAGAAGACTATAATCCGGGCTGGCAGTGTAGTACATGGGTAGAGCACTTGGTCAGTATGCAAAAGGCCTTGGGTTTGATCACCAGCACCGTAAAAACAGAACAAACCTGCTGTTGTTAGATGAAGGAGTCTGTGGATGTCTATCCCAGTGATGAATGGTAATGAGCTCAGTTGTGTCATTCTTGTTTTCTGCAGATGGATCTGTCCATTGTAGATAGAGACAATAGCTGGAGTCTCCAACTATAGTAGTAGATTCATTTCTTTCCCCTAGCAGGCCTATCAGATTTTGCCTTTTGTTTTCTGTTGCTGCTGTTAGGTGCATCAGGAATTGTTGTCTTTTGATGTATAAAGCCCTTATCATTATGCATTATTCCTCTCTTCCTGGTGCCTTTCCTTGCTCAGAAGTCTGCTGTGACTGAAAATAATGTAAACATTCCCTCTTTCTTTCGATTCCTATTAGCATCTTTTTTCCATGTCTTTACTTTTAAGCTATATGCATATGCATTTTTATGTTTATAAGAGGTTTCTTGTAGAAGACATAGTTAGGTCTTGCTTTTGACCCACTCTGATGGTCTTTATCATCTACTGATCAATGAAGGTTATTTTTGTCCTTAAAAAAAAAACAAAAAACAAAACAAAACAAACAAACCAAAAACAAAAAACAAAAAACAACAAGACAAGGTCTCACTATGTTGCCCAGCCTGGCCTTGAACTCCTGGGCCCAAGCAATTCCCTTGCCTTAGCCCAAGCAGTGGGAACTACAAGTGTGGGCCACCACACCTGGCTGACCACTGACATTTAAAATGACTGTTGAGTTGGGAACAATGGAACACACCTGTAATCCCAGAAGCTCGGGAGGCTGAGGCAGGAGGATGCTTTTGCCAGCCCTCTGCAAAAGCAAGGTACTAGGCAACTCGGTGACATCTTGTCTCTAAATAAAATACAAAATAGGGCTGGGGATGTGGCCCAGCACCTTTGAGTTAAATCTCTGATACTCCCGCAAAAAAAAAAAAAAAAAAAAAAAAAGACTAATACTGTTGAAATTAATATCTACAACATTTGTCCCTGTTTTACATATTACGGTCGATCTTTGTCCCTGTTTGTCTTCTATACTTTTTTCTGCATTTTCTGGTTTAAAAATGGTTTCTTCACTGCTGGGGATCAAACCTAAGGTCTTATACATGTTATACAAATGCTCTATCACTGGGCTACCCAGCCTTATTTTGTGCTTTTGAGTATTTTCTATTACTCCACTTTGTCTCCTTGTCGCCATATTCATTATACTTGTCTTGTACTTTGTTTTTAATTGGTTTTCTATCTACACTTACAACTAATCCAAGTGTGCCTTCAAATAACATTATACTCAAAACCCTGACCAGTCTATTAGTGAGTCATCAAAGGCATCTGGCATTACTATTATAGTGTTTTTCATATCTAGCATTTTTTATTCTATTTTAGAATTTCAATCTCTCTGCCTATATTATATATCTACTTTTGTACATCATACATTTTCCACTAAAGCCTTAGTCATATTAGTTTAAAAAAAAAAATCCCTGATCTGGTAATTCCAACACTCTTGCCAGTTATGACTCTCATTCTAATGCCTGTTAAGTCTCTCCACACTGCATTTTTCTTTCAGTGTCTTACAGGTCTTTGTTAAAAGGCAGATGTAACAAGCTGGGTAAGGGAGCTGCGGCACCCATGCCTCAGTGCTGCCATGTTGGCTGTGCAATGAGGCATGCAGCACCATAAGCCTGTGCTCCAGGGCCCACACAAGGTCAGGGAGAACAGAGTGCTGGGCTGGGAGCTTCCTTGCTCAGGTCAGGCAGGCTCTGGCAAGGCCATCTATCTAGAGAACAGCTTTGTGAGGAATAGTGCTCTGACATATTTCAGAAGTTTCTTTTCCCTTTCCCCTGCCAGAAGCATAGGGAGATAGGGAGATTTCCCCCAGTGTTCACTGTGGGATTCATCACACTTCTGGTGGTTAAAAAAAAAGCAAAACAACCCTCAAACTTTTGAGCCTCCATGACAGGTCTCCTGTCATTTTTATAGCTCAGACTTGTCCACACTGAGCTTTTGTCAATTTGTCCATTTCTGTTCAGGTTTCCTACCTGCACCAGTTCCCCTGGAGGTTCCTGTTCACAAATCATGACTCTGTGTTGCCTATCCAATTTGGGTGCAGTGGTTTGTTCTGGGACCTCAACTCTGATTGATCCAAGAGTCACTGATTTTCTAGTTTGTTCAGTTCTTTACTTGTTAGAATCCCACAGCAACTTCTAAGCTCCTTACATGTCAAGACAGCAAAAAGTCTATTTTTTTTCTTTTATTTTTTCATAAACTACATACAGATGGTTCCTCAACTGTTAGGTTTTCATTACTGTGATGAAATACCTTAGATAGGTAAATGGAGGAAACACTTATTCTGGCCACAGTTTTAGAAGTCTCAGCCCATAGTCATTTGGCCTGTGCTCTGGGCCTGTGGCAGCAGTACGCATTGTGGCAGGAGCCTAGCATGGCAGCCTGTTCAGTCCATGGCGGCCAGGCACAAAACAGACAGGATGGATTGGGTCCCAGAGACTCTCCAGTGGCATTCTCCCACTGACCTTGCTTCTTCCCCCAAGCCCAACCTCCCAATGGCTCCTCAGTTTAGCCTTTACCCGTTGACCTTTGAGGGATAATGCAGATTCAAAGGACAGCACTAACTTCCCAGGGTTCTGCATAAAACTTTTTCAATCTTATGACAGCATAAAGTGATATATATTCAATAGAAACTATATTATTTCAGATTTTGAATTTTTAATCTTTTCTTGGACACTATGATCTCTCTTGCAATGCTGGGCATGGCAGAAGTCACAGCTCCCAGGCAGCCACAAGATCACAGGGCTACAACTGTACTCGCCAGTGTGCTGTGCTGGTAAGCTGGCATGTTTGGTAGGTTAGATGCACTAAGTGATTTCCAACTTATGATGGGTTCATCAGGACATAACTCTGCTGTTAATCATCTATGACAATTTAAAAAGAAAATTATAATATTGTCTCAAATGTACACAGATATATTACATATAACTTTACCATAAAGGAGGGAAGGGATGGTTGAGATTTATAATGAATTAGTACGTGAAAGGCAAAAAAGAGAAATAAAAAAGGACCCTGTTTCTAATTAAAAAAAAAAAAAAAAAAAAAGGGCTGGGGATGTGGTTCAGTGGTAGAGTGCTTGCCTGTCACACATAAGGCCCTGGGTTCAATCCCCTCTCTCTCTCTCTTTCTCTCTCTCTCTCTCACACACACACACACACACACACACAAGGAGACATTAAATATTAATAGATTAAGCACTACAATTAAAAGATGAGGGGCTGGGGCTATAGCTTAGTGGCAGAGTGCCTGCCTAGCACAGGTGAGGCACTGCACTAAAAAAATAAAAATATAGGCGTGTTATCCCTCTATGACAATAAAAAATTTTTAAAAAGGCTCAGTGGTACAGCGCTCCCCTGGCACATGCAAGGTCCTGGGTTCAATCCTCAGCACCACATAAAAATAAATAAATAAATAAACAAATAAAACAAAGTTTAAAAAAAAATTTTTTTAAAAAAGAATATAAGGATTGTTAGGATGGATTAAAAAAAAAAAAAAAGAAAAAGACCTTACTTTTTATTTGTAATACTATTAGGAAGAGCTACCTTAAGTGTAAGGACATAGGTTGAAATAAGTGGACGAAAAAATATATGCCATGCTAACAGTTAAAAATAAGGCTAGAATCGGTGGTGTATGCCTGTAATCCCAGCGGCTGGGAAGGCTGAAAAAGGAGGATAGAGAGTTCAAAGCCAGTCTTGCTAAGCAACTCATTGAGACCCCGTCTCTAATTAAAATACAAAATAGGACTGGGGATGTGGCTTGGGGGTTGGTTGAGTGCCTCTGAGTTCAATCCCCAGTACCAAAAAAAAAAAAAAAAAAGAATAAGGCTAAGGCTAGAACTGCTATGACATATCAGATGAAACATAGTCAGAACCAAATATATTACCAGAGATGATAAGGGATCCTCTTATCCCTAAAAATGATAATTAGAAATAAAAATAATACAAATAACACAGCTTCAAAGTACATGAACCAGACACTGAGAAAATTAAAGACAAGACAATTCCACAATCACATGTGGGTATTTTAACACCTTGTCTTAGTAACTAAAGAATAACTACACTGTTGGGTGTGGTGATGTACGCCTGTAATCCCAGGGGCTCAGGAGGCTAAGGCAGGAGAATCAAGAGTTCAAGGCCAGGGCCAGGTTTGTAGCTCAGTGGTAGAGCAGTTGCCTAGCATGAGTGAGGCACTGGGTTTGATTCCCGGCACCATATAAAAATAAAATAAAGGTATTGTGTCCATATACAACTAAAAAAAATATGAAAGAGTTCAAGGCCAGCCTCAGCAAAATCGAGGTGCTAAGCAACTCAGTGAGACCCTGTCTCTAAAAAATACAAAATAGGGCTGGGGATGTGGCTCAATGGTTGAGTATCCCTGAGTTCAATCCCCAGTACCGCCCCCCCAAAATAAATAAATACATAAATAAAATAACTACACATAAAATGAGTAAAGGGCTGGGGCATATCTAAATAGTACCATGAAGCACCTTGACTTAATTGCCACTTGAACCTATCTCTTTTTTTAAAAAATAAGGGATAATTAATTAACTAATTTTATATGTGGTGCTGAGGATAGAACCCAGCACCTCGAATGTGCTAGGCAAGTGCTCTTCCACTGAGCCCCAGCCCCAGCCCATTGAACCCACCCTTTTTACATGCGTAGATACTTACTGAGAGAGACCCTAGAGTCATAAAACAAGAGCAAGCAAAAACGAGAAGAATGAAATTATACAAGAATAGGTTCCCTGACCCTGGTAGAATTAAAGGACTAGTCAACAACAATAAGAAATAGGAAAATACCAACTGTTTTGAAAAGTAACACACATCCAACTAATCATTGGGTCAAAGAAATCACAAAACATAATATCTTGGACTAAATGATGACAAAAATATAACATTAAAATTTTCCAAAATTGAACTACAGCCATGCTTTCAGTCTTATAACTCCAACTTTCTATAAAAAGAAGCATCGCAAGTAGACAATTTTAGCACCCACTGCCAGAAGCAAAAGGCTTCAAACAGGTGGTTTTGAATATGCATAAATTTGGGGCATATTATTTACAAGAGTCTTTCTGAGTAACTGGAAGACAAGCTCCAGCCAACAGAGAAATGATGCAGAAATTTCTGGTAAAAGGTTCAACAATTAACTAAAAGGTAAAAAAATTATATACTTAACAGCAAAAAACAACAACATCAAAGGTGGGGCTAGGAGTTAACAATAAAGGGTAAAGGAATTACATGTTCTGACAGTGTAGAGAAATAAAATACAAAAAAATGAGAGGAAGGAGGAGAAAAAGGCAGAAAGCAGAACAAGCCTCAGTAGCTGATCAAACAAGTAGAGAAGCTGGATCCAACAGAAGAAAGTACACATTTAAAAAAATATTATTGCTGGGCATGGTGGCTCATGCCTGTAATCCTAGTGGTTCAGGAGGCTGAGGCAGGAGGACTGTGAGTTCAAAGCCAGCCTCAGCAAAAGTGAGGCACTAAGCAACTCAGTGAGACCCTGTCTCTAAATAAAATACAAAATAGGAGGGGGAGATGAGGTTTGGTGGTTTTTGGTTCAATCCCCTGTACCAAAAAAATAAAAAAATACTATTGACTCAGCAACTGTGACTTCACTCAGGAGCTGAAGCAGTAGGAAGCTTGAGTCCATAAACTCAACACCAGCCCACAACACATTGATAGTGAGACAGCAAAAGCATGTGCACATGAGGACACAGGTCTCAAGAAGGAAAGAGAGAGAATACTACTGACCAAACTGAGTTAGAGGAAAGAAAAGGTGAAGAAGAAAAGGACATGACAGGCAACCCATAGCTACTGTCAAAAGAAGGCCAGCAAGACAGAGTATTATGTAAAGAAGAGAATGAAGGTGCCACAAAACGCGTACAACGGGCACTGGGCACTGCATACATTTTCTAGAGTAAAGCAAATGGAGCAGTAAGGGAAGCCCTTGTAAACAAGGAGCACATGCCACATGTCTGTGGTGACTGCATCGGCTCTTGGAGAGGTTGGACTAAGCACAACAACCCAACCGCCCTCACTGCGGCAGTGAGGGCAGAACTGGGAGGGGCGTTCCTAGGATTAGCCTCCCGCCCATGCTCACCTGTTCGGCAGTTTCTCAAGACCTCTGATTCTTCAGCCCCCAGAAGATCCATGACCCACAGCTCCTCGCCTTGCTCCAGCTGGGAGATCAGCTCTGGCTTAGGGACAGGGAATCCTGTTGAGGGTGAAAACCTGGGTGAGCCTGTGCGGCCTCTGCCCACCGGGTCTCCCAAGCCAGGTGAGAAGTGCCTGCTTGCTGCCATGCTTGGTCAGAGAAAGCCAGGGGCTTAAGTGTTTTTTTTTTTTTTTTTTTTTTTTAGGAAGAATTCACCCTGTTCTCCTGTGGGCGGCGGGGAGGAACACCACCACTGGGCCACTGGCAAAGGGAGCGAAGTCCCTCGAATTGGGCAGCAAGGCTCTCTCACGGGCAGTGTTCTTTCAGCAGAGATCAGACTGGTACCCGGGGATGAGGGCAGGACCTTCTTCTTGGGATCCAAAAAGCCAAAGCAGCCCAAGAGCCCCTTAGAGCGGCACCCCTGCCCCTGCCCCACCCCGCTCCAGAAGCCAGAGGGAGTTCTCACCTAGGGAGGCCACGTTCCCATAGTTCTCCAGCATCACGTCCCGGTACAGCGCCCGCTGCTGGGGCCCCAGCTGCTGCCCCTCCGCTGGGGAGAAGTACACTGCCACGTCCTGGAAAGTCAGCGGCATCGCGCCCGGGGACCGCTCGGCGTGGTGCCTGGCGCGCTCCTGGAAGCGGATTCGCGGTCCGAGGGGCTGTGGAGCCAGGACCCGCTAAGCTCAGAGCCGCGACCCCTGCGGGAGGACGTGGGTCCACATTATCAACTTTTCGGCTTCCCCCACCTCAGGGCTCACAGGTCTGGAGACGGCTTCCGACTGCGGAGGGCGGGGGGAACGTCAAGTCTCCCGGCCGGACTCGGCTGCCATCCCCCGACGCGACCGCCGTGGAATCCGAGAGAAAGCAGGGGGCGCCACGGTCTGCGGCCACCCAGCTCTCCCTCAGGAGACTTGGGCGTGTTCGGCAAGAGCAGCGGAGACGCGACCAGAGGAAGGAGGCAGCCTGCATTCTCGCAGAGGCCTCCTGGGGCCAGCGGGTACCCTCTCCACACCCTAGGACCGCTCCCGCCAGTGCGCAGGAGGGCCGGCGGGGCGGGAGCGGCAGCTCGGGCCGTCCAATCTCGGGCCTGAGGCTGGCGTGCCGCGCCCTGAGGCCTCCCGCTACCCCGGGCGGCGCGGTGCGGGAGACCATCGAGGGCCCAGCCCCAGCGTGGACTGACGCCCCGGTCTCACCCCCGCCCGCAAGGCCTCGTACTCCCCGCAGCCTCCGCCCGCCTCTCGGGTGGTCGGTCACGGGCGCGCGCCCGACAGGCTCTGAGAGCCGCCTGTGCCCCCTCCCCCAGTGTCCCCAGCATCACTAGAGCCCTCGGCCGGAACCTGCCTGCCGGCGCGTCCAGCAATCACCGAACTCGTCCGCTTAGTGCGTGGCTTCCAGTGTGACACCCTCACAGCCGCCGGCCCGGCCGCCGCCGGCTACCTGCACTGCGGGAGGAGCCACGAAGAGCCTCACCTCGGTCCCGGCTCGCAGGAAGCGTCGGGCCCCAAGGCCGAGCTCGGCAGCTAGCAGCAACGTAGTGCGCCGACCAGCCGGAGATGGGGCCTGGAGGGGAGGGGACGAGCTAGCTGCGCATGAGCAGGCAGCCCTTCCCTGGAGACCGAGCCGGAAACGGGATGAAGCCCAGCCCCGCTCATTTCCGGGGCTGGTCTAGGACTCCAAGGATCCAAGCCAACGGTGGTCCGTGGACTGCGGGAGGGGAAGGGCGGTCCTGCCCTACCTGCGGCTTCAGCCCGCCAGGCTCCGCGCTACAGGTGCTTTATCTCCGCAGTCTCCCGACAGTGTCAATAGGTTAGTTCAAAGTAGCACTTGGCAAAATGGAGGAGGCAGTACGGCGGGGTTACAGAGAAGTAAAAATAAGATGAAGCTAAGTGTACGCCCAAAATTGGCTATGCACAACCTGGGGGTGTGCTGCGGCTCAGTGTGCAGCGCTGGCCTGGATTTGGGGGACCCATTCCCAGTGCTGCAAAAAATAAACCTTACAAAAAGACGGCAGGGCGGGGGCTGGGGTTGTGGTTCAGCGGTAGAGCGCTCGCCTAGCACGTGCGAGACCCTGGGTTCCACTCATGGCACCATATAAAAATAAATAGATAAAATAAAGGCATTGTGTTAATAACTAAAAATGTTTTTTTAAAAAAGCGCACGATTCGGGAGGCTGATGCAGGAGGATTGCAAGTTAAGAATAGCTTAGCCAATTTAGACATGTCTTAAAATAAAAAAGGGTTGATTGGAGATATAGCTCATGGGTAGAGAGCGCTTACCTGGCAAGCACAAGGCTCTTGGTTCCATCCCCAGCACTGCAATAAACAAACTCTGAGGCCATGGTTAGCCCTTCCCTAACAGTTCTGTAACTTATAAATCCACTTTGGTGTTAACGATATTAGTAATTAAAATTGGAACAGAATAATTTGTGATTACCACAGTCACACCATAAGTATCAGTAAATTAAAGGTGATGAAAAAACTGATGTAGCCTGTGAATTTATTCAACAAATTCTGATATTGTGGAATTTACAAATATGAGCAGTCTGTGTTAATGGCATAGCTTGCTCACCACAACAACTTTCCAGCTTCCATGTTCTTTTATGCACTGTCCCATTTTAACAAGAACCCTGATAGGTCAGTTTCACCAGAAGTCCCCTTAAACTCAAGTTTTCTTATCCATCCACTCCCCCACCAGCTTCATGGCCTATATGTCCCCATGTGCCTGGACTGCCATCTCCCCTCTGCCTTCTGAGGTGGTCTTGGGTAGTTGACCTTACAAAGCATTACATCCTGAATACAGTTTTCCTTAACAGTTTTTCTCCCTCCTTAAGAAGCAGACAGGAAGACTGCTAAGTGAAGGGTCTTGACTCAGTTCTCTGCAGGGTACATCAAAGCCCCTCTGTGAGGTGGAACATGGTATTACCTCCTTCCCCAACTCCTCTGCCTCTCCCCTTTCAGTGTGTGCCTAGAGCCCTGGCCAGTGGAGGTAAGGGCTTAAGTTTGTTTTTGTGAAAAAGCTTGAAAAGATAAAGCAAGTGAAGCCGATGTGTTTGGGCTCATGTTAGAAGTCCAGAAGTGGTGTGCCTAGAATTCACTCTGACTGCTTTGCCTGGCACCTTTTCTTTCTCTGTTATTTTTGTTTTTGTTTTTTAGTACTGGGGATTAAACTTTACCACAGAGCCATGTGGACAGTTAGATAGACTCATAGCAGTGTCAAGATGCTTTACATGTGGGCAAAGGGACTTTTTTTTTTTCTTTCCAGTACTGGGTATTGAACCCAGTCACACTCCACCACTGAACTACATTCCCAGCCATTTTAAAAATTTTATTTTGATGCAGGGTCTCATTAGGTTGCCAGGCTGTCTTCAAACTTGGGATCCTCTGGCTTCAGTGCCACTGTACGGAGGGACTTAATTAAAAAATTTTTGTTCCTACATTTCTGTTTTGTTTCCAAATGTATCATGAGTACATAGTCTCCAACACATCTAATAGTTGAGATCAGAAGTAGGTGACATAAAAAGCTCTGTCACTGGATAAGGTTGACATGGGCACTCTCCTTACTTGTGTACATCCTTTTTTGCAGGTCTGGATCTCCTTGTTCCCTTCAAGGTGGGCCAGTGGTCCTGGGGGACCCAGCTGAGGCTGAAGGACACAGGGGCATTCTGCACCCTTAGCTGAGCCACGCCTCTGAATCCTCCAGCTCTAGAAACACAGCAGCCTCCCTGGCAGCCCTCTGACCTCAAAAGGCAGCCTTTTCCTTTCCCTGTGGCCCACACCTAAGTTGCCGCAGCTGTAGTTCTCGCTCAGGAGAAAAAAAGGTGTTCACTGAGATGGCAGAAACCAAGCATTTTTCAAACAGCCTATGTGGGTAACAGGCTGGCCTGGAACAGCAAAATTTATTTGCTGTTCTCAGAAGTTCCTGCACTTAGGCCTGATTATCCTATGAGATGTATGAACTGGTTTCTCAGCAGAGAACCAACCAGATGTAGACTAAAAAAGTGCAGGAAGCAGGGACCCCTCAAGCAGATAGTCTGACAGCCCTAAGACCCTTAGCCAGAGAATGGCTATTCTGAGGACTACAAAGCTGGCCATACACCCCCCCCTCCCCACATTAGCTAACCTGGAGGCACTCAGAAAGGCCCCCTACCCTATCCAGCAGCTCCACTTTACAACAGCACCCCTCATAGTGGACTCTCAACCTCCTCCCTATTCCCCTACATACTACTCTATAAACACAGCAGCAGTACTATCCTTTTACTTATTTATTTTCATGGAACTGGGTAATGAACGCAGGGGCACTCTATCATTGAGCTGCATCCCCATCCTTTTTATTTTTAATTTTGAGAAAAGGTCTCAATAAGTTGCTGAGGCTGGCCTTGAACTTGCAATCTTCCTGCCTCAGCCTCCCAAGTGCCTGGGATTACACGTATTTACCACCACCCCTGGATAATGTTATCCTTTTAAATAATAGAAGTTTTATCCTTTTAAAACAACCACCAGAGTACATCCTTCCTCTGTTGAAAACCCTCAAGGACTCCCACTTTGGCTTAGACTTCAACCACAATCCTTTGAGCAGAATTTCTCAGACCTGACCTGTGTACCCTCCCCAGCTTTACCTCCCTCCAGTGACCTCCTCCTACTTGGTTGGAGGCACATGACATCCAATATACCTGGTCTCTCTCTACTCATCACCTGTGCACCAGCTGGTCCCCCAGTGGACTTCATTCCCCCAACTCCTGTCTTTCAAGTCTGCTCAGATACCATGCTCTCCAGGAAGCCCAGCCATGATACAGCTTATAGGGGCAGGCATGTCCTCACAGCCTACACCCCACCTTGCTCAAAACTAAGTACACATTTTTTCACCCCTTGATAAGCTGTACCCACTGTTTACTTATGCATTTTGTAATGTTTCCCCCTCTTCCCAACCCACAACGATATCAGCCCTACAAGGGCAGGGATTTAAGACAGACAAAAGTGCCCACACCAAAAACAGCATTTATGAAAGCAAACAAGAAAAAGGGCCCAGATGCTAAGGGGGTCAGGCTGAGCAAAGGCATATTAAGAGGGCCCTGATTTGGACCCCAGAATGTCACTTTACCACACTCAGAAGCAAAAACAAAAAAAAAAACCTGGGGAAGGGGTGTCATGCAGTCTAGCATCCAACTAGAGGAAATGCAAGTTGCATTCTGGCACCAGCTGCAGTGCTGACAAGGGAGGCTCAGTCCTGCAGTCTGCGCTCGCACCTCCTCTCCAGATCTGTCATCTCCTTCAGGACCAGTGCCACACTGTACCGCAGTTCCTGGAACTTGGCTGTGGGAACCTCGAAGCGATATGCTGACCCATCTGAAAGCTTCAGCTGCATCAAGATGCTTGGCTTCAGGGAGCGGGCCAGGGCACTGGTGGAAATTGCCACATCCACCCTCCACCTAAGGTCAGCAATGTGGGGAAGCCAGGAACCCTGCTGCTGGGCCACAGAGTCCAGGAGGGGGCGCTGACCACCAAAAACCACACTGGTCAAGTCCCCAACCAGGTCTTGGGGGATGCCGAGCTCCTGGAGTTGGTCCTTGAAGGCATCAGGCTTCAGGCTGGGAGAGGGAAGCCGGAGAGCCTGCTGTAGTAGTGTGTGTGTGCCAGCAAGTAGGGCACCTAGCTGCTCCTCTGGCAGGCTGGAACTGGCACCCAGGCGCTGCATGGCCTCTCGGCAGTCCTCCCCCTGCAAGCTGCTAACCACAAGCTTCAGCAACTTTCTGAATGTGCTCCTGTCCAGGTCTCCCAGAAACCGGGCCATTGCTGCCACCTCTGGAGGGAGTTGGGGCCCCAGAAAACTGACCCGGCCACTGTGACTGTCAGCAGGATGATGCAGGTATGGAGCTGTAGTCCCTAAGGCAGACATCGCTGCTTCCTCCTCCTTGATCAGCCAGAGGGGAGGTCCCAGCCACAGCTCCCTGAAGGGAAGGGGGAGGGAAGGCCAGTGACTGCCACATCCTTAGGACCTTAAGGATCATGTGGACCCCACCATTAGGATGCTAATGGTTTGAAGTATCAATGACAGTAGGTGTGATGGGGCTAGGGAAATGACCCCGTGAGCAGGTGGAAAAGAGGCCCACATGGGTCCTGATAAGAGGGGAGGCTTCTCAGAGGAAGTGACGTCTGAGATGAACAGGAGTTGGTAGGGAAGTGAGTGAAAAGGAAGAGAACCAAGGAAAAAAAAAAAAGAGAGAGCGTATGTAAATCCTAAACTAACAGATACAAGATTATATTAGGTAGGAGAAATACCCGCAGGCACAGGACACGGCAGTTGGGACCCCTCACTACTCAACCCAGAATATTCACAACGTCCCTGCAAGAGCTCACAAAGGAAATTCAGCCTACAAATGCAGCTGCCCAAGCCAAAAACTAGAGTCTAAACCTGAGAAGGGCCGTGTTAGCTCAGGGGCTACACTCAGCCTCCCCTGCAGGAGGACCAGGTAGAAGCAGTGCACCACGTAAAGAGGGCTGTGGCACTACCTGAAAAAACAGTGGCGACATCGTCGTCTTTGGCGACGTGCCCACACATTTGCCCCAGGGAGAGTGCACGGTCCACCTCGACAAGCTGGGTAGAGGGAGCAGGGCACTCCCTCACGAGTATTCAGAGGCCCCTGGGCTCTGACGTGCTGCCGCTGCCAGGCCCGGATCCCCTCTTCCGGATAAACGGCCCTTTCGCACCCGCGGCCGTGTCCGCCCGGCGCTCAAGACAAACTCGTAGGGCCATCTCCCACACCGAGGGGCCGGGTCTCCGCTCGCGACGCCACCGCGGGGATGTCGCCCCAGTGCCCCCTCCCCGCGCCCCCACGCCCCCGCACCTGGAGCCGTCCGCAGCAGCAAGCCAGAAGCTGGGCGCGGCCTCCGTGTGGCCCCAGACTCTCACGGGCCTCTCTAGGAAAGCGGAGCGCTCGGCTCTATGGTTCGCGACCCCGGGGACGGGGGCGCGAGACACTTCCGGGCCGTTCTAGCAAAGCTGAGGGCGGGGCTCTGTGGCCCTCCCGGCGGCGAAGCGGGTCGGAGCGGCAGGCTCGCTGTTTTCTGCCGCTCTGGTCCTTCCGCGGTGTAGGGAGAGGGAAGCCGGGCGAGCTGGTCGGCGGGTTCGCCCGGTCTCCGGGCCTCGGGCCGGAGCTCAGGCACGCCGTGGCTCCCGCAGAGTCCACTTAAGGTGCTCGACTCTGGTTTTCCGAAGTTCTGAAGTGTGGGGTTGTGCGCGCTGAACGGGTGGCGCGCGGCGTGCGAGCCTGGGCCCCGTAAAGCCTTCGAGAGAGGAGGGCGGGGAGGGCGGGGAGGGCGACGCCGCTGCACACCGAGTGGCGCGCCGGGCCGAGCGGAAGCGGCCGAGCGAGCCTGCCTTCGACACGGGCCGCCCCACCGTCTCTCGCAGCGTCAGAACTTGCTGAATGCCCCGCCACCGCCACCGCGGAGGTTCGCTGAGCGCTCCGGGGGCGTCTGGTGGGCGTAAGGCGGGCTGTCACGGGTGACCCACTTCACAGAGTGATATATAAATGGGCCACAGAAAGAAAGCCGCCGCCGGGTTACAGAATGTGAGCCAGGGGCACTGAGAGATGGATGCAGAGAGTCACTGGAACTGGTCAGGTAAGGATTTTAACGACCAGGTCCAGTCGGCAGAGTTGTCAAAGCAGAGGGTCCAGGTAGGCGGCAGTTTCACGGTGTAGGGTGTCAGCTCTAGGTGTGGGAGTGGGCCACGCGTTGTCATCACAGGCTGGGGAAGCTGCACTCCTCTGAAACCCAATGGGGACAGGAAATGGGAGGTTCCTCACTGTGGCAATTTTCCTGGGCCTTGAACCTGTGATCCTCCTGCCTTAGCCTCTCAAATTGCTGGGATTACAGGTGTGCACGACCATACTTGGCTAGACTCTTTTTGTTTTATTTTTAGATAGGTTCTCATTAAGTTGCCCAGGCTGGCCTTTAACTTGTGATCTTCCTGCCTCAGCCTCCTGAATAGCTAGGATTACAGGTGTGTGCCACCATGCCTGCTAGTGAGTTTTAAGTAAAAAAGGCTTTCAATTTCAATAATAATAATAAAAACAAAACAGAAAAGCCATACATTGGGGGAAATATTCAGAGCACCGTGCCAGACAAAGGCCTGATACCCAGAATATGTAAAGAACTTTTGCAAATCAATAATAAAAAGATTTTACTAGAATTACACACACACACACACACAATAACTACATGAAGGATTATTGCCACTACTGGTAGTGTGGTAGTACAGATTAAAACCACAATGAGATATCATTTCACCCATTCAGCAGAGCTGAAATAGAACTGACTACACATATTTGGGAAAGTTTGTACAGTAATTGCATCAGCTATCCACTGTTTGTGGAAGTGTAAACTAGACAACTAGTTTGAAAAACTGCTTAGCAGTTTCTTTTAATTTAAGCATACAGATTAGGGGATGCACTCCAGTGGCAGAGCACTTGCTTAGCATGCCCAAGGCCCTGGACTCATCCCCAGTACTGCAAAAACAACAGAAAAGCTTAAAGATACAGATACTCTAGGACCTAAAAATTGCAATCCTAGGTATTTCTTTTCTTTCTTTCTTTTTTTTTTTTTTTAATATTGAATTGCACAGAAAAGGACTTAACTTTTTTTTTTAGTTGTTGGTGGACCTTTATTTTATTTATTTATACATGCTGCTGAGAATCGAACAGAGTGCCTCACACATGCCAGGCAAGTGCGCTACCACTGAGCCACAGCTCCAGTCCCCAATCCTTGTTTCTCTATGAGAAACAAAAAGTTATAAACAAAAAGATTTTATAAAATATATGAATATTTCTAGGGCTGCTATAGCAGTGTTGGTGGCACAACAGAGATGGATTTAATGGTTCCAGGGCTAGAAGTCTGAGATTAAAGTGTTGGCAGGGATGTGTTCTCTCTGAAGCCTACAGGACCCTTCCCTGACTCTTCCCGCCTCTGGAAGACCCCTGGCCTTACTTCAGTCTGCTCCTTCTCCATGTAATACTTTCTCCTTTGAGTCTGTGTCCAAATTTTCCTTTTCTTGTATGCATACATGCCATGAGCAAGCTGTGCCACCAACAGAAACCAAAACCATTTGCATTTTTCCACAATGTCAAAATTTGTTGAATAACAATGAATTCACAAGCTACACCACTTTCAGTGGTGGCAATTCAACAATACTTGAGGGTCACCTGATAGTCATAGCCCAGGCAAACTCAAGTTCTTTTATTCCATTCCAATCTAATTTATTTTTTAAAAAATATATTTTTTTAGTTATAGAGGGACATGATACATTTTATTTACTTATTTATCTGTTTATTTATTTATTTATGTGTGTGGTGCTGAGGTTGAACTCAGTGACTCACACATGCTAGGCAAGCAATCTATCACTGACCCACAGTCACAGCCCTCCCTTTATTTCATTTTTATGTGGTGCTAAGGATCGAACCCAGTGCCTCACTTGTGCTAGTTGAGCCCTGAACCACTGAGCCATGACCCCAGTTCCCCAGTCTAATTTTTTTAAATATTTTATTTTTTAGTTGTAGTTGGACACAACGCCTTTATTTTATTTATTTATTTTCATGTGGTGCTGAGGATCGAACCCAGGGCCTTGAATGTGCTAGGCGAGTGCTCTACCACTGAGCTACAACCCCAGCCCCCCCCAGTCTAATTTCTAATAACACTCAAATCACATGTTATATTTCACACAATTATAACACACACACATTTTTATATATGTCACAGACTAAATCTGAAAGGGTCCAGGCACCACACAATTACAGGATGCTTTTAAGTATTTTTTAAGTTGTCAATGGATCTTTATTTATTTTTAATGGTGCTGAGAATTGAACCCAGTACCTCTTACCTTCCAGGCAAGCCCTCTACCACTGAGTCACAGCCACAGCCCTGGACTAAGGTTTTTATCCAACCAGTTCCCCAGAGTTGCCAAGGTTGAGGGTCTGACTGCAGTTTCAGTCTCAGTGTCAGTTGGGATGGTCCGGGCCTGGTTGTCACAGGCAGGAGAAAATGTGCTGTGCTGAAGCCCAAAGGAACCAGAACTGAAGCTCACTGTAGGGATTTTCCTGGGCCAGATTTGTGACAAGTGACCAGATGATGGGGTTAGTCTAGGGGTGGGGGGCTCCTCCATTTACAGATCTCAAGGGAGGGGATTGCGTCTGCTGAGATTGATAAACTCCCACTTCAGTTTTCTGATATAGCTTGGGATGTCATGTGTCCAGGTGCCCCATGATAAGTTGATGCCAATAAATTATTTATCAATCTGTGCCTTAGGGCTGTGCTGGGCAGATGGTAGTTGTGCACTAGTACAGACAAGGTATAGAGTTGTTCCACCTGGCACTGTTCCTCAAAATGGAGCAGCTTATGGCAAACTACTGCTTTACAAAATGTAGTAATTCAGGGTTAGGCTTCATCTGAATCTGCTGCTCTGCATGTCATAGAGTGAGTCAGCTGGCACAGCCTGCCTCCACAACATTGGTCTCCAGACAGGGCCTGCCTGGCTCTGGCATTACCTCATCTTAACTTGGCAATATCTGCCAAGACTATATTTCCAAATAGGACCATATTTATCGACAGGTTTCAGGGGAGTTAGAACTTCAACATGCTTTTTTTCTTTTTTTTTTTAATATTTATTTTTTGGTGCAGATGGACACAACACAATGCATTTTATTTTTATGTGGTGCTGAGGATCGAACCCGGGTCCTGCCCATGCTAGGTGAGTACTCTACCTCTGAGCCACAATCCCAGCCCTTCAACATGCTTTTGAAGGATACAATTCAACCCATAAGGAAGAACATTCATAGCGGCCTTGTTTATAACAGCGTCGACTGGAAGGGATCCACACTGTGGCATGCCCCATAATAGACAGGACACACTGCTGGTCTCCAGAATGTGATGTGCAGTAGGCCTGGTTTTTAGCCTCATGCACCCAATTACATGAAGGACAGGACAAGCAAAACTGAGGGTGGTCATGTTACCAATTTCTGACCTACAGTGCTTCTTTCTCCCTCCCAGAATTTTGGAACCAGTAGCAAAACTGAGCCACCTTTGCAGTGAAAGAAATGTGGTTCTTTGGCCAGAGAATAGGAGATGCCAGGAAGAACAACTCTCAGGCCAGCTTCCCATCGAAACAAAAGGAGATGTCCTTTTAAGAATAAGGGGAGAAAGGCACAGTTTTGGTGCTGGAGGCGGAGGCTGATCCAGTGGAGGAGCGAACGACAAGTCAGGTGGCCTTGTGGCTAAGTAGGTCTTTTCTGATGCCCTGCTGCATCCTGTCAGGAAGCGCAGTGGAGGGCCACTTGTCTGCATAGCTGGCTAGATGGGACTCTTGTCTGAACAGAATACCAGTTATCAAAAGGGTTGTTCCCAAGGGATAGTTGACATCCTTCCTCACTTGCACACGTGTGAAACATGATTCCATCCCTCCACTCTCCTGATCCATGGGGACATTCCTGCACTCAGTCCTAGCTCCTGTCACACCTCCCCTGGGACTCTCAGGCTTCAGGCAAGCCTGGGATTGCTGGTCCCCCAACAATTAGCACGTGTTTAACAAGGGGAGGATGGAGGAACGAGGATGTGGAAAGCTGAGTCCCTGAGCAGTTGCCACGCAGACCAGGGGTTAAGTTCAACTCCACGTTACCTCAAAGGCCCAAGGGAGCCCAGTGTGGTGCCTGTGGTCCTAGCAATTCGGAAGGCTGAAGCAGGAGGATCGAAAGTTCAGGGCTATCCTGGGCAACTTATGAGGCCTTGTCTCGAAATAAAAAAATAAAAAGGGCTGGGGATGTCGTTGTTCAGTGATTAAGTGTCCCTGGGTTCAATCCACAATACCCAAATAATAAATAAATAAATAAATAAATAAATAAATAAAAAGGGCTGGGTGACGCCCCCAACCAGTGCAGGCAGCTGAACTTAAGATTGCTCATGTGAATTTGCAGGGACACCAAATAAAACACAGACAGAATTTACCTTGACACAAGCTTCAGGATGGCTTCCCCAGCTCTCGGCCTCAGGCTTTCCAAAAGGGAGAGCAAGAGAAAGTCATGAGAGGCTGACGAGAGAGAGAGAGGGGACATGTTCAGAAGTGAGCTTTTATGGGGGGTGGAGGGACTCTTGTTCTTAGAAAGTTCTATCTAAGAAAGGGCAGGACTACAAGAAACAGGTGAGCATAACTCAACCTTAGGGTCACGCCCTACAAAAAAGACCTCCTTGCTATCCGAGCAGGTCTCGGACCAGCCACAGCATATGCAGCGGTTGGCCAGAGCCTGAGGTATCGGGACTGGAAGGCATAGTCATCCGGTGTGGCTCCCCACAGCTGGGGATGTAACTCAGTGGTAGAGCACTCAGACAGGTTTGGGGCTGGGGGAGAGAAGAGGAAGAGAAAGACAGCGGCACGAGGGACGGCTCAGCCATCACAGAGGGAGCTGTGAGTTCTCAGCCATTGAATTGGCCCAAGAGGAGTCCGGAGTGCCGAGACCTGAGTCTTACCCAGGACCACTAATGCCACCAAGGATCCACAGGGACCTGCACCCACAACCTGTAGGGTGGAGAGTACCCTACTTTGCCCAGGAGGAAACAGTTGTGTGATGAAGCTCAGGGACTGAATTGCTAGGTGAGGTATTTTAGAATGAGTAACAAAAGACAGGAGAAGATGAGGTCACCCCAGACCAGTTTCAGCAATGGATTCTAGTCCATCCCACTTCAGGAAGTGAGAACATGGGTTCTCTGCAGAGCACAGGGGTGACTGGGCTGTGTGGTCATGACTGTGCCCCTTGCCTGCGGGTGTAGGAGATGAAGGCCATGGAGTTCTCCAGTCTGCTGAGGCCGCCAGGGCTGCTCCCTGCCAAGGACTGAGCAGTCCACTTGGCTTTGCCAGCTGAGAGCCTAATAATCAGCCTCCAAGAACACTCACAGCCAACCTTCCCTCTGCCTTGCCTTAACTGTGGCCAAATGTGCCTTGATGGCCATCATGGCCTGACTAGTCTGTCTGATTGCTCCATTTTCTCACGTAGGCATCCCCCAGGAACATCCTCCCTTGTCTAATACTTCTTGACATCAGCTTCCCAGAGTAGCTTGACTGACGACCACCAGGCTTCTCCTATCACTGTTTGTATCCATCTACTAGGGTGGAGCATCTCACTCCTGGGAACCCTTGAATCCCTACCAGGTGTTGTGACTGTACCTCTCCCTGTTCACTGGTTCTGAAGGACCTCTCCAGATGGGACCCCACCACCATGGTTCTGACCCTCTTCCTTGGGGCCTCCCTAGAATAATGACCACATGTGTCTCTGGGCTAATGTTGTCAGGCTGCCTAGGTCTTGCGTCTATGACCTGATGACCTCTGTGGAGCACAGGGCTGTGCTTCTGTCTCAGGGCCTCCCTGCTTGCTTCCTGCTTGGATCCAACAAGCAGGGCTTAGGTCTCCAGCCAGAAGTCCACACCACTCTACAGGAGAAGGTTCATGCACATATCCTTGCACTTTCTTTTAAATCTCTCTTCCTGACATCTTACTCACATGCTGTACATTTTGCAGCAAGATAGATATTGGTATGAAACAGCTGAGAACTTTTTAATAAAAGTCTACAAAATTTGGAGGTCCAAGCACATGTACCATCTTATGGGACATTTCCACAATCCCTCTTCACTATGAATTGTGCCTTCAAAACAATGTGTGGGACAGGCAGGGAGGTGTACACCAGGAATCCAGTAAGTCAGGAAGCTGGGTTGGGAGGATCACAAGTTCAAGACCAACCTTTGCAACTTAGTAACGCCCTAAGCAACTTAGTGAAATGCTGAATCAAAACATGAAAATAAAAATGGTTGGGATGTAGCTCAGCATTAAACCCCCGCTGAGTTCAATCCCCAATACCCCCGCCCCACAAAAAAATGTGTGGGCCATACCTGGAGGCCATCTCACGTCTGTCATGCAGGTTCAGTTCTTAACAGAATGAAATTTAGGATGGTTAATACAGTTAGAAACATCACTGTGTTTATCATAGCACTGAGCAGCTTCTCTCTAGGTGAAAGGCCAGGTGCTGAGGGCTCCGTGGGAAGCTTTCAGATACCCCAAAACTTCCTTCTCAGTATTGGTCTATGCTGGTGGGCGAGGATTGAACTCTCACAAGGTTTAGCCACTCTGCATACTTGGGATTTCTCTGCAGTATGACTTCTCAGGGTCTGTGATTTGGTTTTCCCACATGCTCACAGCTATGTGATGTGTCCCTTGTGTGAATCCTCTCATGCTGAGTTCTGAGCAGTCCTGAGAGGTTGCCTCGTTCCCTCCCGTGGGTGTTCTGTAACTCTGAGTAACTGAGAGCTTTTGGCTGGGCCTCTCCCGCTTTGCAGGGGAAGTGTTTCTCTGCAGTGTGAGTTGTCTGTTATCAGGTGAGACCTAAGCAGCCAGTGCTAGCCTACCCACCTGTTGCACTTTTGGGCTCTCTGCATGTGTGTCCACTGGCCTTGAGTACAGTGTGCCCTACAAGTGACAGGCTTCTCTGGGTCATTTATTCATAGGGCCCCTCCAGTGTGAAGGGTGTGATAGGGATGGGTGGAGTTCTGGCCAGTGCACCTCCCAAATTTCTCGAATGGTGGGGAACTCTCCCCAGTATGAATTTCATGATGGGGAATAAGATGTGAATTTTGAAATTGCCTCCACACTGTTCACATTTGCGAGGTGGCTCTCTTGTTTGAATTCTCCAAGATCCACTAAGGTGTGACTTGATGGACGGTTTTTCCACTTCCTTTGTGTTCACGGGTTTCCCTACAGTGTGAATGAGCTGTGATTTCTGACTATAAGGTCCCCATGTGCAGGGAGCCCACAGGCTCCTCTCCACGAGTCACCTGGTGGTGGATGGAGTGGGATCTTGCAGGAAGGTCATCAGTCACTGTGAGGATGGCCCTAGGCCCGAGCCTAAGCACCTCACCAGTACCCAGGCTCACCAGGCACACCCACAGAGCCCTCCAGTGTGGCCTCAGACAAGTCACTTCCCCTGACCCTGATCAACGGAGTGAAGCCCCTGGCAGGCTGTCCTTGCCTGATAAGAGGGAAGGGCGAGAAGATGGGGGCGGGGAGACACCAGACCAGATGCTTCTGACCCCAGGGTAAATGATGTCACTTAGAAATCCAGTGGTAGCTGATAAGGATTGAAAGGGGGGTCAAAAGCCCCAAAATTTAGTATAAATAATAGAGCTGATGAACGGGATTCACTCGAGCTGGAGAGCCTGATGAGGACCTGACATCCCACTTGTCATCCTTCCTGAGCCTCTGCGTGATCCTCACTGCTCTCAAACTCTACCGCCTCGTCTGGACCTTGGTGAGAGCCGCAACTTCTCTCTAGGTGAAAGGCCATGTGCTGAGGGGCTCCATGTGAAGCTTTCAGATACCCCAATACTTTCTCCTCAGTATGGGTCTATGCTGGTGGGCGAGGAGTGAACTCACACCATGAGTGAAATCACCCTCTTCTCAACTGGTCGTCCACTCCACACCAGGAAAAGCCTGCTTGGTTCCGGACCTGGTCACCCCGGTCTGAGTGGGTGGGCATCTACTGGACATAAAGCCTAAGGCTTAGGACTTTTGAACTTAGCCTGCCGAGGGGATGTCTGTCATTAGCCTGTCATGATTAGGTGTGTTTGCAGTGCTTAGAATGAATCTAGAATTGTTTGCTGTGAATTAATTAATCTAGAATTGTTTCCTGTGAATTGATTATGTCTATTGCAGTGCCCAACATTAAGGATTGTCATTTTCTTGACTAAGAACCTATAGAGTGAAACTGTATGGAGTGATTTGAGTGAATAAAGCATTGAAAGGGGCAGAAGCATGTGGACATTCTTTATTTCTCCCCTCGACTGCATACTTTGCAATTTTGCCCCTTTGTGGTTTTCTTCCACTGAGGATTCTTTTATGTTCCCTGATATTTGAACTTAGACTAAAATCTTTCCCTAATCCATGGAACTCTTGGGTTCTTTTCCTCTATGAATTTGCTGATGTAGAATAATACCTGGATTGTCTTTGAAGCTCTTGCCACATCTGCCACAACTATGGGTTACTGTCACTTCTGTAGAACTTTTATGACTTAAAAAAATATTTTCGTTATACATGGACATAATATCTCCATTTTATTTATTTTTATTTTTTAAAAATATATTTTTAGTTGTTAATGGACCTCTATTTATATGTGGTGCTGAGAATTGAACCCAGTGCCTCTCACATGCTAGGCAAGCACTCTGCCACTGAGCCACAACCCAGCCCTCCATTTAGTTTATTTATTTTTATGTGGTGCTGAAGATTAAAACCAGAGCCTCACATGTGTGAGGCAAGTGCTCTGCCACTGAGCCCCAGCCCCAAACTTTTGTGACTTTTTAGGGGATAAGTTTTGACTGAAGTTTCTTCCAAATTCATTAAATTGTAGGTCATTCTTCCAGGGAGCGTTTCCTCATGGGATATGGCCACTGTTCTGAAGCCTTTCTCCCAGGCAGGGCCTTCTTGATGCATTCCTGGAAGGTGCTCCAGCACCTCCTTGCTTCTGCCCTCCTCAGGCCTCAGCAAGAAATCCCAAAGGATGCTTCTGATGCTCCACCTGTGGCTGTCAGAAGACTCCGCTTCTTGAAAAGGTCCTTCCTTCTTGATCCCGGTTGATCTTCATTGAGGAATCTGAAAGGGAAACATCAGGAACAAAAGATCCCATTCACCGCGGGGCCCTGGACTCACAGTGATGACAAGGAGCCACAAGTGAGCACCAGGGGGACAGGGAAGGGGTGACGTAAGGAAGAGATCTGTTGGGAAGGACAAGGCACACCCAAAGGACTCAGAATTACAGGTCAGCAAGGCAGGGGAGCTAGGAGAGGAGCCTGGTGGCAAGGAGCCTGAAAGTAACTGCGAGAAGTGTGAGAAGATCACCAATTAACCCACCAAGTGACTCAAGACACACCCTCCCTCTGCAGCTGCTGGGCCAGAACAGCCGCCCACACCACCGTTGGGTTGTCCCCAGCCATGGCCAAAGCTCTCCCTGCCTCAGCCCGACCCTCGAAGGTATGATGCTGGCTTCCCTCTGTCCCCTCCCTGGCACCCTGGAATTCTTCCTTCCCATGTTCTTCCCACAGTCTGTTCTTGCAAGTGTTGCCTCTGAATGTTACCAATGACTGCCTTCCCCAGAGCCTGCTCTTCCTGCACACCTGGTCAGGACCCTCTCTGTGTCCACAGTCTCAGCCTGGCCTTCTCTTCTGTCCAGCTGGGACACAGTCAGGTGTGAGGCCAGGAAGCTCTGCTGGTGGAGGAGGAAAGAGCTGTGTGCGCCTGGTGAGAACCAAGTCCAGGTCCGCCGGGTCCGGAGAGGGAGAGGTATAGGCTTGGCCAGATGAGGTGGGAGGCTCCTGGGCAAGGAAGGGTGCAGTGTCATAGGCTGAGGGGAGGAGGGAGTGGAGGTGCGGGTGGGGTTGGGAGCAGGGCTCACCCCACCAGATCAAACTCCCCAGTTCCCCAACATCACACACTTGTAGGTTCCTTCTGGTGAGGACCTGGGTGCTTTCATTCCTTCTGTAAAATGCACAGCCACAGCCACAGGTGTCACTGACCCTGAGGACAGAATCCTCTGCTGCCCAAGGACCTTGCTGATCAAGGGTCCCAGAGCCATCTGGGCATCATCTTGGGATGGGTGAGGAGGGAGTCTTTCCAGCTGTGGAAGAGTCTGTTCCAGGAAGGAGATTCAGAAGGTACTGAAGGAAGGAGACTGAGTCCCTGCAGTCCCCACGTGGCAGCCCCTCTACAGGTGGGAGCTCCTCTGGTGACATGTCAGAGGCAGGAATAGGTTTACTGATGAAATCCCGGAGGTAACATTAAAAGGCACTGCTAGAAGTCAATTTTTTTTTTTTTTTTTTGGCAGAGCTGGGGATTGAACCCAGGACATAGTGTATGTGAGGCAAACACTCTACCAACTGACTTATACCCCCAGCCCTAGAGGTCAATTTTAAAACAAAATAAAACCACCTCCTCATTACTTACCAAGAAAAAACCCTATGGAATTAGTTCTTCAAGAATTGACTGATGGGGACAGTTTCAAGATGGCGGACCAGAGGGAGGTAGCATTCTGCCGCTCTGTGATTCAGGTCTCACCTAATCAGAATCCGGCGTCTCTGAGAGTGTCAGAGGACCCTGTACAGCTACTCTCTGCAGAAATCACCATACAGGGCTCTGGGCCTCAGTGTTCAAGAAGGACCCAAAGCCCAAAGTTCCAGTCCACACAAGACTCAGCGAGCACTTTAGCAGAATCACCTGTCAACACATCTGCAGACCACCAAGACTTCAGTCTGCTCCCACGCAGGTCACCAGCTGCTACCTACCCACAGCACAACGCCATCGCCCGGCTCCCCCAACCTCACCAAACACCCGGGCACTGAAAGCAGACAACCACCATCTTGGCTAAACATTCTCTCCATATTAGGTGGGGGCAGTTACAAGATCGGATCTCCAGGGGCCAGTGGATTTTCACAGAAAGAACCAGCCCTGCGACCACCAACACAGAAATCAGAGCCTCTGGGCACAAGTAAGTCTCTGGACTCCGGACCCAAAGCTCGCAGTTCTAGCTCAAGTGGCTTAGCAGAAACACCTATCAGCACCTCTGTAGAACTCCAGACTGCGCGCTGCTCCCACGCAGGTCACTTGGCTTCTACCTATCCACAGCACAAGGCCATCATCCAGCTTCCCCCACATCACCAGACACCCTGGCACTGGAAGCATACTGACTCCATCTTGGAAAACCTTCCTTGCCATTTTGTGGTGGGTGTGGCTATCAGATCGGATTGCCATTTGAGCAGGTACCTGATTTCCAATTCCTCCCCCTCCCCAACAGCATTAACTCAGACAGTGACCACCCAACACAAAAACAGCTCTCAGTTGGACAGAAGTACAATCCGAACAGGGCGCTGCCCGCCTGGAGTGAGCCTGGGGGTGTGAAGTCCCGCAGTTGGGACCATATAAATAAGAGAGAGGAGGGGACTAAAGCCTAGAGCATAATAGAGAGATCAGGATTTGGGAAATCTCCAGGTAAGAGAGGAAGAGATACCAGACGCTTACATCAGTCAAGTAGTTACCAAAAAAAAGACCTGTGAAGTGCTATTTCCCTGCTGGGACTGGTGGCTAGCACTCCCCACTTCCAGATGCTCCACACCAGGTCTAGTCTTCAGACCCTGGTTACCTACACCATCCTGAGGGCTGAGACACCCACTGGATGAGACAACCCCACCTACTGGATGAGAAGAGAAAGAAACGGATCTCTAAGAGTTTTTTTTTCCTCTTCTTTCTCTTTTACCCTTCTATCCTCTGGCCCTCACATCTCCAACTTATGTAAAACCAAGAACGTTGCATGAAATAGGATTTTGAGGACTGAGTCACCTGAATAATATAATATAGAGGAATTGCATATGCCCCTTTTCCCTCTTTTTTTCTTCTTTTTTCTTTGCTCTTTTTTCTTTCTTTTTTTCTCTTTCTTCTTCCTTTACCCTCCAAATTATACTATTTTAACATCCTATATTTTCCTAAAAACATATTTGTGTTTGTTTTGTGTACTCTACTGTCTTCCCATGTAATTGTCTACCCCAAATTACCTTCTATCTATTTTCCTGCTACTAACCCTCTTCATTAGATTTCTCCTTCACATTTCCTAAGATATATTAACTATATACCCTCATATCTTCTCCCCTCAACATATCATCCTGTGCCTGACCCCCAGTTCATTGTCCACCACCAGAAACTGTAAACCTTTTTATGAAACTACTGATTATATTTTAAATAATAATTGAATCCAACATTTCTGGACATTGAGGCTAAACTGTAAATGTCTTAATACCAATAATTTGTTTATAGGTGAGTATTGTTGATATTGGGGTCTCTTAACATTGTCCTTCCCCACAAAGGAGAGATCTTGGAACCCTACAAGAGCACTACAAATCTATAGGGTAAAAACAATAACACACCAGGTCCACAGAGTGGAAAGGAAGACACATGAACAATATGAAAAGACAAGGGAAGAAAGTGCCACGAACAAATCAAGACAACACATCTTTAGAAGAATTGGCAGCTACAGCAGAAAAAACTACAGAGAAAGATTTCAGGATATACATGGTTAAAATGTTTTGGGATCTCAAAGAAGACATAAGAGAACAAATACAGGCAGTGAAAGATCACTTCGACAATGAGCTACATAAACAAATTCAAGAAGCAAAAGATCACCACAACAGGGCAATAGAGATTATACAAAAAAAAAAAAAAAAAAAAAAACCCAGAAATCCTTGAAATTAAAGAATAATAAACCAAATTAAAAACTCAAATGAAAGCATCACAAACAGAGTAGACCACCTAGAACATAGGACATCAGACAATGAAGATCAAATAAATCATCTTGAAAAGAACATAGACCGCATGGCAAAAATGATAAGAAACTATGAACAGAACATTCAAGAAATATGGGATAGCATAAAAAGACCAAATTTAAGAGTTATTGGGATAGAGGAAGGCATAGAGGTCCAAACAAAAGGAATGAATAATCTGTTCAATGAAATAATATCAGAAAACTTTGCAAACATGAAGAATGAATTGGAAATCCAAATTCAAGAAGCCTACAGGATGCCAAATGTACAAAATCACAACAGACACACACCAAGGCACATTATAATGAAAATGCTCAACATACAGAATAAGGAGAGAATTTTAAAAGCCACAAGAGAAAGGGATCAAGTTACATACAATCAAATACCAATTAGGATAACGACAGATTTTCAACACAGACCCTGAAAGCTAGAAGATCCTGGAACAACATATATCAAGCTCTGAAAGATAATGGGTGCCAACCAAGAATCTTGTATCCAGCAAAATTAAGCTTTAGATTTGAAGATGAAATAAAAATCTTCCATGATAAACAAAACTTAAAAGAATTTTTAGCTATAAAACTGGCACTACAAAACATCCTTGGCAAAATATTTCACAAAGAGGAAATGAAAAACAGCAATAAAAATCAGCAGAGGGAAGTAGTACACTAAAGGAAAAACTAATCAAAGTGGAAAACCAATTCAAATACAATAACAAAAATAAACAAATATGCCTGGAAATACAAACCATGTCTCTACACTAAAGGAAAAACTAAACAAAGTGGAAAACCAATTTAAGTAAAATAACAAAAATAAACAAATATGGCTAGAAATACAAACCATGTCTCAATAGTAACCCTAAATGTTAATGGCTTAAACTCACCAATCAAAAGAAATAGGCTAGCAGATTGAATTTTTTTTAAAAGACCTAACAATATGCTGCCTCCAGGAGACTCATCTGATTACCTATCTAAAACATACAACACAGACTGAAGGTGAAACATTGGGAAAAATCATACCATTTACATGGACTGCAGAAGCAAGAAGGGGTTTCCATACTCATATCAAATAAAGTAGACTTCAAGCCAAGGTTAATCAAAAGGGATAAAGATGGACATTACATACTGCTCAAGGGAACCTTACACCAACAAGACATAACAATCATAAATATATATGCTCCAAACAATAGTGCAGCTATGTTCATCAAACAAATTCTTCTCAAGTTCAAGTCAAATTGACCACAACACAATAATCTTGGGTAACTTTATTTATTTATTTATTTTTTTAGACAGAGAGAGAGAAAGAGAGAGGGAATTTTTTAATATTTATTTTTTAGTTTTTGGCAGACACAACAGCTTTGTTTGTATGTGGTGCTGAGGATCGAACCTGGGCTGCACGCATGCCAGGCAAGCACACTACCGCTTGAGCCACATCCCCAGCCCCTCTTGGGTGACTTTAACACACCTCTCTCACCACTGGATAGATTTTCCAAACAAAAGTTGAATAAAGAAACTATAGAATTTAATAACACACTCAATAATAATTTAGACTTAACTGACATATATAGAATATTTCAACCTGCATCAAGCAGATACATTTTTTTCTCAGCAGTACATGGATCCTTCTCTAAAATAGACCATATACTATGCCACAAAGCAACTCTTAGCAAATACAAAAAAGTAGAGATACTACCATGAATTTTATCAGATCATCATAGAATGAAATTGGAAATCAATGAAAAAATAAAAAATAAAAATTTCTCCATCACCTGGAGACTAAACAATATGCTACTGAATAAACAATGGGTCACAGAAGACACTAAGGAGGAGATTAAAAAATTCCTAGAAGTAAATGAGAACATAGTCATAATATATTGAAATCTCTGGGACACTATGAAAGCAGTACTAAGAGGAAATTCATTGCATGGAGTTCATTCCTTAAAAGAAGAAAAAGTCAACAAATTAATGACCTCATACTATATCTCAAATCCCTAGAAAAAGAAGAACAAACCAGCAGCAAAAGCAGTAGAAGGCAAGAAATAATTAAAATTAGAGCTGAAATCAATGAAATTGAAACAAAAGAAACAATTGAAAAAATTGACAAAACAAAAAGTTGGTTCTTTGAAAAAATAAATAAAACTGACAGATCCTTAGCTATACTAATGAAGAGGAGCGAGAGAATTCAAATTACCAGCATACATGATGAAAAAGGTAATATCACAACAGACACTACAGAAATACAAATAATAATTAGAAATTATTTTGAAATCTTATACTGCAATTAAATAGAAGACATTTAAGGCATTGACAAATTTCTTAAGTCATATGATTTGCCCAGGTTGAGTCAGGAAGATATACACAATTTAAACAGACCAATATCAAGTGAGGAAACAGAAGAAACCATCAAAAGCTTACCAACCAAGAAAAGCCCAGGACTGGACGGATACACAGCCAAGTTCTACAAGACCTTTAAAAAGAACTAATAACAATACTCTTCAATTTGATTTCAGGAAATAGAAAAAAAGGCAGTAATTCTAATCTCATTCTAAGAGGCCAATATTACCCTGATCACAGAGCCAGGCAAAGACACATCAAAGAAGGAAGCTTCAGACCATATCTCTAATAAACATAGATGCAAAAATTCTTAATAAACTTCTGGCAGGGGCTAGGGATGTGGCTCAAGTGGTAGCATGCTCACCTGGCATGCGTGCGGCCTGGGTTCGATCCTCAGCACCACATACAAACAAAGATGTTGTGTCTGCCGAAAAATAAAAAATAAATATTAAAATTCTCTTTCTCTTTAAAAAAAAAAAACTTCTGGCAAATCAAATACAAAAACATAGAAGACAAAAACAAAACAACAAAAACAAAAACAAAACAAAACAAAACAAAAAAAACTGCATGAAAAAACTTCTAGAACTAGTAAATTAATTCAGCAAAGTAGCAGGATATAAAATAAACACCCATAAATCAAAGGCATTTCTGTATATCAGTGACAAAGCCTCTGAGAAAGAAAACTACCCCATTCACAATAACCTAAAAAAAAAAAAAAAAAAACCCTGGGAATCAACTTAACAAAAACAAAAGAGGTGAAAGATCTATACAATGAAAACTATAGAACCCTAAAGAGAGAAATCAAAGAAGACCTTAGAAGATGGAAAGATCTACCTTGCTCTTGGATAGGCAGAATTAATATTATCAAAATGACTATACTACTAAAAGCACTATACACATTTAATGAAATTCCAATCAAAATCCCAATGGCATTCCTCATAGAAATAGAAAAAAGAAATCATGAAATTCATCTGGAAAAATAAGAGACCCAGAATAGCTAAAGCAATCCTTAGCAGGAAGAGTGAAGCAGGTGGCATCACTATATCAGACCTTAAACTATACTACAAAGCAATAGTAAGAAAAACAGCATGGTATTGGAGCCTGAGAAAACTCCCAACAGCCAGGTAGCACTTATCCCTCCCCAGCATCTCAAAAACACCCAAGAAAGAAGGTTCTCGGCAGGCCAGGACCAAGAGCCACACATGACGCTGGTTATCCTCTTCACTATCTTCAATACAAAACATTCCTCCCACACATTTTCATTAAATTTCCCCATGGTGTTGACTTCTTTTTCTAGACAGGGTTTTGCTGTTGCTCAGGCAGGTCTTAAACTCCTAGGCTAGGGTGACCCACCCGCCTCAGCCTCTGGAATAGCTGGGAGGACAGGTGCACCAGTGTGCCCAGATGACATAAAAAGTCATTTCCTAGTCAGTTCTGGGGTTCTCTGTGAGATCTAGGTTGTCCTCTGACCACTGTACAAGTGGCCCTCTGCCATAGAAGATAAATATTTGGGGAAAAAACCCTGCCTCTGGACTGGGTGCAGTGGTGTATGCCTGTGATCCCAGTGGCTCAGGAGGCTGAGGCAGGAGGATATAAACTCAAGGCCAGGCTGGAAAACTTAGCAAGGCCTTGTCGAAAAAAATGAAAAGGGCTGGGGATGTGGTTTAATGGTTAAATCTCTGGTACCAAAACAACAACAAAAAACAACCTGCCTCTGCACTGAATGCATACGGATATGTATATGTATATATTGAGTTGTCTGTGGACCTTTATTTTATGTATGTATTTATATGCAGTGCAGAGGATTGACCCCAGTATCTCACCTATGAGAGGCAGCCCAGCATACAGACCTTTTTTCCTGTCATTATGCCCTCACCAGTACAGTGTGCCAAGTAATTACATGTTTACACCACAGCAGGTATCGTAAGTAATCCCAAGATGATTTGAAGGAAGCAGATACCGCCCCATTCTATAAGAGAGGCCTGAGCAGCCACATCTATTGACATCTGCAGGACTCCTGGTATGGAGACACTGCCTTTTTTCCTCCACTGTTTATATAAACTTTATATGAAGTTTAGCTCAGTTATTTCAATTTGTGTTCAGGTTAGCGTTTGTTTTTCCCCTTTGATCTTTTTAACAAATCTACACCAAAATACATCCATGAAGTTATACTTGCTTCTCCCACCACACCCTCACCCTCACTTGTGTGCCTTCCTCCACTTGTTGCCATTTCGGTAGTTTTTGTGCTGTTCTTCCTGTGTTTGTTTATTCTACCAAGAAATGAACCCAGGGCGCTTAACCAGTGAGCCACTTCCCCAGGCCTCTTTTGTTTGTTTTGAGACAAGGTCTTGCTAAGTTGCCTAGTGCCTCACTAAATTGCTGAGGCTGGCCCTGAACTGTGATCTTCCTGCTTCAGTCTCCCAAGCTGCTGGGATTATAGATGTGAGCCACCACGCCTGGCCAGTGTTTATTTTTGTAAAAGTAAATAAATACATATTCAATTCCCCTTCCTTTTTCAGCTAGGAAGAAGTGTGTGGTGTTGAAGAACTATTCCCTGCCTGTTGGCCTCCAGGGCTGAGCTCTGTCCCCCCCACAAGAGGACAGGGCCACCTCTGCTTCGGTCTGCTTCTGCAGGCTTTGGGAAAACAAGATGGTGCTGCTGTGGAGGGCAGTGGCTACAAACTCCACCTGCTCCATTTCTGCCCAGGACAAGTTCTAAGCCTCAAGCCAAGAACCCTGGTAAGCAGGTAGCCTCTTCCAGCTGGCCAGTTGCTACAGGGACAAGAGGCACTCATACATGTACAGAGTGGGGCACCCCTCATCTGCTCCAACTCTCAGGTCACTCCAAGTTCTGGCTTATGCAGAGACACTGAGGAAGCCAGGTGTGTGCAAGTGAGGTTCTGGTTCACAGGGAGGCCCCACCAGGGGCCTAAGCCACTGGAAGGATGCAGATGCCATTTCCTGCATTCAGCGTGAGGGTCCAGCACTCAGCCAAATGACTAGGAGGCTCTTTGCACCCCTGGTTGGGTCTCCCTATGAACCAGGTTCTGTGGGCAGCCAGTCTGAATGATTTTGCATTCTCCTTCCCATAAGCAGAGGCTCTGATGTCACTCTTGTAGTGACCTGGACATGGCCCAGGTCCCAGAGTTTTAGGGTGCATCTTCAGAAGTAGGCCTGTTGCACCATAAATCGAGCTGCACTCACCTATTCCTTTGTGGTATCACCCCTTTGCCTTGTTTAGGATAGAATGTCCCATGGAAATGCCCTTTGTGAGTCCCCTTCTCTTGCTCTGTCTATGGGTGTGGTCTTCTGAGATGTCAGTCAATCTACTGACAGCAGACATCATGAAGCTAGACTCAACCCCCTGAAATCTGATACCTTGCCTCATTTGAAAGGCTTCTCCTCAATAAAAGGGTTCAGTACAGGCTCACTTGCTCTCTTTCTGCAGATCCTTAAGGTTAGTGGAACCCAAAGAAAAAGGTATCTCTGGCCTGGGATTGTGGTTCAGCAGTAGAGTGTTCACCTAGCACATGCAAGGCCCTGTGCTCGATCCTCAGCACATAAAAATAAATAAATAAAATAAAGATATTATGTCCCACTACAACTAAAAAATAAATAAATAAATATATATATATATATATTTTAAAAATGGTATCTCTGTCTTTTGTGTGGTTATTTCATGCAGCCCAGTTCTGCTGGAGTGACCCTGAGTGTTTCAGTCATGAGAACACGACAACTGGCACCCAAACAGGGACTCCAGGGTGATTTATTTATTTTTTTTTTAAAGAGAGAGTGAGAGAGGGAGAGACAGAGACAGAGAGAGAATTTTTAATATTTATTTTTTAGTTATCGGCGGACACAACATCTTTGTTTGTATGTGGTGCTGAGGATCAAACCGCTTGAGCCACATCCCCAGCCCCATCCAGGGTGATTTTTTTTTTTTTTTTTTTTTAATATTTATTTATTTATTTTCAGTTTTCGGCGGACACAACATCTTGGTTTGTATGTGGTGCTGAGGATCGAACCTGGGCCGCGTGCATGCCAGGCGAGCGCGCTACCGCTTGAGCCACATCCCAGCCCCCAGGGTGATTTTTTAGAAATGTAGTGGGATTGGAATTTCTCTCCAAAAGTTAAGCATGCTTAGATTGCAGAGTATTGTGGGCTGAATTGTAGAAAGTAAGTGAATGAGACAGAAGAAAAATCTGTGATGTTAAACTTTTTAATATTTGGGAATATTTTGTCTTTGAAAAGAAAAAAATATTTTTTATAGTTCTAGAGACTCTAAATAAATGTAAAGAATTATTAAGATGATTAATGGTCTCTCACATGGGAAAAGTGCCTTTGTGGACTTTTTTTGGATTATTTTGGTTAATCTTTATATTTTGAAATACTAGGTAAAGATTTTGGGGGTTTACATACTAGAAGTCTGCACTTGGGAGAATGAGAAAAAGGGAAAGAAAATTTTGTGATGAGAACTGATACAAGGATTCTTTGCCTGTAGAGAAGTGAATTTTATTTTTTTATTGTTTTTGTGAACACTCAGAAAGCTTACACTGAATCTCTTCTTGTCCTACAGATCAGAATGGCTGTAACTCAGCAGCTGGGGACAAAAGCCTTTAGCCATTGTTGCCCTATGGGGTCTGTTTTTTAGACCTACAGCCAGCAGTGCTTTTAACCCTGACACAACCTGGCCTGGGTGCCAAACACAGACTGCCTTCACTGGTATCTGCCTCTAAAACTCACTTTTAAAGCACCCAGGTGCTGCAAGAAAAAGTACAAAATACAAAGAACACAAGCTGCAAGCATAGGTCACAGAGACAAGGCAAGCTTCTATCCACCCACAGGATCCTGCCCAGGCAGGGGAATGCAGACAAAAATCAAAATGCAACCAGCTAAAGAAACTCAGGGAGCCTTTGCCCAGGACAATGGGCCATGGGTTCCATGCGGTTTCTGTCACCATGGTAACCACTCTATGCCTGTCTGGAGGAGCGGGCTTCCTGGTCTCACCTCCTGCATTTTTGCAGGCTTCCCATTGGTCCTTCCACTGTCACTCAGACAGGACGTCTGGTCCCACCTTCCAGCTGCTAACCTGTACTTCCTGTTTCAGACTTGCTACCTGGAGCTGCCCAGAGCCTGAATTTTTAAGAATGCTCACCTGTAAATGCTAACAAAAGTTTTCTTTTTCAAGCAAAATCGAATTCCATAGGTTTCTATGTTGCAGCCCTAAATCTGAGTTATTTTTGAGTTAAATAAACTGGCTTTTCTCTACGGCTGTGTTACTAAATAATGTTATATTGATGGGAGACATCAAACATACTTCTTTATATTTTGCTTTTAATTTTAGAAGTTATGGGGATGCATTTGCTCACCACAGCAACAAAAGCCAGCAATAGTCCTGTGATGAACAAAAAATCCTTATTCTCATTCCTGACTATTTAATTACAAGAAATAAATATGTATACATAAGAATCTTATTTCAGCTACATCACGTGATATCACATATAAGAGTGCACTCCTAGTTAAAAATAAATTGAAATGAATCCAAATATATCAGAACCATGTGGTTACATAAAGTTACTACAATTATAAGTTATGCCCTTATTCTTAATATATATTTGCCTAGGTATTTAAATAACCTATAATTATTAATCAATAAATTAATTAACATGTCTAATTGTTTAATTAATGTATATTTATCTAATTGTTTTTCTTCAATAGAAAACCCATAGTTTATATGCTTTATACATGCATGTATCTGATGCTCTACCTTTTAGTTACAGATATTTGAGATAAATGTATTTAAATATAAATTTGCTTTCAAGAGAGAATACAACCTTTAAGTAATCTTTAATTCTCAAAGTTATTGTACAAACTTTATAAGATGATAAACAAATATAATTCTGTCTAGAGAAATATCCAAGGACTTTAACTATATTTTCATTGAGACATTTCTTTTCAAAAATTTGTTTAGATTCTAAGGTTTTCAGAAATTGCTCCAAAGTATAACCAGGAAAAACTCTAAAAGAAAAAGATGCTTCAACAGAATGGAAGCACATTTTGGAGATCCTAAAAAGAAGAAATCGTCTTTGGGTGAAGCAAGGTCCTTATATTCTAGATTTTAATGATGAAAGTATTTTCCTAAATAGAAAGAGCTTTATATAACTATCTAGACAGATGATATAAAGTTAAAACAATTAAAAAAAGATTTATATGTCCTGGAGTGACTATAAAAATTTTAACTGATTAATTCAAGGCTATTTCAGGCTATTTCCCTGATTTAATTATGCAGATGTGAGCTGAGATTTTGTCCATATTTTGACATGATAAAGACCTCTTAAGATGTTAAGTTTATTTCCATTAAGGAAGGTCTTTATTGTCTAATGATTATTACTGTTTATGGCAAGGATTAATTTTGGTGAATAAATTCTCATCCTTGATTAAACACTGAATATGTTAAATTGCTGATTTATATCCCAATTTTGACAATTTTCCTTGAAGACTAAATTTGATTTATTCAAAGACACTGCTGATTCTTACATATTCTGCTTGTTGGATAATTATGAGATTTGGGAGAACATTTTACTAAGACTAAGGTATTTCAAATTAAAATCATATGTTAGTTTTGAGCAATAAAAGTTACAAACCTTGTTAAAAATTCATTTGTATTATATAAGTTCTCTGATTGGACCTATTACCCATAAAAATATGCTAAAATTTATATATTACTCCCTACATTGGGAAGTAACCTTAATCATATTTTCTAAAAGACAATTAAGAGACACCTATTTAACGGATAATATTCTAAAATATAGATATTTTGAGACCTTTTCTCAGAAAGAGATTGAGGGTTCTTTCTAAATTGTTAAGATAAATTGACTAGTCTATATTGGAAAATTACAATAATCAATGAAAGGTAAATCTATTCTTATCATTTAAATACTTGTACTATTATCTATAACTTAAATCCATGATACTATGGTTTATGCGAAGCCTTCACTCAATTTTATTAAATAAAGAGATGGGGGAAAATAGAACCCTAGAGACACACACTAGATATTAAAAAATATTTCAAATTTTTCTTAATTGTAATATTGAGAATCTCACTGCTGCTGAACATGAGATTTCCAAGGAGAGTTTAAACCAGTCATCATGAAAATGACTGAGAAACTTGGCCAAGGAAGGTAAATTTCCAGCTGCAGAGTTCACAACCATGCAGCTTCATGAGCTTGTCAGATAATTAAAAACTATAAAGAAACTTTGGACCCACTTCCCAGGTCTGTTTTTAATGTACATTGTGGTGTGGACTGGAAAGTCCACCAATAAAACTAGATGTATTGTGCTGACGGTAATGGTCAGTTATCCCTAGCTGTTGATCCTATGGTAACAGGCTGTCTGGGAGTATCCTTTGAGAAAAAGTCAGCCTATCAGAAAACTGAACCAGCCAATCATGCTGGTCCTTAGAGATTAAGACTATATTTACCTGTCTGAACAATTGTCAGAAGATTACTACAATAGATTTTTCCTATACAGACCAGTTATTTACATAGAACATCCACCAATGTATTGTCGCCCTAATCATTCTACAGTAGAAACTGGCACCTTTCCTAAGTGGATGGATTGTGCATGTCAGTAGAACACAAGATACCTAGAAATAGTGGATATTTTAGGCTGGTCTCTGAAATGGACAAGAACAATCACATGAGGATGCCATAATTCCTAGAAACTTTAACTCTCAGTGAGATGGCACCCAAAAGGATGTTTTAATGTTTGACTTCTGCCTTCAAAATATTTACATTACTGACAGACCTAATAAACTCCCTAAATGTGAGAATTAAGAGGAAGGATGATGAATATCCTGTAGCCTGTAAGAATACAACTTATCTTATTGTATCACTAGTTATTGCCAGCTGATATTTCAGAGCAATAATATGCTGAAGTTAATATTCAGACTTTGAAACAGGTGCAAGTCAATTAACCAGAACTAGGCAAGCTGCTGGTCTCATGATCCTTAAAGTGACTAAATATTATTCCTTGCTTCTACAATTACAGCCTTTATGGTATGTCTCAAACTTACAACATATTGGGTTTTCTTAATATTTGACTTAAGTTACTTCCAAGATCCTTCACAGTCAGAGAAGTGCTAATGGAAAGACGGGAACTAAATTAAAATGCTCTAGAAGCCACTGTAATAAATATTGTGACTGAGCCCTCTGCCCCATGGTTTATGGAAAGGCTTAAATGCCATGCCCAAATGAAAACGTCTGTGTTACTATGGCCAAACACAATGCTTCCCAATAAAATTGGGAAAAAATTAATAATTTTCTGATGAGTGTTTGACAGAGTAATAATAACCCGAATCTTCCAAGTTGATGTGTTATTGAAATGATATGTTTTCTACTAATTTCCTTTTGCGTTTCCATAATGGATCATGATGATCTCGAACCAAGAATCCAGTGACTGGAAGATATGATTCCCCAGTTGCTTTTTTTTATATTAAGAAAGGGGGAATATGTGGGGTAGCCACTCTGAATGATTCGCACCTTCTATCCTGTAATGGTCAATTATACCTATATGTTGATTGGCTTTGACTGGTCACTGCATCTCATAGTGATCTGGACATTGCCCTGGTCCAGGAAGTTTGAGGGCATATCTTCAGATGTAGGCATCACCCATGGAGTTGAGCCACACTCACCTGTTCCTTTGTAATCCCACCCCTTTGCCCTGTTTGGGATAGAATGTTCCATGGAAACGCCCTTTGTGTGTTCCCCTTCTCTTGCTCTGCCTTTGGGTGTGGCCTTCCTAGATGTCAATCTGCTGATGGCAGACATCAGGAAGCTGGACTCACCCCCTGACACCTGACCCCTGGCCTCATTTGAATGGCTTCTCCTTAATAAGAGGGGTCAGCACGTGCTCTCTCCCTCTCTCTTTCTGTGGATCCTTAAGGTCAGAGGAGCCATCACAGGACCCAAAGAAAAAGGTATCTCTGTCTTGTGTGATTTTGTGCAGCCCAGTTCCCCTGGAGTGACCCTGAGTGTTTTAGTCGTGAAGAAGTGACAGTAAAGGTGGGTCTTCATCCCTTCATCAAGGAAGAGGGCGCTAATCCTGGCTAAGTGGGTAAGAGCAACGTGCCTCCAGAACATGCTTCCAGCTGAGACTAGTGCCATGGGCCAGTTTCACTCCTCTGTCCTTTGTAACCCTGCCCATTCTGCCCTTTTTAGGATAGAACTTTCTAAAGAACAAGAGTCCTCCCAATAAAAGCCGACTTCCAAACATGCTCTCTCTCTTACCAGTCTCATGACTTTCTCTTTTGGGGATCCTGAGGCAGAGAGCAGAGCCATCCTGAAGCTTTTGTAAAGGCAATTTGTGTCTGTTTTATTTGTTGTTCCTGCAAATTCACATGAGCAATCTTAAATTCAGCTGCCCGCGCAGGCCGGCAGGGGGGTGGGGGGAGCGGCACCGACCTGGAGTGCACACTCCAGGATTGGAGCCTGAGCTCCTGCCAGGGCCAGCTCTCAGACAAATGACTAGGAGGCTCTTTGGGCCCCTGAAGGACTTGCTGGGTAGAGAAGAGCTGAGTGGAAGGCACTTGCTGGAAGGACAAGAAGCTTGCCTGGGGTCCAGCCCTGAGCATGCCTGCTGTCCCACCCATGCAGTGGTGAGGCAGGCACCTGGGAGCCGTGAGGATGGGGCAGAGGACAGCACGCAGCGTGAGCACAGCCCTAGCCAGGGCTCCTCTTCTGGCCCATCTCACCATCCTGACAGGCCCCTGGGTGCTGAACTCACTTCTTATACGCTGGAACCTACCTTTCTACCACTGCTCAAGCCAAGTGCACTGGGCAGTTAGATGGGGGAACAGCTGTGATCCCAATCCTGGGGAACCGGGCAAGGCTGGCAGAAGCACTGGAAGCACACATTGAGACCTTGCATGCATCTTGGTGCATTCTCTTGGGCCAAGAGGGACCTAAAGGCAAGTAAAGCACCAACTCAGAGTGGCTCACAGAACAAGCTGCAAGTTGGGGGTGAGTTGGGAAGGAGAGCAGTCGTGACTGGTTCCTGGGTGACAGGAGAGGGTCTGGTGCCTGGGGCACCCCGGGTAGCCTCAACCACTTACCCTTATCTTCAAAACACCCAGGATGTTTCTTGCACTCTCCCAGAGGTGCATAATGTGTGCATTCCAGAGGCCTGAGGAGGAAGCTCAGATGCCTTCACAGCCAGGGCCCCCAGGCTCAGGACTAAGCTGTCTGCCCAGAACAGGCCAGGCTGAGTACCAGTGTGTGTAGACCGACATGGGATGGGAGACTGCTGGGCCTCTTCCTTCTGCCTCCCACACACTTTCCATGCTGCTCTGAAGAGCAGGTTAGGGTTAGGTGTTACCCCTGATGGTGACACCCTGGCTGGGAAAGGCCACTCCAGGAGTACTGGGCCTAAGCCACTGGAAGGATGCAGATGCCATTTCCTGCACCAAGAGACTCCACATGGAGGTGGGGAAACAGGTGCCTTTAACAATGACAGCAGCTAACGTGCGCCCCATGTTCAGTGTTGTATGTTCTGAATCTTGACAGATCTTTAATTTCACAGTTATCCTCAAAGTAGTCAGTGACCCTATTACTGATACCAGAGAGAGTGATTGATTCACCCAGGCCCTCACAGGAGGGAGGAAGGCCATCTGGCCTTTGCCACTGTTAGAGCCCATCTCAATAAGGTTTGCTGAAAGAAATTTAAGGTACCCACTCTTGGCCTTAGCACCATCATCTTGGAAACCTCTGCATCATGAGAGCCAAGTGGAGGAAGAAGCGAATGCACAGGCCGAAAAGCAAAAGAAGAAAGATGAAGAAGAGGTCTAAGTAAAATAGCTTGTACACCATGGAGGCCAAAGGAGCAAAAATAAGGACTGCCAGAGGCCAGGATGTTTGTATGAGTTGTTGACTGCCTGATACTCCCCAGATTCTGTCTCGGTGGATGTAGAACCTACATTGCCATCCTGTCACCAAGACCACCACTGAGAGAAGACCCACCTTGCTCATAGCATCCCCCACTGATTCTTTGCCTGGGAACTTGGGCATTCTGGACTAACTCGTTTCTCAGTTGTATAAAATAAATCATCCCTTCTGCTGTTTTAGCTGAAGAATTAAAAAAAAAAAAAAAAAGGAAGAAAGAAATTGAAGGTATGCAAAACCATTTCAAACAGCACTTTGAGGCCTGGCCCAGTCTCCATCCCCTACCTCAGGGGGCATCCAGGGAAGGGACTCAGCTTCAAGGCCTCTGCCAGACAGCCAGGGTGTCACCATCAGGGGGCTCAAGGAAGTCCCTCCAGAGGCCAAGGAGACCCCTGTTTGGATCTTCCAGGCTCAAGAAAATGTATTAGGTTTTAGTAGAGGAAGAGCTTTTTTAGGAAATGAAAGGTGAAGAGATGCTTTCTCAGAGCAGAATGCGGTCTATCTAGAGCAGGACACACTTTTGGGCTCTTTGGCTCTTTTACAGGAAACCTGGTGAAGAGCAGCATGGAAAGTGTGTGGGAGGCAGAAGGAAGAGGCCCAGCAGTCTCCCATCCCATGTCGGTCTACACACACTGGTACTCAGCCTGGCCTGTTCTGGGCAGACAGCTTAGTCCTGAGCCTGGTGATCTGCACCTGAAGTGACAGCTGGTCCCTGCTTATGGAAGAAAACAAAGCCAGATGCTGAAGATAGTAGAAACAGGTTTACTCAGAAACCACTGCAACAGAGGAAAGAGAGGTCTGTGCAGAACTGGCCTCGACTAAGACCCTTGCAGAAAAGGCTAGGAGTAGGGAACAGAAAGGCCAAGCAGCCAGGAAGGTGGAAAAGTGCAGAAGAGACAAAACAAAATCAATAAAGAAAACAAACCGTCCGAGTTGCTTAACTGATGCTCATGGAGCCTCCAGCAGGGTGGCAGCAGTAAGGCCCACCTTCTCATGAGACTGGAAGCAGTCTCCCTGTGTGCTCCATGTCAGAGTAGCCCTAGGCCCTGGGAGGTAGAAAGCTGCACAAAGCAAGCTCACTGAGCCCTCGTTGCCAATTCTTCTGAGTCCTGAGACGAAACACAGTCATATCAACATGTTCTGAGAGGCAGTCACCATCTAGACAGGCAGCTAGCGACACTAAGCTGGAGCCCAATAGCTGCCCTGGGGAGATGCAGTCAAGATTACACATGCTTCACTGATAGGCAATCTATCTGGGTTACATCCCTCAGGGACAAACACAGTCCCTGGGCAAAGTTCTGAAGCACACAGCTGTCAAGGAAGAGGGCACTAACCCTGGCCTAAGTGGGTAAGAGCCCACATGCCTCCAGAACATGCTTACAGTTGAGACTAGTGCCATGGGCCAGAACGTATGCCAGCATTGCAGTGGGTCTCATGTACTTTGGGGAGGCCTGTGCGTTGTGGTCTCAGTTGCTCTGAGACAAACTCAAAACATGCCCAACCTGACAGAGTCACCAGAGTGGTTGGTGGAGCAGCAGGTTCTTGTGAAGTCAGTTTCAGTCACTGTCACAATCATGAGCTGTGGACAGCCCAAGCCTTCCCATGGTGTCTTGTGTGATCCAGGAGTGACAGGTCAATGTGCTTTACCCAGACCACCTCTCAAGGTTGTGTTGGCAGGAAAAATCCTGAATTAAAACCCCAGCTCCTTGGGGCTGGGTCTACAGCTCAGCAGTAGAGCGCTTATCTCACACATTCAAGACACTGAGTTCAATCCTCAGCACCACATAAAGATAAATAAAGATATTAAAAAAACAAAAACAAAAAAAACAAAACCCAGCTCCACCAGAGCAGGCTCTTACCACTCACCATGAAGGTGGCTACTCCCCCTTTGTTTCTCAGCTGGCATGCCCACCATGTGTACCCACCCACCCACCCAGGTGGCACTCAGAGAAGCAGAGAAGCCCTGGCCACTACTGTAACCTGCTTTCCATCTCCAGATCTATTGAGGAGCAGTGGGCTCCCCATGGCTTCCAGAAAGGGCACATTCTTTGGCTCTCTCAGTCCTTACAGTTTTTGGTTCAGGCTGAGAAGTTTCAAGAAAATGTGCCACGCAGCACAAATGCATCTTGACCTCTACAGGTGTGTTCCCTGCAAAGTGGGGCACTGGACCAAACAAGATGGTTCTTCAACCCAGGGACCTGTGTCCACCCACTGTCACAAGCGCTTATCCTCTGCCAGGGACAAAAAGACGGGTTCCTGACAGCAACAGTACACATTTTCAGGTAAGCAAAAAAGCTCCAAGTTTCAGGGAGGCAGAAAGGTCCTGGGTCACACAGCAAGCTCCTGGACAACAGGTGTGACTTTTGAGACCCTTGCTCCATGAATGCCAGCTGCACCCACACTGAGGGACAGACTCAGGACCCAGCCTACCTCTTAAGGGGATAGGGCTAGCCCTGGGTGCTCTACCCAGGGATGACTTTTAAGAGAAGCTGTCAGGCAAAGCAGTCAGAAGTGAATTCTAGGAATGCCACTTCTGGATGTCTTCTAAGAGCGCAGACATGTCCTCATTGTTGAAGCCCCTTTGAGGTGACTTCCTTAACCTGCTATGTGGCAGGGCTCATATGGTCCCCCTCGTGCCTGCTCCTCTAAGTGGGCCCTTGGCCCTGCCCTCTATAAACTCAAAAGTACAGACACCACCCTGAGTGTGAGGGGTACAGGCTTTATTTAATGGGTAAATAAACATTTTGCATGAAGCAGGACATTCTTAACAGCAATTCTGAATCCATCCCAACACTCTACTTTCCTGCCAGTATAAATGACGTCATGTAACATAAGCAAGTTAAGGCTGCAGGTTTACTCACATCTATTCATTCCTACAGACGGAAGGTCTATCACATGTGTGTTTTCTGATGTTGTGTAAGCCTTGAGCTACGGTTAAAAGCTTTGCCACAGTCGTTGCACTTGTAAGGCTTCTCTCCGGTATGAATCCTCTGGTGTATGATCAGATGTGAGCGCCACCTGAATATCTTCTCACAGTCACCACACTGGTGCAGTTTCTTTATGGTGTTAACCTTTTTACGGCTCACAAAGGTGGAACCTTCCAGGGTGTTCCCATATTCATAGTACCATTGGGCTCTAGTGTGTATTCTCTGGTGTTCGATAAGATAAGAGCTCCGACTGAAGGCCTTTCCACATTCGCTACACTCGTAGGGCTTCACTCCTGCATGAATTATCTGGTGTTGGAAGAGGGTTGAGTTCTGACTGAAGGCTTTTCCACATTCAGTGCACTTGTAGGGCCTCTCCCCGGTGTGCACCCTCTGGTGGATGGTGAGCTGCGTGCTCATACTGAAGGCCTTCCCACACTGGAGGCACTCATAGGGTTTCTCTCCCTTGTGGATCCTCTGATGGTAGATGAGGCTGGAGCTCTGGCTGAATGCTTTCCCACAGTCGTGGCACACATAGGGCTTCTCTCCAGTGTGGATCCGCTGATGCTGGATGAGGTGTGAGCCCTGAACAAAGCCTTTCCCACACTCGTCACATTTGAATGGCTTTTCTCCAGTGTGAGTTCTCTGGTGGCGAATGAGTCGTGAGCTACACCCGAAGGCTTTTGTGCACTTATTGCATTTATAAGGCTTCTCTCCAGTGTGAATCAGCTGGTGCTGGCTCAGGCGAGAGATCCACCGGAAAGCCTTCCCGCACTCGTTGCACTTAAAGGGCTTTTCCACAGTGTGACTTGTCTGATGCACAACGAGGCTTGGGCTCTCTGAGGCTCTGAGCATCTGAGATCTCTCCCCGGCGTGCATCCTCTGGTGCTGAGCTAGAGTTGAGCTCTGGCTGAAGGCCTTGCCACACTCCTTGCACAGGTAGGGTCTCTCTCCGGTGTGAGTTCTCTGGTGTCTGACTAGTTGAGACTGCTGGCTGAAAGCCTTCCCACACTCCCGGCAGCCATAGGGCCTCTCTCCTGTGTGGATCCTCTGATGATGGATGAGGCTGGAGCTCTGACCGAATGCTTTCCCACATTCCTCACACCTGTATGGTTTCTCTCCAGTATGAATTCTCTGATGCTGAATTAGTTTTGAGCTCAGGCGGAAGGCTTTTCCACATTCCACACACTTGAATGGTTTCTCCCCAGTGTGGATTCTCTGGTGTTGATTAAGCTGTGAACACAGCCTGAAGACTTTTCCACACTCCTCACACTCATATGGCTTCTCGCCACAGCAGTTACTGGAAAGTTTCCCCTGAAAGCAGCCAGACAATTGTTCTTGGCATTCTTGACAGCAGTTAGGCTTCTCCTGTACACTAATTTCCTGGTATGGAGCCAGATCTGGAGTGTGTCCAAAGTCTCTGCCGCACACCTGGCACTGCTGTGACATCCCTTGAGCACCAGCTCTCTGACCTTTACCAGGCTGACAGCTGAGGCCACTGGCCCCCAGCTCCTTGGATTCCTGTGTAGTGTCCTTGGTGAAGGTTTTGGGAGCCAGGGTCCCCTGAATCAAACACTGTTTCTGGAGAAGGGCGCCCCTTTCTCTCAGCACAGGGCTGCTTGGAAGTCTCTCTGACCAGACCTCAGAATTGGAAATGTCTGCAGAGCCAGGACCCTGAGGCTTCAGAAGGTCCATGTCCTCCTGTGCAAGCCTAACAGTAGAATCTGAAATAAACAGGAAATGAAAATACTCTATACATACTAAGCTCACAGAAAGGACAAAGACTGAAGTGGTGGGGAAGGCCAGCCCTTCCTAGGATGGGCTGCATGGAGCACTGCTACACACCCCAAGGGGAGATGTATGCGAGAAGAGGTACTTGGAGAGGCCTCATACTTGGCCTCATTGATGCTTTTTGGTCCGCAGTGGTGAAGTGCTCCTCTCTGCTAGGCAGAATGCTGGGAGTTGCATGACCTAAGAGGAGTTTGTGAGAAGAGGTGCATCCCAGGGGCACTGTGAAGAATGCAAAATGGGACTGGACAAAGCCAACCTGAAGGTGGAAAGTTTGCCAACAAGGATTCTCAGAGGGAGTCAGAGGCCCCCAGCATCCCAGCTGGTAAATGGGAAGGTAAAAAAGGGTCTGACCTGTGAATGAGGGAATGGGCAGGAATGGGAGACTGAGGCTCTAGAGCTGCAGGGGGGTTACCCAGGGAGCTCAGAAGAGGGCAGAGTGCCTGATGCCCATGGCTACTCTCTGCTCCCTCCAGCTGCCGCTCATTTGCACCTGACACTCCTTGCTAGGCTGGAAGCTGAGTGGTCACACCCAGCAAACCACACTGACTTCCCTTTCCCTGTGACAGGTTTCTGGAGGGTCCAACCCATCAGTCCCCCAGGAAACCTTCCTGAAATCTGCTTTCCTCCTGGACTTTCCTTCAGGCTCCTGTCCTACTCCAAAATCCCAGAGAGCACCTCTGCTGAAACCACACTTCTCCATGACCATAATCACACAGTCACAGTCACAGCCACAGTCAGCCTGGTTCCACCCACGGCAAATTCACAACCCAGTCAGGGCTTCAGCCTCACAGCTCTGCTCACTCCTATCCGTTAGTGGCTGGGTTTCCGACTTCCAGTGATCTCCATGTCTTCCAGAAAGGGGTCCCACCTACCTAACTCTTCTGCGTGATGGGAACAGATCCCAGTGGTTCCTAATTGGTCTTCCACAACCCAGTGAGGTTGGCAGAAGCCTCACCCACAGGAGGCAGACTGGCTCAGAGCTGAGCAGCTTGCACAAGGCCATGATGATGAGGACAGCATTTGGAGCCTTGAGGAAGCCTTCTCCCACCCCAGCCTCACAGAAAAGCTGCTCCCTGGGCAGGGCTTGCTCATCCCTCCTCCAAAGCCTTCCTCTGCCTGGAGGTGAGAAAGCAGGACACTAAGACTCCCAGCAAGTACTGCTCCTGCTCTTCCCCCTGCCAGAAACTCAGAGGACCAAAGGAGAGTGAGATGCAACCCTGGTAGGGCTAAGGCCTGGTGGAAATGCCCAGGTCTTAGGCTACACAGAACTAAGCAGCTCACAGTCACTTGCAACCACCAACCAAAGGACCAGGACATCATAGACAACCTGGCTATGCTCATATTTTCCACGCTCTGGGTCCCTGTGTATACATCCAAAAGAGGCTTGGTGTACATTTCCCAGTTCTGCCCTGACCCTGCATAACACCAGGCCATGGCCCCACTTTGTCCTGCTGCCCAGCCTCCTGAAGCCTCCTCTGTTGGCAGCCTCTGACCTCCTGCCTGGCCCATTTCTCTCTGACCCTATTTAACACTGACAGCTCCTGCATGGTACCCTCTAACTGAAGCTCAAGGTCCTCTCCCCTTCCCTGGAACATGAAGGTCCTTCTCCAGCAAACTCTGGTAATCCCTGGGAAAAGGCAAGCACTACGAAACAGCAGAGCCTCTTTGGAAGAGAGAACACATGTCCTCCCAGAGCAAAGGCACAGCAGCGCCTGACTTATCACTCTCGTCACTATCTGGGAACAAGGAGCTAGGAGTCACACATCAGGGGGCTCTGGTGGTAGGCAAGGGCATGGGGAGGGACTGCTGCAGACTCTGCCCTCTGTTCCCTCTAGTCCCCTTCGATATCTGATGCCAGCTGTGACCAGTCGGGGACAAAGAACTTGCCTGAGCATTTCCTTTACTCCATGCCTCTGGCTGTGTGCTCCTGTATACCGTACTCCAGGGCCCACAATCTTGTCCTGAGACCACTACGGGTTACCCTGTGTTTGCTTCATCCCCTTATGGGTACAACTTGCTGCACATAAACCTTTCAAGCTGTCATACTCTGCCCACTGCAGCTGGCTTTTCTGCCACATTGTGCTCTCCACAACCTTCCTCCACCATGCAGGCACCTTACTGAGAGGCTTGGTTTTAACTGGCCACCCTCCAGCTTTGTCTCCTCCCCAGGGAGGATCAGAATAAACCTTTGCAGGAGGGGCAGAGGGGAACATGGAAATAGGTTGCTACACCCATAGAAATTTAACATGAGGATGTCAGGCGGCCCCTAATCCAATAAGAATGGTGTTCTTATAAGGAACTGGCTACATAGGACAGACAAACAATAAGAAGGCTGCCAAGTGAAGGAGGCAGGGTCTGGAATGGCACATCTACAAACCAAGGAACACCAACAACTGCATAAAGTCCCCAATCCTGGAAAAGGTAACAAGGGCCAAGCCCTGCAGACTTCTGGGCTCCACGGTGAGACATTTGTTGTTGATTTGTGTTACTTTGCTGCAGCAGCTGCAGGAGGCCAGTGCACCAGGGTCTGATCTGAGGGGCTTGGTTCCCCAGGCCCCAAGAAGTTCCAGAGACAGCAGCAGGGGCAATTTGTTTGAGTAGAGGAAGTGGAAAGCAAAGTTTAATGGTTCCTCAGATCCACAGATTTGTGCCTTTCTTCGATAGGTATATAAGTAAAATTAGAAACTGAACAAAATGTGTACAATTTCAAAAAACAAACTTTTTACTGAATGCACAGGTGTTTTGGGTTCTTGCCATTACATGGAAGTCCCACACCTGTTGTGCTTCCTTCCACCCCTGTCCTTGCCTATGCCCACCCCCAGCAGCCCAGTCAAGCCCTTGGGATTCACCCCAACCTCCCACTTCTCTAGTTCCCACTTTTGGGAAGGCTACTCCTTCCCAAAGGCTCTCTGCTACAGGACCTACACCTCACCTGTCTGGGAGGTCCATGGTGCTTCTGTCCCCTCAACTCCCTGCAGGTCGATAACCCACGGCTCTTGTCCCTGTTCCAACCGAGAGATCAGCTCAGGTTTGAAGACCAGGAATCCTGCTGTGTGTGGTCAGAGAAGGAGATGCTAGGAGCATGGCTAGTGCTTGACATCTCCCCAAAATAAAAAGGGTGAGTTGCCCTCCAGGTATTAGCACATACTAGCCAGAAGCAGTGATGCACCTGCAGTCCCAGTTACTTTGGAGGCTGAAGCGTTCCAAAAACCAAAGCAACGAAACAAAAACAAACCAAGCAAGAAGCTGGCCCACAGACTCTCAGAAAAGAATAGCGCAGAAACACACTACTTCATATTTTAAGACCATCAACAGGAAAAAGAGATTGTCAGCAAATCATGTTGGGGAAATGTTTCAACGCTCAGACAAAAATAAAACAGGGTTTTTCCTTAACTCCAACACAATGGTGGAGCCTTGATATTAATAAGGAAGATAAACTGTAAAATTCACAGGAGAAAATGTAGGCCATCTCAAAGAGCTTGAAGTAGGGAATAACTAATAAAACCTCAAGGGCACAAGCTATAAGACAAAACCCAAAGTACATTATGTGAAAATGTGACAAGACTGGGAATGCAGCTCAGTGGCAGAATGCTCACCTAGCAGGCATGAAGCCCTGGCACGCTCAATCCCCAGTACTGAAAAATACAAAAAACAAAAAACTAACCAGCGTTACCAAACATGAGAGAAGAGTAAAGGTACAATGTGAATTGGTGTGGTGTTCATCTTTGATATACTGTAAGATAGACTTTGTATAAAATACTTTCACACCTCTAAGCCTCAGGGACACCTTAGAATTGAAGTCAGAAGCCTTCCAGCAACTGGTAACAGATGTGACATGCCACTGCTGCCCACACAAGCTGCATTTATCTGCTCTGTACACTGTCTTCAAAAAATTTATTCTGGCCAGGCATAGTGGCACATGCCTGCAATCCCAGCGACTCAGGAGGCTGAGGCAGACAGATCACAAGTTTGAGGCCAACCTCAGAAACTTAGGTGAAGCCCTCAGCAACTTAGTGAGATTCTGTCTCAAAAAATAAAAAGGGCTGGGGATGTAGCTCGGCTGCAAAGTGCCATACATTCAATCTCCAGTACCAAAAAAGAAAAACAAATGTTAATTTAGTAGCTTAAGAAAAAAGAGGCTTTATTAACTCTCAGAATTTCTCCCACCCAGTGAGGGCTGAGTCACCTGATATGTGCAAAGTCTGGAACCAGCCTAGCACAGGTTTGAGGCCCCTATTTGGCCCAAAACAGTCTGAGCACTCAGCCTCCCCCACATCTGATGCAGGCCTGACTGTGTGGGTGCTGACTGACCGTGCAAGGGAGAGGGACCAAGGTGCCACCTCACCTAGTCCGGCCACGCTGCTGTGGTTCTCCAGCATCACCTCCCTGTAGAGGGCCTTCTGGCCAGAGTCCAAACACTGCCACTCCTCTCGGGAGAAGTGCACAGCCACGTCACCAAATGTCACCGCCTCCTGAAAGGACAAACACCAGCACCCCAGGGATCCCTGGGTGCCAGCCCCATTCTTGCACGGCATCACAGCATATCTCAGGCAGATGTACCAAGGGGTTGGGCAAGAGTTGCCCAGCTCCTTCCTCCAAAATCCGAGGAAAGGGAAGTTTAAGAGGAGAGGAGGGACCTGGCTCTTGGTAACCATATGACCCTCCCTCTCACAAGCCTCAGATGGGCTGATCTGGCAGAGGTTTGCTCACTGCCTTTGGGGTGCCAAGGGGGGTGCCTGAGCCTGGCAAGAGCTGAGGGTGGGTCTGGGTCTTTGTCCAGGCCCAGGGAGCAGGGTAGATGCCCAAAGTAGGAGGTGGAGACTTTCCAGAGCAAGTGTGGGAATGGAGGCAGCCAAGCTTCCTACCATGAGGCTTGATGGATGGTGTCCACTGGTCTTGGCTGGGACACCTGCAGGGAATTATGAAAGGGTTAGAGGTCAGGGTAGAAGCTCCCTAATGCCTAAGAAAATCAAGGCGGACTGTATTTCCTGCACAGCAGGCACATGAGTTAGGTTGAAGCAACCCTGGTGCTTAAGTATGTGGCCCCTGAAGCCTTGTGCATCTTTCAATGTGTTTGTGCATGATGAATCAATCCACACAGGAGTGGCTGGCATGTACCACACACTCAAGTAGGCAAAGGGGAGGCAGTAGTGAATGCACAATAATCCTACCTTCATGGACCAGGCTAGTGGAGGAAAGAACAAAATAACCAAAAAATCATAACCATGGTAGTGCTGATACGGGGAACTATGAAAACCTTTAACTGGAAAACTGATTTAGGCTGAGTGCAGTGGCACATGCCTATAATCCCAGTGACTCGGGAAGCTAAGACAGCAGGATTGAAAGTCTGAGGCCAGCCTCAGCAACTTTACAACGTCCTTAGCAATTTGGTGAGACCCTGATTCAAAATGAAAAATAAAAAGGACTGTGGAAGTGGCACAGTAGTAAAGTGCTCCTGGGTTAAATCCCCAGTACCAAAATAAAACAAAACAAAAAAATCATTTAGTCTAAAGGGTCACTTCTTCAGGGATCTAGGCCAAGGTGACTGTGGTGGGGAGAACACTCCCGGCAGTATGAACATCATGTGCAAAGGGCCTGAGGCAATTAAGAATAAGACTGAAGGGGCTGGGGATGTGGCTCAAGCGGTAGCGCACTTGCCTGGCATGCGTGCGGCCGGGGTTCTATCCTCAGCACCACATACAGACAAAGATGTTGTGTCCGCCAAATACTAAAAAAAATAAATAAATATTAAAAAAATTCTTTCTCTCTCCCTCTTTCTATTAAAAAAAAAAAAAAAAAGAATAAGACTGAAGGAGCCAGTGAGGGTAGATCACAGGCAGCAGGCATGCAGCAACTGCAGGTTGAAATAGATACAAGACAGGATGATGTACTGCAGGGAAGACAGGATCAAATGCAGGAAGCATGCTCCAAGTATATAAACTCCATCCAGGAATCAGCTAAGGCTAGCATCTGTCACCAGGATGGCACCAGCCCCAGAAGTTACTGATGTAGCTAACACCTCACTAAAACAGCGACCTCTGGACCTTCCCCAGGAAGTCCCGTGAGAGGTCAGAATGGGAAGTGCTTCTTAGAGGAGCTTTTGGCCAAGAAAGTGGCCCCAGGCCAATGGGACAGGGAGCACGACCCCGACAGTAGTGACCACTGGAGGGCGGTGCTCCTTTGAGCCTGGACATTTAGGGTGCTGCTGCCAGGGCTGCAAGAGTAAGAGAAAGGAAGGCCTTGAATGGGGGCCAGGACTCGAAGACAGTCTAACCAATCAGTGGCACCAATGTTGATGCCACTGTCACCGATTCGAAGCCCTGCAAGGAGCAGAAAGTGAGAGGAAAAGACGGGACCCTAGAAGAAGTGATTATGCAGGAAAGCCAGGGAGAACTCCGGAGCAGCCCAGGGCGGGAGGGAAAGCGCAGTTAGGGCTCGCCTTACTCAGGCAGGACGCCGGCGTCAGCGAGCAACCCGGGGGTAGCTGCGGGGTTCAGACGCTCCACTGCCGCCTCTCGCCGACGGAGTCCAGGGCGGCCGCTGCCTGACCATGTCCTCCGCCCAGCGTTCACCGCCTCTGTAAGCAGCCCATGCTTCTCTAAGTAGAGGCCAACCCAGCGCGCCGCACCGACTCACCCTACCGGAGGCCCAAGGCCCGTAAACGCGCGACGCCGCCAGAAACGGGCCTCGCTCACGCACCCAGCCCACTTCCGGCCGTTCTGGTCCGCTCGGAGGTTCGGGCGTCTCGGTGGTTCCCAGCCCCGCCTCCCGGGTTTGGGAGGAAGGGGCGGAGCCGGAGCCCGAAGGAGAGGCAAATTATAGCGCGATTTAGAGTAGGCCCAAGAGCTGGGCCAGGAGCTCGAGGAATAGGCTAGGGTCTGTGGCGGGCGGGACAGGGGCCACCGGGGTGTCGCTTACCGGGAGGGCGGAACAGGAGCCTGTCTGGACTAGACCGTGGGGAGGGCGTGGCTGAACCCTGGGGACGGCGGGGCCAGGAGCCTGAGAGACGCCTGGGTAAGAGGAGGGCGTGGATGAAAACCATAGTGGGCGGGGCAAGGCACAAGGGCGGTGGGCAGGGCCAGGAGCCAGAGGGCGGGGCCAGGGTCCGAAGAGGGCGTGGCTGGACTCCCGGCGCGAGTGAAATCCGGGCGAGGCCGGGCCTCTCCGCGCGCCGTGGGTTGTGGGCTCCGGGGCTCCGGGGCTCCGGCCCCAATTTCTCGCAAGTTGAGCGCACCCCGGGCGAGGGGTCGCCTCGACCGGGCGCACCTCCTGTGGCCAGTCTTGGACGCTGGTTCCCCACGCTGGCCCTGTCGGGGCGCAGTCGGTCAGCTTTTCATTAGCAGAAAACCCCGGTCTTCACGCCCGCGCCGCGCAGACGTCTCGGTTCAGGGTGGGGCCGTCGCCAGCTCCGGGGCTGTGGGCAAGACCGGTTGGGGGCAACAGGAGCCTGTTTCTTGTTGAATGCCGCCGCAGCGTCTGGGAGCGCTGGAACACGTGGTAAGCCCCCCAAAAGGAAGGCGGCGTCCCCCTTGCTCTCCCGGACCGAGCCGCCAGCTCAGGCCAGGACGTCCTCTTGCTGAGCGGGGTCTCCCTGGCTTCACGCGAAACCCCGTCACTTGTGCTGTTGCTGGAGCGCTGAGATCCACTCTCTGCTGTCCTGTGGGTCGCCCCCACCCCCGCCACGGGTAGCTCCCAGTATCAGCCTTTCTTAGGATACTCAGGGAGTTTGAGGCACCATCTGGCTGAACCTGCATGCCTCCCCATTCCAGACAGTGGTGGACCCTGCTTGACCTTGGGCTGACTCCAGGCTCCCATCAGTGGATTAGGGCACTCAAACTCGCCTCACACCGACCAGTGCTGGATCCAAATCCAGATCCCTCTGGACTCTGCCCCCTGCAGGGAGTCCCGGTAAGAGAATGTTCTAGTTCCTCTCCAAGCCCCAGGAAAGCAGTGTACTCCTGCCTTGAGCCTCCAGCAGCTCTCATGCCAGACAGGGAAGCACTGCCCCAGTGCCCTGATGCCTTCACAGAACCTTAGATCCAACCAGGCACACTGGCGTCTCTGGCCTACATGACGGAGCAAGTTTCATGATTCAGGGTCCTGAACTGATGGGGCTTGGCAACCCTGTACCCCAACCTGGCCTGCTCCTGTAAGCAGGGCACACCAGGATAACACAAGGAGTGCGAGGGGGAGCTGACACATGGGTCTATAGAGAGCCTGACTTAGGATGTCCACAGTGTGGGCACCAGCCCAGTGTTCAGGTGATAGGGCACTGAGGCCCTGAAGGTTCTATTTGGAGGTGGGGAAGAGGGCTGCCTCTTACCTCTGTATCCACTGCAGGACGCTCCAGGGCCTCCACACCCCTTTTTGCTGAGCCTTGGTGCTACTGAGCTATCAGAGACCCTTGCAGGGTTACATTGTTCTCTGGGCCAGCCTGGATCACTTTCCCTCGATCCATCTGGGCTTGGGGTTTTAGGGCCCCTGGTTCTCCCTGAGTTCTTTTTGTTTCCTGAGTGACACAGAGTGCCTTGACTTAGGATTTGGCCAGCTGTTTTCCCTGTAGGTCTGAACCCAAGTCAGGACCTTGGATGTTTCTAGGCACCCATAAAGCTGCTTAAGTTGTTCCTCAAATATACTGGGAGATAACTTCTGTTCCTAAACAGGTAGGAACTAGCCCCAGACTTGAACTAAATCCCTGAAGCCCTCTTCTAAATTCCATAGCCAGACCCCCTCTTGCAGACAAATTTTGGTAGAACTTATCTGGTCTCCAGGAAGCTGGGCCCTGTAAGTTCCCCTAGTAAGTGCTGAGGAATTAGTACTTCTTAACTTGAAATCTCAACTTGGGATGGTTTAGGGCACTCCCTGTGGGAATCCCCTATATTGCCCTTAAGGTGTCTCCAGCCTTTGTTTCAGCAGGGTTCCAAACTGTAAATATTTCCAGAAACATCCCAACTAAAAAGCTATTTTCAAAGAGATGCTGTATCTCCAGGAGCACATTGGTATCCTGACAGACAAGCCAGAGCCATGCAACTTTAAACAGGCAAGGACAGATGGGGCACTCTACAAGGCTAGTACTCTCCTGGACACACTCAAGTCTCACAGTGATTAAAATGTACTAGGGCTTTTTTTTAATCAGGTGTGGTAAGGCACACACAGAAATGGATGTAATGAAAGAATTTGGTTTATGGACACAAGTTCCTAGAAACAAGAAGCAGGGCATGCCACACAGGGCCAACTGGGAAGGATCAGGAGTGGTCAGGGCAGAAAGGAGATGGCAGAATATGGCCCATGGCAGAAATTTACCCTTGGTATCTGGTTGAAGGACAGATGGTACCCAGATATCTTGTTAAAAAAAAAAAAAAAAAAAACATTTTCTATGCACAGGCACCATAGAGTTCTGTCCATGTGTTCCACCTTGCATGGTGGGAGCAAAACCATTGTAACAGACTCAACTGACTTGTTTACCAAGACCTACAGTTTAAAAAAAAAAAAAGTGTCTTATGTTGCAATGTGGCTCACACATACACTCAGCAAATGCACATACTTTAATATTTTCTATTGTCTCTATTTTCCATTTCCTTGGAACAAAAAGTATTTGGGGGAGGGAGGAGAGAGGGAAAGGGAAAATAATAGAAAATGACACTGGACAAATTATATTATATTGTGTGCATTCACAAATATGTACCAACAAATCCCATTATATGAGACTATAATGCACCAATAGAAATATTGAAAGAATGAAATGTAGGGCTGGGATTGTGGCTCAGTGGTGGAGCCCTTGCTCACCTAGCACATTCGAGGCACTGGGTTTGATCCTCAGTACCACATAAAAGTAAATAAATAAAATAAAGGGATTGTGTCCAAGTACAACTAAAAAATAGTTTTAAAAAAAGTGAGGGCTGGGTGGTGGCTCAGAGGCAGAGCACTTACCTAGCATGTGTAAGGCACTGGGTTCAATCCTCAGAACCACGTATCAATAAATAAAATAAAGGTCCATGGGCAACTAAATTTTTTTTAAGTGAAATGTAGGTTAAAAAAAAAAACGCAGTTTTTTTTTTTTTTTTTTTTTTTTTAAGCTGGGTGTGGTAGCACATGCCTGAAAATCCAGAGCTCGGAGGCTGAAGCAGATGGATTGCAAGTTCAAACCAGCCTCAGCAAGAACAAGGCACTAAGCAACTCAGTGAAACCCTGTCTCTAAATAAAATACAAAATAGGGCTGGGGATGTGGCTCAGTGGTTGAGTGCCCCTGAGTTAAATCCCTGCTACAAAAAAAAAAAAAAAAAAAGCAAATAGTGACATTTTTCATGATTTATGAAAATAATTTTTTTTAATATTTATTTTTAGTTTTTTAGACACAACATCTTTGTTTGTATGTGGTGCTGAGGATTGAACCCGAGCCGCACACATGCCAGACCAGCACGCTACCGCTTGAGCCACATCCCCAGCCCCTAATGAAAATAATTTCAAAAGTGCCTCCCTGTCCCCAGCACTATTGATAAAGTCAGATTCAACCCCTAGGAAACTGCAGACATGTGCCATGTGAAGTCAACTATTATCATGAAACATGGAAAAGATGTCTAAAAATAAGACAGCTGTTAAGTAAATCATGTTTCACACTAAAGAGCAAAGGTACACAGGGATTGTTACCCAATGAGTAGATAAAAATTCTAAGAAGAATGTAACCCCAGTTCTTCAAGTAAGTGTGTGTACACACTAGCATTAGAAAGACACTGAAAACACACCAAAACAGCAATAGTTGCTATCTCTGGAGGCTGGGTGTTTTCATCTGGATGTGAGCTGTCCCCTGAAAGCTCACATGTGAGACTGCAAGAAAGTCTGGAGGGAGAAATGATTGGGTTATCAGCCTAAGCAGGGATCAACTGAAGTCATAGGGCATGGATGGAGGAGGCAGGAATTGGGACATGGCTTTAGTGTACATATTTGTATCTGGAGAGTGAGTCTCTCTGCTTCCTGGTCACCATGATGTGAGCTGCTTCCCTCTGCCACACTCTCCTGCTACGATGTCCAACCTCACCTTGAGCCCTGAAAAATGGAGCTGGCCTTCAATGGGCTAAGACCTCCAGAACCATGAGCTCTCAAATAGATCTCTCCTCCTCTGTAGTTGTGGTCAGATCCTTTAGTCACAGCAGCAAAAAAGCTGACTGAAACAGTGGGATAAAGGACAGTTTCATGTATTTATTCATTTTTTTATTTTAGTACTGGGGATTGAGCCTGGAGGCACTAGATCACTGAGTCACATCCCCAGTTCTTTTTATTTTTATTTTGAGAAAGGGTCTTGCTAAATTGCTGAGGCTGGCCTTTAACTTTTGATCCTCCTGGCTCAGCCTCCCCAGTTGGAGGGATTACAGGTTGTGTCACCATACTTTTTTTTTTTAATGTAAAATTTGACATTTTCCAAATGTTCTACAATAACATTATGTTTGGAAAAACCATGTTAAGAGCTGTGGCTCAGTGGTAGCGCACTTGCCTAGCATGTGTGAGACACTGGGTTCGATTCGTGAAATAAAGGACTATCAACAACTAAAAATAAATAAATAAATAAAAGAAAAACCATGTTAATTTATAAATACGGGTTCTCAAGCCTTCAGCTTGGTTCCAGGCTAGCAGTCCTTTCTTCTAGTGGTTTTTATAGGCCAAGACAGCCTATCAGAGTTCCTCTGGCTCCTGGGATGAGTGGGCTGGTGAGGAGGGCTCCCTAGGACTTCATATGCCAGTTGGCCCTCAGGGACTTCTTCCCTGAGATTTCAGGGGGCTTGTGGGCAGGCTTCTCCCCAGCCAGCTCCTTCTGCAGCCACATCCAGCTTGGCATTCCTGAGGCTGGCCTGGGGTTCACTCCCTGGTTCAGGCTAGGGGAGCTAGCAGACCCTACCTCAAGTCTTGGCTCACTCTCCTGCCCCTTGAAGCAGGCTCACATCTTGGCCAATCTTAAATGAACAGCCGGAAAAACTCAACCTATTATTTTTCTTTCTGATCAGAAGTTAATATTTGGAAAATAAATGACTTTTAAAATAAATACTTCACCCACAATCCCCACTAGGTCTGTTGGGGAATGGCTGGAGAGGCAGCCTCGCTCCACCAGCCTTCAGTCCCACAAGGCCCTGCAACTGTGCCTCACCCCCCAACCTATTCCCAAGCTGCTGAGGAGACCCTGGCCAAGTCCCTGCTGTCCTGGCGTTGTCAGCAGGGGTTCTGGGTGCTTACCCAGAGTGGGCCACCATGCCGCTGGTAATGCTCGCTCAGTGTGTAGCTCCTGCAGAATGCCTCCACAAAGGGCTTTCTCTTGCGTATGGATCTTCTGGTGTGGGGTAAGGCTGGATTTGCAGCCGAAGGCCTTGCCACACTGCCCACGTGAAGGGCCACTCACCGGTGTGCAGCGCAGGTGCAGGATGAGTACTGAGTGGTGTCGGTAGGTGTAGGAGACCAACCTCACATGTGACTGAGTCACTCCCCGGCTGGGTGTTGAGGCGCTCAGTGATAGAAATGTAGCAGAGCTTTCCTCACCCTTCTTGGATTTGAGGATTGGTGTCTGGTGCATGGGTGTGTCTTGCTACAGCCCCATGGGTGAAGCTATGCTCACCGTCCCTTTGTAATATAACCCCTTACCCTGTTTAGGGTAGAATCTTCCATGGAAGTACCTTGTGTGTGTCCCCTTCTCTTACTGTGCCCTTGGGTGTGGCCTACCGAGGTGTCAGTCAACCTGCTGACAGTGGTCTTCATGAAGTGTTGCAGTAATTCACGTGCAGGTCAGCATGGGAAAAGAAAGAAGAAGCAGAGCAAGCAAAGCAGCAGCAGAAAAAAAGTCCTTTATTGTGTACAAGCAATCTTTTTATGGTATTATGAACAAAGAGGGCAGCCTTCCAACAGCAATAAATGAGGTCTTTCAGCTAATTAAACATAGCATACAGAAGTTTTACTTTCTAATCAGAAGTGACCCGCTTCTCAGGGCTAATCTACTTTCGGCCCAGAGTATGTTGAGCTCTGCTCTTGTTAAGAACAGATAATAACAATTTTTCTCAGCGCCCTCCTAGTCCACTTGGCAGAACATCCCGTTTGCAGGCAAGTCCTCCCAAGGACAGCAGACACCTCGTTTTCAAGCATGTCCGCTGTTACCTTATCTAAACCTTGAAGGAGCCTCTCATTTGCGAGCAGGCCCTCCCAAAGACAGCAGACACCTCGTTTTCAAGCATGTCCGCTGTTACCTATCTATACCTTGACAGAATATCCCGTTTGCAGGCAGACTCTATCAAGGACAGTAATAGTAACGCAGTCACATCGGATTCTCTACAATGAAGATAGACTCTGCCCCCTAAAACCTGACCCCTTGCCTCATTTGAATAGCTTCTCCTCGATAAAAGGGGTGTGCTATGGCTCTCTCTCTTCCTGCGTACACTTAAGGTCAGAGGAGCCGTCACAGCTACTCCAAAGAAAAAAGTATTTGTGACTCTTGTGTGGTTATTTTGTGCAGCCAAGTTAGCCCAGCTCAACTGGAGTGACCCCTGAGCCTTTTAGTCAGAAACCTGACAGGTAGGGTCTTCGGCACTCAGCACACTTTCGCTTGTCCTCTGCGGGCGCGCAAGGTGCCGGCCACTTTGCCGGGCGCCCTCCTCCACATTCGGCCCCTGGTGTTTTAGGAGTGAGGACCCACGGACAAAGTGTTAGGTGCAGGACAGGCTGAGTAAGTTGTCTGCAGGGCATGCCAACCACTAGCTGCAGGCTGACCTGGCCACTCAAACCCTCTGTCTGGTTCTTTTTTTTTTTTTTTTTTTTTTTAGCCAGTAATCAGTTTTATTTCTTCTCATGTAATAGGAGGTCTGGAATTAACAAACCCAGGGCTGGCACAGACACTCGGAGGCCACAGGGAAGCCCTGCTCACTGTGACTTTGCTGCAGCATCCTCCTTAGACTGACTTTTGTCTTCACACCACAAATCTTTCAACACTAGGAGATGAATCTCCTTGCAAGGTGAGACATAGGGAGAAAAGAACCAAATGTGGAGAGAAGAATCTAGGTAAGAAGGACTATTTTTCAAGAGCTTTTTCTCAGAAACCCATACAGTGGCCTCTGCTTATTTGTCAATGGCCAGGGTTATGGGATGCAAGACAGTACCAACTGCAAGAAAATCTGTTTAAGAGACATTAAAAAATAGCACACCTTACGAATATGAGATTTGAATTCTTTTGATATGGAAGATGACAGTGGATGCAACTAGAAGTCTATGCCATTCTTGGCTGGACAGCAGGCCACAAACATACCAAAGGATCCATAAAATGAAGACTTCATGCTTTGATCACAATGCATCTGAAATCAGATACCAGTAATAGGTACTATAAAATACCTATGTCACCCAGTATGTAACACAATTCTAAATATGCCATTGGTCAAGAAAGTTATCCAAAAGGAAATTAGATATTTTAAGAATGAAGCTACAGTAAAAATACTATATACAAACCTTTTGTGATGAGGCCTAATGGTTATTTAGAGGAGCATAACCTTAAAAATAAAGACTAGAAATTCATGAGGTAGGGCCTGTTTTCATGATGAAGGACTAAGAAGTGCAATCCTGCGTTCACTGGAGAATACCATCAAAGCTTCTCTCCCAGTGAGAATTCTCATTTGCACAAGTGAAGGGACACATAGGGATTATTAGCAATGTTAAGTTCTTTTTTTTTTTTTTTTAAGAGAGAGAGAGAGAGAGAGAGAATTTTTTTTTTTTTTTTTTTTTTTTTTTAGAAAGAGTGAGAGAGAGAGAGAGAGAGAGAGGGGGAGAATTTTTTTAATATTTATTTTTTAGTTATCGGCGGGCACAACATCTTTGTTTGTATGTGGTGCTGAGGATCGAACCCGGGCCGCACGCACGCCAGGCGAGCGCGCCACCGCTTGAGCCACATCCCCAGCCCCAGAGAGAGAATTTTTTTAATATTTATTTTTTAGTTTTTCGGCAGGCACAACATCTTTGTATGTGGTGCTGAGGATCGAACCTGGGCCGCACGCATGCCAGGCGAGCGCGCTACCGCTTGAGCCACATCCCCAGCCCCCAATGTTAAGTTCTTACAAATTTGTTCAAAGAACCATGTTAATTAAAAAAAAAATTAAAAAGAAATTTCTTCTAGTTTGGTGCTGACGTTAAGTACAATTATTCTTGGGGCTGGGGATGTGGCTCAAGCGGTAGCGCGCTCGACTAGCATGCGCGCAGCCCGGGTTCGATCCTCAGCACCACATACAAACAAAGATGTTGTGTCCACCAAAAACTAATAAATGAATATTTAAAAAAAAAAAAAAAACCCACAATGAAACTCACCTGTTAAAATAGCTAAAACCCAGTCAGGGAAGTATAAATCAAAACTACACTGAGGGCTGGGGATGTGGCTCAAGCAGTAGCACGCTCGCCTGGCATGTGTGTGGCCTGGGTTCGATCCTCAGCACCACATACAAACAAAGATGTTGTGTCCGCCGAGAACTAAAAAATAAATATTAAAAAATTCTCTCTCTCTCCCACTCTCTCTTTAAAAAAAAAAAAAAAAAAAGTACAATTATTCTTAACCTCAGCGTACTGTTATTGTAGGACACACAATTCTTTGAAGTCGGGGGCAGGGGCTCCTGGGCACTGTAGGATGCTTGGCACCATCCTAATGTCTTCCCACTACCTGTCAGTGGCTCCTCCCCCAGTAACAACCAAAAATGTCCCCTGGGGAACAAAACCCCTACCTGTTGAGGACCACTGCTGTGGGCCAAGGCTCAGCAAAGCTTTTCTATAAATAGCAAGCATTTCAGGCTTTGAGGGCCACAGAGGGTCTCTGCACAAACTCTCCTCTTTAAGTGGAACAACTATTCTTAGCTTATGAACAATACAAACACCAACAGCTGGTCAGTTTGCTCACCCCTTTTATGGACTTCCCACATTCCTCACCCCATAGATTCTTCTCTTCAGTGTGATTTATCTCATGAGGAATGGAGTGTGAGAATGAAAAGATTTCCCCCATCACTGCACTCACAAAAATTCTCCCTAATGTGTCCAAAAGGTTGAGAAAGTGTTGCTGAAATTCTTTCTTTTTCTTTTTTTGGTGGGGATGGAACCCAGGGCCTCATGCATGCTAGGCAAGCACTCTACCACAGGGCCGCAGTCCAGCCTGCTGAAGTATCTTGACATTAAATGCCAAGCTGGGCCGCTCCCCTAAGTTCTCACGTGTTTACAAACTAGATGTACACTGAAGGCTTTTCCACACCAGATACATCCCCCACGGTGTTGTTCTCCCAACTGGTGAGAAACAACTTGTCTTCTCACAGGCTTCACACCAACTGGATTTCTCCTACGTTCCATGAACTCTTTTGAGCTCTGTAAGGTGAGAGCTTCTCCCTCACATCTGAAGGTTCCTTTCTGGTCCGAGTGTTCCCGTCGCCTACTGGAATGCTCACTGGAGCCTCTTCCACACTGAGGCTGGGAAGAGCTTCACTCCCGGGTGCGTCTTCACATGGCTCCTGAGGGATGAGTGGTCGCTGAAGGCCTTCCTGCAGGCAAGGCACTCCCCGGTGTGAATCCTGTGCACGTTGAGGTTGGAGCCTATGCTGAAGGCCTTCCCGCAATGGTCGCACTCATAGGGCTTCTCTCCCGTGTGGCTCCTCATGTGGGTCTTCAGGGTGGACTGGTTCCTGAAGGCTTTCCCGCACTGCCGACACTCTACACGCTTCTTTATCAGATGGATGCTCATGTGCCTCCTCCGTGACAGATAATCACCAAAGATCTTCCCGCAGGCTGCGCATTCATAGCGCCTCTCTTGAGTGTGGATCTTCCTGTTTGCGGTGAGGTTGGAGCTGGCGCTGAAGGCTTTCCCACAGAGATCGCACCCGTAGGACTTCTCTCCTGTGTGAGAATTCATGTGTGTCTTCAGGATGGACAGGTTTCGGAAGGCCTTCCCACACTGGCGACATTCCACTGGTTTCTTCACAATATGGATTCTCATGTGTTTCCTCCGTGACAAGAGGTCACCAAAGGATTTCCCACATTCTTTGCATTCGTAGGTTTTCTCCACCATATGGTTTTTCTTGTGCAAATTAAAGTTAGACTTCCAGCGGAAGGCTTTGCCACACTGCGTGCACTCATAGGGCTTCTCCCCGGTGTGATTCCTGACGTGTTCCTTCAGGTGTGAGGGGTGCTGGAAAGCTTTCCCACAGTCCTGACACTCATAGGGCCGCTCCCCAGTGTGTGTTCGCTTGTGCGCAATGAGGTGGCAGCTCCTGCCGTAGGCCTTGCCACACTCATCACACTTGTAGGGTCTCTCGCCAGTGTGGACCCTCATGTGGATCTTCAGGGCCGAGAGGGTGCGGAAGGCGTTCCCACACTGACTACAGTCAAAGGGCTTCTCTTTGAGGTGTGCCCGTGCGTGGCTCCTGAGGGCAGAGGGGTCGTTGAAGGCCTTCCCACAGTCGCTGCAGCCATAGGGCTTCTCCCCGGTGTGGATCCTCCTGTGCCGGGTGAGGGAGTGGCACTGCTGGCACTCGAGCATCTTCCTCCCATCATAAACGTTCACGTGCTGAGTGAGAGACGTCCTGCTCTTGAAGGCTGCCCCGCAATGGTGGCGATGTTAGGGCCTCTTGCCGGGGTGTCTCCCCATTGGCTGAGTAAGATGAGCACCCATGCTGAAGACTTCAAACAAGTGGGCATATTCAGTGGACTTCTCCCCAAGATGAGCTCCTTTCCATTGTCACACCACTGGATGTTTCCTTCCCAAAAATATCTTCAATGAGGATTGACCACTTGGTCTTAGATGGAGTCTCCCAATCTGGACAGGTGCCGTGCTGTGCTGACTGCCCCTCTCCTCTGTCCTCGGCTCTTCTTCTTGCTCCAAGTGTGAGATGAGGCTGGGTTTGCCAACCTGATACCCTAGTGAAGTGAGGTTGCTATAGTTCTCCAGCATCACATCCTTGTACAGCTTTCTCTGAGAAGAATCCAGCAGGGGCCACTCTTTCTCAGTGAACTCCACAGCTACATCCTGGAAAGTCACGGATTTCTGAGAAGAAACACTGGGTGGGGTAGGAGGCTCCAGACCATGGGAAGCAAACAGGTCTAAATTCTGGGGACAGGAATGGTGTTTTGAAGACAGAGGAAATTCTGACTCTTGGAGAAAAGCAGGGCTCTGGGTGGACACAGCAAATGTGGGAGACAGGCCAAGAGCTGCCATCCTGTGAGAAGGAGTCAACTTCCTGGACAGCAGGGCACTAGAGTCCTGTGGAAGTCCTGCAGGAAGCTACTCTCTGGATTCCACGGCTCTCTACAGGCTGGCCTAGGGCTGGGGTACAATCGAGGGAGCGGAGGTCTCGGAAGCCGCCACCGGAGACTAAGTTCATACGACAGGTTCCATATGCTGGAAGGAAGTCGAGGGTCCCCAACAGGTCGAAGGGAGAAGCCGCAGACCTCTCCTTTGCCCATGTGTCTTACAGTAATCGCCTCTCAAGAGTAATGGCTTCCGCTTCACTTCCGCCTTCCCTCTGTCTGGTTCTTTATCACCTGTTTGCTTCAAGCCCAAACGCCCAAACCTCCGCTCAAGGCTGAGCGCTTCGCCCGTGCTCAAGGCCGAGCACTTAACCCCCTTGTGTGCCAATAAGGCAGCTTGCAGACCCATCCACCATGCGACCAGCGCAATGGTTTCATTAATGAGGTTCTTGGCATAAAAAGTTAACTAGCGAGATTGAAATAAAACACACAGACTCAGTTACCTTTTTCTATGACCAGGTCCGAGACGGCTCCCCTCTCTGCTTCCCACCTCTAACCGCCCGGTAGGGCAGCAAGGATTACTCAGGGCTAGCAGGAGAGAGAGAGAGAGAGAGCACGCCAGGGAGTAGCCTTTTATTGAGGAACAAGAAATTCAGGGGAGAATTCCATCCAATGAAGGTTGAGGGGGGCCGCACTCCAAGGTCAGGGTTAGTGATTGGCCGCTGGGGTCAGTGGTCAGTCACACCCCCACACGGACAGGTTCTCAACAGGAGAGGGCCGGGAAAGCTCCGACACAGTTAGCCAGAGCGCCTCAGACCCTAACCGGGAGTCGCCCAGTCACGTGTGAGAATGGCTCCCCACAGACCCAGAGACCCCATTAGATTTGGGCTATAAAAACTCCCTCCTGCCAGACCCCCCTTTCTCTCTTGCTCTCTCTGTCTCCTTTGCACGCGTTTCTCTCTCTCTCTCTCTCTCTCTCTCTCTCTCTCTCTCTCTCTTTCTCTCTCTTTCTCTTCTCTGTTGCACTGCTGCAATAAAGATCTCTTGGTTGCTCTGAGGTTGTGGTCACTTTTCTTTCCCAAAGCACTGGCCACAGCTTGGGCACTCCTAGGCCACCCGCCCCTATGGATGTGGCGGTGCTCACTGAGGGTGAAACGGCGGCAGAAGGCCTTGCCACACTCCCGCACTCGAAGGCCTTCTCCCAGTGTGGAATTTCTGGTGCTACCGCACTGGAAGGACTGGTCCCTCCCGAACACAGGGCAGTGGCCTCCAGCTGCGCGCTCTGTAGAAGGACTTCCTGCGCTTGCTGCACTGGAAAAGCTTCTCCTCCATGTGGATCTGCTGGTGGCGCAGCAGGATGGAGCTCTGCTTGAAGGCCTTGCCCCACTCGCGCTCCCTGCACTGGTACAGCCTCCCCCACCCCCCAGCAGCGAGTTGTATCTGAACTCCTTGCCGCAGGCACACCTGTAGCCTCCCTGCATCCTGGCAGGGCTCCTGGAAGGCCTGCCAACATGCACTTCCTGCAGGGACCCTGGGGAGGCCCACGGCAGGATGGATGTATCCAAACCATCCTCAGGCCTGCTACTCGTATCGCGGAGGCAGCTCCAAATCCCACTGGTCAGTGCTGGCTGCTTGAAGAAGTCCCTCCTCAGAGGAGATAAGATTCCAGCCTTCATCTTCGAATCCGAAAAAATTAACAGAAAATGTGAGGCAGAGCTAACCTCCACTTACAAAAGGAACTTTTTTTCCTTTTGGCACTGGTGATTGAACCCAGGGGTGTGTAACCACTGAACCATATCCCCAGCCTGCCTGCTTTCTTTCTTTCTTTCATTTGAGTATCTGCGTTTCTTAGGGTCTCTCTACGTTGCTTCAATCCTCCTACCTCAGCCTCCAAAGTTACTGGGATTATAGACATGAGCCACTACAACCTGCTTCCTGACCCTTTTTGACACAAGGTCTCACTATGTTGCTTAGGGTCTCAGTAAATTGCTGAGACTCTTCTCAAACTTGTGATTCTCCTGTCTCAGCTCCTGAGTCTCTGGGATTATAGATGTGTGCTGTTAGGTTGGTGATGGCGACTTAGTGGCAACTTAGAACAAAGCAGCCCAGGCGGGAAAAGAACATCAATCAGGTGCTGGCGGAAACGCTTGTCAATCAGCAGGACCCCCTGGCCAATCCTGGAGTTCAGCCAACTCCCCTGACCAACTCCAAAGGGTCAAGGGACCCTAAAAACACCTTTTCCTGCCCCAAGCCCTTCCCTTCCTGCTGTAAGCCCCATAAAAGTCCAGTCCAGTCGAGCTTCCACGCCGTTTCTCCTCAGACCCTTCTCCTGTCCCCTCTGTGGGTCTGATGGAGTTCCACCCGGGAGTGATATCTCAATAAAGCCTTCTTCCGTGGCCCTTTTAAATCTGCCTCCTTTGGTCACTGCCCACCTCGCCTGATCTGACATATGCCCTCATGCCTGACTGAGACTTATTAGTTTGAAGACAGAATCTGTATCAAGGATGCAGGGCCACCGCCAGCGACAAGGAGCAAGGAGGAGAGAGCCTGGCTTACGCCCACCCGCCCCCCCCCCCCAGTTCTGGGGACCCTGCGGCAGCAGCTCCAGCCTTCAGGGCCTCAGGCTCTCCGCTGGAGTGTTGGGGTAGCAGCTGAGGGCGGGGCGAGCTACTGAGGGTCCTCTGGGGGCAGGAGGCCTTGTGGGGAGACACTGCGGACACCAGGCTGTGGTGTGAGAGGCGGGGCCCTTAGGGTCCTCAGGGCCCTCTTGGTGGTCTGCGGGAATTGGGGCAGTATTGCGATGGGCAAAGGTGCAACTTATGGCAGTTGAGGGGAGAAATAAAGAATGTCCATGAGCTTCTGCCCTTTTCAATGCTTTATTCACTCAAATCACGCCATACAATTTCACTCAGTAGGTTCTTAATCAAGAAAATGACAATCCTTGATGCTGGGCACTGCGATAGACATAATCAATTCACAGCAAACCGTTCTAGATTGATTCTAAGCACTGCAAACACACCTAATCATGACAGGCTAACGACGGACGTCCCCTCTGCAGGATAAGCTCAAGTGTCAGTCAAAAGTCTCCAGCCTTAGGCTAAAGTCCAGCAGATGCCCACTCACTCAGACCCCAGTGATCAGGTCTGGAACCAAGGCAGGCTTCTCCTGGGTGGAGCTGACGGCTGCTGAGGAGAGGGGCGGAGGGAGAAGTTGTGGCTCTCACCAGGGTTAACATGTGGCTGTAGATTAATCTGAGACTGGTCAGGAAAATGCAGAGGATCAGCAATGATGAAAAGTGCTGGGCTGTCAGTCCAGGTCCTCATCAGGCTCTCAGTGAGGGCATCGGTATCGGCTGGCTGAATACCTGTTCGTTTGCTCTATTATTTATACCAAATGTATGCCCCCTTCCTATTCTGCCACCGGATCTCTCAGTGACATCATTAACCCCATCAGTGACATCATTGGGGTTAAAACATCTGGTCTGTGGTCCCCACCTTGATCTTTTCTCTTTCCCTCTTATCAGACAGCCTGCCAGAGGCTTCACTCTGAGTTTATCAGGGTGGGGAGAAGTGACTTGTTTGTGCCTGGGGGCCACACTGGTGAGAGTGCAGGTTTGAAACTGGAGTTTTTAAAATGGAGTTGCTTAGGCTCAGGCCTAAGGCCATCCTCACAGGTGGGCGGGCATGTGTCCAGGCCCCACTCAGGGGTGTTATTAGGTGTGTGTGTGTGTGTGTGTGTGTGTGTGTGTGTTTAGGTGTTAGGCATACCTGGAAAGCAAGCTTAGCCATTTCAATAGTCAAGAGCAAGTTTAAGATAGGCTGGGAAATGCACTGTGTCCTGGGAGTAAAATGCTGCATGCTAATCATGATTCTTTACCACAAAAGGTGCGAGTCGGTACTGGTAAGAAACCGGGAGTCAGTCATTGGCACCCGAGGTAACTTGGGCCAGAGCAAAGATGGGGTGGCAGCATCAGAATCAGCCCAGGTAGACAGGCAGGTTAGAATACGAAGGGTTACGTGCAAAATTTATAAACTAGTAAAAGAAATTGTCCAGCAAGAAACACTCACCTAACAATACAGCCTTTAAATACTGAAAGTAACAACTGATAGAAGAGCAGAGATGACTATTATCTAACAGTTATGGCCAGAAATTTATTTTGGTACCAGGGATTGAACCCAGGGTGCTTAACCACTGAGCTATATCCCCAGCACTTTTATATTTTTTTTAAATTTTGAGACAGAGTTCTGCTAAATTGCTGAGGCTGGCCTTGAACTTGGGATCCTTCTGCCTGGACCTCCCCAGCCACAGGGATTACAGGCTTGCATTTATTGCTGGAAATGTTAACACTCTTCTCAGAAACAGATCAAGCAGACAAAAATCAAGCTAAAACATAGATTTGAACCACATGGTGTGTGTGCAGATAGATACTGATTTACACCCCAAAAACAAAAGGCAGGGACTACACTTTGCTTACCCGGCACTGGGACCCTGGACTAGCAGTCATGCTGATCAATAGCCTTTACCACTGGACTACACCTGAAGCCCTGAACCACACCTTTTTTAAGACAAAGAGTACATTAAAAGTAGTTGAAATTTCACCCAAAACATAAGTCTGATGTAAAACAAGATATTTAGAAATGGTTGGTTTATGTAAATCTGGTATGTTTGAAAATTAAATAGCATCCTGTGGGGAGCCACATTGAGTTACCATGCCTTCCAGTCCTGATGCACCATGGGGATCTCAAAGATCACTGTAGTCTGGCATGGTAGTGCCATGATTCGTGACTCAGTCCCCCCCACACCCCAACTCAGACAGCAAGGCCAGTCTTCTGAGTTGGCATACCCCTGAGGTTGAGACACACTCACCTATTATTTTGTAATTCTACTCCTCTGCCCTATTTGGGGTAGAATGTTCCATGGAACGCCCTTTGTGTGTCCCCTTCTCTTGGCCTTCCTAGATGTCAATCTGCTGACAGCAGACATTAGGAAGTTAGATTCAACCCCCTTGTCGCGAGGGGGCAAAATTGCGATGTATGCAGTCGAGGGGAGAAATAAAGAATGTCCATGAGTTTCTGCCCCTTTCAATGCTTTATTCTCTCAGATCACTCCATACAGTTTCACTCTGTAGGTTCTTAACCAAGAAAACGACAATCCTTGATGCTGGGCACTGCGATAGACACAATCAATCCACAGCAAACAATTCTAGATTAAGTCTGAGCACTGCAGACACACCTAATCACGACAGGCTAACGACAGACATCCCCTCTGCAGGCTAAGTTCAAAAGTCCTATGTCTTAGGCTTTGAGTCCAGCAGATGCACATTCAGACAACCAAGGCAGGCTTTTCCTGGTGTAGAGTGGACAGCCGGTTGAGGAGAGGGTCATAGGGAGAAGTTGTGGCTCTCACCAAGATCCAGATGAGGTGGTAGAGTTTGAGAGTGGTGAGGATCACGCAGAGGATCAGGAAGGATGACAAGTGATGGGACGTCAGGTCCTCAGCAGGCTCTCCAGCTCGAGTGCATCCTTGTTTTCGGGTGGCTGAATCCCTGTTCATTTGCTCTATTATTTAAACTAAATTTGGGGGCTTTGACCCCCCTTTCAATCCTTATCAGCTACCACTGGATTTCTCAGTGACCTCATTTACCCTGGGGTCAGAAGCATCTGGTCTGGTGTCTCCCCCCTGATCTTCTCACCTTTCCCTCTTAACAGCCTGCCAGGGGCTTCACTTTCTTTTATCAGGGTGAGGGGAAGTAACTTGTTTGAGGCCACACTGGAGGGATATGTGGATGTGCCTGGTGAAACTGCAGGTCTTTTAAAATGAAGTTTTTTAAAAAGTGGAGTTGCTTAGGCTCAGGCCTAAGGCCATCCTAACGCCCCTGAAACCTGACCCCTTGCCTCATTTGAATGGCTCCTCCTCCATAAAAGGGTTCAGCTTGTGCATGCTTTTTCTCTCTTTCTGGAAACACTTAGGTCAGAGGAGCTGTCACAGGGCCCAAAGAAAAAGGTCTCTCTGTCTTTTGTGTGATTATTTTATGCAGCCCAGTTCATCTGGAGTGACCCTGAGTGTTTTAGTCGTGAGAAACGTGACAGCATTCTATCAAATAATTCTTGGGATTGTTACCAGCGTGGTGGGAACAAGACTCTATATGGGTGGTGGTGACAGGGGTTCTGCTGGAGCCAGAGGAGGCAGGGCTAAGAATGAACAGAGGTGCTCAGCTTTTATGTCATCCCTGGGGTCAGCAGAGTCCAGTCTCTTGATGTTACCACATATAGAGATGGTTTAGTTGCACCTGAGCTCTTTCAGCTTCTTCATGCCCCACATGACTGCTTACTATCCTCAGTCTCCACTTAGGGGTGTGCACTTTAGAGTGCTCATAAGGTAACAGTAACTGCAAGTCTTTAGTGACTCTTCTTTGTGTGTGGTTGCCCACCACCATCTGGAGCTGCTCCTTACTGTTTGGGAAAATGCCTGATATTATTTTCATAACAGGGCATATTACTGCCCTCAGTGGGTCTGATTTTACTAACCTTGTCCTCTCTGATTTTTTTTTTTTTTTTTTTTGTCATTTCTGTTGAACATATAACCTCAGACGACTTTTGATTTAACTTCTGGTCTCCTGGTGTGTTGTCTTAATTACATAGCCTTGAAGAATTGTGTGTGTATGTGTGCTGGGTGTGAGAAATAGAAAGTGTGATAATCCATTTTCAGGATATAGTTATTTAGCTTTAATTGGGATGTAAAGATCCAATTGTAGCTATTTTTAACTATAACACTTCCCTTTGGGCTGGGGTTGTGGCTTAGAGGTAGATCGCTCACCTAGCATGTGTGAAGGCATTGGATTTGATCCTCAACTCTGCATAAAAATAAACATATTGTATCCACCTATAATAATAAAAAACCTTCCCTTTGCTTGCCTCAATTTTAAAATTAGCTAATCATGTAGATTGTAACTTGGAGCTCCTTCTATTTAAGCAAGAGGGGAGAGCTGTTAGGGATGGAAACAGGCAGACTGCCTTCTGAGTGTGCTTGCTATCCAGGTTCAGAAACTCGCCCTTCTGGCAAAAGTAAAGGTTCTTTGCCCACCCACTTACGTGTTTGATTTCTTTTGGTGTGGGGAGCCACTCTGAGTGATTCATGCCTTCCATCCTGGAGTGGAAAGCTTTGACCATCACCACATCTCTCAGTGACCTGAACACTGTCCCAGTCCAGGAAGTTTGAGGGCACATCTTCAGAAGTAAGCGTGTCGTCCCATGGCCCCTTGGGTTAAATTACACTCACCTGTCCTTTGTAACCCTGCCCCTTCTGATCTTTGTTGAATGGAACTTTCTAAGAATAAGGGTCCCCCCAATAAAAGCCCTCTTCCAAACTCTCTCTCTCTCTCTCTCTCTCTCTCTCTCTCTCTCTCTCTCTCTCTCTCTCTCCTGGCTTTCTCTTGCTCTCCCATTTGGGGAGCCTGAGGCAGAGAATGAAGAAGCCGTCCTGAAGCTTGTTTAAAGGTGAAGTGTGTCTGTGTTTTTTGGTGTCCCTGGAAATTCACACAAGCAACGTGAAGTTCAGCTGCCTGCGCAGGTTGGGGGCAGCACTTTGATGCCTCAGTATTTCTAATATGCGGATTGAACCTCAGGGTACAGGCCTGTAATCCTAGAGACTCAGGGGGCTGAGGCAGAGAATTGCAAGTTAAAAGCTGGGCTCAGCAACTAAGGGAGGCCCTGTCTCAAAAAAATAAAAAGGGCTAGGGATGTGGCTCAGCGGTTCAGCATCCGTGTTCAATTCCCAGTACAAAAAATCAAAACAACCAGTACTGAAAGTAGCTTCACATGAAGCACAGCAGGATGAATTTTCACAGATCAACAAATAGATTCTTAGGAAGTATTCCTGCTGCTGCCTCTGATCACTAAGGTATCTATGGAGAAGGGCCACAGTGGAACTTCTAAGATCTCTGGTGATACATGCCCCCCAGCACTTCCTGAGGATTGAAAAACCAGACCTCATGCATGCTAGACAAGTGCTCTACCACTGAGCTACCTCTCTAGTCCTTTTTATTTTTCATTTTGAGACAAGTTCTCACTAAGTTTCCCAGGCTGGCCTTGAACTTGCAATTGACTTGTCTCAGCCTCCTGAGTAGCTGGGATTATTGGCATGTATCACTGTACTAGAAATCCTGGTGATTTGTGTAGACACACTTCTATGTGTTTCACGTGTATTTTTTAATACTTATAATATCCTATGGAAAAAATACTGTTGTCCCCACATTGAAGTGAGGGAGCATGAAATTACTATTATTCCACAAGGTTCCACCTTTATTGTGTTGCAGAGTTGGATTCAACCCAGGACACATTCTTTAACCACTCAACTGGAAAGTGAAACCATTATGCTGAGCAGGGGAGGGAAGAAGAATCAAATAACTGCGTGTGCTGAAGAGCTCCATACCCACCAGCACTCTGCAGAAGACCTTGTTTTCACGTCTTCTGAACCGTGACCAGACCCAGGAGGAGGCCCGAGACTCACAGAAGGGAGCAGTGATCTGCTACTGATGTTGGTCAACTCTGATGACATTCCCAACAGCCTGTACCTTGGAACTGGATGTTTAGATGCCTCTAGTCCTCTCAGACTAATAATGGGTGGGATGTCTAGTTGGGATCCACCTTCTTGGCATCCTGAACAAAGAATTGAGCAAGACACGGAGAAGTAACAGGTGGAGCATAGATTTATTGAAATTAAAAGTGAAAGTATCAATACGTAGAAGACAAGTCACTCAAGGCCCTGCGTCTGGTGGAGTGCTGTCTTCTGTGCAGTGCTATACCTCCTTCCCCTCTCCCTAAAGACCTTGCTTCATTTGTTCCCATCGGTTACTTTATTTTCAGTTAATTAGAATACAAACCGGTGGTGGGACTTACCACAGGCTTTAACCCTTCAGTAGCAGGAGTTGTCAAAATAACGGAACTTATCCTAAGCAAGGAACTGATGACTCATCTCCTGGTCTTGTATTTCAGTCAGCATTTTTCTTGTATCCTGTCTCCCCAATCTAGATGCCCTGAACTCCTACCTCAAGACTCCTTGGATTGAGGAACAAGTTGGAGGGCAGAAGTGTTCTGTGGACCGGGGTCCAGCAGGGGGGCTTGTGGTCACATGATACTGTAACAGTTGTCCACTTAATGCTTTGAATATAGCCCTTGCCACTAGATCACTGGGACTTATTTTTAAAATGGACATGTTTCTTTCTCTTCCTCTCTCCTTGCTCCTCCCTAATCTCTCCCCCTCTCTAATTTCAGGGAAACAGGATTAACATTCTTCCCCATCCCAGGCAGATTTATCTGTCCCTGTGTACACACCCACCACAGCAATGAGGTAATCCAGCTCTGGGATGGTACCAGAGGACAATAAACTTTCTTTTTCCTTTTTCTCAAAACTATGTTCTTGTTATTGGATTGGCATGGGTGACAAGGACTGAATTTCAGCAACAATATGTCCTAACAGCCACAACCATCCTGGAGGAGGAACAGTGACTTCTTTCAGGGATGCCCACACAATTTTGTGAACTTAGATGTTCACAAATTTTTTAAAAAATATTTATTTTTTTAGGTGTAGATGGACACAACGCATTTTTTTTCATTTTTTTAAAGAGAGAGAATTTTTTAATATTTCTTTTTATTTTTTAAAGAGAGAGAGAGAGAGAATTTTAATATTTATTTTTTAGTTTTCGGCAGACACAACATCCTTGTTTGTATGTGGTGCTGAGGATCGAACCCGGGCTGCACGCATGCCAGGCGAGCGTGCTACCCCTTGAGCCACATCCCCAGCCCCACAAATTTTGTTTTCATAAATCCTGTTATTCTTTCATTATGAAAGGATGCATTTAACCAAACAAAACTGTCCTCCTTCAGTTCTTCACTCATGCATGTGGCATCCTGGAGGACGTTCAGCCATAGTTTATGACAGGTTGAAATGATATTCGTGGGATTAGGATTGTGGTTCAGTGGTAGAGCGCTTGCCTCCCATGTGTGAGGCATTGGGTTCAATCCTCAGCACCACATAAAAAGTATATAAAAAGTATTTTAAAAGTATATAATTCGTGGCTCAAGCGGTAGCGTGCTTGCCTGGCATGCATGCAGCCCTGGGTTTGATCCTCAGCACCACGTACAAATAAAGATGTTGTGTCCACCGAAAACTAAAAAATAAATATTAAAATTCTCAAAAAAAAAAAAAAAAAGAACCTGCTTGCTGAGGAATATAATATATCTTGTTAATTTAAGCCAGGCAGGGCTGCAGGTAAATTGCTTTTAACAAGAAAGCATGAGCTGGGCATGGTGGCACATACCTGTAATCCCAGCAGCTCAGGAGGCTGAAGCAGGAGGATCGGGAGTTCAAAGCCAGCCTCAGCAAAAGTGAGGCACTAAGCAACTCAGTGACACCCTGTCTCTAAATAAAATACAAAATAGGGCTGGGGATGCGGCTCAGTAGTCAAGTGCTCCCAAGTTCAACCCCTGGCACTCCCCAAAAATAAAGGAGGAAAAAAAAGCATGTGGGTCAGCACAGGTACAGGGGCCCAGACAGTGAGAAGTAAGGTAAGTTACAGCATAGGAACTGCATTGACACCTCAAAGAGAGAATGGTGTGGTGCTCAGAGGGCTAGGGTTTTAAGGAATTTGAATCCCTCTGTTTTTGTCTTAATTTCCTGTCCTTTTAATTGTTTCACTACCCTTTGAATAGTTCTCAGCAAGTTTTCTTTGTAAGGGTCCTGATGTTTTCGTTCACAGAGTGATTGGGGGTTGTGACACAGTTTAGGTGATAAGGGAGGGCCTAGGCCATCTGGCAGGCTATGACCTGATGTTGAGTTTTGCTTAGGGGATTAATTATGGCTGAGGAAGGTTTTGACACAGCAGCCTCCATCTTCCAGGTGCTCGCCTGTCAAAAAGGCTCCCTGTCAAATAAGGCTCTCAGGGTTTTCAGTCTCCTTTCATTGTTCTTTCCTTGCTTAGCCATTCAAGGCTGACCAGCCACCCAACATTACCACCCAGCACCCATCGGTGCACGTTGACTCATCCTATCTTTCTTCCCTCCTTGCAGTGTGTGTTCATCAGTGGGATGAGACAATGTGGATGTAGCTTAGTGGCAGAGACTTGCGTATCATACATGAAATCCCCCATACTGCAAAAAAAAAAAAAAAAAAAAAAAACAACACCCCCAAACCCATTGTATGAAGGGTCTCAGGCACTTTGTTGTTTTTCCTTCAGCAAACAAGTAACTATTTACTGTTAGCTATGCCAAGATGTAGTCAGGCCCAGGAGGGAACTGAATGGGACTTGAGAGGCTTGTCTGCCAAGACTATCCCAAGTCCTGGGATCAGGAAAGAAATTCCACCTGATAAGGAATGGCAAAGATCACTAGAACTGTCAGATTAACACTGGGTGACCTGGGAGAGCTGAAGCCAGGATAACCAAAGGAAACAGGGCAGTAGATAACAAAGGAGTAGGGATGAAATGGTACTCAACAATTACATGATAAGGAGACTTGGAGTTCTCACAAGAAGACAGACTTTTAAAAAGAAATCAGAATGTGTTGTTTATCAGAAACAGATTAAAAAAAAAAACATAAAACACAAAGGTCCCACTTGAATCAAAGTGTGAAATATGATATATCAAGAACTATGTAATGTTTTGAACAACCAACAATAAAAATCAATTAAAAAAAATAATAATAAAGGCTAAAATTGGGGCCCAGTCAACTGACCAGAGGGCCACCAGCTGATTTAGGCTGCTTACCTTGCCCTTGTAGCCACAGGCCCCATGCAGTTGCAGGGACCCAGCAGTGGCTACAGGCTGAAAAGCAGGCAAGGAGTCTGAAGCCTCCAAGCAAAGGAACTGAAGACCCAAGCAGACCAAAGCTGCAGTTCAGCTGAGGGAGGAGTACAGGCCAAGGGAGTTGAGGTACTGGACTCATGGCAGCTGCTGGCTGAGGTAGAGTCCCAGGAGATGGCCATCCACCAGACCTACTTTTCAGGAGAAGCCTTTGGCTGCCCCATCCCTGTCAGAAACGCCCTGGGCCTGCTTTGGTCTGGCCTCCTTCACCCCTGTCAACCCCAGCTCAGCTGTCTCTTTGGAGGGTCTCTTGCACAGGTCTCTAGACTCCCCTAACTTCAGCAGGTGGCCACATGGCACTCCTCCCTCAGCCATTTTGTGCCTCCATTCCACCCCAGTCCTGATTACAACCCTCTCCCACACACTGGGACTGCTGGCCTCCCCATCACGGCTTGGCCTCCCCATCTGGCTTCCTCTGCTGACACTACTCATTCGTGGGGGGAGGGGCTACTTGAGGACTCCCCTCCCTCACCGCAGCATGCACCCTACTGGATACCTCTCTGCTGTACCCTGCCTCGTTTCTCTCTCCTTCTGGTCCACCTTCCTTTCCCCACTCTCCCCACCCCGTGCCACTTTGCCCCCTCCACACCCTGGGACTCCTGCCCACAGCCTGATCCTCATCTCCGGCGGGGCTTGGAGGACCTTCTGTCCCCGAGGCCCGCGGCTCGCGTCGACGCCCACAGCCGCCCTCTAGCTCCCTCCAGGCAGGGCCAGGGTCCCCCGGCTCTTCTCCCGTTGCCTCAAGGATCCGGCTGGGCCCAAGTCCCCGCGGCCAGCAGCGCCCGTGCTAGCGGGGGCGGGCATTCGCTACCGGCTGGTCAAACCCCGTTTTCTCGGTCCCTAAGCACCAGGTCCCCAAGACAGAGCATTCACTACTCGGCGACCCGGCGCCCTGCATCAGCGGGAGCCCTCTTCGGTCGGGCGCAGAGCGCCTGCCCCGCTGCTTGTCGTTACGTGTGGCTAGACAAACTCCTCCACGTCTCCTAGAGCCTACTCAGTACGAAGCGCTACCTCCATCCCGCCCCCAGACTCCGCCGCTGGCCAGGCCGCAGCCCACTCCCCTGTGCGCTTGCGCGGAGGCTCAGCGGCGGCGCGCTAGGGCGACTACACATCCCGGCGTGCTCTGCGACCGGAAGAGGGCACTGCTCTGGCCCCGCCCCGGAAGATAAGGCGACTCGCGGGTGCCGCATTTCCTCTTTTGGCCGCGCTCGGTAGCAGGTAGGTCTGTCTGAGGCGCTGAGGGCTTAGGACCATCCGCCGCCATCCGCCGCGTTGGGGCCCGCCGTGGTACCTGGGAGACTGTTCTAAGAAGGCGCAGGCGCGTGCGACCAGGGATGAGAACACGGGAGGCTGGGATGGGGCGGGACGTGGGGCCAGCGCCTGCCTTGCCAGCCACACGCTGACCTGATTCCCCCCTAGACCAGCCGTCATGGGACGAGTGATCCGTGGACAGAGAAAGGGTGCCGGCTCCGTGTTCCGCGCGCACGTGAAACACCGCAAGGGCGCCGCACGTCTGCGCGCAGTGGACTTCGCAGAGCGACACGGCTACATCAAAGGCATCGTGAAGGTGGGGGCGTCTGCCCGGGGGGTGGGGGAGACGGGGCGTCTGCCGAGACCCGCGCTCACCTCACCTCGGCACGCAGGACATTATCCACGACCCGGGCCGCGGCGCGCCCCTCGCCAAGGTCGTCTTCCGGGATCCATACCGGTTTAAAAAGCGGACGGAGCTGTTTATCGCCGCCGAGGGCATCCACACAGGCCAGTTCGTGTACTGCGGCAAGAAGGGTGAGCCTAGCGGCGGGAAGGAAAGTTGGGGCGGAGGGGGCGTCCTCGGGATCGCCTAGCCTGCGGTCTGGTAGGGATCGCCCGCGCCAGGAGCCTCCCGCGAGGCCCGCCTGGATACGGTATTCCACGGGTGTTGGAAAGGTGGGAGCCCAGATGTTGAATGTGCTCTACGCTTTGGGCGTTTCCAAGAAGCCTGGCTTTGCATTGTCTCGGCTGTACTGACCCCGGTTCCGCTTCTCCTGGCAGCCCAGCTCAATATTGGCAATGTTCTCCCTGTGGGAACCATGCCTGAGGGTACGATTGTGTGTTGCCTGGAGGAGAAGCCTGGGGACCGGGGCAAGCTGGCCCGAGCCTCCGGTAACTATGCCACGGTCATCTCTCACAATCCTGAGACCAAGAAGACTCGTGTGAAGCTGCCCTCTGGCTCCAAAAAGGTCATTTCCTCGGCCAACAGAGCTGTTGTCGGTGAGTGCCTGGCTGCGGTTGAATGCAGAAGTGGGTGCTCAGGCTGTGAGCTGCTTATGAACTGCCACCTGTTAGCCTTGGGCTTAAGTTTGAGTATGAAATGATTGGAATCTTCATTGCTGTAAAGAGCAGGATGGTGGTACCTACTTCCCTACAGGTTTGGAGCAGATTGAGATTGAACCAGATGGTTCTCGACCTTTGTGTGTGTGTATGCTGGTTTAATCCAGGCTTCTTGATTTCTGATATTACTTCATTTAGTTAATTCACTTGGTTTCTTCAGAGAAAACAGGATCATATATGAGGATTTCCTTAAAGGCATCTACTGTTGAGAGGGAGAGAAAGGGTTTGGTTCCAGGTTCTTTGTTTGGCAGCACCCTAAGGTTCACAGAACAAGCAGAGCTCTGGTGCAGTGCACTTGGGGGAATTCAGAGGTTGGGTGACCTACCTTGTGTTTCAGATACAGTGAAGTGGGAGTGCTCTCTTAGGAACTCGAATTTGGTTCACTAAGGTGGAGGCTGGTAGGCTCTGTGTGGTGGCTGTAAAAGTATGGTGGCTCTTTTTTTTTTTTTTTTTTTTTTTTTAACTGTCCGAGATTTTATTAGCAGGTCCTTAGCAGCCAGTCGCAGAAGAGAAGGGAGGAGATAGAGACGGGGAGGGGGGAGAGAGTAAGAGCAAAAGTATGGTGGCTCTTGAGGATGCATATGACAGTACTGAGTGGTTTGCATTGGGAAGGGTTCACTGTCAAGGACCCAATGGTGAGGAGGTTCTCTGACTGAGGATTCTGATCTCTCCAACAGGTGTGGTGGCTGGAGGTGGCCGAATTGACAAACCTATCTTGAAAGCTGGTCGTGCCTACCACAAGTATAAGGCAAAGAGGAACTGCTGGCCTCGTGTACGGGGTGTGGCCATGAATGTAAGTAGCCCAGCAATCAGTTTGTAGGGTATTCAAGGTGCATAACCATGCAGGTGGGTTGGGAAATCCCTTCTAGAGGTGTTTCCTAACTCCTGTGGCAGGGGAATGAATCTTCAGTGGGGGAAGCACTGAGGGGTAGGTTGTAGCCACAGCATTCTTGATCTTGCCCCAACCCTTCTGCAGTGGGGTCACCACTACTCTTACACCATTTCCCTCTACCTGCAGCCTGTGGAACATCCCTTCGGAGGAGGTAACCACCAGCATATTGGCAAACCCTCCACCATCCGACGAGATGCTCCTGCTGGCCGCAAAGTGGGTCTCATTGCTGCCCGCCGGACTGGGCGACTCCGTGGAACCAAGACCGTGCAGGAAAAAGAGAACTAGGCCTGAGGGGCTCAATAAAATTTGTCCTTTTGCTGTTGGGCTGTGTGCATGTGGTTTCAGAGGGAGGGGTCCCTGCCATGGATCCCCTTGATACAGTGAAGAGGAAGAAACTTTTACCCATGACACCACTAGTGAGAGACGTGGGAGCTTCATGGCTGGAGAGGAGGTACAGGTGTCCAGGGCCAGGAGTTTGATCCGAAAGGAAGGAATCAAGATCATGACATTCTAGGGTGGGTGACTCAGTGGTCAGCCTGTGGTGCTAAGACCCCATTTTACAAATGAGGAAACAGGTTAGAACCAAATTCTGAGCCTAGTGCTGTGGGCCTTACCCTCATTTCCTGATGGACTCATAGTAGGTGTGCATACTAGGTTTTGCTGGTTTACCCAGTTCCTGGGAGCAGCCCTGTCCTCCAGAATTCAGCAACATGTTCCCCTTCAAATGGTGGTACATTCCTGTTCTCTGAATGTTCTTGTGAAGCTTTTCCTTGTGGGTTCCAACCTAATGGCTTCCTTACCAGAGTTGGCATGGATCTGATTTGGTCTAACCATCCTCCTGCAGGTTATCAAGAGCAGGCAGCCCCCTGCACAAGTAGGATGGGTGGGGAGTGGTCACTGGAAGAGTGCAGGGTTATAAATTTCTTTACCTCTTGGCTGGACCTCCTGCTCTCCAGTTAACCAACTGAGCTACAACCCCAGCCTGGGGCTAGTGTTCTTGATCCCAGGTTTATGCGTGATAAAACTGCTGGTCCTTTTTTTGAGCAGTGATGGGTGTTTGAAATGTTTCCCAATCTACTTTAGAGCTTGTCCAACTGCCTAGAACCCTAGACTGGACACAAGGAGTTGGCTTGTGGCCCTAACTACTCTGGTGCAAAGACAGGGAAAAGGCCCCAAAATTGCATATATTAATTGTAGATAAAGCCTGATGTTTTCCCTCTCAAGAAGGTGCTCCTGAGGAGCCACAGGTTGTAAGCAGCTGACCTAGTTTTCACCAAAACAAATGACCTTCCCGTTTGCCCATGCAACAGTGACATGCTGAACAGCGCGCCAAGTGCGAGCTAGTTGATCCTTTTATGCTGAACCCACTTGTGTAGGACTGGAGTGGGTGGAGGAGTCCTACCTTCAAATTCCCTAGATGGTAACTGCATCCCAGCACAGTCTTTGAAGGGTTATGGCTGTAAACGGTCCTTAAATGACCTTACTGTGCCTGCCAGATGGCTCCTTGTTGCGGTGGTCCGCATGCATTTCTAGTGTGATCCTCACCTATTCTGGGCCACCTAGGCAATACCCTGGCAGTTTTGGGATCTGGTCCTGAAACTCATTCACAATGGGGATCCTAGGGTTCTGGCTCACAGAGTTGTTCACTGAAGGATTGGGGCGCAGGGGAGGTTAGGGGCAGCTTGAAGAGTGACAGAAAGCACAGTTTATGATTGACCATAAGGTGCTGCGGCTTTTCTGCTCCCTCCCGCGCAAAGTGGGTTCAGGTCTTGCCCGAGGGACACGCCACCTGGGCGGGCTTGCCCCCGAGCAGCGGTGCTCAAGAGCCTGTTTTAATTGGAGGGGATACCGGGTCCCATTTACAGAGAAGTTCAAGGCTGGGGGCAGGGGATTAAACAGGCCTCTTTGTCCTGTAAACAGTCTCCGGACTCAGCAAGGGTGCTTCCGGGTACTGGACCCGCTGACGGCTTTCACTGCTCACCTGGGAGAATTCATCAGAAAGGAATCACTGCGCCGGACCCCTCCCCAGCACCCACCAGCTGTGCGGCGACTCGCCGAGCCCTTCCCACAGCGGCAGGGCGGTGCCTGGGGTCCGGCAGGGGGAGGGCTCGCGTGGCGTCACTTCCGCCCCGCTCTAATTGGCTGGACGCCGAGCAGGGTCCCGCGAGGCCGAGGCGAGTGCTTGTCCCTCTGTGCGCGGACCCTGCTGGCGACCTTCAGGGCACGGGTCAGCCCAACCATCGACCACGACTTCCGCCCCGGGGACCGGGCAGGCCCCTTGCTGATCCCCCCAGACCTAGTCTCCCCCCTGCAATATTCACCCCGCCTCCCTATACCCCCCTCCCTGGGGGTCATTCCTTCTGCCCCCACCCCACTCCACTTTGAGAGTCCCTCCTCTCAGGGCCCATGCACGCCCCAGGGCTTCTCTGCAGGTCACCCCACAGGTCAGCTTGTGTCCTGGGATACTCTTGGCCGCCTTCCTCCTGGTGATCCGAGGCCCTTCAAGGAGGTTGACTTACTCCTCTGTAAATGCTCCTCCCCATTTCCCCCAGGGCCTTACAGGTACTGCCCCTCGTTTTGCATTTTAGTAGCCATTTCCCAAACCCCTCATTTTATTGGATGCAACTTCTTTTCACCCTGCCCTATTTTCTCTTTGGGCTCTTCAAGCTTTTCATCAGCCAATTTTTTTGGGGGGGTGGGGGGTGGCAGGGGAGCCGGTACCGGAGTTTGAACGCAGGGGCACTCCACCACTGAACCGCAGACCTGTTTTGTGATACAGGGTCTCACAGAGTTGCTTAGCACCTCGCTTTTTGCTGAGGCTGGCTTTGAACTCGGGATCCTCTTGCCTCAGCCTCCTGAGCTGTTGGGATTACAGGCATGCGCCACCGTGCCTGGCTCCAGCCAAATTGATTCTCATTTTTTCAAAAGATCTGAAATCTTTTAATTTTCTCCATGGTCTGTGCTTCCTCTCACCCCACCCCCTGGCCTTATCCAAGCTGGACTGAGCCACATCACCAGTGCTGCCCAGCTTTTTTAAAAAAAAATATTTTTATTTTAGTTTTTGATGGAGCTTTATTTTGTTCATTTTTTAATATGCGGTGCCGAGAATCAAACCCAGTGCCTCACACATGCTAGGCAAGAAGCTCTACTACTGAGCCACAAACCCAGCCCAGCTGCCCAGCTTTTTTGAGACAGCTTCTCACCAAAGTGTCTCAGCTGCCCTTGAACTTAAGATCCTCCTGCTATAGCCTTTTGAGTGCTGGGATTACAGGTGTCTTCTGTTTTGTTTGTTTGTTTTTGGTACCAGGGATTGAACTGAGGGGCATTTCAGTCACTAAGCCACGTCTCCAGCTCTATTTTGTATTTATTTATTTATTTATTATTATTATTATTTTTATATTTTCACTTATTTTATTATGTTTTATTGCCTCAAAGCAACTCATTGACTCTAGAAAGGGAAATTGGCTTAAATGCAACTTGATGTTTTATTTAATTTTGCCAAAATTTCTATGAGTTGATTTTTTAATTTATTTCAAAAGATTTGATTCAGCCATTCAGACTCATCTGAGTGATTTTGACTTCAGAATTGAATGTCTGAACCCATAGCTTTCTATGGTCTATTTTGTATTTAGAGGCAGGGTCTCACTGAGTTACTTAGTGATTGCTTTTGCTGAGGCTGGCTTTGAACTCAAAATCCTCCTGCCTCAGCCTCCCCAGCTGCTGGGATTTCAGGCATGCAACACCACATCCCACATGTCTTGTGCTTTATAATATATGTTTTCTCTAAATTTTTAAAATAAAAGCATGTATGCAGAATGGATTAACAAACACCAGTATTTTGAATTGCCAGTTCTCATAATGCCACAATTGTTCAAGTTTTTTTTTTTTTTTTTTAAAGAAAACATTGTGGGCTGGGGCTGTAGCTCAGTGGTAGAGCACTTGCCAAGCACGTGTGAGGCACTGGGTTCAAACCTCAGCACCACTTAAAAATAAATAAAATAAAGGTATTGTGTCCATCTACAACTAAGAATGTTTAAAAAGAAAGAGGTTTGGGGTTTTGGCTCAGCAGTAGAGCACTCGCCTTGCATGTGCAAGACCCTGGGTCCGATCCTTAGCACCATATCAAAATAAATAAGTGAAATAAAGGTATTGTGTCCAAGTATAACTAAAAAATAAATATTTTTTTAAATTATTTAAAAAAAAGAAAAAATATTGTAATCCAGGTGCAGTGGTGCATAATTGTAGCCCCAGCAACTCAGAAGGTTGAGGCAGGAGAATTGCAAGTATGAGACCAGCTCAGCAACTGAATTAAATAGTCTCAAAAAATAAAAAGGGCTGGGAATATAGCTCAGTGGTAGAGCTCTACCAAAAAAGAGTTAAACTGTGTTAGACCCAGTGCTCTAGTCCCACTGTTCTTCAGAGGCACCATTTTCTGATCAATATACGTAAGCCCGTTTTCTTATATCACTACAAACCTAATGTTGTCTTTTATCTCTTAACAGTCTTCATACTGTTGGTTGCAGTGGTCATGCCTGAAATCCCAGCAAACCCTGAGGCCCAGCCTCAGCAATTTAGCAAGGCTCTACGCAGCGTAGTGAGACCCTGTCTCAAAAGAAAAAATAAAAAGGGCTGGGAATGTGGCTCAGTGGTTAAGCACCCCTGGGTTCAGTCCCTGGTACAAAAACAAAATCCTACACACCTATCATACTATGGATAACCCTGTCTGACAGCTTTACTCAATCTTATAACTTTGTACTTCCTCCTTGACATTGATGTGGTTGGTTCTTTTAAGCTGCTTTGAACTTGCCTGTTACCATGAGGGACATCAAAATTTCTTTCTTATACATAGTCATATAGTAACATTCTTAAGTGCAGTAGCAGGATTTTTTATAGGGCACATACCTGAGAACTGGATTTCCTGAGAGGTTTGCAGCATTTCGGCTGTACCAGGTAGCATCAGACAGATTTCCAGAGCAACTCTACTGGTTAACACTTCTCATGTCCTCAGCATTTGCTATCACAAAGTATTTTATATTTTCCTATCTATGTGGAGAAAAATCTTATTTTACTTTGTGTTTCTGTAATTCATTTTGTTTGGCTTTATAGAGCTAAGCATGAGTTCTAACACTAAGCAACATCTCCAGCCCTGCTTCTGTGATTTTTAATGACATTGAAATTATTTTTCAGACATTTATTGGACAGTTTGATTTATTTATGATTTAGCAAGTCATATCCTATGGTCATTCCCTCCCCCAGTACTAGGATTGAACCTAGTAGTGCTCTACCACAAAACTATATCCCTCAATCTCCCTTTTTTTGAGACAGAGTCTCACTAAACTGAGACTGGCCTCAAACTTGTGATCCTCCTGCCTCAGCCTCCCAAATTTCTGGGATTACCCTGCAATACTTTTGTTTTATTTTGTTTTGGCAGTGCTGGAGATTGAACCTAGGGCCTCAGGCATGCTAGGCAAACACTTTGCCAGTGAGCTATGTCCCCAGGCCTCGTTTTAAAAATTGAGTTCCTTTAAAAATTTAAAAAATCTATTCTATGTATTTATCCTTGTTTGCAAATGTCTTTTCACTCTGCAGTTTGTCTGTTTAAAATTTTTCTTCTATCTTGTGCAGAAATTTTTTTTAGAGAAAGAATTTTTTTAATATTTATTTTTTAGTTTTTCGGTGGACACAACATCTTTATTTTATTTGTATGTGGTGCTGAGGATGGAACCCAGCGCCCCACGCATGCCAGGCGAGCGCGTTACCGCTTGAGCCACATCCCCAGCCCCCAAGACTTTTTCTTCTTGATGGAGTCAAATTGTACAATCTTTCCTGCGTAGACTTTATGAAGAACATTTAGATCCTCAACCTGCCTGAAATATGTATCCAGATATCACAGAAGGCAGACACCTACTTTATCTTCTTGTGGGAAACCAGTTGTGCCGGCACACTTGTTGAGTAGCACATCCCTGGCCACTGTAGCACGTGCATGGACTTCTCCCACTCTGTTTCCTGCTAATCACACCTCATGCTTAGTGCTATCACCTAAACCTTCGTGTCTAGTAGGGCAAACCTCCGACTCCCTGGGTTCTTTTTGACATTGCCTTGATCATTATTCTTTCATGTGATACTTATAGACATTTTGGTCTCACTTCATATGTCCTATTGAAAAAAAATCTTTTTTTTTTTTGGTACCAGGGATTGAACTCAGGGACACTCAGCCACTGAGCCACATGCCCAGACCTATTTTGTATTTTATTTAGAGGCAGGGTCTCACTGAGTTGCTTAGAGCCTCGCCTTTGCTGAGGCTGGCTTTGAACTCACAATCCTATCTCAGCCTCCCGAGCTGCTGGCATTATAGGCAGGCACCACTGTGCCTGGCGATGTCCTATTGAAATTTTTATTGTAATTGCACTGAACAGATTAATTTAGGGAGAATTGACATCTTTGTTATATTGAGTCATTTACTGTTTATAATTTTTGTTTCTCTATAAGTCTTTTTAAGATATTTCAATAAAGTTTTGTTATTTTGTTCATTTAGTATAGTTTTTTGTTGTTGTTGTTGTTTTGGGCAGGATCTTACTACGCTGCCCAGACTGGTCTCAAGCTCCTGGGCCCAAGTGATCTTCCTGCCTCAGGTTTCTGAGTAGCTGGGTATGCACCACTGCTCCCAGCAATATATTTTTTTTGTTAGACTTTAGTTACTGTGTGGTTTTGTAGCTGTTGTAATGTCAGCTCTTGGTTGCTGCTGGCTAGTCCATAGTTCTTTTAATTATGTTTGACTTGTATATGGTGACGCTATTGGCTGGGCATGGTGGGGCACACCTGTAATCCCAGCAACTATGGAGGCTGAGGAAGGCGGCTGGCAAGTTCAAGGCCAGCTCAGCAACTTATTGAGACCCTGTCTCAAAAGAAAGAGGGCAGGAGATGTTGGTCGGTAGTAGAGTGCCCTGGGTTCCATCCCCAGCACCGGTGAGTGAAAGAGAGAGAGAGAGTAAAGGGGATGCTGTGGATTGAGACTCTTGAGGTTTCTAGGTAGATGGCTTTACCATTCTCAAACAATGGCAGTTCTGTCTTTTCTCTTCCACTGTTTGGAGCTTGTGTGCCCTTCATCTGAGACATGGTGCACTGGCCAGGATGCTGACCAGCAGGAGAGGCAGCAGCACTGACCGTCACTGGTGGCTCCTGCACGTGTTTCTCTTGTGTCTTTTTTTTTTTTTTTTTTTTTAAGATGGACACAATATCTTCCCTTTATTTATTTTTGTTGTTCTGAGGATCAAACCTAGTGCCTCATATGTGCGAAGCAAGTGCTCCACCGCTGAGCTACAGCCCAGCCTCTCTTGCGTCATCTTGGTTTTCCTGAGGGATCCAGGCCCTGGGCCACACTATGGGCGTGTTCTTTATTCTTCATAGTATTTTCTTTTTCTTTTTTGCTTGTGCTAAGTCATTTTTGAAAAAAATTGGAGCTCTGAGGAATTTTATCATAAAAAACAGTACTCATATACATAAACTAATATGAGCGTAGAATTCATCATACATCTATTTCATTTTTTAGCTTGACCTTCCAGTAAATCTTTAGCTTCATTGATTTTGGCTGCTCTATAAGGAGATCCTCCTTTATCTGGGTGATTTTAAAACATAATTTGTCAATGAGCCTCTTTTCTTTTTTCCTTTATGGGCTGTAGGGCTTACACCTAGTATTAATGCTGCTTCCCTTTCTGTCCTTTTGATTTCAAACCCACTCTGTAATAGCCACCACTAAAGGCAGATTTTGGTAGACTTTGAAAAACTTGTTTTACTAGAGGCTCCATATGCTTCATGGCTTGTAAAACATAACGCCAAATCCTATATAACAGGAATGGTCAGTTCAGCTGCTACCACTGTACTGGCCATGGCTCAGGACACAAAGGCAGAAGAGTGTGCACAGTCCAGCTGCCACACAGCCCCCTGCACTGGCCATTGTCACCTCTGATGACAATGACAATTCTGTGACGGGTACTGCATTTTACTTCTGCTGCCACTACCAAAACTCAAAACCAGGAGAATATCAGCTTTCAAGGTGAGTTCTGAGTCTTCATAGCAAATTTATTGAACCTGAGGGTGATTTGGGGGATAATCAAACCTGCAACTACTCCTCTCAGGGAGGGCAGCCTTGAGACCCATGAACTTCACATCACCTCACCTGAGTTTCTCAGCTTGGGAACTTGTAAGCCTGAAATCTAAAATGCCCCCCACATTTGCCCAGGTAGGAAGGAGCCCTCCTATGTATGGTCTGCTCTCACTTCTACCCCAGAGCAGCTCCCACTCCCAGGCAACACCCTCCTGGCTTCCACCATTGGTCCTTCTGTGCAGCGTTTGGTGCATCCCTAGCCTATCTACTGAGGGCCCCTCTTCCTTAGGGTTGACCAGCACCTGCCAAGCTGAGTCCTGGTGTGTCGTCATCGTTCTCCAAAGAAAGGATGAGTTACCATTGTTTCCTCACACGGACAGAAGCTGGGTATGGCAGGAGACATGTTGTGGCCCAGAGATACTCCAGAAAAAAAAAAACAAAAACAAACAAACAAAAAAAAACAGTATGTGTAGCTGCCAGACTTCTGTTTAAAAAAAAAAAATGTAGTTGTATATGGACAGCATGCCTTTATTTTTATGTGGTGCTAAGGATCCAACCCAGTGCCTCCCACATGCTAGGTAAGCATTCTGCCACTGAGCTGCAGTCCCAGCCCTAGACTTCTTTAATGAAGTCTGCATGTTTCTTGGGAGGTGTTTCATTTTTTCAAAATTTTTTTAGTTGTAGATGGACTCACAATATCTTTATTAATTTATTTTTTATGTGGTTCTGAGGATCGAACCAGTGCCTCACACATGCTAGGCAAGTGCTGTGCCACAGAACTATAGCTCCAGTCCTAGAGTTTCATTTTAATGGTAATGTCATCAGCAAAGCATGGAGGCACCTTTTCCACCTCTGCATCTCTGGGGACTGGATGAACCTCCCTGACTGGGAGGCCACGACATGTTCCACTTCCTTGGCATAGTGGACCTCTTTCAGGCTTCCCAGTTTTTCCTGGTTTGGAGCTGCCTGCTTGTGTCTTGTGGTCACTGAAGCGCCGATCTTTGTGTCAACGTTATTGAGCTTTCTTCACCCAAATACTTGTTACAGTCATTTTTTTTTAAACTGGAATATGTCAGATTATATACAGTACACAGAATTAAATTTCAGGAGGACCATGATTTTTTTAATAACTTTTATTTATTTATTTTTATGTGGTGCTGAGGATCAAACCCAGGGCCTTGCACATGCAAGGTGAGCGCTCTACCACTGAGCCATAACCTCAGCCCCCCATGATATTTTTTAATGATAGAAAATTTGAAAAGTATTAAATAGCAAATTCTTGGTACCAATAAGGAGAATTAATGAAGATTTAAATGCATTAATATAAAGATTTAAATGCATAAACTGTAAAGATTTCTGAACACACACACACACACACACACACACACAAATTCAAAAAAAAAAGTGGAATGGTACTGGCAAATGACAAGTAGTTGGGCAGGTAAAGCCCAAGAGGTAGGTCACCACTACTTGAAGGGAGCCCAAGCTCATTGTGGCCTCTGACCTCATGTTCCCCAAAGGTAGCTGCCCATGTGTTCCAGGGGCCACGAGGAGGTGAATGCAAGAACACAGAGCTGGAATCCCCTCCACGAGGGGCACTGATGCCCACTTCCCAGCTCCACGGACACCTGAACCTGCACCTGGGTGCATCAAAGGTGGCCTGCCAACAAGAATAGGAGATGGATGCTGAGCATGCTTCATCTAAGAATGCAGGAAAGCAAACTATGCATTTTAGAAAGGTTTTCCTGGAAACCTAGGCTATTGGAGGATTGAGCTGTCCAGCACTCTATATCGTGTAACTTCAGTTGTCCTGGGATACAGCCTTTGTTTCTTTCTTTCTTTTTTTTTTTTTCATATAGTCTTTCTACACAAATCTTTGTACTGAATTCAATCGAGCTCCTATTCTCATCCTGATTGGCACATGACTGTGCTCTGCTTTTCTGCATGATCAGCAATTGTGGCTTGAGTAGTGGTGGGCTCCAACCAGCAGCCACAGAGACCCCAGCTGCAGACTCCCCTAGTGAGGGCTGGCAGCCTCCCTCCTCCCTCCACTAAGGTCTTACACCCTTAGTGGCCTCAGCTCCTTTTCAGAGTAGACTCTGAAGTGTCCCTTTGTGAGGGCAGCTTTGTGAAGTTTGACTGCACTCACCTCAGCCTCTGAAGATTTCATCTTGGACCCAGGTCACACTTCAGTGAGCTCAGTTCTTCTCTGAAGTAACAACCCATCGATTCCAGCTTCTCTGTCATCTCTTCCGAAAAACATCAGTGATCTCACCTCCTCTAGGAAGCAGTGCCCAGTGGCCTCCACTCTGTTGGCTCCCTTCAGCGACCTGAGCCCTCTGGAGAATTCATCTCAGTGCTCCCAACTCTGGATTTTCAGCCGCACTGAAGTGACACCACAGTGGCCTCCTTTCCTTTCTGCAGGAAGGCACAGACCTTGGCTCTCCTCACTGAGGCACTTAGTGTTGCTCTTCTCTGCGACCCTTCTGTGATCAGCTCCTCCTCAAGCAGCAGCTCAGCTGTACCGCAGCTCCCTGCTCAAGCCAAGGCCTCAGGGACGGGCCATTCTTACCGAGCTCTTGTCTCGTGGAATGCTGAGGACCAACACCCCAGTGCTTCTCTCTTCTCCCCAGAGGAAGAAGGAAACACCTCCACCAGGCACTGACACATTTACGTTTGACGTGGCTTAAATCTCATACCTTTGTTTTGCTTGCAGGTAGATACTACTAGAAATGGCTCTGATATAAACTCAGACGTAAGAACCACACCCTTAAAAACTGAGCAAATAATTCTGAACAAATTCAAATTTTTAATTATGAATAAACCAAATTTATCACAGGCAATGAATAGTAGACTGTCTTAAGCCAGGAGTTAAACAACAACAACAACAAACCCCAAACAACTGGAGTACAAGAATGGACTATTAGAGCTAGTAAAAAAAGAGTGAGAATTAAAAAAAAAAATATGCACTGCTGGGTGTGGTGGTGTACCACAGGAGGCTGAGGCCCCAAGCAGCTCAGCAAGACTATCTCACAATAAAAATAAAATGGGATGGGGATGCAGCTCAGGGGTCCAGTGCCCCTGGGTTCAATCCTGGTACCAACAAAACAAAACAACGTGCAATAAGGAATCATCTTTTTAGCAATATTTTCTTGCTTGGGACCTAACTGGCCCTAGAGATCCAGAATCTCTGGCATGCAGAGTCTATAGGTCTTCAGGAAAACAGCCATGTTTTAGTGGCATTTTTACTCAAGTGGCAGGACATTCCTTCTGGTCTTGGGTAAGTTAAAGCACCAGATAAAAGTGTTTTTTTTTTTTTTTAAATTTACATAATTTCTAATGAACACATCTTTAGACTTCTTTTTCTTTTCATACAAACAGGTATTTGCACAGTTACAATTTTCAGCGATGTCATGTGATCCTTGATGTTGTATATCAATTTATCCCCACAGCACTTCTGTGTTTCAAGAGAATACGAAAACAGTCCAGTGTTCTAAGTCTCACAGCTAACTGGCTAACTGTTTAGGAAAGGCATGCATCCTCAGAAGAGAAAGAACCTCACTGGGAACATAAGGGAGTATTTTGGGTCAAGTCCTTTTACTTTAACTTCCTTTAGTTACTCCTTTCAAATGAATTATCTAATGTTGAAGAAACAAGGAATTATGGCTATCTTTACCCAAACTTCATTATGATTGCATGGTCATTCTTCAATACAACTTCAGGATATTGAGGAAAACAAAACATATGTTCTGCAGCTTTTCCACAGGAAGAACATGCTTCTCCCTGCAATTATTTTGTGGCACTGAACCCCGAGGGAGGGTAGTGAGGCTGCCTCCTGCAGCCACCAGGCCCCAGGCTCACATCTTCCCGTGCACCTTCTGGTGCTGGATCAGGTGGCCGTGTTGGTTGAAGGCACGTCCGCACTCCCCACACTCATAGGGCTTCTCCCCGGTATGGATCCGCTGGTGCTGGATGAGCACCGAGTACTGGCTGAAGGCCTTGCCGCAGCTGCTGCACTCGTAGGGCTTCTCGCCAGTGTGGGTCCGCAGGTGCACGATCAGGGTGGCCTTAAGGCTGAAGGCCTTGCTGCACTCTGTGCACTGGAAGGGCTTCTCTCCCGTGTGGATCCTCTCATGCTGGATCAGAGAGCGACGTGCGCTAAAGGCATGCCCACACTCTCCACACACATAGGGCTTCTCCCCGGTGTGGACCCTCTGGTGCTGGATCAGGTGGGAGTGCTGCACGAAGGCCTTGCCACACTCGTAGCAAGCATAGGGCTTTTCCTCCGAGTGGATCCGCTCATGGTTCATGAGGGTGGAGCGGTGGCTGAAGGCCTTGCCACACTCGCCACACTCGTAGGGCTTCTCTCCTGTGTGCACATTGTGGTGCTGGATGAGGACTGAGCGGTCACTGAAGGCCTTCCCACACTCACTGCACGTGTAGGGCTTCTCCCCTGTGTGAACCCGCTGGTGCTGCAGCAGCGTCCTCTTTACGCTGAAGGTCTTCCCGCACTCGCTGCACCGGTGAGGCTTCTCCCCAGTGTGTACCCTCTGGTGGCTCCGCAGCACAGTGCTGTGGTTGAAGGCCTTCCCACATAGTGGGCACACATAGGGCCTCTCCCCTGTGTGGATCCGCTGGTGCTGGATGAGGTGCGAGAGCTGGGTGAAGGCCTTCCGACACTCGGCACACTCGTGAGGTTTCTCTCCTGTGTGAATCTTGTGGTGCTGAGCAAGGTCCGAGCTCACTCGGAAGGCTTTTCCACACTCGTTACACTCATAGGGTTTCTCGCCAGTGTGGATTCTCCTGTGTTTACTGAGGACTGAGCTTTGGCTGAAGGCCTTCCCGCACACACTGCACACATATGGCTTCTCACCTGTGTGGATTCGCTGGTGTTGAAGAAGATGGGAGCTCCGCCCAAAGCACTTCCCACACTCGATGCACATGTAGGGCCTCTCTCCACTGGGAGCTTCTGGGTGTGGAGTCAGTGGCCTGCTCCTATTGGAGACCCGAGCCTCGCCAGGGACGACAGGGCTTGGATGCAGGCAGAAGCTCTGCTCTGGGTTATAATGTTCTTGAACGATGCTCCCTGAAGATGCTTTCCCCAGATGCACTGTTACCTCATCTGAAATTAACGGCTTTAAGGGCCAATCTGTATTTTGGTTCTCTTCCTTGGTTTTGCATTCTGAAACAACAAATCCAAAATGACAATGTCAACACTTCTCAAAACTGCACAGTACAACCCTGAAGCTGGCTTTCTGGTGAAGGTCACTCCCTGCTGGAGAAATTCGAAGATTAAATTTCCACAAGACCTTGTAATGACTGACAGTGGAGTGCCAGTGAGGAGGTACCCCTGCAGAGTGCCCAAGAACACTACAGTGGGGCGTGGCCTAGTGCTTCCCCAGGCCCTGCTCTCCCTGGAGCCCTCACGTGAACGGAGCCTCAGGAGGCTACATGGAGCTGATTGCAGGACTCTCCCAGCCTGTAGGAGTCCTATGCGCACAGAGAGCAGCCAGTGCGCAGTGAAGCCTGGCCTGGGGTGGGTGGGGAGGCTTGCATGCCTGTGAGCAGGCTAGGGAATGCAATCCTGGGGTCATTGGATTTGTGTGTGGGGGGTTGGTGCTGGGAACTCTTTGTAGAAGACAATAGTGTGGAGAATACTCAGGCAGGTGAGACTAGAGACACAAAGGGAGGTGGTGGGAATCTGCAGCCCAATTTAGCTGTGGACAAGGCCTGCAGGGATGGCAGGGTGGAGGCAGGAGAGGCTGGGGTGGAGATGCTCTGGGTATCCATAGGTACTGTGGGTCACTGTGTGTGAGGGGGAAGGGGGTGCTGAGACAACCATGTTCCAGTAACTTGGGCCACTCACATTATGACTTCATGTGGTGGTGGCTACTTGCTAGAAGCCCAGACTGTGTAGAGGTCCCTGCATTGAGGAGTGATGAGTGACCCAGCCCCACAAGAGTGGGGGAGCAAGAGGATGGCTCCCCAAGGCAGTGGCATGCTGAGTCCTTCAGGCTTCCTTGGGCCAAAGGGCCACAGGCTCCACTACAATGCAGAATGAAGACCAGGCCTCCAGCATCTGAGGCTCCAGGGCACACTGAGACCTCCTGGAGGGCTTGGGATTCTAGCCCACCGTCAGTGCTTCTCCCTGTCCCCTCAATCCTCTGATGGGGACTGCCCTAAGGGATGTTCTAGTACAAGCAGCTCCACAGTGGAGGAAGACCCGAGAAGGCGATTCTCAATCTGCTGGAAGACACACCAGGATCTGGGATCGGGTACTAAATTTGTAGCTGACCCACAGATGCTGATATCACAGGCAAGGATAGCACCAGAGCATGTGGGCACACACTTCTTTTCCAATCCTCTCCAGAGGTTACTCTGGGTGAGAATGGGCATTCTCAGCTCAGCCACTCCTTGGGAACAGCTGTTCCCCACGTCCAGAGACCTGAAGCCACAGGCCCCAATAGCTCTCATTTGGAATCCCATATGGGGAAGTGTATCTGACTAGCAATAAGTGATATGTTCCCAGGGTGTTTCACCACTGATCCCATCCCCAGCCCTTTTTATTTTATGAGATAGGGTCTGGCTAAGTTGCCCATGCTGCCCTTGAACTTGCCAACCTCCTGCTTCAGCCTCCCGAGTCACTGGGATCATAGGTATATGACACTGCGCTTGGCTAAAGCTTTACTCTTTTTTTTAAAAATATATTTATTTTTTAGTTGTAGTTGGATACAATACCTTTATTTTATTTATTTTTATGTGGTGCTGAGGATCGAACCCAGGGTCTTGCACGTGCTAGGTGAGCGTCCTACCACTGAGCCACAACCCCTGCCCACAGAAGCTTTACTCTTTAATTGGCTGATGCTTTGGGAAGACATATTGAATAATGGGCCTCTTGAAATCTCAACAAAGAGATTTGGAAAGTAAGAACCTAAGAGAAATGTCCACAATGCCAAGGATCTTCTGTGACTGGCAGGAACATCCATGAAGTGTTTTATGATGGAAGTGTTTGGAAAAAGATTTGGGCAAAGGTGGCAATAAATAGAATGTGCTTGGTTTGATTGGTAATGTTTTTAGTCATCCAAGAAATGGTTACCTTGGAGACTGAGACATACCAAATACTAGTGTTTCTTCTACAAGCATGGTGGCAGAGCAGAGTGCACCAGATCCTCAAGGACCGCCTCCATGGATGAGGGGTTTCCAATGGTGGTGGCCTGAGCTGGGGGTGTCACTCCAGGCCCAACCAACCTGCTCTGCCCTACTTACCTGGAGCATAGCTGCCCTATCAACACGAAGGCCCTCCAGTACCCACAGGGCTCAGCCGGGAGCTCAGTCAGACATCTCCTTTTGGACAGAATTTGGTTTGTTGCTCCAAGAACAAGCCCTCCTATAGCTGCCAGACATTTGGAACTCATGTCACTCTTCCAATTTCTTATCTTCCTCTTTTCCCACACCAGCATCCAGACTAATCCCTGTAGTTTCCTGTTGAAACTCCAGCTGACCCCTCTTACTACCCACCCCATCACCTGGGTACTCACCAAACCAACAGAAACAGAACCCAACTCAGTGTGGAGTCATGTGGCTGTATGTTCCTGAGTCCCTCTGATCATCTTTACTATACACTATGTGAAATACGCTGCTTTGCCATCATCACTCATTACATGCTATCTTGCTTTTCCTGGAGGGAGAATGCTGGAAAGAGCATCTCTTCCAGCCCAACAATGGTAAAAGCCAGATCATCTACAAAACTACTTCTTTTTCTGAACCCATGAGAGCCGATGGCTGACTAGCTGAGGACCTGAGACAGGTGTCCAATGGAAAGAAGACTTTGGGACATTGCACTGCCCTGCCCTATGGAGAAGAAGGCAGATGGGGCCATCATACAGTGGACAAGGAGAATGCCTTAGCCAGCTGCTGGAGAACCTCAGGGAGCCATGGTACAGGGCTTTTCTCCATGGTCCCCTGGGATCTTCTCTACTTGCTCCCCAGGCACTCATGAGAAAGTCTCCTGGGAGGTTCAGGACTGGAGGAAGGAAGGGAAAAATACCTGCCTGGTCCTCTATATGGAGCAAGCCAGAAGTCACTGGGAGCAAAGAAAACCTATCACACCTAAAGTACTGGTAATAGTCACTGTGGCTGGGAGAAGAGAAAAGAAAAATGGAGGGCAGGAGACGATCATGGGTAGATAATCAGGTCTCCCACAGCCAGACAAAGGGCAGGATCACTGAGGTGTTGCCCAAGACCCCCAAACCGAGCACCTGCAGACTAAAGATGGGCCAGGTGAGCACCCTTGTTCCCCACCTCCTGAGGTGAGCAAGCCCTGGGTCACAGGCAACAGAGTCTATGACTAGGATAGGGCAAGAGCAGGAGGGACCCTCTCTGAGGTACTGGTATGTGTGGAAGACTGACAGCCCCTACCCTGTGCACCAGGAAATGCTAGAGGAGTTTGACTCTGGTGGTGCACACAAAGTAATCATGACAACAAAATTCAAACCTAGCGGGGCTGGGGTTGTGGCTCGGAGGTACAGCGTTCGCCTAGCATGCATGAGGCACTGGGTTCAATCCTCAGCACCACATTAAAAAAAAAAAAAAAAAAAAAAAAAAACATATATATATATAAAAATTCAAACCTAGCCCTTGTACTGATTGGACTGATCCAGCTTACAACTGGCTGCCCAGCAGAAAAGGTCACATTTTCACACTTATGTTGGCATTCAGTAAAAATTTATGAGACACTCAGAAAGAAAAAGAACACAAAAAACAACAAAAATTTAAATCAGTCTAAAAAACCGACTAAGAGATAACCATACATTGGATGAACATGCATGACCAGATGGAGAATTTTAGCAGAGGAATTAAAAACTAAGAAAGAGAGCTAAGTGTGGTGGCACACATCTGCAATCACAGCTACTGCAGTGGCTGAGGTAGGAAGACTGCGCGTTCAAGGCCAGCCTGGGCAACTTGGCGGGACCCTGTTGAAAAATAAAAAATAAAAGGGTTTGGGCTGGGAGCAGTGGCACAGGCCTGTAATCCTAATGGCTTGGGAGCCCCAGGCAGCAGGACTACAAGTTCAAAGCCAGCCTCAGCAAATTAATGAGAACCTGTCTCAAAATTAAAAAAATAAAAAGGGCTGTGGATGTTCTTCAGTGGCTAAGTATCCTTGGGTTCAATCCCCAATACCATAAACAAGTTATTCAGATAGAAGATATATGCCCTGGGCTGAGGATGTGGCTCAAGTGGTAATGCGCTCGCCTGGCATGTGCGCGGCGCTGGGTTTGATCCTCAGCATCACATAAAAATAAAATAAAGATGTTGTGTCCACCGAAAACTGAAAAATAAATATTAAAAAAAATCTCTTCTCTCTCTTTCTCTTAAAAAAAAAAAAAAAAGAAGTTGATATATGCCCTATAAAAGCTTAGACTTATGAAGAGCTCTGGGAATAGTTAAAATGATAACCATTTTAAATACAGGCAAATATAAAAGACTGAAAACAGTTCTACCTCATTCTTAAAGACTCAGAAACACTCAAGAGTAAAACATGCTAATGTCACAGAATTCTATTAGAGGGAAGGAATACAGAAGTTCTCATGGTCTATTTGTGTTCCCCAAATCTAGATGCTGACATCCTAACCCATGTGATAATACTGAGAGGTGATCCCCTGCTGGATCCAGGCAGGAGGGTGGGGGGGCCCTTGCTGGGGGATTGGCGCTTTTATGACACCAGAGTTTGTGCTTTCTGCACACTGCAAGAAGGTGGTTGAACTGGCTGGCACTTTGATCCTGGACTTCCCAGCCTCTGAACTGTAAGGAATTGCTGATGTTTAAGCTACCGTGTCTGTAAAATGGCCCACATGGACTAATCAGGCAGAAGTACACTGTTGCAAGATTCTTATACTATATGTGAGTGGTAAACATGTCTGAAGTTAGACAATGGTTGGAGATATTTTTGTCCCTTGGCATCTGCGAATTGCCCCCACACCAACATCAGAAATGTTTAAGTCCCTTCTATAAAATTAGGATTTACATGTAGTCTATGTACATCCTCCCGTACACTTTAAATCATCCCTGGATGGCTTATAATACCTTCTACAATGTGCTATATAAACCGTTCTTACACTGTGTTGCCTAGGGATTTAACAATAAGCAACAAAGTACATGTACAACAGAGAAGCTATTTTTTTTTTCCAAATATTTTCAGTATGCAGTTGGTTAAATCTGTGGATGCAGAACCCATGGATGCCGAGGACCCACTCTATTGTAAACTGCAGAGCAGCCATTAAGCATTATTTTTTTAAAAAAGAGGTTAAATGATAAGCAAATAGCAAATATAAAGTTTTCAATAATCATAAAATTCTTCAAAATATAAAAACAGGCAGAAAAGTAGGATGAAAATCAAAAAGCAGATGGAACCTTCAGAAAACAGTGCAAACGGTAGATTTTAACCCAGGGGTGTCAACAATTACATTCAAGGTAAAAGGTCTAATGGGTGTACCAGAATCACAACGAGGAATTCTCATGAGAACTGAATTTAATCCTTACAGGCTGACTATGGCTGGAATAAAGGCTTCTAGATGGCAGGTGTTAAAGACCGACAGCAGAAGCCACCAGGTAGCAAGCCCACGGACAAGCTCATGGAATCCATAGCTAAGCAGAAAAGTCCTCCAGACGCTATGATGACCCAGCAGTACCTCCCTTGAGAAGGATCCTTAGCACACACTACCTCAAATGCTGTATTGCCTGTTGCTGTCAATGTGGTCACATTCCTGGAAGGAACCTATTTAGAGGTGGAACTTAGCTGAGGCTGGAGCAGGCATCTGGACTCGTGCTACCTTTCTGCCTCTAATGCACCTCTAGGCTGGTACACTCTCATGTCCTCCTGGAACTTGAAAGGTAAAACATGACATGAAAACTACATAGCAATGGCTTTTAAGATTAAAAAGTACTCCTCCTAGGGCTGGGGCTGTGACTCAGTAGTAGAGTGCTTGCCTAGCATGTGTAAGGCACTGGGTTTGTTCCTCAGCACTGCATAAAAATAAATGAAATAAAGGTATTTTGTCCATCTACAACTAAAAAATAAAAAAAGTACTCCTTCTAGGGCCTGGTACAGAATCTGTGGAGACTGCCTCTGTGACTAGGGCAGAGTTGTGGCACAACCAACTCACATTTGTTTTTCCAGTTTCCACTCCTGGTCTACCTTCGATCTCCCTTTCCACCACCTGCCTCCACCTCTGGGTTTGGGCCGGCACATCTACCCTGGTGCCCTTCAACTCACATGGTTTGTGCTCTTTGCCTAATCTGGCTGTCCCAACTGCCATGTCCCCCTGTTCCACTTGAGAATGCACAGGCCCTCAAGACATCCTGCAAATACCCTTTCTCCATGCTGCTCTCCCTGTCTTCTTCCCCCAAACCTGAGAGACATTTTCTCTGTAAGCCCAGAACGTTTTGCTAGTACCATTTAATGGCATTTTCACTTTTAAGCAAATAGACACAGAACACAGCTTTCAAAATACATGTAAAATATATAAGGCCTTTGGAAAAGATCCAGTATTCATCAACTGATGGATAGATCGATAAAATGTGGAGCCACACAATGAAGCATCAGAGACACTACACAAAAGAATCCTGAAAACAGGTTGCCAGATAAAAGGCAGACACGAAAAACCACATTGTTTTACTTATGTGAAATGTCTGGAACAGGTAAATGCAGACAAGAAGAGTAAGAGGAACAGGCACAGGGTCTAAGGCTTCTCCTGGGGGTGATAAAGTTTTCCAAACTAGATTGTGATGATAACTAGATTGTGATGATAATTTTGGAACATAACCAGAAGCCATTTAATTATATATTTCGGGTGAATTGTATGGCAAATGAATTAAATCTTAATATATTTTTTTCAAATGTAGGGCCTCACTAGATAAGTGCTCTACCTCTGAACTATATCCCTGGCCTATAAAGCAGTTTTTAAAAAAATACAAAGAATAATGACAGGTTGGGTGTGGTGGCACCTGCCTGTTATCTTGGTGACTCAGGAGGATGAAGTGAAAGGATCACTTGGGCTCATGAGTTTGAAACCAAACCCATCTCAACAACAACGACAACAACAACAACAAAAGGTCAATAACAGAAGAACACAACACCCCCACAACCTACTTTAGAAAGAGAATGTCGGCACTTCTTTGAACATCTCTCCGTGTCCCTCTGTACCATGAACCCTATTTCCTGACTCTTAACTGCTATCCCAATATTAATATCTTGCTTTTATAATATTATCTTCTGGAATGTCTTTTCACAGAATTAACAGTGTTTTTAAAAGTGAAGACATTCTAATAACAGTGTTTTTTTTTTTTTTTTTTGATAATAGGGATTGAACCCAGGGGCACTTTACCACTGAGCCACATCCCCAGACTTTTAAAATTATTTATTTTGAGACAGAGTCTTGCTAAGTTGCTTAGGCCTTCACCAAGTTGCTGAGGCCGGCCTTGAATGTGATCTTCCTGCCTTAGCCTCAAAAAAATCTTAGTTTGGAAAAACTCAATATCAATTTTTAAAATAGATTATGCTTTTGGTGTCTTTCTTATTAAATCTTTGCCTATCCAAAAGTTAAAATAATTTTATTCTATGGTTTCTTAAAATTTCAGAGTTTTAGATTTTATATTTAGCTCTATGACCATTCTGGGTTGATTCTTTTTTTTTTTTTAAAGAGAGAGTGAGAGAGAATCTTTAATATTTATTTTTTAGTTTTCGGCGGACACAACATCTTTGTTTGTATGTGGTGTTGAGGATCGAACCCGGGCCGCACGCATGCCAGGCGAGTGCGCTACCGCTTGAGCCACCTCCCCAGCCCCTGGGTTGATTCTTATGGTGCAAAGTTATCAATCAAAAAATTAATTCTTGGGGGCTGGGGGTGTGGCTCAAGCAGTAGCGCACTCGCCTGGCATGCGTGCGGCCCGGGTTCGATCCTCAGCACCACATACAAACAAAGATGTTGTGTCCACCTCAGCTTCTCAAATTGCTGGGATTATAGGTTGTGTGCCACTGTGCCTGGCTAATCTGTTATTTATTTTATTATTCAAATGATTCCATTATGAGCTGGACACAATGGCATGCCCTTGTAGTTCCAGCTATTCAAGAGCTAAGGTGGCAGGATCACTCAAACCTAGGTGATTGAGACTAGCCTAGTCTAACACGGTAAAACCCTGTCCCAAAACAAAAAACATCACATCTGTCATCCCAGCTACTGAGGAGGCAAAGGCTGAAGAATTCTGAGTTCAAGTCTAGCCTGAACAAGGAGCTGCCTCAAAAATAACTGAATTGTTCTGTTTTAGACTTAGCAACTTTTAACTTTTCTAACATAGATCATAAAAGAGCTAAGTACTGTATAGGCAGAAAAATCACAAATTTTGATGTTGTGTTTTCACTTTTATTCAGTTATTTAATCATTTTCACTATGGTATACTTCATTATATTTAAATGTCAAATTTTTCTATTCTATTGTTGATGGACATCTAATGATTTTCAGTCTTCCATCAGGAAGCATGCTTCTACAAAGATTCTTGTTTGTTTCTTAGTACTTATTATGTATCAGGGTTGGGTGTGGGGAACATAAGGATTCATATTTCAATTCCATTAGATAATGCCAAACTAGTGGGGGCAGTGGTGCACATCTATAATCCCAGCAGCTCAGGAGACTTGAGGCAGGAGGATCTAAGGCCAGCCTCAGCAACTTAGTGAGGCCCTAAGCAACTTACTGAGACCCTGTCTCAAAAAAAAGTTAGCTGGGCTTGGTGGCACAGCCAGCTTCAACAAAGGTGAGGCACTAAGCAACTCAGTGAGACCCTGTCTCTAAATAAAATACAAAATAGGGCTGGGGATGTGGGTTAGTGGTTGAGTGCCCTGAGTTCAATCCCCTGTACCAAAAAAAAGTTAAAAAGGGTTGAGAATGTGGCTCAGTAGTTAAGCACCCCTGGATTCAATCCCTGTACCCAAAACAAAAAAAAGAATCACAGCCTCTGGGACAGGAGTCCCTGTGTTTCTCCTTTGCTAGCAAAGCAATAAAACATTTTTCCTTATTCTAAAATCAAACAGGAACTTGTTCAAGTGTTGTTTCCACTTTTCTTATTGAGTATTTCTATATCTTTTTTTAAGTTTCCTTCAGAGCAACTTGTTTAAGTGTATACCGCATTTATAAACTAAAACTGAGGATTTAATAGGATCTTCATTAAAAAAAAAAAAATCTAAATTTACAGTCATCTATTTACGATTTTTTTTTTTTTTTGTGCCAGCAATTGAACCCAGCAAAATCCCACTCAGCAAAATCCCCAGCCCTTTTTATTTGGAGACAGGGCCTTGCTAAGTTGCTGAGGCTGGCTTTGAACTTGTGATCTTCCTGCTTCAGCCTCCTAAGCTGTTGGGTAAATAAGATTTTTAATGAATTTTATTTTTTAATAAGTTATGCTGGGGGGGGCTGGGGTCGTGGCTCAGCGGTAGAGCGCTCACCTAGCACGTGTGAAGCCCTGGGTTTGAGCCTTAGCACCACATAAAAATAAATAAAATAAAGGTATTGTGTTCAACTACAACTAAAAAAAAAAAAGCTAAGCTAGGGCTGGGGTTGTAGCCCACTGGTAGAGTGCTTGCCTCACAGCGCGAGGCCCTGGGTTTGATACTCAGCACCACATAAAAATAAACAAATAAAAATAAAGATATTGTGTCTATCTACAAATAAAAAAAATATATTCTAAAAAAAAAAGTTATGCTATATGTTCTTTAAACTGATAAGACTAGTTTTATCCCCACCACCCCGCAAGGTCCATCTTCATAAAATACAAGTCTGTAAGCCAAAGAAAGAATCAGTTATTTGCATTAAAGTATCACTGCTGGGGGTAGGGGAGGCTGGGGTTGTGACTCAGTGGTACTGGTGCTTGCCTAGCATGTATGAGGCACTGGGTTCGATTCTCAGCACCACATATAAACAAATAAATGAATAAAAGGTCTGTCAATAACTAATAAAAATTTTACCAAAAAAAAAAGTATCACTGCTCTATTATTTGTTTTCCTGAATGGGTGGCTTCTGTTGTGGACTCTGATGCCAGAGTAACAAGGTAAATGAGATGACTTTCATAATACAATAACTAGAGGGGAGTCTCAATCAGCCATGGCTTAAAAGTATCATGTGACTTCTTGTGGGGCAGTCACGGTGTGAAGGCTGGTGATAGTGGCCCCAGGCCTGTACCTTGCACAGAGCCAACCATACTCCCTTTCAGAATGGTGGCTCTAGTTGTGATTTTAAGTATAGATCAGGAAACTATGTTTTCAGTGTGACAAAATACATAAAGGGGAAAATAGAGATTCTACTGAAACAAATAATGCTTGATTAGGAGAAACCCTTCCTTGTGTGAGTTGTCTTAACAAACTCCACAGCACCCTGGGGAATCCTGTCATATTCTGGTAACACATAAACATTAATACCTCAGGAATTGTACTGTATTAAAAAGATCACACATGCACTTACCCCACGGACAAGATAAGCTGTCCTGCACACAGACTGCAGTGCGATCACATTTGAGGTTGTCTGTAAAACGAACAGGGAGACGAGCTGACAACAAAACATCCCTTCAAAAGTGAAAAATATTCCCACTGCTGTTCTGTTAAAATAGTAAGTGAAAACCAGCAGGGGCACGTAGCTTCTGCTTCTATGCCCACTGCTCTCTAGAAGTGACTCAGTCTCATCCTCCTCTCTGGCCTGGGCCAGAGGTAGAGTAACCAGGTGCTTCTGTGCTCTTGGATAATCTTAAGTTTTTTTCAGCCATTAAACTCAAAGACTGCTTAAAAAGGGTCAAAGGTCTCCATCAGGCAGGAGCACAGGCACCTCCACGGACAACAGTTTGGTTTGGCAGTGGCTGCAAAATAACCTGTGTTTTCTTGCCTTCTGTGGGAGCAGTTACCAAACAATGTGAAGTTCTGTGCACTGTTGGGCATGGTGGCACAAGCCTGTAGTTCTAGCTACTTAGAAGCCAAAGCAGAAGGATTGCTTGAGCCCAGAGTTCGAGACCGGCCTGGACAACATAGGGAAAGCCTGTCTCAAGAAAACAAGTTTCGTGCAAGATTTCTGTGACATAATATTGTGTCCTCTTGTTCACAATCACTGGTAAATTAAATTCCTCTGAAGCTGTCATACCCATTGCTCCCTGAGGATGTTTGATTTTGCAGGTTCATAAGATTGTGTGGAATACTGGGGTCCTGTCCACTAGCTTTAAAAAAGCAAGGAGCAAACTTTCAAGGGGAAAATGGCCACATCTGAAATGTTGAAGTCGATCAACTATGTGCCAACCTTCCCATCTCAAGAGGGGCACATTCTAGCAGGATATGCTGACTGAGGTTTTCACAAGACTCAGATGCCATCTTGCACAGTTTTAAGTCTAGACCTGTCTCCATCTGTATCTTTCATTCATTCATTCATTCATTCCAGGGCTGGAGATAGAACCCAGGGGTGCTCTAAGATGTATCCACATCAATTTTTTATTTAGAAACAGTGTGTTGCTAAGTTGTTCACAATGACCTCCAACTTGCGATCCTCCTGCCTTAGCCTCCTGAGTTGCTGGGATCACAGGCCTGGGTCACCAAACTGGGCTCCATCTTTGCTTTTACAAATTTCCCCTTAAAGGTCTGGCATATCTTTTGTTAGATTATTTCCAGGATATTTCACATTTCTGATGGTATTATAAATATTTTTGTTTTAAAAATTATGTTTTTGGGGCTGGGGTTGTGGCTTAGTGGTAGAGTACTTGCCTAGCCTGTGTGAGGCATTAGGTTCGATTCTCAGCACTGCATATAAATAAATAAAATAAAGGTCCATTGACAACTAAAAAATATTTTTTAAGAAGTATGTTTTTGTTTGTTGTTGATGAATAGAAATACAAATGATTTTGTATCCAGCAATACTATTACGTTTCTCTTGTGAACTCTTATCTAATTTTTCTAATTTGGAAATCGCATAAACGTCAAATGACGCTTTTCTTTCTCCTTTTTAATTATTACAGTTTTCTTGTTTTTTTTTATTCCACCTTATTACACATAGAATATAGGAATGGGCTCTTTCACTGGCACCTGAGCTCTAATAGCAAGCTTCAGTCCTTCTCTATGAGTGTCAGGGTGGAGAAACTTCTACAACAATCAGGCAATCTTCAAAACCTGAAAGCCCTATTACAACTAGCCTTGGCGAACAAGTTTTTCTCTCTGAGCAGGGACAAAAATTCATCCATGGCCTGATTTTGTCTCTACCTGGTTTAGCCCTGCTGTACCCAGCTCTAGACCACCAGGTTTAGATTCACCACTACACCTACCTCCTGCCATGGACTGCTACCCAGTCCAGTAATTCCTACTTGTGAGGCCTGACAGGCCATTATAACCCCTAGGCCCAGCCTTCAATGAAAGAAGGGCCAGCTCCCCTCACTTACCTGAGTGGCCATTCCCCAAGCCCTGGCTCTCAGCCCCCTGTCCGTCCAGGACCCACGGGTCTTCCCCTCGTTCCAGCTGGGAGATGACATTGGGCTTAGATCCTGGAAGTCCTGCTCGAGGGGAAGGAAGCCTTTTGTTTATACAACATCTACCCAAATACACTCCCACCCAACCTATGCCACCTTTGGGGACATGAAGAGAGACAGGACTGACCTCCTGCTGCAGCGGAGCACACTGGAGGTAGGTGAGCCTCCAGGACCAGCTTGCTCTGAGCCCCCACCGATCTCACACAGATTAAAGCATGTGGGTGGACTTACCCAGTGAGACCACGTTTCCGTAGGTCTCCATCATTACATTTCGGTAGAGGCCCCGCTGAGCAGGGCCCAGGCGATCCCATTCCTCCTGAGAGAGGAGCACAGCTACATCCTCGAAGGTCACCTTAGCCTGGAACAACAGGAGTTCTTGGAGTAAGACCAAATCTTGATGTCTAGGATGGGGTTGTGGGTACATGCCCAGGCAGCTGAGTGTGGGACCCTGTGAGCCAAAGGTGGGGTTCATAAGAAGAAGCCATAAGTTCCGGGGATGCAGTGATACTCAGGCTGCCACAGGGTCCCTGGGCATGGAAGAAATCATAGGGGCTGTGGCCAGGGATACTACACAGGCCTTAGGGACAATTTACCTGGTGTTCTGCTGGCAGTGGCAGGAGTCTGGCAGTTGCCATTACTTTGTTTCTTGGGCCTCTGAGGATGACAGAAATTGGAGGTTCCTGTGGGGCTGTGGAAGGGGAGGGAACATGTGAGGGGCCAGGCCTTGCCTCTGACAGATTCTGACTTCCTGCGGGGAGCCCCAGGGGTCCTTGGTCCTCATGCAGAGCCAGAGAAGAGCATGCTGAGGTGAGACCCAAGGAGCAGCACCCACCACGGGCCTACAGTTCCACACACTTCCGTGCCAGAACTCTGATCCTACAGTGCAGGAACCTGTCCAAGCCCTGAACAAACACATGGTTCCTGGGCCTTCCTAGCCAGAGCAGGGCTCTCTGGCTATGGACCCAGAAAATCCCAGTTAGGAAGTGCCCTCTAAGGGCTCAGGGTCCCAAACCTTCATTACCCAGGCCCCTGGGAGTCCTCATGGTCAAACCTGTGCAGGGGAGCCAGTGAGGACTCTGGACCATGACCACATATGGACTTTGGACCATGCTGCTGAGCCAGAGGATGCCAGCTCACCAGCGCTCCTGCATGTTCTACACCCAAGGTACACGCGTAATGTGGGTTTACAAGCATTAGGCTAGGCTGCCTCCCCAAGCACCCTCCCAACAAGGAGGGGGATGGCCACCAGTGTGGGACTAGGTGGTCTTGCTCAAGGCCCACACTCCTGTGGAGACCCCAACCCACAGATCCATAGTCACTCCTAGACATCCTTTGGTGGTCCTGGTGCTCCAATAAGGTAGGGGCTCTCAACCCTAAGGCTTGGCCAGGGTGTTGGAAGCAGAAACATGAGCAGTGGTGGTTTGGAGCGAACTGAGTCCAGAGTGACCCCAAGGATCTGGTCTGAGACTAGGGGAGGCTTCATCATCAATGAGAAGAGGCCTGAGGCTGGGTAGTGCTGGGGATGCAAGAGGAAAAAATAAACAGAGGTGTCCAACATAACCCAGTAGGCTAGGGAAAGGGAGGACTGAGAGGTCTCCTGACAAGAGACCTCTTTGACACAGCTGGTCCAAAAGAGGATGGGTCATCTTCTGGAGCATTGAGGGAGGTCTGTGACAGTGACTCAGAGCCTAGCCTGTGACAAAGGCAAAGCATGCATTGAAAACATGGTACAGGGGCTGGATTTTGGCTTAGTGGTAGAGCATTTGCCTACCACGCTTGAGGCACTAGGTTCAATTCTCAGTACCAAAAAATAAAAAAATAAAAATAAATAAAGATATCATGTCCATCTACAAATAAAAATATTTTTTAAAAAGTGATATAAGAGCACAATTAACAGTGCCCCACACTTGTGGCCCCAGCCACTCAGAGGCTGAAGTAGGAGGACTACATGTTTGAGGCCAACCTCATCAACTTAGCAAGACCCTGTCTCTAAATAAAATAAAAAGGGCTGGGAGGTAGCTCAGTGGAGATTGAGTCTCTGAGTTCAATCCTCAGTACCAAAAAACAAAACCAACAAAAAAAACCAGTCAATCCTTTCAAGCATCTGCAACTGGCTTAGCTGGGCACCATGACAAATAGGACTCTTCAAGACACCTGGGGTAGGAGGTCAAGGGTGATCATTCCCTGTTTTCTTTATAAAATGTCCAATATACACACATCTCTGCTTACACAATTATCAGGAAGATACACAATAAACTAACAACTACTGCCTCTGAGGCACAGGACAAGGAAACAGGTGGAGACACAGGCTGATTCCCAATCTCCCTATTCTGAAGTTCTCCAAAAGCTCATGTTTCTGTGGGTGCAAGTGCAATGCAATCCTACTTAGAATTCCCAAAGGAGTCTCTGCATAAAACTGCCTTACAATTCACATGAACATATATTGGAAAATAGGCAAGAATGGAATTCAAAAGAGTGGGGAAGTATGTATGTAGTGGGTACCCAACGAACCAGGTATCAGCCAGTGATGAAGCTGCTGCAATCAAACCAGAGACTTGCCTATAAGGGACAGATGGAACCAAACACAGGTAGAAGCATGGATTTAAAAGACTACAAGCATGGGTGTGGTGGTGCATTCTATAATCTCAGAAGCTCTGGAGGCTGAGGCAGGAGGATAACAAGTTCAAAGTCAGCCTCAACAACTCAGTGGGGCCTTGTCTCAAAACATAAAAGGGGTGGGGGTGTAGCTCTGTAGTTAAGCACCCCTGGGTTCATTCAATCCCTGGTACCAAATAAACCAACAAACAAAAACCAGATAAGCAGTAAATTTCAGTTCAGTGGGAACCCATGGTTAATTTAGTAACTTATGTATCTCCAGATGGGATATGCACTAACCAACTCTGGATTAGGTAAAGATGGTGTGTGAACATAAACCTGCCTCACTGCTCTGCTTCCTCCCTTCCGGCTCACTTTCCTGACACCTGTGGCACTGCAGCTCCCCCTTGCAAAGCTGGGAGATGACACCCTCAGGGCCTTACAGACATCAGGTGAGCAGAGTAGAGTAGCACACCTTGTCTCCGCCATACCTGTTGTTTCCATGACATCATGCACCAGGAGAGATCTGCATCTCTTGTCATCTAACTACCCTCCCAGGGACCACACCCTTATCCAGCTACCTCCCATGGGAGTAGACCCTCCCCAAGTGGTCTCCATTCCCTTCATCTCTTCAGAGGAGCAGTCTTTACAGTCTTAGCTTCTGCCATCCCAAACAGACCTGGTCAGTGTCTCCTTTGATCTCTATGCGGCCAAGTCCTTGTTTACTGTTGGCAGCAGGGACACAACTGATCTCTTGGGTACCACTCTTTCAATGGGGCCTTCTCAAATGCATCCCTCGATCACCCCCTTCCTCATTCACTAGGTATGCATGAGAATTTGGCCTTCAGTAAATGCTCAAATTTGGTTCCCTGGAAACCTGGCAGAAGTCAGCTTGCCAAGTCATACTACAGCCCTGACTACACCTGGGTGAAGGACCAATGACGAACAACCAGAGGAACCACATCTGGGGGCTCCCAGCAGGTCTCCAAGTCTGAAAGCCTGACACAGAAGATGCTGCTTATGTGACAATGACAAGGCTTTGGGGCAGGCCAGTTCCCATTCCTGCTTGCGTCCTGTGCTGGTGGATGATACCAGTTTCCCTGTAAATCTGGTGCCAAGCATGGTTATCCCACGAGCCATGATGTTGAGCCCAGGAGATCCAGCCTCTGGTGCCTCTTGGTGCCTCTGAGCTGGCTATCACCATTCCCTCCAATTCAACATCTCCACATGGACATCTCGTAGCATCACAGACATTTAACATCCAATACTAAGTGGGGAGCCACAGTGCCACAGATCCAGAGTGCAGCACCCACCCCCTTCTATCCCGGCGTGGTCTATAAACCTATACAGCCTCCTCCCCTCTTCATTCTCTCACACCAACTCCTAGTCTACCATCTTCACTCAACCTGACCACACTGCCCTGTGACCACCCCTTATCAGTCTTACGGCTCCCAACACCATATCTGCCTAGTTACTCCATCTGCCTTCTCAGGGAAATACTATGATTGTCTTCTGCTCAGAAGTCCTTCCAGTCCCCAGTTCAGTTCCCAGGAAGCTATTCTGAATTTTACAACCTTCTTCAGGGAGCTGCAGCCTCTTCACCTCCTGGAGGCCAACATCCCACTCAGCTTTCACACCACCCCTTCCTGCTGTACCAACAAACCAGAGGGAGGCCCAGCAGAGTAGTCCATGGTGGAACATTTGCTAAAGAAATTAATGAAATTACAGGAGCAAAGAGATTACACTTTAAAACTTTTGGCAGAGCAACAGGTAAGGAGTGTACGTCCTCTGCTGGCAGAGATGGTGATGCAGAATTTCTCATATTCTTTCTCAGAAAGGCCACCTACATCTCTAAGCCAATCAGACAGGCCCTGAGAGAGCAGGTACCCAAGGGGGATAGACACAAGCAAGAGCAGATACAACAATGGCGTTGCAGCAAATGTCACCACGGTTGGCACCTGCCAGATGATTTATACTGTGAGGGCTACCTGAGAGTCAAAATATGGGGTGGGATGACATGTGAATGATGCTCTTATTTTGTATACCATGACCCAAGTCCGAGAAGGGTGTGTGTGTGTCGCAGGACCTGGGGCCGGCCTGCTTGCCATACTCTGGGTCTGTGGCATTGCAGCTCCCCCTTGCAAAGCTGGGAGATGACACCCTCAGGGCCTTACAGACATTAGGTGAGGAGAGTGCTCACAACAGGAGCGACTTAGATGCTGCTGGACGAGATGATATTATCCGATTCAAAGAGATTAACAGAAGGAAAACTGAAAGACATACCAGGTTGCCAATATGTGTGTGACCAGGAGGGAGGGAAAAGATGGCTAGCTGAGCGAGCCTTAGATCAGAGGGTAGTATCATATACTGTGGTATGGATGAACTACACATACTGCCAAGTTAAAAAAAAAAGAAAGCATAACACAAAGAAAGCACATCACATATGGCTGTATTCTCATAAAATTGGATACAATGAATTTAAAAATTGGCACTGCCTGATTTTCCATTTTTATTTATTTCTGCACTGGCAGATAAAAGTCTGGGTTTCCTGTAATATGCCTGTGACAGGACACCAGGATGGGTAAATACTATGCCTCAACCTAAAGCTCAAGTATGAGGCAGGGAAGTGGAGCTACTGGGGTCACCAAAAACTTTTTTCTTTCTTTCTTTCTTTTTTTTTTTAATACTTAGGATTGAACCCAGAGGGATTCTACCACGGAGCCACATCCCAGCCTTTTTAAAATTTTGACACAGGGCTCATTAAATTGTTGAAGCTGACTTTGACCTTGTGATCCTTCTGCCTCAGTCTCCCAAGTCGAGGGAATCACAGGTGTGTGCCAATGCATGGTTTCCCCCAAGGATCCCCGGGCCCAATTCCAGGCTTTGCTCTTTGAGAACAACATAGGAGTTCAGACAGAAAAGAAGCATGGTATGTATATATTTTTTTAATATTAAAGTGCTGGCTCTTAAAAAGTCCTGTAAAGATGCCAGGATAAGAGACTGGGACAAAATGGAAGTCACTGCCACAGAATATAAGAAATGGAGTCTGAGGAGGCTATGAGTGTGCTTTGTTACTACCTAAATATGGGGCAAATACAAACAGCACCCATGCACAGTGCTGTTGGCACCCACATGGGGTCACAGCTAAGCAAAGTTCCTACACACTCACTTGCCAAAAGGAGCATGGCAGCAAAAAGTGTTCATTCTGCAGATTCAGGAAGCTTGCTTTTGGAAATGTTCATAGGCAATAACCCAAAACAAAACCTCCCAGCAGCAATGATGACATAAGGAGAAATGGAAGGAGCCATACTGCAATGAGACTCTGCCCAGAAGGGATCTGGCCCCTGGGATCACAGCAGGCAGGACTGCAAGCACAAGAACTGAGGTAGGACCGCCACAGCATGAAGAGCACAGAATGTGAGGTCTGCACAGACACATACACATATGTCTTGTAAACTAAGCCTAGAAATCAGTGATTCTTTTTGGAATTCCTGATTGTCTTGATGTGACAGAGTGAGCATGTACCTGTCCTTCCAGAGGACCCTGTTCACAGTTGCAGGCTGGGACAGACACGTTCCCAGGCTCTAGTCTGGAGTAAGCTGTCAGGATCTCCCCTAGAGCTACCACCCTCCTTTCCTCACTCCCTGGGCTTCTTGCAACAGTTCTCTTTATCTCCATGCCCTGGCCCTCCAAGGTGAAGGCACCTTCTGATGAGGCAGCTTCTAAGTCACCTGTGAGTGCAAAGTAAAACACTGCTAAGCACAATCCCTGCAACCTTCCCAGATTATATGATCAGAGTGATGAATCCAAATTGGTAGCTTTCCTGTATACCAATGACACCTTGTTTAACAACAACAACAAAAAAAAAAAAAAACAAAAAAAAAAAGGGAAAAAACCAGATTCAATTCTCAAATATCAACAAGAAACAAGCTTACATTTTAGAAATGTGTAGATTCAGGCCTGGCAAAATGGGATATGTCTCTAATCCTAGTGTCTTGGAAGGGTGAGGCAGGAGGATGGCAAGTTCAAAGCGAGCCTCAGCAACTTAGTGAGACTGTGAGATCCTGCCTCAAACTAAAAAATAAACAGGGCTGGGGATGTAGTTCAGTGATAGGGTGTCCCTGGTTTCAATCCCTAGTACCACCAAAGCCCCCAAAGTGCAGGATCTGTATGAAGAAAACTATAAAACCTCACAAACAATAAAAGACAATCTGAAAGGCACACATGACAGGTCTGAAAAATAAAGACTGGACAAACTGCAGTGATGTTACTCTCTGCACTGGATTAAAAAGCTGACATGCTTCTCATGGGGGTGAAGGTAGTCGAAGAGGGTTCACCAACTGAGGAAGGAGCCAGACGTGTCACAGGGCCACAGTGAAAACAGCCACAAGGGCCTCAGTGAGAATGGGCAGCTTAGAAACAGAGCAAAGCAGGTGTAAGTGTGGTGAAGAGACTCAAACTGCTGGAGGAAAGACAATTCACTAAAGGTGCTAGAATGACAGGTTAAGTATTTTGGGAAAAAAATAAAATAAAAAATTTCAAAATATTCAACAAACTACTACGAAGTAAAGACAAAGAAATTTTAAAAATAAGAAACAGGAAAAAAAAAGTCACATCATCTACTGAAAATCTAACAAATGAGTAAGAATTAAAATTTTACAACTACTTCATAAAAGAACTTGAATAAGAATAAAGAAAAATATTTATTATTTTCTGAGGGAAGGGTCTTTTTAAGCAAAATACCAAAGCAGAAAGATTGGGGTGCAGAGACCAACAGATTTGCAGCTTCAAACCCAAAACCTATGCACATCAAAGTCACCAGAAACTCCAGAAATGGCCCAAACACAGGGACGAATTTGGTACATGACAAAGGTGGGTTTTCAAATCAATTGAAAGATACATTATGGAACAGAGAGTGGACAATGTTAGTAATGGTTGACTTAGGGGGGGAAAATAAAGTTAGATTCCAAGCTGACTGGCACCTAAAATTAAAAAACAAAACACAAAACAAAAAAACGCAAAACGACTGTATTTCACATTTTACTTGTACCAGGGGAAAAACAAAAGATTATTTAAAAAATAATCTTGGAGTAGGAAAAGGCCTTTAAAACATGGTACAAAGCCCCAAAGTCTTAAAGATATATGATCATTACAAACTTAAAATCTTCTACCTCAAAAACAACCCCGCCACCACTAAAACCGGAACAAAAAACCTTTATTGTAGTTAAAAGACACCCGGGGTGCGTTTTCAACTTGTAAGACAATATGAAGTAGCAAATCACAAAGGAAATACAAATGGCTAAAAAACAATCGAAGCAATTTCAACCTCAACCTCACCACTAACCGTCAAAGTCCCCACAGCAAGAATGCAGGAACAGGCCCTCATATGGGAGGGAACAGGGCTTGAGTCTCACTCCTCTTACCCGGTCGCCCAGAAAAGCCCCAGTGCGTAATGCCGACGCAAGGGATGTCCAAAACAGATCCCAACAGCGAGAGCCGGAAGCACCCCGCAGGAGGCGAGCGCAGTAGAGCGCAGTAGGGCTTCCGAGCTCCGCTTCTAGTTAGCAACAGAAAAGGGTGAGGGCTCGCAAGCCGGCAGCTTGCACCCACATATTTGGGAAGGGTACGCACGAAACTCTCCATTGCCACCTCTGCGTATACTGGCAGGGTGCTGGGGAGAATGGTTTATTTTTCTAATATGGTTGCATAAAAAAATTATTGCATTCCTTTTCTATTACATAAATTAAATGCCAAAAATAAGATGTTTTGTTACCAAAAAATCAGTCTCATCCATTAATATAGAGCTCTTACAAAGTAATAGTGAAAACACCTCATCGGTTAAATAAAACAGTTGTGGGGGGGTGAGAAATTCGCAAAGAGGCACCTTTGGCTGGTGCTAGCTTCGACCCGAAGGCGTTCTCGCCGAGGCTGGCGGCCCCAGGGTGGGGCAGGACGCACGGTTACTCAGTCGCACACAGAACCGGTGAACCTCTGGTTTCTAGCCCGGAGTTGGGGCGGCACCTGTGGTCCCAGCTATCCCGGGGGCTGAGACAGGAGGAGGCCTGGACTCAGGAATTCGAGGCAACACTGCGAGACACGGTCCTCTCAAACAAACAAAACGCCGCATCGTTTCTGAGTTTTGGGGGAGCCCCCTCCCCCATTCTCTCCGCCAAGATCTCGCCCGCCGCTCCACGACTCGGACTAGGGCTGCCGAGGCGCTGCGCCCACGGTGGAGAGGTTCCCAGGGTGAGGGGCCAGGGACGGAGGGGGTCCCAGGCTGGGGGAAGGGGAGAAAGCCCGGAGGGTCCGACGGAGGGGGATGGGAAGGGGAGGGGAGGGAAGAGGCTCCGGGCGTCCCGAGGGAGGGGCGGGGGGCGTGGCGAGCCGGGGGACTGGGCAAGGGGGAGGGCGCGGCCTTGGTCCGTGAGGGCCGCCGCGGGGCCAGCACCAGTGTGAGGACCACCAGCTCACGTGTCCAGTCCACGGGGAAGAGGGTCCTACCCGGTACCGACCGGCGCCCCCACTCACCGTCCCCGCACCCTGGCGCGACCACCGGCCACCCGCAGCGCCCTCAGACAAAGGGGCCGTGCCGCCCCGTCTGCGCAGCCGCCAATCCTATGCCGATCGCCCCTCCAGTCCCCGCCCCCTGCCCCAGGACCACCAATCATGGAGCACGACGCCTGGCCGGGAAATCGCTGGTCTCGCCTTTTGCCTGGCCCCGCCCCCGAGGGCCCTGGGGCGGGGCTGCGGAACCGCTGAGGCTCACGGTGCTGCGAAAGGCAGCGCCACCAGCCCGCACTTCCGGCGGCTGGAAGACTAACTGCTCCGCCTGTGTCAGCGGATCCCACTCCTTCCCCTAACCTTGCCCTAGCTGTCCCTGCCGCCGGGAACGCTCTTCCTCAGACCCCTCCTGGCCGGCTTGTGGAAGCGCGCGGAAGTTGTCTGGCAGAGGCCCTGAGTTGGGATCTCCGCCCGCCTGGGGCGCGAGCCGTGAGGTGGGGCTCGGCCTCCCGCTGCTCCGGGCCTCTGCTGCTGGCGTCGCGGGCTTCTCGGCGCGTGTAGGAGCCTTGCGCTGGGGGAGGCTGCGCTCCTGAGGCACAGAGGGTGGCCAGGACGGGTGGGAGCAGAGGCGCGGCGGGGATTCGACTCTTGCTGCCTTTGGTCCCTAGCTGCGGGACAAATCCCGCCCTGGCCAGCGGGGGGCCGGAGGCGGTTGGAATCCAAGTGCCTCCCGCACCGCAGCTCAGAGTGCCGAGGCCTGTGCGGAGCGCTTTCAGGAGACCTCCCGGCCGAGAGGGGCAGGCGCTCCCACCTCGTGGAGGGCCTGAACAGCTTTCTTCATCTACCGCGCACAGCCTTGCACAACAGCGCCCTTCTGCCAAGGGCTGTGGAACTCGACAGAGGTCGTCAGAATTTGGCCCCTTTACTGGATGGTTCTAGATTGGTTTGCCAGGTGACAGGACCCAGCTCCATTCCAGTAATCTTGTCCCTAACCGAGAATTTATGATCCCAGGACCCTCACCTCTGTCAACCTGTTTTCTTCTTTTCCTCCACAGATTTTTTTTTTTTCCTTTCCTTCCTTGAGACAGTTGTTGGTTCTGGCAGTGTGATGCAGGCTGGCCTCTGACTCCTAGAATCAAGCGATTCTCCAGTCTCAGCCTCCCAAGTAGCTGGGACTAGTCATTCATCACCAAGGGGACAGCAGGTGATACACAGAATAAATGTGGGAATTACAGAGTGTGTTCTTCCTCCTCTAGGGAAGAGCATAGGTGCTGTGGTAACTCCCATGTACCCATGGGTCATCTGGGTGGAGCGAGACAACAAATAGTTTGAAAATGCTTATCCTCTGCTGTCTCCTTCAATTCCAAGATGAAGGGTCACAGCTTTTCCTGGAAAGATTTTCAGCCTGTTCTCCTGGGTTCCAGGTAATAGCTAGTCCTTACACTCAATTCACATCACTTGCCTGCTCTGTTCTAGTACCACGTGTGAAGACAACATCCTTATAGAAACTGTCAGCCATATCCCATGAGGATGTGAGGTCCACTCCTTGTAACACATCATACACGCGGTATATTATATATACTTATGTCGCTTCTGCTTTTCTTATTGAACCTTAGTACAGTATACTTACAAAGAATAGCCATTCTCATATTTGTTCAAACAAAGGAAAATTAGACATTTAGTTTCCCTTTCGATTGCAGCTACTTCTTTGTTTCTTTTATTGTTATATTTTGAGTGTGTGATGATTTCAAGGCCTTTTACCAACTCTACTCAATGCAGTTAACTGCTATTGTAATTATTAGTTAGCATTTAAATGCCTGGATCGTCAGCAAGTCACAAGGAGGCCCTGAACGTAGTTACTGTGTCCATTGAACACAGTGTGTTCTAGGGCTCCTGTACTGCAGATATGAACGTGGCCCCCTCAAGAGTCCTGACAGCTTTTAGTGGACAAGAGATTGAAAGGCCAAAATCTGAGCTCTAAGGGTCACTTGAGTGCTGAGAGCCATTAGCCAAGTAGGTATGACAATTTCCTTGCCAGTGTACCCCATGTTGCTTAAATGGGGTAAAATGAACTTGCCTTAGACATTTTGCAGCGACATTGCATGTAAGGTGACCTTGCTCAAGGACCAGGGCGGATCCGGGTTTAGGATTATTCCTGCTGGGAATAGGGCATATCCTGCTGCCTGAGTTCCTCTTGAGTTCTCATGGGATTCAGACAGTATTTTTGGGAGTCAGAAGCCCAGTGGAGGTGTGGATTTCCCCAGAACGTGTTTGTAGAAGGTCGGTGTGAGATCGGGAATAAAGAATTGCTGTTTGAATCTACAAAGCTGTGAGTGGCTCGTGATTTGTGCCCAGCCAGACTAGGGCACTTGAGATTCTTTGTTCATTGTTAAGAGTGACATGCTGAAAACTCCTTTTAAGCTGTTCATGCTGTTCTTACCAGTTTAACACAGTATCTCAGGGTTGGCAATGAGTATGTGCAGCTGGAGTGTGGCTCAGTGGCAGAATGCTTGCCTAGCATATTTGAGGCCCTGGGTTCTATCCCTGGTATCACACCATCAATCCCTTAGAAATTTAATTACAGTAGCTTACCCCACTGGGTTGTGGCTCAGTGGAAGAGCACTCACCTAGCACATGTGAGGGCCTGGGTTTGATCCTCAGCACCTCATAAAAATAAATAAAATAAAGGTATTGTGTCCAACTACAATTAAAAAATATTAAAAAAAATATGAGGGCTGGGGTTGTGGCTCAGTGGTAGAGTGCTTGCCTAGCACGTGTGAGGCACTGGGTTCGATCCTCAGCATCACATAAAGACAAAGGTATTGTGTCCACCTATAACTAAAAAATATATTTAAAAAAATGAAACATCATGAAACACTGATGTTTTCAATTCAAATTTATATAATTATTCACTTCTTTGATTTCATACTTATCTTTTTTTCTCTTATAGTAAACATCTTAGATCACAGTTATTTTAACACAAAATTGCTTGTATATTTTTATGTAATCACATTAGTGTAACAATACCAATATTATTAATAGTGTGATTATTAAAAAGTCTAACATTCCTTTGCAATTCTTGTTCCTAGGATATATCCCATTTGAGATTGTTACTCTGTTTTAAAGTAAATTGAAATAATTTGTTTTTAGGTAATTAAGACTCACTCTAGCCAGGTGCAGTGACATACTTCTGTAATACCAGTGGCTTGGGAGGCTTAGGAAGGAGAATCGTGAGTTCAAAGTCAGCCTCAGCAACTTAGTGAGACCCTGTCTGAAGGCTGGGGATGTGGCTTAGTGTTTAAGTACTGCTGGGTTCAATTCCCAGTACCAAAAAAAAAAAAAAAAAGACTAACTCTAAGCCAGGTACAGTCACATCTGTAAACCCAGTGACTCAAGAAGCTGAAGCAGGAGGATCACCAAGTTCAAGGCCAGCCTCAGCAACTTAGCGAGGCTCTGTCTCAAAATAAAAAATAAAAAGGATGTGACTCAGTGATAGAGCACAATCCCCAGTAGTGCACACACAAATAACTCTAGGCCGGGCATGGTTGTGCACGCCTGTAATCTCAGAGGCTCTGGGGGCAGAGGCAGCAGGATCATGAGTTCAAAGCCAGCCTCAGCAATTTAGTGAGGCGCTAAGCAACTCAGGGAGACCCTGTCTCTAAATAAAATACAAAATAGGGCTGGGGATGTGGCTCAGTCGTGAGTTCAATCCCTGGTAATTTTAGGATTACATTTTTCAATTTTACATAATGTTGTTTTATGGTTATGCACAATAAAGTAAATTCAGAGAAGTCTGTTGCTGTCTTCCTCTCCCTCAGTCACCATTTTTAAAAGGTAATGGTTTACCCTTCCGGTTTTTTTTTTTTTTAAACATGAAATTTATTTAATTTTGTGTCTGTTGTGTGGTGTTACTGGGATTGAACCCAGGGCCTTGCATATGGTAGGCAACCGCTCTGCTGCTGAACTATATACCCAGCCCTACCCTTCCATTTTTTTTTTTTTTTTAAATACCTTTATTGGCTGGGTGCAGTGGCGAATGCCTATAATCCCAGTGGCTCTGGAGGCTGAGGCAGGAGGATCACAAGTTCAAAGCCAGCCTCAGCAAAGGCGAGGCACCAAGCAACTCAGGGAGACCCTGTATCTAAATAAAATACAAAAAGGGCTGGGGATGTGATTCAGTCATGAGTGCCCTAAAGTTCAATCCCTGGGTATCAAAACAAAACATAAAAACCTTTATTGTTTTATTTTTATGTGGTGCTGAGGATCGAACCCAGTGCCTCATAGATGCAAGGCAGGCACCTAACTGATCTATATCCCCAGCCCTGCTTCCATTCTTAACAGCTCCAGGTGCATGTCAGTATACAGTAGCATTCTGTGCCTCTGTTCTGCATCTTCGAGGCCTTACCTAACAGGGTTCGGGTTTTCTTTGTTCTTATGTAGCTGTGTGCCCTCCAGTATGTGAACATGCCACAGTGGGTGCAACCAGTCCACTGCTGCTAGACCCCGGGCTGTTTCCTGTCTTTTGCTATTAAAATCAGTGCTGTAATGAGTAGTTTTATACCCATCTTTTCTTTCTTCTTGCCAATTCAGTTTTGGGATACATTCTAGAAATTGCTTGGTCAATGTGCAATTGTAAATGCATCTTTGCTAAATATTGTTTGGTTTCTTTCCATGGGGTTGTTCCAAGACTTTGAATCAAGTATATTGTCAAATATTTTGGGTTTTGCTAGTCTGAGGTGAAATGATTTAATTTTGCATCTTGTGAGTGAAGCTGAGCACCTTTTCATGTTTGAGGACGGCTATAGTTTGTTCCTGCCAAAATTCATGTTGGGGCTTAGTCCATGGGGATGGTATTAAAGAGGTAATTAGGAGCTGGGGATGTAGCTCAGTGGTACAGTACCTGCCTAGCATATGTGAGGCCCTGGGTTCCACACATGGTCATTAGAGCTCCACCTTCAAGAAGGAATTCAGTAGCTTCCCTGAGGGTACATCAGTTATCTCCAGAATTGGTGGTTATAAACCCAACCTGCACCTCCCCTCCCTCTCTTTCACCATGTGACCTCTCTTCTAGATGCTCTGCTTCCACCATGAGGCCTCACAAGAAGCTGAGCAGATGCTGGTACCATCCTCTTAAGAGCTCCTGGGCAATGAGCCAAAGTAAACCTGTTTCCTTTTAAATTATCAGCTTTGGTTATTTGGGTACAGTAACAGAAAACAGACTAAAACAAAGGCTATTTGTTTATTTTCTGCTTGTTTTTCTGTAGGGATCCTGGTCCTTTCCCCTCTTTTGTTTTAGAAGTGCTGTTCTCTGCCTGTGATATGACTTGCAGGTATTTTTTTTTTAAACCCTATGTTTTCCAGGTACAGTGGCATATGCTTGTAACCCCAGCTACTCAAGAGGTTGAGACAGGGGAATCCCAAGTTTGAGACCATCCTTGGCAACTTAATGAGATCCTGTCTCAAAATGAGAGGTTGTGGTTGTGACTCAGTGGTAGAGTGCTCACTTAGCATGTGTGAGGCCCTGAGTTTGATCGTCAGCACCACATAAAAATAAAGAAATAAAATAAAGATACTGTGTCCAGGGCTGGAGATGTGGCTCAAGCGGTAGCGCGCTCGCCTGGCATGTGTGCGGCCCGGGTTTGATCCTCAGCACCACATACAAACAAAGATATTGTGTCCACCGAAAACTAAAATAAATAAATATTAAAATTCTCTCTCTGAAAAAAAAAAAAAGACAAACACTCATATGCACTGGGGTAGTTCTGTGGTAGAGCAATTGCCCAGCATATGCTTGACCCTGAGTTCAGTTCCAGTACTGAAACAAGAACCCTTATTTTAAACACCCTAACTTATCAATTGTTTAAGATTAAAAATTGAAACAAAAACTCTCTGATAGTCTTTTTTGGGTGTAAAATTAGAACTTATATTTAAGTAATCAATTTGACACTAGAGAGAAATGTTTTTATTTATTTATTTAGTATTTTAGTAATAGAGGGACACAGTATCTTTATGTTGTTTATTTATTTTTATATGGTGATGAGGATCAAACCCAGTGCCTGACATGTTCAAGGCAACCACTTTGCCACTGAGCCAAAACCCCAAACCCCAGAGAGAGATATTTTAAAGAGCAACCTTCAAGCCAGGTGTGGTAGTACATGCCTCTAATCCCAATGGCTTGGGAGGCTGAGGCAGGAGGATTGCAAGTTCGAAGCCAGCCTCAGCAACTTAGCAAGGCCCTGAGCAACTTAGTGAGACCCTGTCTCTAAATTTAAAAAAATAAATAAATAAATAAATAAAATATATATATATATATATAATATATATGTGTATGTATATGTGTATAAGTATACACACACACATATATATATATATATATATATAAATATAAAAGGGCTGGTAAGGTGGCTTGGTGGTTGAGCACCCCAGGGTTCAATCTGCAGTACCAAAAAAAGAAAAAAAAAAGTAACCTTCAAAATCAGTTATAAATGTATATCCTGGTCTGTGAGAGCATGGGGCACTACCTAACTAGCTGCATCTCAGCTGGACCACTTACCTGGAGCTCAGAGTGTAAGAATCAGTCATCACCAGCCCCTGTTATGAGAAGGGGTGGCCAAGCTCTGACACCCCATGGGGAGGTGGTGGCTGGTCTCTGACATCCTGCTCACCCTGTGGTCACCTGAGAAGCAGATGGGAGTTGTCTAACACCCTGCTCTCAGTGACAAATGGACTCCCACTGGAAAATTTGAGACTGATGATGGATGCTGCTTTCACACCTAGGAGGTATGTAAACTTTGTGTAATGGGGACTGACTTGGATCTGATTATGGTCAGAGAGAGGGGTTGGGGTCCAGTCCCCATGTGCAGGCAGGGGCTTGAGGTATCTGAACTTCTTTGCAGGGAATATGGAGGGGTAAGGCTCAAACTGATTCCATTCAAACAATAAGTGAACCCACATTGCTTGTCACACGGTTTGAGAGGCATCTGGACTTTGCTGTATTCCCTCCTCACTGCATGTTTTCCTGTTCATACTCTTGCTTAGGCATTGCATACTCTTGCCAGAATGGTCTTGGGAGCTCAGTAAACATCATGCCTCCTTAGCTCTGGAAGTGCTAGAGAATTTAAGTGGTGGAATTATGTGTGATATCTTTTCCGCTTTTCTCAATTTGCATTTGGTACAATGATGCCAATTTTAAAATAAAAAAAATAAATAAACTGGGGAAGCCACTTTTAATTTTTTTTTTTTTTTTGTAGATGGACACAATACCTTTGTTTTATTTATTTATTTTTTATGTGGTGCTGAGGATTGAACCAAGTGCCTCACATGTGCCAGCCTGGGGAGCCACCTTTAAAATCAGGATTGTCATGCTCTCATGTGCCTGCCACCTTACTGCTGTCCTCATTGGTGGCCCCACCCTGCAGGAGGTGGACAGGGATGCTGGCTATCCCTGCAGCAGCCAGAACCCCCCAGGTCACACATGGAGCTGACCAAGGGCAGAGAGTGGGATGAGCCCTTTTTGTAAGTGCCATCTGGACACAGGCAGTAGCCAGGGCAGAGAGAGCAGGATAGCGGCAAGATGGGGATCCTCCAGTCAACTGCTATGAGAAAGGCTTCCCCCAACTTGTTTCCTACCATGATATTCCAGGAATTAAGTATTTAGGGTCTTTTGAGAAAAATATACCATGATTAAAAAAAAAAAAAGTAGGCCTTCCTTTTCTTTCTATGCTGCAGGGAGTGATCTCAAAACTCCAGAGGTGGCTGTTTCTCTGCAGGGATTTGCCTTGGGTAAGGGTGTGGCGGTGGAGGTGGAGGTGAAACCTTAGAGCAGAGTGCAGATGTTGCTTTTGGGTTGAGACTTGGGGCACAGCCCATCCAGCTCAAGTCCAGACCTTCCCTACTCCTAGCCAACTCTTCCTTTTCTTTTCTTCACATTGTCCACAACTTCCCTATCCCCATTTTTAGTGGATGATCTTGCCTCTTCTGTCCTGGAACCTCACCTTCCCACCATACCTACAAACCTAACTATATTGTCCATTTTCTCTGTACCTGGAGCAATGTAGAAGCCTCTGACTGTTCAAAACTTACCCCTCTTGGCTTTGGAAGGGCTTAATTCATTCTACCTTCCACTTCCACCAGCCTCACACTGCCTGGCTCCTTCCTGCCCTCCTACTCCAACGAAGCAGGTCTTTGGGCAGCCACATCTCTTCACCACAGCGTTTGATGTGGTAACCTCTCCTGGTCACTTGCGTCTCTCTTCCCCACAGGTGCTGTGTTGCTCCTCCTGCAACAATATTTAATGCTGGGTGTCTCAAGACCCACCTTCTCACTAGCCAATGCTCAGTGTTGGGAGTATCAGTCCTCTGTCCCAAGTTCCCTTCCTAGTCCTCTCCCTAGTTTTCTCATGCTTTTCCAGAGATTCATATCCCATTTTATTATTATTTCTGGCAGTGCTTGGAACTGAACTCAGGGCCCCAGACATGTTAAGCAAAAGCTCTACCACTAAGCTACATTCCTAGTCCCACATCTTAAAAAATGCCAGTGATGGGGCTGGGGACGTGGCTCAAGAGGTAGCGCGCTCGCCTGGCATGCGCGGGGCTTTGGGTTTGATCCTCAGCACCACATAGAAATAAAATAAAGATGTTGTGTCCATCAAAAACTAAAAATAAATATTAAAAAAAACTCTCTCTTAAAAAAAAATGCCAGTGATTTTCAAGTTTACATCTCCATCCCAAATCTGCTTTAAGGTTCAGATTCATTTAACAGCTCTCTATTTCTCCACTTGGATTCTTGTAGACACCTAGGATTCCCTGGTAGAGAACAGCTACAAGTTGCAGGGCTGCTGCACAGATGGTTCTGGAATCTTTCCTGAAGTTGGCCCCAAACCTGTTTCTTTAGCTCTCCTAGTGATTCTGAGATTCTAATATTCTATGAATGGTAATATCTAACCAAGGCTGCCACGACCAGGATGTTTAGTTCTCACAAAACTGACTGAAGCAAGAACTCAGGTCCATGCTAGGCTGCATGTTCCTCCTGAGGAACAGTGCTAGGAAGAGGTGAGAAGGGAGGGATCCTCAGAGGCTGTGGCAACTGCTCAGGAACCATCCACTGTACACGGGAAACCACTGCACAGCACAAACTACACTCCTGATCAAGACATCATACCTTGATTCCTACAACAACTGTGAGCCCCTGGCAAAGCCTGGCCCTGAGAGTCACCTACCACAGGGTAGCTGCCTAAAGCCAGGTTGCAAACTTCTTCTGTAAAGGCTAGAAAGTAAATACTCTGGTTTGGTGGGCCATATGATGTCTAACTACTCAACTCTGCCACACAGAAGCTGCTGTAGATATGTGTAAGCAAATAGGCATGGCTGTACCCCAACAGAACTTTTATTTACTGACAGGTGGTGGGTCAGATTCTGTCTGGGTCCTGCGACACTCTGTTGTTGCAACTTGCTGGCTGGAGTTCAGAGGCCTCTCTTGTAACATCTATGTTGCACCTAACCTTTCTCCTTTTCAGGGCATAGGGGACACTAAGGAGGTGGGCCCTAGGGCAGGGCACCTGGTACTTGCTTAAAAGATGTCTGGTGATGAAGATTGATCTGGGAGAAGATTGACCCTGGAAGCTTCCTCACTGGAAAAGGAGGTACAAAGAGAGAGCTGCCATTGTGGGTCCAGCACTGGAGGCACAGAAACCAGAGGCTGGGACCTGGGTCATAGCACAGCAGCAAGGAGGATGACTAACTGACCACAGGTATGCACAGGGAAGCAAGGCAGGGGGTCTGGGTACAAGTTGCAGAAAGGGAGGGATAGAAGAATGAATAATTGGCATACCACCTCTGGGGACAATAAGAGAGCAATCAGACCTGAAAACTCCCTCCACTTGATGTCATATTAAAAAAAATGTGTGTGCATATGTATGTATGTATATATGCGTGTGTGTATATATATGTATACATATACATATATATAGAGTCACTGACAGAGAACTCACTCCCATGACTAACCAAAGAGTTACTGTGGTTATCTCCAATCAAAGATCACTTTACTTTTTGGTAATTTTCATCATCATGATAAACTTCATTCATGAATATGTGGCCCTCATGTTCTTTGCCACCTAACCAATGTGATAGTCTGCTCATAAAAGTAAAACAGAAAAAACATAGACGAGAGGTCACAGGATCTGAAAGCAATGGAAGGGGAGGGAGTCTGGAAAGAGTGTTTCCAAGGAGGGCTCCAGGCTTTGTATCGAGTGGAGGGCAGTGAGTCAGCCTCAGGCCTGGGAAGGAGAGGCTGAAACAAGGATCCATAGGTGTCAGAAAGGAACCATGGTTCAGTTTTACTCCTTTTAGCCTACAAGTTACTCCCTGGTATGAATCAACTGGTGTTTAATCAGCTTTGACCGCTGGCTGAAGGCTTTCCCACAAGTAGCGCAGTTGTAGGGCTTCACCCCAGTGTGAATCCTCTGGTGTTGGATCAGAACTGAACGCTGACTAAAGGCCTTCCCACACTCACTGCATTTATACGGCCTCTCACCAGTGTGGATTATCTGATGCTGAATAAGGTGTGAGCTCTGGCTGAAGCCCTTACCACACTCAACACACGTATAGGGCTTCTCTCCAGTGTGAACTTTCTGGTGGTGAATGAGATTGGAGCTTCGGTTGAAGGCCTTACCACACTGGTTACATTCATGGGGTTTCAACCCATTATGAATCCTCTGGTGCTGAATAAGGGTTGAGCTCTGGCTAAAGGTCTTTCCACACTCAGTGCATTCATAGGGTTTCTCTCCAGTGTGGACTCGCTGGTGAAGGATGAGGTTGGAGCTGCGACCAAAGGTCTTCCCACATTCGCGGCACTCGTAGGGCTTGTCGCCAGTGTGCACGCCCTGATGCTGGATGAGGGCTGAGCTGTGGCTGAAGGCCTTTCCACAGATACCACATCCATACGGCTTCTCTCCTGTGTGGATTATCTGGTGCTTCCTGAGCACTGAGCTGTAACTGAAAGCTTTTCCACACACGCTGCACACATGAGGTTTCTCTCCAGTGTGAACTCGTCGGTGCTGAATAAGGCTGGAACTCTGACTAAAGGCTTTCCCACAGTCGCTGCACTTGTAAGGCTTCTCTCCAGTGTGAACCCTGTGATGCTTAATGAGGTTGGAGACGCGACTGAAGGGTTTGCCACAATCATTACATTCATAGGGCTTTTCTCCAGTGTGAACCCTCTGGTGCTTCCTGAGGTGTGCACTCTGGCTGAAGGCCTTCCCACACTCCTTACACTCGAAAGGCTTCTCACCCGTGTGAACCCTGTGGTGTTTAATGAGATTTGAGCTCCGCCTGAAGGCCTTACCACATTCCTCACACACATATGGTTTCTCCCCTGAATGGATTCTTTGATGCTGAATGAGGTTGGAGCTGCGCCTGAAAGCCTTCCCACATTCCTTGCATTCATAGGGCTTCTCATTCATGTGAGACTTTTGGTGCTTCTTAAGGCTTGAGTTCTGGCTGAAGGCTTTCCCACATTCATTACACACACTCAGCTTCTCACTGCTGGGGAGACCCTGATGCCCAGCAGGGCCAGTGTGCCCCTGGTAGGCTTTCCTATTCCAGTGAGCTCGCTGGGGTTTTTTAACAACTGAGTTCTGACTGAAGGGTGTTCCACGTTCACTGCACTCACAGGACTTCTCTCCAGTGCTGTTTATCTGATGCTGAATAAGGTCAAGGTTGCCACTGAAGGTTTTTCCACACCCATTACATATGAGTGGGCTTTCACCTATGGGAAGCCCCTCAGGGCCACTTAGGTACACACTGTGTTGAAAGCTCTGGCCATCTGTGTCATCTGGATGTAGCTTCTCTTTTGTAGGGACTTCCTGATGTGTCATCTGGCTGGGGCTCAGATTGAAGCTTTGGTTAACACCACTGCAGTCCAGACCTTTCTCCCCTAAAGGGCCCTTAAGGAGCACTGTTACTGACATCAAATCTCCATCCTGGTGTGTGGATTGCCCCAGGCTCTTGCCTTCAGGGACACCCCAGTCTCTGGCTAATATGTCATCACAAAGTCCTCCAAGCTCAGATACCTGGGAAATATCACCAGCACAGTCTTCTGACATTTCTGCCTGTGATTCCAAATCCTCCAAAACGTCTTCTTTTGGGTGAAACTCCTTGTCCTCTGTCCTAATACCACAATCTGAAACAACAAACACTAAAGTTATATGACAGGAACCGCAGACACAGATGGGTCTGCAGAGCTGCTGACCTCACCTCTATGGAGGAGCTGGTGAAGAGAGCAGAGATCCCACTGCCAGCAGCAGCCCCTGGTCTTGCAAAAAGCCCAGGGAGAGGCTGTAAGAGCTGAGGTGACAAGGTGCAGGGGAGCTAAGGATGATCAAGATCCCACCCTCGGGGCTGTGGGTATAGCTCAGTGGTAGAGTGCTTACCTAGCATGTATGAGGCATTGGGTTTATAAATAAAAAAATAAAGGTAAAAATAATACAATAACATTATTAAAAAGAAAGAAAGAAAGGAAGGAAGGAAGGGAGGGAGGGAGGGAGGGAGGGAGGGAACCCACCCTCCCTAGGATCCACATTCAGGAATGCACCAGCCTGCACACTGGCTCAGGTCAAGACTCGGGGTGGCTTTTGGCTCCCACTTCCTGTCACACCCATAGTAGGCCATCAGCAAGGTCAGTGAGCTCTAATTGAGAATATGCCCCAATTCAGGTGCCCTCCCAATCATACAAGGAAAATCACATGCTTTCTTACATTGTTACACATTTTACCCTTTTTTCTTCATACCAAAAACCTCTTAGGCCTATCTTTGTTCTCTCAGTACCAGCTGGAGGCATTCAGGCTTGGTCTCAGGATTCACCAGCATGGGAGATAAAGCCTGCTTCAGATGAGCAGCAGCCTGTTCCTTTATAAGAAGCAAAGCCAGTTCCAAGTTATGGTGCTCACCCTGCCTGGAACACTCTCCATGTGGCCTTCCTGCTGGCCTCTGCTCAAACACACCTTGCTAGACAGCCTTTCCCTGACCACTGTATGCATGCCAACCCCCTTCTCTTCATCACCTGTCCCTGCTGTCTCCTATACTGCCTGGACCACTCCCTGACATAGGACTGCCAGCTGCAGTCACTATTGCTTAGTGGTGAGGGGTACCCTTCCAGTACCCTGTGCTGCCTCCTTGGTCTGATGGTACCTTTGTCCTGTTCTCTCAGTGCTTCTCCCTATTCTGTGACATCCAGAAGTTGCTTCCAGCATGGACATATCTGTGCCCAGGAGCTGCCAAAGGCATCACTACAGACTGATCTGGCCACATGGCCAGCCCTCACAGGCCCAGCTGCTGCCTGCTGCACTCATGTGTCTATGGTGAGGCTTCATGCTTCTCACAGGCACTCTCAGCCACAGTGCCCCTGCAGGATGGTACACCCATGGAACTGCTACCTATGCCTACAGGGACAGTGGTGCCTCTTTCCTTCCTGTTGCCCTTTGTGTCATATTCCACACAGACTGCTGGAACCCGGGCTCCATGGGGTTTAGAAACATTGTGGGCACATGCTGTTGGGCTTCTAGGAGGGTTAGCAGGACAAGCACGGTCTGCACGGGGGAGTCAGCCCTGCCACGGATAGCCTGGAGCTTCTGTACCTCCACTCTCCTGCCAAGACTTGCGGGGAGTCCTTTCTCTCTTTCATCTGTGTGGAAAAGGGTCAGGATGGGGATCAATGAAGGCTGTGGCAATGACACAGCAGTCAGTAATAATTTTCTGTACAGGTCAAAGAGAACCTATCTGAAGCTTTTTGGTTGCTTGGTTTGTCAAATGATCTTTGTTGTTTTTTAAAAAACAACCCTTAAAAACCCCTCAAAACCAGTATAAGCCTGCTAGCCATAAAATACAGTCTGCCAGTGGAATCTGGTGTCCTGACTGAATGTCACTGGTGTGACAATAGGTCTTTCTAGCCTGAGTCACTGTTTAAATCAGTTTTATTGAGACAGGAATAAAAAATGAATTCTGTGAATGGTAGAAGATCACTTTATGGACTTATTAAATTTGATGTACTTCATCTCTGCAACCTGCAAACTGTAGCAAAGAATGATAAAAAGTTCTTTAGAAAGGAAATATAAAAATCAGAAAAATGGTTTCCATTTAGGAAAATCTAGGAAATATTACTAAAACTTATGTTTAAAGGCAAAGGAAAAGATCTGACAGTAAACAGTTGCCTGCAGTACACTCTTATGTACTGGGAGTCAGCCCTTCTAGCACAAAATCATCTGAGAGTATTTCCTTTGGGAGACAATACCTTTCTGTGAATGGTGTTTGAAAAATGGCTTTCAGATGTTTGCAACATGGCTTCAAGTCCGTCAGCCATGACCACATTCCTGGGATCCCACATGACTGTCACCTGTCACAGATCATGGGGTGTAGCAGCAATCTCAGTGCAAGGCCAGCCCACCTGTGGTGCAGACCCCAAAGAAACACCTCACATTCAGGTGGCTCCACTATGCTCACCTCTTGCGGGGGAATCTGTTTCCATTTCAGGATTTATTAGGGTGGAACTCACACTAAGGAAGTTAACTATTCTATAGTAAGCAACTTGGTGGCATTTAGTACATTCACAGTGCTATGCAACTACCCACCCTTCATTACGGAGCAGTCTCTTTGTTTAAAAATTTTTATTGTGGACAGACACTCTAGTGGCAATCTGATTCTGGTTTTTAAGCCTCTTTTCATTTGTTAGTCATTTATTTGTAGTCAGTCTTTTGCCCACCCATAGCCCTCCAAATCCATTGCCTGCTCCGGTAATGGGGATAGAACCAAGGGTTGCTCTCCACTGAGCTACTTCCCTAGCCCATTTTTCAAAATGTATTTTGAGACAGAATCTTGCAAGTTGCTGAGGCTGGTCTTGGACTTGCAAACCTGCCTCAACCACACAAGTTGCTGGGATGTGCCAGGCATGTGCCACCACACCTGGCTCCTTGTCCATTTTTAAGGTGGGTTGTTTTGTTGTTGGATTGTAAGACTTCTTTAATATATTCCAGTACTAGACCTTTATCACAACATGATTTACAAAGATTTGCCCCAATTATGTAGGATGTCTTTGCACTTTCTTGATAATGTCCTTTGACTGATCGAGTCAAATTCATTTATTTTTCTTTTGTTGCTTGTGCCTTTGATGTTCTAATGAATCCATTGCCAAATGCAGGGTTATGAAGATTTGCTCCTATTTCCTTCCAAGACTTTGATGCTTTCTAAGCTCTTAATATCTTTGATTCATTTCAATTAATTTCTGTTTACAGCATTGGTAGGAATCCAGCTTCATTTTTTTTTTTTTTTTTGTACTGGGGATTGAACCCAGAGGTGCTTTACCATTGAGATACAGCCCAAGTCCCCCGACCCTTTTTGAAAAATTGAGACTCAAAACTTGTGATCAAACTTTGCCTTGGGCTGGGGTTGTAACTCAGTGGTACAGTGCTTGCCTAGCATGTGCGAGGCATTGGGTTTGAGTCTCAGCACCACATATAAATAAAAATAATTAAAAAATCCATCAACAACTAAAAAATTAACAAAACCAAAACAAAATAAAACTTTGCCTTGAACTTGTGATCTTCCTCCTGAGCCTCCTGAGTTGCCAGGATCACAGGTGTGCACTGCTGTGCCTGGTTCCAACTCTGGGATGTTGGGTTGCGTGGGGATGTCTACTTGTTACAGTGCCATGTGTTGAAGGGCTATCTTTCCTCATTGACTGGAAGATCTTATCATCCCTGCTAAAAAGCAACTGGTCACAGATGTATGGATTTATTTCTAGATAGTCAATTCCATCTTCATGACAGGACCAAACAATTTTGACTACTGCAGTTTTGTAGTAAGCTTGAAACTGAGTCATGTAAATCCTCTAACTCTGTTCTCCAAGACTGGCCATTCAGGGCCCTTTGTAATTCCACATGAATTTAAGGATGAACTTTTTAGGTTCTGCAAAAAAATGCCACTGAAATTTTGATGGAAATTGCACTGAATCTGTATGCCATTTTGAATAGTTTGAGCATCTTAAGAATATTAAGTCCTCCAAGTTGTGAACACAGGATGTCTTCTGTTTTTTTGCTTGCTTTGATCTCTTTTAACAATGTTTTGCAGTCTTTGGTGAATAAGTTTTATATCTTCTTGGTTAAAATTATTCCCGGGATTTCCCCCTACCATTGATGCTAATGTAAATAGAAGTGTGTTCTTAATTCCCCTTCAGATTGGTTCGTTGCTGGTGTGTGTAAACAGTGATCTGGGCCCCAAAATTTTGCTGAATTTATTAGCTCTAGTAGTTTTCCTGTGGATTTTGTGGTTCATATATATGGAGTTGTCTTATGCAAATCATTTTACATCTTTCTTTCTGCTTTGGACATTGGTTATTTCATTTTCTTGTCTAACTGCTCTGGAATCTGTACTTCCAGTACAATGCTGAGCAGCAGTGGTGATGCAGGCCATCTCTCTCCTGTTCCTGATATTAGGGCAAATGTTAGTCTTTTACTTCTGAGCATGATGTCAGCTGTGGTTTTCCCCATGTGCCTTTTATCAGTTTGTTTGTTTTTTTTTAAATCATGAAAGTTGGAATTTGCCCAGTTTTTTTCTGCATGAGTTGAGGTGATCATGGTTTTCATACTTCTTTCTGTTCCTTTAGTGGGTCACACTGATTGGCTCTCTTGGAGCTGAAATATTCTTCTACTCCTGGGCTAAACCCCATGTGGTCATAGGATAGAATACTTTTAAGATGTTCCTGGATTTAGTTTGATATTATGCTTTTCAGAGATTTGCATCTTTAGCCATAAGTGATACAGGTTTGTAATTTTCTTTTTTTATAGGCTCTTTGTTTGGCTTGGGTATCAGGGTATTTATTGCTGGCCTCACAGAATAAATTAATGTTCCCTCCTCTTCAATATTCTGAAAGAATTGGGAAAGCTGGGTATTCATTAAATGCTAGCAGTGAAGGTAGTTTAATTCTTAACTTTTCTTTGCTGGGAGTTTTAATTACTAATTCAAACTTGTTATTTGTTATTGGTATATTTAGATAGAGTCAGTTTTCATAATTTTTGTGTTTCTATAAATTTGTTGTTTTCTTACAGGCTATCTAACCTGTGGTACAAAACCATTCACAGTATTATATCTTCCTTTTTTGGTTTCCTACTTTCAGTCACATCATCTTTTATTTATTTTAGTTTTACGTGGACACAATATCTTCACTTCATCTCTATGTGGTGCTGAGGATCAAACCCCGTGCCTCACACATGCTAGGTGAGCACTTTACCACTGAGCCACAACCACAGCCCATCAGTCACATCATCTTTTGTCCTTTGTAAATCTAAGGGTTTTACCACTTGTGCTAATCTTTTCAAGAATTTTTGCCTGTGTTGATTCTATGGTTTTTCTATTTTACTCATCTTTGATCTAATCTTTATTATTTGCTTCCTTCTGTGAGCTTTGAGTTTAGTTTGCTCTTCTTTTTGTAGTTTCTCAAGATGTAAAGTTAGGTAACTGATTACATATCTTTCTTCCTTTAAAAAAATTTCTTTTTTTTTTTTAGTAGTAGATGGACACAATATTTTTATTTATTTTTATGTGGCACTGAGGATCAAACCCAGTGCCTCATGCTTGCGAGGCAAGCACCCTACCACTGAGCTACAATCTCAGCCCTCTTTCTTCCTTTTTAATGAAGATATTTATTTCAATAAACCTTTCTTTTGGCGTTGCCTTTGCTGCATTTATGTTTTGGTAGGTTGTGTTCTCAATCATTTAATCTGTAGATATTGTTTAGTTTTCCTTGTGATTTCTTTGAGCCACTGCAGCTTTACTTCTACATCTTTGAAATTTTCCAGTTTTCCTGCTGTTATTGGTTAAAAATACTTTGTATGATTTTAATCTTGTTTTTTTTTTAAAAAAATTTTTAGTTGTAGATGAACACAATACCTTTATTTTACTTATTTTTTTTAATGTGGTGTTGAGGATCAAACCCAATGCCCCACACATACTAGGCAAGTGCTCAACCACAAGAGCCACAACCCCAGCCCTTAATCTTGACTTGTTTTGTGACCTGATATAGAGTATATGTTCTACGTAGAGCTGAGAAGAATGTGTATCTGCTCTTTATTTTTTTAAATATTTTTTTTGTAGTTGTAGATGGACAGAATGTCTTCATTTCATCTGTTAATTTTTATGTGGTGCTGATGAGGATCAAATCCAGTGCCTCACGCATGCTAGGCAAGCGCTTTGCCACTGAACTACAGCCCCAGCCCAGTTATCTGCTCTTTTGAGTGGAATGTTTTGTCCATCTCTTAGGTTGTTTGGGTTTCCACAACAAGATAACTTAGGGACTGAAAATACAGCTCAATCGTAGAGCACCTGCTCAGTAATATGCAAGATCCTGGGCTCAGTCCCCACTATACTCCCCATCCCAAAACAACAAAGTCTTAGACTGGGTAATTTATAAACAACAGAAATTTATTGCTCATCACTTTGGAGGCTGGAAAGTCCAAGATCAAGGTGCCAGCAGATTCACTGTCTGGTGAGGCTTGTTTCTCATAGATGGTACCTTTTATATGTTCTCATGTAGTAAAAGAGAAAGACAAAGGGCAACCAAGATATCTCAGCCCTCTTCTACAGGGGCTCTACACTTATGATCCTAGTCATCTCCCCATATCCTCATTTTAACATCGATACATCAGGGATTCATAGCAGAAATGAGTTTCAGAAGGACGGAAGCATTCAAGTCCGATTATTCTCAGTGTCACTCAAGTCCCCTCTTCCCTTGATGACATTCTGTCTAGATGTTCTAGCTGTGCTTTGGGATAAGGGTACTGAGGTCTCCATATAATGACCTCCTTCCTTTCTGGTAAGAAATTTTGACTTAGTTTGTTTTGTCTGATATTAGCATAGTCATCCCAGTTCTCTTTGGGTTATGATTTACATGGAACATCTTTTTCACATCTCACTTCACTAAAAGCTTATATCTTTGAATCTAAAGTAAGCCTTCTGTAGACAGCATACAGTTGGACTGTGCTTTTCTATTCATTTTGTCAATACCTGCCTTCTGACTGGAAAGTTTAATCCATTTACATTTAAAGTGATTAGTAAAAAGGAAGGACATTTTGCTATTTGTTGTTGTTGATACCAGGGGTTGAAACCAGGTATACTTAACCACTCAGCCACATTCCTAGCCCTCTTTTATTTTGAGACAGGGCCTCATTAAGTTGCCGAGGCTGGCTTTGAACTTGAAATCCTCTTGCCTCAGCTTTCTGAGCCTCTGGGATTACAGGTGTGTGTCACCTTGCCTGGCTTTGCTATGTGTTTTTGGTATATCTTTTACTGTGCATCCCTTAATTCCTCTATTGCTGCCTACTTTTGGGTTCAGTTAATTTTTTGCAAAAGTAATTTTCTCTTTAATTCCTTCTGTATACATTTGCCATATATTTTCTTAGTGTTTACATGAACATCCTAAAACAAGTGATACCAACTTAGCTTCAATAGTCACAAAAATTCTGCTCCTATATAGCTCTTATAATTTGCAGTCATCAAAAATTACTTTAGGCCTGGTGTGGTGGTGCATGCCTGTCATGCCAGTGGCTAGGGAGGCTTAGACAGGAAGATTGTGAGTTCATAGCCAGCCTCACCAACTTATTGAGACCCTGTCTCTAAATTTAAAAAATATAAAAAAGAACTGGGGATGGGGCTCACTGGTTGAGTGACCCTGGGTTCAATCCCTAGTACAAACAAAAATTATTCATTATAGGCTCAAAATATTTTATAGGCTGATTGGGCTGGAGGTGTAGACCAGTGGTAGAATGCATTCTTAGAATGTGTGAGGCCCTGAGTTCAATTTCCAGCCCCTGAAAAGCAAACCAAACCACAGACTTGTTACTTTTTTTAAAAATATTTTACCAGTGTGGATGTGTAACCGATGTGATTCTGCAATTTGTATTTGGGGTAAAAATGGGAGTTCATAATCCACTTGAATCTATTATATGTAATATGAGATGTCAAGAGCTTTGTAATATTTTGAACAACCAATAAAAAAAAAAAGAAAAAAAATATTTTACCAGTTGTTGATGGACCTTCATTTATTTATCTGTGGTGCTGAGAATCGAACCCAGTGCCTCACAGATCATAGGCAAGTGCTCTACCACTGAGCCACAACCCCAGCCCCCAGACTTGTTACTTTTTATGTACTTGTTCTTTAAATCATGTGGGAAATAAAAAAGTGTCTTCACAAACCAAAAATACAATAATACCAATTTTTATACTTGCTTATATGTAATTACCTTTATTCGAGGTCTTTATTTCTTGTATGTCTTGGAGTCTCTGTCTACTGTCCTTTCATTTAACCTTTAGGACCATAACAAACCCCCTCAAGCTGTTGTCTATTTGGGAATGTCTTAGTTTCTCTTTTAGTTTGAAAGATAATTTTTGCCACATTTAAAATTCTTGGTTGAATCACTAAGCACTTTAATATTTCATCCCACTGCATTTTTAAAAAAATATATTTATTTTTATTTTTTAGTTTTTGGCGGACACAACATCTTTGTTTGTATGTGGTGCTGAGGATCGAACCCAGGCCGCATGCATGCCAGGCGAGTGCGTTACTGCTTGAGCCACATCCCCAGCCCCCATCCCACTGCATTTTGACCTCCATGAATTCTGAAGAAAAATCAGCTATTAACCTTATTGATTGAGATCCCTTGTACTGGAGGAGTCTCTTTTTTCTTGTTACATTGTCTTTGAACAATTTAATTAAAACAAGACTTGGTGTGGATCTTTCAGTTTATCCTACTGGGTCTGTTGAGCTTCTTGGACATGTAGATTTATATCTTTCATCAAATTTGGGACATTCTGACCATTATGTTTTCAGATGTTCTTGTTACCCCTTTTCCTTCTCTCCTCTTTCTTGGGTCCACAAATTATGTTCAAGTTTCAAACGACTAAAGATCCATTCAGATCTGTCAGCCCTGACCCCCCAAGAGGAAGAGGAAGCTAGTAAGGAGGGAAAAGGACAGAAAAGGCACAGAGAAACCAAATGTCCAAATTGCCATCATGGAAACAACTGAAGAATATGATGCAACAGACTGAAAAGACGGTTCAACAACAAGGAGAAACTAAGTCTCCAGCTACAAAGTTTGTGGCTATGATGGCTCTACTGAGCTGTCAAGTTAGTGGAGTACATGGAGAAAGCTACTGGACATATTTTCCAGATCCACCTTTAGTACACCCAGCTATGTGAACTGCAGAATCCATCCCAGTATTTACTAATGATACTCATATGCTGGGTGGTTTTACAGACACTCATATTACACCCATCCATGTGACTGGATTTAATTATACTAGTTACCGTGGACAACTACTTATATGTTGGTTCCATGATAAAACATGCTGGCTGTTTAAGGGTATCTTTTGAGGAAAAGACAGCATATGCGGGGAGGGGTGGCTAGACGAGTCAATCTACCTACCCCTGTGACTCAAGGACATATGTCTAACAGTTATTAAAATGGGACTTTCTCCTAACAAGCCAGTCATCTCTGCAGAACGTCCACCAATACCTTACTGTCCTAATTGTTCTGTAATAGAATTTGTTTGGTACCTTTCCTAAATGGATGGAATGAGCAAACGTCTTGCCAGTACAAGTTTCTAGAAATAGTGGATATATTTTGGACTGGACTCCAAGAATTGATAAAAAGACAATTATGTAAGGATGCCATGACTCCTGGAGGTTTCATTGGTAATATTCTAACCTTTGGCAAGGGTGGTTATTTGAAAAGCTCTCTGGTGCTTAATCGTAGCCTCAGACGTTCTACATTATACAGATAGCAGGAATTGCAAAAAGGGTTCCTGCTATGGCCTATGAGCCTGTGTTCAATCTCCATATGTTTTAGTTACTGGAAATGTAAGAGTTAAGAAAAAAGGTGAGGGCTGGGGATATGGCTCAAGCGGTAGCACGCTTGCCTGGCATGCGTGCGGCCCGGGTTCGATCCTCAGCACCACATACAAACAAAGATGTTGTGTCCACCGAAAACTAAAGAATAAATATTAAAATTCTAAAAAAAAGAAAAAAAAAAAGAAAAAAGGTGATAAATATCTTGTAGCCTGTAAAAGGTACAATCTAACTAACTGCATCACTAGATTTAACAGAGGGAGAGGAATGTTAATGCTTCACCAATTCTCCTTTGTCTTACTACAGCCAACATTTCAGACCCATGGTATGCTGATGCTGGTGTTCAGATCTTACAACAGATGCATGCTCAGTTAACCAGAGCCAAGTGAGCTCTTGGTTTCATAATTCTTGGAGGGGCTGCTTTAATTTCATTCATCACCTCTACTGTAATAGCCTCAGTGGTTGTATCTCAAAACATTCAACATGCAAATTTTCTTAATAATTTGGCTCAAAATACTCCCAAAGCCCTCCATAATCAGATAAGTTTTGTTAATATTTATTTTTTAGTTGTAGTTGGACAAAAAGGTATTGTACCTTTTTTTTTTTTAATGTATTTTTATGTAATGCTGAGGATTGAACCCAGGGCCTCACACATGCTAGGCAAGAGTGCTCTACTGCTGATCCACAACCCCAGCCCCAATCAGATAAATATTGATGAAAAGATTGAAACTAATTTGAATGCCTTGGAGGCTACTGTCATAAATATTGGTAATGAGCTTTCTGCTTTAAGAAAAGGCTTAAATGCCACGCTGACTATAAATATGTCTCTTATTATTGTGGCCAAATATAATACTTCCCAATGGGATTATGGAAAGGTTAAAAATCATCTAATGGGTATTTGGCATAGCAATAATAGTAGCCTGGATCTTATGGAGTTACATCGTCACATCCAGGATATTCAAAAAAGCAAAATCAATCTTACGAACCCTACCCTCTAGCTGACCTAATACTTCAAGGATTGAATGGCTTTAATCCTGGAAATACGCTGAAACATTCTGTATGGTATGTTATTGGTATGATATGTTTGCTACTAATTCTCTTTTGTATCAATAGGTTGTCGTACCCTTAGAACAAAAATGTGGGAGCTTGGGCTGGGGATGTGGCTCAAGCGGTAGCGCGCTCGCCTGGCATGCGTGAGGCCCGGGTTCGATCCTCAGCACCACATACAGACAAAGATGTTGTGTCCACCGAGAACTAAAACAAAAAAAATAAATAAATACTAAAATTCTCTCTCTCTCTCTCTCTCTCTTAAAAAAAAATAAATAAATTCCACCATTGTGATGAACCTAGAGTTTATCCAAGGATGTTTTAAAAAAAAAAAAAAATGTGGAAGCTTGAACTAACAGCTCCATCATTTACATTTACAAAGTAAAAAGAGGGAATATGCGGGAAGCCATTGTGAAATACATGAGGACCTTTTCAGCATCGTAGCCAAGGAGTGGGTAGACTGGCACTGGGACCTTCTTGTGGCAGTGCCCCCAGGATAGACTGCCTGATGCAAGTGACTTCCCCTCCGCTCTGCCAGAAGGTCCCACGTAGTACTGGAGATGGGCATGACTCTGCTAGGAACGGAGCAGCCTACCTGCCCCCATCTCTATACTGTTTTGGTGAAGAACTTTCCATAGAATTTCTTTGATGTCTTCTGTTAAAAATCAAGCAAACATAGGCTCCTTTCTTTGTTAGAAGCCGGACCCATCTGGCCAGCTTTGCTTGTCTCTGTACCCTTCTTGAAATTACTTTCTGGGGCTGGGGATGTGGCTCAAGCCGTAGCGCACTCGCCTGGCATGCGTGCGGCCCGGGTTCGATCCTCAGCACCACATACAAACAAAGATGTTGTGTCCACTGAAAACTAAAAAATAAAAATAAATATTAAAATTCTCTCCCTCTCTAAAAAAAAAAAAAAAAAAAATTACTTTCTGTGTTCTGTGGTCATTTCGCTGTTCTACTTTTCTTAGCTTTTATTTCTCAGTGAGCCCATCCCACCAAAGGAAACCCATTCCCTGGCCTGTGCAGGGAATGAGCCACTGCACCCGACCTGGAATTGGGGATTTAACCTAGTTCTTTATTGCTGAGTTACATCCTAGTCCTATTTATTTTATTTACTTATTTTATATTTTAATTTTGAAAGAGGGTCTCAACAAGTTGCTTAGGGCCTTGTTAATTTGCTGAGGCTGGCCTCCAACTTGTGACTGTCTCAGTCTCCTGAGTCACTGAGATTACAGGTTTGTACACAATTTATATTTTTTATACACTGTGGGTTATTTACTTAGCTTGTGTTGATTGTATTTGTTTTTTGATGATGCTGGGAATTGAACTCAGTGCCTTGTGAATGCTTGTCAAGTGTTCTACCACTGAGTTATATCCCTACCCTCTGGCTACTATACTATTTTGACAGATTACCACCAATCTTAAGAACAAAAGAAAAACAAAACACTTTTCACCATCTGTGTACTGGTTCTGTTCTAGGGCCCTTCTTTAACACTGTTTACAACACTTCTCCATTTCTTGCTTTCATTGAGCCTAGAGACCAGCTAGAGATGAAAGCTTATAGTCTTTACAGGTCTTTTCTGAGTTCACACCCTGTCCCGGGCATTAATGTGGCTTTCTAAATCCCCCAATTGTGCTTCAGAATATCCTGATTTTCCCCCAAGAAAGTCTCTTACCAGCTTTTTTTCCTGGGCTGCAGGTGGCTGATCCATGCCCCAGGTGCCTGTGGAGGGTCTCAGTTCACTTTACAATGCTGTTAAGCCTACTGCTTTCCTGCTCTAAGATCTGAGTTAGGAAGATCAGAGATGTATGTACACCTTGCATCGGTCCTTTTGGGAGTCCCAGACAGGTTAGAATAAACAATTCTTTTTTTTTTTTTAATATTTATTTTTTAGTTTTAGGTGGATACAATATCTTTATTTTATTTTTATGTGGTGTTGAGGATTGAACCCAGGGCCCTGCGCATGCCAAGTGAGTGTGCTACCGCTTGAGCCACATCCCCAGCCCAACAACAACAATTCTTAAGTAAGATCTATTTATTACACAGCCTGGAACAAGAGACCATGGTCCCAAGAAGAGAACACAAGCTGCCTTCTTTAAAAATGCCAGGAATAGGTTGAGACACAGGCAACTAAGAGCACCACAAAACCTTCCTACCATTTTAAAGTTGCCTTTTTCTTTTTTTGTGGTCCTGGAGATCAAACCCAGGGCATTATGCATGCAAGGCAAGCACTCTACTGAGCTATATACCCAGCCCTTAAAATTGCCTTTTTCTTGATTCATTGGTTGTTGTCAAGGTTTAACAATTTTCTAGATTTCTGACAGTTTCTGCTTTTTGAACATTTATGTAGAGGAGCAAGTGTTTGGGGCTGCCTATTCTGATGGCTCCACAGTGGCTTTTAAAACATGAACCCCCATTAGCCTATCTCTCCCCCACCAAGGTGCAGAGCAAGGCTCCGGGATTCTCTCACCACTCTCTCCTCACCACTCCCAGCAGGGATCCTTGGCAGTCTGCTTAACATTCTGCCTCTGCTCAGGCTGATGAGCAGGCCTGCTCCTTGGGGCCACTTCTGGGGACCAATCTCTACCTGCTCTTCACTTCTTTTTAGAATCTGCTCTCTTCCACACGTGCAGGACTCTCCTACACACGTATACCCTTAGCCTAACCATCCCCATCCACACAGGGTCTTGCCAGAGTAACATAGTCACTGACTGACCCAAACAAAGGAAGCAAAAGGTCCACATGAGGGAGCTGTTTCCCCCAACCACCAAAAAAAAAAGTTTTCCCCCCAAAGTTCTCTCTAAAAGGGTTCTCAGGGCAATAGGAGCAGCTGGGCAGTGTGAATACCACCAGGAAGGTATAGGAAAGAATCCTGAGGCAGAGACTGCCACTAGTCTGGTCACTGGGCTTGGAAGGGGTCAGGGCTACAGCAGACAGCAAAGGACTCTGATAACCATCATGTTATAGCCCTCTGTCTCAAGAAAGAAGCCAGAAGCCTGTTCAGGATACCAGGGGCCAGGCCAGGTCAACTTATTTTCTGATGGTCAGCCTCAGCCCCTTGAGTCCATGAGGCATGATGCTCCTAGGGGTGAGAATAGGGTGACATGGACATCATCTCCCCAGAATGAGGACACCAGTAAGAAACAAGTTCCCAGTACCTGGTTGCTAATGGTGAGGGTGTATGGCTTCCAGCTCATTAATGCCAAAGTAGAGGGGCCCAAAGACTAAAGAACCAGGGTGGGTCACAGGAGGAGTATCACTCACACAGGTCTGTGATACAGGGGTCCAAGGGGATGGTCCTGAAGCTGTGGGCTCCATTTCTGCCTCCTAGAGGCAAGTTCTGAGGCTGGAAATAGCTGGAATCTGAAAACCAGCAAGGAAGAGGTGAGTGTGCAAAGATGTCAGCTACAGGGATCCATCCTCTCACCAGGCAGAAGTCTCTTACTTTACCCCTGCAGCCAGAGACTGAAAAGGGCCTGAGGTTGCCAGGCATCAGAGACTAATGCTATGTTCCCTGATTCTAGACCCAAGAGGAGAGACAGTCAGCCATACGGACACAGAATCATGAGCCAGGGTTGCATGAGTCCTTGTACTCTGAAGGCATTTCCCTACAGGGCTCAGGCCCACCATTATAGGAGGAGAGCAATAGTCACAGAGCCTACTTCCTGACACAATGCCATAAAGGTGAATGCATAAGACCTATCTATTGCAGGGAAGCAGCAGACCCAAGATTGAGTGGCCAGGGGCAGCCTGTGCTATAGACATACATATGATCATTATGTGCCAGTGCCTACAAATCCTAGCGGTTGGGTTGTCCCAGATGCACTCAGCAACAGCCACGGGGTATTCCCATCTCCATCTACCTGGGATGCCCTCCCACTTCACTCACTGATCTTGCTCAATTCTCTCAGTTCCCTTTCCCTGTTGGCATTCCAGGGTTCACTTCACCTCCTGAGCAAGTCTGTTAGGAGGCAGTAACACCCCCTATTCTGTGAAAATACTCAGACTTGGGCTCATTTTCAGTCCTAACCACTCTCTCTGGGCAGGAGATGGGACACTCCCACCTGGAGACACACAGGCTTCTCACATGGACTGAATTACTGAATTACTAAATTACCACACCCACTGCCCCCAACAGGCCTAGAGGCCCTCCAGGATGTGGGGCTTGACAAACTTTATCTCCTTGCTGACACTGCACTCCCAATAGGTACTGCTGATTCCCTGCTCCTCAGAAGTAGAGAAGGCAGACAGAAAAAGTTGGTAGAAACTCATATTGGAAAATGTCAACATATGACCTCGATTTCTCCTCTAGGATACACTTTTTCAAGATTTCTGAACATCCACTATATGCTAGAATCTGTTCTGGGGTTTTATGTGGGACACAACAGCAAACAATGCCATCATAAAGCTCACTAAGGTATCATCACAACAAATGCATCACTGAAATAAAACAACTGCTCCGGTTAGCGGTAACAGGGAAGACAGGGACATTTTAGCTAGGGTTGTCAGGAAATCCTCACCAAGAAAGTGACCTAAAGGTGAGAGATGGAGTATTGTGACACTGGGAAAGAGAAGTCCCAGGCAGAGGCAATGTGAATGCAAAGTCTGAGGAGGGCAGGGGCATGCATGTCAGGTCAGAGGAACAGTGGGGCAGCTAGTGTATAGACAGAAAAATGAGGGAGCCGGGCAAAGGCACTGTAATGGGTCCCATGGGCCTTGCTGTTGGGGTGCTGCCTGCACTCAGCGAGGCTATGCAGCATACAGGCTTTTGAAGGCTGCAGGTGTTTAGAGGATTACAGGGGAGCAGCCTCTCACTATTCTGTGAAAAAGCATAAACTCTGTCCTTGACAATGGTATTCTTTTCTGCCTTTCCTGGGAGAAGGGATATTCTGTTCCACATTGGGTTTAGATAGAATCAAGGGGATATTGGTGAGGTGCAGTCAAGAGGACCTGGAAAGAATCTGAGAGGGGGCTTCTCTGAAGAAGGGTGGCAGGAGAAAGGTGCAAGGAGTAGGGATGACAGCAGACATCACCCAGGGCTGCTGGGTTGAGATCACAGAGGAACGCACAACTGAGTGAGGAGGCCAGAGAGCAAGTTTAGAGACAAAGCTTATGAGAGAGGACAAGGAGGTAAGGACAGAGCTCAGAGGGATGTCACTGGGGACACACTGTTAGGAGGCACTGGTTGGCTGAAGCAGTAAGGCCTTGGCTGCATTTCAAAATCAGGAGACAAAAAACAAAATGTCTCAAAAGATTAACTTGGAAGTGTGTGCAGAAGGATGGTATAAGATGAGACTCAGAGCAGGGAATACACTAAGGTTCCCATCCATTCAGCAGTAGATGCACAGCAGGAAACTTGAGAGGGAGTTATAAGACTGTCAGTGATGGTGTGTCTGCCTGCCCTGGGAGCAGATGCCCAGATTCCCTGGAAGGAATTTTCACTCTTCCCATTCATGGGGGAATTTAAATCATCTCCAACATTTATTCAGTACATTTTATTTTAAATTACCTTGAATTCTCATCATTGTTCTAAATAGGAGTTTTGAGTCACATAGCTCAAAATTTAAAAGGTTTAAAGCAAAAGTTAAAAATGTCCCAGTCACTTGGTTCTCCTTTCCGCTTTGAAATGTCCTTCCAGATTACTCTAGGCTTACACAAGCAAATACACGTATGCACTTTTTTTTCCTGTCTTAAAAAAATTATAAAAGGTACCAACTAGTCTGGCATTAATTTTACACGTTGCATTTCTCTGTTTATTCTCAGTGGGATGTTCCCTAGACATGCGCTTAATCTGTGTTAGGCAGAACACTCTTTCCCCATGTTCACATCCTACTTCCGAGACCCTGTAGATATCCTGCACTAAATAGCACAAGGGACTCTGCATAAAGAACTAAGGTCACGGCATGGATTACCAGGGTGGACCCAATCTAACCACAGGCAAAGCTAGCTGCCAGATGGACGCGGGCTCGTTCCAGGAGCCATGGGTTCCAGGAGCCTGTCGGGCAGCACAGAAACGACGAACCTGTATATGCAAAGCAACGGATTCTGCCAACTACCTGAATGAGCTTGGCAGCGGGTGCTCCTGGCTAAAGGCTGAATCTGACACTTGAAGACACAGCAGAGACGCTCTAGCAGCAGGAACCCCAGGACGGGACCTGGCCGACTCCGCAGACCCGTCTCCCACAATAACAGCTCCAGATTCTTCTCCCTCCCAGAGGTCTCTCCACCTGGAGAGGCCGCCCTTTACCGAGGGGCCGCCGGGAGGACCGCCGGGAGAGGAGCGAACCCCGCCCCGCCCGGGTCCTGCGCACCTCTGACGTCACCGAGAGTCCCCGCGTCCCCCGCCCGCGGCAGACCCGGGAGTCCCGGGCACCGCTCAGCCTCGCCCCTTCTCTCGCTCCGCCCCAGCTCGCGCGCGCCTGGCCCCTCGGAAACGCCTCGGCTCCCGGGCAAAGTCTCCGCTGGGCCTGACGCGGCACACCGTACCCGAAGATGCCCCTCAGATCCCGCCCAGGCCAGGACCCTAAACCAGGCCGAGCCGACCCTCCCCCGCGCCCGCACTCCCACAGTCCCCCGCGCGGCCGCGCCCCTCCAGAGGTCCGGGTCCCTCGGCCAGCGCGCGCTGGATCCCCCCACTCCCACGCCCCTCACTGGACCCCGGGGACACGGAAGCCAAGGCTCCGCCCAGCGAACTCACCTCCCTGGGGCTTCGCGTCCAGCTGGGTAGCATCGCCGCGGCACCCAGCGCCGGAGCCCGGGCTCTGAGGACGAAAGTCCCGCCCTCAACTTCCCTGGGAAGCGCCGCCCCGATGGCGTGGCCGCTCTGGACGCGGGAGGTTGAGGAGACTCGGTGACGCCGCGCGGGGCCGGAACTCCGCCAGCGTGAGCCGGAGCCGCTGCAGCTCCCGGCGGCTCGGGCGGACCGAGCCAGGTGGCTGTGAGAAAAGCCGAGAGAACGGCGCACCAGCCCCAGAGCTGGATCAGACCGGGTCATGACGTAAAGATGGTTGGTCCAGCAGGCGCCACGGCCGGGTTCGATCCCCAGTACCGCCCAGTACCGGGGGCGACACAAAAAAAGCTCGCCAGCAAGACCGTAAGCTGCAAGAAACGTACGAGTAAGCGGAAAGACTCGGGTTCGTTCCGTAGATGAAGCATACTCCTCCTCCTCCCGCGGCCTCGCTGCATCCAGGGTTCCCTCGGTCGCCGGGGTCACACGTGTGAGCCCCCAGCCAGGTTAGACGATGCGTCTTCACCAGCATTTTTGTGAAACATTTACGAAGATTAATCATATACTGTTGAATTCATATTATTCACATAAGAATATGAATATTTTAGCATGTTCATGTTCCAGAATATTAAACTACCAAAATTGGGAGTAAATAATACAAAGTCTCACAAAAAAAAAAAAAAAAAAAAAAAGAGCTGTGAAGTTTACTCTGTCTTTTTAAATATAAAAAAGACATCAACTGGAAGATTACAGGCTATAAGCAATGAAAAGTCAACACTCCATTCTTAAATCTCTGGGCGCCAGAATAAAGTGTGTGTGTATGTGTGTGTGTGTTTAAAAGCCTTATTTTATTATTATTAAAGACAAAGTCATTTATCTTCAGAAGTTAAAAAAGATCAATATCATTCTTTCCACCAGCAATAATCAGCCAGATAATGTAATTAAAAACTGAAATATCCTCCATAATAAAAACAAAAGGTATAAAATGCTTGGAAATGCAAATGTATGGGAATGAATTGGCTTTCCATGTCTGTAGGTTGCACAGTGAATTCAAATTGATTGAAACTTTTTCAGAATTGCCTCGTATTGAACATGTGCCTTTTTGTTGTTGTTCTTCCCTAAATAATACAGTATTGAAAAACCAGCCTCTATCTCAGAGCAAAGCCTGTCCAAGGAAGGGACATGACCTTAGTCCTTGGAAAGACCCACAGAGCACTCCTAGGTTGTTTATCTACAACTAACAGGGTTGTTTCCCACCCTGCTAGGTTGTTTATCTACAAATAACAGGAGAGATCTGCTGCACCAGGTGTCCCTGACCCAGTCAGGCTAGGTGGGGATCCATAGCAACCCCCTAGCAGCCACCAATCAGCATGAGACAGGGAAATACCTGGGATGCCAGATGACCCTCCCAGTATTTTATGGTGGTTGATAACAAGTTGGGAAACCATGTAGTTCAGCACATACACCCCTCTTGGCTCAAACCAATCGGTTCAAATGAATACCCCTTTTGTACCAATCACCCTACCCAACTTGTTCCCGCCAGTGGATGCGCTAATCATGTTTTAGGGTTGTTATTTGATTTCCCCGCGGTGTGTGATGATTTGCTAAGGGATGCTATGATGTATGTGAAGTCCCTGCCCTCTCCAAAGAATGTATAAAACTGCTGCAAACCCTGGGCTCGGGGCCTCTCAGTGTCACCAGTTGCTGTGTGTGTGTGCGCGAGCGCATGTGCGCGCGGAGGATCGAGCTAGCTCGCAATAAACACCTCTTTGCTGCTTACATGGATCTTGGGTCTCTGGTGGTCTTTGGGGGTCCCGAATTCGAGCATAACAGTATAATAACTATTTAGGTAGCATTTACATTGTATTAGGTATTTTAAGTAATCTAGAGATTATTATCAAAGGAGGTTGTGTCTAAATTATATGAAATCCTCATTTCTTTTTTCCCCACAGTCTTAGGGATTGAACGCAGGAGCACTCTACTACTCAGCTCCATCCCCAGCCCTTTTAATTTAATTTAGAGACAGGGTCTCCCTGAGTTGCCCAGACTGGCCTCAAACTGCCTCAGCCTCCAATCTGGGAGGCCACCTGCGCTCCTGTGTCCAGGAGTGGTGGGGTGGGTGCCCAGCATGGGCTCTCCAGAGCTCAAGTCCCAGAGGTAAGGGAGCCTGAGCCCAGCCTCCCCTGAGATGGAATCTCAGACAGGTACCACAGAAGGCTGGGGAGGAAACATGGGCCAGTAACCCAGGACAAAGACCAGATTCTTTTGTTGTTATACCACAGTAATACAGATATGTGTGTCCACATTTGAAGACTGGTAACAATGAAAAATAAATCCAGGCTGGGCTTGGTGGTGCAAGCCTGTAATCCCAGCAGCTCAGAAGGCTGAGGCAGGAGGATCATGAGTTCAAAGCCAGCCTCAGCAAAGGTGAGGCTCTAAGTAACTCAGTGGCACCCTTTCTCTAACAAAAAACAAAGATTGGGCTGGGGATGTGGCTTAGTGGTTGAGTGCCCCTGAGTACAATACCTGGCATTCCTCCCAAAACAATAACAACAACCAAATTCAGGAATCATTAACAAAAAAATGTGTGAGGGGGCTGGGGATATAGCTCAGTTAGTAGAGTGTTTGCCTTACATGCACAAGGCCCTGGGTTCGAGCCCCAGCACCCCCCCCAAATGTGTGAAAGACCTTTATAAAGTTATCATCACTATTTATTAAAGGACATTTAATTAATTAGCTAATTAAGTGCCACAGTCTGGCTGGGCACAAAATAACTGAGTCACCACACAGCCTTGTAGGTTCAAACAGCAACCTTTATTCACCGCCTCTCTACACACACTTTCCAGGAATACACTGGTTTCACCGGGCTCCAAGCGCCAATTCTCTCAGAACCCGGTGAGACTCAGCTGGGGACTCCAAAGTATCCGGCACCCAGGCAACAGTATCCGCCCTAATCCCAGCAGGATCCTCCCTAATCCCAGAGCCGCACTAATCCCAGAGCAGGGTCACCTTTCAACCATTCCCTCTAGCAAAATGCCAGGCGTCATTCTGACTAAACTCTGGCTCTCAACAATCAAGGACATTTAATTTTCCCCAGAATGCTCTACAGAACTAATACAATTCTAACAAAAATTTTAGAAAAAATTCTTTCATATAGGAGACACACAAGAACATTGCTAATAATGGCAAAGAATTAGAATAAGCTCACCAAAGCCCTTAGGTATTCGCTCCCCATTGTGAGGCCCCACGGAGATGGTGGCCCAGTGTTAGGTTGTGGGATAGGGCTAGCCTCCTGCACTTACTCCCCAGCCTCCCTGAGGGCCACACCAAGCCACCAGCAAGTGCTCTGGGCTCTTTCCTCTGTCCTGAGGTGCTCGCTGTTTCTTCACCTCATCTGGCCCTTCCATCTCCCAGGCACACACCTGAGTAAGGTCACATCACCCATGACTCACAATGACTGTCCCATTCTTAGAATGAAAGCAAACTCCTGGCTGGTGTACCGGTCCCCACGAGAGCTGGCCTTCCCTCCCTCCCCCTCCCCCCAGCAGACTCTGCCACCTGCAACACCGGCCCCACGAGAGCTGGCCTTCCCTTCCTCCCCGCGAGCTGACTCTGCCACCTGCAGCCCCACGAGAGCTGGCCTTCCCTCCCTCCCCCTCCCCCCCCAGCAGACTCTGCCACCTGCAACACCAGCGCGCCCAGCCTTTGTCCTGTGCTGCGCTTTCTCCACCAAAGGTCTATCGACCCTCTGAAGCTACCCACGAGGTAGCTCTGTGCCAACTTTGTTTGCCCACTTTTTTCCTCACCACTGCGAGGTGTGCTTTGTGAGGGCACTCCCTGTAGTTCTTTTTTTTTGTTGTTGACGGACCTTTATTTTATTTATTTCTATGTGGTGCTGAGAATCGAACCCAGTGCCTCACACATGCCAGGCAAGTGCTCTGCCACTGAGCCCCAGCCCCATCCCTCCTGAGTTTTACGCTGCCTCGAGAACGGTGCCTGGGACACGAGCAAGACCCGCCAACACTGGTGCAGGAGGCTCCTGCCAGCCGCGCGGTTCCTCCCCAGCCCCTTGGGCTGCGCTCCCCGCCTCTCCCGGGAACCCCTCCCCTCCCCCGGGAACCCCTCCCCTCTCCCGGGAACCCCTCCCCTCCCCCGGGAACCCCTCCCCTCTCCCGGGAACCCCTCCCCTCCCCGAGTCCGCCTGCCCCGCCCTCCCCCGATTCTCCGCCCCACCTCCGAGCGCGCCGCGGAACTCTGCGTCCCAAGCGTGGTTCCCGGCCGGAGTTCGACGCCGGACTCGGCCCTACGTAAATTTGAGCGGCCGCTCGGCGTATGGCGGTGAGCGGCGCGGAAGGGACGCCTGGGTGGCGGGGCTCGGGGCGGTCGGCGGCGCCCGTGACTCTCCTGCGGCCTCCCTTTCTCCAGGCTCTAGGACGTCCTGCTCGGAGGGTGCCAGCAGCCCTGGAACCTGGCACCGCTCGCGCGTCCCGCGAACCCCAGCTCCCGGGTCCTTCCGCCGTCTGTCTCCCCTGGGCGCAACCCACGTGCGTTGACGCCGCCTCCGGGGCGCACCCCGTCCGCGATGAAGGTGTGACTGTCTCCAAGAAGCAAAAGAAGAAGAAAACCCAGAACAGGGCCTCTGTGGCGAATGGAGGCGAGAAGACCTCCGAGAAGCCTGCTGCAGAGGAATCTCCCCTAAGCTCCGAGGCCCAGGCAAGGATGGGTTCTCCGGCGAGTCTGGGAGCGAGTCTGCGAGTGGTGTGCCGAAAGATCTGCTGGGGGCAGGGTGGTCAAGGCCTGGCGGGAAATGGGGTGTGGCTTGGGGGGGTGTCCCAGTGCCTTTTGTAACAATTCATCACAGGCGGAGCGGCTGTCCCGGGAACTGGCCTGGTGTGTGGAGCAGCTGGAGCTGGGCCTCAAGATGCAGAGACCTACCCCCAAACAGAGTGAGGGTCCTTCACATATAGTTGGGGGGATGTGATAGTGACAGTGGTTCTGCAAGGGGATGTAATTGTTTTTGCGATAGGACAGTAGGAGTTGAGCATACATAGTTACTAGTCGTTTGTGTGTTTTTAATATATTTTTTTTAGTTGTAGATAGGCACAATACCTTTATTTATTTTTATGTGGTGCTGGGGATAGAACTCGGTGCCTCATATGTATGTGCAAGGCAAGCTCTCTATCACTGAGCCACAACCCCACTCCCTTGTCCTTTGTTTTTATCTGCAGAAGAGCAGGCCATTGGCGCAATCCGGACTCTACGGAGTCAAAGAACTCCCCTGCCTCGGAAGAGGCAGCTGATGCACTCCTTGTTTGGGGACTACAGGGCCCAGATGGAGGCCGAGTGGCAAGAGTCCTTGCGGGCTCTCAGGGCTGGTGAGTATCTGGGAAGTGGTTAGTTCAGTATACTTAGTTCAAGGGGGTAGGGAGTAACAGTCTAGGGAGTGGAAAGGAGAACCCCAGAACATGCTGGGTGCAATGGTACAAACATATAATCTCAGCTGCCTGGGAGGCTGAGGCAGGAGGATTTCAACTTGGTGAGACCCTGTTTCAAAATAAAAAAAATATATTAAAAAAAATGGTTGGGATATGGCTTAGTAGTTGAGAGCCTTTGGATTTAATCCCCAGTACTTAAAAAAAAAAAAGTCTGGAACAGAAAGGCTGGTCCTGGATGGAGATGGGCTCAGGGAAGCCTGAGCAGGGAGTCTGTACATCTTGTGGGGGTTGGGGGGAGGTGAAGTGGCTGGCTTCTCCTGGTTCTGTTCCTTTGGTGGGGAAAGGTGTCCCCACCTGCCTTTGCTTTGACTTTCTCTATCGGCCATGAAGCCAGATCCCATAGCATTGTGAGTATGATTCCTAGGGCTGAATAACCTTGGTTCAAACCCTGTTTCTACAACTTGATCTTGACATATTTGTCAGATTACTGAATCTGATTCTAAACATGGGGTGATGATAATATAATAATTTTGAGAAACTGATTAGTAAATTTTAATAACAGTTGGAATTGTGCATAGATAATGTGAGCTGTTACTCAGTTCTGACCTTTTGCTTCCCCTTTCATTGACAGCTGCCCATTCAGCCCAAGTGCAGCCTGTAGGTGAGGCCTTCAGAAAGAAGAGCCAAAGGTTTTGCAGACCTCGTCCAACAGTGAGAGCCAAGGCCACTCTGGACACTCCTGATGAAGAGTTTAGGTTCAATTTCTTTTAGCTTCTCCCCTATCTTGGCACAGTCCTCTCTTCCTCACGGTGCTGTCAAGGTTTGTCGTGACTTAGAGCCTTTCTAGGAATTCTCTGTCAGCAGGTGTGGGATTGGTTAGTTCTTGCCTGGTCCATGCATCCGAGTTTGTTGGGCAGGTGTGAGACTGTCAGATGAGCATACGACTCCACTTGTAGATTTTCTAAATATCTCTTCTGCCAGAAGAGAGAGAGGTGCATTTAGGAGATCTTCTATGATAAACTGAAGTGAGTGTTCAATGTATTATTATTGAACTTGCTGGGTGTGGTGGCATATGCCTGTAATCCCAGCTACTTGGGAGACTGAGGCAATAGGCCAGCTTCAGCAACTTAAAAAGATCCTGCCTCGGGGCTGGGATTGTGGCTCAGTGGTAGAGCCCTCGCCCAGCATGGGCGGGACCTGGGTTCTATCCTCAGTACCACATAAAAATAAAGGCATTGTGTTGTGCCCATCTACACCTAAAAAATAAATACTAAAGAAAAAAAAAGATTCTACCTCAAAAAAAGAAAAGGAGTCGGGGCTGGGGTATAGCTCAGTGGAAGACTGCCCCCGATTTAATCCCCAGTACCAAAAAAGAAAAAAGAATATTGAGTTGATTTGATTCCATAGCCATTGGTGATAAGGATTTGTGGGGAAGCTACGTCATTGTACATTTGGCTCATTTTTGAAAAGATGTCCTACCAGTGGCCTCATCTAGTTTGTGCCACAGACCTGTGCTTTATGTATTATGTCACATCACCCTAATAAATCTCCTTTTTTGATAAAATTGGACAATGAGTGAAAGTGTGCTATGTATTAGAAGAGGTATGGATGAGATAGGGCCTGACACTGCTGGATCCAGGTTTTCACCCCCGGGCGTGGTCCTTTGTCCATGTTGCTTCATTTCTGAGCAGAGAACCACCTGTGCATTTTCTTAGGAACCAAGGAGCTTTTTGCCCCAAATAGACCCAGATAGATACCTTATTTGAGTCTCAGCAGAATACCTGTCTAAATGTTGGCTATTCCAGGCATCAGCCTCAGTTCCTCTGCACTGAGAATTGGGATCTCTGGATGACCTAGGAGACCTGAGCTTGATCTTTGCTTATATTTCTGAACTTGCATCCCAGAGTAGATAGCGTCTGAAACCCAGCTGTCTACTCAGTCTCTGCATGGGTGTTCCATGGGCAATTCAAACTCCGTAAGTTCGAAACACCATGTTACCCTGTCTTCTTTTCCTTTTTTTTTTTTAAAGTATTTATTTTTTTGGTTTTCGGCGGACACAACATCTTTGTTTGTATGTGGTGCTGAGGATCGAACCTGGGCTGCACGCATGCTGGTCTAATTGATTAGGTCACAAAACCTGTGTCATTCTTGATTGTTCTCTTGGCCAACACCATATGTTCAGTGCTTTCGTGGTTTATGTCATCTCTGTCTTTTCAAATCTGCATTTTATCACTGTATTTCTGACCCTGACTGCTGTGTTAAACTCTTGATGTAAGTCCCCCTTACCCCCGTCTCATCACATTGCCTTCCCTGGAGTCACCGTGCATATATTCCAGATCATACTTCTAGTCAGTTACTTCGCTGTATCTGCAATACAGGTTCCAAGTAGGGATTGCACAATCCTGCTTTAGATGGCCTCTGATATCTTTCTCCTGCTGTTCTAGCCTTGATTACTTCCTGTCTGCTCCTAAAGTAATCAGACTCAGTTGCTATTCTTTTTGCCTGGGTTGTTTTTTGCATAGATCTTAGCATGATTGGCTTCTGTGAAAGCAAACATCAGATTTGTATGGGAAAGTCACTGTTCAAACTGTCACACCTCAGGCCAAAATGATAGATCCAGATAAAGCCAGAATGTTGGGGGGGGGACCCCACACCCACCATGCAGATTCAAAACATCCTAATAACTCTTTTATTTGAGATCTCAATAAGATGCCTCAATTTATCTGATGCAGAGCTTTTAGCACTCTGTCCTAACTATGGTTTCCAGGAAGTAGGAGCCTGATCCACCTAGCAGTTCAGACCTGATGTGGGCCTGCCACACAGCCCTGTCTTGCTTTGTGTTCATCCAGATGCCTCTTGTTGCTTTCACTTTTCCACCCTTCCACCAAACCCTATAATGCCCACTATAGTGGAGTAAAATGTCCATGGGTCTCCTGTGCAGGCTTCCCTTATAAAAAGGCAATAAACTGACCTTGTGGGCTTTGGATGAGGGACCGGAATAGCCCTGAGTTTTGGGTCATATTATTACTTGCTAACTCTCTTACCTGTTCCTCACAGTCTGTTTGACCCTGACTTTCAGCTCCAATTTTAGGAGCTTGGAGAGCATAGGGAAAGAAGGTACCAGGGCATATCTTTCTTTTTTTTTCCTTTGTGCTATCTTTATGGTTAAGATTTGGGTTAAGGGTTAGGTTTTGAATTGGGGGTTACGGTTTGGGTAAAGATTCTGAGGTATAAGTTAGGGTTAGGTTTAGGGTTACAGCAAGGAGTTAGGAGTTTGGAGGGATGTGTCAGAGCTTGTTTGCCTGGAAATCCATAATGAGGCTAGGGGCTTTGACCTGGTGTCATTCAGGAACCTCTGAGGAAGGATGTGTCTGACTTCAGTTTTTGTAGGTTCTTCTGGATGCTGGGTTGAGAAGACTTTCCAACACATTTGCCTCATTCCTGGATGTGGTTTAGCATCAATATACTGGACAAAACTGCCATAGCAGGTTGCAGCCAACCATGAGGGTGCTGAGCTCTTGGGCTTCCAGAACATCTGGTCTTTCCTGAGAAGCACAGAATGATAGTGTCAGAGTCATACAGTGATAAGAACCTGTGTGCTGTTTTTATACACACACACACACACACACACACACACATATATAAAATCTCCATATCCTCATTTAAGAATATTTACTTCAGGTATTTTGTCATAGCAACTGAAAGCTGACACTGAGGAAACTGAGTGGTGTTTACTACTCATGTCCATTATCTCAGACTCAGAGATGACCTCACTAAATGAGTGACCTAGAAAATGTGGAGGTTCACAGAACCCTGTTATTCTGGGTATGCTTTATGAACTTAGAGGTGAGAGGAACACAAAAAGCAGCAGCATGGGGTTTATTGGTGGACTTTTGCAGGGGAGAGGAAAAGGGTTGGCCTAAAGGAAGTGGACCTTCCTCTGGCTGTCAAGTGACATCCCACTCTCACCTGTGCAAAGACACACCAAGATCTCCAGGATAAGGAGTGACTTTAAGAGGCTCATTGGAGCTGGGTGTGGTGGCACACTCCTGATCCCAGAGGCTCAGAGGCTAAGGCAGGCGGATTGTGAGTTCAAAGCCAGCCTCAGCAAAAAAGCGAGGCCCTAAGCAATTCAGTGAGACCCTGTCTCTAAATAAAATACAAAATGGGGCTGGGATGTGGCTTGATGACCTAGTGCCCCTGAGTTCAATCCCTGGTAATCCCCCCCCCCCCCCAAAAAAAAAGAGGCTTGTTGGAGGTCAGTTTCTTACAAGCACATTGTGTAAGGAGGTGTTAGAGCCCCTCCGCCAGAAAGTAATCTGCCTCTAGTTTCTTGACTCAGCACATGATGCAGATTAAAACAGTCCATTATGCCAGGGAGAAAACATGGGGTTTCTAAGATCAATGGACTCACTCAGAATCCCAGAGCAACTTCTGCCGCAGTCTCTGGCTGGGCACAAATCACGAGTCTCCACACAGCTTGTAGATTCAAACAGCAATTCTTTATTCCCGAACTCACACTGGCCGTCTACAAACACGCTCTGGGGGAATCCATGTTCTCTGCCCAAATCCACTCCGCATGGGCTTCTGTCTCCCAAAATATACTGTCTGACCCTAAACACTCAAGAGGAACTCAGCAGCAGGATACGCCCTATTCTAAAGGGGAACACCCTAATCTCCTATTATGCTAAACTGCCATATTCTAAAGGGGGAACACCCTAATCTCCTATTATGCTAAACTGCCCTGGTCCTTGAGCAAGGTCACCTTTCAGAAGTCCTTCCACTAGACAGCATGGGAGTAAGCTGGCAAGGAGATTGTCATACCTACTTGGCTGATGGCTCCCAGCAAACTTCTTATGCTATTCTGGGGGACCATGATTATCATACACTCTGCACTCTTGTCTAAAATCAGTGGTGAGCTGGGTGCCGTGGTACGTGACTAGTCCCAGCAGCCATGGCACATGCCTGTGGTCTCAGCTGCTTGGGAGGCTGAGGCAAGAGGACTGCAAGTTTGAGTCCAACCTGGGAAATGCTGACCCTGTCTCAAGATAAAAATAGAGAAGGTGCTTGGAGTGTAGCTCAAAAGTAGAGCACCCTTGGTTAAATCCCCAGTATCAAAAAAAAAAAAAAAAAAAAAAAATCAGGCTAGAGACGTAGCTCAGTGGTAGAGCACCTCCCTATATGTGCAAGACCCTGGGCTCAATTGTTAGCACCATCAGAAAAAAATCAATATGTACATAAAATCAGTGGCTAAGAGCAGGCAGCAGTTACTCAGTATCGGGGGTGGCATTTCTAGAACAGTCTTCTCCACAGCTTCTGGCTTGAGCAGGCTCAGATTCGAGAAATCTGTGTGGTCAGTGCTCACAGGGACACCACCAGTGCAAGGGTTGATGTGTTGTGCCTGTCATGGCCATCAGTGGCTGCCTGGCCCATGTGCTGAGTGTCACCATGAGCATCAGCTAGAAACACTCCACTGAGCTTGACTCGCTGTTTGTTTTTTGGTAGAGCTTATTTGTGCTGACCATGATGGGTGCTCTTGGGCCCTGTTTTACAGGTTCGTGTGTGTGTGTGTGTGTGTGTGTGTGTGTGTGTGTGTGGTTCTGGGGATGGAACCCAGAACCTTGTGTGTTCTAGGAAGGACTGAAATAAACTAAGTGGAGGAGGGGCCGGGCAGATCAACACACTAAGGGAAAAGTCACGAGGAGGCCATCACTGAATTGAGAACTGCTATGACATTGTGCTTAACAGCCTGTGCCTCACCAGCTCCCTTAAGGCGCTGACATAGGATGGGCGGGAGATACTCTCCCTGTCCCAAAGTGTGGGGCTGCAGACTCAGCTCCCAGCATGCCTTTCTGTGAAAACTGAGCAGTGCCCCTCTGCTACCCTCTGTTGAAATCCATAAATGAAGTAACTTGTCTATCCTGTAACTGAAAATAGGGTATTTCCCTAACTGTGGAGTGGGAAGGGTGATGACAAAAAGGGTACTCTGACAGGCAAACACACAGAGCTGAAGGAATTGCTCTGGGGCCACAGGATGGCTGGGGTGGGAAGACATTGCTGTGGCAGAAGGAGTTGCAGGTCAACCAGGTGCTGACACCTGACAGCCTAGACCCTGCAGCCTTATGTCCCACAAGCTTAAGTGCCAGTGTGGCCAGTGGGCAGTTGTCATTGTTCCTCAGATGCCAGCAGTAGCAGGGTTCCTGGATGGAGAATGGCCCTGGTGGAGACCTGAACAAAATGCAACCTCCAGGTTTGTGTATTCCTTTGCAAATTTGGAATGGATTTTATGCAAACTACTATTTGTATGTGTAAAACAAGCCCAGGTCCTCAGTATGGGTGTGGCTGGCAGCACCTGCTTGTGGTCAGGGACCAGCCCTCCTGTACCTATACTTGTACCGAGAGGAGCAGACTTGAGAACAGGGGAACAATTCTTGGAAGAGCTCTGCATTGGGAGATGGAAGAGGTGTCCATGCAGAACAGGCACATGGCAGACCCTCTCCAGAAGGTGCAGGAGATGAGTGGGAAAGGCGGAGGAGGGTTGGGAACTATGAAAGGGACAGGCAGATCATGATTATGAGTGACCTGATGTGTTTGTTCTATGACACATGCTCTCCTGGGCTCAGGAAAGAAGGCATATCTGAGGATATCTCCTAAGTAGGGCTCAGCCCTTAGGGCAGGAAGGGAGAGATGGGGATGCTGGATCTCTCTTTCCTTTGACTATTCTGAGGCTCAACAGTGGATGGGTGCTGAGGGAGATGAGGCCTTGTTCTTCCACATATCCCACTGTCTGGCCTGGGTGGGGCCCAGCTCCTGGAGTCTTCAAGCCAGTTGCTTTTGGCCATTATTTCTGGTCTTGCTGTCTCCCAGAAGCCTATCAATCCTGAATGCTTTTACATGCATGCATGTAAATCCTGAATGCTTTCTATCCCCCTCTCTCTGTTCTCTGGCACATGAAATCACATTTTAAGATCCAAAGAAAGACTGAAAGGTGTGCAGCTGCAGCAGTGGTTCAAGGTGAATGAGGCATGGAGCTCAGATTTGTCAGCTGAATCTGCTGACAGGGGATTGGTTGTGTGCCGCAGTCTGACTGGGCACAAATCACGAGCCACTCAAGCAGGAACAACTTTGTTTCTGAACACCAGCACACTCCCTGGGAACTCTCCTGAACGCCACCCACCCACGCGGCTCCTCCAGGAACACACCACACACCAACGGAACTCCCACTGGGCTCTGGAGCCCACTCACTCGGAACCCCACGAGAATTCAACGGCAACTCCAAAGTAGCGGGTGCCCGAGGGGGACAGTAAAGGTCTAATATACAACTGGATACACAGCCTGTTTCCATCCAGCATCATCCAGTCACAGCAATTATAGACAGCTTAACTTAATATCATCTTAATGGCTCGCCTCTCAACCATTACTTCTGGCAGAATGCCAGGGGCCATTCCGACTGGCTATGGTTCTCAGCAGTTGTGGGCAGGTCTGTGGGACTCTGTATAGTAGTTGGGGATATGGGATCATGCATGTGCTGCCCTGGCTGTGCTCTAAGGAACACTTCTGTGTGGAAAGCTGCAGTGTGACAGCACAATCCTGTTTCCTTCCTAGTAAGAATAGATATTTTTACTGCTGTGGGGAACATTCTGAAAAGGGTCTCTGAATGATTACATGGTGGCCTCCAGGAATTGGGGTTAGAGAGATGTTTACTTTCACTATAAAGTCTCAATGTTTTATAATTCTTATTAAGAAAAAGAAGGGTAGAAGGTGAGAAGGGACAGTCCTACTGGTCAGCAGTTGGTTGTTGTGAGGCTTGCTCTACACCTGCCCTGTGGGGCATTTTGAAGGCAGGTAGTTTCTGAGGACCCTCTTGCAAACATTGCCTGCTGGTAGTATGATGCCCTGGCTCTCACTTCGGGGAGATCAGGGGTGCATCTCACCTAAGCCCACAGCCTTAATTCAGCTAAGGCTGGCCTTTCCACTTTTGTAGAGCAGCTTTCAGGGTGGGGCTGCTCAGCTCCTACTAGGACACCCCGTTGTTTCCTGAAGGGGGGCTCATGTTAATGTTTCTCCTGTCTCCCACTGTGTAGACAGCTATACACCTTTAATTCCGTGCACAGAGGGTGGAGTGCAAGCAGTGTGAAGAGCACACTTACCCATATGCCACGGACTGGGGCACTAGTGAAAATGTGTGCCATTATAGAGGCAGTGTGCCCCACACAGGGGCAGAGGTGGGAAGTGGCTTCTCCCCAGGGAGACATCCTGGGTGAGGAACTTGTGGCCCTTCACAGCTTAGTCTGCACAGACGTGGCAGAAGCAGGATGAGATCTACTGGAAGTTCATAGTGGCCATCCAAGAGGTGAGGCAGAAGACAGATTTCTGGAACCTGGTGCTGGAGCGCCAACTGCAGGCACTGAATACTGCCATGGAGAAGAGGGAGGTGTAGTTCACCAAGGGACTGGTGACCTCCAACCTAGATCCTGCGGTACTGAGGCTCATGTCCCGCAAACTTGAGGTAGACCCAGGGGTTCCTGGGGCAGGGCTGGTGGCTGCCCACCTCCTACCCACAGTGGATGGCCTTGTCTCCTGTGGTGAGACCCTTTGGTCCTGTGTTCTGCCCCCTGAGCTAAGCACAGAGGTGACCTCTCAGTCACCCCTGGGGGAGGGTTTCCTGAAACCGAGAGCCAGGCAGAGGTGCTGCAGGTATCTGTGCCTCAGGCCTGCGTGTGGTAGCAGTTCCCTCTCAGAGGTTTTGCTTATGTTGGGTCTCTTTCTCGGGTCTCGCTGACCCCTCCTTAACCTCATGGCACCTCCTAACCTCTCAGCCTTGCAATTCCAGTTCTCCAGTGGCTCACTGTGGTATGCCAGGCTCCTGTCACCAAGTAGAGGTCCTGGGAGCAGAAAAGGTGCTCTTGGAATCTGTGGGCCCAAGTCCCTCAGTCACTTGATGATGGACTTAGACACAGGCCTGGGGGTGGCCACAGCACCAGGAGGCCCCAGGATGCTTGGTTTGGTAGGCATACAGTTAACAATGGGAAGCATGTAGACTGTGGGTACCAGGGACTTACACGTCCCTTACTGCCTTCCTGAGTTCTTGGGGAGTGAGGTCTGAGCAGAACTCAAAACATCCACTCCTCCATGTGGCACCGTTCTGCTAGGACTGTCCTGGGCATGGGTGGGAATAGCAGTGAACAAAATTGGTGAGGTGTCGACCTCCAAGGGCCAGCTGAGGACAGGAGGTTCTCAGCTGAAGAATCAGAAAGCTGGAACCTCCAACAGAACTTCCTGGTTCCTCTGACACCTGCCTGTCAAGCTTCTAGTGCTTGGCCAGGCCTTCTGCTCCATCCACCTGTCTGGAGCAGTTACAGAAGAAACAGGTGACACAGGGTGAGAGGTCTTTGACGACACCAGCTGGGTTGACTGGTGGCTTCTAGGCCCACGGCTAGTGTCCAGCAGCCTACCAGGTGCAGCTGTACTGGAGCCCTTGGAGACAAACACAGTGTCATCTCCTAGACACGGCTGCTGCTCCTGAGTTAGAAACAGCTGGTTCTGAGCCTTTGACAGGCCCATTGAGGGGAGGCCGGCTCATCAAGGGGTAGATGCTTCTAGGACAAGGACAGTAGGGCAGACCCAAGATGACGATAGTCAGGCTGCCTTGTGGAGATTTCACTGGGTTATGGTTTAGTATGTAGCCAAGGTCATGAGCACCCTGATTCAGTGTATGTACTCAAGGTTGTAGACGTTTGTCTGTGAACCTGCACCCACTTATGTAACCTGTGGACAATGTGACTTCTTTGTTTAGCTTCCATTAAAAAAAAAAAAAGAAGAAAAAGGTCTATGGAAGGACTCAGGGCAAAATGGGGGTGGTGCTGGAGGCTGGGGGCTGCCGCTGCCTCTGAATAAAGAATATCTATTTGTTATAATTTTTTTTTCTGATACTGGGGATTGAACCCAGGGGTGCCTAACCACTGAGTCACATCCCCAACCCTTTTTGTTTATTTTTTAGTCATAGTTGGGCACAATACCTTTATTTTATTTTTTATGTGGTGCTGAGGATTGAACCTAGTGCCTTGCACATGCTAGGCAAGCGTTCTACCGCTGAGCCACAACCCCAGGTCCTCCCACCCCTTTTTATATTATATTTTGAGACAAGGTCTTGCTGAGTTACTTAGGGCCTTGCTAAGTTGCTGAGGCTGGCTGTGAACTCACAATCCTCCTGCCTCAGCCTCCTGAGCTGCTGGGATTACAGGCGTGCGTCACTGTGCCTGGTTTAAAGAATGTCTGCAATCCCAACTGTGCCTTACATCTTGCTTCACTGCTGGGATCCTAAATGTATTTCCCAGGCTCTAAGCCTCCACCCCCAGGCATCTCTGTTGTTGGTGCCAGGCTTGCTGCAGAAAGGCAGATGTGCAGCATGGGCTTGAGGGTCCCTCACCATCTGAGGAGGTGTTTTCATTCTGAGAAGTACCACAGGTAGCTTTTCCAAGGTGATTCATCAGCACACAGTTTGGCTGACCATTAATGCCTTCTGCCCAACACAAAAATTCCAGGACCAAAGGATTAGCTGTATGTAAAGGTTCTTCATCCCTATTTACAGCACTCCAGCTGGGTTTGCTGTACTACCCGCCCACCCAATCTCACCATCCTGACCAAGGCTGCGTACTAGGCTTTGAGGTGAGCAACCCCTGAGCTGCCTGGGGAACACCCAGCTGTCGGGATGCAGGGCTGAGGGTGATTGCAAAAGGCGTCTGCCAAACCCCAGTGTGTAGGGCTGGATGGAAACCATGAAGGGGTCTTGGTATGAGGATCAGATGGGGAACACAGGGCCAGACAGCAGGCCAGGCTGGGACGGGTGAGGAGCAGAGGTCTAAGAGCTATCAAGAAGCCAACTCTACAGGACTCATTTATGATTGAGGAAGGGCTGGGAGGATCCAAGGTAACCTACCCACACTCTGGCTGGGACACAGCACTGCAGATGCAACCAGAGTTTATTGGCCTGAATCACAGCAACCCATCAGGAGTAGGTCTGTGGATGCAGCACTGGCTTTATCCACCGGAGTCATAGCTGCCCTCTAGCTCTGGCTCCCTCTGTAGGTGGTATAGGACCATGGGCTCAGCAGCAGAGGCAGGTGGAACTTCTGGGTTTCATTCATGATGGTGAAAACAATCTGAGAGAAGCAGAAAGGCACCAGAAGACAGTGAGGGACCACAGCACAGGAGCCACCTGCCCTCAATGCTCCCTGGGAAAGCGGCCTGGATGGTGGGGAAGGGTTAGCTGAAACCCAGTGGTGGATTAGAAGCTTCCTGAGAGCTGAGTCCTCCTCCGGGCATGCTGGATGTGGAGAAAGCCAGGTGAAGGGGGTCGGGGGAGCGGTAAGGGAAGGCCCAGGAGCTAGAGTTGGTGTAGATGGAAACTGTATGAAGAGGGGATGAATCACTCCCAGTCTGCCTTTCCCAAGCCTGACTCATGGATGCTCATGGATGGGCATGTTGACGCGGAGTCTCTTGATGCCCCAGGTCCCAGGACCCCTTTCTTGTGGGAACTCAAAGCAGGCCAGCTCATGTGCCTGCCACCTCCCTGAGAGAAGTGGGACCAGTCTGCCCATGAAGCCTGGCCTGCAGGTCAGTGCGTCAGGGCTTCCACCCTCTCCATCCCCCATGGCACTCACCTCTACATATGGGTAGAAGCTCTCCTGCCCCCTCTCCTTCCAGTAGCCCTCTGTGTCAAAGGACAGCTTATAGGTGCCTGGCTTCATTTGGCCTGTCCTCAGGAGCCCAGGGCAGTGGCCATCTGGGTCTGTGTAGCTGGGGAGAGCATGGGCTGCTGAGGTCAGATGTGGAGCCACCCTTCCCCACCCCCCTGGGTCTGACCCCCTGGCCTCAGACACTGTACAGGCTGATGCAGACATGGCTGAACAGAGATTGTGGGGCAGTTTCTAGAGACATTGTTGCATTGCCTCTTTAAGAAATCAATAAAGAAGCAAAAAGGGAAAAATCTCCCAGTTTAACCTATGAGCAATAATCACTTCAAATTTGGCATGTTTTTCTTAGATTTTTTTCTAAGCTTAACTATGTTTATTTACAAACATATTTAAAATATTTTTTAGTTGTAGATGGACACAATACCTTTATTTATCTTTATGTGGTGCTGAGGATGGAATCCAGTGCCTCACACACGGCTAGGTGAGAGCTCTACCACTGAGCCATAACCCCAGCCTGTATTTACAAAAATTTTTACAAAACAAATTATTCATGTTTCATAAGCTGTATTTTCACGTAGTGTGTTGTGTGTGGCTTTCTGGGTCAATAACTGCCTATCTACATGGTGGCCCATTTCCAACAGCACAAAGGGTCCACATGGAGTGGGCTGATCCCTCATGGAGAGTTCTAAAGGCCTGCGGTTTGGCTGTCTCCTCTTCCAAACCCTACATCATGTGACCAGCTGGACTGTAAAGTGTGTCTCACTGGTGAGAGGGGCAGAGGAAGCACGTGCACATTGTGGTGTGGGACTCCAGGTCTGCGCAGTGCCATGCTGACTTGAAATAATGCTCAGATGAGATCTTGTCCCTCATCCCCAAACTTTTCATTTCTTTTTTTATTACTGGGATTGAACCCAGGGGTGCTTTACCACTGAGCTATATCCAGTCTTTTAATTTTTATTTTGAGGCAGGGTCTCACTAAATTGCTGTTACTGGCCTCGAACTAGCTATCCTCCTGCGTTAGCCTCCCGAATTGCTGGGATTACAGATGTGCACCCTTATGCATGGTACCCCCTGACTTTTGTGAAAAGCTGAACAGGTAGAAAACAAGCCCCATCCTTGACCCTGAACCTGTAGGCCTATCCTCCTTTCTGTAACTTGCTCCTGCTGCCCACCCACTCCCAGGCTGGAAGAGAGTCTCTTGAAGCTTGGAGCCTGCCTCCTTCAAGATGGAGGGTTTGGGAAACCCACTCATAGAGCCAACTCAAGGGTTTTCTCCAGCAGAGCCTGTGCAGGGAGCAGGGGCCCAAGGCCTGGGCTCTGGGAGCACACCAGGCTGAGGAAGCCCAGCTTTTATTTCATCCTACCTGTTTTCCCATCTGTAAAATGGTAATTATTGTTTCCTACCCAGAGGGTGTACGGAGAATAAAAGCAGAAATTGGGTGGTCGGCCTGCTGTTAACCATGGGGACAGTGAGGCCTTTTAGCTGCCACCTGGGTATTAATTCAGGCCAGGGCATGGTGGCAAGGAAACACACACTGCCCCTACCCCAGCAGGCCTCAGCCCATTCTATGGCATTGTCCCAGGATGCTCACACCTGGTGAGACGTCTACTTCCACTGTCCTCTTGTTTTTAGTGAGGAAAGTGAAGCTGAGAGAGTCAGTAGGGAGGGGCCAGGCTGAGGGGGCAGTTGAGCAGCGGTCATCTCTGTCCTCTGGGCCTGAGTGCCCTCACTCCTGGACTGTCTGGGATGTGTCCCAGGATGGGACTCAGGAAGGGCTGGTGCTGGAGGAGCAGGTGCTCGACATTCCCTCCCATCCCCAGGGCCTACCTCCTACCTTTTTCTTAGCTCTGTCCACTGCTGGCTGAGGTCTTCAAGCTGGGACAAATGGAGGCAGAGGCCGGGGATTGGGAGCCCAGAGGCAGTGTCAAGCACATGTATGGTCAACAGGCTGTCCTCAGGCTCCTGGCCACTGCTCTGGATCACAAGAGGGCGGGGTGAGTCCCGAGGGCCTCTGCACACAGGCCCCAGTCTGTCCACATCCCCGTGGTAAGAGAAACAGCCCAAATGCCTGGAAGTCGGGCCCAGGGCAAGGGTCACTGGAATCGCTGAGTAGCAGGAGGAGGTACCAGGTTTGCAAACAACGCTGCTCTGTCTTCCATTGTCACCCACCAAAGACCCCCACTTTTCTTCCCTCCAGCCCCTCAGTTCCAACCTGTCTGTGACTCTGTTTTCCCAGAACCCAGAGCTCTCCTGCATCTCTGGTTCGTGGGTGCCCTAGGAGCTTACAGCCCAGGCAAAGTTTTGCTAGAAGGTCCTCATCAGGGCCAGGCGGGTTTCCAGTTCTGACTACCCCGACAGTCAAGTGTCCTTTCCTCAGTTTCCTCATCTATAACATGGGAGCATATGACTCCCTAGGAGACAGGAACTCTGATGTCCAGGCCTGTGGCCCTTACCTGGGGGCAGCTCAGATGTCGCTGTAATGTCAGCAGCCGCGGGGCTGCCCTGGAGCTCTTGTCCTGACCTGCAGCTCTCATCCCGGTACTGAGAGGCACTGGCAGAGGCACTGGCCACCCGCCCCCGCCCCCACCAGTCCTAGCCCTGAGCCTCTGTTCCACCTCCACCGCAATGCCCACCAGGAGGGATACCAGGTGCAGGTTGCGGTCAGTAGTACGAACGTGAGGCCTAGGTGTGGGCCCTGGGCTGGGGGCGAAGCCTGGCCCACGGGGGCGTGGTCTGGGCGTGGCTGGTTAACGGGGTGGGGGGCGGGGTGTGTGGTCCGAGGCCAGGCACCACATGGATCCCAGGCCGCTTGGGGCGAGTGCACAGCGCCACCGCTGGGCCAGTGTAGCCTCTGGATTCCCAAAGTTTTGCTAGAAGGTCCTCATCAGGGCCAGGCGGGTTTCCAGTTCTGACTACCCCAACGGTCAAGTGTCCTTTCCTCAGTTTCCTCATCTATAACATGGGAGCAACTCCCTAGGAGTTTGAGAGGCTGTCATAGGAAGGGTGAAGGTCCTGACCCCACCTTGCTGCACTCTGTCCTCCCTCCTTTCCATGTTGATAGGGCAGGAGGACGCGCTCTGTAGAAGAGGAGGCAAGCAAGAGATGCTGTGCAGGGTGTGACTCCACATTGTGTCAACCTGTGGCATGTAGAGAATCATGTGGTTTATAAAAAGCTGAGGCTTGGGCTGGGGATGTGGCTCAAGCGGTAGCGCCCTCGCCTGCATGCGCAGGGCACTGGGTTCGATCCTCAGCACCACATAAAAATAAAATAAAGATGTCGTGTCCGCCGAAAACTAAAAAATAAATATTAAAAAACTCTCTCTCTCTTAAAAAAAAAAAGCAGAGGCTTTCTATATTTAAAATCTAAAAAAAAATCTACACCTGGATTTTGGCTACTGGTTGTCTTGCTCTGGCACATGGGATCGTTTTTCTCCTTGCCAAGTTGCAGTTCTAATTATGCAACAGTGAGCTGAATAAGAGTGGATTATTTGTAGGTCTGGAATCAGACTCCTTCAGGGTAGAGCCACAAGCCCCCAGCAAAGGCTGTGTGTTCCGTGGAAACCACTCTTGAGGTAGTTAAGGGAACATCACTGGAGGGGTGAACACACACACTTGGCTGGGCTTCTATTTAAGAAGATGACTCCAGGAGTTGCTCATTAGTGTTGGGGCAAATGCCCGTAGGACCAGAGACCGGAAGCAGCCAGACTGACCTACTGGGGACCAGTGAAGTAAATGAGCCTCTAATGCACCAGAATACTCTGCAGCCCTTTAAGGAGAGACTGTAGAGTAGGAGGGAAGGCTATGACTTTCCACCTCCACCATTGTGAAGATATGTTCACCTGACCTGCACAGCCACCTCATAGAGTGTCATTATCCCCTCTGGGCTATCCAGGTGAATGTATCCTGCAACCCCCAAGGTCCCCCAGAATGAGGGTTGTGCAGGCAAAACACTAGACTATACTACCCAGGGGCTTTTATGGTGGTTCCTGTTTCTGGCCTGTGACCCAAGTCTTTGGGCACTTATGTCACATGCCATGTGCTCTGTGTAAACTGTGACCCCTGCTGTACCTGGTCCCTGGGCAACAACAGTGTTTGGCATGGTCAAGCATAGGGGTTGGGATCTCTGTTTTTCTTGAAATAATCCTGAATAAAGTCTTTCCCTGTGCTTTAATAAGTATCATTGAATAGTTTTTTCTCTAATATTGCAAGACAAGGAACACTACAGGCTTCCAGCAAACACCCGAAACTAAAGAGGTGCGGAAGGACCCTCTGCACTAGCTTTCAGAGGAAGAATGATCCTACTGACACCCCGATTTCAGAATTCTGGCCTCCAGAACTGTGAGATAGTAAGTTTTTGGTTTAAGTCACACACATTTCTGTGCTTTATTATGGCAACCCTGGGAAATAAACACACTGGCTTCCCCTGTACTAAAAGTAACCTTTGTTTCATTTGATCTACCTTCCTAATCACACCAGCATTGAGACTGTTCTGCATTTGAAGCTGAAGAGAAATTGTGGAGCAGTATGGGTTTTGGTGGGCGGGGGGCATCAAGGAAAGTGGGCCTGGTGTTGGAAAGCAGGTTGAGCTAGAAGACTGCAGGGCGTCTGGGCTCAGGTAAGGTCGGGATGGTGGAGACAGCAGAGCCTCCACAGTGACAGCCAAGTTGATGTTGAGCAGCTTGCTGGCTTCTGAGTCTCAGCCTCCATCACTGTGCCCTGGGACACTTCAGACTGAGATCTTTGTTCTGACCTCTTGAAAAATGTCAGACCCAGGGCTGGGGATGTGGCTCAAGTGGTAGTGCGCTCACCTGGCATGCGTGCGGCCCGGGTTCGATCCTCAGCACCACAGACAAAGATATTGTGTTTGCCGAAAACTAAAAAATAAATATTAAAATTCTCTCTCTCTCTCTCTCTCTCTCTCTCTCTTTCTTTCTCTCTGTCTCTCTCACTCTCTCTTAAAAAAAAAAAGTGTCAGACCCAGACCAGAGGCTGGGCTCTCCATTCTCCAAGTGTCTGGGCAATGCCCTCTTCTCCAGTCCTCCTGCTGCTCAACTCCTTCTTCTGAGGGAAACATCAGCTCATTTTAATCCTGTTTATGCTGGGCAGGGGGGCCCTAATTCCAGCCCTTCCAACAACTCAGGACGGAGCATACAGTGACAGGGGATGAAGACCCTGAGCTGGGCTGCGTTTTGACCAAGTGTGTGGATTGTAATAAAAAATATGTCACTGCTTTATTTCTTTTCACGAACTTTTCAAAAGAAGAAAGTGTTTTTCCATTTTTGTCTTTTCTGCAGAGGGAGGATAAGGATCTGGGATTCCCCTGGAGGAAGGCAGTGCATTTCTTTCCTGACTGGCATCCCTCATGCACACATAAATGTGTGTGCACACATGTGCAGACACACACATGCATACGCCCTCAAAACCATCCCTCCACATGCCCACAACATGCCCATGACACATGAGCATGCATGCAAACTACATATGTGCACAAACAAGCACACATGTACACACACACACACACACACACACACACACACACCTGTCTTGCTTTTACCTCTGAGGCTGCAGAGTTTGGAGGAAACTAGGAGAGGACCCAGGAGAGGCCAAGGGAGGAGCCTGGCAGCAGAGGGGAGGGAGCAGTCACTTCCCAGGAAATCAGGGTGTCCCCTTCCTGACTCAACTCTGCCTCAAACCCTGGATTTCTCTCCAGAGTCAGGAATAGATTTTCCAGGCTCATGCCTTGCAAGGGGTTAGTTCCTGTGGGGTCCTGAGCTGAGAATGTGGATGGCCCTTCAGGATGTCCCCAGCTTATCATGCAGAAGCTCTTTCTTCTCTCTCAACAGGAAGCCCTGTTTTTGAGACTTTTCCAAAAATAGAATTTGTAGCTCAAAACTGGGCATTGATCCTGGCCTCCCAGGTTCCCTGAACTCAGCAGGGTGTGTGGAGTTGGAGGAATACCTAATATTGCAAGACAAGGAACACTACAGACTTCCAACAAACACCAGGACTGGGCCCCTGTGTCCCCCACCAGGAAGGCTCCCCCAGAGTCAGGGCAGAGGGAGTGACTACTGTGCCTTGGCCTGCTACAGGATGGGCAACATGTCCCAGGAAACATGCAGAGCCCTCAACCTGTGGCCTTACCTGTAGACAGTAGGGTCTAGAATTCAGTAGGGTGAAGTCTGTGAGGAGGTGGTCAGTCAGAGACAGAGACTGGGTGAGGACCTCCAGGTCATTTTGCTGGACAGGCAGTGGGCTCATTCCTGAAACTGCTCAGTCCTGAAACTCATCTAGCTGTATCATGTCCATCTTGGGGGAAATGGACTAAACTCCCTTGAACTGACCCTTGACTGGGATTGGACCACCTGGGAAAGGGCATCTGTGCAGTGGCCAGAGGCCCTTTCGGATGGAGGCAGGAGGCCTTCCTTAGCACCTGTGCTCAACCCCTGTGGAGAGAGGCCTCCACCCTCAGTTTACTGACAGCCAGCCCCCCTTCCCCTTTACCCTTCTGACCTTGTCTCGGGCTGAGAAGAGGGGTATAGCCCCCAGCCTGTTCTACACTCACTCCCTTAAATGGCCATCTGGGTCCAGGGGGCATCCTGAGCCTGCATCTTACAGGTGTTTTCATATAGAACCCACTTTTCCTTCTGCAAGGCGTGCAAAGGTAAAGTCAGACCACATGGTCCAGGTGTGGAGACGTAGGGGAGCTCAGAGACCCCAGGGCCTCCATGGCATGGATGCATGGCAATTCTGCTATTTGTTCAACCATTGAAGCACATCCAGATTCCTTAAGGTACTGGGCCATTGTGAATAGAAATACTATATGTAATTGCTTGCTGTTATCTAGATATGTGTTTTTGAGGCAATTCTCTATATTCTTAGGATCATATGGTGACATCTTGTCTAATTTTGGAAAAAATGGTTATCTTTTTGATAGTGATGAACTATTGTGTACTTCACCAGCAATGTATGAGAATGCCCATGGCTGCTCATCATCTTCACGGTGGATTCTGTACTTAAGGAAAGACTTTAGCGGCTTAGTATGTGTGCAGTGCATCTCAAGGTTTTACTTTGTGCTTTTCTCATGATAAGTGATACTAAAAATTATTTCTAGGGGCTGGGGTTGTGGCTCAGTGGCAGAGTGCTTGCCTAGCATGCGCAAGGCACTGGGTTCGATCCTCAGCACCACATAAATGTAAAATAAAGATATTGTGTCCAGGGCTGGGGATGTGGCTCAAGCGGTAGCGTGCTTGCCTGGCATGCGTGCGGCCTGGGTTTGATCCTCAGCACCACATACAAACAAAGATGTTGTGTCTGCCGAAAACTAAAAAATAAATATTAAAAAAAAGATATTGAGTCCACCTAAAACTAAAAAAATTAATATTAAAAAAGAAAGAATAATTTCTATGCCTCTTTGCCATCAGGAGCCATCCATGGGTTGCATGTGGGTCACTGCACATGGAAGCCTAGTGGCTAGAGACATCTGGGTGTCGGGGAATGACCAGTGGACATTTTATCTGGTCAATTTCCCAGGGACAATGTGAATCTCTATCCCGCTCTGCCATGGCCCACGCAGCACCTGAGATGGGTGTGACCTGCCAAGATGTCAACCTGCTGACTGTAACACTTCACGAAGCAAGACCCCACCCTTGAAACCTTATCCTGCCTTTGATGTACCCCCTTAAATAAAGGATGGGAGCTTTGTCTAGTTCCAGAACTCATGTGGACTAGATCTATCACAGTCTTCACCTTTTGTAAATATATTTCTGAGTATTTGTGTTTTGTTATTCACTAATTATTTGAGATTTTAAGTTCTGGGGTATGTCGGGAGCTGCCACATAGGAACTGAGTGCCCCTTAGCCTTGAGTGAAGAGAATGTGGAGATGCGGCAAGCCAGCCATGGGCTGTGTGAGTGAACTGTGAGCACTGAGTGCACAGGGTGGCCTGAACTGATGTTGTTCCTCTGTTTGGGCAGGCCTTGCTCTGGTCTTTTCACTTGCTCTAGGATCCCCCCACAGCTCATGGTGAGATGGGCATGGCCTTCCTAGATGTCAGTCAGCCTGCTGACAGCAAAACATCGTGATGCTAGACTCAACTCCCTGAAACCTGACCCCTTGCCTCATTTGAATGGCTTCTCCCCAATAAAAAGGTTTAGCAGGGCCTGGGGTTGTGGCTCAGTGGCAGAGTGCTTGCCCCTCACATGTGAGGCACTGGGTTCAATCCTCAGCACCACATAAAAAATGAATAAGCAAAATAAAGATATTGCATCCATCTATAACTAAAAAGTATTTTTTAAAAAGGATTCAGCATGTGCTCTTTGCTCTCTTTCTTGCTGTTGCCTGCCTTGCCCCCTTTATGGGAGCTGCAGCTGAGGAGTGGTAACTGAACCCAAAGGAAAGGTACTTTCTCTGTCTGTGTCTTTATTTATTCCCCAAATTCACGTGGAGTGACTCTGATTAGTTTAGTCATGTGATGTGACAGGGGTAGCTTAGATTCCCCTGGGCAGGAAGAAGAACCCTTCAATGAGACACTGGCCATTGGCCCCAATACTTTGCCATCTCATAACTTTCTTGAGAGTTGTCTGTTCAGATATTTACCCATTGGGTTGTCTTATTGTCTTACTATACTTTGGGCACAAGTTTATTTGAGACATATACTTTCCAAATATTTTGCCCAATCTTTGACTTGTCTTTTCATTTCCTTAATATAATTTTTACAGAGTAATTTAATACAACTCACATTATCAGTTTTTTTATTTCATGGATTTGTGTGGGGGCTATATTTAAAGCCTCATCATAAAACATGTGGTCATGAACATCTTCTACAGTTTTACAGTTTCACATTTTAAATGCAGGCCTATGGAGTATTTTGACAGGTTCTGGGATCCAGATGTGTGCCTTTTTGGAGTTTGTCCTTTTGCAGTTGGTGCTGTCTAGTTTATGTTTTGAAACAACTTGCTAGAAATTTCACTGGGAATGCACTAAATTTACAGATCAGGTTTGAGATAATTTCATCTTAACTATATTGAGACCTAAACAAGGATTATCTCTGCATTTATTTACATTTCATTTGATTTATTTCTACTGTTTCAAGATTTTCTGAAAGTATGGTTGGACTTTAAGACTTACATGCAGGTACTTCAATTTTGGGGGGTGCTATTTTAAATATTAATGCCTTTAAAATTTTCTCATTCCAACTAACACATTCCACTGTTTCCTCTGCATGATTGCTGACATATAGGAAATCAATGAGATTTTGTCTATGGGCTACGTACTTTGCTGCTTGCTATCTCCATCTATTCTGATCAAGACATAGGATGGTTGGCTCTATTTCTTTCTTCTTAATTTTTTAATGAACGCAATACCTTTATTTTATTTGTTTATTTTTTTATGTTGTGCTGAGGATCGAACTCAGTGCCTCACACGTGCTAGGCAAGCATGCTACCACTGAGCCACAACCCCAGTCCCCCTGGCTTTATTTCTTTTTGATTCCTCAAATTGTGACCTGAAATAATCAGAATGATGAATTTCAGAGCTTCACTGTGACTAGCCCTAGAGGGTGCAGAGGCCCTCTTGAACAGTGAGCACTTAGCGTCCTGCACTGCCATGGTGGCCAGCAGGGGTGCTCATAACATTTTTCTCTGACCACCTGCTTTTGGGGGGGTCATGTTTTGTGTCCTCTGCAAGCTTCCTTCTCCTGGGGACCCACCTGGGAGATGCCACATCTGGGGAAGCCTGGGGGCTCTGAGGAGCAGAGCTTCTTTATCCTGGGGTTCCCACCTGGGGAAACACCAAGACCCGGAGATACCTTGAAGATCTATCTGTCTAAGATGGTGACCAGGGCTTTCTTATTTTGGGGACTCACTTAGAGAGACACCATGGCCTGAGGATGTCTGAGAGCTCTTGTCTAAAATGGGGGTCAGAGCTTCTATTATCCTGGGTATCCACCTGGGGAGACCTCTTGGCCTGGGGATGCCTAGGGGATATGTCTATGGTGAGGATCACAGCTTTCTTCTCCTTGGCATCCACCCAGGGAGACTCACTGTGGATTCAGGATGACAGAGGTCCATGTGAGGAAAACATGGGGAAGAAGCTTCCTGTGCACTGCCTGGTGTGCTGAGGAAGAAGTTCTGCCATGTTCTTTACTTTCTCAGGTAATATTTTAGAGGGACTTATTTTACAACAGTATTCCTTACTGAGGTTTTGGCTGCTCATCATTATAACATTTCAATGTGTTTTGTGTGTCTTGAATGTATTTTTGGGGAGAAATCCAAGAAAAAAGAAGGGAGAAACACAGATGCCCTCTTAAGATGTTACAGGGTGGGCCCAGTTCCTGAAGTCTCACTGGGGCCTTAGGGGAAGGACTGTTTTTCACCTCATTGCTTGCTCTTATTCATGCTTTTTTTAAAAATATTTTTTAGTTGTAGATGGACACAATTTCTTTTTTATTTATTTTTTTATGGTGCTGAGGATCAAACCCAGTGCTTCACAGTTGTGAGGCAAGTGCTTCACTACTGAGCTACAGCCCAGCCCCTTATTCATGTTTCAATGACTAATTTTTCTTATAATGTTTAAGTACTTGAGAGATATTGAGAAGTTGATGTGTTAAAATTCAAAGTTATTGGGGCTGGGGGTGTAGCTCAGTGGTAGAGCGCTTGCCTTGCATGTGTGAGGCATTGAATTCAATCCTCAGCACCATATAAAAATAAATTAATAAATAAAGGTTAAAAAAACTATTAAAAAATTCAAAGTTACCTTAAGTGTAAATATTGTATTTGTGTCAGTTACAAGAAAAATCTTGTGGGTAGGGTTATAGATCAGGGGTGGGGGGGGCCTCAATTCTAGGTACAATGAGATGAAACAAAGAAGCAAAACAGACGTGAAGATCTATAGTATGAATAAACTACCTTTGTCAATACGTAGGTGACAAGTACAGGAAGACTTAAGACTTATTAATCAAATATACTGCATCCTCCTGTTTGAACCTGATTTGTCTGTGTCTAAAATTTATTTAAAATAGCTGGAGAAATCTGTGTATTAATTGGGTAGTTGATATTAAAGAATTATGATTATTTTCAATTGCAGCTGTATTAAAGACTTCTTTACATTACATGACTACAAATTTTTCTTAAATATTTTATTTTTTACTTGTAGTTGGACACAATACACTTATTTTATTTATTTATTTTTATGTGGTGCTGAGGATCAAACCCAGAGCCTCGCACGTTCTAGGCGAGTGTTCTACCGCTGAGCCACAACCCTAGCCTGACTACAATTTTTTAGAAGAACCCTGATGATGCTGAGATTTGCTTGGTGAGAATGTTCCCAGTGGAGTGGGCCCTCTGCCAAGTCCCACAGTGGTGATGGCTGCATGAGCAGTTCCTTGGCTGCAGAACCCATAATCCTTAAGGTACCAGAGCTAGCATGTGGCCTGCAGCTCCTAGGGGCAATACACTGAGGGTTGTGTGGGAAGAATGCTGAACTACACTACCCAGAATCCTCAGAAACTGCCCACAGTTTCCAGAAGCCTTGGTAAGAATTTCATGGGCAGAGCAACTACTGCTCGGAATTAATGGGGGCTTCTTGATACCTGTGTGAGCTGCAGTTACCAGAGGCCTTTGTGGAGAATCCTTGGGAAAATGGTCCTGGGATACTCTATGTTAGACCAGGACGCAAGAAAAGACCACTGACTTCAATTAAAATCAAATTAAAGCAAGCTTATTATTTCGACCAGCCGGGCTTCCTCTCCCACCCAAAACCACGGGAACAAGACAGCAGCAGCATTTTTCCTGCAGCCCAGCTTTATAGCCCAGAAAGTTCTGTTATCTGTAACAAAGGGGGGTTACAGATAACAGAACTCTGATGAGCATAACACTAATGGTAGTTTACATTTTTGCTGGCCCCGACATCAGAATTTATGAAGGTCATTAGAGCCTCAGAGAGGGTTGTTATCTGGCCAGGGAAGGCCAAGATTTGTGAGACATCACCAAAGTTTCAGAGAGGGCTGCTATCTGGTCAGAGAGCCAGGCATGGGTGAGTTCAAGGCATGGGCAGGCATTCCAAGCAGGTTCAGAATTTGCAGTAATTTATAGTAAAGCCAAAATTATCTTTTCATGGCTTTGTGGCGAGAGGGCTCTCGATTTTAAGAAAAGATCAGTTTGGGTCTATCACTCTACCTTAAATCCTCAGTATAACAGAAGCCTTTGTGGAGAATTCTTGGCTGGGCAGGGAATTGCTAGGATATGCTACTTAGAATCCTCAGTGTATCAGGGCAAGCATATGGGCCAAAGCTTTCAGGGGTCTTCATAGTGAGTGCTGAGTGGCAGAATGCTGGACTATACTGCTCAGAGCCCTCAGGGTGGCTTGTGAGAATGCGGCTGTCAGCACCCGGGAGCCTCTGGGGTGAGAGCTACAAAGGATATCATGGCCTGCACTACACAGAATCCTTCAGGTCCTGCAGTTACCAGAGCTCTCTGGAGTGAGGGCAGCTTGGGCCAAATGGCAGACTGCACTACCTTTGTGGATCTACAGCTTGCAGAAACCTCTTCAGTGAGGACTGTAACTGTCAAAAACAACAAACTATGCTACCCATTACCCTTGGGTGCCTGCTGTCCTCAGGATCCTCTGGGGTGAGGGCTGCAAGGGCGGAATACCAGACTTCAGTGCTTGGAACCCCTGGGGATACCTGCACATCCCGTAACCCTAACTCCCAGAGGTGAAGGTTTTATTGGTAGAGCACACTACTTAGAATTTCCAGGGTACCAGGGAACACATGGAGTCAAGTCTGCAGTTCCTGGGATCCTCCCAAGCAGGGCTGTGGAGGCAAAATACTAGAGTGTGTTATCCAGAACCCAGAGGGTCCACAGCTCCCAGGATCCTTTGTGGTAATTGAGCAAGAACACTGCACTACATTATCCACAATCCTCAGGGGCTACAGCTCCCAGAACACTCTGTGGTGAGTGGCCAAGCCAATGGATTTCATTATCCACAATCCTCAGAGGGACTTTAGCACCCAAAGTCCTCTTCAGTGAGTGGGCAAAACTCTAGGCTACATTACTCACAACTCTCAGGGGCTGTAGCTCTAAGGATCCTCTGATGAGAGCAGTAGGGCAGAGAACTTAACTATGTTACCCAGAATCCTTGGGGGGAAGTGTGATATGAGTACCAGAAATATTATAGGATTATTGACTATTATATTAATTAGTGTGTGTGTTAGATAAAAGACTATAAACAATGTGGCCATAATGTAATATAAACTGCAAAACTTAGATCAACTGCAGAACTCAGATAGAACCTCTTCAGTTAGTGATGTAAGAGTTACATCCTGGGCGTACACCCCAGAACTCACCCAGTTATCAGCTGCAACTAGATCTTAAAAACCCCAGACTTCTGGGGAGGACTAATAGGACCCAGACAGAGAGACCGAGGCCTCCGTCTCTGTTGTCCTCCCTGCATCAAAGTCTACTAATATGCATATTGCATCATCTAATACTAATATATTAGCTGGCATGTGGCTTTTAATACTAATATAATAGCCATGTTAGAATATTTAAACTAATATAATACCTACTCTGTGGCCACAAATATTAATGTAATATTCACACTCTATATACAATATGAATATAACATCTGCACTGTGGTTTTTAATAATAATATAATATCCATAATATTACATCTAAAACTGACAAAATAATTGCCCCTTGCCTTTAATATCATTATGATAGCCACATAAAACATCTAAAACTTATGTAATACATGACCTACAGCCTTTCATAGTAATAAAATATTCATAGTATAACAAAATTAATAGGCATCCCATGGCCTATTAGATTTACTCTAATATATCAATACTATAGTTTCTGAAAGTAATAAAATAGCTGCTTTGTGTGTTTAATGTTAGTATAATATTAATAATGTAGCCTCTGAAATGGAAATAATAGCTGCCATGTGGTCTAGTAATACTAATGAATCCATACTGTATCTTGTAAAACTGACATAATAGCTGTCCAGTGGCCTTTCTAACTAATATGATCTCCATATTATAGCATCTAAAACTGATATAGTTGCTGAAATGTATAATTTAATATTAATAATATAACCACACTATGACCAATAAAACTAATAACATAGGTCCCCTATGGCCATTAATATTTATACGCTATCCATACTATATTATCTAAAACTAGTATAATATCTGCCTTGCGGTCTTTAAAATAACATTATATCCATACTATAGTATCTAAAATTAATATAATAATTGCCCTTTTGAGGGGGTTGAGATGCCTTTGGAGCCCTTCCTCCACCACATCAAGATAACCTGCCCCTGCTCCAACCTGTTGCTAAGTTCACTTGTCCCAGGAATGGCCCCTTCCTACAGGAAGCTATAAAGTTGTTAATTAATGTGTCCTGGCCTGCTTCATTCTGCCCTCCCCCCTTCAGCCCACCTTTTGGCCATCCCACTGAGCATTTCCTGGGCCTAGTCACTATGCAGGGAGGAGAAAGATAAGAGGAAGTGGGCAGGAGAACAAAGAAAGCCTAAAACATATAAAAAGGCAGAACACCTCGCTTCTTGGGATACCAGGATACCAGCTATGGCCCCCTTCTCCATCCTGGGAGAAGTCTGTGTTACCCCTTTTTAAATAAACCCTGTTTTATATGCTTGCCTTGGTGTGTTTCTCTAATGTTCAAACTTCAGTATGTGAGGGAGCAAAACTCTATAACACGCAGCATCAGATTGACCTTTATATTTATTTGTTTATATGCAGTGCTGAGAATTGAAGTAAGTGCCTCACACTGCCAGGCAAGTGCCCCTACTGCTGAGCCACAACCCTAGCCCCACTGTGGCCTTTAATACTAATATAATGTCCATACTGTAGGAACTAAAACTAGTATGATAGCTATACTCTGGACAGTGTCTTAAATTGATTAATATTTGCCCTGTGTCCTTTAATACTAATGTTATATACATACTGTAGCATGTAGAAATAATATAATTGCTGCCTCATGGCCTTTAATACTACTATGATATCAGTACTATAGCATCCAAAACTAATGTAATAGTGCCCTATGAAAATAAATACTAACAGAATATCTATATAGAAGTATTTAAACCAATATATTGGCTGGTGTATGAATATGATATTGTAGCTCCTAAAACTAACATAATAGGTACCTTGTGACCTGTAATACTAATATGATATTCATATTATACCAACTAAAACTAATTTAATAAATGCCATTTTTCCTTTTTAATTTTTTTGTTTTAATTAGTTATACATGACAGTAGAATGGATTTATGTACTTTGATATATCATATATAGATTCATAATTTCTCATTTTTCTGAGTGTACCTATTGCAGAATCATATTGGTCATGTAGTCACATACATACATAAAGTAATAATGTCTGTTTCATTCTATCTTTTCTATCCCCATATCCCCTCCCCTCCCCTCATTCTTTCCTAGTACCCCTCCAGTTAGAATCTGCATATTAGAGAAAACATTCAGCCTTTGGTTTTGTGGGATTGGCCTGTTTCACTTAGCATGATATTCTCCAACTCCAACCAAATGCTATTATTTCACTCTTCTTTAAAGCTGAGTAACATTCCATTGAGTAATATTTTCTTTATCCATTCATCTATTGAGGGACACCTACGTTGGTTCCCATAGTCGAGCTATTGTAAATTGAGCTGCTATAATTGACATGGTTGCATTATTGTAGTATGCTGATTTTAAAGTCCTTTGGGTATAAACCAAGGTGTGGGATAACTGGGTCAAGTGGTGGTTCCATTCCCAGTTTTCTGAGGAATCTCCATACTGCTTTCCATAGTGGTTGCACCAATTTGCAGTCCCACCAACAATGTATGAGTGTATCATTTTCCCCCATCCTCACCAACATTTATTGTTGCCTGTATCCTTTTTTTTTTTAATATTTATTTTTTAGTTTTTCGGCAGGCACAACATCTCTGTTTGTATGTGGTGCTGAGGATCGAACCCGGGCCGCACGCATGCCAGGCGAGCGCGCTACCGCTTGAGCCACATCCCCAGCCCTGTTGCCTGTATTCTTACTGATTGTCATTCTGACAGGAGTGAGATGAAATCTTAGAGTAGTTCTGATTTGCATTTCTCTAATTGCTAGAGATGTTCAACATCTATTTGTTTTTATATATTTGTTGATCAATTATATTTCTTCTTCTGTGAAGTGTCTGTTCAGTTCCTTAGCCCATTTATTGATTGGGTGATTTGTGTTTTTTTGGTGTTAACTTTTGTGAGTTGTCATGTTTCTCATGACTAAAACACTCAGGGTCACTCCAGGTAAACTGGGCTGAATGGAATAATCACCCCTTTTTCTTTGGGTCCTGTGATAGTTCCTCTCACCTTAGGGGCCCATGAAAAGAGAGAGAGCCAGAGGTCATGTGCCCAACCCTTTTACTGGGGAGAAGCCATTCAAATGGGGCAAGGGGCCAGGTTTCAGGGGATTGAGTCTAGCTTCATGGTGTCTGCTGTCAGCAGATTGACTGACATCTAGGAAGGCCATACCCAAAGGTAGAGCAAGAGAAGGGGACACACAAAGGTAGTTTCCATGGAATATTCTATCCCAAACAGGGCAAAGGGGTAGGATTACAAAAGAATAGGTGAGTGTAGCTCAACCCCAGGGGTATGCCTTCTCAGAAGACTGGCCTTGCTATCTGAGTGTGGGGGAGATTGAGTCACAAGTCTTGGCACTACCATGCCAGACTACAGTGATCTTTTAGATACTCATGGTGCATCGAGTTTGGAAGGCATGGTTGAGTAATTCAATGTGGCTCCACACATATTCCCCCTTTCTTAATATTTAAAGAAATTTGGGGAATTATATCTTTCAGTCATTGGATTCTTGGTCCGAGGTCATCATGATCTACTATTGAAACACAAAGGGAATTATTAGAAAACATATTATCTCAAGAACATAATCAACTTGGAAGACCAAGGTTATTATTTTTATTCTGCCAAACACTCATCAGAAGATTTTTAATCTTTTCCCAATTTTATTAGGAAGCATTGTGTTTGGCCATAGTAATAGACATTTTTATTTGGCATGACATTTAAGCCTTTTCACAAACCATAGAACAGAGGACTCATTCACATCATTAATTACATTGTCTTCTAGAGCATTTTAACTTAGTTCCCATCCTTCCATCAGCACTTATCTGACTATTAAGGATCTTGGAAGTAATTTAAGTAAAACTATTAAGAAAATTCACATATTGTAAATTTAAAACAGAGCCATAAAGGATGTATTGTAGAAGCAAGAAATAATCTTTAAAGTAGTCACTTCAAGGATCATGAGATCAAGAGCTTGCCTAGTTCTGGTAAATTGGTATGCACCTGTTTCAAATCCTGAATATTAACTTCAGCATATTATAGCTCTAAAATATTAGCTGGCAAAAACTAGTGATACAGTAATATAAGTTGTGTTCCTACAGGTTACAGGAATGTAAGGTGGATCCTTAACCTTTTTCTTAATTCTCACATTTATGGAGTCTATTAGGTCTGTCAGTAATATAAAAATTCATTAAAATATCCTTTTGGGTGCCATCTTACCGAGAGTTAAAGTTTCTAGGAGTTATGGCATCCTCATGTAATTGTTCTTGTCCATTCTTGGAGACCAGCCTAAAATATATCCACTATTTCTAGATATCTCATGTTGTACTGACAAGGCATTTGCATAATACTTAGGAATAATACTTAGGAAAGGTGCCAATTTCTATTGTAGAATGATTAGGGCAACAATATATTGGTTGATATTTTAATAAATAACTGGCCTGTATAGAACAATTTTATTTCAACAATCTTTCTATTTTGACAGTTGTTCAGATAAGTAAATATAGTCTTAATCTCTAAGGACCAGCATGATTGGCTGGTTTAGTTTTCTCATATGCTGTCTTTTTCTCAAAAGGTACTCCCAGTCAGCCTGTTTACCATAGGATCAACATATAGAGATAACTAACCATTACATTCAGTACAATTAATCTAGTTATGGGTGGACTTTCCAGTCCACACGTAATGTATATTTAAAAAGTATATAAAAATAATAAAAAAATTATTTTAATTTACCTGATAAGCTCGTGAAGCTGCATGACTATAAACTCTGCAGCTGGAAATTTTCCTTCCTGTGCCAGATTTCTCAGTCATTTTCATGATGACTGGTTTAAACTCTCCTTTGAAATCTAATTTAATTTACTGAATCATGTTCAGCAGCAGTGAGATTCTCAATATTACAGTTAAGAAAAAAATTTAAAAATATTTTGTAAGACCTAGTGTGTGCCTCTGGGGTCCTTTCCCCCCCTTTTCTTTATTTAATAAAATTGAGTAAAGCCATTGTATCATCAGTTTAAGTACAGATAATAGTACAAGTATTTAAATAATAAGAAAAGATTTACCTTTTATTGATTATTATAATTTCCCAATATAAATTAGTTAATTTATCCTAATGATTTAGAAAGAACCTTCAATCACTTTCTGAGAGGTCTTAAAATATCTCTGTTTCAGAATATTTTCCTTTAATTAGGTATCTCAATTGTTCTTTAAAAAATATAATAAGGTTACTTTCCAGTGTAGGGAGTTATAAATAAATATATATATATATATATATATATTTATGGATAATAAGTCCAGTCAGAGAACTTATATAATACCAATAAATTTTCAACAAAGTTTGCAACCTTTATTGCTCCAAATCAATGTACAATTTTATTTGGAGAAGATCAATCCTAATAAAATGTTCTCTCAAGTCTCATAATTATCCAACAAACAAAAGTAATATGCAAGAATTGAGAAACTGATGTGACTCTATTTTTGAGAAACCAGCCTCTACCTCAGAGCAAAGCCTGTCCAAGGAAGGGGGCAGGACCCTTGTCCTTGGAAAAACCCACAAATCACTCCTAGGCAGATAGCCACCCTGCTGAGTTGTTTGTCTGCAAATAACAGGAGATATCTGCTGTTGAGGACCCATAGCAACCCCCTAGCAACCACCAATCAGCATGAGGCAGAGGAAATACCTGGGATGCCAGATGATCCCCCAGTAGTTTATGGTGGTTGATAACGTGTTAGGAAACCATGTAGTTCAGCATGTACACCTCTCGTACACCCCTTAAACCAATCAGTTCAAATGAATCCCCCTAGTTATGGGTGGACTTTCTAGTCCACACTGTAATGTATATTAAAAATGAACCCTACCCAATTTGTTCCTGCCAGTGAATGTGCTAATCAATGTTCAGAGTTGTTTGACTTTCCCATGGTGTGAAATGATTTGCTGTGTGATATTGTGACACATTGAGTATCCCCCCAAAACCTATAAAATCCTCACTGAACAAAGGACAGGGACTCACTCCCTGGGACCAGGGTTGTGAGACCTGTGTCAGAAACAGTTGTGAGTCCAGGCTCAAGCTTGCAATAAAGACTCTTGTGTGATTGCATCAGATTCATCTCCTGGAGGTCTATTGGGATCTCATGAATATGGCATTAAAGAATCAGCAGTGTCTTTGAATCAATCAAATTTAGTCTCCAAGGAGCAATGTCAAAATTGGAGTCTAAGTCAGCAGTTTAAATATATTTAGTGTTTAATCAAGGATGTAAATTTATTCACCAAAATTAATCCTCACCTTAAACAGCAAGAATCATTAGGCAATAAAGAACTTCCTTAAAGGAATAGATTTAACAATTTAATTGGTCTTTATCATGTCAAAATATGAACAAAATTTTAGCTCACATCAGCATAGGGAAATCAGGAAAATATCCTGAAATACCCTTGAATTAATCAGTTAAAAATTTTATAGTCAGTTCAGTACATATAAATCTTTTTCTCAATTGTTTTAACTTTCTATATCATCTGTCTAGATAATGATATAAAGATTTTCCTATTTAGGAAAATACTTTTATCATTAAAATCTAGAATATAAAGACCTTGTTTTACCCAAAGATGATTTCTTTCTTTTTCTTAGAACCTCCAACTTGTGCTTCTTCTCTGTTGAAGCATCTTTTTTTTTCCTTTTAGAACTTTTCCTGGTTATACTTTGGAACAATTTCTGAAAACCTTGGAGTCTAAACAAATTATCGTATCTTCATAGGATGAAATGTCTCAATAAAAATATAGTTAAAGCCCTTGGATATTTCTGTAGACAGAATTATATTCGTTTATCATCTTATACAGTTTGTACAATAATTTGAGATTAGTTGATGGTTGTGTTACTGCTGTTTACTTGCTTCCCTGAATGCTGAAGTATAACACCAGAGAAGCATGCTGAGGCAAGTGTAGAGTGGAAAGTAGAAGGCAAGAGCAAGAGAAGGGGACACACAAAGGTAGTTTCCATGGAACATTCTATCCCAGACAGGGCAAAGGGGTAGGATTACAAAAGAATAGGTGAGTGTAGTTTCACATTTTTTGATGAAAGCCATGGACTATTTAGAGTGAGTTTTGTGAACTTATAAAGGTTTTCCCTGTCCATTTCTCACATAAGGTTTCCAAACACTCCATCACCATTTGTGCAGCAGATGCTCTTTTCTTCATTGAAGGTCTTTTTCCTTTGACAAAATCAGCTACCTGTAGGCATGTGTGAGTTTTCACCTCTCCATTCATCTCCATTTATCTACCTGTGTATTCCTTCATAGCATCACGTTTTCCTCACTACTTCAGCTTTCCAACAGGTGTTGTGATACAGATATGTGAGTTCTTTGTCCTTCTGTAGTCTGTGCCATCTATTCTAGGTTGAGAAGCAGTTTGCTGGATTTTTTTTTTTTTTGAGAGAGAATCTTAATATTTATTTTTCGGCGGACACAACATATTTGTTTGTATGTGGTGCTGAGGATTGAACCTGGGCCACACGCATGCCAGGTGAGCACGCTACTGCTTGAGCCACATCCCCAACCCCAGTTTGCTGGAAATTTGAGTGTGATTGTGCTGAATCTGCAGATTAAGTGTGAGAGAATTTCATCTTGACTATGTAGAGACCTGAACAATGAATATCTCTATTTATTTATATTTTGTTTGATTTCTTTCAATTTTTTCAAGGATTTCTGAAAGTGCAGTTGTAATTTAAAACTTATATTAACTTTTCAATTTTGGGGATCTATTGTAAATAGAATTGTTTATTTTTTTTATTCTAGTTTTTAAATTCCAATTTTTTCTATATAGTTTTGCTGATATATAAGAAATTAATTGACTTTTGCCTATTGACTATGCATTTTGCATTTTGCTATCTTTATCCTTTATGGTAAAACATGAAATGGTAAATTCTATTGCCATTTAATTTCCAAAATTATGACCTAGTAAAATCAGAATCATGAATTTCAGAGCTTTTCCAGGACTGCCACAAGAGGCTCAGGGCCAATGCTGAACAGTGAGCACTGATCATCCTCAACTGCCCACAATGTCCAGCAGAGGGTGCTGAGAGTGACTTTTTCTGAACCCCTTGTATCATCTGTCTGCCAGGGATGGGTGTACTGTGCCCACAACAAACTTTCTTCTCAAGTCTCACCTGGGGAAATTCCATGGCTGAGGATACTTGGGGTCTATGTCCACAGTGAGGTAACCCAAACCTTCAAGACCTGCTGTAACCCTCACCTTGTGGTCCACCAGGGGAGACCATTGCTGTGGACACCTTGGGGCTTTGAGTGTGGTGACAAAAGCTTTCTTCTCTCCTCACCCTTCTTGGGTTCGAGCGTTGGTGTCTCGTGCATGGGTGTGTCTTGCTACAGCCCCATGGGTGAAGCTACACTCACATGTTCCTTTGTAATATAACCCCTTGCTCTGTTTAGGATAGAATCTTCCATGGAAGTGCCTTGTGTGTGTCTCCTTCTCTTATGCCTTTGGGTGTGGCCTAGCCAGGTGTCAGTCAACCTGCTGACAGTGGACTCAGCCCCCTGAAACTTGACCCCTTGCCTCATTTGAATCGCTTCTCCTCAATAAAAGGGGTCAGTGCGTGCTCTCGCTCGCTCTGGACCCTTAAGGTCAGAGGAGCCGTCACAACGACTCCAAAGAAAAAGGAAAAAAAAAAAAAAGCTTTCTTCTCCTTGGGACCCACACAAGGAAATGATGTGGCTGAGGACACTTGATGGCCATGTCCACAGTGAGGTAACTGTAACCCCAAACTGGGAACCCACCCAGGAAGGGACCATGGCTGCAGGCTGCAGGCTGCAGGCACCTTGGAGCCTTGACTGTTGTGGCAGAGCTTCCTTGCTCACCTCACAGGGGATGCCTTGGCTGGGGGCACCTAGGGACCATGTGTACCATGAGATTTCTTCCCCTTGGCATTTATGCCATGTACTGAGAAAAAAGCTCTGCTGCATTTTTACCTTTGTAGGTAATATTTTAGTGGGTCTTAATTTTATGAAAGTATTCCTTGTGAGGCTTTGACTACTCACTGTCATAGTATGGGGAGAAAGTATATTTTGTGGGGAGAAATCTCAGGATACTGAAAGGAGAAACTGAGGCACAAACTCAGGGTAGTTCAGGGGAGGCCTGGGGTTCCCAGCACAGGGAGACTCACTAGTGCCTGAGGGCAAGGGCTAATGTTGTTGCATTGTTTATATTTATTCTGGGTAAGTCTGCACACAGTTGAGTGACTTGCCTGATGGTTCCCAGAAGCCACTGTTTTGATAACTATGCCAGACTACACTGCCCAGAATCCCTGGGTTGCCTGGACAAACATATTGCTGCATCTCCCACACTCCTTTGTAGAAGGACTGGACAGGCAATAACTGAGCTACACTACCCAGATTCCTTGGGATACCAGGGCAAACACATGGCCCAAAACTTCCAAAACCTCCATGGTGTGGTCTGAATAGGAGAATACCAGACTGCAGTGACACAATCCTCAAGATTCTCTTGGTATCTATGTGACATGCAGCTCCCAGCCTCTGGGATGAGGGATGCATCTGCAGAACAATTGACTACACTAACCATGAACATTGGGTGCCTGTAGCTCCAAGAGGTCTCTGCAATGATGACTGGACTTATTGCCTAGAGTTCCTGAGCTTGCCCATGTGGATGTGCATCCTGGAGCTCACATGACCCTCCATAATAAGGGCCATACAGGCAGAATACTGCACTGCATTGCTCAGAATACCTGGGGATGCCTGGGGGAAATGTGCACCTCTGATAGTCCTCTGTGGTGAGAGCTGCATGGGTAGGTCAGTGGACCATAGCACTAAGAGTCTTCAGGGTGCCTGAGCAAGCATACAACCTGCAGCTTACATAGACATGGGACAGAGGGGTATGTGGGAAAACACTGGACTACATTACCCACAATTTGCCAGGGGCAGCAGCTTACAGGAGTGCTCCCCAATGTGAGCTAGCAAAATATGGGACTACATTACCCACAATCCTCAGGACCCCCCACAGAGAACCAGCAAAACACTGGACTACATTACCCAGAATGCTTGGGGTGGGGGTGGGAATGGAAGGTTCACAGGAGTTCCTTCACCATGAGCTGTAACATGGGACTGCATTACCCACAATCCTGGGGGACAGAAATCACAGTATTCCCCTGCCTCCTGTGAGCTGGTAAAACATGTGACTAAATTATTCACAATCCTGAGGTGGCAGAGTCTCCCAATTCCCCCACCAGGAGCCAGCAAAATGCTGCACTAAGGTGCCTTTAGCCCTCAGGGGCAGAAGTTCTCAAGAGCCCCCTTTCTTCCCACCATCCCCACCCTATGAGCAGGCAAAATGCTGAACTACATGATCTATAATCCAAGGAGGGGGAGGTAGAAGTGCACAGAATCAAGCCCCTGAGCCAGAAAATATAGGGATTTAATTACAAAGCTATAAGGCAGAAGTTCCCTGGGTTCCGCAGAGAGAACCAACAAAATATTGGACTACATTACCCACAATCAATGGGGGGGGTCACCTCATGGGAGCACTACCCCCCAATAAACTGATAAAATGCTGGACTACATTATCCACAGCCCTCAGGGTCAGAAACTTTTAGGAGAATTATTTCCACCTCTTCCCATGACTGTAGGTCATTTAACTAAATCTTAAGGAAGATGAAGCCCCAGGATCCCCCATGAAGAGCCAGAAAAATGCTGAACTACATTACAACAAGAAGAGAGGGTTTGGGTTTTTAAAACTCTCCTTGGGGGATCCTGGGCGCTTCCTCACACTAAGAATTATGGGTGATGTAGTCCTCAATCTTACCTACACACCTCTGCCAGGAGACCCATGGAAGCTGAATGCCACATGCTTGGCCTTATATCCTGAGGATTCTGAGTAATTTTAGGGATAGGGGTAGGACTAGGCAAAAATTAACCACAGGGCAAAGGCTAGTGAGATTTACAAAACCAAGTGGTACTCTTGAATTTCTGCCACTAAGGACCATGGGTAGTAAAGTCCCAGGCTTAACCATTGACACTGGAGATCCTGGGAACTTCCTCCCCTTAGAATTATGGATAATGTAGTTTTAATATTTCCTGTTCTTAGCTTGGTATTGTGGGAGGCACTCTCCAAATATTATGGATGAAGTATTAAGAGGTTTATGGCTCACGTTGAGGAATTCTGGGTAATTCCTCTCACCAACTCACATGGAATTGTGGGTAATATTATCCCATGTTTTATTCAAACTGTGGAGAATTGTGGGAAATTCCTCCCCTGTTAGAGTTGTGGGTAATGTAGTTTCATGATTTAATGGCTCTGCGCAGAGGATCTTGGGAACATCCTCCTTCCTAGTCCTAATTGCCTGCCCATTGCTGAGTATTCTGGGAGCCTCCTCCCTGAGGATTTTGGGTAATGTAGTCCCATGATCTGCCCTCTCCATGTAAAGAATTCTGGGAACTTCCTATGCCATAGAATTGTGGGTCATGTAGTCCCACATATTACACAGTGGGGACTTGCGGAAGCTTCCTTTCCTGTGGACTTGTGGGTATTGTAGTCCCATGATTTAGCCTCTCTGAGCAAATAATTCTGGGAACTTCCCCTCCTTAGAATCATGAATAATATAGTCTCAACGTTTGCCCTTCACCACTAGGTATTCTGTGAGCTTTTTTCCATAAGGATGGTGGGTGAAGTAGTAAAGAGCATACCACTCACTTTGGGCAGCTCTGGGAATTCCACCCAATAGAATTGTGGTTAACGCAGTCCCATGATTTGTCCTCTTTGTGCAAAGGATCCTGGGAACTTCCTCCCCTATAGTATTATGGGTAACATAGTCCTAACATAGTATCTCTCCACTCACCACTTGGTATTTTGGGTGCCTCCTTCTCTGAGGATGGTGGGTGAAGTAGTCGCGAGCATACCACTCACTTTGGGGAATTCTGGAACTTCCTCCTCTCAGAATTGTGGGTAATGTAGTCACACAATTTATACTATCTGTGGGGAATTGTGGGAGCATTCTCCCTGTTTGAATTGTGGGTAATGTAATCTCATAATTTGTCTTCTTTGTGCAGAAGATCCTGAAAATGTCCTCTCCTAAGGATTATGGGTAATGTAGTCCCAACATTTGCTTGCTCACTGCTCCGAGTTCTGGGAGCCATCTTACTCCTTAGTTTTGTGGGGTATGTAATCCCAGGTTCTGCCTTTTCACTGCAAGAGATCCTGGGAAATGCGTCTTCATAGAATTCTTTCTTTTTCTTTTTTTTTTTTTTTTTTTAAGAATTTTAATATTTATTTTTTAGTTATCGGCGGACACAACATCTTTGTATGTGGTGCTGAGGATCGAACCTGGGCCGCACGCATGCCAGGCGAGCGCGCTACCACTTGAGCCACATCCCCAGCCCGTCTTCATAGAATTCTGAGAATTAAAGTTCCATTATTTGCTTGCTCACTGATGGCTGTCCTGAAGACTCTTCCCCTAAGAGTTATTGGTAATGTAATTTCAGATTTACTACTCACTTTGGGGAATCCTGAGTGCTTCGAGCCCATGTAATTGTGGGTATTGTAGTTCTAGACATAACCATTTCAGAGGGGGGAGGGGATATCATTACCCATAATTCTAAAATGGAGGAAGTTCCCAGTATCCCACTTCCTTCATTTTAGTATTATCAGTAATGTCCCAGGGTTTTCCATGATAGCAGCAGGGTCTCAAGGGAGGATTATGGGTAATGTAGTCCAAATTGCCTGCCCATTGCTGGGTATTCTGGGAGCCTTCTCCCTGAGGGTTTTGGGTAATGTAGTCCCATTATTTGCCCTCTCCATGCAAAGAATTCTAGGAACTTCCTGTGCCATAGAATTGTGGGTCATGTAGTCTCATATATTACACAGTGGGAGACTTGTGGAAGATTCTTTTTCTGTGGACTTGTTACTGTCCCCAGTGAGGATTGTGGGTAAGGCAGTCTTAGGTTTATCACTCACTGGGGGATTCTGGGAGATTCCTTCCCCATAAAGATTTAAAAAGTATAGTAGCAGGTTTACCATAGGCCCAGGGGTTCCTGGAACATCTTTGCCTTAGATAGATAATACAGTTCCAAAATTTAAGAATAACATGCCCTCATTTTTCCCTGATAACCATTGGCAATGCTGGGAGCTTCCCTTTTTTTCTTGGGATTGTGGGTAGTGTAGTCCCTGGTTTATCCAGCTCACAGTAGGGAATTAGGAGTTCCTAAGCCTTAGTCTGTACATGATACATTCCTGGGTTCACCACTCGTGATAGGGGATCTTGGAAACTTTCTCCCATTAGGATTGTGGACAGTGTAGTCCCACAATTTTTTTTTGGCTTGTCACTGGGTACCCTGGGATATTTTTCCCTTTAGAATTGTAGGTAAGGTAGACCCAAGTTTTACCTGATCACTTAGAGAATCTTGGGAATTTCTGCCCATGTTAGGATTGTGGGTAAAGTGGTCTCACAATGAGGAATTTTGGGCTCTTTCTTTTAAGAAAATTATAGATAATATGGATAACTAAATTATGGTTAATTTAGTCCTGGGTTTAACCACTCAATGTGAGGGATTCTGGGACCTTCCTACCTCTTTAGAATTGGAGGTAATACATTTCCAAAATTTATTTGCTTGCTTCAGGGATTCCTAGGAAACTTGTTAAAAATTATTGTGGGCACTGTAGTCCTATTTGACTGCCCATTGGATAATCTTGGTGCTTACTACCCCTTGGGATTGTGGAAAATGTAGTCCTTGGAATGCCCCTCACTGTTGAGGATCCTGGGAAATTCTCAAGGGTTGTGGATAATGTATTCCCAAGTTTTGACTGCAAACTGCAGTGATTCCGGAAAAAGTTATTCACAAAGGATCATGGGCACTGTAACTCAATTTGACTGCTCACTGATGGGCAACCATGGTGGTTTCTGCCCCTTAGAATTGTTGGCAAGTTAGTCATTGGAATTTCCCTCTTGCCATAGAGGATTCTGGAAACCTCCTCCCTAAGAACTGTGGGTAATATAATACCAAAATTTGCCGGTTTACTGCAGAGAATTCTGGGAAATTTTTCCATGTAAGATTGTGGGTAAAGAATATTTGCAATTTATCACATAGCAGGAAAATTTGGGAGCATACAGTGTCATAGCATTGTGGGTTTTGTAGTCCTTGGAATTTCCCTCTGTGGAGGATCCTAGGAACTACCTCACTAATTATTATGGTGAATGTTATCTTGTAATTTTTCAGATGACTGTAGGGATTACTAGTAAACTTGTGCATTAAAAAAGTGGCCATCAGTGAGCAGTCAAATTTGTCCAATTTGACTGCTCACTGATGGACACTTGAAGGATCTTAACCATTACAATTGTGGGTAATGTATTCCTTGGATTTACCTTCTCAATGTAGAGGATCTGTGGAAATGCCTACCTAAAAATTATGGGTAAGATAGTCTCACACTTTGATTGAACACTGCAGAGATTCTGGGAAGCATGTCCATGTGGGATGGTGGGTAATGTAGTCTAGCAATTTCACCACTCATTTTAGGTACACCTGAAAACTTCAAGAACCACAGGACTGTGGACAATGCAGTATTTAAAACTGCCACCTAGCTGCAGAGAATCCAAAGAACTACTTCCCTAAGGATTATAGGTAATGAAACTCAACAATTTTAATGTTAACTGCAGGGATAGGTTTAAGTAAGATTGTTAGGGTTATGGTTAGGGTTAGGGTTTAGGGTTAGGGTTAGGATCAGGGGTTAGGATTAGAGTTAGAGTCAGTGAACTGATTTCTATGATACAAAGACTCACAGTAATACTGGACTGAACATGGTAACCTGGGAAATTAAGGCTCTATTGATGGTACCACTCTCAGAGTTACTGGCTATATGTGCATAACCACAGAATAGGGTTTCTATTATTGGCAGTTTCATTGGCTTCTGGACTCTGTGAAGAATCATATAACTCATCTTATATGCTGAGCACAATGTAGAACATAGTTAACTGTTTCTATTATGTTAGAATTCCCAGAACTGTGGGGACTCTTAGGCCTGCTGAGGTCTATGTGGAGAGCCAGGGAAATTGGGTTTTGTGATGGCATGGATGCTGGATTCTATGCAGAGAGCCCAAAGTGGCTTTTATAATGTCAGTATATACAGTGCTTCTGGGTTTTTCTTCAAAATCCAGGGAACTGCCAGGTGCAGTGGAGCACATCTGTAATCCCAGTGGCTCAGGAGGCAGGAGGATCATGAGTTCAAAGCCAGCCCCAGCAACAGTGAGGCACTAGGCAACTCAGTGAGACTCTGTCTCTAAATAAAATACAAAAAAGGGGCTGGGGATGCTGCTCAGTCGAGTGCCCCTGAGTTCAACCTGAATCACCAAAACAACAATAACAAAAAAACCCCACAGGGAACTGCAATTCTAGGATGGTAGGACTATCTGTCCTGCTAATATTTATGTGGAAAGCATTGAAGCTGAGGTTCTATTTATGGAAGAATTCCCAGTCTCCTGGGGTCTACAAGAGAGACAGGTAAGTGGGTTTCTCTGGTAGTGTAAGGGTCCGGTGAAGCATCGGAGAAAGAGACCAACAAGTGACCAACTCTTGCAATAGCAAAAGGGGTTTTTTATTGGGGATCCATTCCATTCCAGCACTCTGGGGCTCCCGGCTCACTCAAGAAGGGAGAGCAGCCAAGAGCCCAGAGCTGAGGCTAAGCAGTGCTTAAGTACACTTTTTGAGGAGGGCGGGGGCTTTGCATACATCAGAACAAATCATCATGAGGCGCGGGAAAATTGAACAACAATCCTTAGACATGATTAGTACATTCATTGGTGGGAACAGATTGGGCGGAGGTGATTGGTCACTCCTAAGCTGGGTACACATTCAAATTGATTGGTTATAGGGCCTAAATGCCTATGTGACAAGCTACACAGGGTCCCAGGTTATTAAACAACCAGGGAGTCAGTGGGAATATTTACTGGGCAGTTTGGGTATTGTCCTAACAGCTACAGGAATTTCAGGTTTTGGGGGTAGTAGAGGAACTTAACAATACCTGGTCTTTAACTTTTTAACTCAGGCCTTGCAGCTTAGAAACTTTTACAATGCCCGGTCTTTTACACTTTAACTTCTACACTTTAACTTCAATTTCTTTTACCCTTATAGTAGCAGTGAAGCCAGAATTAGACAGGCAGTTAGTGTAGATGGGTAAATCGAGTCAGATCAGATCTAGGAGGCCAATTTGAGTGAGTATGGGCAGTTGGAGACTGTCCCCTGAGGGATCTTATCAAGAACCTGCCCCTGCTCCAACCTGTTGCCAAGGTAACCTATCCCAGGAATTTTCTCTCTCTATAGGGAGCTATAAATTTGTTAATGTGTCCTTGAATACTCTACCCTGCCCTTCCCCCTTCAGCCCACCAATTTCCCAATTTTGGCCATCCAACTGGGCATTCCTGGGCCTAGTCACTAGGCAGGAAGGAGAACGATAAGGAGGGAAAGGCAGGAGGACAAAGGAATCCTAGAACATATAAAAAGGGCAGAACACCTCGCCTCTTGGGATACCAGGATACCAGCTATGGCCCCCTGCTCCCTCGCTGGAGAAGTCTATGTTACCCATTTTTAAATAAACCCTGGTTAGGGCTGGGGCTGTGGCTCAAGTGGTAGCGTGTGGCCCGGGTTCGATCCTCAGCACCACATACAAACAAATGTTGTGTCCGCTGAAAACTAAAAAATAAATATTAAAATTCTCTCTCTCTCTCTCTCTCTCTCTCTCTCTCTCTCTAAAAAAAACCCTGGTTAATACGCTTGCTTTGATGTGTGTCTCTAATGTTAAAAATTCAACATGTGGGAAGCAGGGACTTGTCACTGATAACTGGCCGTGTTACTGCTGTTTACTGGTGACAAGTCCTTGCTTCCCCAAATGTTGAAGTATAACACCAGAGAAGCATGCTGAGGCAAGTGTAGAGGGGAAAGTGGAAGGCTTTATTAAAGGATTGCAGAAAAGACTTCCTCCAGGAGGAAGAAAGGAATCCGTGGAGGGGGAGGTCTTCCCTTTTTTATAGTTAAATTCTTCTTTTAGTCTTTCCACATTTTTGTCCTTTGTTTCCCTTTATCCTGCAGTGATAGAATGTAGGTGGGAAGGCCAAAATGTGGGAGATAGATGACTGGAGGAGTAATCTGGGCAGAAAGGGCCTGGGGGGATTGGGATTAGCACCTCCCTGTTTGCTGGGAGCTGTTTCATTAACAGTTCCTTAGAATGGGTTCTGGGCCTTGGGGACATTAACATTTCAATTTCCCCAAGTGCTGCTCTGTTTTCCTGGACTCCGTTTTTGATAATGATCTCCATTTTCTTTATCTTACTCTATATTAGACCTGATTTATTTAACTACACTAACTACCTATCTTTAAATCTGGCTTCAGTGGTATGAGCAGGGCAGTCAGTTCCTCTGAGCTCTATGTTTAGAAAAATGGAACTGGGGTTCTCTTGATGGTAGGACTCACAGTGATGCTGGGCTTTACATGATGAGCTGGGAAATTAGAGTTTATGACAGGAGTACTCACTGGGAATATTGGCTTTTTTTTAACTTTTATTTTTTTAATTAGTTGTTCAAAACATTACAAAGCTCTTGACATATCATATTTCATACATTCGATTCAAACGGATTATGAACTCACATTTTTACCCCGTATATATATTGCAGATTCACATCAGTTACACATCCATGTTTTTATATACTGCCATACTAGTGTATGTTGTATTCTGCTGCCTTTCCTATCTTCTACTATCCCCCCTCCCCTCCCCTCCACTCCCATCTTCTCTCTCTAACCCATCTACTGTAATTCATTTCTCTCTCTTGTTTTTTCCCCCTTTCCCTTCACTTCCTCTTATATGTAATTTTTGTATAACAATGAGGGTCTCCTTGCTTTACCATGCAATTTCCCTTCTCTCTTTCCCTCCCGCTTCTCATCCCTGTTTAATGGTGATCTTCTTCTCATGCTTTTCCTCCCTATTCTGTTCTTAGTTGCTCTCCTCATATCAAAGATGACATTTGGAATTTGTTTTTTAGGGATTGGCTAGCTTCACTTAGCATAATCTGCTCTAATGCCATCCATTTCCCTGCAAATTCCATGATTTTGTCATTTTTTATTGCAGAGTAATACTCCATTGTGTATAAATGCCACATTTTTTTTTTATCCATTCATCTATTGAAGGGCATCTGGGTTGGTTCCACAGTCTAGCTATTGTGAATTGTGCTGCTATGAACATTGTTGTAGCAGTATCTCTATAATATGCTCTTTTAAGGTCTTTAGGGAATAGTCCAAGAAGGGGAATAGCTGAGTCAAATGGTGGTTCCATTCCCAGCTTTCCCAGGAATCTCCATACTGCTTTCCAAATTGGCCGCACCAATTTGCAGCCCCACCAGCAATGTACAAGTGTACCCTTTTCCCCACATCCTCGCCAGCACTTGTTATTGTTCGACTTCATAATGGCTGCCAGTCTTACTGGAGTGAGATGGTATCTTAGGGTGGTTTTGATTTGCATTTCTCTGACTGCTAGAGATGGTGACCATTTTTTCATGTATTTGTTGATTGATTGTATGTCCTCCTCTGAGAAATGTCTGTTCAGGTCCTTGGCCCATTTGTTGATTGGGTTATTTGTTATCTTATTGTTTAATTTTTTGAGTTCTTTGTATACTCTGGATATTAGGGCTCTATCTGAAGTGTGAGAGTAAAAATTTGTTCCCATGATGTAGGCTCCCTATTTACCTCTCTTATTGTTTCTCTTGCTGAGAAAAAAACTTTTAGTTTAAGTAAGTCCCATTTGTTGATTCTTGTTTTTAATTCTTGTGCTATGGGTGTCCTATTAAGGAATTTGGAGCCTGACCCCACAATATGTAGATCGGAGCCAACTTTTTCTTCTATCAGACGCAGAGTCTCTGATTTGATATCAAGCTCCTTGATCAATTTTGAGTTAACTTTTGTGCATGGCGAGAGAAGGGGATTCAGTTTCATTTTGTTGCATATGGATTTCCAGTTTTCCCAGCACCATTTGTTGAAGATGCTATCCTTCCTCCATTGCATGCTTTTAGCCCCTTTATCAAATATAAGATAGTTGTAACTTTGTGAATTAGTCTCTGTGTCCTCTATTCTGTACCATTGGTCCACCTGCCTGTTTTGGTACCAGTACCATGCTGTTTTTGTTACTATTGCTCTGTAGTATAGTTTGAAATCTGGTATCGCTATACCGCCTGATTCACACTTCCTGCTTAGAGTTTCTTTTGCTATTCTGGGTCTTTTATTTTTCCATTTGAATTTCATGATTGCTTTATCTATTTCTACAAGAAATGCCATTGGGATTTTGATTGGCATTGCATTAAATCTATAGAGTATTTTTGGTAATATCGCCATTTTGATGATGTTAGTTCTGCCTATCCATGAACAGGGTATATTTTTCCATCTTCTAAGATCTTCTTCTATTTCTCTCTTTAGGGTTCTGTAGTTTTCATTGTATAAATCTTTCACCTCTTTTGTTAGGTTGATTCCCAAGTATTTTATTTTTTTTGAGGATATTGTGAATGGAGTGTTTTTCCTCATTTCCATTTCAGAAGTTTTGTCGCTGATATACAGGAATGCCTTTGATTTATGCGTGTTGATTTTATATCCTGGCACTTTGCTGAATTCATTTATTAGTTCTAGTAGTTTCTTTGTAGACCCTTTTGGGTCTTCTAGGTATAGAATCATATCATCCGCAAATAGTGATAATTTAAGTTCTTCTTTTTCTATTTTTATGCCTTTAATTTCTTTCATCTGTCTAATTGCTCTGGCCAGTATTTCAAGAACTATATTGAATAGAAGTGGTGATAGAGGGCATCCCTGTCTTGTTCCAGATTTTAGAGGGAATGCCTTCAATTTTTCTCCATTCAGAATGATGCTAGCCTGAGACTTAGCATAGATAGCTTTTACAATGTTAAGGTAAGTTCCTCTTATCCCTAGTTTTTCTAGTGTTTTGAACATAAAACTGTACTTTGTCAAATGCTTTTTCTGCATCTATCGAGATGATCATATGGTTCTTATCTTTAAGTTTATTGATGTAGTGAATAACATTTATTGCTTTCTGTATATTGAACCATCCTTGCATCCCAGGAATGAATCCTACTTGATCATGGTGCAGAATTTTTTGGATGTGTTTTTGTATCTGATTCGCCAGGATTTTATTGAGGATTTTTGCATCTAGGTTCATTAGAGATATTGGTCTGTAGTTTTCTTTCTTTGAAGTGTCTTTGTCTGGTTTCGGAATCAGGGTGATGTTGGCCTCATAGAATGAATTTGGAAGAGCTCCCTCTTTTTCTATTTCCTGAAATAACTTGAAAAGTATTGGTATTAATTCTTCTTTAAAGGTTTTGTAAAACTCTGCTGTATACCCATCCGGTCCTGGGCTTTTCTTGGTTGGTAGTCTTTTGATTGCCTCTTCTATTTCATCCTTTGATATTGGTCTGTTCAAATTGTGCGTATCCTCCTGACTTAGTCTGGAAAAATCATATGACTTAAGAAATTTATCGATGTCTTCACTATCTTCTATTTTATTGGAATATAGGGTTTCAAAATAATTTCTAATTGTCTTCTGTATTTCTGTAGCATCTGTTGTGATATTGCCTTTTTCATCCCGTATGTTAGTAATTTGAGTTCTCTCTCTTCTTCTCTTCATTAGCATGGCTAAGGGTCTGTCGATCTTATTTATTTTTTCGAAGAACCAACTTTCAGTTTTGTCAATTTTTTCAATAGTTTCTTTTGTTTCAATTTTATTGATTTCCACTCTGATTTTAATTGTTTCTTGCCTTCTGCTACATTTGCTGTTGTTTTGCTCTTCCTTTTCTAAGGCTTTGAGATGAAGTGTGAGCTCATTTATTTGTTGGTTTTTTCTTTCTTTTTTTTTTTTAAAGAAAGAGTGAGAGAGAGTGAGAAAGAGGGAGAGAGAGAGAGAGAATTTCAATATTTATTTTTTTAGTATTTGGTGGACACAACATCTTTGTTTGTATGTGGTGCTGAGGATCGAACCTGGGCCGCACGCATGCCAGGCGAGCGCGCTACTGCTTGAGCCACATCCCCAGCCCCGGTTTTTTCTTTTTTTGAGGAATGACCTCCAGGCAATGAATTTCCCTCTTAAAACTGCTTTCATTGTGTCCCATAGATTCCAATATGTTGTGTCTGTATTTTCATTTATCTCTAAGAATTTTTTGATTTCCTCCTTTATGTCTTCTGTAACCCATTGATCATTCAGTAACATATTGTTTATTTTCCATGTGATGTAGGATTTTTCCTTCCTTCTTTTATCATTGATTTCCAGTTTCATTCCATTATGATCAGATAAAATACATGGTATTATCTCCACCCATTTATATTTACTGAGGGTTGCCCTATGGCATAATATATGGTCTATTTTTGAGAAGGATCCATGTGCTGCTGAGAAAAAAGTATATCCACTTGATGATGGTTGATATATTCTATATATGTCAGTTAAGTCTAGGTTATTGATTGTGTTATTGAGTTCTATAGTTTCTTCATTCAACTTTTGTTTGGAGGATCTGTCCAATGGTGAGAGAGGTGTGTTGAAGTCACCCATAATTATTGTGTTAAGGTCTATTTGATTCTTGAACTTGAGGAGAGTTTGTTTTATGAACATCGCAGCACCATTATTTGGTGCATAAATATTGATAATTGTTATGTCTTGTTGGTTAATGGTTCCTTTTAGCAGTATATAATGTCCTTCCTTATCCCTTTTGATTAACTTAGTCTTGAAGTCAATTTTATTCGATCTGAGGATGGCCACCCCTGCTTGCTTACGAGGACCGTGTGCGTGGTATGTTTTTTCCCAACCTTTCACCTTCAGGCTGTGTATGTCTTTTCCAATCAGATGTGTCTCCTGGAGGCAGCATATTGTTGGATTTGTTTTTTTTTAATCCATGTTACCAGCCTATGTCGCTTTATTGGTGAGTTTAAGCCATTAACGTTTAGAGTTACTATTGATATATGGTTTGTACTTCCAGCCATGTTTGATTATTTATTTTTTTTTAAATTTTAATTTGGTTTGTTTCTCCATGATTAGCTTTCCCCCCAGCCCTCTTGCTTTTCTGAGGTACTTCCCACTGTTGGTTTTGGTTATTGTTTTTCATTTCTTCCTTGTGTAGTGTTTTGCTCAAGCTTCTTTGCAATGCTGGTTTTCTGGCTGCAAATTCTTTTATCTTTTGTTTATCATGAAAAATTTTTATTTCGTTGTTGTACCTGAAGCTTAATTTTGCTGGATACAAAATTCTTGGTTGTCATCCATTGTCTTTCAGTGTTTGAAATACATTGTTCCAGGATCTTCTTGCTTTCAGTGTCTGTGATAAAAAATACGTTGTTAACCTTATTGGTTTACCCCTTAATGTAATCTGCCTCCTTTATCTTGTAGCTTTTAATATTTTCTCTTTGTTCTGTATATTGGATATCTTCATAACAATGTGTCTTGGTGTTGGTCTACTAGATTTTATATGCTTGGTGTCCTGTATGCATCTACAATTTGTACATCCATTTTCTTTTTTATATCTGGAAAGTTTTCTATAATTATTTCATTCAACAGGTTGCTCATTCCCTTGGTTTGAACCTCTATACCTTCCTCTATCCCGAGTACTCTTAAGTTTGTTTTTTTTTATGTTATCCCATATCTCTTGGATGTTTTTCTCATGATTTCTTACCAGCCTTTCTGAGTTGGCTAGACTCTTTTCAAGATGATATATTTTGTCTTCATTATCTGAGGTTCTGGCTTCTACTTGCTTCACTCTGTTAGTGATACTCTCATTTGAGTTTTTAATTTGGTTTATAGTTTCCTTCATTTCTAGAATTATTGATTGATTTTTAAAATAATCTCTATCTCCTGATAAAGATGCTTATTTGCTTCTTTTATCTGTTTATGTAATTCATTTTCAATGTGTTCTTTCACTGTTTGAATTTGCTGCCTCATGTCCTCTTTAAGATTCCATTCCATCTGTCTAAGGTATTCCTTGAGTTCTTTATTTGACCATTTTTCTGATGCCTCTAGGTCGTCCTGTATATTTAGGCTGTCCTGCATTGTTTGTACTCCTTTTCTTCCTTGCTTTTTCATGCTGCTCTTGTTACTTCTTGTTCTGTTTGACTGCTGAGTTACTGTTTACTCTTATAAATTTATTTGGTTTTGTGTGTCTTTGAAGTCTCTCTTTTGTGATGGGATACTATGAATAGAGGTGATGAGTTTTGTTGCACTTTAATGCAGATTCATGTGTTTCCTAAACTGTGTATGGATTCTGATGGCATATAGTGGTCTGCAATTTGGTCTTGGGACTTATATTTAGGTCGAATGATGTGATGGTATTGAGGTTGGTATCTCTTGGCAACCTTGGGAGGTTGCTCTACTGACAAGGGATATTAACAGGAGAATGGTCTGGAGTACTTGGGGGTAGCTAGGGTCTTGGTAGCACTATATAATGCCTCGGAACATTTACCTATACATATTTAGTAAATTACACATAAACAGCGTCGTGATGCTTGGGAGGAAAGGTATTAGAAGGGAAGGGAAGAAGTCACTAAAGAGAATGAGAGTAAACAGGTGGAATTCAAGGAAAGGGGAATAAGGAAATTGAAAAGAAATGAAAAGACAAAAGAAAAAATAGAAAATAAAAAAGGAAAAAATTTTAAAAAATAATAAAATAATAATAATAATAAAAAATAAAAATAAAAAACAATTAAAAAAAACAAATAAAAAAATTTAAAAACTGTAGTCTTAGAGTTCAATTAACTTCTCTTCCAGTAGGTGGAGCTGTGCCAATCGGGCCAAGCTTCTCCCCTCAATATGTAGGAACCAATCACTGTGCAGCAGCTCCTCCTCCCCAACTGGGCAGGTCTCCAATCCTGAGTGCCTAGGGCCCTATCTTGTGACTAGATACTTCCCCACTTTTCCTTGAGCCAGGCCCTGCTCATCGGTGATGCTCACCGCAATACTGGCTACACGCCAGGTCTGCTGCTCCCAGGAGCCCTATTTTCTTGAACGACTGGGCACACTCTCCCTGTTTGCCAGTCCCTCAGACCCTAAGGTTGTGGAGCTTAGGGCTGAGAACCCTTAGCATATTTTGCTTGCCTTCCGGTAACCACGCCCCCGGGAGCTGGTGCAAGAGACCTCTGTTGTCTGCGCTGGTGGGAGCGGTAGCCGGGGGTCCCGCGCTGCGGGTCCTGTGCCGCTGTTCCCTCGGTCTATCACGCTCACGGGAGAGCTGGGAGGGGCCCTTGAGGTTTCCCCGCTGTGTGGAGGGGGGGGCTAGGGGGTTACACACCTGCCACCACTGGTTTCAATGAAGTTATCTCCTCTGCCGCATTCTGGTAAAGTCAGTTCTCTGCCATGGTGGTATCCCATGCGAATGGTGACAGTTTGTTCCCTTTGCCGGGTGACTGATGCAACAGGTGGGTCCTGACTGGCTCTTCCAAGCCCTATTTCAATCCTGTGGCCACTGCCTATGGAGGCTCAGTTAATATTAACCTCCGCAAGATCAGGAAAAGCTGACAAGTTGTCTCAACAGGATTGGGATCGTTTAGTGCTGAGTCACAGCGGTTTGTCTGCAAGGGGCAGGCGAATGGGAGCCTGAATTCAGCCGCTCCAGGCTCGGTGTGTGTTCTGAGAGGCGCAGATTGTTCACCCCAGATCCACATAAGCTCAGCATTGCCTAGTGCTCCTGAGTAAACAGCATTTTGATGGTTTAAGACTCCCTATGCCCATGCAGCTGAAGAGGTCAGAGACTTGATCTCTCCGTGCCAGCCGCCATGTTGGATTTCGGAATATTGGCTTTTTGTGGAGCATCCAGAACCTGGGATTTTATCATGGCAGTGTAGCTGGGGTCTATATAGAGAGCCAGGGACTTTGAATTTTGGACAGCAGGATTTGCAGAGATGGTTACCTCCTCATGGAATGTCAGAAAACAGGATTGAGGGAGCCTTCTGGCTGGAGTGATGAAGAGGTAAGATGGACCTTAAACAATGGTTAGGATTTTAATCAAGGCAAGGACATTCTAGGCACTCAGAATAGCAAGAACCAAGGTGAAAAGAGGTGGCAAGTCATAAAGACAGGATTTATTTAGAGGAGTGGTTCTTAAATTTTTTGCCTCAGAGGCTGAGGCAGGAGGATCACTTGAGAGGTGTTGAATTAGAGACAAATTCTGGGCAAGAGAGCACAATCCCATTTTTAAAAAAACATTATTCATCATGAAGAGCCTTTATCATAATATGACATTAATTGGTTTTTATTGTTTTGGAAATTAAAATTGAGTAAAGTTTGAGTTACTGTGTCAATTCCCTATGGCTGCTCAAGGAAGTTGCTACAGATAGTGACTTAAATGACAAATTATTATCTAGGCTCCTGTAGTAAGAAGTCTAAGATGAGTTTCACAGGGCTAAAATAAAGGTATGCCAGGCAGCAATCTCTTGATATCTATCTCCCAAGATCAACTGATATACCTAGCTTAGTTCTCTCATTAGATCAGAAGCCAGCTTGTCACAAGTTATGATGGATGCATTTCTGTAAAAATATTAGGATTTCTGTAGGGCCTGGCCATTAGTTGATGTTGTAAAGCTGATTGGAATGCCTGCCCGTGCCCTGACTCACCCATGTCCAGTTTTCCCTGATCAGATAACAACCCTTTCCTAAACCTTGGTGACGCCTCATAAATTCTGGCCTTCCCTGGCTGGATAACGATCCTCTTTGAGTCTCTAAGATCTCCATAAATTCTGATGCCGGGGCCAGCAAAAATGTAAACTTGTGTTATGCTCCTCAGAATGTTGTTATCTGTAACCCCCCTTTGTGTAACTTTTTGGGCTATAAAACTGGGCTGCAAAGAAGCCTCACCGCTGTCCTTGGCTCCCACGATTTTGATGGGCAAGGCAGCCCGGCCAGTCGAAATAATAAGCTTGGTTTAATTTGATTTTAATTGGAGTCAGTGGTCTTTTCTTGCATCGTGGTCTAACACAACCTCAGCTCCCTGGGATTACAGATGTGCACCACCAAGCCTAGCAAAAGATTCTTAATCATATCTACAAAATCCCTTTTGTCACTTAAAATAACATGTTGAAAGGTTCCACAGATGAAACATGTATATATCTTTGAAAGACCATTATTCTGCCTATCACAATTAGTAATTTATTAATTGCACATGGGCACACACTCATAAATCCAGGGACTTGGGAAGTTGAGGCAAGTGGATCCAAAGTTTAAGGAGAGCTGGGACACTTAGCCGGACCCTGTTTCAAAATAAAACAGAGGGCTGGGGATGTAGCTCAGTGGCCCACATTTCTGGGCTTACACCTCAGTACCAAAACACACACACACACACACACAGTTATAAATGCATTACAAGTTAACATAAAATTGTTATAAATAATAATCAAAAAAGTGAGAAAAGCAGTATTGTTTTACTCTTTTGCAAATATTTTAAAGTCTACATGATTAAATACCAGATTTTTGAAATTTGCATCTGCATTCATTTTCTTGGGTTAATGTAAGTCTGGTAGTCTCTGGTCAAATTCTGCTATACAAATATGAAATGATGATACTAAAAAGCAAATAATGTACTATACCATGAAAAGTTTTCATTTTATGAACCCTCTGAAAGAGCCTCTTGTTGCATAGGGGCTTCTGGATTATACTTTTGATGGTTGTTTTGAGTTTGTCTGAGATACAAGGTGTATGTGTGGATGATGACCTTGGAATTATTGTTGTCATATTGATCTCCCACCTATGGTGGCCACTGAGTCCCCAAATGTCTGTAGGTTATACTGACATCAATAGAGGCTTTATGAATTGGAAAAGGTGTCACTATGTTGTTTTTTTATTTTTACTTTTTAGTTGTAGATGGACACAGTATCTTTATTTATTTACTTATTTTTATGAGTGCATGCAAAGCAAGTGATCTACCACTGACCTATGTTGTTTTTATATTATTTTTTTTTGCAGTCCTTGGGATTGAATCTAGGGGCTCTTGCATGTTTGGCAAGTGCTCTGCCACTAGGCAAGATCTCTATCTCTCCTTGCCTTTTATTTTATTGTTATTTTGAGACACAGGGATGGCTAGGTTGCCCAGGTTGGCCTTGAACTTTCCAGGACTCCTCCTGTCTCAGCTTCCCAAGTAGCTGGGATTATATGTATGCCCTGCAGCACTGGCTCACCACATTTTTATTTATTTATTTTTAATATTTTATTATTATTATTATTTTTAGTTTTAGGTGGACACAACATCTTTATTTTTATGTGGTGCTGAGGATCGAACCCAGTGCCTCATGTATGCTAGGCAAGCACTCTTCCACTAAGGGACAACCCAAGCCCCTCACTGTAGTAAGCCATTGTTGTAAATTGTGGCCGCCATTAGAAGATGGCGCCGGCTTCCACTGTGGCCTGTGATAAATCAAATTCCTTTGTGGAGAGTTGGCACGCTATCTCTTGCCACCCTATAAGAAAGACCCACGCGGCAGCTTAAGATTGGTACGTGGGAGGCTTTATTAGGCTGTGCTTGGGCCCTCAGAGAGAGGAAGAAGAAAGAAAGTGAGTCACTATAAGATACTTAAATCAAGGCCTGAATAAACTGCTGAAAGAAGATTCCTGAGTTGCGTCTTCCTTGCGGGCAAGGGGTCGCGACAAGTGGTGCCGAGACCCGGGAACCAGAACTTTCAGCAGTCAGGGGTGGTGCACCGGTTAGTCCCAGGTAAGGTGGGACCTGCGATTAAAGCAGAGATTAGTCCCAGGTTAATTGGGACCTGCTATTAAAGCAGAGATTAGTCCCAGGTTAATTGGGACCTGCGATTAAAGCAGAGATTAGTCCCAGGTTAATTGGGACCCCGGTTAAAGCGGAGATTAGTCCTAGGTAATTTAGGACCCGCTGTCAAGGCGGCAGCTCCTCTGTAAAGCCAGAGAGAGCATTAAATCTTATTGCAGCTGCACTGTGTACTTTTGCTCTTACTTTCACTCTTGTTTGTTGTGTGTCTTTTGTTGTGTCATGGGTGCCGTATCTTCAAGTCCGCTTCTCCTGGCCCTAGATAACCTGTTACGTTCCAAGGGCCTAAAAGTGAAACGTAGTACTTTACAGAGATTTTTACAGAAGACAGATATTGCTGCATCGTGGTTTCCGTTCTGGGGCAGCTTTACTCTGCCTAGCTGGGATAAGTTAGGCACAGACCTTGACTTTGCTTCTGAGCAGGGCATATTAGAGGGTGGGGTGATACCCCTTTGGAAGATGATTCGTAGTTGCCTCACAGATAGCAGATGTCAGGAAGCACTTACTAAAGGACAAGAAGTTTTAGAGCAGTTACATGAAGAAAAATCAGAAATGGCAGGCAGTGAGGTATTTCAGGAGGGTGGGAGTGTGCGGAGCGAGAAACAGGGGAGGAAACAATTATCTCCGGCAGGCAGTGACGTATTTCAGGAGGATGGCAGTGTGCGAAGCGAGAAACAGGGGAGGAGGCGATTGTCTCTGGCACGGAGTGAAATATTTCAGGAGGAAAGGAATGTGCAGAGCGAGAAAAGGGGGAGGAAACGCTTGTATCCAGATCTCAGTACACTGCGCACACTCAGATGCAAAAGTGGGTCAGAAGAGGAGGAGGATGAACAGGAGGAGCTCGGGAGACTGTCTCGGCAGCTAGGGAGTTTAACTATGGGAGAAGGGAACAAAAATAAACAGGAGCTCAAGAAAAATGATCCTCCGGACCCGCCACCATACGGTGAGGGTGTTTCGAGGAGAGCTTTCCATGCCCAAACATGGAGGGCTGTTAATGCTGAGATGGGTCTTGCTTATCCAGTTTTCCAGGATGACAATAGGGGAAGATTCCATGAGCCCTTAGATTTCAAAATTGTGAAGACCCTGGCAGAGTCTGTGCGTACTTATGGGGTGGATGCCGCCTTCACATTAACTCAGGTGGAGAGTCTGTCTAGATACTGTATGACTCCATCTGATTGGGCTAGCCTTGTTCGGGCTTGTGTTTCTCCAGGCAAATATTTGGACTGGAGAGCCTTTATGCTAGAGGGTGCTGTAGAGCAGGCTGCCCAAAACTATGCGGCGGGACACCCCCATTGGGACAAGGAAATGCTTTTGGGACAAGGCAGATATGCTAATCAACAGACAGGATACCCCCCTGAGGTATATGAACAGATCAATAACATTTGTATCCGTGCATGGAAATCACTCCCAAATAGAGGAGAAGTGTCTGGCAATTTAACAAAAATCATGCAAGGCCCCACAGAACCTTTCTCGGACTTTGTTGCTAGGATGGTGGATGCCGCAGGAAAAATCTTTGGTGACCCTGATAGAGCAATGCCTTTGATTAAACAACTTGTTTTTGAGCAATGCACCAAAGAATGTAAAGCAGCAATCGCTCCTTATAAAAACAAGGGCATGGAAGCTTGGATGAAAGTGTGTAGAGAGCTTGGAGGACCTTTAACTAATGCAGGTCTTGCAGCTGCTGTCCTTCGGATTGCAAAAGGGGGCGGTCCTGGTGCCGGAACATGCTTCCATTGTGGTCAATCCGGCCATTTCAAACGTGACTGTCCCAAAAAAGGCAATTTTACTGGACCTCCTCGCGGTGGCCCTTCTAATGGCCCTCGTCAACCGGGGCTGTGTCCAAAATGCAAAAAGGGGAAGCATTGGGCAAGGGAGTGTAGATCAGTGAGGGACATCCATGGACAGCCTATTTCAGCTGGGCCAAAAAACGGCCAAAGGGGCCCCCGACCCCAGGGCCCACGAATATATGGGGCAATGGAGAATGTCACACCCGAACCCGAGACATGGCCTTCTCTGCGCCATCCCACGAGATGCGGAGAGCCACTACAGGTGCCGCGGGATTGGACCTCTGTTCCACCTCCAGACTCGTATTAACACCTAAGATGGGAGTCCAATTGGTGGAAACTGAGTTCAAAGGGCCTTTACCCCCTGGCACTGTAGGTTTGTTAATTGGACGTGCATCCTCTATCCTACAAGGTCTTCATGTTTTCCCCGGAGTTGTAAACCCTGATACTATAGGGGCAATAAAGGTTATGGTGGAAGCCCCAAGGGGCATTGTGTCTATCTCCCCAGGGGATCGGATTGCTCAATTGCTAATTTTGCCTAGTTTGCATAATCACTTCCCTGCTGACTCAAGGTCACGGACAGGAAATCAGATTGGTACCACCGGAGGAAATTGTGCCTATTTGTCACTGGATATGAGCAATCGCCCCACTTTGGAATTAAGCATAGAAGGTAAATCTATTGTGGGATTGCTGGACACAGGAGCAGATCGTAGTATCATAGCCCTTAAGGACTGGTCTAGGGGATGGCCAGTGCAGGCTTCTGATCAATCCTTAAGAGGACTTGGATATGCCCAAGCCCCTCAAATCAGCTGTAGACATCTATCTTGGAAGGACTCGGAAGGACATGATGGTACCTTTCAGCCTTATGTACTTGATTTACCTATTTCTTTATGGGGCCGTGATCTGATGAAAGACATGGGGTTCACTCTTAGTAATGACTATTCCCCAGTGTCTCAACATATCATGCAAGATATGGGGTATAAGCCAGGTCTAGGACTAGGAAGGCACCTACAGGGACGTAAGCATCCTGTGCAAGGTCATCAAAAGCTTAACAGGTTTGGTCTGGGTTTTTCCTAGGGGCCACTGGGGCTCAAATACCCATAACATGGCTCACCGAGGAGCCTGTTTGGGTGCCTCAGTGGCCTCTTCCCTCGGTTAAACTGGCAGCAGCCCATGATCTAGTCAAAGAACAACTTGATTTGGGTCACATCCAACCTTCTACTTCTCCATGGAATACTCCCATATTTGTCATTAAGAAAAAATCAGGGAAGTGGCGCCTACTGCATGATCTACGAGCAGTTAATGCTCAGATGCAGCTTATGGGGCCCATTCAAAGAGGGCTGCCTCTACTCTCCTCTGTTCCTCAAGGCTGGCATATAATTGTTATTGACATTAAAGACTGTTTCTTTTCCATTCCTTTGCATCCTAAAGATTCCCAACGTTTTGCTTTCACCCTTCCCTCGTGTAATCATGAGGAACCAGATCAAAGGTTTGAGTGGGTGGTGTTGCCACAGGGGATGGCTAACAGTCCCACAATGTGCCAGATGTATGTGGGAAAGGCACTCGCACCTCTCAGACATAAGTATTCCTCCACCAAGATCATTCACTATATGGATGATGTGTTATTGGCCGCAAAATTAGAACAGACAGTTTATGAGGCTTATAAAGAATTCGTGATGCTGTTGGCTCAACATGGACTGCACATCGCACCTGAAAAGGTTCAAACGGGGGATTCTATCAGGTTTTTGGGAGCAACAATTGGGTATGACAAATTAAAACCACAAAAAATTACCATCAGGACTCAAGATCTCCGAACTTTAAATGATTTTCAAAAATTGCTGGGAGATATTAATTGGATAAGAGGATATTTACATATTCCTAATATTGTGCTCCAGCCTTTGTATGCTACTCTTAAGGGTGATCCAGATCTTGCTTCCCCTCGTAGCCTCACTACTGAGGCTAGAGCGGCCCTTATAAAAGTAGAACAAGCTATACAGCATGCCACTCTATGCAGACTCCAGAGTGATAAACCTTTCCAGTTATGTGTGCTTGCCACTATGCGGCAGCCAACTGGAGTACTGTGGCAAGATGGGCCTTTACTATGGATCCACCCACATGTATCCCCAGGAAAATCCTTAGAATATTATCCTGATGCTGTTGCAGCATTGGCACTTAAAGGAATTCAACAAAGCATTCAATTTTTCGGCCAATCACCTTCTTCTCTTATCATACCCTACACTAAAGCTCAACTTAATGTTTTATGTGCTACTCTAGACAACTGGGCTATTCTGTGTTGCTCGTTTCAAGGGAGTATTGATAATCACTACCCTTCTCATCCATTACTCCATTTTGTTAAAGAACATCCCATCATTTTCCCTAAGGTAACTTCATCCAGTCCAATTCCGGGGGCTGTTAACATTTTTACTGATGGTTCCAAGTCTGGAATGGGAGCCTACGTAATTAATGACTCTCCCCCTATCCAGCATCAATTTGCTCCTGGAAATCCACAATGGGTAGAACTACAAATTGTTATTGAAGTTTTTAAACAGTGTTCTTTTCCTTTTAATCTTATTTCGGACTCCAGTTATGTGGTACAAGCACTAAAAGTCCTGGAGGCCGTGGGAACTATTAGTGATGCCCACAATGTGTCTGTTTACTTTACTCAGCTTCAACAGCTTATCTCTAACCGCACTGCTTCTTTTTATCCAATGCACATCAGGGCTCACACCTCTCTTCCTGGTCCGTTATCCCAGGGGAATGCCTGTGCGGACTTAGCCACTAGAAGTCAATTGATATGCTTGGCTTCCTCCTTAGAGAGGGCTAAGTTGTTTCACCAAAACTTCCATGTTAATGCATTAACGCTGCACAGGCGTTTTTCCATCTCAAGAGCGGATGCTCGGCAGATAGTATTGCAATGTCCCCATTGTGTCACATTTCTTCATCCCCCTAATTATGGAGTAAACCCACGGGGATTAAAGCCATTGGTTGTTTGGCAAATGGATGTGACACATATACCTGACTTTGGTAACCTTAAGTATGTGCATGTTTCCGTTGATACATGCTCTGGAATTATCCATGCTTCTGCTTTATCGGGAGAAAAGGCACGTAATGTCATTACTCACTGTTTAGAGGCATGGGCAGCATGGGGTGCACCTGCATCCCTTAAGACTGATAATGGACCTGCTTATACTGGCAGACAATTTACAGCCTTTTGTTTTACTATGGGAGTGCAACTTACTCATGGTTTGCCTTATAATCCTCAAGGACAAGGCATTGTTGAGCGTGCTCATCGCACCTTAAAGGAAACTTTACAAAAACAAAAAGGGGGAATAGGAGCTGAACACACTCCTAAAGAACGCCTGTCCTTAGCTCTCTTTACCATTAATTTTTTGAATTTGGATATTCATGGTCGCTCTGCGGCCGATAGACATGTGTCCCCTCAGCCCTCTGTGATTGGCTATGTTAAGTGGAAGGATGTTCTTACGGGCCAATGGAATGGCCCTGACCCCGTGCTGACATGGGCACGAGGATCTGTATGTGTTTTTCCCCAGGATCGTACGGAACCGTTGTGGGTCCCTGAACGCTTGACAAGAAGAGTCTCGACATCAACTGACCAGCAACAAGAGATACCACAACAATCCTGTGATGAAGATCTTCATTCTGCTAAGTGCTCTGGCTCTGGTGCTGGTGCCGATGGCACAGGCGACACCAATGCGGTGGTGGGCAGTGGCACGGGCATGGCCAATGCCGATGCCGGTTCATGGTAATTCTAATGTCCTCCCCACTCTTTTTTCTACCTCATGTGAGATGTCTGCTCCCTGTGCCTCTCCTAGAGGGGACATGGAGAGAATTTTTAATCAATCTCAAGTTAATCTTACAGGAGTTTTTTGTTTCAGCCTTAAAAACGCTAATTGCATTAGCCTTAAGACCAAAAATTTGACTAACTGGGAGGAACCATTGCGGTCCAATCAGGTCTCAGGAAGCATTATCAGTGCTGTATTGAGCAAAGTAGTTTCGGGGAAGCAATCAGGCTCAGGGACCCCCGCAAACAGCAGCTCTGCTCTTAACATAACTACCTTGGCTATTATCTCCGAGGTACTAATCCCAGTGCCTCCTTCTTCTAGTAGTATTTATAATGCCACTCATTTTAAGGCCTCTCCTTACTGTTCCCCTAATCTTGGTTTCCCCCCAACATTTACGCCTTGTCAGGATCATTCTTGGGAGAAACATCAAGTTGCTAAAGGTTTCTCCTTTTCCCCCTCTCTTAATAGGTATGTTTATAACTTCAACAATAGTGCCAGCTCCTCTACAGGAGTAGGTTGGTCCTGGTTTCAATGGCTGATTTCTAATGAAAAAGGGGGCTTCAGCCGATATTTCTGCACTGGCTCAGTTGGTAGGAGCCAAAAGTTGGCTGGCTAATTTTTCTGGTACTGTTAGGGAAAGTGAACAAGGTAATAGACTTACATCTGTTTCATTCAACTCTCTGTTGTATAATGCCGCATTGCCTCCTGCAATGGTCTGTGTCCAATCCCCTTTCTTATTCCTTTTGGCTGAGGCCACCTCATCGGAGATGCTGGATTGTTCTCATACTACCTGTCTCTTATCTGAGTGTTGGAATGGTTCCTGGACTGTAGCAGTGGTTATGAAAATTCCAACTTTTGTCCCAATCCCGGTCACTGCGGATCCTGATAAATTCCCTATTGTTGAGCTACTTAGAGTCCGCAGAGATTTTGGGATCACAGCGGCTATAGTGACAGCCGTGGCGATATCTGCTGCTGCAGCGGTTACGGCCGGAATGGCTATGGCCAATCAAGTACAAACTGCTGCCACCATTAATCAAGTTGTCCAACAAACTTCCACCATACTTGAATCCCAAAATACAATTAATCAACATATTTTGTCAGGGATTTTAGCTGCCAACCAAAGAATAGATTTACTCCAAGCTCAGGTAGAAGAATTGGCTGACTTAGTACTTTTGGGTTGTGTTGACCAACGTGCACATTTATGCATAACCTCTGTCAGATTTAATGATTCCAGGAATGCTTCCCGCATCATTGGCGAATATTTGGCTGGAAATTGGTCCATGGAAGCGGAAGACATGATCCAGTCTCAACTAACCCAGATAGCTGTCTTGAATAACACCCGTGTTGATCCCGTGACTTTGGGTCAATTCACCGATTGGATATCTTCTGCTTTTTCCTTTTTTAAAGAGTGGGTGGGGGTAGGCATTTTTGGTGCAATGTGTTGCTTCGGTATGTTTCTCTGTTTGTGGTTTCTCTGTCGCCTCAAGGCCCGCAATGCTCACGATAAGGCTATGATCATCCAAGCTCTTGCAGCTTTAGAAAATGGCAATTCACCTCAAGTCTGGCTTGCGCAGCTTAAACAGTAAATCTTTGACATGGTCGTTGCACCCCAAGTTGTTATAACATTGCACTGGGATCGGCATGTCTTTCCTCGTTATTCTCTTAGTGTTGGAAAGCCCTTGCACTCTGCCGGTCTTGCTGCCATTGCACGCAGGTGGGTTTCCACACTAATACTTCTCTATCGCCTTAAAGTCCGTGCCTTTCTTTCAGGGTGCTGTCAACTCGTTTGTCGTTGTGTACAGCCACAGAACAGCCTCAGCTGTCCCCCTTCGTCCACCTTCATCACGATGCAGGATGCGAGGCAAAGCACTGCACTTGAGTGATCCTTCAACGGACCTCAAGGAAAGCATGTCCTATTGCATGCGGGTTTGACGTCCACACCCCCGCCCTACGAAAAAAGGCGTCGGCTGATATGGGGTCAGGTCTGGGGAAGGGCCCTCCTTAGGACTGAACCATACATTGCAGCCACTTCTGCACAGTAGGATAGGACCTCTACTTTCGCCTGCATTGTTTTATAAATTAGAAGGGGGAACTGTAGTAAGCCATTGTTGTAAATTGTGGCCGCCATTAGAAGATGGCGCCGGCTTCCACTGTGGCCTGTGATAAATCAAATTCCTTTGTGGAGAGTTGGCACGCTATCTCTTGCCACCCTATAAGAAAGACCCACGCGGCAGCTTAAGATTGGTACGTGGGAGGCTTTATTAGGCTGTGCTTGGGCCCTCAGAGAGAGGAAGAAGAAAGAAAGTGAGTCACTATAAGATACTTAAATCAAGGCCTGAATAAACTGCTGAAAGAAGATTCCTGAGTTGCGTCTTCCTTGCGGGCAAGGGGTCGCGACACCTCACCACGTTTTTAAATGGAGAAAGATATGATTTAAATTTCCAAGTTACTTTAGTAGAGTCCTGGTAACATTTTGTGGCAAAAAAGAAAAACCACATAATTTTCACATGGAGGGTGAGAGTAAAAAATTTGTCATAATGAGTAATTAAGAAAGTAATATTTCAGGGTTGAGCTCTTGAAGCTGAAGAGGTTGCTAAAGATGTTCAGGTGGAAGGTGTGGCTGTGACTGCACAGGGCTATAGGACCAGGTAAGTGCTCTTTGGCATGGAGAGGTTCAAGGATGAGTGTTAGAAAACTCACCATACTGGCATCACTCTGCAAGACAGGGGACTACATGGATAGGGTGGGCCTGCTAAAATTACCAAACAGAACAGGAGGCTGCTCTGGAGACCTCTAGGTGATGATATATGAAACCAAGAATCGTATCATTACTAACACAGAACACAGACCTCCATAATTATCTCACTTCTAAATAATTTTCAAACTAATTTCTCTCTTTTAACAACCAGAATAGTAGCACAGTCAACTTCTATAAAATACCACATGGTAATAAGTTACCAGGGAGGACTTGAACTTGGCAAACACAGGTTATGAAGTTCCTATAACACTGAGATGGGATACTGTTACACTGGAGCCTTAATTCGTGCTCAACAGTTAACGTGTTGAGCTTTGCTTAGGCTAGGTGAGTGGTTTCTAGTGTGTCTCTGCTTGGACTCACAGGAGGGTGTGCAGACAAGGCTGGCATCCTCTGCAGCAAGCAGCACCACCCAAAGGAGCCCACTCTATGGTCTACCGACTTGCTCAAGTCAATTCCTTTCTATGGAACCTCCCGCTGTTGAGACACCAGACAGCCTTGGCTTTAGCTTTCCTAGGAGTCTACTTGGGTCAGCAACAGAGGCCCAGGCCGCTCACCCGGAAACCCCAGCTCAGGCTGCGGACCGGGCAGATTGCAACCTGTAAGGAGACTCCGTCCTTGAGGCTTAGGGGGCCAGATGGAGCCCAAGTGCGCAATGGCAGGTAGCACGGTGCAGGCGCAGGAGCACGAGCACACACTGCTTCCTTCGCTCTTCTGTTGCACATCATTAGCTCACCTGGACGCTATGGTAGGTCTGCAGTCCGTCGTGAGCTCCTCCGCGCAGGTGAGCGCGGGCTCCCCACTCGCGGTGGCATCTGTGAGCGAGAGGGCAGGCGCCGCAGGCAGGACGGGGGTGTGCGCGGGGACCACCGGGTGGTGGGATGTGGAGGCTGCTGCCGCTGCGGGGAGAGGGGCTCTCTGGAATGCGCCGTCCATAGCCCGCCTTCGGAACCCTGATTGGGTGCTGGGAGCCATCAGCCAAATAGGTATGACAATTTCCTTGCCAGCGTACCCCCATGTTTCTTTAGTGGAAGGACTCATGGAAATAGGACATTTTGCAGCGACATTGCATGTTGCTCAAGGACCAGGGCGAATCCGTGTTTAGGGTGTTCCCGGTTTAGCATAATAGGAGATTAGGGCGTTCCCCGTTTAGAATAGGGCGTATCCTGCTGCCTGAGTTCCTCTTGAGTTCTTAGGGTCAGACAGTATATTTGGGAGACAGAAGCCCAGTGGGTGTGGATTTGGGCAGAGAACGTGGATTTCCCCAGAGCGTGTTTGTAGAAGGCCGGTGTGAGATCGGGAATAAAGAATTGCTGTTTGAATCTACAAAGCTGTGAGTGGCTTGTGATTTGTGCCCAGCCAGACTGCGGCAATTGGGCGCGGCCATCCTAAGGTAAAGGTCAGGTGGAGAGTGACAGCTCCCTCTGACCGCGCAGGTGGTGGTCGCATCCTTAGTGCAGAGGGGTCTGCGCCGCTTCAGAGCCTGAGTCTTCCAGGTCAGGGCTGTAATTAGCTGGAGGGACTCTTAGTTGCTGAGAGCACCTCGGAGCTCGTCCTATTCTACAAAGCCAGAATTGTCCTTGATGGGACCTAAACTCCTGGTACTTGATTGAGGAAGGACAGAAGTCACGTCCTTGTGCACATTTCCGACATTAACCTAGGGACCTGCATCTCCAGGCACTGGGACAGTGTGCCTGACACTCAGGGAGGCTAGACACCTAATCTTCTTGCTGTTTTTTTCTTTCTTTCTTGTTAAAATTTTGAGTAACTATCAAAGTAACTTTAAAATTGAAAATAAGAAATCTATTTCCATGGCTCATGATTTTCAGAAAATTGTTTTTGCAGAATGTTGTATTGGGGATCTATGATGACACAACACCCAAGTTTGCTGGGTTCCATGTGGTGATCCAGGAAACTAGGTTTCTATAGTGACAGTGCTTCTGGGCCCCTCTGAAATTCAGTGTCCGTTCTTTCTATAATGGAAGGACTTCCAGGGTTACTTGACTCTATCTGGAGTGCCAAGATTTCTATCTGGGTTTCTATAATATGATATATGCAGTGCTGCTGAACTCAGGGATCTAGAGCCTATTGTGACTGGATACACTGGGCTGGTAGACACTTGTAAAACAAAAGAGAATGAGGTTCTATATTAGTAGGACTCATAGGGATGCTGACTTTTATATGGAGAGAGGGACATAGGTGTCAAGGATGGAGGAACTCCCAGTGCTGCTGGGCTCTCCCTGGAGTGCCAGGAAAGTGGACTTTTGTGATGGCAGTACTCACAGTATTGTTGACCTCTGTATGATCATCAGGGAGCTGGACTGTATGCTTACCAGATACACTGGGTTGCTGGGCTTTGCATTGAGAGCCAGAGAATGGGGTTCTAGGATGGCAAGTTTTGCAATCCTGAGGATCTTTGTGTGGAGAGAGAAGAAACTGGTTGTCTATGATTTCAGGATTCTCAAGATGCTGGGATTCACATGGAAGACCCACGGAACTGGTATTCCAGGAATTCAGGACTCACAGATGTTCTCTGCTCCTGGAGAAGAAAAAGGGATTCTAAGATGACTGGATAGGCAGCAAACACTTCTTGGTTCTAGGAAGAGGGCCAGGGAACAGTATTTCTTTGGATGGAAGAATTCTCAGGGCAGATGAACTCTACTTAGAGAGCCATGGAAGACAGGTACTTTAGATTTCAGGATTCATGGGGATGCTGACTGTATGAAAGGTGGGATGTTAATGGTATTTTAAGACGGCAGAATGCTCAAGTCTGCTTAGCCCTATATGGAAAACCAGGGAAATAACTTGTCTTCTGTGATTGAAGGATTATAAGGGCTACAGTAATCTACATGGAGAATTGGGAAAATGGGATTCTATGATTGCAGAACACTTCAGGGATTCTGGTCTTTATGTGCAGTGACAGGGAGCTATGTTTTTATGATAACAGGTCACAAAGGGCTGGTGATCTCTGCATTACAAGCTGGAAACTGGAGTTCTATGATGTCAGGTCTCACGGGATTCTGTATTCCTGATGGAGAGGTGAACAATATTAATTCTAGCGATGGCAGAATGTGCAAGGATGTTCAGTTCTATGTGGAGTTCCATGGAACTTGTATGATTCACAGGGCTGCTTGGCTCTACATGGTGAACTTGGTGGTTCATTATGGCTTGATGTTCAGGACTGCAGCCTCTTCACAGATTGCAAAAGAACTGGGGATCTATTAAGTCAGAACACCCAAGGCTGTTGGAGTCTGTTCAGAGATCTAAGGAACCCTAGTTCTATGATAGCAGGACACTGAAAGCTGCTGGACTGTATATGAAGAGTAAGGGAACTGGCTTTATAAGGTTGCAGAACTTGTAGAAATGCTGAGCATTTTGTGGAGAGCCAGAGAATATGATATCTAAATTAGAAGGAAATACAAGATTTGACTCTGTGAAAAAACAGGATATTGCTTTTCTACTGAGCTCTTTGTGGAGAGCCAGAGTTCCGAAGTTCTACAAAGGCAGCAGTTGTAAAGCTGCAGGGCACTTTGTGAGGAGCCAGGAAACCAGGGACCTATTAGGGCAGGATTCTGAGATCTGTTAAGTGCTGGGTGGAGACCAAGGAAAATGGAGTACTATTATGGTAGGCATCAGAACATTTAGACAACATATGGAGAGGTGGAAAACAGGATGTCTATGATGGCACACATTGTGGTACTGCTGGGAATGGGGTTCTATGCTGGCAGTGATTTCAAGGCTAATGGACTTGGTGGAGAGCCAGGGATATGTGGTTTAATTGATGGCATGATTTGGAGTTCTACTGGTCTCTATGTGTTGGACTACTATAAAGGATTTTTATGGATGACAAGCCTCATAAGGTTGCAGGGTTATACATGGAGTACCAGAGAAGTGGCATTTCTGATGACATGATTTCCAGTATTACTGAGCACTGTTTAGTTAGCCCAAGACTGGGATTCTAATGATGAAAGGAAACAGGTCTTCTGGATTTTATATGGAGAGTCAGGGGAGTGGATTTCAGGATTCACAGAATTGCTGTGTTCTAGGTGGAGAGTGAAGAGTGTGGGGTTCTATGTAGGAAAACTATTCAGGACTGCTGGAATATATGTGGTGAGACATTGAGCTATAATTCTATTGATGTCTACATGTTCAGTACCAAGGGGCTGTACACGGAAAGCCAGTAACTGGAATTGTATGATATCAGGACTCATGGTTTGCCGCAGTCTGGCTGGGCACAATTCAGGAGCCACTTGTCAAAAGAAATGAACTTTATTTTTAGAACACACACACCACACCACACAGCTCCTCAGGAAAACCCTCAGAGCCAAACTGCCACCACCGGCTTCCCACAAGCCTCTCAACCTCCCCCACTCCTCCTGCTCTTGAGGCTGATTGGCTGGGTCGCGTGGGCAGAGGCAAAAAAAGTTCCCCAATAAACAGCTCTGTGATCTGAAAGGGCGGGGAAACAGCCCAATGAGCATCACCGCAGAGGAGCCAATCAGTTGGCAGCTAGAAGTTTGCTGGGGCCACTGTGAGCCAATCATCAGCTGGCAGCTGGAAGTTTGCTGGGGCCCCTTTGACTGTGGCTCTCAACATCTCCTCCTCTCTGTTTAAACAACAATCATGTGGCCTAGGGACCGTGCCTGCCTTAGGTTGTCCAATACTACATATGGTCCTTACCCGTCATTGGATTAGCTGACCTCAAGGCATCAGCCTCCTGTCTTAGGTTGGTACCATTGCAATTGGATCTTACCCGTCATTGACTACTGGTCCAGCATACAGTCACATCTGTGGATAGGTCTTTGTATGCAGGGGGGCAGTGAGGTTCTTTGCCTCACCTCTGTTGGCCCCCAAATTTTAGCTGAATGACCATCACAAGCAGACGGGAGGAAGATATACCAAGCCAATTGACAGCTCCTTTTGGAAAAATTGTACCACCAATGACACCATCAGCAAAAATACCCCAACACTCCCACAAGTCGTTGCACCAACAGATAGTTCACTATGCATACAAGTGAGTTCACAAAGCATACAAGTGATACATAGTCCAGGCAAGTTCTGCAAGCAGTTCAGTGATAGCTATTGCAGAAGCTATAGATTGGTTTTATCTTTGTCTTCACCGGCACTGGGATGAAGATAGGAATTCTGGCAATAATGGCTAAAGAAAAAATTATGTAACATTCCAGAAGGCACTAAAAGAAAACAACTTTCTGAACAATTTACATCTCTTGAACAGAATTATTAAATATAATGAAAAGGAAAGGTGAAAGTAAACAAACAGATCTGTTAACCTTCTTTTTTGTTCACATATTAAAACAATCCTCAACAGCTGTTTACCCAATTTAAATTAAAACATTTAAATCACATGAAAAAAATATTTGGATCCATTTTTTCATGAGCTCATCATATATGATATATGGACATACATACATACAAACATACAACATAAAACACAAGTGTGCACACATAATATAATACATACAACACATAACATAATAATAAAGGCCTTATAACTTTTTACAGGTGAAATCTCCATTACAATGTTTAAAAACTCTATAGTCAAAAAATAGAACTGATCAGCAAAACATTAACCTAGGTCTGTATGAGCTCAAAAAACAAAATAGAACTTCATGATGTGGTAAAGGGTAATAATAAAATAGATATTGAAAAAAGCATCCTGGTTCTGTCACAGATGTAAGGATAGCCAAACTGGAATTTTGGATATCAGCTATTATGGATTTGAGCCAAATCATCTTCTTTTTGGTCTGTAGAAATCACTTTAGTTAATCTCTCTGGAATCCAAATTGGCTGTTGTTCTCCATGTGGAAACACACAAACAGACCCCTGACTCCAGATAATTACTGGGTCAGGACCTTTCCATTGTCCTGTTAGAATATCCTTCCAAAGTACCCTGGGCTTATGTACATTTTTTGGACACATATGCTTTTCCGTAGCACTAAGTCCTGATGAATCCAAATTTTAAAAGTTTAGAGTAAAAAGGGTTATTTTAAGTTTATCTTTGGGGACTATATACCCCTTCCCAATTCCCTCTTTTTGCCTTAATAAGTACATTTTAATATTTTGATGAGCTTTTTCAACTATGCCTTGTCCCTGTGGATTGTATGGGATTCCTGTTATATGAGTAATGCCAAATGATGAGCAAAATTGTTTAAAAGAGTTAGAAGTATAAACAGGGGCATTATCTATTTTTAACTGTTTTGGAACGCCCACAGTGGCAAAATTTTGTAAGCAATGAGCTATAATATCTTTAGTTTTTTCTCCAGCATGAAGGGAGCCCATCAAAAATCCAGAAGAAGTATCAACTGTAACATACAGATATTTTAATTTTCCAAATTCTGGCAAGTGTGTGACGTCCATCTGCCAAATATGGTTAGGTATCAGTCCTCTAGGATTGACTCCAAGATTAACTTGTGGTAAAAAGTTAAAACCCTCAGAGCCAAACTGCCACCACCGGCTTCCCACAATTTTGACATTGTTTTATTATTTGTCTAGCTTGTTCCTTAGTTATTTTAAAATACTTTTGTAAAGTATTAGCATTGACATGGAACTTTTTATGAAAATTTGTAGCTTCTAGTGTAGAGAAAATATGTATGTCATGTGTAGTTTTATCTGCTATATCATTGCCCAAACTAAGGGCTCCAGGCAATCCTGTATGTGCCCTGATATGTCCTATAAAGAATGGATCTTTTCTGTCCCAGATTAGACTTTGTATAGTGGAAAGCAAAGAGAAAACAGTAGAGGAAGGGGAAATCCTACCAGCATCTTCAAGGGATACTATAGCATTAACTATATACCGACTATCGGAAAATAAATACAGAATCTTTAAACATCACAAAAGCTTGTAATACTGCATTAAGCTCTACATTTTGAGCTGATTGTTTGGGTACTAAAAATGTAAAAGTTTGATCAGGTGTAACTATTGCTGCTGTACCATTATTTGACCCATCAGTGAATATATTTGGAGAATTCATGATAGGTGTTTTTCTTGTCATTTTTGGAAAAATTACAGGATGCAATGACCAAAAAGACAATAAAGGATTAGATGGTAAGTGGTTATCAAATGAAACATTAGATTTGCACATGATTATTGCCCAAGTATTTAACTCATTAGCTGACTCATCAATTTGATTCATAGTATATGGAGTAATAATTTTATTGGGAGAAATTCCAAACACTCCCTTTGCTGCTTTTATTCCTTTGAGCATTAATTGTCCTACAGCCTCAGGATACCTAGTAAGAATAGTGTTAGGAGAATAAGATAAATGTATCCATAATAATGGACCTTCTTGCCAAAATACTCCTGTAGGAATATTTTTTGTTGGTAGTACAATAAATAATAAAGGCAAACTTATATCAATTCTATCCAAATGCATATTTTCCATATATGTTTCAATGCTTTTTAATGCGTTTCTTGCTTTAGGCATTAACATTCGGGGTGAATTTGGATCTGATGGACATTTTTAGGATATCAAATAAAGGTCCCAACTCTCCTGTTGGTATACCTAGATAAGGCTTTATTCAATTTATGTCTCCTAATAACTTTTGAAAGTCATTAAGTGATTTGAGTTGATCTACTCAAATTTGAATTTTTGGTGGACAGACCATGGTTGAGGATAATAGAACTCCTAAATAATTAATTGGAAAATTTAATTGTACTTTATCTATTGCTATCTCTAGGTTATAATTTTTTAATAAGTTTGTAAGTGTGGCATAACATTCTAGCAATGTGTTTTTATCTTTGTGTGCTAATAATACATCATCCATATAGTGAAATATTTGTAGTTCAGGATTTTGATTTCTAAGTGGCTGGATTACTTTGTTAACATAAATTTGACACATAGTTGGGCTGTTAGCCATCCCTTGAGGGAGTACTTTCCATTCATATCTCTGATTGGGACCTTCATGATTCAGTGCAGGGATAGTAAATGCAAAACGTGGACTATCCTCAGGATGAATTGGAATTGAAAAAAACCAATCTTTAATATCTATAACTAAAACATACCAGGTTTTTGGCAAAGCAGACAATTGGGGAATCCCCGATTGAGCAGGTCCCATAATAACCATCTCATTACTAATGGCTCTTAAATCTTGCGATAATCTCCATTTACCAGATTTCTTTTTTGATGACAAAAATGGGAGTATTATGGGGAGATACAGAAGGTTGTATATGTCCTTCTGCTAATTGTTGTTTGATCAGGTCATGGGCTGCTTGTATCTTTTCTTTAGTCAGGGGCCACTGAGGAACCCATATTGGTCTTTCTGATTTCCAAGTAATTTTTATTGTCTCAGTGGCCCCTTCTGAAAATTCAACCCATGTCTGTCCATTCCTTGATCTATTTGTATTGGTGCTGCTATACCTTGTTCTTGTTTTTCTAATCTTTTTCCTTTCCTAAAACCTTGTCTAGTCATAATAGTGGGTGCATTTTGATTGATGTTATTTGTTAATGTCAAACCTAATTGATCTAGGACATCTCGTCCCCATAAATTTATAGGAAGATGATCCAATACATATGGCTGTAGAGTTCCTTCACATCCTTCAGGATCCTTCCAATCTAATACCATTGCACTTCTATGGGGATTAGTCGCCACTCCTAGGCCTCAAAGCATTTGAGTGGCTTGTTGTAATGGCCAATGTTTTGGCCATTCTTGATGAGAGATGATGCTAAGGTCTGCACCTGTATCCAGTAGCCCATTAAATTCATGTCCTTGAATATTTAGTTATATCATGGGGCGAGAATCTAAATTTAAAGAAAGCATAGCCCAATCTATACCTGTGGAGCCTAATCCCTTGGAACCTCTTTCTACAGTACGACTGGAAAATTTATCATGTAGGCTGGGTATTATTAGTAACTGTGTTATTCTATCTCCTGGTGAAATTACTGATATACCCTTTGGAGAACTGGCTATAATTTTTATTTCACCTTTATAATCGGGATCAATTACCCCAGGACTTATCATAAGTCCTTTTAGAGTAGAAGAGCTGCATCCCAATAATAAGCCTACTGTTCCTTTAGGAAGAGGTCCTTTTACCTCTGTGGGAATGATTTGAACTCCCATCTCTGGAGTTAGTACTGCTCTGGCGGAGGCACAGATGTCCAACCCTGTGCTCCCTCTGGTTTGTCTGATGAAAGATCTAATGGACAATGTGTCCTGGGCACTACCCTGATGGGGTTGCTGGGTTCCTCCAGTGCTCTGTATATTTGTGGTCATGGGCCCCAGAGCATTGGGCCCCCCTGTCCATTTTTTGGCAATGGAGCCTGATGCCTTTCTCCATGATATCATGGATAAACACCTGGTCCTTGTTCATTTTTTGATAATGGAGTACCCTCTATGGTGGTTTGAGAACGGCATTCATTAACCCAATGTCTCCCACTACGGCATCGTGGGCAAATACCCGGTATTCTACTCCTTTGATACCTAGTTTTGTTAAACCCTCCTCCTATGGGTCAATTCCTTTTAAAATGTCCTGTTTGTTCACAATTGTAGCATGTTTTTGGCCTGGCATCTAAAACCTGTTGTACTGTAGCTGCCACAACTTGCCCTTGTTCATTAATGACTCTACATAATTTAATATATGTGTTTAAATCTTCATGTTTCCATGGTCTAATGACTTCTCTGCACCAACGATTCGCTTGCTCATAAGCCAGTTGTTTTATTAATGGCATTGCTTGTTCTGTATTCCCCAAAACTCTGGTAGCTGTTTGAATAGCCTATCTACAAATTCAGCATAAGGTTCATTAGCTCCTTGTATTACCTTAGATAATTGACCTTGTAAACCTCCATGTCCTTGTAAAGTCTTCCATGCCCTAACCGAATCTACAGCAATTTGTGAGTATACGCCAGGATCATATGCAATTTGTTGCTGCTGATCCTCATAAGGTCCCTTTCCTAACAACATATCTAGATTTCTCTGAGGATAACCAGCTGCTGCATTTTGCCTAGCCATCTCCTTGCAAAATTCCTCATTGGCAACCTTCCATAACAGGTATTGTCCTCCATTTAGCACAGCTTTACACATATTAGCCTAATCTGCTGGTGTCATGTTCAAGTTGTTAATGAATTCAACCATGATTACAGTGAAGGGTGCTTGAGGACCATAGGTTTTTACAGCCTTTTAGCTGCTTCACTGTTTTGAAATTTAAAGCATGGTGAATTCGCTGCCCTCATGCCTCAAATACAGGGCATGTTAATATTTGAGATCCTGTCTCAGGATCCCAACTATCAACTGCGGGGGTTGGGGGCCTCCCAGTATATGGAGGTGGTGTTGTTGGTTGGACACTTACACCCTCTTGTGATAGAAAGGTGTTAGTAGCAGTCTCCTGTTGTAACTTTTCCCCTGATGGCTTTTTCTGCTCTAAACTTTCTTTCTCTGTCTGAATAGCTCGAGAGGCCTTCTCTTTTACTTGAATTTTTTCCTCTGTCTGACTAGCTTGAGAGACTTTCTTTTTCACTTAATTTTTTTTCTCTGACTAGCTTGAGAGACCTTCTCTTTTACTTGAATATTTCTACTATAACTATAATACAATCCAACAAGATAATGCCAAACAAAACTGAAACAGAATGAAACAAAATTGGAACAACAGAAAATTATTATAGCCTTTCTATCCTCCTGAAATGTCCATCCGTTTTTTCTCCCTATCTGTTCCTCAGATGTGAGCAGTTTTTCTTCCATCTTACACATCTCCAGGAACAGGCAACTTAAAACAAAAGTGAAGCAAAACAAAAGAAGAATCTTAAAATGGCTACCCATCCTCTCGCCCTGCCCTCAGGGGCGAGCAGTTTACCTTATCACTTACCCTCAGTCGTTCCCCCGTGTGGGCCACCAAATGCCACAGTCTGGCTGGGCACAATTCAGGAGCCACTTGTCTAAAGAAATGAACTTTATTTTTAGAACACACACACCACACCACACAGCTCCTCAGGAAAACCCTCGGAGCCCAACTGCCACCACCGGCTTCTCACAAGCCTCTCAACCTCCCCCACTCCTCCTGCTCTTGAGGCTGATTGGCTGGGTCGCTTGGGCAGGGCCAAAAAAAGTCCCCCAATGAGCAGCTCTGTGGTCTGAAAGGGCGGGGAAACAGCCCAATGAGCATCACCGCAGATGAGCTAATCAGTTTGCAGCTAGAAGTTTGCTGGGGCCGCTGTGAGCCAATCATCAGCTGGCAGCTGAAAGTTTGCTGGCAGCTGGAAATTTGCTAGGGCCTCTTCGGCTGTGGCTCTCAACAATGGTTCACTGGACTCTGCTTAGCCCAAACGGTTGTGTTATTTGATGACAAGACTCATAGGGCTGGTGGACTCTATTTGAGTGTAAGGGAACTGGATTTTTATGATGGCAAGATTATAAGACTGCTGGCCTCTTTGTTCAAAGCCAGGAAACAGATTCTATGATGGCAGGGATTATTGGGAATTCTGAATTATTGTGGAAATACTGGAAACTGGGATTTTTCTTGATGACATGACTCATTGGAGCTGTGGGGATCTTGATACTGAGACAAGAAACTTGTGTTTTATTGATGGCACTATGTTCATATCTTCTGAGTTCTAAGAGGTAATTCAGGGAATTGGAGTCCTATGATGGTGTGTATCATAAGGCTACTTGACTCTCCATGGTGAGTCGGGTAAATATGGGTCTATTATGGAAAGACTGTAGTGCTGTTGTGCTTTATGTGATGAACCAGGGAATGAGATTCTATGATGGTGATCACTCATGGCTTGTTGTCTCTACATGGAGTTCCAGGGAATAGGAGTTCTCTGACGGCAGGGCAACCAGCACTGCCTAGGGATCTGAAGTGCTATGATGGCAGGGAACCCCAAACTGTTGGGTTTCATGAGGAGAGTCAAGAAACTGGCATTTTATAGTGGAAGGATTCTCAGAATTGCTAGGTGTATGTGTAGAGCCAGGGAACTGGGGTTCTAGGGTAACAAAAATTGCCAGGCTTTGTGCTCTATTTGGAGAACCAGGGAACTAAGATACTATGAAGGAAGAATACACAATACTGATATTATGTATGTGGAGAGCAAGATTATAGCGTTTCTGTGATGGCCAGACTCTTCATTATACTGGGGTCTATGTTGAATGACACAGAACTGGAGTCTATGATGACAGAACTTCCAGGTCTGTAGGAATTTTTGAGTAGTGCCTCAGAACTGATTTTCTATGAGAAAAGCACACTTGACTGTGGAACTCATTGTATAGCAAAGGGATCTGCAGCCTATGATGGCAGGATGTTCAGAACTGATGGCTCTGAGTGGTAAGCAATGGAATAGTGATTCGATGATGTCTGGACTCCCAGAGCTGCTGCTTTTTTATATGGCAAGCAAGGGAGCTGATGTTCTGTTGATAAGATTTGAAGTGCTACCAGATTTATGAGAAACCTCAGGGAAGTGTGGTTCTGTGATGGTAGGACTCACAGTACTGTTGGACTCTGGTTGCAAGGGAACTGGGATTCTATTGATGACTGGACAACTAGGACTACTATCTTCTAGACAGAAAGACATGGAATTGGTGTCTATGACAGTAGTACACACAGGGCTGCTGCAATCTTCATGGAGACACAGAAAGCTGTGTTTCCATGATGTCACAAATCCAAGGGCTGATGGTGTCCACATGGAGAGGCAGGTAACAGGTGTTGTAGGATGGCAGAATTCACTGGGTTACTGGGCTGTATGTGGGGATCCAGGGAAATTGGGTTCTATGATGGCAGGATTCACAGAGCTGCTGAACTCCATGTTTAAGCAAGGGGAATTTATGGTGTGCCTCACAGTACTGCTGGGATCTGCTTGGAGAGCAAGTTAACTTGGTTGTATGATGGCAGGAATTGCCAGGCTACTGGTTTTAATGTGGAGGGCAGAGAAAATGGGTTTCTCTAATGACAGGATTCCTGGGGCTGCTGGTGTGTATGTTCAAGGGGAGACAATTGGATTTCTATGATGGTAGAAATTGCAGGGATTCTTGAATTTACATGGAAGTCACAGAAAATTGGGATTCTGTGATGTCAGGACTTACAAACTTGCTCTGCTCTTTGTGGACAGCTAGGGAAATGGGTTCTTATGATGGCAGGATGTGAAGGACTGATGGACTGCTGTAGAAAAGCCAGGCAACTTGGTTTCTATGATGGGAGGACACATAGTACTGATGGGCTGTACATAAGGAACAGGAGCATGGAGTTCTATGCAGTCAGGAAATCATACTGTCCAGAATTTCCATTGCTAGTGGTCTGTAATGCTCATGGTCTCAGAATTACCATGGCTGCTGGAATCTATTTGGAGACCCACAATACCAGGGCTGTTTCTGTCCATGTTCAAAGCTAGACAACAAGGATAATGATGGCAGGAAACTCAGGGCTCCTGGGACCACTTGTATGGACAGGTAACTGGGGTTCTATTGATGGATAGATGTACAAGACTGTTGAATTCTATATCTAGAAAACTGGAGTTTTCTGATGGAAGGATTCTTAAGGCTGATCATGTCTACTGGCAGATCCAAGAAACTTGATATCTAAAATGTGAACAATTGCAGAGTTGCATGTGTCCACCTGGAGAGGTAGGAACATACAGGACTGCTGTGGTGATATGGAGACCCACCTAACTGGTGTTCTATGAGAGCAAAAATCGCAGGGCTGCTGTGCTCTGTGAAAAGAGCTGAAAGTTTCTTTCTTTTCCTTTTCTTTTTTTTAAAGAGAGAGAGAGAGAGAGAGAGAGAGAGAGAGAGAGAGAGGGAGGGAGAGAGAGAGAAATTTTAATATTTATTTATTTTTTTCGTTTTTGGTGGACACAACATCTTTATTTGTATGTGGTGCTGAGGATTGAACCCAGCGCTGCATGCATGCCAGGCAAGCGCGCTACCACTTGAGCCACATCCCCAGCCCTGACAGTTTCTTTTTTTAACGGGGCATGAAACACCATAGGCATTATGATTTTTTACTCAGATCCATATTTTTATTCCTGGAAGCCTTTCTGAGCCTGTCCCTCATTTTCATGACTTAAACAGATGGAAAGAACACATACACATTTTGCTTTGAATACCTTCTTTCAGTTCTTTGGTATAAAAACATAGGAACAGACTTGAGTACTATGATAATTCTAATAATTCTAATTTTAACTTTTTAATGAAACTACAGTTATTCCACACACAGGTCACACATTTGTCTTCATTCTTACCAATGCTTGCTATTTTAAATTATTTTTAAAAAAATTTTTAATATTTATTTTTCAGTTTTTGGTGGACACAACATCTTTATTTTATTTTATGTGGTGCTGAGGATCAAACCCAATGCCCCACACATGCCAGGCAAGTGCGTTACCGCTTGAACCACATCCCCAGCCCCTATTTTAAATTATTTTGATAATGGTTATATTAACAGGAGTGAGGAGATTTCACTGTGACTTTAACTTATATGTCCATAATTAATGAGAAGTTAAACATCTTCCCATGTTTGCTAGTGCAGTTTGTATTCAAGTTCTTTTTCAAGTTGAAAAGTGTATATATATATATATGCCATTTATTTATTTATGTGTGTTGGTGAGTCATAATAAGCAATACGGGCAAGGCACAGTGTTGGATGCCTGTTAATCTAGTGCCTTGGGGAGGGTGAGGCAGGGGGAATACAAATTCAAAGCCATTCTGAACAACTTATTGATACCCTTAGGTACTTCTTAGGAAGACCTTATCTAAAAATAAAATAGTTGAATAAATAAATAAATAAAGGTATAGGGATGGAGCTCAGTGATTAAGTGTCCCTGGGTTCAATCTCTGGTACCAAAAAAAAAAATGGTCTTTGACCCAGTTTCCTGGCACTAACCTTATGATCCTTCAATCTATGAAGCAGTGTGTCTGTTTGCAGCCAGGGAGGTGAACCATGGTCTATGATTCCTGCATGGCCCTGCATGGCTGGGTGCAATGGAACCAACTCTGTTATTAGCTCATTGAAACTTGAGCCCTCCCACAAGTTTGGGGAGGATTGAGGGTCTTAATTTTCAGGTGATCACCATGAGCAATTATTTAATAAATCATTAAATGAAAAGCAAAAGGACAGGGGTTAAGGACCCTCCATGTTGCTGAAGGTGCTAGGAGGTGGTACCTGGAGAGGGCATGAAGCAACGTGCCCTTTATTACTTTTTTTTAAAAAAAAATATTTATTTATTTTAGTTATTGGCGGACACAACATCTTTGTCTGTATGTGGTGCTGAGGATCGAACCCGGGCTGCACACATGCCAGGCGAGTGCGCTACCGCTTGAGCCACATCCCCAGCCCCAACTTTATTACTTCTTTTCACTGATTTTTATCACCTGCCTGTTCAAGTTTATTATTTAAGATATGTTTGAAAGATAGGCTTTGTAGTGAATTGGCAGTACTAAGTACACTGCTTTCTGACTCCTGTGAGCCACATCAGAAAAAAGAAGGGGCTTTGAAAGCTCATGTTTGTGTCCATGAACATGGGACATATTTACATCTTCTTGAATCATCTTCAATTTCTTTATTCTATGTTCTATAGGTTTCATTTTAGAGATCTTTCATCTCCTTGGTTAGATTTATTCCCAGGGATTTTATTTTCTTTGAGGCTATTGAGAATGGAATAATTTTCTTGATTACTTTCTCTGCAGATTAATTATTGATGTATAGGAAAGCTACTGATTTTTTATATTGATTCTGTAACTTGCTACTTTGACAAATTTGCTTATTAGCCCTGATATTGTTTTGGTGGAGTTTTTTTATCATCTAAGTATAGGACCAAATCATCTGCCAACAGTGACAATTTGACTTCTTTCTTTACTATTTTTAATCCCTTTATTTCCTTCTCTTGCCTAATTGTTCTGCCTAGAATTATATTAAACAGGAGTGGTAAGAGTGGACATCTTTGTCTTGTTATTGATTTTAAAGGAAATGCTTTCACTTTTCTCCCATTTACTGTGGGGTTGGCTTTAGGTTTTTTCATATATACCCTTTATGGTATTGAGGTAGGTTTCTTCTATCTCTAGTTTCTTCATTGCTTTTATTTTGTCAAATTTTGTGCTGAATTTTGTCAAAGGCTCTCTCTGTACCTATCAAGATGACTAAATGATTTTTGCCCTTAATTCTACTTATGTGATGAATTACATTTATTGATCTGTGTATATTAAACCATCCTTGCATCTCTGGTATAAAACCAAGTTGGTCATGATGTACAATCTTCTTGGTATGTTGTTGAACACGATTTGCTAATATTTTATTAGGTATATTTTTTAAAAGTCTAAGTTCATCAATGACATTGGTCTGCAGTGTTCTTTACTTGATTATCCTTATCTGGTTTTGATATTAGAGCAATACTAGCTTCATAGAATGAATTTGGAAGTGCTCCATTCCTTTATATCTCATGGAATAATTTGAGGAGTATTGGCTTTAGTTCTTCTTTAAAGTTCTGATAGAATTCAGCTAAGAATCCATCTGGTCCCAGGTTTTTATTTTTTGGAAGGCATTTTTTATGGTTTTATATATCATTCCTAGTTATTGATCTGTTTAGGTTTTCTATGTCCTCTTGATTGAGTTTTAGCAGATTGTATGTGTCTATTTCTTCTAGGTTTTCCAATTTATTGGAGTATAAGTTTTCAATATAGTCCCTAATGTTCTGCTGAATTTCTATAATGTTTGATTTCTCCATTTTCATCTCTAATTTTATTAATGTAAGTTTTCTCTCTCTTCATTTTGGTTAGTTTGGCTAAATGCTTATCAATCTTGTTTATGTCAGAGTTAGCCACTTTATTGCACAAAGTATGTCCACTCAAAGCCCATTTCACTGAAAGCCCATTTCTGTGCAAGTACAAACCTGCATTTACTCCCCTTGGCCAGCCTTTCACATCCACCTTTTGTAGCTGCCTGCTCTTTCCAGTAGCATCCATTGGGCTTAGTCACTGAACTTCTGCTGGAACCCAGAAGGCCTTGGTGAAAACTCTTGTGTCCAAGATGAGGACAACCTGGTGTCTGTAGAACAGGGAACTTCCTGGCAGTAGGTAGGTGGAGCTTAGTGCCCCATGGGGAAGCACCACAGGTCAAAGCAGTGCCCAGAGCCCAGCCAAGTGTAGGATCCCTTCTGCAGGCTTCCTTTCTGCCTTTCTCCTGTGAATTGCTTTCATGTATGCTATATAGAAATAACTCCCATCCCACCTGTTAATTGGTATAATTCAGACTCAAGATCAGAGAGGCAGGGTCTGGGTGTTTACTTAACAGTTCTCAAAACTTCTTACATTTTGGTTCAGGCTCAGTCACTATTCCTAGACATAACTTTGTCCCAGCCTCAACATCATATGTAAACACCACCTCATGACTATCTGCATCGGACACAACAGTTACTATTATGGTATTATGTAAAAATGTGGATGTGTAACCGATGTGATTCTGCAATCTTTGTAATGTTTTGAATAACCAATAAAAAAATAAAATTAAAAAAAAATTAAAAAAAAAAAAAAAGAAACCAGGTTGTAGGTTTCTGAAAGGTTCTTAATCTATTCTGCAGTGCAAACTGTGGGCTTGGCTTCTGAGCACCGCGGCTCTGCCCTTTCTCCTCCAGGCTCCCCAGCCCCAAGAGGTGCTCACCTGCTCTGCTCCACTCCCACAGTGCGGCCACCAGTCCCCAGGAGGCAGGAACACTCTGCTTGCCCGGAGGACACCTGCAGGATTTCGGTGGGTTGGAGCTTTAGTTGCTAACCTCACGGCCACTATGGATCAATAAAAATGAAGGGAAAAGTTAAGTTGGAACAACAGATAACACCTCTGCAGCCTCTGGAAACCGAGAAAGTCGCTCAGATAGCATAGTGTGCAAACTCCAACAACTGCTATAATCATAGCAATATCTAAAGTAGAGACCTCATTTTCTAGGTCAACATCACCATCTTCCTGAGGAATTTAACATGGGTGTGAATTGACAGACCTGGGAACTATCTTCTTGATTTTGAATGATGCAGAGTAGAAAAGCATATGTTGGTTGATGTGAGATCCCCAGCATCCTAAGGGACAATCAGAAATGGTTGTGCATGATCCAAGCACACAGAAGCCTGTTCCAGAGAGGACAGCTAGCCAGAAGGATTGGAGAACAGCTGCTGTAAAGTGCTTCTCTGCTGAGAAAGTAAGTTTACATCTCCTTCCTTTGAGTACTCAGTGGAACTCCCCAGATGAGGCAACCGATGTGGGTACGAATGCCACCCATGTGGAATCAGCTCTGTGAAGAGCAGGATACTCATTTCCTCCACATATCCCTTTACTCAGGCCAGGGTGCATACTGTGATCTGGTGACTTCCTTGTGAATGGGCACCCATGCAAACGCACTACTGCAAAATTAAGAAAAAGTCCAAGAAACTGTCAGATTTGTTTTCTCAGCTTCCCCTATGTGCTGTACAGATGCAAAGATCAGGCTGATTCCACAGCAAGGAACACTCCTCAGAGTGCAGAGACAACCTACAGAATGGAAGAAGAAAATTCTATAGATCTGGCATGGGGTTGATATCCAGCATATATAAGATACTCCAAAAGTTCAATAGCAAAAAAGCTAAGTAAACAGATCATAAATGTGCAGTAGAACTAAATAGACCTTTCTCAAAAAAAAAAAAAAAGCTCAGAACAAGTTTAAGAGAACTTTATCTTAACTCTATTAGTTTGCCAATCCTGAACAAGGAATATCTGCATTCATTTATATTAAATTTATTTTCTTTCAATTGTGTTCAAAGTTTTCTGAAAGTAAATTTGTGTTTTAAGATTTTTACTTAAGGACTTTAATTTTGGGGGGTGCTATTGTAAATGGTAATGCTTTATCTGGGCACAGTCACAGTGGCACTTGCCTGTAATCCCAGTGGCTTGGGAGGCTGAGATGGGAGGATTGCAAGTTCCTGGATTGCAAGCCAGACTCAGCAACAGCAAGGCACCAAGCAACTCAGTGATCCCTGTCTCTAAATAAAATACAAAATAGGGCTGGGATTGTGGCTCAGTGGTCAAGTGCCCCTGAGTTCAATCACCCTCCCCAATTTCTTTTCTTATTTTAGTTTTCAAACTTCAAAAACTCCTACACATTATTTATAATATATAGGAAATCAAAGGACTTTTTTTCCAGTGGGTATTTACTTTGCTTTTTTTTACTTCCACCCATTTAGATCAAGACGTGGGATGGTATGCTCTACTTCTGTTTGATGTCTGGAGTAATTAGAACAAATTTCAGAGTTTTACCAGTGTTGCCATGAGGGGGCACTTAGCCATGGTTAAACAAGGATCGCCCAGTGTCCTGTGCTGTCCACATCGACCAGCAGGGGGTGCAAAGAGTCACTCTCTCCTATTCCTGTTACAATCCCACCTTCAGGGAGTGGGTGTCCTGTGTTTACAGCGAGCTTCCTTCTCCTGGGACTCACCTGGGAAGACCCCACAGTTGGGGAAGCCTGGGGATGCTTGTGGGGGGAGTATTTCTTCTCAAGACCCACCCTGGGAGATGCTGCTGTTGGGGACACTGGGAGGACACCTCCTACAGTGAGGACCAGAGATTCCTAATCCTCAGGATCCACCTGGAGAGATGCCCCTGCTGGGGACACTTCAGGGCCATGGCTGAAGTGAGGATCAGAGCTTCCTTATCCTAATGACTCACCTGGGATATGCCATGGCCTGGGGACACCTGAAAAGCATGAGGACATCCAGAAGGCCATAGCTTTCTTCTCCTGGTGACCCTCCTGGGGAGATACCATGGCCTGGGATGCATGGGGGCAGTGTCCATGGTGAGGACCAGAATTTCCTTCTCCGCTGCTGCCCTGTGTGCTGAGGGAGCAGCTCTGCTACATTCTTTACTTTCCCTGGTAACATTTTAATAGGACTTATTTTTACAAAAGTATCCTTTATTGAGGCTTTGGCCACTTGCCAACATAGCATGTCAAAGTGTTTCGCTGGGATTGGGGGTGTTTCTGGGGAGAAATCCAGACTTGGGAACTATCTTCTTGATTTTGAAAGGGGAAATACAGATACAACCTCAGGATGGTGCAAGGAGGGCAAGGAGGGCCCAGAATCTGAAGCCACACTAGGGCCTGAGGGAAGAGCTAATGCACATCTCATTTCTTGTTTTTATTCATGTTATAATGGCTCATTTTTTGGTACCAGGGATTGAACTCAGGGGCACTCAACCATATCTGGCACTGAGCCATATCTCCAGTCCTGTTTTGTATTTTATTCAGAGACAGGGTCTCACTGAGTTGCTTAGCACCTTGCTTTTGCTGAGGCTGGCTTTGAACTCAAGTTCCTCTTATCTCAGCCTCCTGAGTCTCTGTGATTGCAGGCATGCACCACTGTGCCTGGTTATGGCTCACTTTTGTTATAGTGTTAAAGTACTTGAAAAATACTGATTGAAAAGTGAATGTATTAAAACCCCAAATTACTTTAAGTGTAAATATTGTATTTGTGTCTGTTAAAAGAATAATCTAATGGATGGAGTTCTAGCTCAGTGGTGGAGGTGTGATGAGCATGTGTGAAGGTCTGGGTTCAAATCCAGGCACTGCAAGAAAAACCTAACCAAACAAAATTGTGCAGTATTAATTACCTACTATTATCAATAGGTAAGTTACATGGAAAGAAAAGGAAGGAGGACCTAAGATGCATTAATCACATGCAATGGAATCTCCTAGTATTAACCAGATTTATTTATATTTAAAACTATAAAATTAATTTGAAACAATTGGAGAAATCTGTGTATTGACTGGGCATATGAGATTAAGGAATCATCTGTGATTATTTCTACTGTGAAAATATTATTGTGGTTGCATTAAAGAGTTCTTCCCATTACATGACTAAATTTTTTTTGTAGAAGAAGCCAGATGATAGTGGGTTTTGCTGGTGATCCTGCTCACAGCAGGGTGAGCTCTCTGGTAAGTCCCAGAGTACTGACTGTGTGGGTAGTCATCTGGCCACTCAAAATCCTTGGGGTGTAGACTTCAGCACCTATGAACCCAACAGTGAGAGTTTTGTGGGCAGAGTGCAGGACCACATCACCCAAAATTGTCAGGGGCCCCAAACTCCCAACAGCCTCTGCTGTGAGGGCTGCATGGGCAGAACAACAGAGTATATTGTACATAATTCTCAGTGCCTGCAGCTCCCAGAGGCCTCTGTGATGAAGGTTGCGAGATCAGAAAGCCAGACTACATTGCCCAGAATTCCTGGGCAAGCCTTTGTGAATGCATAGCCTGTAGCTCCCATGGCCCTACATGGTCATGACTGTGTGGGAAGAACTCTGGGCTACCCTACCCAGAATCCTTGAGGATTCCTGGATGAACGGGCAACCTATAATTCTGAGAGCTTTCTCTGTTGAGGGCTCCATTGCTAGAGCATTGGATGACACTACCTAGAATCCTCATATTACTGGAACAACCATGTGGATTGCAGCTTTCATGTCCTGTTGGTAGGGGTGTGCAGGAAAAACACTGCACTACATTACCCAGAATCCTCAGGTGTGCCAGCTCCCAGGATCCTCTGTGGTGCACAGGCAAAACACTGGACTACATTTCCCATAATTTTTAGGTTGCTGTAGCTTCCAGAATCCTCTATGGTCAGGACTGTTAGATGAGAGAAATGAATTCCACTACCTAGAATCCTGGGACAGGGGAGTGTCAAGGAGAATGTGCAGCCTACAACTCCCTGAGATGTCCACTGTGAGAACTGTGCAGGCCGAAGGCCAGACTACAATACTGCTCAGAATCCCCAGGTGAACATGCAGCTGCTGTTCTCAGCATGGTGAGGGCTGCATTGGAGGAGCACCAGATTATACTAGCTAGAATCCTCAGAGTACCAGGGCAAGCTTGTGGCTTGCAGTTTCTATAGTCTTCCTGGCAAGGTTGTATCAGCAGCCCCTGAGAATTGTACACTCAATTCTCAGGGGCTGCAACTCCCAGGATCTGCCCTGATGATAACTGGAGAAAGCTGAACTATACTACCCAGAATCTTTGGTGGGAGACAAGCAGGCAAACATGCAGCCTGCAACTCCCAGAGGCCTCCATGGCATGGGCTATGAATGCAGGTCAGACTACACTACCCAGGATTACTTGGGGAATGGAAGCTCCCACACATCTTCCTGTGAGGGCTTTATGGGCAGAGCTTTGGATTGTGCTACCCAGAGTCCCCAGGAGTACCTGGCCAGAAATGTGGCAGGCAGCTGTCAAGAGCCTTAATGAAGAAGTCCACTTAGGTAGGGTAGATTGCTGCACTACCTAGAACACCAAGTGGCCAACAGCTCCCAGAGACCTCTGAAGTCAGGGCTTAAGAACTGACTACAGTGTCCAGAATCCTTGGGGGCTCACAGCCACAGGAGCCACCTTGGTAAGGCTATACCAACATAGTACCAGACTTTAATTTCCATGATCTTTGGGGGATCTGCAGCCTCCAGAGCAAGGTCTGTATTGTAGAATAATGGATTACACTATTCTGGGGCTGCCAGGCAAACACACGGCTTGCAGCCAACTTAGGCTTCCAGAGTGAGTGCTGCACCTGCAGAACACCAGACTGCACTGCCCAGAAAACTTGGGGGCCTGTGTCTTCCAAACCCTTCACATTGAGGGTTGGGTGGCAGAGTGCCAAAATACACTTTTGGTCCATATCTCCCAGAGGTCTCTTGGGGGAGGGCTGCATGGTCAGAGCACGACTACTCTGCCCAGGTCCTCTATGGCAGAATAGTCTTGGCATTCGGCTCCCAAGGTCCTCTATGGCAAGGCTTGTGTGGACAGGACATCTGATATGCTGACCCAAATGGTGAGTGAGTGTGCAGCCCATTGCTTCCAGGGGACTCTATGGTGAGAGATGGGTAGGTAGGACAGACTGAATTATCTAGATTGCCCTGAGTCAAGGATGGGCAATTATCTAGATTGCCCTCAATGTGGCTGGCAGCTCCCAGATGCCTCTGCTACTAGAGGAGGGCTGGTAGGATGGAGTGCACTGTCTAGAACCACCCTGGGGTTCTGGGAGTTTGCTTCTGAGCTCAGGTTCTCCTCATCTTGAGAGTGGCCATCCTGGGCTGGGATTTTTTTTATTAATTTTTATTGTTGGTTGTTCAAAACATTACATAGTTCTTGATATATCATATTTCACACTTTGATTCAAGTGGGATATGAACTATATGAACTCCCATTTTTACCCCGTATACAGATTGCAGAATCACATCAGTTACACATCCATTGATTTACATATTGCCATACTAGTGTCTGTTGTATTCTGCTGCCTTTCTTATCCTCTACTATCCCCCCTTCCCCCTCCCCTCTTCTCTCTCTACCCCCTCTACTGTAATTCATTTCTCCCCCTTATATTTTTTTCCCTTTTCCCTCCTTCCTCTTGTATGTAATTTTGTATACCCCTGAGGGTCTCCTTCCATTTCCATGCAATTTCCCTTCTCTCTTCCTTTCCCTCCCACCTCTCATCCCTGTTTAATGTTAATCTTCTTCTCATGCTCTTCGTCCCTACTCTGATCTTAGTTACTCTCCTTATATCAAAGAAGACATTTGGCATTTGTTTTTAAGGGATTGGCTAGCTTCACTTAGCATAATCTGCTCTAATGCCATCCATTTTCCTGCAAATTCTATGATTTTGTCATTTTTTAATGCAGAGTAATACTCCATTGTGTATAAATGCCACATTTTTTTTATCCATTCGTCTATTGAAGGGCATCTAGGTTGGTTCCAGAGACTTGCTATTGTGAATTGTGCTGCTATGAACATGGATGTAGCAGTGTCCCTGTAGTATGCTCTTTTTAGGTCTTTAGGGAATAGACCGAGAAGGGGAATAGCTGGGTCAAATGGTGGTTCCATTCCCAGCTTTCCCAGGAATCTCCATACTGCTTTCCAAATTGGCCAAACCAATTTGCAGTCCCACCAGCAATGTACAAGAGTACCCTTTTCCCCACATCCTCTCCAGCACTTATTGTTGTTTGACTTCCTAATGGCTGCCAATCTTACTGGAGTGAGATGGTATCTTAGGGTGGTTTTGATTTGCATTTCTCTGACTGCTAGAGATGGTGAGCATCTTTTCATGTACTTGTTGATTGATTGTATGTCCTCCTCTGAGAAGTGTCTGTTTAGGTCCTTGGCCCATTTGTTGATTGGGTTATTTGTTATCTTATTGTCTAATTTTTTGAATTCTTTGTATATTCTGGATATTAGGGCTCTATCTGAAGTGTGAGGAGTAAAAATTTGTTCCCATGATGTAGGCTCCCTATTTACCTCTCTTATTGTTTCTCTTGCTATGAAAAAACTTTGAGAATTTATCTTTTAACAAGAGAACATTATAGATGACAGCAAGTCAGGAAGACCTGATAGGTGCAAGGTACCACCATTGAATAAGAATGTTAGGTTTCTGAGTGCTCCCTGTGGAAGTAACCCATCCAGCCTGCCCTTTGGACCAGGGAAACAAAGCAGAATGACCAGGCACAGCACCCTCCACCAGCCACGAGCCAGCCATGGTGTAGTGCTAAACCTGGATCCTTCATTTAGGGACCATTTGAGGAGCTACTGGGGGGCAGCTTAGCAGGCCCATGACCTCAACTCCAAGTTTTCAGAGGGTATCAGCAGTCAAGGCCACTGCTACTACATGAGATTTTCTTTCCTATCTTTTCCCTCATGTCTTTCTTTTTCTTAATGTTTTAAAATTTAATTTATAAAAGCATTTTTATTACTAATTGTCACATATATTTGGACATATTATGTTGGTGTTATCCTGAGACGTTAGAGCAGAAGAGTTCAATCAACATGTACAGGGTCAAAGACCTCCCCTCTTCGCCTTAGTGAAGGGACTCATGTAGATGGAACTGTCCTCACAAGACTGGTGTTGATTAAAAAGTCCTCACAGGATTGGGGTAAATTAAAGTGGCCTTACTGAATTGGCATAGATTATTATGTCCTTATTAGAATTGTAAAGATTAAAGTGTCTTTATAGGATTGGTATAGATTAATGTGGCCTAATAGGATTCATATTGATTAAACTTTCCTCACAGGATTATATAGATCAAAATGTCTTTACTACATTGGTATTGATTAAGCTGTCTTCACAGGGCTAGGATCACAGAATTTCTTGCAGTAGCATTTTGTTTGAAGTGGAATGAGCCCTGTCTGTGTGAAGGGCTGATTCCTAGCCCCTCACAATTCTTACTTTGAAGTCCTAACTTAGTAGCTCATAATATGCCCATATTTGGAGACAGGGTTTTTTCAGTGATTATTAAATTTAATGAGGCTTTTTGGGTGGCTCTATTCAGATGTGAGCAGTGTCCTTACAGCTGAGAAAACTGGGCACAGATTTCTAGAGGTACCAGTATAAGGACATAGGGAGGGAGGCCATCTGCAAGCTCAGAGAGAAGCCTCAGAGGGTACCAGCCCTGACCACACTGGCTGTCAGACTCTGGCAAACCCTGTGATGGGGTTACCTACCCCACATCTAGATGGCTATCCTGCCTGTGTACTGGGAGATCCTCCCATAAAACGTGGAGCAAAGTGCAGTGGCAGCTTGGCCATTCTGACCACCTGTCTCTGACACTCCATAATCCCTCCCCAGTGTTGTCCCTGAACCTTCCTCACCTCTTCTCTGCCCTCAGCACCTCTTCCTGGCCTTCCAGATCAATTATGAGGACAGCCCTCTTGGAAACTTCCCTGAAGGTGGATCCCCAAAGTGTCATCTGGGAACTCTGAGGAGCTCTTATCCTGTCACATTCTGGTTAGTGGAATGGAACTCCATCTCCTCTTCCACACTCTAAGATTACTCAAAGGTGACTTCTTGCCAACTGTGCTTAGAATTTTGCATCATATATGAGAATGTGGGCTGTCAGCATCCTTTTGCTTTACAGCCTGAGCCCCTAGGCTCTGTTCCCCTGAGGCAATTATTCATGCACATGCTGAGTACCTCTGACTTTGGTCAGCTCGGAGTGCAAGAGGATGACACTCCACCCCCATACTAAATTTCCTGACTTTCCATTTCCACTGAGTGAGAATTCAGTTCTACCAATCTGATCTGTTTGACCTAAGATCTTTAAGGCACATCCCAAGGCCTTTATGAATTCCAAGATTCAAGAGTGACACAAGTACATTTAAATATCTTTCAGATGTTTTTTTTTTTTTTTTACAAATGTCTAAAAGTATCCCCTTTAAAGTAGTAGTAAATCTATGAATATGCTTAAATTCTCATAGGCAGCAGTCAATGTAAATTCTTTCATTAAGCTGAATTTCTGAAAATGAGTCATTGTGACATTTTCTTTTGTCAACCACTTATTTATGAACGTGCAAAATCTGTGTACCCTCAGGAGTTGGGTGGCAGTGATGGAGAGCCACAGACCTCATCTTGGGCTAAGGGTCAAATATTTTCTAAGAGGAAATGACAAGTTTTAGAGAGTCTATACTTTCAGGGTCACTTGGGCAGAGTTAGCCCAGCATGCATTGGTTTCCTGGATAGTGTCTGTTATGGTAGCTGCTAATTCCATGTGGCTATTGAGCTTGTGAATTGTGACTGGGGAGACTTAGAAACAGACTTTTGGTTTTAATTATTTAGAATGCAAATAATTACATGGGGCTGATGGCTACTTCATAGGACTCTGGGGATTGAAGAGATTTGGACACCATGGATGCCTGCTTTCCTAAGAGAAGTCCCTGAGGCCATGCAGCCCTACATGGGGAAGGGATGCTGAATGGAGACAGATGAATTAGGAGCTGGGAGAAACATGGAAGACAGGAGGACAGGACTGTAGAGTGTGCTGTGTGTTGCCAACCCAAAGCCATCCTCACTGTAGAGGCTGTCTCTGTGGAAACAAGACCAGCCTGCCAGAGGTGGGGGTATAGAAGATGCAGGGGAATGGTGTGCTGGGTGCCCAGGACCTGTGGTCTCAAGGCCATGTCAGGTCCTCAACCACTAGCAGTAGGCCCTTCTATGCTAAGGACATTGCAGGTAAGTGGTGTAAGGCCAGTGGCTCTCAACAACAGTGATGGGCATCCTGGTTCCCTGAAAGTATGGGCATCAGGACACCCACAACCTCAGAACTTGGGGAGTAAGACCTGAAGAAGCTTCTGGAAGGCCTTGTCTGCAGGCAGAATGTCATTCTCCTGATTATCCTGCAACACTGAGCACTGACAGAAAATGCTCTTCTCAGTGCCAGTTTCATGAGTGTGCCTGGCACAACTCTTGAGGGAAGCAACCAGAAGTCAAATAGGTAAAAAGATGTGAACTGGCAGAAGCAATCCCAGTATAATGTCTGGTGTCCACAGTCATAGAAATAAAGCTCAATGGATTCTTCCTCTTATTTCACCTGTAAGAGAAAATGAATGAGGTGGAGGAAGAGGAGGAGGCAGGGGAAGAAGACAAGGAAAAGGAAGAAAGAAGGGTAAAAGGGCATAGGATAGAAGAAAGGAAGAGGAGGAAGAGAAGAAGGAAGAGAAAGTTAAAGAAGATAAAGAAGGAGAAGAAGTGAAGGATGAGGAGGGGAGGAGGAGGAAGAGGAGGAGGAGGAGGAGGAGGAGGAGGAGAATTATTTCACATTGTGGACTACAGCAAATCAGAGAGACCCACTCTTTGCAAAGCACCACCATTGCATAGGAATGTGGGGTCCCTGAGTACTCCCTGTGGAAGGATCCCCAACCAGCCTGCCCATTGGGCCAGGAAAAAAAATGCTTAGAGAGGAGACTCCATAGTCAGGCCTAGCTAGGCACAGCAACCTCCACCAGCCATGAGCTAGCCAGAGTGTGGCCAGTCCTGTCTCCTTTGCTTAGGGACCATATGTGTAGCTGCTCAGAGTGTAGAAGGCAGGTGACTCTGCCTCAGTTTTCAGAAGATGGCAACAGTGAAGCTCACTGCTGCTATCTGGGATTTTCTTTCCTATCCTGGCGAGGATTGTTTCCCCTTAAGTCTGTTTCTTTCCCCCAGATCTTTAGATGCAGATGAACACAATACCTTTATTTTGTTTGTTTGTTTTCTTTTTAATGTTGTGTTGTTGATCGAACCCAGTGCCTCATGCATGTTAGGCAAGTGCTCTACCACTGAGCCACGACCCCAGCCCGAGTCTATCTTTTTCTTAATGCTAAGTGGGGTTTTTCTTGTTTAATTTATAAAAGTAATTTTATTCCTAATTGTAACATAGTAATTGGACATATTATGGTATTATCCTGAAAAGTTAGAGCAGAACGGTTCAACCACATACAGGGGCAATGTCCTCCCCACTTTGTCTTGATAAAAAGACTTGTGTCAATGGGATTATGCTCATAGGACTGGTGTTTATTAAAAAGTCCTCACAGGATTATAGATTAAATTATAGATTAAAGTGGCCTTACCAGATTGGTATTGGTTAAAGTGGCCTTACTGGATTGGTATAGATTAAATTAATCTTATTGGATTGGTATTGATTAAAATCTCCTCACAGTATTGGCATAGTTCAAAATGGCCTTACCATGTTGATATTGATTAGGCAGTTTTCACAGAGCTTGGATCATGTAACTTCTCACAGTGGCCCAATGTTTGGAGAGTAATGAACCCAATCTGTGTGATGGCTGACTCCTAGCTATCATAGTCCTTATGTTGAAGTCATAACTCAGTAGCTCAGAATATGACCATATTTGGAGACAGGATCTCTGCTTGCCCTGGAGTGAGTCCTGAACCTGTTTTGTGAGCCTTTTCCTCCTCCTTATGCTCAGTTACAGACCTGGATAGGAGTTCACAGAGCCAGACCACAGCTGACCCAGGACTATGTCAACACCCTACAAGGAGTCTCAGAGTCCAGCATCTGGGAGGCCATCATACTTCTCACCTGGCATGCCCCAGGTAATCCTCAAGCCTGGAGAAAGAGGAGTGCACTAGTCCTGGCCTCCCAGGTTCCCTGAGCTCAGCAGGGTGTGTGGAGTTTGGGGAACAGCTATCTGCTTGTATTCCACAGCAGCACTGGGCCCCTGTGACCCCAACAGGAAGTCTCTTCCAAAGTCAGGGCAGAGGGAGTGACTACTGTGTCTTAGGTTGCTATGGGGTGTGGCAGCTCTCAGCCCTCTCAGGAAACATTCAGAGTCCTGAGCTCATCCCAACCTCTGCCTGGCCTTTCCTGAAGATGGGAGGGTCTAGAGTTCCAGTAGGGTGAAGTCTGTGAGAAGCTGGTCAATAAGAGACAGAGACTGAGTGATGATCTCCAGGTCATTTTGCTTCCTATGCTGGATAGGCAGTGGGTTCAGTCCTGAGATTTCCAGAACCCTGCAACTTCATCATCTGACTTCATCATGTTCATTTTTGGGAAATGGACTAAAGTGCCTGCAGCTGACCCTTGACTATGACAGGACCTCCTGGGAAGGGTTACTTGTGCAGTGTCCAGAGGTCATCTGGATGGAGGCAGGAGGTCCCTCCTTAGTCCCTTTGCTCAGCCCCTATGGGGAAAGGTGTCTACTCTCAGTATACTGACAGCCAGCCCCCCTTCCCTTTCACCCATCCAATTTTGTCTTGGACCACTCTTATGGGTGTGGCTCCCAGCCTGTTGTATGCTTACTCCCTTAAAGGGCCAGCTGGGCCTAGAGGGCACAGGTGAGACACCATGACCAAGTAGAGTATCATATTCTGTACATTCCTGAGGGACTCTCCCTGCTGAGATTAAAAGAGATATTTTCTCTGTTCCAAAGTGTGGATGGCAAAAGGGGACTTGAAAGAGATTATGAGGGGTGATTTGTTCATCCCTGGACTTCCTAGGCTCCAGGGCTTTGGGGACATAAACTATGGGTGGAAAATATTCAAACCATAGTACCATCCTTTTAGATCAAAACATGGGATGATGGGCTCTATTTTAGCTAAAATATGCAAATGTATATTGAATAACCAGAACAGTGACTTTCAGAGGTGGTGCATCAGGACTAGATAGTGGCACAGCTCTCTCTACAACACTAAACAAGCTAATCAATCAACAGAATCCAAGCTCAGGATGCTTTTGTAACCTGTGGAAAGAGATGAAATTAAAAGTTGGGATGAGGGTATGAAGCTGTAGCATAATGTCCTCTAAGCTGATCAGAGGTGGGTCACAGGGGCCTTAATGACAGCCACCTCCAGGTTCTTCCCTAGATGTGGTTCTGTGGGGATCCTGGAGTTGCCGCCATGTTTGTCTGTTCCCCAGGAAGCTCCTATGGACAAAAATGCAGGCCTGGGTTGTTGTGCTTGCATTTTTCTGAATTTACCACCTGCAGCCAGAACTTTTTAATCTCTTTCCATAGGCAGCAACTTCATACTGAGCCTGAGTTTATCAGCTGCTTGTACTGGTGTTTCTATTCAGAATTCACTTTTCCCTCTGTGAGGTGTGCAAAGATAAAGGCAGTCCAGGGTCCAGACCAGAGTAGAGACCTGGGGGAGCTCAGAGACACCAGGGACTCCATGGCATGGATTCATAGCATTTATGCTATTTGTTCATCCATTGAGGTGCATCATGATTGCTTAAGGTATTGGAGCATTGTGAATAGAACTACTATATGTAATTGAATGCTGTGATCTAGATATACCTTTTTGAGGCAGTTGTCTATATTTTTAGGATCATGTGGTGATACCATGTCTAACTTTGGGGGAAATGGCCGGTTTTTTGATAGTGGTGAGCTGTTATGTGCTCTACCAGCAATGCACAAGAGTGCCTGTGGCTGCTCATCATCCTCATGGTTGATACTACACTTAGTAAAGACCTTAGCAGCTTAGTATGTGTGCAGAGTAACTTGGGGTCTTAGTTTGTGCTTTCCTCATGACAGGTGATACTAAGAGTCATTTCTATGCTTCTTTGCCATCTTGTGTCTTTCTTGTGAGTTGTCTTTTCAGATCTTTACCCATTATGTTGTGTTATTGTTGAGTGTCTTATTATATTTTGTACACAAGTTTGTTTTAGACATATACTTTCCAAAGTTTCCCAGTCTTGACTTGTCTTTTCATTTCCTTAATATGATTTTTCACAGAGTAATTTAATACACTCCACATTATCAGGTTTTTCTTTCATGGATTTGTTGTTGTTATTGTTTGTTTGTTTGGTAGCAGGGATTGAACCCAGGGGTGCTTAACCACTGAGCTACATCCCCAGCTTTCATGGATTTTTTTTGGGGGGGCTGTATTTAAAACCTCATCATTAAACATGTGGTCATGTACATATTCTAGAGTTTTACAGTTTCCCATTTTAAATGCAAGTCTAGGGAGTATTTTGATAGGTTCTGGCAACCAGATGTGTGGCTTCTTGAAGTGTGTCCTTTTGCAGTCAGTGCTGTCTAGTCTAGGTTTAAAAACAGCTTGTTGGGAATTTCTGAAGTGCACTGAATCTTCAGATCAGGTTTGAGATAATTTCATCTTAATTTTATTGAGACCTGAACAAAGAATATCTCTGCATTTATTTATATTTCATTTGATTTCTTTCAAACATTTCAAGATTTTCTGAAAGTATGGTTGTACTTTAAGGCTTAACATGAAAGTACTTAAAATTTGGGGTCTCTATTTTAAATATTAATGCTTTAAAATTTTTCTTATTCCAGTTTATAAATTTCACTGTTTTCCCCTACATGATGGCTGAAATATAGGAAATCAATGAAATTTTGTCTTTGGGCCATGTACTTTGCTGCTTGCTAACTCCACCCATTCTGATCAAGACATAGGATGGTAGGATCTGCAACTCCCAGAGGTCTCTGAAGTGAGAGCTGTGCATTCTGCAGGTCAGACTACACTACATACAATTCCTGGGGAGACACTGGTGAATGTGCTGCCTCCAATTCTAGGAGGCTTCAACAGTGAGGTCTTCCCTCCCTCTCCCTGCTCACAGCCCCTGTACCCCTCCCTCCCCCTCCCTGCTCACAGCCCCCTGTACCCCTCCCTCCCCCTCCCTGCTCACACCCCCTGTACCCCTCCCTCCTTCTCCCTGTTCACAGCCCCTGTACCCCTCCCTCCCCCTCCCTGCTCACAGGCCCCTGTACCCCTCCCTCCCTCTCCCTGCTCACACCCCCTGAACCCCTCCCTCCCTCTCCCTGCTCACAGCTCCCTGTACCCCTCCCTCCCTCTCCCTGCTCACACCCCCTGTACCCATCCCTCCCTCTCCCTGCTCACACCCCCTGTACCCCTCCCTCCCTCTCCCTGCTCACACCCCCTGTACCCCTCCCTCCCTCTCCCTGCTCACAGCCCCCTGTACCCCTCCCTCCCTCTCCCTGCTCACACCCCCTGTACCCATCCCTCCCTCTCCCTGCTCACACCTCCTAGTAGCCATCCCTCCCCCTCCCTGCTCATAGGCCCCTATACCCCTCCCTCCCTCTCCCTGCTCACACCCCCTGTACCCCTCCCTCCTTCTCCCTGTTCACAGCCCCTGTACCCCTCCCTCCCCCTCCCTGCTCACACCCCCTGTACCCATCCCTCCCTCTCCCTGCTCACACCTCCCAGTACCCATCCCTCCCCCTCCCTGCTCATAGGCCCCTATACCCCTCCCTCCCCCTCCCTGCTCACACCCCCTGTACCCCTCCCTCCTTCTCCCTGTTCACAGCCCCTGTACCCCTCCCTCCCCCTCCCTGCTCACAGGCCCCTGTACCCCTCCCTCCCTCTCCCTGCTCACACCCCCTGTACCCCTCCCTCCCTCTCCCTGCTCACAGCCCCCTGTACCCCTCCCTCCCTCTCCCTGCTCACACCCCCTGTACCCATCCCTCCCTCTCCCTGCTCACACCTCCCAGTACCCATCCCTCCCCCTCCCTGCTCATAGGCCCCTATACCCCTCCCTCCCTCTCCCTGCTCACACCCCCTGTACCCATCCCTCCCCCTCCCTGCTCACAGGCCCCTGTACCTCTCCCTCCCTCTCCCTACTCACACCCCCCTGTACCCCTCCCTGTTAGAGTCTGTAAACAAGTCTGGATGGCGCCCGGCAAAATGCCAGAGGGAGTGGTTTGTAAAGTAACAAAAGCGAGCCATTAAGTGTGGAGATTCCTGAAGATAAGCTGTGCAAAATGTATAAATACCTCTGTTATCCTACAATAAACGGCTCCTATTCCTGCTGCATCAAGATACACAAGTTATTCGTCACCCCCCCCCTTCGGCAGATGGTGGCCTGTTACGGGGAGCCCCGGGACACTCGGGGGTAAGTGACGAAAAAAGCTGCCCATCCATAGATAGGACGGGAGCAATCTGCTCGTCCCTAGGCAGATAGGGCGAGAGGAAAAATGGCCATTTCGAGAAAATGGAGAAGATTGATGCAGTATGTTTGTGTCTTGTTTTGTCTTGAAATGTTGTATTGTCTTTGTGATAAAAATATGGAAGGGGTGAGAAGTAAATTGATAAAGGAAAGAGGCACCCCAGTGGAACCAAGAATAGTTAGGGCATGTGTTGATAAAAGCCCAGAAACTCTAGTCAAAAAGAAAAAGAAAGTTCAGAAGAAGAAGGATTATCAAGAAAAAAGTTGCAGCAAAAGGCTATTACTGATTACTTTTCATTACTGGAGGGTGCGTGAATCGGAATCTGAGCAGCGGTTGCCACCTGCCCAAGCCGATCATGGCGCAGCAAGAATTTTCCAAGCGGCAGTTGCCGGCTCTTCCCCGCCCCCCTGCCCAGGGGAGCGGATCGCCACTGTGAGCCCAAATGTAGACCTGACCTGGAGGCACAGTCTCGAAGGCTTTTGCTCCCTGTGCCCCGAAGCAGTTTGAGTCTGGGACTCTCCCCAGGGCCATCTGGGGCTGCCCGGGATGCTACAGCTGGAGGAAGACGCTACTGGCGTCCCTGAAGTTTCAACATTTCCAAGGCCAGTAACTACAATGGGTCTCTCACACCTGGAGGCTGATGAGTAATGAGTACTATTAAGGCTTATTTCAAATGTAAAAATCCTTGAGATAATGTACTAAATTGTTCAGAAGGTTTTTTTCTTAGTGAAATGCTACAGGATTTTCTTTAGCCATCCGGAGTTCCTGCCTTCAGTCCAGTGCCGGTGAAAACAAGGTGAAAGAATTTACAATGTTGCTAAGAACCTGAGGAAACTTCAGCTGAAAACCCCACGAGACGACTTCGGAGCTGTTACTGTTTCTGCCGCTACAACTTAAGCTAGCTGCCTGCAGAACTTACCTGGACTGTGATTTACCTGGACTGTGAGTTAATCTATTGAGACACTGCTTTATCTGGACTGAGACAACAAACTGTAATCTACAACAAATTGTAACTCAGTATCTTTGCTAATGGTGTCATTGCTGGTATAATTTTTCCAAGGGCTTCTTGCATGGAGCCATCAATTAGCTTGGAATTGTAACATTTTGTATCCTCCCTTTCTGTTTCTAGCAGGTTATTTATGGTGTTTCTGTAAAAAACCACTATGGTCGTTATTTAAATTAAACAAAAGGGGGATATGTTAGAGTCTGTAAACAAGTCTGGATGGCGCCTGGCAAAATGCCAGAGGGAGTGTTTGTAAAGTAACAAAAGCGAGCCATTAAGTGTGGAGATTCCTGAAGATAAGCTGTGCAAAATGTATAAATACCTCTGTTATCCTACAATAAATGGCTCCTATTCCTGCTGCATCAAGATACACAAGTAGTTCGTCACCCCCCTGACACCTCCCTCCCTCTCCCTGCTCACACCCCCCCTGTACCCCTCTTTTTCTCTCCCTGCTCACACCTCCCAGTACCCATCCCTCCCCCTCCCTGCTCACACCCCCTGTACCCCTCCCTCCCTGTCCCTGCTCAGTCCTGCTACACTACTGAGGGTCCCCACCTGCTGCAGAGCTGAACTCTGAGCCACCTGAGTCAGTCTGGCCAAGGGGCCTGGGCTAAGCAGCACAAGATCATCAGGTAGAGGGCAGCCCCCAGGGTGGGCACTGGGTGTTCGGGGCCCTTTGGTCTAGTGGGTAGTGACCCCAGGCATCAGCCCTGACTTCACATCAAAACTGAGATTCAGAAGCAGTGAGGCCCCCTCAGCATGAGGGGAGGGTCCCCATGGCCCTCTGCACAGGGGCTTGTGCAGCACCCGAGGTGGGATGCCCACATGTGGCAATGGGCAGGACCCCAAAGACACCAGCTCCTCCACGGTCATTCGTCCAGACCCTGTCACACAGCTCCTGTGACCGCTGTGGCAGGGTCCATCTGCCTTCATGAGACCCACACAGCAGAGGGCCTGCTGGAGCCAGTGACCACCAACCTGGGGCCTTAAGTGGAAATGCATCTTCCACGTGGCTCCTCCTCTGAGGCTGTCCCCTCTTCTGTTTTAAGGACACAGCCATTACATGAGGGCCATCTGACCCAGGAGGAGCCCATCTCAGGACCCTTCACTAACGACCTCTGCAGAGACCCTGCTCCCACACAAGGTCCCACTCACAGGTTCTGGGGTCAAGATGTGGACAGGGCCCGCCTCTTACAATGGTGTCCAGCTCCCTCCATAGGCTCCAGGGAGGCTCCTTCTGCCTCTCCAGCTCCTGGGGCTCCAGGTGGCCTTGGATGGTGGCCCCTCACTCCAGTCTCTTCCTCCATCTCCATGTGGCTCCTCCTCTGTGTCTGTGTCCCCCCTTTCTCTCTTGGGAGCACAGTGGCATTGCATGAGGGCCCCGTGTCCAGAAGGAGCTCATCCCGAGATCCTTCACCTGTTACACCTGCACAGACTCTTTCTCCAGCAGCAGACAGCTCACAGTCCTGGGGGACGTTCCTGGTGGGGCCCATCCATCCCTACAGTGTCACCTGGGGAGATGGCCAAGGTCAGTACCCTGGTATAGACAGCAGTGGGGACAGGTGGAGGCCTTGGAGAACAATGGTACAGAAAGCCCCTCCTGGTTGGGGGGATCCAAGGCCCACTCTGTCTAAACGTGAACTCACCCTGGAAAAATTCAGCTGCCCTTTGCCCAGGAAGAGGGCGGTGCAGGGCAGGGTTCCTGGGCAGCTGCCTCCTCTGGCATTTCCCTGTGGAGAAGGTCTCCTAACAGATAATTACAGCCCAGCAAGTCAAACTAGGAGCACAGGCAGGGGCGTGGATTGCCAAACAGGGCTGCTCCAGCAGGGGGCAGGCGGCCTGGGGAGCCAACAGGGGCCTTCCCAGGGCTTGAGGACCTGAGTAGGGCTGAGTCCTTCCCGCGTGGGCCGGGAAAAGGGGAATTGGGTCTTTGCTGGGTTTGTGGGCCAGGTACCTTTGTTGCTAGGGCAAGTAAGTTCTGAATGGAGAGTCCACAGACAGGGCTGGAGGCCGGGGCCTCCTCCACTGGGCAGCCTTTTAGACAGGTGCCCTCCAAGGGAAGTGCCTCGTCTACTGTCTGGGGTGTGCACACACGTGCTCCTCATGGTCACTCTCATGGGAAGCCAAGGTCACTGAGGAGGATAAGGTGTCTGGTGTGTATACTGCAGGAGGGCACTGTGTCCCAAGTGTGGGCTGGAGGAGGACACTGTGTCCCGAGTGTGGGCTGGAGGAGGACACCGTGTCCCGAGTGTGGGCTGGAGGAGGACACTGTGTCCCCAGTGTAGACAGGAGGAGGACACTGTGTCCACAGTGTAGACTGGAGGGACACTGTGTCCAGAGTGTAGACTGGAGGAGGACACGGATATCCTGAATGTAGGGTGGAGGAGGACACTGTATCTGAGTCTCCTGAGTGTAGAGTAGAGGAGGACATGGTGTCCGGAGTGTAGACTGGAGAAGGACACTGTGTCCCGAGTGTAGACTGGAGGAGGACACTGTATCTGAGGCTCCTGCGTGTAGACTAGAGGAGGACATGGTGTCCGGAGTGTAGACTGGAGAAGGACACTGTGTCCCGAGTGTAGATGGAAGGAGGACCCTGTGTCCCAGTGCCGACTGGAGGAGGACGCAGTGTCCTGGGTACATTCACGACCCCGCCCCTGCCAGGACTCTTCAGGCTCTGTGCCCTGGACTCCATCAGATCCTGAGGGGTGTCGGGCTGGGTACTTCTGCAGGGAGTCTTCCTGAGGGACACAGGCTCCCACGTGTCCTCTTCCCACACTGACCACAGAAGTGAAAGTGGTATTCCTCTGGCTGTTCTCAGGCTACACCTGACTTGGGCCGACCCTAGGAGGTCCGGGCCTCCAGCACCGCCTACTGCCCCGCCCTAGGCCCCCCCCCGTGCGCCCCCCCCACGCGCTCGCCCTGGGCTCTGCCCTGCCCGCCGCCCCTGACCCCGCTTCCCCGCCCCGCCAGTCCGACACCAGCCACCAGCGTCCTCCAGGGCCTCCCTCCTCCAAGCCTGCGCAGCCCCCACTCCCCGCCGGACCCAGATCGCCTCCCGCTGCCGTGTTCCCCTCCCCGCCTGCCCCCGGCCCATCCACCGCCTCTGGCCCTTCCGGTGCCCTCTGCGTGGCCCCCCGCGGTCCACTTAGGACCTGGACACTCTGCGCCGCCCCTGAACCGGTTCTTTGGCCCTCGACTACTCCCTGCCAACATCGGGTCTTTGGGTCCCCCTTTTCCACACTGTCCTCGACCCTCAGCCCTTTCCATACACACTCGGCCCTTCCGAGGCCACTCGGCTCTCAGCCGCCCTCGGCTCTTCGCGTTCTCTCGGGTTTCTCCCTACACACTCGGTGATGTCCCACCACCCTATATCTGACCACCCGTTCCCCGATAATGTCCCATCACCCCATTGTTGATCAGCTTCCTCACCCTTCCCCGTCCCCAGGTGGCGTCTGCTCACCCCAATATCTAATCCCATGTCCCACCACCCACTCTCCCAGGGGACATGAGAGGAGCAGTGGTGGCGACCCCTGAGGGCCTGTGCACACAGGAGCCAGCCCTGTGTCCAACCAGCTGTGATGAGGAAACACCGCCCATTGCCCAGGAGGCAGGCTGGGTGCAGGCTGGTGGGGTTGCTGAGCCAGAGCAATGAGCTGACAAGTACCTAAACAACAGGGACCACTGTCCCTCCATTGCCTCCACTGGGGACCCCCGCTCTCCCCTCCCCAGTCCCTCTGAGCTCAGGCCAGGGGCCTTGATCTCCCAGAACCCAAGTTCCCCTCTATATGCCTGGGCTGTTGGTCCCCTCAGAGGTTAGCTCCCAGTCAGAAGAGGGGGCAGGAGCCCTGAGGGTCAGGCCTGTCCCCCTTATCTCCAGGGAACACAGGTGTCACTGGGATGTCAACATTCTTGGCCTGCAGCTTCTGTCCTGCCTGGTAGCAGCCATCCTGGAATGCATGATGACCTTGGGCTAGTATGGCAAGGCCAGGGGTCATCCCCCCTCATCACAGGCCCCTCGAGACAGCATGGCTCCTGCCCCCTGCCCAGCACCTGAGGGCCCACCTGTGTGACCAATTTTTTGGAACCCCCAGTAGGTCCCACCTGGTGTCCCATTAGTGGGGTGCAGCTCACTAGCCCAGGAGGAACCAGGAGGATTCTTATGGACACAGCTGAGGGGTTGACAGATCCTCTGTATTGGGGGCTGAATAGGAGAACACTTGACTACAATATCCAGAATCCTCCCGCCCGAAGCTGCCCAGGGTACCTGTAGTGACACCTGCAGAGCGCCAAAGCACACTACCCAGAATCCCTGGGGGGCCTGCTGCTTGGCGGGGAGGGGGCCCATCTTGGTGAGAGCTGCGTGGACAGACCTCTGGACTACACTACCCAGTATGCGAATGGCCCTCGGCTTCCGGGGAGGGCCATCACCATAATGGTTGCATGAGCCGACCTCTGGACTGCACTACCCAGAATGCTTGGGGCCCTCGACTTCTGGGGAGGGGGGAAATCACTGTAAGGGTCGCATGGGCAGACCTCTGGACTACACTACCCAGAATGATGGGGCCGAGGCTTCCGGGGAGGGGCATCACGGTGAGAGTTGCGTGGGCAGGATGCTGGACTGCAATACCCAGAATGCCCCGGGGCCATCATGGTGAGGTGCATGGAGAGAAGTGGACTACAGTGCCCAGGGGCCTTGGCTTTCAGGGGCCATCATGGTGAGGGCTTCCCGGGCAGGATGCTGGACTGCAATGCCCAGAATGCCTGGGGCCCGCTTCCCCAGAGGCCTCTGCGCCGGCCGCTTGGGTTTCCGGCCTCCCCCAGTTGGACACAGAGGTGGGGAGTCGGGTGTGCTGTGTGGAGTGCTGGCCAGCGGCAGGTGGCCACCCAGGGCTGACTGGGACCGGTGTGTTCATTCCTCTGCCTGCTCCAAGGGCTGCAGCTGTGCTGGAGGGGCCGAGTGCAGAGGATGGTGCTTAGGAAAGTGGTCTCCTTAACTCTCCTCCTGAATGTCCACTGCAGTGATGTCACCGATGGGTACAACTGGACATCAGATGATGTCCATATGTGATGTCACCCATTGGTACAACTGGGCATCAGATGATGTCCACATCTGTGATGTCACCGATGGGTTCAAGTGGACATCAGATGATGTCCACACCTGTGATGTCACCGATGGGCACAGCTGGACATCAGATGTAGCAGTGGGTCAGGTAGCTACTGAGGGTAGAGGAAAGAGCCGAGTTCCATTATGGTCTGCACAGAGGTAATTTGGGCATAATAAAGGGGGAAGGAAGGAAGAGTTCAGCTTGGGACTCAGTGAAGTAAGAAATAGAGTCAGTCCTTGTGAATGCAGTTAGGCCAGCTGTGTTGGTGGCAGTGGTCTAAGAATTCTGTCTTCCCCCAGAGACTGGGAGAGAGAACCTGTCCTGCTGGATGATTGTATTTCGAGGTAATGGCTCTCAGGCTCTGAGCCCCTCTGAGTTGCAAGAGGTGCATGTTGTCAATTGCAAGTCCTTTCTATTAAATGACCGGAGAAAGGGAGGTTGGGGCCTGTCCTCAGGTGTTGGCCAGGATATAGTAAGTTTTTTTGGAAGCCTTGAGCTTTCCTCAGGCAGTTGTTTTGAGGGACGAGGTGGAGGTGGGGGTGTTGCACATGAGGCACAAACTATGCTGAGTCCCTGAGCTCAGAGGATTTGCTTCCATCAGGGTGTGTGGACTTGGGGGAACACCATCTTCCTACCTGCCTCAGGAGGTCTGGGCTCATGCATGCCCACCAGGAAGCCCCCTCACCCCAGACTCTAGAGGGCAGAGGCAGTGACTGCTCTGCCTTTGGCTGCTATGGGGAGTGCCCGTCCTCAGCCCTCCCAGGAAACAAGCAGGGTCCCTAGCCATCCCTGTGTTGGCCTGTAGCCTTTTCTGCGGCCAGCAGGGCTGGTGTCCCACAAAGGAGATGCCTGTAAGGGAGGCACAGTTGGAGGCCTGGGCTGTGAAGGGCCTTTTGCTCCTCCTGTGCTGAACAGGCAGTGTGCTAGTCCTGAACGTCAGAATCCTGACTCAGCAAGCTGCATCATGACCATTTTGGGAAAATGGACTAAGTCCCTGGAGCTGCCCCTTGGCTAAGACCGGGCCTCCTGAGAAAGGGTGCCTATGCAGTTATCAGAGGCCCTGGGTGGAGGCAGGAAGTCCCTCTTCAGCGCCTGCACTCGGCCTCTGTGGGGAGACATATCCACCCTCAGCGTCCTGACAACCAGCCCCCCCCATTCCCCTCTCCCCTTTCTGTCTTGTTTGACCCCCAGGCTGTTCTTCCCTCACCCCTTTAAAGGGCCATCTTGGGCCAAGTGGACACAGGTGAGATGCCTTGACCAGGTGGAATGTCCTCTCCTTTGCCTCCTGAGATTAAAAGGGACATCTTTGCTGTTACAAGCTGGGAGGTGGGGTTGAAGGACATGTAAGGGGTGGGATTGGTCTAGTTCTGTGCTTTCTGGGGCCCAGGAACAGCAAGGTGGATGCTCAGTGTCCAGTCCCAGGAAGGCTGACCTCTTACTGCTCCTTGTCCTCATCCTCCACTGGCCCCAGGAGGTTGAAAGCTGAGGCCAGAGTGCCCAGACAGTCAGTGTGGGAAGTGACCACCTGGCAATGGTGAGGGCCTGTGAAGTGCCCTGCTCCTGTCCCCTCCCTATGTGGGGTGAGCTTGGGGAGACAGGTATCTGCAGAGGGTGAAGCAGAATGTCCCTGTGTCATTCTCCTAGGGCTGCCTAGCAAAGTGCCACAAACTGGATAGCTTGGACACACAGAGACTTGTGGCCTCAGACTCTGAAGTCCAGAGCTCTGGAGCTGAGGTGCCGGCCGCATTCCCTGGGTGGTCTCCCTGCAACCTCTCTAGTTTCCTGGCTTTGGCAGCAGAGCTCCAGTTTCCACAGGGTGTTCTTCCTGGGTCTGATTCCTCCTATGTATAAGACACGAGGCTATGCAGATTTTTTTCTATAAACTTTACAATTTTGCACTTGAAAATTTGACTTTATGGATTATTTTGAGTAGCTTTTTGGGTAAGCCATAAAGATTGCGTTCAGGTTTCATGTGGTTCATTTTTATTTTCACAACTGTTCTGCAGCCATTTGTGGTTACAGATTTTTTCTCTCCATCTAGTGGCCTTTGTCCCTTTGAGAGGACACTTGACTGGTTTTACATGGGTCTTTTTTGGGCTCGTTCTTCTGTTCCTTTTGTCTATTTCCAATGCCTTTCCCACTGCCACACTCTGGGATCACTGAAGCTTTATGATAGTGCTTGTAACCAGATGTGCAGAGTCTTGATCTTTATTTTGTTTGTTTATTTTTATGTGGTGCTGAGGGTCCAACTCAGTGCTTCACATGTGCGAGGCAAGTGCTCTGCCACTGAGCCACAATCTCAGCCCCCTTTTGAGCTATTTTTGATCACTCCTTTGCCATATCTTCTAGGCTCAGCATTTGTAGGTATCTTCTGTGGTACTGTGATTGGGATTCTGCTGCATCTAAAGATCAAATTAGAAAGAAGTATCTCGCTAACATTAATGGTTGAACTGATCCTGAGCAAGAAAAATCACTGCATTTATTTATGTTTCTTTTCATTCCTTTCAACCATGTTCAAAGTTCTCTGAATGCATACTTGTATATGTGTTGTCAGAGTAACCCTTCAGTATTTCAGGAGTGCTATTTTTTTAAAATTCAAATTCCAGTAATTCCTGTGTTGCCTACATATAGCACACCAGTTTCCTCTAGTCCCTTAGCCGTCTGCTTTCCCTCTTGATATTTCCATCTGTCTTGGGCTGTTTTCTGTTGCTGTATCTGCTCAACTGAGGCTGAGTCATTCATTAAAAAGCTATTTTTAGTGCTGGGGATATAGCTCAGTTGGTAGAGTGCTTGTCTTACATGCACAAAGCCCTGGGTTCAATCCCCAGCACCTAAAGAAAAAAAAAAGGCTATTTTTAATTTCAAGATGTGTAGAGAGTCCCAGGTCAGGGACTGCATCTGTTGAAGGCCTCTTCTGATGGGGACTCTGCAGTAACCTGAGGCACTGCATGAAGGGACCAGCTGGCTTTTGTAGCAAATTTGTTCCCTTGACAACTCATTGATCCATTAATTAATTAACTAAGTAATTAATGTTTGTGGTGGTGGAGATTGGACCCAGGGTTGTGTACATGTGAACAAGCACTCTACCCACTGAGCCCTTGATCCATTAATTTATGAATGGATAAATTCACTCATGAGGGCCGAGTGGTCAGGGCCAGTCAGTCCTCAGAGTTCCCCTCACTGCTCCCACTTCACATCAAATGAATTCTGGATGACAAAAATTCAAACCATAGCACCATCAAAGACAATCCAGGAACAGAATTTACTTGTGATATTTTTTCCCATGTTTTCTTTATTTTCATATTAATTCCTTCTCATTAAATACCTGGCTATTGGCCCCGTCCAGCAAGTGTCCTCCACTACAAAGTCCCAGAGATGAGTCAGCTGGTCCCTGGTAAATAGAAGGCAACCAAATGATGACATGAATTTATATTGTTCAGAGGACAGAGGAGTGTCTCTTTTTGAACAAGAGGAAACTGCCACACTTCTGCAGATCCCTGGACCCTCTCCTGGGCTTGCTACTGCCCCACCTTGTAAAATTCAGTGTGGGGAGAGCACCCTGCTCAGTTTAGCAAGGACACCCCCTCCCCAGTATCGGATCAGGCTCCTCATCCTCTGCCATCCCTGGTGACATCTGGCCACCCTGGCTGTCTCCAGAAGCATCCTGTTTGGTGGGTTTAGCAAGGACAACCCTTCTGCAGCATATATGGCCCTGATTAAACCCTCTGCTTTAATGGGTAATTATTTCCCTAATGCTGCAAGGCAGGAGATTGTCACCAGAAGCTGAAGAGGCAAGGAAGGACCCTCCAACAGCTGTCAGAGGGAGAATGGCCTTACTGACACCCTCATTTGGGGATTCTGGCCTGCAGAATGGCGAGATCGCAGGTTTGTGTTTTAAGTCACACTTCTTTCTGTGCTCTGTTTTGTTGGTCCTGGAAATGGACCCACTGGCTCTCCCTGTGCTAAAGATGTCTGCTCCTCCCAGTGCACCTTGCCAATCACCTCAGCATGAAGGAGACTGTTCTGAATTTGAAGCTGAGGAGGCATCCTGGAGCAGTTTGGCTTTGGTTAGGGGAGGGACCAAGGAAAGTGGCCAAGGCATTTGGAGGGCTGAGTTGAAAGACCACAGGGCAGGTCAGGGGCATGTGGCAGGAAAGGAACTGTGTCAGTTTTGAGCCCCTCAGTTCTCCTGTTCTGAGTTCAGGCCATTCACTGATGTGCCTGGGGACATTTCTGTGTGACAGCGCTGCTCTCAGCTCAGGGATGAGCATCAGATTCAAGACCAGAGACTGTGCTCTTCCTCTGTGGGCAGCAAAGTCCATGCCCTGAGCGTCGGGCATTGCTCCCTTCCAACCCTCTTGTTCTTCTGAGGGAGACCTCACACATTCTAGTCCTTCTCTGCTCTGGGGTGCACAGCCCTGATTCCAGCCCCTCCAGCAGCACAGGAAGGGGTGCAGTGACAGAGGGAGCAACACCTCTATCCAGGTGGCCTGGATGGTCCCTCTGCCCTCCCTGAGCCAGGCTGGGCCTTGACCCAGTGTGTGAATGTTAATAAAAATACAGCATCACTTCTTAATATTCTTAAAAAAAAAGGTATTTTTAGAAAAAAAAATTTCCATAGAAGGAAAGTGAGGATCTAGGATTTGTCCGGAGGAGTGGGGTGCACTCCTTCCCTGACTGGCACCCCAAGTGGACACACAAACACAAATACAAGTATAGACGTGTGTAGGTGCACACATACACAACACCCTCACAGCCTTCCCCACCAACTCTGTTACACATCCCCATGACACACCCATGCACCTCTGCATGCCTTTACATACGTGCACACACCCCATCCCTGTCTGCCTTGCACCTCTGAGGCTGCAGATTGGAGGAAACCAGGAGAGGAGCAAGGAGAAGCCGAGGAGGAGCCTGGCCACAGACAGAGGGAGACCAGGGCATCCCTTCATGACCCAACTCTGCCTCAGACCCTGGAGTTCTCTCCAGAGCCAGGAATGGATGTTCCAGGCTTGGGCTTCTCCAGGGGTTGATTCCTGTGGGGACCTGAGCTGATATGTGAGTTTCCTGGGTCCTCACTGTTCTGCCTTCAGTGACAAGGCGGGAAAGGGTCCATGCGTTGGGCTTTTGATTTATAAGCAGACAAAACAGAAGGCCAACAACCAAACACACTGTCAAGGGATCAGTGTGGGACACAGAGCTAGTGAGCTCCCCCGAGCCCTTCAGGAGCCATCCCCTTTCCCCGCCTGGTGGCTGTGGTGCCACTGGAGCATTGGTGTGGTCTCCTTTCTGCAGAGTGTGATGTGTGGGGTCAGGTGTGTCCTCTGAGGCCCCCAATCCCCTCCACCCTCGGGGCAGGGATGTCCTTTGAAGTCCCCCAGCCCCATCCGCCCTCTGGGCAGGGACATTCTCTGAATACCCCCTCCCCCACTATGGGCAGGGACGTCCTCTGAGGTATCTGGACACTGTGAACAGAACTGCTGTACATAACTCCATGCTGTTACCTAGGTGTGTTTTCGAGGCAGTCATCTGTATTCTTGGATCATGAGGTGACACCATGTCTAACTTTGGGGAAAATGGCCAGCTTTTTGATAGTAGTGAGCTGTTGAGTGTTCCACCAACAATGCACGAGAGTGCCTGTGGCTGCTCATCATCCTCAAGGTGGATACCACACTTAGGAAAGACCTTAGCAGCTTAGTAGGTGTGCAGTGTATCTCAGAATTTTAGTTTGTGCTTTCTTCATGACAGGTGATGCTAATAATCCTGTTTATGCTTCTTTGCCATCTCATACTTTCTTGTGAGTTGTCTCTTTAGATTTTACCCACTGGGTTGTCTTATTGCTGAGTGTCTTACTATGTTCTGAACACAAGTTTATTTTAGACACATGCTTTCCAGATGTTTCACCCAGTCTTTTCCTTGTCTTTTCATTTCCTTAATATGGGTTTTTGCAGAGTGATTTAATGCAACTCACATCATCAGTTTTGTCTTTCATGGATTTGTTTTGGGGGCTTTATTTAAAGCCTCACCATGAAACGTGTGGTCATGCATGTCTTCTTGAGTTTTCCAGTTTCGCATTGTAAACGCAAGTCTATGGAGTATTTTGACAGGTTCTGGGCTCCAGATGTGTGCCTTCTTGAGGTGCATCTGGATCCTAGGTTCAGAAACAGCTTTCTGGGAATTTCACTTGGAATCACTGAATCTGCAGAGGAGGTTTATCTTAATGACATGGAGACCTGAACAAGGAGTATCTCTGCATTTATTTATATTGCATTTGATTTCTTTCTACTGTTTCAAGATTTTCTGAAAGCAGGTACTTCAATTTTGGGGGACGCTATTTTACATGTTAACACATTTAAAATTCTCTTATTCCAGTTTACACATTCCACTCTTTCCTCTACATGATTGCTACTGTATAGGAAATCGGTGGAATTTTGCCTAGGGGCCATGTACTTTGCAGCTTTCTATCTCCATCCATTTTGACCAAGACATAGGATGGGCTTTATTTTTTTAATTTTTTTTTAGTAGTTGTAGGTGGACAGCATGTCTTTATTTATTTATTTATCTTATTTATATAATGCAGTGCTGAGGATCAAACCCAGTGCCTCACATGTGCTAGGCCAGAGCTTTGCCACTGATACAGCCCCATCCCTCTTTCTTTTTGATTTATGAAATTATGACCAGAAATAATCAGAACTATGAATTTCAGAGCTTCACTGTTTACTGGCACTTGGGTGTGTACAGAGGCAGGCAGCTCTGAATGGTGAGCCTCCGGCACCCTGCGCTGCCCATGACGGCCAACAGGGGGTGCACATAACAACTGTCTCCCACCACCTGCTTTTGTGGGTGGTGTTCTGTGTCCTCTGCAATTTTCCTTCTCTTGGGGACCCAGGTGGGAAATACCACATCTGGGGCCCTAAGGTGAGGAGCAGAGGTTCATTATCCTGGGGATGCTCCCGGGGAGACTCATGACCTCGGGATGCCTGGTGACTCTGCCTATGGAGAGGACAAGAACTTCCTTACCCTGGGGACCCTGTTGGGGAGACATCATGGCCTGGGGATGCCTGGTGACTCTGCCTATGGAGAGGACAAGAACTTCCTTACCCTGGGGACCCTGTTGGGGAGACTCATGACCTCGGGATGCCTGGTGACTCTGCCTATGGAGAGGACAAGAACTTCCTTACCCTGAGGACCCTGTTGGGGAGACATCATGGCCTGGGGATGCCTGGGGGCTCTGTCTTAAGGTGGGGACCAGGGCTTCCTTATCCTGGGGACCCTTGTGGAGAGACACCATGGCCTGGGGATGCCTGGGGGATATGTCTGTGGTGAGGACCAGGGCTTCCTTCTCCTTGGCACCTACCCATGGAGACTCCACTGTGGATTCAGGATGACCGAGGTCCAAGTGAGGAAAACATGAGGAAGAAGCTTCCTGGGCACTGCCTGGTGGGCTGAGGAAGAAGTTCTGCCATGTCCTTTGCTTTCCCAAGTAATATTTCAGCAGAACTTCTTTTACAACAGTTTTCCTCACTGAGGCTTTGGCTGCTCGTCATTATGTCACTTCAGTGTGTTTTGTGTGGCCTGAGTGTATTTTGGGGAGAAATCCAAGGACACAGGAGAAACACAGATGGCCACTCAAGATGGTGCAGGGAGGCCCAGTGCCTGGAGTCCCACTGGGGCCTGAGGGGACCTCATTGCTTGCTCTTATTCATGTTTTAATGACTAATTTTTCTTATAGGTTTAAGTACTTGAGAAATAATGAGAAGTTGATGTGTTAAAATTCAAAGTTATGTTAAGTGTAAATATTGTATTTGTGTCGGTTACAAGAAGGACCTTGTGGTGGGGTTATAGATCAGGGGTGGAGTGCTCCATCCCAGGCACTCTGAGATGAAACCAAACGAAGAAGCAAGACACAGACTTGAAGATCTACAGTGTGAATCAACCACAAGTAAAGGAGGACTTGAGATGTATCGATCCCGTGCACTGCATGCTCCCATTAGAACCTCATCTGTCATTGTCTAAAGTCTATTGGAAATAGCTGGAGAAATCTGTGTATCAGTTGGGTGTTAGATATTAAAGAATTACAATTATTTTCAACTGTGGCTGTATTAAAGACTTCTTTCCATTACATGGCTACAATTTTTTAGAAGAAACTGGATGATGCTGGGGTGTGCTGGGTGAGTCTGTCCCAGTGGGGTGGGCCCTCTGACCAGTCCCACAGTGGGGATGGCTGCGTGCGCAGTTTCTTGGCTGAAGTACCCATAATACTTGGGGTACCAGGACCAGTAGCCCCTAGGGGCCTCACACTGAGAGGCCTGTGGGCAGAATGCTGGACAGCAGTGCCTAGAATCCTCGGGGCCCACAGTTCCCAGGAGCCTCTGGTGAGAACTGCATGGCAGACCACTACTACCCTGAGTAATGGGGGCTCCTGTCAACTGTGTGGCCTGCAGATCCCAGAGGCCTTTGTGGAGGATTCTTGGCTGGGTGGGCAGTCGCTGGGATATGCTGCCCAGAATCCTCAGTGTACCAGGGCAAGCACATGGTCCAAAGCTTCCAGGGGCCTTGGTGGGTGCTGAGCAGCAGAATGCTGGACTACACTGCCCAGAGTCCCCGGGTGGTTTGTGAGAATGCAGCCAGCAGCTCCCAGGAGACTCTGGGGTGAGAGCTGCGAAGGTTATGATGGCCTGTCCTACCTAGAATCCTTCAGGGCCTGCCATCACCAGAGCCCTCTGCAGTGAAGGCAGCATAGGTCAAATGACAGAAGGCAGTATCCATCACACCTCTGGAGTGATGGCTGTACTGACAAAATGACAAACTGTGCTACCCATTACCCTTGGATGCCTGCTGTTCCTAGGAACCTCTGGGGGCAGGGCTGCAAGGGCAGAACACCAGGCTTCAGTGCTTGGAGTCCCTGGGGATCCCTGCAAACCCTGTAACTCCCAGAGTTTCTGTGGTGAGGGTTGTGTGGGTAGAGCATTACCTGGAATCTCTAGGGAACCAGGGAAAGCATGGGGTCTGCAGCTCCTGTGGTCCTCCCAGCAGGGCTGTGCAGGCCAAACCTACCCTACCTTACCCAGAACCCTCAAGGGCTGCAGCTCCCAGGATCCTTTGTAGTAATTGAGCATGAACACTGCACTACATTACCCAGAACCCTCAGGGGCTGCAGCTCCCAGGATCCTTTGTAGTAATTGAGCTGCACTACATTACCCACAATCCTCAGGGGCTGCAGCTCCCAGGATCCTTTGTAGTAATTGAGCTGCACTACATTACCCACAATCCTCAGGGGCTGCAGCTCCCAGGATCCTTTGTAGTAATTGAGCTGCACTACATTATCCACAATCCTCAGGGGCTGCAGCTCCCAGGATCCTTTGTAGTAATTGAGCTGCACTACATTACCCACAATCCTCAGGGGCTGCAGCTCCTAGGATCCTTTGTAGTAATTGAGCTGCACTACATTACCCACAATCCTCAGGGGCTGCAGCTCCCAGGAGCCTTTATAGTAATTGAGCTGCACTACATTACCCACAATCCTCAGGACTACAGCTCCCAGAACCCTCTTTGGTGACTGAGCCAGCCCTGGGACTGAAGGACCCACAACCCTAAGGGGGAATTTAGCTCCCAGAACCCGCCGATGTGAGTGGGCAGAACTACATGACTCACTACCCTCAAGGGCTGTAGCTCTTAGGGTCCTCTGTGGGGAGAAGGAGAGGACAGAGAAGTTAACTGTACTACCTGGAATCCTTGGGGGAGGTGTTGTCCTGGTGAGTGTGCAGCCTGCAAGTCCCAGAGGCCTTCACAGTGCGGGCTGTGCAGAAGGCCAGACTACACTGCCCAGAATCCCTGAGCCCTGGAGTGCCCAGACACCTTCCTGTCGAGGGCTTCAGGGAAAAGCATCTGGGGTGTCCAGGCAGATCCCAGGAGCCTTGATGGTGAGGTCCACTTAGATAGCATGGACTGCATTACCCAGAATAATCAATGGCCCACAGATCTCTGAGGTCAGGGGTGCCTGAGTAGTATGGACTACAATGCCCAGAATTCCTGGGGCTCAGAGTTCTAAGGTGCCACTATAATGTGGGCTGCACCAACAGAGCTCCACACTACAAGGTCCCTGATGCTTGGGGGCCTGCAGCTCCCTGCCGCAGTCTCTGGCTGGGCACAAATCATGAGCCACTCACAGCTTTGTAGATTCAAACAGCAACTCTTTATTCCCGAACTCACACCGGCCTCTACAAACACGTTCTGGGGAAATCCACGTTCTCTGCCCAAATCCACACTCCACTGGGCTTCTGTCTCCCAAATATATTCTGAATCCCATGAGAACTCAAGGGGAACTCAGGCAGTAGGATATGCCCTATTCTAAACGGGGAACGCCCTAAACTCGGATTATCCTAAACCGAGAACACCCTAAACACGAATCCGCCCTGGTCCTTGAGCAAGGTCACCTTACATGCAATGTCGCTGCAAAATGTCCTATTTCCATGAGTCCTTCCACTAAAGAAACATGGGGGTATGCTGGCAAGGAAATTGTCATACCTACTTGGCTGATGGCTCCCAGCAGCTCCCAGGAGCCTCTATGGTGAGGGCTGCATGGGCCAAATACACTTCCCAGAATCCTAGGGGCCCCCATGTAGCACCTCACAGAAACTTCGCAATGAGGGCCACATTGTAGAATGCTGGACTGCACTGGCCAGAATCCTGGAGTATGTGGTACCTGCAGCCTCTGTAGGCTTCTGGGGTGAGGCCTGCATGGCCAAAACACCGTCCTCCAGGTGCCAGCATGCGGCACACAGCTTTCAGGTCCTCTGTGGCTAGGGTGTGTGGGCAGAACACCAGTGACACTGCCAGGGTCCTCCAGGTGCCTGGACAGCATGTGGCATACAGCTCTCAGGTCCTCTGTGGCTAGGGTGTGTGGGCAGAACACCAGGTGACACTGCCAGGGCCCTCCAGGTGCCTGAACAGCATGGGGCAAACAGCCCTATGGTCCTCTGTGGCAAGGTCTGTGTGGGCAGAACAGCAGGTGACACTGCCAGGGCCCTCCAGGGTGCCTGGACCAGCACGTGGCACACAGCCCCATGGTCCTCTGTGGCAAGGTCTGTGTGGGCAGAACAGCAGGTGACACTGCCAGGGTCCTCCTGGGCGCCCGGACCAGCACGTGGCACACAGCCCCATGGTCCTCTGTGGCAAGGTCTGTATGGGCCACAAATTGTCACCTTTCTCATGACTAAACACCCAGGGTCACTCCAGGTGAACTGGGATGTGTGAAATAATCACATAGAGACAGAAAAATACCTTTTCCTTTGGGTCCTATGGTGATGGCTCCTCTAACCTTAAGGGTCTTCAGAGAGAGAGTGAGAGAGAGAACACACAGACACACACAGACACAGACACACACACACACACACACACACACACACACACACACACATGCTGAACACTTTTATTGAGGAGAAGCCATTCAAATGAGGCAAGGGGTCAGGTTTCAGGGGGCTGAGTCTAGCTTTCTGTTGTCTGTGTCAGCAGGTTGACTGACATCTAGGAAGGCCACACCCAAAGGCAGAGCAAGAGCAGGGGACACACAAAGGGAGTTTCCATGGACCATTCTATCCCAAACGGGGCAAAGGGGTAGGATTACAGAGGAACAGGTGAGTGTAGCTCAACCTCAGGGGAGAGACCTACATCTGAAGACATGCCTCGACTTTCTGAGCTGGGACAATGCCCAAGTCACCATGAAATGATTGAAATGATCCGTCAGAGCCTCTTGCTTCAGGACTGGAAGGTGTGGGTCATTCAGAGTGGCTCCCCACACTTCTACAAACTGCTATACTGGATAAATGTCTGTGGTAAACTAGTAACGGGGTGTTGAGCACCTGGAGTGATGATTTCTTCCAGGGCAGTGGCCAAGTGAAATAGAGAAACAGGAAAATAGGAAGTTTACCTACATTGATCTTGTAGACAGAGACTCTTTTGCTGAGAGTCCTAAAATCAATTATGGTGAAGATTTCTGGGGAAAGTTAGTTAAGATTTTCTGTGGAGGAGGGGGTGCCACTACAGGAGATCCCTTTAGTAGCACAGTCACACTAAGGTAACTTCTGAGCAGCAATTGACCCCAGCGCCCACATCAACACGGATTGACTTGTAGATGAAGCCCCCTAATAGGATGGTCACCATGACAGTTCTGGAGAGGACCAGCTAAGGTCAACAACTCCACTGCCCAACGTGAAGGAGGAGTTGACCACCTGATGGGCAGAGTACAGAGGTGGTCCCCAGTTCTCCTGAAAACATCAACAGTAGTGAAGTTTGGGGACAGCCTTGTCTCCTTTTATTCCCAGCCTGGAGATGCCCACTCTCCCCCTTGAGAGTGCTTTTGCTGAAGCCTCACTTTTCTCTTAGTCTATTTCCACCTCACGGTCACTTCTCAGAACCCTCTCCTGCATGGCTTTTGGTGTCTGACTTTAAATTTTCTTTTGCTGCAGCACAAGGGCTGGGGTTTGGAGTTTCCGCTCCCTGCTTTCTGGTGAAGGGGAGGTGGGCTTCTGGCTCCTTTTTCTCCTCTCCTGAGATTCCACTCCATGGTGACACAGCCAACTCTGCCAGACCTTGTGACAGCAGTGGGGACAGGTTCTATCCAGTAACAGCTGAGAGTGGAGAAAGGGCTGAGGTTTACCAGGAACTAGGGGTGGGCACCACCTCTGAGCATGAGCAGGGTCCTGCGGGGCATGGCCATCAGGGGTGGCCATTAGGGGCGTGGCCATGGGGCACGTGGCTATCCGGGCACTTGGCCATCAGGGGGCGTGGTCATCAGGGGAGGGGCCTCGCTGCCATCTTTGATGCCAGTCCTCCTCCTTCAGGGTGAGAGGTGAGCTTTCTCCTCAGCACTCACTCGGCAGAGCCTGGCTCCTGGAAACTGTGGGTCGCCCTTCAGGGAGGGCCCGAGCCCCCTTTTCCTCACAGCTACCTCAGGTGGACGCCTGGCTCGGGGACACTGGGGGTCATGTCTCTAGGGACACCTGGAGCTCCCTTCTCAGAGCTGCCTCAGGTGGGCGCCTGGTTTGGGGGGCACTGTCGGTCCTAGGGTCGCCCATAGTTCCCTTCTCCTCAGAGCTGCCTCAGGGAGCCACTGGGCTTGGGGACACTGTGGGTCATGTCTCTAGGGACCCCCATAGCTCCCTTCTCCTCAGAGCTACCTCAGGGAGCCACCTGGGTCAGGGACAGTGTGGGTCATGTCTCTAGGGACCCCCGTAGCTCCCTTCTCCTCAGAGCTACCCCAGGTGGACACTGGACTTGGGGACACTGGAGGTCTTGTCTCTAGGGACCCCCATAGCTCCCTTCTCCTCAGAGCTGCCTCAGGGAGCCACCTGGCTCGGGGTCACTGTGGGTCACTGTCAGACCAGGACGCAAAGAAAAGACCAGTGACTCCAATTAAAATCAAATGAAATCAAGATGATTATTTCCACCATCCGGGCTGCTTCTCCCACCCAAAACTACGGGAAAAGACAGCCCCAGCTCCCTCGCAGCGCAGCTCCATACCCAGGAAGTTCCACAAAGGGGGTTACAGCTAGCAACACTCGACAGCAGAGCACAAAGGCTAGTTTACATTTTTGCTGGCCCCGACATCAGAATTTATGAAGGTCATTAGAGCCTCAGAGAGCAGCGTTGTCTGGCCAGAGAAGGCCAGGGTTTATGGGGCGTCACTGCAGTTTCAGAGTGGGCTGCTGTCGGGTCAGATGGCCAGGCAGGGGGAGTCCAAGGCCCCGGGCAGGCATTCCAAGCAGGTTCAGAATCTGCAGTAATTTACAGTGAAACCAAAATTAGCTTTTCATGGCTTTGTGGCAAGATGGTTCCCAATTTTAAGAGGGAATCAGGCTGGGTCTATTGTCATGTCTCTAGGGACCCCTGGAGCTCCCTTGTTTTCAGAACTGCCTGAGGGTGATGCCTGGCTTGGGGACACTGTGGGTCATGTCTCTATGGATGCATGGAGCTCCCTTCTCCTCAGAGCTACCTCAGGTGGATGCCTGGCTTGGGGACACTGTGCGTCAAGTCTGTAGGGATGCCCAGAGCTCCCTTCTCCTCAGAGCTACCTCTGGTGGATGCCTGGCTCGGGGACACTGTCGGTCATGTATCTAGGGATGCCTGGAGCTCTCTTGTTCTGAGTTGCCTGAGGGAATTGCACTAGAAGCTTCTGGAATGACCCGCAGTAGGTGTGGGAAATGTGGTGTTGGTGAGGAGAGAGCCCCACCTTGGGACTGAGCTGAGGAGAGCCTGGCTGTGCGCCCTGCTCCTTCACTATTTCATTCAGGCTAGGTCTAGGTTGTGACCCTCATCGACTGTTTAAAAATAATTTACATTAGGTATATATTGCCATAATTTAAAATAAAATTTAGTTGTAGTTGGACCTAATACCTTTATTTAATTTATTTATTTTTATGTGGTGCTGAGGATTGAACCCAGAGCCTTGCACGTGCTCGGCGACTGCTCTACCCCGGAGCCCCAGCCCCTCATCATCTTCCTACAGTTACCCCAGGTTTTTCCTGGAGATCCTGGGTGGGATGAAGGAGGAATGATGAACGAGGGTTCTAAGCCCAGGAGAGACTCCATTACTTGTGTTCCTTATTGCTTATTTTTTCAAATATTATTTTAGTTGTCCATGATTGTGTTTTATTTATTGATACTGAGAATCAAACCCAGTGCTTCGCACATCCTGGCAAGTGCTCTGCCACTGAACCACAACCCCAGCCCTCCTTATTGTTTTAATGGTGTCAAAGTAGTAGAAAAGAACACGGAAATATGGAAAAGCACATGTGTTACCAGCCTACTACTTTATTTCAGTTTAGTATGTTATTTGTAACAAATTCTTTTATTAAAAATGTATTTCAGTGCTGGGACTGAAGCTTCCTGGTAGAGTGATTGCCTAGCATGTGTGAGGCCCTGGGTTTGATCCTCAGCACCACATATAAATAAATAAGATACAGGTGTTTGTTTGATCTACATCTAAAAATATTAAGAAAGTTTATTCCATGTACTAAACTCATGAACCACATTTCATGGAACTAAACTCACAAAACTAAACTCATAAACCACATTTTTCTTTGGTCGAGAGAATTCCAGTTTAATTGTCAGTATATGTGCATCTTTCCTCTTTTGAAAATTTTTTTAAATATTATTTTTAGTTGTAGTTGGACACAATACCTTTATTTATTTATTTTTATGTGGTGCTGAGGATCAAACCCAGGGCATCATGTGTGCTAGGTGAGTGCTGTACCACGGAGCCACAGCCCCAGCCCTGGTGTATTTTACTTATCCATAATAGTGGGGTCCATTTTGATGTATGCGGACATGCATGGAGTATAATTTGTTCAGTTTCACCCCAGTATTTCCATGTTCCCTCCACCTCCGTCCTCCTGCTCCCCTTTCTCTAGTGGTCTTCCTTCTATTTATTTATTGTTTTGTTAAACTGGTGGTTTATAGACAGACATGGAGGGGGGATTCACTGTGGTGTGGTCGTATATGTACTTAGATTGTTTGGTCAGTTTCATTCTGCAGTTCCTCCCTTTTCCCATCCCTCCTCTCTCCCCCTACACCCCCTTCTATTCCACTGACCTCCTTTGTATCTTTATGGGATCTCCCCATTTTATATTTCCTTATTTACCTCTAGTTTTTGTGTATAAGATAAAACATTTGACCCTTGGCTTTCGGAGTCTGACTTATTTCAGTTAGCATGATGTTCTCCAGTTCCATTCATTTACCAGCAGATGCAGTAATTTCATTCTCCTTTATGGCCGAGTAAAACTGTGATGTGTGTATATGCCATGCTTTCTTTATCTGCTTATCTGTTGACAGACACCTGGGAAGGTTTCATAGCTTGGCTACTGAGAATTGTGCTGGCTTAAACATTGATATTGCTGTATTCCTATAGCATGCTGATTTTTGTTCTTTCAGGTAAATACCCCCCCCCAAAAAAAAGGGTGGGAGGAAGAGCTAGATCATGTGATGGCTTCATTTCTAGTTTCTTGAGGAATCTCTGTACTGCTGTCCATAGTGGTTGGTTGCACTCATCTGTACAAACAACAGGTGAGTGTACCTTTCTCCCTATCCTCACCAGAGTTTGTTGGTTTTTGTATTCCTGATGTTTGCCCTTCTAACTGGAGATGAAATCTTAATGTAGATGTGATTTGCATTTCTCTGATTGCCAGGCATGTTGAACCTTTTTTTTCCCATGTTTTTTGGCCATTTGTATTTCTCCTTTTGAGAAATGTCTGCTTAGTTCTTTCACCCATTTTTGTGTTGAGCTATTCATTTTTCTGTTGTTACATGTTTTGAGTTATTTATATTTCTGGATATTAATCCCTTGTTGGAAAAGTAGATGGAAAAGACTTTCTCCCATTCTGAGGGGCTCTCTTCATGATCCTATTTCCCTCACTTGTCAGAGCATTTTAATTTGAAGTCATTTCACTTATTGCGTCTTGGTTTTATTTTTTGAATTTTATGGATCTTGTTGAGGAAGTCAGTGCCTGCCCTGTACCAATATGTTGGAGAGTCAGGTTTCTATGAGCCCAATCTACTTTTCCACTAACTTACATCTTCATTTTAGAAATCATTTATCTTGAATTGATTGATCTATAATAAATAGCATCTTACATTTTAGTTTTCAAGTGCTCTACAGCTTCTGCCAAAATAATTCATTGTTCATGAATGTGGTAATGCATTTAAATGATGATAAGATGAATGTAGAATAAAAGGAATTGGGTCTTATAAAAACAGTGTACCTGTTGCCTTAAATTATATACATATTTTAGACTGGGATTTGAACTCAGGACTTCATGTATCCTATGTAAGTGCTCTACCCCTATAAGTGAGCAGCTACACCCTCACTTCTCTTTTTGAGAGAGGATCTTGCTAAATTGCCCAGACTGGCCTCAAATTTAGAATTTTCATTTCTCTGTCTCCCTAAGTAGCTGGGATTATGATGGTGTATACTACCGTACCCGGGTCCTCTCCTCTTTCAGTGGAATACCTGCTACTTCCATGCACATTATGGTGGCTGGTACAGAGCAGGCAGGGGTGGTGGATGGCCAGGGACTTCTGCCCAGGATTCAGTGAAGCTGCTGGGGCCTACTGTGGAGGGTGGTGGGTGAGGCAGACTGTTGCTGCCTCCACCCAGCTCAGGTCAGTTTCCCTGAGGTGGGTTGTTGGGATGGAAGGCTAGAGAACTAGGGGCTCTGAGTGAGTGACCACCAAGGCCAGTATTCCTCACCATCTGTTGTCCCTCCTGTTGGCTCTGACCCTCCTCCAGACCCCTCTTCCAGGCCTGCCTTTCTTCTCCTGACCCCACCCCATCCCCCAGACCACATCCTCCATAGACTCTGCCTAGACCCCTCCCCCAAGGCCCCCACATCTCTTCTCCAGATCCCTGCCCTGTCCAGACTGTGGCCCTCCTCCAGACCCTACCCTGTTTCCAGGCCCTGCCTCTCTCAGCCACAGCTCAGGGCACTAATTGACAGTACATTTGCAGTGGTGCACAAAATAGCCTGTTGAATAAACATTGACGTTCTACATGGATGAAATATCTTGACTATATCAGGCTTTGATGGAACATGAACTGAATTTAGGAAAGTCACCTTTTTTTTTTTATCTAGATCATAAACATTTGAAATAAAATCAGAATTTGTGAAAGGTCAGGTAACACTTAGCTGTGAGACCTAATGATCCCAGGGTCTTTTCCAGTGGGAGATCTCCCAGCAGCAGTTCCAACTTTGCTATGCTAATGGATCGATTGAGTTTTCTTAATTTAGTTGTTTTGCAATGTCTGTATTTCCTAGGAAATGCCCCATGTCCACCAGGTTTTCAGTTCTTTTTAATTTTCTACAGAATTCTTAATCCTGTGAACTTCTGCTGTTTTCCCTCAGCAATATTTTTAAAATATGCTTTTTGCTTTCTTGGTTTTCCATTGAGAAACTTGTCTTGTTTGAAAATTCTCATGATAATCTTAAATGATTTTAATTATTTTCTGCTTATTGAGATGTCTTTGCATACTGGGTATGCAGCTCAGTGACAGAGCACTTGCCTAGCAATTGAGAGGCCTTGGGTTCCATCTCAGCATACACACACACACACACACACACACACACACACACACACAATGTCATTTGCTAGAACTCAAGCATCAGAGGTATCCAGAGATATGTTCAAAAACATTATGTATTTACACACACACACACACACACACACACACACACACACATATATATATCTCACAATATCTCTTCCAGATTTAGATGAAATTTTTCTAAGAAAAAATTTCAATGTCAACTATTATATTGCATGATTCTTTTTTTTTAACCTTTATTTATTTTTATGTGCTTTTGAGGATCTAACTTAGGGCCTCGCACATGCTAAGGAAGCACTCTATCGCTGAGCCACAACCCCACCTGATCCTTTTTTTAATATTTATTTTTTAATTGTACACAGTACCTTTATTTTATTTTATTTATATGTGGTGCTGAGGATTGAACCCAGGGCCTTGCACATGCTAGGCGAGTGCTCTATCACTGGGCCGCAACCCCAGTCCCCTGCATGATTCTTTTTTTTTTTTTTTTAGAGAGAATTTTTTAATATTTATTTTTTAGTTTTCGGCGGACACAACATCTTTGTTTGTATGTGGTGCTGAGGATCGAACCCGGGCCGCATGCATGCCAGGCGAGCGTGCTACCGCTTGAGGCACATCCCCAACCCATCCCCTGCATGATTTTTAAAACCACTGTAGATGAAGTTTCCTTAGGATCCAAGTCGTTACAATGTGTAAGAGACAAGTCAATAGCTGAGTTGTGTAATTAAGAAATATTTTTTACTAAAAATAAATTTTTAAACAAACATTTTCTTTTCTATTTTTTCAATTTAGAAAGCATATCCCTATGTCTTATTAAAGTTCTACATTTGTTTATTTTTATGTGGTCCTGAGAATCGAAGCCAGTGCCTCACATATGCTAGGCAAGTGCTCTACCACTGAGCAACATCCTCAGGCCCTAAAATTTTACATTTATAAAAAGTTGTTTTCTTATTCATTGCAAGCAAGGGATTGGGTCTTCTGATGAGCATGATGCTTTGTATATTGCCAGGAATTCTTGTTGGAGAACTCTGTTTGTGTTTTGTATCTGTTTGAAGTATCATTGAAAATATACCATTATGTTTTGAGTTCAGAAATTTGAATTTCTTCTTTTGAGGTTATATGTTTATTAACACTAAGAGTTATTTCATGAGAAGTGCCATAATTACATTTTATCCTTATGATTGTGCCCCTATGTGCTTATAAGTTGGCTTTTAGAGCAGAGTTGAGTATATTGCACATCTGCTGGGTTTATTAGAAAAGTACATACACTTTTTATCATATTTAAAAAGCTATCATATTTAAAATATTATCATATTTAAATTAGTAGAAGCAGAGGTTAGATGTTAGCATTGTGAGCTTAACAAAGTGCAGGTTTACTTTAATTATTTTTGGGAGGTTGATATAATGGCTTCTTCCCTGTTCTATTCCTGCAATGGTTGTCTGTGATCAGTTGTGTGGCCTGGAGAGTTTTTGTTCACACTGGGTGTTGACCTCAGGGCCTTGTATGTGCTTGGCAAGCACGTAGCTACATATATCCCTAGCCCTTTTTAAAATTTAATTTTGAGACATGGTCTTGCTGTATTGCCCAGGTGAGCCTCAAATGTATGATCCTCTTGCCTTAGCCTCCCAAGTAACTGGGATGACAGGCATGTGACTGGCATGTCCTTGTGCCTTGTGCATGCTAGGTGAGCTCTCTACCATGGAGCCACAACCCAGCCTGGAAATGTAGTCATGTTTAAAGTTTTATTTGAGTATCTTTATCTTTATACAGAAATTTCAAAGGAAGCCTCAACCTGACTTTGCCCTTGTGATGACTTAGGTGCACTATCTCAGATGTATTAACATCTTAGACCATTTGCCATGAAGAATCAACACTAGTATGCTATAAATAACTGAAGTTGTATTTCCTCTGGATTCTCAGTTCTGCCTCTTCCTGTTCCAGGACCCCATCCAGGACCCCAAATTACATCCAGTCAACATGTCTCTGTAGACTCCTCTTGGGGTGACAGTTTCTCTGAACTTCCTTGTTCCAGTGACCTCGGCACATGGGGAGGGCCTGTCAGGTATTTGTAGATTGTTCTACTTTGGGGTTTACTTGTTTTTCCTCACATCTAGACTTGGGCCATGGTCTGGGGGAAGCAGTCACAGAGGTGGAGAGCTGCTCTGTCATCTCAAGCCCTCAAGGTGAATGTCACCTTAGTACTGAGTGTGCTCAGCTGGCTGGGGAGTGCCTTTCAAGTTTCCATGTTTTTCTCATATTTATCCTGGGGCTGTGGGTCTGGGGCAAGCAGGTCACAGAGGTGGAGAGCTGCTCTGTCATCTCAAGCCCTCAAGGTGAATGTCACTTTAGTACTGAGTGTGCTCAGCTGGCTGGGGAGTGCCTTTCAAGTTTCTGACTGTGGAGTTACTGTTCTCTGCATGTCCCTATTGTATGTGTTTCTGGAGGAAGTCATTATAGAGGTCCCACACTTAAGGAACAGGGAGTTAGCTGCACCTCCTCGATGGCCTTGTCTGCCTTAGTTATGTGGTATGCTTCTTCACAAGAGGTTTCTGCACAAGAGAATTGCATGTTGTAAATAATTTATCTCAGTCTATAGCTTTTCTTTTTGTTCTGTCTTTCACAGAGTATACAATTTAATTTTTTTCATGTGATGTTGGGGATTGAACCCAGGGCCTCACATATGCCAGGCAGGTGCTCTACCACTGAGCTATACCCCATCCCTTTAAAAATCTCCCAGGCTGGCCTTGAATTTGCAATCTCCCTGCCTCAGCCTTTTTTAGAGAGAGAGAGAGAGAGAGAGAGAGAGAGAGAGAGAGAGAGAGAGAGAGAGAGAATTTTTTAATATTGATTTTTTTAGTTTTCGTCGGACACAAAATCTTTGTATGTGGTGTTGAACCTGGGCCGCACGCATGCCAGGTGAGTGTGCTACCGCTTGAGCCACATCCCCAGCCCCCCTGCCTCATCCTTTTGAGTAATTAGGATTCTTGGCATGCAACACCACACTTGGTAAAAATTTGATTTTATAAAGTCCATGCTATCAATATTTTCTTCTGCCAATTTACTTTTAGTATTGTGTGTTAAAACTCATCACCAAGGGCTAGGGATGTAGCTGAGTATTGTAGCTGAGGTTGTATGTAGCTGAGGTTGTCCACCATGTGTGCTGCCCTGCATTTGGTCCCCAGTTCCAGAACACACACACACACACACACACAACAAACACACAGTATCACTAAGATTACATGGATTTTCTTCTGTTTCTCTTTAATTTTTTTTTCAAATTTTAGTTATGGATGATTATGAGTCAATTTTTGTGGAAATTTTGGTTTGCATATACTTTCATTTCACTGAATATAGTTTTCAAAGCTTGTTAAATCACCACTTTTTGACAAATAGTGTTTAATGGGTTTCATTTCCATTTGAATTTCCAAAATCATGTGCCAGGTTTTTCTTCTTGCAACTAAAAGGCTCAGGGGCCACTCCAGGTAAACTGGGCTGACTGGGCTGTGCAAAATGACCACACAAGAGATACAAATACCTTTTTCTTTGGGGTCGTTGTGACGGCTCCTCTGACCTTAAGGGTCCTCAGGAAGAGAGAGAGAGAGAGCATGCACTGACCCCTTTTATTGAGGAGAAGCTATTCAAATGAGGCAAGGGGTCAGGTTTCAGGGGGCTGAGTCTATCTTCATGATGTCCACTGTCAGCAGGTTGACTGACACCTGGGTAGGCCACACCCAAGGACACAGTAAGAGAAGGGGACCCACAAGGCACTTCCATGGAAGATTCTACCCTAAACAGGGCAAGGGTTATATCACAAAGGAACAGGTGAGCGTAGGTCCACCCATGGGCTGTAGCAAGACAAATCCATGCCCCAGACACCGACCCTCGAACCCAAGAAGGTGGGGAAAGCTCTGCCACATTTCTGTGACTGAGCGCCTCAGCACCCAGCGGGGGAGTGTGACTCAGTCACGTCAAAGTTGGTCTCCCACACAGTTGCCTCCTGGACTCCCAGCCCCTGAGCGGACAGTGGTGGTCAGCAGGAGGATGCCCACTTCCTGGGCCCCTGCTTGGCCTCCCTAAGGTCCCCGCCTGGCCCCTCAGCACCCTGTATCAGGGGCTGCACCTGAGACCAGGTCTCTCCCTCTTCCCAGGCCAGCTGCCCCTCTCCAGGACTGACCACTAGGCCAGGACCAACTCCACACAGGCCTCACTCCCAGGATGGAGGCTCAAGCCCCATGACGGCCTTCCTGTTCACAGCACTGCCTGCCCCTGCCCACAGCACAAGCTGCACTCTGCCATGACCACAGGGACCCCAGGACAGAGACTCCCAGCAGCTGGCAAGCAGAGCCGTGTGCAGCTGCAGGCCACCTGTGTGGGGACCTCCAGGAGCTCTGTGCTGAGCCCTCTGGAGTCGGGGACTCAACGTTCTACGTCACTCTTAGCATGTGTATGTGGGAGGGCAGCGTGGAGCCCCTGTGCAGGGACAGTGCGCAGGGGTCTCTTGGGGATATGCAGGGAGTTCACATTCCACATTACCTCCAGCCTAGGTACGTCCCTAAAGACCCAGAAACAGACGCTGGAATGAAAACTTGTGTGTGAACATTCACAGCAGCACCATGCACAAGGGTCAGAAAGGAGAAGTGACCCAGTTGTCCACTGAGGAGGAATGGGGAACAGGACGAGTCCATAAACACGATGGAATATTACTCAGTCCTGAAAAGGACTTCAGCTCTGACACATGCTACAAGTGGGACGGACCTTGAGACCTGGGGCTCGGTGAGAGAAGCTGACACAGAGGGTCACATAGTGTGGATTCCATGGGCAGGACCTATCCACATCAGGCCATCGAGACACAGGCAGTGGGCAGGTGATGGGGCTGGGCAGGGGACTGAGTACTGCTGGAGTGCAGGTGCCTTCCAGGGGTAAATGGGCTGTTTGGAAGTAGAGGCGCTGGGCGCCCAGTGCTGTGAAGGCAACTGATGTCCAGCTCGATCCCTGGCTGATGGACTTGTGCACGTCCAGCATAGCTACAGCCCATGCTCAGGTTCCAGCTCTCAGTGACCCAGCACCAAGTGGAGGCAGAGAGGCCAACCTCAGAACACCAGTGTGGCCACATGTTCTGGGGAATGCAGGTGACCTGTGGGGACCTTGGAGAACACACAGGGGCATTACAAGCTGAAGCTGGGTGACACTGGACATAGCATGGGGCAGTCCTGGGGGGGATCACATCCCAGGGCAGCAGCTGCACAGATGACGTTGAGGTGGCCACATTTATTATCAGCTGTGAACAGCGGTCAGGCAGGGAGTGCCCTGCCAGAGCCGAGCCTGGCCTGACCCCAGGGATGGAGGCCTGGCTCAAGCTGCATTGGACGGTGGGGTTTCTCAGCCAGAGAAGTGGCAGGATGCAAGGCCTCTCACCCCCAGGCCCAGGACCTGCGGGAGGAGAGGGTGGAGGTGAGTCCCTGGGCACAGCTGAGCCTCCCGGCAGCACCAGCCACGGCAGTGCCAGCCACACCAGCTTCCTAAACCTCCCGTAAATGTCTCTGTGTACAGCAGGGCACATGGGGCCTTGGGAGGGCTGTTTTCCAGGTGGACAGATGTCCCCATGGATGCTGCCAAACCCGCTCCAGTTTCCTAGGTCAAGATGCATTACACCTGGCCGAGCAGACATGGCCGGGAGCCAAGCTGACCCTGGCAGGGACACCCCACTGACCTTGAAGACGTGTCCTGCCTGCGGCTCCCGCAACAGCTGCTCTGGACTCAGGCTGTCTGCTGCAGAGGTCACGTACAGGTCGGAGTAGTCAGCCCCCCCGAAACAGCAGGACGTCATCCTGGACACTGGCATCTCCAGGGTGCACAGCTGCGTCCCTGTGAGTAAAGCTCAGGTACATCCCTGAAGCCCAGCCACCCATCTTCTGCTGGACCCCAGGTGGCCTGACTGTGCCCACTCCCCAGTGGGGCCCTGGGCCGGCTGGTTCTCCCTGGCACCTGCAGCACTTGATCCCCAGTCTGCCCTTCCTCATGGACTGCAGGGGTCAGCAGGGCCACCTGGAGCCCAGGAGCTGGAGAAGCCAGTCTCCTGGAGGGAGCTGGACACATTGTAAGAGGTTGGTCCTGTCCACATTTGCACCCCAGCACCTGTGAGTGGGACCTGGTGTGGGAACAGGGTCCCTGCAGAGGTCGTTATGAAGGGTCCTGACATGGGCTCCTCCTGGGTCAGGGGGCCCTCATGCAATGGCCATGTCCTCCCAAGAGACAGAGGAGGGGACACAGACCCAGAGGAGGAGCCCCGTGGAGACAGAGGCAGAGACTGGAGTGAGGGGCCACCTGGAGCCCAGGAGCTGGAGAGGCAGGAGGAGCCTCTCTGGAGCTCATGGAGGGAACTGGACACCATGGTAAGAGGTGGGTCCTGTCCACATTTGCACCCCAGAACCTGTGAGTGGGACCTGGTGTGGGAACAGGTCTCTGCAGAGGTCGTTAGTGAAGGGTCTGAGATGGGCTCCTCCTGGGTCAGGTGGCCCTCATGCAATGGCCGTGTCCTCCCAAGAGACAGAGGAGGGGACACAGACCCAGAGGAGGAGCCCCGTGGAGATGGAGGCAGAGACTGCAGGGAAGGGCCACCAGCCCAGGGCCACCTGGAGCCCAGGAGCTGGAGAGGCAGGAGGAGCCCCCTGGAGCCTGTGCAGGGAGCTCAGCCTGTGACCCTGGTCCAGCCTCCGCCCTCCAGGGTGGGAGAGGACAAGGTCTTGTAGTTTTCAACCGCTGGTTTGTGGTCATTTTCTACATCAGCCCCTGTGTTCCCTGCACTGCCCATCTGCACAGGTCCCCCTGTAGCTGGACAAGCAAGTGGTCCCACTCCTGGACCCTGAACACCGTGGCACAGAGCACCCCATGGCCCCTCCTTGACCGACTGCCCTGTGCACACACCTGTCTCGGCGTCCATGCGGATCACCCTGCCTCCATCAATGCAGGCCACCCAGAGTGTCCCCGTGGTGTCCATGAACGGCCCATCTGGCATGCCTTGCTCTGGCTCCAGCTGGCACACCAGTCGTGGGTTTGCTGCGGCAGGACAGACAGAGGCGCATGGCCCCTCACTGCCCAGACCAGGGGGTGACATAGTGTGGCCTCAACAACGTGAGGGAGTGACAGACCCTGTGGTGCATCTGGGACCCCAGGAGGGGACTCAGGAGGGTGTGGGGGGCTGGCCATAAAAGGCCCTCCCCGAGAAGGGCATGGGGGGCTGGCCATGGTTGGTCCCGCCCAGTGAGGGCTTATGGGGCTGGCCATGGAGGCCCGTAGTTCAGGGAGGATGTGGGGAGCTGGCCATGGAGGCTCCTACCCCAGTGAGGGTATGGGGGGCTGGCCACAGAGGCCCATACCTGAGGGAGGGCGTGCTGGGCTGGCCAGGGAGGCCCCGCCCAGGTAGGGCATGGGGGCTGGCCATGGTGGCCCCACCCATAGAGGGTGTGAGGGGCTGATCACAGAGGCTCCTACCCCAGGGAGGGTGTGGGGGGGGCTGGTCACGGTGGCCCCATCCAGGGAGGGTGTGGGGGCTGGCCACGGAGGCCTTCCTCTGGGGAGGGCGTGGGGGGATAGCAATGGTGGCCCTACCCAGGCCTCCTGTCTGCACGTCGTAGTCATAGGCCCGCACAGAGTAGTCCAGGCCGTCCACGTGGTAGAGAGTGATGGTCCAGGGACCAGTCCAGCCCGTTGGGGATGCCCAGCTGGTCCAGCTGTCTGACCACGGAGCGGTCAGCATAGAGTGTGTACAGGGAGCCCTGCCCCGGCTCCCACTCCTGGGGCGGACGCCTCTGGCATGGTGCCTGGAGAGAGTGGAAGGTCAGTGGTCAGCACCCTACCCTGTCCTGCCCACCCCACACAGACCCGCTGTGCAGAGAGCTGTGATCACCCTCAGTCGGGGGACAGCAGGCAGGATGGCCCTCAGGCGGCATCTGTGAGTGAGCCTCTGTGCTGGGCGAAGGGGGGACCCCAGGGATGTTCCACTGGGAAGAGTCCTGCTCAGGCAGAGGTGCAGGGCCCTCAGCCGCCCGTGAATGGCCTCTGGCCACTGCCCCACCCTGGCTGCTTCGACCCTCCCAGGGTCCTCTCTGGGCAGGGATCTGGGAAGAATGACATGGAAGCCATGGGCTTTGGAGCGGGAGGGAACCTGTGGGCTGCCCAGCACCTGCATGGCCCCCGGGGGCCGCTTGCCAGCAGACTGGGGAGGGCTCCTGAGGTCCCCACCCAGCTGGTACCTGCCATGACGGGAGGCTCTGCAGGTGGCCTGGCCAGTCCTTTCAGCAGCCCACCTGCCACAAACCTCCCGGCGGGGTCCACCTTCCCGTCTTGAACCTGTTGTGGGGCTTGTCCCGGTCCAGCCAGGCCGCCCACTCCACCTGCCCCGACGCCCAGTCCAGGAGGCCAAGGCGGGTACCAGAGGCCACCACGTAGCTGCCCTCTCGGTGCAGAGCCACACAGCCAACAGGGTCTCCTGGGAGGACAGAGGACAGCAGGGTGGCCCGGCTGCTGCTTCTCCAGGAGACTCCACCCACGGGGCTCCCGCCAGGAGGCACCATCAGGGCACAGAGCACGTCTCAGCACAGGACCAGTCCTGCTGGGCCTGCGTGGACCACCTCTCTGCACCCCCTCCCCACGATGGCCACCACAGGGCCTCCAGATGGGACTGGAGGCTTCCAAGCCTGCCTGCAGGGCCACCAGGACTGCAGGAGTGGAGAGCGCTGGCCTCTCCTCACGTCAGTGCCAGTGTGAGAGCCAGGGGTGCCCCTGAGCCCTTGGGTAGGACGCTGGGCCTGGGGCAGGCTCCACAGGAGGGTGCCTGAGGCCAGACACAGACTTGGGGCCAGCCCTGATCTGCAAGGGGGACAGTGGCACCTGCCCTTGGGGAGGGTGAGTGGGGGATATTCCCAGAGTGCTGCTTCTGCTCCTCAGAAAACCCACGGGGGTTGTCAGCCACACAGGTGTGCAAACCCCACAGACACACGTACCTCCCAGGTGTGTGAGCCCACAGGGGTCATCAGCCACACAGGTGTGCAAGCCCCACAGACACACAGGTACCTCCCAGGTGTGTGAATACACAGGGGTCAGCAGTCCACACAGGTATGCAAGCCCCACAGACACACAGGTACCTCCCAGGTGTGTGGGTCCATGCACACACATGAGCCTGGAAAATGCACAGTCACCCCCACCCTAGCTCCTGAGTCAGAACAGGTGCATGTGTGGCATAACCCGGGGTCAGAGCCAGGTGCAGGCTCCACACAGCAGCCAGGAGGATGTCAGTGTTTCCAGGATTTAACCTGAATGACAGCAAGTCAGGCTTTGGTCCTTCCAACTATAGCTATACACCAGGACTTCCCACCCCATGGTCTGTCCTGTGCCCAGGGTGTGACAGCCCACACTTCAGGGGCTCTGGAGCAGGGGGACAGGTGCTGAAGAAGCAGGTGCCCCGGCTGGGCCCCTGCAACCCTCAGGCCACGAGTGATGCTGGACACCTGTGGCAAAGGTACCAACGAGCCCTAGGACCTCAGGGACATGGGTCCACAAGCAGGCAGGACAGCTTCAAAGCTAAACGAGCCCCAGGACTTCAGGGGACACGGGGCCCTGGGCACATAGGATGGTCTCACAGCTCCCTTCCCAGGAGCACCTGGATCTCCAGGGGACCCATACTTCCTCAGGCCCATGTTCTGCAGGCCCCAGGCCCACTTCCTCTGGCCCAAAGTCTCCACCTCTCAGACCCACTTCCTTTGTCCCACCCTCTGCAGTCCCCCAGGCCCACTTCCTTTGTCCGACCCTCTGCAGCCCCCCAGGCCCACTTCCTTTGTTCCACCATCTGCAGGCCCCAGGCCCACTTCCTCTGGCCTAAAGTCTCCACCCCCCAGACCCACTTCCTTTGTCCCACCCTCTGCAGCCCCCCAGGCCCACTTCCTCTGGCCCAAAGTCTCCACCCCCCAGACCCACTTCCTTTGTCCCACCCTCTGCAGCCCCCCAGGCCCACTTCCTCTGGCCCAAAGTCTCCACCCCTCAGACCCACTTCCTTTGTCCCACCCTCTGCAGCCCCCCAGGCCCACTTCCTTTGTTCCACCATCTGCAGGCCCCAGTTCCACTTAAGTCTGCACCTCCCCAGAGAGTGGGTTCCACCAGCACACAGTCCTGGTGTTGATGTCCACAAAGAGCAGCTGCCCGGTCTCCTCTTCCCACATGGGACACTCCCCCATCCTGTGCCTGTCCCGGATGACAGCCTCGATCCTGGGGGACGCCATGGCCTGGGAGGAGGACAGGGCTGTGAGTGCCCTATTCTCTGTCCCATTCTGCTGGTCATCAGGTGAGGGCTGCTGGACCGTGCAGGCTGGGTGCTCCCGAGTGTGTGACATCCTGTGGTCTCAAGGACAGCCCTCTTCTGCTCATGAAGCCTCACCCAGGCAGACAAGGGGATGCAGAGAGGGAGCCGGCCGAGCCCACGCCCCTCCTGGCTCCTCTGTGCCTCGTGTCACTTTGCATGACCCGAGAGGTCGACAGAACGTGCAGGTGCCCCGTCACTTGATGAGGCACCCCCTGGCAAGGTTCCAGGAGTCCCCCTTTTCCTCTTGTGGCACAGTGTGCCCACCTCCCCCACCTTCCAGGCCCCCCACCTACAGCCTGGGAAGCAGGGGCTGCTAAGCTGAGCTGCTGTCCAGGTGGGCCCGGCTCAGAGGCTGGGGTGGGTGCGATCTGCAGGTGGCTGGCTCCGGAGCACACACCCTGGCTTCTCCGCCCAGGAGACCTCTGCCCCAGAAGGGCTCACTTCTCAATGCTCCTGTGAATTGGGTTGCTGTGAGACCCCTGCGCTCCGTGGGACTCAGTTCACAGGGCCCTTCCTGGACGGCACCAGGAGGCCCAGCAGGCCAGGGCTCCCATACTGGGGCGGCTCACGTGCTCCTCAGCCCTGGTTCTGTCCTGCTCGCTCAGCTCTTGGGACTCCACCGCCCTCTGGCCTCAGCCAGCTGAAGGCTCCACCAGGTGGGGGCGGCGACTCCCTTCCGCCCTCCCCTCCCCGGTCCCTCCCTCTGTGCTTCCCCAAATCAACAGAGCCCCAGGCGGTGGCATGTCACCTGCTGTGTCCTGCAGAGCCAAGGTAGTTGCAGGAGTCGCCCGTGCGCTCTGCATTAGAGTGGGAGAAGCAGCAGCCCCTGCGACCTCGCTTCCGTAGAGACCCCAGAGGTCGCGGCCAGCGCCCCGCCAGGCATCGCTGAGCCTTCCCCTTAGGGCCGACCATTCGGCTCCACAGCCCTCCTGGGTTCTCCCCTCGCACAGGCGCTGACCTGGGCAGCGGGACACTCTGCTCTTCTCCTACTGCAGAAGCACACCGGCTTGCAACTGGGGGTCCACGGGCTCACCCAGGCAGGCTCACAGGGAGCACAGGCTTGGCCGGGCAGGCGCAGAGGGACGCAGGGGAGGCACGGGGAGCCCTGGGCAGGCATACGGCGCAGAGAGGGCGAAGGGGAGCCCTGGGGAGACACAGAGGGCACTGGGCAGGCGCAGAGGGGGCACAGGGGAGGCATGGGGATCCCTGGACACGCACGCGGGGCGCTGGGCAGGGCTCTACTCACAGGCATCCTGTAAAGAACGGACTGCTGACCCCCGAGCTTCACCTGCTGACCCGACCCGGCCTCGCACACCTGGCTGTGTCACCCACACGTTCACAGGCACCATCGCCCCCTCCCCCCGTCTTCCTCCGCCCTCTGAGATGGTCTGGGCGCCACTCCCCCAGCCACGGGTTTCTCCCGCTGTGGAGCAGGGCTTGGCACAGGCATGTCGTCCCCTGTCCCCGAAAGGAGAGGTGCTGGCTTTGTGGAGTCCCTGCACCCACGTCTCCATGCCGCTAAGTGAGCCCAGCTCCTCCACACCCCAGGCTCCAGCCCCAGAACCCAAGGACTCCAGGCTCCAAGGTCCCCTCCCCATGGGCTAGAACCGGCCTTGTGGGTGAAGGACTCCCTTGGGAACCTTCTCCTCCTGGGTTCCAGCCAGCGCTCGGCAGCATCCTCACTCCAACCCTGGTCCCAGAGCTCCTTAGGGCCCCGGACTGCAGGCGCCTGTCTGGGAGACCACCAAGGTCGGTGCTGGGGGCTGATTCCTGCTCCCACAGCCCAGGAGAGGCCACCGCCTGCGTGGAGGGGATCTAAAGGAAAATGGATGGAGAGCTTGGACCTGGAGCTCCTCTACTCCTTGGAAGGTGCTGGGGCTCTTGGGAGCACTGGCTGCACCCAGGGGGCGCCCGCTCACCCCAAGGCTCCTGCTCAAGGGGAGGTCAGTGTGTAGCCCTAGCACCAAACCACTTGTCATGCTCCTGTGACCCCACAACAGGACGCCAGGCACCCACCCTTCCCCGCTCCCTGGTGGTCTGGCCATCCTACCTCCAGAGTGCTCATCCTCCACCTGCCAAACGCTGGCCCCTTCCCAGGCCCTGCCTGGAGTCCTGGGGCGGCTTCCTTCTGCACCTGGGGCGGATGATCTCATCTGTCTCATGACTTACACCCTCCGACCTGCCCATGGCTCCCCCGTTTGTAGATGAGAACACACGGGCTCCCAGACGGGACTCCGTGCCCAGCACCCTGCTTGAAAGTCTATCAAGCATCCCACGTGGGCTGGCCCACTGGCCCCTGCTCCCCTGCCTTCCTCCTCCTGTCAATCACCTGCCTTCCTCCTCCCCACCTGGGATGCCTTCAAGATGTCCTGTCCACCAGGCTCCTCCCCCCCTCCCCTCTGCTCAGCTCTGCAGACCCCTGTGGCTCCTTCCTGCTCAGTTCTGCAGCTCCCTGGGCCCTGGGGCTCCTTCCCCCCTCCCCCCTTTTCAGCTCTGCAGCGCCCTGGGGCTCCTTCCCCCCTCCCCACTTCTCAGCTCTGCAGCTCCCTGGGCCCTGGGGCTCCTCCCACCCCCCCTGCTCAGCTCTGCAGACCCCTGGGTTTGGGAGCCTCTTCAACCAGGTCTCCCTGGCACCACCCTATCCCCGTCTGCTCCCCCAGAGCAGGAGCCTTGTGCCAAGTCAGTTTGAATTGTGTCCCCTGCAGTGACTCCTCTGATGTCCTGCAGCCACTCTGCTGGCATGGGGTGGGCTCCCCCACCAGAGCAGGGTTCAGTCACATGGACAGTGTCCAGTTCTCACCCTCCTGGTGACACTCCTTCCTCCCTGTGGGACAGCTGGAGATAGTTTGCTGGACTTGGCCTGCTGGCCCCACGTCCCACTTGGCTGTCCAGGGAAGCCGTGGTGGCCCTGGGGCACCTTGGGAGCCGCAGTGGCCTGCGTGCTTGTGGTGAGCCCACCAGGTGGTACTAGCTGTGGGAGACCTGCTGGAGTTAATGGGTGCAGAGCAGGCCGAACAGAGGTTGGCTGCAAGATAGCCCCGCACTCAACCCCCTCCCTCTGGTCCTTTGTCACCTTGCCTCAATCTGAACATGCAGCCCCCTCAAGGCTGAGCACTCAACCCCCCCTTGGGCCAACAAGGCAGCTTGCAGACCCAGAGGCCCCGTTAGATTTGGGCTATAAAAACTCCCTCCTGCCAGGCCCCCTCTCTCTTGCTCTCTCTCTCTCTTACTCTCTGTCTCTCTCTGGCTCTTGCTCTCTCCCTCTTCATCTCTCCTCTTCCCTGAGTCTGTGTCAAGGTCACCTTCCATGAGCACCTGTTCATCAGACTGCCTGGCTCACCTGCCTGGTGTGTCCCGCCCGGGCAGGACCAGGACAGCCCCGCCCATCTGCCCCTGTGTGTCACCACGGGATGGACCCAGTCCCTGCCTCAAGGCTGACAGCGGCGCTGATGCTCAGAAGACTCCCTGCGCCCCCTGCTGGCCGCCGTCAGCCTTACACCCTCGGGGCTCAGAGCACCTCCTGCCTCTGGTCCACATCTCTGGGGCTGGGGTCCTGAAGGGCAGGCCGTCCTCTGCAGGGTCCTGGGAAGCTCCTTCCTGCATCTCTCCCCACCCAGGAGCCAAGACCCTAAGCTTGGGTCCTCATCGCTCCCGTTGTCTCCCTGTCCCCTCTGTCCCTTCTCCATCTGCCCCTCTTCTCAGCACCCTGCTGACTCCTTGGGCCCCAAGACCCTCCAGGTCACCTCCCTGTCCGCATCCCTACCTATCAAGTGGCAGAGGGCCTTTGGCATTCCTAGGGCCAGCAGTGGATGTGGACACTGACATCAGCGGGCCACAGAACTCATGCCCTGGGCAGCAAGGACCTCCCTAACCAGAAGAGAGTCTGTGGGAGACCCTGCCCCAAAGACATGACCCCCACAGTCCCAGGAGAGCTTCTAAAAGAAAGGGGGGCTCTCATATGGAGAGACTGGGACCCTGCATCCTGTAGACCTGGGGTGGCCATGGCAGCTGTGGGGTGGGGTGCCCAGTGGAAGGTCATCTGCGTGTAGAGGGAATCCGGGCACCTACCCACCCATCCCTGCTCACAGGCCCCTGTACCCCTCCCTCCCACCCTCTCCCTGCTAACACCCTCCCTGTAACCCTCCTTCCCTCTCCCTGATCACACACCCTGTACTCCTCCCTCCCTCTCCCTGCTCACAGCCCCTGTACCCCTCCCTCCCTCTCCCTGTTCACACCTCTTGTACCCCTCCCTCCCCCTCCTTGCTCACAGTCCCTGTACCCCTCCCTCCCCCTCCCTGCTCACAGCCACTGTACCCCTCCCTCCCCCTCCCTGCTCACAGCCCCTATACCCATCCCTCCCAATCCCTGCTCTCAGCCCCTGTACCCCTCCATCGCTCTCCCTGCTCACAACCCTGTACCCCTCCCTCCCTCTCCCTGCTCACACACCCTGTACCCCTCCCTCCCCCTCCCTGCTCACACCCCCTGTACCCCTCCCTCCCCCTCCCTGCTCACAGCCACTGTACCCCTCCCTCCCCCTCCCTGCTCACAGCCCCTATACCCATCCCTCCCAATCCCTGCTCTCAGCCCCTGTACCCCTCCATCGCTCTCCCTGCTCACAACCCTGTACCCCTCCCTCCCTCTCCCTGCTCACACACCCTGTACCCCTCCCTCCCCCTCCCTGCTCACACCCCCTGTACCCCTCCCTCCCCCTCCCTGCTCACAGCCCCTGTACCCCTCCCTCCCCCTCCCTGCTCACAGCCCCTGTACCCCTCCCTTCCTCTCCCTGCTCACAACCCTGTACCCCTCCCTCCCTCTCCCTGCTAACACCCCCTGTACCCCTCAGTCCCTCTCCCTGCTCACAGCCCCTGTATCCCTCCCTCCCTGTCCCTGCTCACATTCACCTGTACCCCTCCCTCTCTCTCCCTGCTCACACCCCCTGAACCCCTCCCTCCCTCTCCTTCCTCACACCCCCTGTACCCATCCCTCCCTCTCCCTACTCACACCCCTGTACCCCTCCCTCACTCTCCTTCCTCACACCCCCTGTACCCCTCCCTCCCTCTCCCTACTCACACCCCCTGTACCCCTCCCTCCCTCTCCCTGCTCACAGCCCCTGTATCCCTCCCTCCCTGTCCCTGCTCACATTCACCTGTAACCCTCCCTCCCTCTCCCTGCTCACACCCCCTGTACCCCACCCTCCCTCTCCTTCCTCACAACCCCTGTACCCCTCCATCCCTCTCCATGCTCACACCCCCTGTACCCCTCCCTCCCCCTCCTTGCTCACAGCCCCTGTACCCCTCCCTCCCCCTCCCTGCTCACAGCCACTGTACCCCTCCCTCCCCCTCCCTGCTCACAGCCCCTATAACCATCCCTCCCTCTCACTGCTCACACCCCCTGTACCCCACCCTTCCTCTCCTTCCTCACAACCCCTGTACCCCTCCATCCCTCTTCATGCTCACACCCCTGTACCCCTCCCTCCCCCTCCTTGCTCACAGCCCCTGTACCCCTCCCTCCCCCTCCCTGCTCACAGCCACTGTACCCCTCCCTCCCCCTCCCTGCTCAGAGCCCCTATAACCATCCCTCCCTCTCACTGCTCACACACCCTGTACCCCTCCCTCCCTCTCCCTACTCACACCCCCTGTACCCCACCCTCCCTCTCCCTGCTCACACCCCCTGTACCCCTCCCTCCCTCTCCCTGCTCACATGCCCTGTACCCCTCCCTCCCCCTCCATGCTCACAGCCCCTGTACCACTCCCTCCCCCTCCCTGCTCACAGACCCTGTACCCCTTCATCCCTCTCCCTGCTCACAACCCTGTACCCCTCCCTCCCTCTCTCTGCTCACACCCCCTGTACCCCTCCCTCCCCCTCCCTGCTCACACCCCCTGTACCCATCCCTCCCCCTCCCTGCTCACAGCCCCTGTACCCCTCCCTAAACCTCCCTGCTCACAGCCCCTGTACCCCTCCCTCGCCCTCCGTGCTCACAGCCCCTCTACCCATCCATCCCTCTCCCTGCTCACAACCCTGTACCCCTCCCTCCCTCTCCCTGCTCACACCCCCTGGACCCCTCCCTCCCCCTTCCTGCTCACAGCCCCTGTACCCCTCCCTCCCCCTCCCTGCTCACAGCCCTTGTACACCTTCCTCCCTCTCCCTGCTCACAATGCTGTACCCCTCCCTCCCTCTCCCTGCTCACACCCCCTGTACCCCTCCCTCCCTCTCCCTGCTGACAGCCCCTGTATCCCTCCTTCCCTGTCCCTGCTCACATTCACCTGTACC